>NC_142488.1:139717201-140961487 GCF_049115385.1 Moschus berezovskii | reverse complement strand
CTGAGGTCCTGCTCCTCACAACAGGGCCTCAGTCTCTCTGAAGCCCAGATGTCAGGAAGTCTGCCTACTGTACCAGGACCCCAGTCTGAGACCCGGATGTCAGAAAGTCAGACCAAGCCTGTTGCGGTCATCATATCCCAGGGTCTCTCAGGACCGACAGCAGGGATGGGCTTTTCTGAGGTCTCTTCTCATTGGGGTCCAGGGTCCCCTCAGTCCTCCCTCGGGCACCTCACTTTGCCTCTGGGTAGGACCTGGGATTCTCTCCTCTCCCCAAACGAGGTCCCGTTCCTCTTAACCAGGTCCACAGTCTCTCTCAGACCCGAATTCCGAAAGTCAGGACCAGCCTAGAACAGTAATTCCACACCGAGACATTCCAGACCACCCAAATATAGGGGGCGAGGTCTGTGGGGTCCCCTCAGATTGGGGTCCAGGATCCCCCAAGTCCCCCATCAGTGTACACCCTTTCAGTCCCGTGAGGACCTGGACCCTTCCCTCTGCCCACATGAGACCCCACCCCTTATCCTAGGTCCCCAGTCTCTCTGAGACCCTGATGCAAAGTCAGGACACGTTGCCAAGTGCTCATCCCAATGCCAGGGATGCCCAGGGCTGGCAGCAGAGGCGTAGAACTGTGGGGTCACCTGTGTTCTCCCTCTGGGTCCTCATCCTGAGCTCTGACAGGTCCTGGGATGCCAAAGTCTTCGGCAGAGGCCAGACCATCACACCAAGGGCGTCACTGCCCTAAGGCCCCAGCAGGAGGCTGTGGCCATTATAGCAGGGCTTAGTGGTTGAGGACGCCATGGGCTGAGGTGATGTCCTGGGAGTCACTCAGCCTTCCCTGTGTTCTTCGCCTTGACTCTCAGCTAGTCTGGGCACTGCCCAGGTGAGCAGGTGAGACCCTTGCTTCCCTTAGACACACAGGCCCTGTCGAGCCAGCACACCCGAGAGGGAAACCGGGGGTGGAAGACTCATTCCCACAACCCTGCCAGGGTCTATCAAGGCTGAGAGCAGTGATGACCGGTGTGTCCTGGGGCCCCAGAGCCCCCTACCCCCAGGGTTCTACCTTGACTCCTAGCATGGCTGGGCTCCTTCACTCTGCTGACCTGAATCTGAGGTCTGTGACCCAGGCCCTCACTTCTCTCTCAGAGGAATCAGTAGCGTCACATCCGGATGCCATGCCCTGTCGTCCCCCAAAACTGTCAGGAGGGCAGCACATGCATTCCCTGGGAACCCTCAGTCTCCGCTGGTCCTCACCTGGAGTCTCCACAGGACATGGGGCCCTCCCTCTGCCCATCTGAGACTGCACCCCACAGACCAAACCTCTGGCTCCTCGAGTTCACTGAGGAAGTGGGCATGGTGGAGGGGTTCTTAGGCTGACATCCCCAGGAATGGTGGAGCTGCATTCTGTGGGACCCTCTGTTCCGGGGTGTCGTCCTCACTCGGGAGGGGGCCTCCTTGCCCCTTGAGAGAAGGCTGCAGTCCCAGCACAGATGCTGGATGGAGGGCAGCTGCACCCATAGTAAACACGTGGTGTTTACTAAACTTGACTGTGTGGTGGCTATTGTCAAAGCTGGGAAATGGACTCACATTGTTCTCTGCGTGTGGGGGGAGAGGTGACGCTTTGTGAGTAATAAATCATCGAACCAGGAAAGAATTCTGAACCTGTAGGTGTCCTCTAGTCCCATTCGGTGTTGCTACTTTTCAATCAGGGAAAGCAAGGGTTTGAAATTAGAAAAGTACGACAATATATAGATGCCAACTTAAAAAAACAAACAAGCAGAAAAGGATTCTTATCTGCAGAATGGTTTCCAGAGTGTCATGTGGATGCTGTATCGGAGCCAGAAGCGACAGCATCGCCTATGGGATGTTTAAAATTTCACTCACACTGAAAACTGTTTCCTGATGAAATCTGGAAGCATCACATGGGTGAACGACACTACAGTTGCAGTGAGGTTTACTCCACTAGAAGAGAAGCCTCACTAGCAAGGAGGGATGGAGTTCAAGCAAAAATCTTGCAATGTTGATATGATACATTTATAAATGGTGAAATAATCACTGACATAGTGTGAGCTACCACCTCCATCCTGTCACATTTCGTGTTTGTGGTGAGAGTGTAGAAGTTCCACTCTCTTTGCAACAGTCAAGTATTTGACAAATTGTGAGCTATAAACATCCTGCTGTACACTGGATCCCAAAACTTGTTAGTATTGTAAATGGGGGCTAGTACCCCATGAACAATCTCTTCCTATTTCCCCATCCCTAATTCTTGGCAAACACCACTCTCTTCTCTGTTTCTCTATTTTACTTTTTAAATTTATTTTTATTTATTTTTAAATTTTTGGCCTTGCTGCTCAGCATGTGGGATCTTAGCTCCCCAACCAGGGATCAAATCCATGCTCCCTGCATTGGAAGTGCAGAGTCTTAGCCACTGGACTGCCAGGGAAGTCCCAGTTTGTCCTTTTTAGCTTCCACATGTAAGTGATAACAAACCGTATTTATCTTTTTCTGTCTCACTTATTTTACTTAGCATAATGCCCTCAAGCTCCTTCCAAGTTGTTGCAAATGGCAGGATTTCCTTCTCTCACATGGCTGTATACTGAATATGTCACATCTTCTTTATCCATTCATCCACTGACAGACACTTAGGTTGTATCCATATTTTGGCTACTGTGAACAATGCTGCAATAAATTTAGGAGTGAAGATATCTTTTCGATATCCTATTTTCATTTCCTTCTAAATACATACTCAGAAGTGGAATTCCTGGATCATATGGGAGCTTCCTTGATTGTGTTCTTTGATGCACATAGGTGTTTGTTTTTTTTTTTTTTTTGATGAGGTCCAATTTATCTATGTATTTGGGGGGCGGTGCTCTGTTTTTGGTGTCATATTCATGAAATCATTACCATCTTAAATATTTCTATATGTATTAATAAACACAGGATAAGAAGTACACATATAATTCTTTGCTCTGACCACCAAGAGGTCCCAGAATCAATGACCCTTCACTACCAATGAGCACACTTAGTGTATAGATCTAGTTTTGTCAATATCATTCGACAACAAAAGGAACAAGGGTTCCATGGAAAAATTGATGATTCTAGAACTGGGACGGGAAAGATGGAAAATGAGCCTGGAGCATCTTTGTAGGGTGTGGAAAAAAAAGTGTTCAAAAATTTCAAAAAAGGAAGCAAGGTTTTCAGGAGTATGACAAAGGTATATATAAAGGGAGCTGACAGGAAGAGCTCCCAATGGCCAATCTTCACAATTTTAAAATAAAAATATAAAAAGTTGCATTGGATTTTAACCCAAAGTGTAATATAAATACCGTGAGTCCATATTGAGAAAAATAAATGATTTCTTAATTACACAAACAAGGATAGACAAATCTCCCACTGAGAAAGATTCCAGTTTATGTAGATACTCCCACTTCTAGAAAGTGGAGCACAACTCCCCACCCCGAAGCATGGACCACACATTGTGACTTTCATCCAAAGAGGACAGGATGGAAAGGGGGCATAAAACAATCACTTTATCACATAGACACATGACAAGCACTACCTCAGCCAGATGATCAATGAGAGCATCATCAGTGATCAATTGTGCTAATAGTATATACGCTTGATATGATGTGATGAGAATGGGATTTAACATCTGTAATATTCCTCCCCCAAACTCAATCCCAGACTGCTGCTGCTGCTACTAAGTCACTTCAGTCTTGTTCGACTCTGTGTGACTCCACAGACGGCAGCCCACCAGGCTCCCCCGTCCCTGGGATTCTCCAGGCAAGAACATTGGAGTGGGTTGCCATTGCCTTCTCCAGTGCATGAAAGTGAAAAGTGAAAGTGAAGACGTTCAGTCACGTCTGACTCTTCGTGACCCCATGGACTGCAGCCCACCAGGTTCTTCCGCCCATGGGATTTTCCAGGCAAGAGTACTGGAGTGGGTTGCCATTGCCTTCTCCGAATCCCAAACTAGGCACGAGTGAAATATCAGACAAATTCTAATCAAGGGTCATTGTACAAACATCTACCGAGTACTCCTCAAAACTGTCAAGATCATTGAAAATAAAGAAATGTTAAAGCTAAGAGGAACCCAAGGAGACATTACAACTAAATGTTAGGATGGTTTCCTCGCCAGGATCCTGGAGTGGGTAAAACCTATAGAAGCCTGAGTAAAGCATGAGCTTTAGTTGACAATAAATAATCCATCAATACTCCCTCATGAATTGTAATAAATGCATCGTATTAAGGTAAGATATTAGTAATAGGAGAAACTGGGTGAGGGTATATGAGAATTCTGTTATTTTCACAAATATTATTCAAATATTAAAGGGTTACAAAGGAAAAGGTCAAAATAAAAGTCTATTGACAGTTTCAATAAAAAAGACAAGGAAACTTTGGGCAAAAGATGCTGAGTATGATAAAAAGGAAATAGAAAGGAAACCAAACACAAGCACAGAGAACCTGTAAGTGTGAAACAACCCTTCCTCAATTACCTTCAGCTTTTCCTCTCCCTTAACCTCCAATCCCATATAATACACTAACTGGGCCTCTTCCACCAGAGAAACATCTCGGGATCCACTTTTTTCTCAAGCCCCACAAACACTGCCCTGATCCAACCTCATAGATGTTTTGCCTGGATATGGCAAGAGCCACCACCCGAGGCCAGGTGTAGACCTGGAGCCCTGTACTTGCTCAAAAAGCACTTTAAGACATCTGCCAGTGTTATTTGCCGCAGAAGAAGTCTGTCAAGATCCAGGCAGGGGCCAGTGTCTTGCCAAAGATACAAGGGTCCAGAGCAAACCTTTAGCTTGGTGTACATCTCAGCATGCTCAGCCGCTCAGTCGTGTCTGACTCTTTGCGACCCCATGGACTGTAGCCCCCGCTCCAGGCTCCTCTGTCTATGGGATTGCCCAGGCAAGAATACTGGAATGGGCTGCCATTTCCTCCTCCAGAGTATCTTCACACCCAGGGATCGAACTTGCATCTCCCACATTGCAGGCAGATTGTTTAACACTGAGCCTCCAGGGAAGCCCTGAGGAAACACAGGGACTTCACAAAGGAGCAGAACATTCACTGAGAATCCTTAAGCCAGGGATGGCACCTGTCCAATCTGTGATGCCCTGGGCAAGATCAGCTTGGGAACATGGTGGTGTGTTTCTACACAGAAGCTGCTGCTGAAGATACTGGATCCTGGAAATGACCTCCATATACATCGGTTGTGGGGGGAAGTTTGGGCTCCCTAGCACCCAAAGGCCTGAGGTTCTTATGTACCCAGAGCAAGATCCCAACCACACCTAGCAGTCATATCCAATAAGGTGCGTAAGGAGTACCTGTTATGAGAGCTGCCATGTATCCATCCTGGAGTGGCCCCCGGGGCTGTGGCCCCGGAATTGGCCCCAGAGAATGGATGTCCTCATGGAGACCGGGGCAGCAACTCACCTGCAGCAGTATCTGCTCCCACCTCCTTCTCCCGGCCAGGTCAGATGGGATCGGCAGAGGCTTGCAGCTTCCACCTCTATAGGACGGCTGGCCCTCTTTGCAGCCTGCACCCCTGGGGCCTGGTTACTTTCCAAATCCTCACTGGAGCCTGGGGCCTCTTGCACCTAGGAGAGCGTCCTGGGTACCAACCCTGTCATCTACTAGAGCCTGTCTTCTGCTCAAACAGCCTGACTGGCTCCTAGCTGGCTCTGCGGATGGCTGATCAGACACCCTTCTGCCTCTCACACACAGGCTCAAAAGCTAGGACCTCACAGTCACATTCACAAGACCCTGAGTTTCCTCCAACATGTGGGATTCCACAGGGAATGGTCTGATACACCTCAGGATCATAGACATGTGCCCTGCACTTCTATGGCCATGAATACTACTGACCCACCATGAGGAGATCGCCCAGACGCTGTGTCAAGTCCTGCTGGCTCCAGCTGAAGCACGGTGGAAGGGGATGCTGCTCTGGGACTTCCAGATAAAGATACACACATGAGGTCATCAGGACCAGGGCCTAATTGGCTCTGAGTGGGGGGCAGGCAGGACAAATCCCAAGGCCAGGTTCCAGGGGAGAGGGGGTGCTGTGGGAAGCAGGGGTGGGTGGCCTCGGGGCTGGGGCCCACGAGGAGGATGCCCCCAACCCCAACAGGGAACTTTGGCAGCCGGCTGCTGCCCTCCTGATGGAGACTGAGCACAGCCCCGAGGGGGCTGACAGTGCAGCTCGGGGGGGCAGCAGGGGTGTGACTGTGGGTGTGGTGGGAGGAATTCCTGCAGCCAGCTCCCTGTGGGGCAGCCTCTCTCAAAGGTCAGAGGTGCAGGACTTTAGTCTCTGGGAGAGGAACCGCACTCGCAGTGGTCTGTGTCTGCGTGTTGTCCTGGCTTGAGGATTAACCCCTGGGTGCCTGTGTCCCTTCAAAACAAACGGTCCTGACAAAAATGCTTCTGCTCAAAATTCACTGGCCCCGGGTCATCATATGACCCTTCCTAAGTGAAGAGGCCTGGCAGGGTCATGTCCCCATGTGTGCAGGGAAAGAGGAAGACAAAGGTGACTGAACACCTGACATCTCTTCAATTCCACACTTCCAAGCAAATGCTCAACAAAGAGCAGTGGTTAGAATTTATAACGACAAAATCTCCTTTGTTTTGGAGAGGAGAGTCTGAGCAGGTCACATGGATCTTGAAATTCTCCACCTTTTCCAAGTGTCCACTGACTATCTGGCAGGTGCCACATATGTGACCAGAATCACATGTCCTGTTCCCGTCGTTCTCTGGCACTCAGCAGGGAGAGCTGCCCCTTCAGGCCCCTGCACCCATCTGCAACCCCCACCGCAGTGACCTCACCACCTCCTTAGGCCCGAAAGTCGCTCCTGCCTTTTGATGCCAGGCACAGCCTTAACCTGTAAGTCTTCTGCTGCCTCCACACTTCTCAACCTGCTTGAACCCAAGGACGCTGGCAGATGTTACATCTTTACTGGCGAGTACTCATTTCTAGTGTTATTCAGATCACAGACTCGGACAGACTCTCTCCTCTGGAAATTGTTTTCAAGACACCTCAGAAAATCGGCAGCTCAATAGGAAACAGAATAGAAAACCACTCAAAATTGCTGCTCTGAGTGTTTACCTCTTGGAGGATATATTATTCAATTTGGGCATTGCCCTTAGGAGGGTGGAGCAGTGTCTTTCCCAGCTGTGAAACTTGTTCCCAGGATTCCAGTCACCAGCACGTCCTGTCCACATTTGCAGCTTCTCCTCACACATTTCTTCCCACTGAAATCTAGACCATGCTCACAAGTGGCCAAACTATAGTCCAGATGACCAAATAAATTGCCATTTCAAAATACTTGGTAATCAGCTTTCCCAGGGCAGAGAGGATGGCTAGCCCAGGGAATACAGAACCATACTTCAAAGAGCAAGATTCTCATTTCTTCAGGATTCGCAGCAGATGGGGGGTGGTAGAAAACACCTCCTTTGCCCCTGTACTCGACAGCAATGCTTCAAGAGCCAGGAAGGACCCCTTCCTTCCTGCTTCAGAAAGAGGTCTCTCTGGGCTTTATCCAAGAGGCAAAAGGACACCTCACAGCAAAGATCCATTTCAGACTTTCCCATCAACCTCATGACACACTGCCTGTAAGTCTGAGGGCTGCCACCAACCAGCCTCATCACGATCACCTCACATAGAAGGAACCCAGTTTCTCAAAGCTCCAAACCACCCTGGCTCAGGCGCCAACACTTGAGTGCTCCTCCTGGAGCCCCACCACCCCTTCCTGTGTTGCCTTGTTCCGTGGGACTAGGGGACGTCTCTCCACCTTCCTTGTGTGACTGCGGCTCTGAGACCATCGCTCGGGGTGTGCGGGTGTCCTGCTTCTCCTAGTGTCCCCACTGCTAACATGGCCTTTCACAGAGCAGAGGCTCCATAAAGGTCTTCGGAATAAATGAGCCAGTAAGCAGGGGGCTCAAATGAACTGTCTGCTACTTCCTTAAATAACCCAGGCAAATCCAAATAAAAAAAGATAAGTTAATTTTTGAGAATGATACACAAGAAGGACAGAAGCATGAATTCACTACAATTACATTTATCATCTAATTCTTCCCCCATCAATACTACTGCTCAGTAAGGTCACATTCCAAAACAGTCCTAATTCTAATTCCACTGTATCCTGATCAGGATCACAAAACAAAATGGAAAAATTCCCAGTTGCTTTTACTGGGAATAGCAAAACTCTTGTTCTTCAACTGGGTAAACACAAAACATTGTGATCAACGTCATTCACAAAGCTGAGACACTGAAGTTTTTTTCAGTTCAGTTCAGTTCAGTCGCTCAGCTGTGTCCGACTCTTTGCGACCCCATGAATCACAGCATGCCAGGCCTCCCTGTCCATCACCAACTCCCAGATTTCACTCAAACTCATGTCCATCGAGTCGGTGATGCCATCCAGCCATCTCATTCTCTGTCGTCCCCTTCTCCTCCTGACCCCAATCCCTCCCAGCATCAGAGTCTTTTCCAATGAGTCAACTCTTAGCCCTCCATTAAAACAATTCAAATTTGACAGTTTTCTAAAGGAAACAGAGATGAATCTGCCTGTCATCATAAAGAACAGGAACCCAAAGACGCTACACAATGGCTCCCCCAACTGGCCCAGGCCCTGAGTTCTGAGAAGGCTGAACGCTCCCTTTTCAATCACAGAGGGAAGGATTAGCCTGGCTGCT
Source organism: Moschus berezovskii (assembly GCF_049115385.1). NCBI lineage: Eukaryota > Metazoa > Chordata > Mammalia > Artiodactyla > Moschidae > Moschus > Moschus berezovskii. Next base: position 140,952,796 of record NC_142488.1, on the reverse strand, counting down.
GCTCTGGCTCAGGCCTCCTTGTCCACGTCCCTCTCAGCCTCTGAAGACTGGAGTGGGAAGGTCCTCAAAGCCCTTTGTCTGAACCTGAGCACAAATTCCATGCCTTGCTGTTTGCTGGTCTCCGCATAGGCCCGGGGACCCCACAGGAACGCGTAGCGAGCAGGGGCACTGTCAAGCACCTGCTGGTACTCCAGGTATCCCTCCTGCACCCACACTTGGGTCAGCAGCTCCCTGGGCTCCCCAAAGATGGAGTGCTCCCTCCCAACACACACCCCCATCCTGCTGAGTGCTCCCCAGACCGCCTCCTCAGGGGCGGGGTCTCCATTCCTCATGATCACCCTGAGGACCAGCACCAGGAGGCCGGCCTTGGGCAGGCCCTGCCCACCGCTCAGCATCTCATCGCAGGTGAGGCCCAGGGCAGGGACCGTAGTGTAGGTGTGCTCCGTGGGGTCCACCTCCCTCACCTCCACCCCACAGACCAGCTGCAGGCACTCTGAGGCTTGGCTGAAGACCACCGGGAAGTGCTCCTGGTTATCCTTGAGGACCTTCTTCAGCATTTCTGCCTGGGAGGTCAGCTCCCTGGCTGAATACTTGAGGAGCAGGAACTTCATCAGGTTAGTTATCATCTCCTTCAGAGCTTCCTGGGGCAAGGCCTCCCCAGGGGCTGAGGAGGACACTGTGGCAGAGGAGGCAGAGGGGGCTTCAGCCTCCCCCACCTCAGCCCCCAAGCGCTGCACTTCCACCGGGCCCTGGGCCTCACCTGGGTCCTGAAGGTCCTCCTCAGGCTTGCTCAGCTCACTCTTCTCCACCAGAAGCACGATGCCTGTGATGGAACCCCAGACAGCAGTGAGACAGGGGGACAGTTGGGGACCACAGGGCTTAGGGGAGGAGGGGGTGAGAATGGCCTGGGCTGAGAATCGCGTTGTCCCTGTGGTTAGTGCATAGAGGTCAGGCAGGTCATGAGGAGCAGCTGAGAAGCAGCTGAGGACCAAGCATCTCCCCAGCCTAGAACCCATGGCAGGCCTTGGGCAGTCTGATACAGGCCACTTACAGGTCTCCCCTTGAGGGGTTCACTCAGACCTCCTAGGGGCGCTCATCCTGGGCTGCCAGTCCCTTGGCAGCCTGAAGGAAGAATTGAAGTGGCTCCCCAGGGTGCAGTCAGCACAGCCCGAGATTTCTGGCACTGACAAAGTGGGGAGATTAGGGCCTTCTGGGGTCCCCTCTGTTTTAGGATGGGGAGCCCCACTCAGGGCACCCTCCTCACCTTCATTCCTGGTACTGCCTGGACCTCCTCTGCTCTCTGACTTCAGGACACGGGCCTCAGACCTCCGCCTTGGCCTCTTGGTTCCTGGAGCTCCTGTGAGAGAAATGATGGGGACACCTTGGGGGTAAGAGTGTGGTACATCCCTGGGCCTTTTGTGCTGGAAGCAGGAGTAGACTCTGTGAGGTCCCCCCAGGTGTTGGGTGGGAAGCCCCTCGGGGCTCCCTTGTAGTTCTCCCCTTTCCCCTGGCACGGCCTGGACCCTCCCCTTTGGAGGCCGGCAGGGTAACTGAGAACAAGACCCAAGTCTGTACAGAAAGCGCTGAGGGGCCCCACACTTGGCCGTACCTGCCCAGGGCCTCCCGGGGGTTCTAGGCTGGGGAGATGCTTGGTCCTCAGCTGCTCCTCATGTCCCGCCTGGCCTCCAAGCACTGACCATGGGGCAGGCATCTGCTCAGTCCTGGGAGTCCAGCCTCTGCCAACCTGAAGCCTCCGCCCTCCACCCGAAAACCTCACATCCCAAGGTCCCTAAGACAGACGTCAAAAACTTCTCACCCTGCTCACCCCACTCTAAGGCCTCTAAGAGCCTCCACCAGGATCCCTCCCTCCGTGTTGGGGTCTAACCTCCTCAGTCCTTCCTCGCATGAAGCCTGGACTTCAGACAGCTCCCGGGACTGTCCCATCTGCCATTTTGAGACTCTGCTGCTCTCACGAGGTCCTCAGTCTCTCTGAGACCCGCAGGCCGAGTGTGCTCTACTCACCCCAAAGTCTCCCAGGGCCAACTTCAGGGGCGGGGCTCTGTGGGGTTCTGTCGGTCCTCACTCAAGGTCCCCTCAGTCATCCCTCAGGCACCTCACCTTGCCCCTGCGCAGGACTTGGATTCTCGCCTCTCCGCAACTGAAGCCCCGCCCCTTATACCAGGACCCCAGTCTCTTGAAGACCCGGATGTCAGGAAGTCAACACACTCCTGTTGTGCTCACCCTGCCCCCACGGTCGCTCTTGACTGACAAGAGATGGGCTTCTCTGAGGTCTCCTCTGATTAGGGTCCAGCGTCCTCTAGTCCCTCCTCAGGGTCCTCAGTTTGACACCCCGCAGGAGCCACTCCAGTACTCTTGTCTGGAGAATCCCATGGACGGAGGAGCCTGGTAGGCTGCAGACACGGGGTCGCGACGAGTCAGACATGACTGAGCGACTTCACTTTCACTTTTCCCTTTCACACATTGGAGAAGGAAATGGCAACCCTCTCCAGTGTTCTTGCCTGGAGAATCCCAGGGACGGGGGAGCCTGGTGGGCTGCCGTCTATGGGGTCGCACAGAGTCGGACACGACTGAAGTGACTTAGCAGCAGCAGCAGCAGCAGCAGCGTAGCGTAAGACCTGGGAATCGGCCCCCATGAGGCCCCGCCCCATATGCCAGGTCCCTAGTCTGAGACCCGGATGTCAGGAAGTGAGACCACGCATGTTGGGCTCATTCTACCCCAGGGTCGCCAAGGGCCAATAGCAGCTACAGGCTTCTCTGCGGCCTCCTCTGACTGGGGTCCGGGGTCCCCTCAGTCCTCCCTCAGGGTCCTCATCCTGAAATCCTAGAGGAGCTGGACTTCTTCCCTCTGTTCACCTGACGACATGCCCTCTCTCCCAGGTCCCCAGTTTCTCTGAGACCCAAATGTCAGGAAATGCAGTATGTGCTCATCCACCCTCTGTGCTCCCTGAGCCTTGATGTGAGGGTCCCACCTCTGGTCAACACAAAGGGCATCCCCAGATCTGCCAAGAGTTTGGATGAGTCCTTGATGGAGGATATAAGGAACACCACAGATCCCTGCCCCTGCTGTCAGGCCTGGACGATCCTGGTGGTGGGATGAACACTTGGCAGCCTGTTCTGACTTCTGAATCTACCTCTCAGAGACATTAGGCAACTGTTAGAAGGGGCAGGGCCTCAGATGGGCAGAGGGGAAGATCTTAGTTCTTTTGAGAGTCAAGGTGAGGATGTGGAGGGAGGACTGAGGGGACCTTGGACTCCAGAGCAGAGTGGGCTCTGGGAGGACATAGGGCGGATGAGCACATGCTGCATTTCCTGACATTCAGGTCTCAGAGAGACTGGGGACCTGATATAGGGAGTGGAATTCCTGACTTTCTGGGTCTCAGAGAGACTGGGGTCCTGGTATAAGGGCTGGGGCCTTAGTAGGGGGCAGGAGAGAATCCAAAGTCCTCCCTGGAGACAAGGTGAAGTCCTGAGGGAAGACTGAAGGGAACCCCGAGGGAGGACTGATGGAAGCCCACAGATCCCCGCTCCTGTCAACCACCCTGGGGGCCCCTGGGGTGGAAAGAGTACACTAGGCCTGTCCTGACTTCCTGACAGGCCTATGAGAGACTGGGCACTTGGTGTGAGGAGCAGTGGCTCAGGTGGGGAGAGGACAAAGCCCAGGTGAGTTGGCTCTTCCCATCAGGTGGCCAAAGTTTTGGAGCTTCAGCTTTAGCACCAGTCCTTCCAATGGATATTCAGGGTTGATTTCTTTTACGATTGACTGGCTTGATCTCCTTGCTGTCCAAGGGGCTCACAAGAGTCTTCTCCAGTGCTACAGTAGTACTATTTTATGCATAATAGAGTGTAACAGTTAATCCCAAACTCTTAATTTATCCCTTCCCCTGCTTTTCCCCTTTGGTAACCACAATTTTGTTCTGAGTCTTTCTGATTTGTAAATAATTTCATTTGCATCATCTTTTTAGATTGCACCTATAAGTCTTACCATAGAATATTTGTCTTTCTCTTTCTGTCTTACTTCACTTAATATGATAATCTCTAGGTCCATCCACGGAGCAGGCAATGGCAACCCACTCCAGTACTCTTGCCTGTAATATCCAATGGGTGGAGGAGCCTGGTAGGCTGCAGTCCATGGGGTCGCTAAGAGTCGGACACGACTGAGGATTTCACTTTCAGTTTTCTCTTTCATGCAGTGGAGAAGGAAATGGCAACCCACTCCAGTGTTCTTGCCTGGAGAATCCCAGGGGCGGGGGAGCCTGGTTGGGCTGCCGTCTATGGGGTCACACAGAGGCGGACACGACTGAAGCGACTTAGCAGCAGCAGCGGCAGCAGATTCATCCATGTTGCCACAAACAGTATTACTTTGTTATTTTTTATGGCTGAGTAGTATTCCCATTGTGTGTGTGTGTGTGTGTGTGTGTAGGCCACATCTTCTTTACCCAATCATCTGTCAATGGGCATTTGGGTTGCTTCCATATCTTGTCTGTTGTAAACAGTGCTGCAATGAATGTTGGTGTGCATGTTGGAGTGCATGTATCTTTTCACATTAGAGTTTCTGTCTATCTGGGTATATATTCAGGAGTGGGATTGCTGGATCATATGGTAGTTCTGTTTGTAGTTGTTTAAGGAACCTCCATAGTGTTCTTCATATTGAGTGTACCAACTTACATTTCCACCAACAGTATACGAGGGTTCCCTTTTCTCTGCTCCCTCTCCAACACTTATTCTTCATAGGATTTTTGATGGTGACCATTCTGACCAGTGTAAGGTAATACTTCATTGGAGTTTTGATTTGCATTTGTCTAATAATTAAGAATGCTGAGCATCTTTTCATGTGCCTGTTGGCATTCTGTGTCGTCTTTGGAGAAAAGGTCTTCTTTGGAGAAAGGTTTTCATGTCAGGGTCACACAGGCTGGGTGGCTCAAACTACAAACCATGTTGGTTCAGGAGGCCAGCAGCCAGTGTGAAGGTGTCAACCGACGTTGGCTCTTGTGAAGGCTGTGGAGAGTCTGTCCCATCTCTCCCCACTCACTTCCGGGGCATTGCTGGCCATGGTGGGCTTGGGCTTCCTCTTCATCCGGAGTTGTCCTGTGTGCCTGTCTGTCTCTAAATGTGTCCTTTGTATGGGCACAGACATTCTGTTAGAGGAGGGTCCATCCTAATGAGCTCACTGGACCTCTATCAGCTCTGTGAAGACCTTTCCTTTGTCTCTAAGGTCACGCCGAGGTACTTGGGAATGAGACTCCAGCACCTGAACTTGAGGGGACACGATGTGACTCCTCACACCCTACACACACTCTGAGGTAGAAACACACTGGAAAGTTCCAAGGATGGAAGGATGGCCATCATAGCTACTGGGAGTGAATATAGGGGCAAGGAGAGCAGGCTGCCATGGTAGGAACCAGATCATGTGGGACCTCATTGGCCTGTGAGAACTGTGGGTCTGTTGTGCTTGGGGAAGGGAAGGCCCAGGAGGCTCTAGGCTGGGTGCCTCTGGGACCATGTCCCCATCCTCATAGTTACATGGAAACATAGGCTTCTGCTAGAGGTGCTGAGAATCTACAGAGGTTCAGGCCTGCAGCTCTGCTCCCCTGCCTTCACCCCACTCCAGTAAACAGGGAACCCCTCCAGGTACAAGGAAAGAAGTGAGGAAGGAGGTGTATGCGGTCAGGTCCCCTGCAGTCATGGGCTATCTCTCTATCCCTGGCACCTGCTCAGCCGTGGAAAGATGTGAGAGTAACCTGGTGGGTTATTTGAAGTTTGAATTCTGTAATCCCTGCATGGTGCCATTCCAGGCCCTGGCAATGACATGGAATGCACCTGTCCCAGTAGTTCCTGCTCTCCTTCGTTCTTTCTCTAGGCTCTAGGTGGGGCTGGGGTGTGGGAAGGGCTGCAAAGAACGTGGTTCCCAAATGCATGGGGAAAACACCTGGCAGGGCCATCCAGGGCCAAGGCCAGATTGGTTTGCACGGATCTGTGCTCAGCAGGCCTGGGCTAAGATGGGGGCTTTGCAGAGCATGGGCAGGGATGGGGCCAGGGAGTTGAGAGGTGGGGTGGGGGCAGTGGTGGGGCAGGGGGAAGCCAAGCCCAGGACTGTGCCTGTCTGTGCTGGGAGGGGACCAAAGCCCAGCCACTGGGCTGTGAAGCCAGGGGGCTTGCCCTCCCTCCTCAGTGCACCCAGGGTTTCAGGGCCCTCTGTCTTGGAACTCACCACGTGCCTCTCTCCCACTGTTCCGCCCTCCTTCCTGACCTCCCCACAGACTGCATGTGATTGACGGGTCCTCTGGATTGCCAACCCCTGTCAACGGACAGTGTGGAGATGGATGGAGGGAGCCAGCCCTCTGTGACCCGCACCCCCCCATTCTGTGTCAGCAGGCTTGGAGAATGCTCAGACTCGTGGACCTGATGTCTGGCCCAGGGCTGTGAGCTTGGAGGCTGCTGTGTCAGGCTCCTGGCCTTTGTGGTTCTGTGTTTCCGCACCCACGTGAGGTCCTGGGAGCCCTGGGAGATGAAGTTTGACTGTCTGTCCTTCCGACAGCCTTACGGTGTCAAGACCGTGGAGATGTGGTGGCTGCCCATGCTATGTGGACCCAGCACTGTACCGTGGCTGTCCACAGCGGGCACTGGGACTGGGAGGACATGGACTGGCAAGAGCTGCTGGAGCAGAGGCTGGGGATGAGCCCTGCCCAGATCCAGGCCTTGCTGCGGGATAGGGAAAAGTTCTGCCACGGAGTGATCGCCGGCATGTGACGTCCTGCCCTCACTGCCCGCATGGCCCCTGGTGCTGCCCTAGATCTCAGCCAGCTTGTGGTCACTTGTTTTCTGTTGAACCGGTTGGTAGGGGGAGGAGGGTTGGGCCTGAGGTTTCTTCAGAGGGGCAGCAAGTGTCCCTGCGCTGGGAAATGGTGGTCTGAGGTGCCTGACCCTCACTCTGGTCCTCAGTCCCCATTTTTGCTCTGACTGGCAGAGGCATATCCGGGTCTGCATGTGGTACTTGCCTCTGTGTGTGTGTGTGTGTGTGTGTGCGCCCAGCAGAGACCATGAGAGGTAGCACAGCACCCAGCGTGGGTTCCCCACCCCCACTGCCTGCAGCCGGGCCTGAGCAAGTCCCCTGACTCCCCAGGGTTGAGGCTCCACAGCAACTCCTGTCTGCTGGTGAATCACTTGGGAACCTGATGTTTGCAGGCTCCCCACCAGGGCCTTCCTATTCTGTCCCTGCAGCCTGCAGTGGGCAGACTGAGAGCTCCCCAAGGCCTGATGGGTTCATGGAGCACCAGGCCCCTCCCTTTAATTTTGCTCCCTCCCTCGCTTGGCCTTACCCGAGTTCCCTTTGCTGAGGTGAGCCAGCCTGCAGTGCTCAGCCAGAGGACCCAGTTCACCCCGGGTCTCCTCTATGATGCAGTCTTAGTCTCTAGCACGCATGACTTTGAATCACCTTGTTCTCCTTCTGTGTCCTGTCTTTGCACACACGTCTTGTGAACTGGGGTCACTTTGCTGTGCCCAGAAATGCTAGATTGTGATGAGGTGGAGGAGCTGGAGAATCAAGCCATGCTGCCCGACCTGCGACGGAAGTACCTGACTGCGCTCGCCGACCCTCACTGGCTTCTACAGCCCGTCCTGGGGAGGGTCAGGAAGGATATCTTCCAGGTGGACATCCCCAAGCACCTGATACCATCCGGTCGCCACCATTCCCTGGACATGCTCGTCTGGTTTGGTCTGAATTGGTTCCACCCTGCGGTGAGCTGCCCACTTGGTGCGGGGCCAGGGACCTGGACTCCAGACTCAGCAACAGTCTCCAGGTCTTTACCCTTACAAAAAGATGTCACCACTCATTTTGGCCCTGCTGGGTCTGGGTGCTTGAGAGAAATGTGTTGTTAGGAAACCGGTTAGTGTTTTTCCCTCTCTGTGCTGGTCCAAACTCCCCCATGTTGGAACAGTGTCCAGGGGACAATGGGGGAATGCTGGGGGTGAGGCTGAGTGTCAGCAGCTGGCTAGACCTCCTCCAGCACATAGCGAGGCCCACAGGCCCAGAAACTGGCCGTGGTTTGTCCTTGCATGTGACCCTTGCCCTGCTGTAAAGTGTACCTTGGCTCAAAAAGCATGTGTTGGACACGGTGCCTGGCTGCTCCGTATCCAAAGTTAGGCTCCTAAATACAGCTGTCAGGGCAGAGCGACAAGGGCTGGTGCTCACCTTGTGGAAACTTGTACTTGTCTTTGGGTTTAAAGTCATGTTTTTGCAAGGCCCTTGGTGGGTGGGGTGACCCTGCTTTCCGGTGGGCCTCTTGGGGATGCCCCTGGATGAGGAGCTGGAGAGGCTCAGCTGCTGATCAGAAACTTGTGGCATCATCGGCGGACCCAGCAGGAGCCCATTCTGCTTCAGGGTGCATGACTCTTGGAAGGTGACACCCCCATGGTCAGGAGCCAGACTGGGTCTTCTGCTGTGTGGCAAGCAAGGCACAGGGACCAGCCCATCCTGGGCTGGCCTCAGAGCATGGCTCGGCAGCCAACTCTTGGCCGAACGTGTGAAATGCTGATGCTTCAGATGAAAAGGTTCTGTGGGGACCAGACTGAGGCCTGCCTGGGGCATGGGTTTCCAGTCTCATTTGGCTCACCCATTGCCGTGAGTAGCATAGACAGACAGAAAGAACACAGACTCGCTGTTCTCATTCGATACTTTATTTAATCCCATGGAGTTCTGCTGTACTTTATTAGAGCTAGAAATAGATTTTTTTTTTTTTTGATACAAGAGAGTGCTTTTGAGTGTCCCTAGGGACTTGGCAACCCACTCCAGTGTTCTTGCCTGGAGAATCCCAGGGACTGGGGAGCCTGGTGGGCTGCCGTCTATGGGGTTGCACAGAGTCGGATAAGACTGAAGTGACTTAGCAGCAGCAGCAGCAGGGACCTGGCAGCTCAAGGATTGGAACTGTCCTTGAACTGCTTACAGAGGGCGCACTTGTAAACTAAGGAATCCTCTTGCTCCTCATCCACCTCAGGTGCCTCATTTGGGGCCACAACTGAAACGACCACCATCACGATGGAATAATAGGTGTTGTACATAGTCATCACTGAACCATAACCTGGGTACTCTGTGGGGCTCTAGGGCAGTTCGCCTGTGCCGTCCCTTCCCGCAGTAGCTGGGGGTACGGACGTGGCATTGCTGGACATGGCCTCTCCACTGGGCCCACCCTGCTCGCTGGGGAGATGATTTGCCCTGGCCCACCCAGCTACACTGCCCATAGACCAAAGGCCACAGAACACAAATGAGCACCGGCCAGGGGTTCTGTGAGCTATTGGGGTTCCTTTCTGGGCCTTCTTGTCAGCCTCTTGGGTGGACTCATTGTGGTGGAATTTAGGAGAGCGTCTGGTCACCACAGCTTGCTTCTTTCTCTTCTGGGTCGCTGTTGCACTGGTGGCGGGCTAAGCAGTTGTTCTGGGGTCACCTTTCCTCCAGATGTTCTTCAGGAGGAGAGGCTTGTCTCTCTGAAACTTGGAGTTCTGTTAGATCTGAAAGGATATGAATCACTTTAGCCATTGTGTGGGAGAATAGCAGTTCCTCGCCACCCTTCTCTGCACCACGTCCGGACCTTGCCTAAATATGGAGATAAGGTCTCTTCATTCCTGGCAGCTTATGAGGCCCTAGTGAGTGTGCTCCCTAGAGCTCCCTCAGGGCCAGCCTCGCTTGAGGTGTTACTGGCCCTCCCTGACCTCAAGTGGCCCCTCGGGGTCTGGAGTCAACCCTGTGGATCCTTTCTAAGGGGGTTGGTGGAACATGATAGGTCCTGCTTTCTCCTCTTTCCTTAACCATCCTCTCACAAGAAAAATAGTCCTCCTGGGAAGTGAAACCTGTCCAGCACTCAGCTCGTCTAGTCTAGTCTCCCCAGAAGGGCTTTCTACATTACCATCATCCTCTTCTTCCCCACAGAGTGACCCGAAGGGTGAATTTTCCTGAACCCATTCAGGTTCAGTTCGCAGATGAAAGTCTTGATGCTGTCTGTCTCGAAGATCCTGTCTGCGCCTCTGCACTGGAGGTCCTCCGCCTGGAAGAGATCTGCTTCGATGACCACTGTGTCTCCCTCGTCGTTCCAGTGCACAGAGGTGAAGGCCGCATCCTCCACTATCACCCAGAGATTCTAGGGAAGGACAGCCTGAGGACGGCATTGATCTCATCCTCCTTGGCCGTTTCTGGGTTTGGGCCCGGTGGGGGCAGGTTGTCTTGGGAGCCTGGATCTGGCCTCTCGGGTTGGTCACCCTGCTTCTCCAAAGTCGCCCCTGAGAATTCACATTTGCATCCAGGGAGGAATCATGGCGGTACCCTGCTGCAGTCTCCCCATCAGTTGATGGGGCCAGTGGGTCAAAAAGTGCCTCGTAAAAAGCCAATCTACCTCAGGAGCATTCTCTATCCAAGCAGTGAATGCTCAGGGCAGAAGGGCCTCAGACCAGGCTCTCAGTGTCCAATACTGTCTGGAGATTCTAAAATCTAGGGCGTGGGCCAGGCAGCCAATTAAGTGGTCCGCTTCCTTACTTGTTTCATGATGTCACAGAGGTGATATGGAGAGGCAGCCCTGGCCCAGTGTAGGGGAGGGGGGAAGGGGATGGAAATGGGATCCACAGCTTATCTCTTATCAGAAAGTGCAGAAAAGTATGTTTCAGGTTGCCTGTAAAGGCTTCCATCTGCTGCCAGGTGCCTTGTTTCAGGGGGCCAGGCCTTGGATGGGTTGACAAACGTGCCTCTGGCTCCACTCCCCTCCCTACCAATGGGCAGGCCTGCGGCTGGCTTCTGCTGAAAGGTCAGGCCCTGGTGAGTCCTGGCACGGCTACCACTGAGAAAGACCCCAGGCGTCAGATGGGCCCTTGACGACTGTTGCTTCCAGAAGATGGGGTCCATAGCAGGCTGATGAGCCTACCCTGAGCTGGTGGTTCTACCCCTCCACCCCCTGTAACCAGCCTTGCCCCTCTTGTGGCTGTGGTCTCTTTCAGCTTGTACTGCCAATGGTAGGTCCTACTCAGATGGCCCCAAAGTCAAGTCCCGATGGGACTACCAACCCCAGATCTGGGGGGACCTCACAGAGTCAATCCCTCCTACCAGCACAGAAGGCCTATGTCTGTGCCACACTCTACCCCTGAGGTGCCCCCTACATTTGACTCACAGGGTCTCCAGGAAGAAGGAGGTGAAGGCGGAGGTCTGAAGTCTGTGTTCTAAGGTCACAGGAGTGCCAGGAGTCAAGGTGAGGTGGGGGTCCTGAGTGTGCACAGGGGCTCCCCATCCCAGAACAGAGGGGACCTCAAAAGGCCCTAATCTTCCCACTTTGTCAGCCCCAGAACCTCGGGCTGTACTGGATGCACCCTGAGCCAGAATTTCCCTTCCTCATTTGACAGCGGACTGACCACCAAGGAGGAGCGCCCCTGTAACGCCCAAGAGCAGCCCTCAAGGAAGACCAGTAAGCGGCCTCAGTCGGAGCCACCTGTGGCGCATTTCAAAACTGAGACCATTTACACACCCTCTTTTTCCCAGGTCAGTGGTCTCCATTTCCCACCTGCCAAACCCCCACTGGGCACAAGACCCCAATCATCATGCCTGTGGTCCCGACGAATGAGCTCTGCACTCCTGAGGAAGACCTTCAGGGCCAAGTCCAGGCCCAGGACCCAGCGGAGGTGCAGCTTCTGGGGGCTGAGGCGGAGGCTGCCTCAACCCCTCTGGCCTCCTCCCCTCCAGTCTCATCTTCCTCGGCTGCCGTGGATGCAGAGATCTTGTTCAAGCAGGCTCTGAGTGTGATGACGACTCAACTACTGGAGTTCCTGCTCCTCAAGTATGGCACCAAGGAGCCGATTTTCCAGGCTGAAATGCTGAATACGGTCCTCAGGGATAACCAGGCCCACTTCCCCGTGGTCTTCCGTAAAGCCACGCAGTGCCTGCAGCTGGTCTTTGGCCTGGATTTGAAAGAGGTGGACCCCAGAGAGCACATCTATGCCATGGTCCCCACCCTGGGCCTCACCCTCAATGAGATGCAGAGGGATGGGCAGAGTATGCCAAAGGCTGGCCTCCTGGTGACGGCCCTGAGCCTGATTCTCCTAGAAGGGGACCGGGTCCCTGAGGAGAAGGTCTGGGGAGCACTTAGCAGGATGGGGGTATTTGCTGGGATAGAGCACGGCATCTATGGGGAGCCCAAGGAGCTGCTGACCCAAGTGTGGGTGCGGGCGGGGTACCTGCAGTACCGGCAGGTGCCTCACAGCCACCCTGCTCGTTACGAGTTCCTGTGGGGTCCCCGGGCCTATGCGGAGACCAGCAAGCAGCAAGTCAAGGACTACCTGCGCAGGGTCAATGGCAGGGGTCCCAGGTTCTTCCCACCCCGGTGTGCAGAGGTGTGAGGCAGGAGGAAGAGGGGCCCTGAGCCTGAGCAGCAGCCAGGCTCCTTTCAGGCCCACATCCAGCAGCTTGTCCTGGGGGTAGGAAGGGAGGCTGAGCCTTCCCTGTGTGTTTGAAGAGGGAGCATTCAGCCTTAGTCGTGACGGCCTGGGCCAGTTGGGGGAACTGGTGTGTAGCATCTTTGGCTTCCTGTTCTCTACAGTGACATGGAGATCCACTTCTGCTTCCTTTAGAAATTTTTCAAATGTTGTTCCTTTTAATTGGAGGCTTAATGAGCTTCAGTGTCTCACCATGTCAGTAACGTTGATCACAGTGTGTTTGTGCTTACCCAGGTCAAGAACAAGAGTTTTGCTGTTTCTCAAAAGTGATTGCAAACACTTTCATTTTATTTTGTGACCCTGAACAAGATTCCATGGACTTGGAATATAACTATTTTGGAAATATGATATTACTTAGTAAGAATTAATAAATAAAATGTATTTGAGCTGAGTTCCTCTATAATTCTTGTCTGTGCTTTTATAGAGCTAAACTATCTCTGTTCAGTTGGGTTTTTCAAGTTATTATTTAAGAAAGTATAAAAAGCCTGATCCGACTTAATAAGTGCCCTTCTCTGGCTCATTTATTCCACCGACCTTCGTGGAGCCTCTCCTCTGGGGAAGGCCCTGTATTAGCAGTGGGGACACTAGGAGAAGCAGGACACCCCAGCACCTAGATTGATGATCTAAGAGCTGCAGTCACATGGCGAACGTGGAGAAATATCCCCTAGTTCCACAGAACAGGGCAATCAGGGGCAGGGTCCAGGAGGAGCGCTTGAGTGTCGGTGCCTGAGCCAGGGTGGTTTGGGCCTTTGGAAGCTGGGTTCATTCTGTGGGAGGTGATTGTGATGAGGGTGGATGGTGGCAGCAGCCAGAGTTATACACAGTGTCTTATGGGTGAGAAGAAAATCTGAAATGGGACATACACATTAGAAGATCCTCTTCTATCCTAGATAAATTTCCTGGGGCAGGAAGGGAAGTTACACTATGGTCAGGAACAGTTAGACACCTGTTTATGCTGCTTGACCTAGGTATACCAAAATTTCTCAAAATGGGGAGGGGTGAGTGGACTTTGGTTTGCTGTACAATCTACTCAGTCTTGGAGAATGTAGTTGAAGACGGCTTGGTAAGCACCCCCAAACTTTTGGTAGGATTTTAATGGAGTGTCTTCTTTGAAACTGGTGTCTGTGCACTTAACCTAAAGGATCAGCTTATCCAGGCGGTCAGACCCTAAAAGCATAGATTAGGAGGGGTTATGGAAACCGCAGTGGCAAAATCTTTGCTGAACTTGAAATCACACACCTCAGAACCCTCCTTGGAGGTGAAGAGTTCTGCACTGTGCATATCCTAGCTGGATTTTATAAGAAAACTCCCACTGTTCTTGTCCTCTCACTGTCGCTTGTCTGATACCTGCTCTTTACGAAGCTCCTGGCTGTCGGGGAGCCTAAGGGCACCTGTGCAGGTGCTCAGGCAAGTTCCATTGTGTGGAGACAGCCGCGACTCCCATTGGGAGACTGTGTCTGGCATCAGGAGGCAGGGGCATATCCTCAGCTCGCTGAGACTGTGGGAATGCATCACTGAAGAGGGAAGGGCAGAAAGAGCACTGGAAGGAGCCTGGGAGACCCCTCCCTGACATTCCCAAGAGCCTTGGAAACTAAATCAGATCTTGCATTTGAAAGTGCCAGCACAGAGGGGTGACTAGAAACAGTTGGAGTTTCAAGGCACCTTTGGCTTTCTCAAAAACTCCTCAACACATGACTGGAATTGTCTTCTTCCCAAGCTATACCTACCGACTGCTGTCTGCTGAGCCCCGAGTACACTGCAGGGCAGGGGAGACTCCAGGTCCTTGTTCTCATCTCTTCTCCCTCTGCTTCCTGGAAGCTGTCTGCAGGGAACATGGGATCCTAGATAAACCTCCAACAGTTTGGGAATAAATACATGATCAACTCACCAACTTAAATACAAAGACAGGGAAAAAAAAAACACTTTTCATATAAATAACAAAAGCACATCATTTGGGGAAAAAGCATCCCATTTGTGCTGATATCTGGGGTGGCGTGGAAAGATATTCTGGATGAAGGTGGTGCCACATCCATGGTGCTGAGGTCCCAAGAAGCAGGAAAGACTCCTGCCTGCCTGACTGATGGAAGCTCTGTCCAGGCGCCATCCATTCAGGGCCAAGGTTAGGACCTGGGTTCCTCCCAGTGGCAGATTTCGCGAGTCAGCAGTGAGTGGTTGTGTGGAGTGACATCTTAATTCCCTGCCCAGGAATTGAACCTGGGTAGCCTGGGTGAGAGCCAGGAATCTTAGCCAGGAGACTAGCAAGGGCTAGAGGCTGAAAGCTATTTTGTCATGGATCATTGCTTCCAGTGAAAAATGCATTTATCACAGAGGCAGAAACTGCAAATGCAGGTGCAAAGTGTATCATTAGAAACATAGCACAACAAGTGGGAGAGCACATAAAGAAATGGTTTAGTTGAGACAGAAGCAAGGCAGAGATGCAATCCTGGTGAGAAAGAGTGTGGATGTCACACCTGGTGAGCAGGAGCACAGTCAAGAGGCGGTAGAGTCATTTATATAAGGCAGTCCTTCTGGATTTTTGTCTTCCTTCAGGCCAATTATCTGGTTTCTTTTCCACACCTGACCTACCCTGGGACACTCCCCTGCAATCATACACACACCCTTCAGCCAAGATGGATCTCGAAGTGAAGGTTTCTGTGCAGAGCAAGATTCATTATGGTCTGGCATTATCGCTTGACTTTTGACCAACAAGAAGCCTTTTTTTTTTCACATGTCTGGTGTCTCCCTTGTCCCAAAAGATGCGGGACTGGAGATCCCTTCATCCTTTACTCAAACAAGTTTTTGACCTTTTTTGTCCTTGCGATGACTGCTACCTTTGGCTATTTATAAGAGACGAACACTGGCTATTTACGCTGTCTCTATTGTTTTATTCATTTCAGAGAGCAAACAGGAGGCTGATTGTAAGTGCCTCAACTGTAGCAAACTATCCCTTGTCACAGGGGTTACTAACATTTGTAAGTATTCAGCCTGAAGCCCCTTCCTTGTGCCCCATGCAATGCATACATGAGGACCGTTGAACATGTCTAACTTGGAGTCCATCCAGCCATACTCCTCTGCCTTACTGTGTGATGCATAAATACTTTAATCATAATAGTAGTGGTAAATGCTTACTCATTCTGTTCCGTTTATTCGCTGGGACAAGAAGATGATGTGAATTGCCAAAATAACCATCAGGGCACAGAAGCCTTGAGATATAGCTTTGTGATTGAGTCCAACACAAATTTACTTGGGGGTCACACTCCTGGAATTTCTGACAGGGCAGAGATCGCCCCTGCCCTTGACTTCAAACTCTAAAGGCTAAGTCGTTATGTCTAACTTGCCTTTCATTCTGTTGTTCACTTCTGGCGCCATTTCAGAGCATGGTGGTCATAATAATTTTCAGAAAACAGACATCTAAAGGGAAGACCCTGCAGAGATCAACCTAATCCAGGTGAGGCGATCAGGTCGCTGTATCCTCCCCACACGGATCCCGTGAGTAGTCTCTCACATCAAGCTGACCCCAAGGAGGCAGTCCCCTTCAGTGGAGGGCAATTTTGGAGAAGACTTTTGCTCTGAGTCCTCATCCACCAACACCGGTGGGCCTGGGCAAAAGAGTGGGCTAGTGACAAAGAGGAGATCTGGGTGGCACCACAGCATTCACTATAAGCCGCCCCTCCCAACACTGACATAATTCCCTTCATCTGGAGAGATCACCTCATCTGAGGACAGCTCCTTGAGGATTCTGGTTGGTTTCCTCTCCTCCTAAAGAAGCTCAGAAAGAAAGACTGGACAAATGTTGGGCGCTCACAGTTGCAGCAGCAGCTGCACCACAACTGATGTTCACTCTCTCTTGCCTGAGATCCGTTCTAAATCCCCTGCACTCTCAGCCAGGACCTTAGCCATTACCAGTGGCTTCCCTGTTGAAGTAATACAGACTTTGTCTTTCAGGGTTCTGAAGCCCTGGACCCGATGCCCTTCTTAGACCCTTGCTCTTGGACTTGTCGATTCATCACTGAGACACAAGAGAAGACTATTGTCTTCACCACATGAACACAAGACACATCACTTGGCTGTTGGAGATGTTTCCTCGCTGATCCCCCTGTGCCAGAGTAACCCACACTCTCCTTGGGATCAAAGTCAGCTCTGCCTGCCAGGATGGGAACAGTTCTCTGTGTGTTCTGGTCCCCTAGCAGGAGAAGCCCAAAGTGCCCAGGTGGCAACCATGACTCATAGGTCAGTAGGACTGCTATCGTGTCTCCTGGGGGAAACTTCTTGCTTTGGAAACAGCCTGTCATGTGTCACCACTGTCAATAGGATAACCAGTAGCCACATGAGGCTGGGTATTGTGAACTCAAATGTGCTTAGTGTGTCCCAGGGCCTGGCCTTCTACCTTAACATAATGTGAAGTCAAATGTAAATAGCTGCTGCTGCTGCTGCTGCGTCACTTCAGTCGTGTCCGACTCTGTGTGACCCCATAGACAGAAGCCCACCAGGGTCCCCTGTCCCCGGGATTCTCCAGGCAAGAACACTGGAGTGGGTTGCCATTTCCTTCTCCAATGTGTGAAAGTGAAAAGTGAAAGTGAAGTCGCTCAGTCGTGTCCGACCCTTAGCGACCCCACGGACTGCAGCCTACCAGGCTCCTCCATCCATGGGATTTTCCAGGCAAGAGTACTGGAGTGGCTCGCCATTGCCTTCTCCGATGTAAATAGCTAGATGTGGCTAAAGTGGACAGTCCTGCTGTGGAATTATAGAACCTATTTTTGGGAGATCAGAAGTCAAGTTCCCTGTGGGTCACTGGGAGTGATTGTAGGTGGGGTCATGGGTCTGTGGCAGTGGTGATCAGTGGGGTCATTCTACCCTCTGGTTCAAGGACGATGTATCTTACCTTGCGGGGGAACTAAGGATGACAGATGTGGAGGGTGTCCGGTCCCTGGAGGGTGACACCCCAGCACCATGGGCTCTCATATCCCAGTGTGCACATCACATGTGCTTTGTAGAGGTGATTCCATTGCTCCAGAAGACCAGCAGCTTCTGGAAGGTGGAGGCTGAGATAGCAACTTTGGATCTCATGGGCACTTGCCCTCTGAGCCTCTGGTATGCTATTAGAGGGTCTCTTGGTCCTGGATGGTTTTGTGAAATATTCTGTGACACTCAGTCCTGCATTCTGTGAACCCTCAAATAGAGGCACCAGACAAGGCACTGAAAGCAGGAAAGAGAAACCCACATCTAGAATGTGTGCCTATCAAATTCAGCAAAGATAGACCTCTCCTCCTTCAAGGATGGAATTGAGATATTGTGATCAACTCACCATTAGTAGCTCAATGGTCTTCTTGAGGAACAGTATGACACTGAGGATTCAGCAGTAGTCTGTGATGAAAATAATATAACTTTATATAGAGAAATGTTTATATGGAATTTAATATGTATAGAATTATATACTTATATACATACACACAATTATATATATACTATAGAAAAGCTACCACATCAGGATGGGTAAGCTGGGCAGAGTCATGGTATAGTCAAGAACTGTACCCTGAGTGGGCAATGCACACATGGTAGATAATCACCACTGCAGATGTTCTTCAAGGAAGAAGGGGTCTGAGCCCCATGCTGGGCAACTAGCCTGTAGGTTATGCACTGAGACATCATGCCCACAAAACATTTGGGTTTGAAGGGAAGCAGGTCTTACTCTCAAGAGAGTAAACAGCTTTAGCATCTAGAGACTCCACTCTTCTAGTACATACGGAAAATCTCACCCACTCCAAGGTTCTCTGTGGATGCGGTAATTTGAAAGAGCCTGCCTGAGACCCACCTGCTTATCTCTGAGAACTCCTGGAGAGGCAGTATGTAAATGGAGCTCACCCTGGCACGGAGCTACTGGTGGCAGCCATGTGAGGGCACTCGTTCTACCAAAGGACATGGGTGCTGGCAAGTGCCATTTTGAAATCTCCCCTCTCACTTATTAGCAAGACATCTCAGTCCCACCAGGCAGCTTGTCGGCATCAGTACTGGGAAGACTCAGACCAAACATAGGTAAGCATGGCCACAGGCCCACCCACCAGCAGGCCATTTGCATTAGGACCCTCAGAGTCCCCCACCTACACAGGACCTGGCTCTGCCACCAGGGTGCCCAGGATGGTGCTCCACCCACCAGTGTGCCCACACAAGCCCGGGGACCCTCAGCTCTGTAGCCAGAGGTCCAAGCCCTGACCCATCCACCAGTGGGCTGGCACCAACTTCAGCAAACCAAGGCTTGCAGTCAGAAACCCTGGGACCAGCTCCACCTACCAGATGGCTGGCACCCATTCCAGGAACACATGCACTGTAGCCAGGGTCGCCAGGATTGGGCTGCACCCAACAGTGAGAAGGAAGCAGTCCACTGTAGCCCTACAGCTGGCCATGTCCGGTCCAAGCCCACCCACTATCAGGCCAGCAGCAGACCCAGGACCCCATAGGAGCTGGATTTCCAGACGAGAAGGAGGAGACTTGATTCAGGATACACTGGACCCTGAAACCAGCTGTGTCAGGAATGAGCCCCACACAACAGCAGGCTAGCACTAGATCTGGGAATCCTTGACCATGTAACCATCCACCCCAAAGCACTGTTCCACCCACCAGTGGGCCGGCACTAGACTTGGGGCCACCCAGGTCTCAGCAGCCAGACATCTCATGACCCAGCCACACCCACCAGTGATCATCAGCCTCTGCACAAGGCAAGGTCTGGAAATCAAGCAGACCAGGGGTCAGCAACGCCTACCAGGCTGCCCAAACCACTTAGCCTGCCTCAAGAGAGGGGACCACGCAGTCCCCACAGTGGCAACACTAGAGCATATATCTCTGGTGACAAGAGGGAAGGGGGCTGCTGGGATACATAGGCTGTCTCCTTCCAAAGACCACTACTCCAAGATCAAGAAATAAAGCAACCTGCTAACGATATAGAGATAAAAATAACCAATTAGGAAAAATGAGGGAACAGAAGAATATGTTCCAATTGAAAGAATGAGATAAACCCCAGGAGAAAAGCAAAGTGAAAGGGAGAAAACAATTTACCAAATACAGAGTTCAAGGCAATGATCCTAAAGATGCTGAAAGCATTTGAAAGAAGAATAGATGGATATAGTGAGAAGTTACATAGTGAAAGTAGGGAAAACCAACAGACCATTCAGGTATGACCTAAATCAAATCCCTTACAATTATACAGTGAAAGTGACAAATATATTCAAGGGATTAGATCTGATAAACAGAGTGCCTGAAGAACTATGGACAGAGGCTTGTGACACTGTAAAGGAGGCAGTGATCAAGACCATCCCCAAGAAAAAAGAAATGCTAAAAGGCAAAATGGTTGTCTGAGGAGGCCTTACAAATAGCTGAGAAAAGAAGCGAAAGGCAAAGGAGAAAAGAAAAGACATACCCATCTGAATGCAGAGTTCCAAAGAAGAGCAAGGAGAGATAAGAAAGTCTTCCTCAGCGATCAGTGCAAAGAAATAGAGGAAAACATTTGAATGGGAAAGACTAGAAGATCTATTCAATAAAATTAGAGATACCAAGGGACTATTTCATGCAAAGATGGGCACAATGAAGGACAGAAACAGTATAGACCTAACAGAAGCAGAAGAGATTAAGAAGAGGTGGCAAGAATACACAGAAGAACTATATAAAAAAGATGTCATGACCCAGATAAGCACGATGGTGTGAACACTCACCTAGAGCCAGACATCCTGGAATGTGAAGTCAAGTGGGCCTGAGGAAGCACCGCTATGAACAAAGCTAGTGAAGGTGCTGGAATTCCAGCTGAGCTATTTCAAATCTTAAAAGATGATGCTGTGAAAGTGCTGCACTCAATATGTCAGCAAATTTGGAAAACTCAGCAGTGGCCACAGGACTGGAAAAGGTCAGTTTTCATTCCAATCTCAAAGAAAGGCAATGAAAAAGAATGTTCAAAGTACTGCACAATTGCACTCATCTCACATGCTAACAAAGTAATGCTCAAAATTCTCCAAGCCAGGCTCCAACAGTTCATGAAACGTGAACTTCCAGATGTTCAAGATGGATTTAGAAAAGGCAGAGAACCAGAGATCAAATTGCCAACATCTGTTGGATCATCGAAAACTCAGAATTCCAGAAAACATCTGCTTTTGCTTTGTGGACTACACTAAAGCCTTTGACTGTGTGGATCACAACAAACTCCGGAAAATTCTTCAAGAGATCGGAATGCCAGACCACCTGACCTGCCTCCTGAGAAATCTGTATGCAGATCAAGATGCAACAGTTAGATCTGGACATGGAACAACAGACATTTTCCAAATCATGAAAGGAGTATATTGTCACCCTGAGTATTTAGCTTATATGAAGAGTACATCATGAGAAACGCTGGACTGGCTGAAGCACAAGCTGGAATCAAGATTGCTACAAGAAATATCAATAACCTCAGATTTGCAGATGACACCACCCTTATGGCAGAAAGTGAAGAAGAACTAAAGAGCATCTTGATATAACTGAAAGAGGAGATTGAAAATCGTGGCTTAAAACTCAACATTCAAGAAATTAAGATCATGACATCTGGTCCCATCACTTCATGGCAAATAGATGGGGAAATGATAGAAACAGTGACAGATGTATTTTTCTGGGCTCCAAAATCACTGCAGATGTTGACTGCACCCATGAAATTAAAAGACGCTTGCTCTTTGGAAGGAAACTATGATCAACCCAGAAAGCATATTTAAAAGCAAAGACATTACTTTGCCAACAAAGTTCTAGTCTAATGTTTCTCCAGTAGTATGTATGGATGTGAGAGTTGGACTAAAAAGAATTGATGCCTTTGAACTGTGGTGTTGCAGAAGTCTCTTGAGAGTCCCTTGGACTGCAAGGAGATCATACTCATCTATCCTAAAAGAAATCTGTCCTGAATACTCTTGGAAGGACTGATGCTGAAGCTGAAATTCCAATACTTTGGCCACCTGATGCAAAGAACTGACTCCCTGGAAAAGACCCTGATGCTGGGAAAGATTGAAGGAGGGAGAAGAAGGGGACTACAGAGGATGAGATGGTTGGATGGCATCACTGACTCGATGGACATGAGTTTGAGTAAGCCGCAGGAGTTTCTGATGGACAGGGACGCTTGGAGTGTTGCCGTTCATGGGGTCACAAAGAGTCATATATGACTGAGTGACTGAACTGAACTGAAGTGAGAAGTTTATTGAAACTGAGAAAACAAAGCAAAGAAGCAAACAGAGATGAAGAATGCCACAGCTGAAGTTAAAGGTACACTAATAAGTATCAAGAGTATATTAGATGATACTGAGGAACATGTCAGAAAACATGAAGAGTGAGTAGTGGAAATCACTCAAGCTGAACAGATAAAAGAAGCTTTAAAAACAAGGACAGTTTAAGAGACTTTTGAGACAACAACATCACACACTCTCACCTTTGCATCATACGGGTTCCAGAAAGAGAAGAGAGAGAGAGAGAAGTGGTTAGGTAATATAATGGAAGATGCAATACCTGATGAGTTCCCTATCCTGGGAAAGGAAACAGACCTCCAGTTTCAGGAAGCACCTAGAGTCCCAAGCAGGATCACCCTCCAGAGGACCACCTCAACACACATTGTAATTAAAATGTCCAAAATAAAAGATAAAGTGGAAATACTACAACAGTAAGAGAAATGCAGTAAGTTACCTACAAGAGAAATTCAATGAAGCTATCAGCTGCCTTCTCAGCAGACACTCTGCAGTCCACAGGGAGGGGCATCTTGCTTTCAAAATGCTGAAAGGAAAAAAACCTACACTCAAGAGTGATCTACCCAGAAAACCTATTGTTCAGATTTGAAGGAGAGTTCAAAAGTTCTGTACACAAGCAAACTAAAAGAGTTCAGCACCATGAAGCCAATTTTACAAGAAATTTTAACAGGACTTCTCAAAGTTGAAAAGAAGAGGCCACAACTACAACTATGAAAATTACAAAGGGAAATCTCATTGGAAAAAGCAAGTGAACAGTGAAAGCAATAACCAACCACATATAAGCGTGGAGAAATGACAAATGAAAAAAGGAAAATCATCTATATCCACAAAAAGTAGGTGAGGGATAGACAAACCAAAAAGACATATGATGTCCAACCCATTAAACATGGGTCAGAGAGTATAATGCAGTGTTGTTAAAATGCATTTGAATTTAATAAGTCAGCAGCTGAAAATAACTATAAATACATAACCGTATATACACATATATGTGTGTGCACACACATATATAAACATACAGCATGCATAAATCATGTATATGTATACATATATACACATATATAAACATACAGCAAAGTGAAATGTTAGAAGCGTTCTTGCTGGGACAAGTCCTAGAAGTATGTTATCTATCCCATCTAATTTTTGAAGCTTCCCTGAAACAGAAAACCAGAGCTATATAATATAATAACTTTATATTTTGCAATATAAATGTATACTGAAAAATTACTATTTCATATCACAGTGTGATCATCTATCTAGCAAATTCAAAGAAATGATCCCTTGGAATAGTCAAATGAACAAGAGACTTCAGAAAAATAGGGGATGGAATATTACCACAGCGAAATCAAGTGCTTTGCTCAGCAAGAGCAAGAGCTATGTAGAACATGTAATAGAAAATGCCTCATTATAAAACTGCAAAAAATTGCAAAAATTATCTAAAAAGAATCCTAACAAAGACATAGACAAGATCTCTGTGGAGGCATTACGCAAGCTTACTGGTAGACTCAAGTTCAAGAGTTCCCAAATAAATAGAGCAGTAGAGCAGATCCAATGATGGGAAACAGAATTCTGTGACAATACCAATGTTCCTTTTTTAAAAATATAGATTTACAGGATTAGTGCTATAAATTTATCTACCAAAAGGACAGTCAATCTTGAGCTTCTGTCTTCCATTCCCAAAAGAAGTCCTGAGAAACTAAGAAGGGAGAGTGAATGAAATGAAATGTATTTATATCTATGTAGCTGTGGCCTACATAGAAGCAGGTGACAGGATGGCTAACAGGAAAGTTTAAGCTTCTGCCCATATTTCACTGTGTAAATTGGGAGACAGTGTCTCAGGCCACAGATGTCAGAAGCCACAGGGCAAGATCAGGACAGCACAAAGAATCAGACGACTGAGCCAGTAGGGCTGCAGAATCTGTGCTAATGACCACTTGAAATCACCTCACCTTATAATGAGGACTGGCCTTTCTGAGATGTGCACTTTAAATAGCAGATAAAGATTGGACTAGAAATAAGAGAATAACATTGAGCATCAAAATGAATCAGGCAGCATAAGAGTGGATGTTCTTTTGTGAAATTTGGCAAGATTTAAAACGTATTTCTGACCCTGAATGTGGCTGAAGAGAGTGAAAATCAGTGCTCTGAAGTGTGAAAAGTTAGAAAACTTGATTCAAAAGACCTCCACAGACCCCACTGCTCAACCTCTTCCATGCAGAGAAGGAATCTTAGAAACGAATGAAAATGAAAACACAACAACCCAAAACCTCTGGGACCCTGTAAAAGCAGTGCTAAGGGGAAGGTTCAGAACAATACAGGCATACCTCAAGAAACAAGAAAAATGTCAGCGAAATAACCTAACTCTACACTTAAAGCAAGTAGAAAAGGAAGAAATGAAGAACCCCAAGGTTAGTAGAAGCAAAGAAATCTTAAAAATTAGGGCAGAAATAAATGCAAAAGAAACAAAAGAGACCATAGCAAAAATCAACAAAACCAAAAGCTGGTTCTTTGAGAGGGTAAATAAAATTGACAAACCACTAGCCAGACTCATCAAAAAACAAAGGGAGAAAAACGAAATCAATAAAATTACAAATGAAAATGGACAGATCACAACAGACAACACAGAAATGCAAAGGATCATAAGAGACTGCTATCAGCAATTATATGCCAATAAAATGGACAACTTGGAAGAAATGGACAAATTCTTAGAAAAGTATAACTTTCCAAAACTGAACCAGGGAGAAATAGAAAATATTAACAGCCCCATCAGAGGCTCGGAAATTGAAACTGTAATAAGAAATCTTCCAGCAAACAAAAGCCCAGGTCCAGACGGCTTCACAGCTGAATTCTACCAAAAATTTAGAGAAGAGCTAACACCTATCCTACTCAAACTCTTCCAGAAAATTGCAGAGGAAGGTAAACTTCCAAACTCATTCTATGAGGCCACCATCACCCTAATACCAAAAACCTGACAAAGATGTGCCACAAAAAAAGAGAACTACAGGCCAATAACACTGATGAACATAGATGCAAAAATCCTTAACAAAATTCTAGCAATCAGAATCCAACAACACATTAAAAAGATCATACATCATGACCAAGTGGGCTTTATCCCAGGGATGCAAGGATTCTTCAATACCTGCAAATCAATCAATGTAATACACCACATTAACAAACTGAAAAATAAAAACCATATGATTATCTCAATAGATGCAGAGAAAGCCTTCGACAAAATTCAACATCCATTTATGATAAAAACCCTCCAGAATATGGGAATAGAAGGAACATACCTCAACATAATAAAAGCTATATATGACAAACCCACAGCAAACATTATCCTCAACAGTGAAAAATTGAAAGCATTTCCCATAAAGTCAGGAACAAGACAAGGGTGCCCACTCTCACCACTACTATTCAACATAGTTTTGGAAGTCTTGGCCTCAGCAATCAGAGCAGAAAAAGACATAAAAGGAATCGAAATTGGAAAAGAAGTAAAACTCTCACTGTTTGCAGATGACATGATCCTCTACACAGAAAACCCTAAAGAATCTACCAGAAAATTACTAGAGCTAATCAATGAATATAGTAAAGTTGCAGGATACAAAATCATCACACAGAAATCCCTTGCATTCCTATACACTAATAATGAGAAACTAGAAAGAGAAATTAAGGAAACAATTCCATTCACCGTTACAATGAAAAGAATAAAATACTTAGGAATATATCTACCTAAAGAAACAAAAGACCTATATATAGAAAACTATAAAACACTGGTGAAAGAAATTAGAGAGGACACTAATAGATGGAGAAATATACCGTGTTCGTGGATTGGAAGAATCAATATAGTGAAAAGGAGTATACTATCCAAAGTAATTTATAGATTCAATGCAATCCCTATCAAGCTACCAACGGTATTTTTCACAGAACTAGAACATATAATTTCACAATTTGTATGGAAATGCAAAAAACCTCGAATAGCCAAAGCAATCTTGAGAAAGAAGGATGGAACTAGGGGAATCAACCTGCTGGACTTCAGGCTCTACCACAAAGCCACAGTCATCAAGTCAGTATGGTACTAGCATAAAGACAGAAATATAGATCAATGGAACAAAATAGAAAACCCAGAGATAAATCCACACACCTATGAACACCTTATCTTTGACAAGGGAGGCAAGAATATTCAATGGAGAAATGACAATCTCTTTAACAAGTGTGCTGGGAAAACTGGTCAACCACTTGTCAAAGAATGAAACTAGAATACTCCCTAACACCATACACAAAAGTAAACTAAAAATGGGTTAAAGATCTAAATGTAAGACAAGAAACTATAAAATTCCTAGAGGAGAACATAGGCAAAACTCTCTTCGACATAAATCACAGCAGGCTGCTATCCAAAAGTCTACACGCAATAAATACTGGAGAGGGTGTGGAGAGAAAGGAACCCTCTTACACTGTTGGTGGGAATGCAAACTAGTACAGCCACTATGGAGAAC
The DNA here is from genome assembly GCF_049115385.1 of Moschus berezovskii. NCBI lineage: Eukaryota > Metazoa > Chordata > Mammalia > Artiodactyla > Moschidae > Moschus > Moschus berezovskii. Next base: position 140,926,590 of record NC_142488.1, on the reverse strand, counting down.
AGTGTGGAGATTCCTCAAAAAACTGGAAATAGAACTGCCATATGATCCAGCAATCACACTCCTGGGCATACACACTAAGGAAACCAGAATTGAAAGAGACATATGTACTCCAATGTTCACTGCAGCATTGTTTATAATACCCAGGACATGGAAGCAACCTACATGTCCATCTGCAGATGAATGGATAAGAAAGCTTTGGTACATATACACAAGGGAGTATTACTCAGCCATTAAAAAGAATGCATTTGAACCAGTTCTAATGAGTGAGGTGGATGAAACTAGAGCCTATTATACAGAGTGAAGTAAGCCAGAAAGAAAAACACCAATACAATATACTAACGCATGTATATGGAGTTTAGAAAGATGCAAATGATAACCCTGTATACAAGACAGCAAAAGAGACACAGATGTATCAAATAGTCTTTGGGACTCTGTGGGAGAGGGTGAGGGTGGGATGGTTTGGGAGAATGGCATTGAAACATGTATATTATCATATGTGAAACGAATCGCCAGTTCGGGGCAGATGCATGTTACAGGATGCTCAGGGCTGGCATACGGGGATGACCCAGAGGGAGGATAAGGGGAGGAGGGAGGTGGAAAGGGGGTTTGGGAGGGGGAACTCATGTGCACCCAGGGCGGATTCATGTCAATGTATGGCAAAACTAACCTATATAATATTGTAAAATAATTAGCCTCCAATAAAAATTAAAAAAAAAGAAAAAAAAATTACCAACCCCTTGGCAACCATAAAAAAATAATAAAATAAAACAATAGCTACTTTAGAAACTGAAAGAATAGTTATCTGAGGATTTAAGATGCTGCTTAATAGAGTGTTGTCTGTGGAATCACTCCATTATTAGTGAGACTGTCTGCTCAAGATAACTATAGCAGAATAGAAAAACAAACAAACAAACAAACAAACCAAGATTCCACAAGTATTCTTGGCTGAAAAAGACATTTAGCGTAACATCTTACCCATTTTCTACTTGGAGGGTAGAATGGGAGAATCAAATTATTCTTTCTTTAAAAAAAAATACACTACCTTAAAAAAAACATAAAAGACAACTGTGGTTTTGCCTGTCTCTCTCCTCTCTGTGTACCACCCTTCTTTTTGGTCTGTATGATTTGATAAGGCGAACCCAATTTCAGCTCCTGGGATGACCAAAGTATTCTGCACCCACTCATCCCCTACCCTCACCAAAATCACAGCTTGATCTAAGCCAAGCCAATGAGAGGGATCGGTGAGTCTTCTGCTGGAGCTATGAGCATTCTTGTCCAGTAAGCTAAGTAAATCAAAAGGGTAAATCAAAGCTGTTGGCAGTCATCTTTATCCAACGGACATTATAGTTAATTAACTTTTGGTCCTAATAACTTTCATTTAATAGTTTTTTATTTTTTTGGCTACAATAGTCAGCTTTTGGAAAATAGAGCTGACTGCTGTTGCTATTCAACCTATACCTAAGTAATTCGGTTATTTTACCTAGGAAAATTCTTATATAGTTGCTGCTTATGGGGAAAACTGGCCTTGGAACAAAACTGGTTTCAGCTCAATTTCTCGTAAGTGTTTGAATACCTGAATCTGGTATGCATGAAGTTACACCTGCTCCTGGATATTTTGTTTATATAAAATAAATTTCCACATTTTATTAAAAAAAATAAATCACAACAGGATCCTCCATGACCCACCTCCCAGAATATTGGAAATAAAAGCAAAAATAAACCAATGGGACCTAATTAAAATTAAAAGCTTCTGCAGAGCAAAGGAAACTATAAGCAAGGTGAAAAGGCAGCCTTCAGATTGGGAGAAAATAATAGCAAATGAAGCAACTGACAAAGAATTAATCTCAAAGATAAAGAAGCAACTCCTGCAGCTCAATCCCAGAAAAATAAATGACCCAGTCAAAAAATGGGCCAAAGAACTAAACAGACATTTCGGATGGCTAACAAACACATGAAAAGATGCTCAACATCACTCATAATCAGAGAAATGCAAATCAAAACCACAATGAGGTACCATTTCATGCCAGTCAGAATGGCTGCTATCCAAAAGTCTACAAGCAATAAATGCTGGAGAGGGTGTGGAGAAAAGGGAACCCTCTTACACTGTTGCTGGGAATGCAAGCTAGTAGAGCCACTATAGAGAGGAGTGTGGAGATTCCTTAGAAAACTGGAAAGAGAACTGCCATACAGCAATCCCACTGCTGTGCATACACACTGAGGAAACCAGAGTTGAAAGAGACACACGTACTTTAATATTCATCGCAGCACTGTTCATAATAGCCAGGACATGGAAGCAACCTAGATTTTCCATCTGCAGATGAATGGATAAGAAAGCTGTGGTACATTTACACAATGGAGTATTGCTCAGCCATTAAAAAGAATGCATTTGAATCGGTTCTAATGAGGTGGATGAAACTGGAACCTATTATACAGAGTGAATTAAGCCAGAAAGAAAAACACCAATACAGTTTACTAACACATATATATGGAATTTAGAAAGATGATAACGATATCCCTGTATATGAGACAGCAAAAGAGACGCAGATGTATAGAACAGTCTTTTGGACTCTGGGGGAGAGGGCGAGGGTGGGATGATTTGGGAGAATGGCATTGAAACGTGTATATTATCATGTGTGAAACGTATCGCCAGTCCAGGGTGCTTGTGGCTGGTGCACTGGGATGACCCAGAGGGATGATATGGGGAGGGAGGTGGGAGGGGATTTCAAGATGGGGAACACATGTACACCTGGGGTGGATTCATGTCAATGTATGGCAAAACCAATACAATATTGTTAAGTAATTAGCCTCCAATTACAATTAAAAAATTTTAAGCAGGAAAAAATAAATAAATGCAACAGTCTAAATACATCAGTTAAAGACAGAAATCAACAGTGACGGTGAAATAAAAAAAATATGACCCAAATAGATACTGTCTACTGAAAACTCACTTGAAATATAATGATACAATGAGCAGAAGAAGAAATGGATGAAAATAGTTGAAAGGTACAAACTTCCAGTTATAAATAAGTACTACAGATATAATACATATGATAAGCATAATTAACACTGCTGTATGTTATAAATAAAAGAGCAAATTCTAACAGTTCTTATCACAAAGAAAAATGTATCTATTACTTTAATTTTGTATATGAGACAATGGATTGTCACTAAACTTATTGTTATAATCACTTCATGATGTATGTAAGTCAAATCTCTATGCTATACACCTTACACATATACAGTGCTGTATGTCACTTACATCTCGATAAAACCAGAAGATATATATATATATATATATATATATATATATATATAAAGAATCTTAGAACAAACTAAGTCTGGCTGCAGGCAGGGAGGCAACACTGGAAGGTGTGCTTCCTCTGGGACCCTCCCCTGTGGTCAGGGGCACTGCAGCCCCCATCCACCTTCCTGTCTAGGACACAGTCACTCTGCGCTCGGGGTGCAGCTGGACAGAGGCACAGATCTGACCCGGAGGGAGCCCGTTGCAGCCAGCATTTCCTCAAGGACTCCCAAGTGAGGACCCTCAGGAGTGAGTTCTGGGGAGGGGGCATCTTCCCGGGGGGTCCAGAGAATCCAGCTCCACTCCCAGCTCAGCCCTGGAAGTCCCTGAGCCATGGGTCCCAATGCGATGTCACCCGACTTCTATCTGCTTTAGCGGCCTGAGAAAGTGCGGGCCTGGGTCTGGGAGGAGGATCCAGTCCGGCAGAGAGGAAGCCAGCCCTATGGGGGAGTCAGGAGAGGAGCCTGAGAGAGGACTAAGACCCAGCAGGATCTGTGTCCTTCCTGGGAGACCCCGAGTGGGCTCGTTGGAATGGGGACCATAGCGGGAGGGCCTGGGTCCCAGGGCAGAAAATTCAAGGGGGCAGAGGGAGGAGCCCAGGTCATGAAGGGAGCCAACATGAGGAGCAGAGGGAGGAGTGAAGGGCTCTTGGAGCCCTGGAAAGTGGGGCAGTAGGAAAGTGGGGTGTCCAGAGGAGCCCACCCCTGCCGTCAGGCCTGGGAGGCCCCAGGCAGATGGGCACGTGGCAGGGGGTCCTGACATTCGCATTAGGTCTCAGCCAGACTGGGATTGTTGCAATGGGGGTGGGAGTGGGGGCTCAGGTGGGCAGATGAGAAGCCTAGGGACTACTGGGACAGACAGTGAGGACCCTGAGGGCGCACTGGGAGGACCCTGGACTCCAGAATATGGGTGAGGGTGGAGTGTCCCGGAGAAACTGGGCCTGCCCTCAGCTGCGGGAGGCTGCAGGGCGAGATAAGCAGCCTGTGCTGACTTCCTCATCTGGGTCCCAGAGAGACTGGGAGCCTGGGATAGGGGTGGGCACTCAGGGGGGCAGAGGGGAGGGTTACATGGGACCAAAGTGAAAGTGAGGACGCTGAGGGAGGACGTAGGGGACCCCGGGCCCCGAGGCAACCACAGTGAAATCCATCCCTGCTGCCAGGCCTGGGAGACCCCCAGGTGAGAGGAGCAAATGTGGTGTGTCCCAACTTCCGCATCAGGGTCTTAGAGAGGCTGGGGTCCTGGTGTGAGGAGTGGGCTGTCTGAATGCAGACGGGCCGCCCAGGACCTGCAGGGACATTAGGTGGAGACCCTGAGGGAGAGTCGGCCCCTGGACCCCAGAACCCAACGTCCCCCTCTCCACCTCTGCTGTCACCCTGGAGCCTGGGCATGTGGCTCCAGGTGCTGCCCCTGAGGGCAGCCTCTCCATTTGGGCCAGCTGAAGGTCTGGGTTGAGGGGTCAGGAGGCTGCAGGTGGGCAGAGGGAGAAGCCCGGGCTCCATCAGACAGTGAAGGAAGACCCGGAGGAGGTCATCTAGGGAGGTCCCTAGGAAACATCCCCCTCCCAACTGCAGCACCTGGGGGTTCGGGGAGATGGGGCTGAGTTCAAGGGGCCCCAGGGTGAGCCTGGGCAGGAAAGGCCTGAGCCTGCCCTTGGGGAGGATTGCCGGCTCCCCTGCTCAGAAAGAAGGGAACCCACCTGCAGGGTGGTCCACTGTTCCCCCACAGGAGTCTGGCATGGAGGCCAGGGTGATGCACTCTTCCTCCCAAGGTGCTTGGGGGGGAGCTCGGCAGGAGGTCTCTGGAGGGCTCAGTCTTCCGTGGGAATCGGTCAGCATGGGTCAGGCCAGGCTGCACGGCAATCAGAGCGAAGGTCCTGAGGACGGACTCAGCAGGCAGCTTCCCCAGAACAGCGGGGACCCTGCATGGTGGGGGTGGGGGAGCGCCTGCTGTGGAGGTAGACCTGGAGGGGGAGGGCTGCACCGGGGCAACCATCTGGGGAGCATGTCTGCTCAGCAGCAGGAGGAGTCCCAGAGTCACCAGGAGTCAAGGTGAGGACTATGTGGAGGAGTGGGGAACCCCAACTCCCACCACAAAGAAGGGGCTACAGAAATCCCTCCTGCCAGCCCTAGAACCATCAGAGCCCTGAGGCCCACCTCCTCAGCCAGATGGTTGGTCAAGGCCAGGGGGCCTTCCTCTGAGGGTCTGGACTCAGGCCCTCGCAGAGGTCAGGGGGAGCACTGGGGAGACCCCCTCCTCACACACAGTACTTGGAGCCCAGCCTGCCTTGCCCCTTTGGTGACACTGAGGTGGCCCAGAATAGGTGGCTGCATTGGTGCTCTCACTCCGGTGTCATGAATGTTAAGGCCTTTGCTTAAGGAGACGGGTCACTGTCAACAGAAGGCACTGCCCAGGGTTTCCAGGGTGTCAAGGTGGAGACTGAGCTCACTGTCCACCATCCCAGCACAGAGGGACTCCACAGAGTATGGCCACCCCTTGTCCCTTGGGAGCCCTGCTAGCCCCTGGGCAGGCATGACCAGTGTTCAGCGTCCCTCTCTCATCTCATACTGAAATTTCCTTTCAGTACAGGGAATTTGTCTTGAGAATTTTGCCTCAGGAAAACAGACAGGAGGGCGCAGACCCTGCCAGAAGGAAGCGGAGGGCCCTCTGTGAGCACAGGGGGGAGACACTCACCTCAGGACAAGGGGAACCTCACCAAGTACAGTCCAGTCCTCCTGTCAGCACCGAGGGCCCCAGCACCATGCCAAGGTGCCCTCTTGTTTCCGCTCACAGGGGCTCCAGGAACCCAGAGGTGAAAGCACAGGTCTGAAGCTCGTGTCCTCAGGTTGCAGCGCAGAGGAGGTCCAGGCAGTTCAAGGAGTCTAGGGAAGGTGGGTTCCCTGAGTGTGCATCAGGGGCTCCCCATCCCAGAACAGACGGGACCCGACAAGGTCCAATTCTCCCCACCGTATCAGCCCCAGAACCTTGGGCTGTGCTGACTGCACCCTTGGGAGCCACCTCGCTTCCTCCTTCAGGATAGCAGCAGAGAGCCTGCCCAGGAGAAGTGTTCCTGTGAGACCCGAGAGCACCCCTCAGGAGGAGACCTGTCAGTGGCCTGTGTCAGACCACCCAGGGTGGGTTTCTCAGCTGAGGCCGCTCACACCCCCTCCCTCCTGCAGGCCCATGGTCCCCATCTGTCCCCCTGCCTCACTTCTGTCTGAGGTTTGATCGCAGTAATCATGCCTGGGATGAGCGAGATACATGAGGAGAGTGAGGCCAATCTTCAGGACCCAAGGGAGGCTGAGAGCCCAGTGGAGGGACTGTTCATTTGGGGGGAGGAGGAGGAGGAAGTGGAGGTGGGAGAGGAGGAAGTGGAGGTGGAGGAGGAGGAAGTGGAGGTGGAGGAGGAAGTGGAGGTGGAGGAGGAGGAGGAAGTGGAGGTGGAGGAGGAGGAAGTGGAGGTGGAGGAGGAAGTGGAGGTGGAGGAGGAGGAAGTGGAGGTGGAGGAGAAAGTGGAGGTGGAGGAGGAAGTGGAGGTGGAGGAGGAAGTGGAGGTGGAGGAGGAAGTGGAGGTGGAGGAGGAAGTGGAGGTGGAGGAGGAGGAAGTGAAGGTGGAGGAGGAAGTGGAGGTGGAGGAGGAGGAGGAGGAAGTGGAGGTGGAGGAGGAAGTGGAGGTGGAGGAGGAGGAGGAGGAAGTGGAAGTGGAGGAGGAAGTGGAGGTGGAGGTGGAGGAGGAGGAAGTGGAGGAGGTGGAGAAGGAGGAAGAGGAGGTGGAGGAGGAAGTGGAGGTGGAGGAGGAGGAGGAGGTGGAGGAGGAAGTGGAGGTGGAGGAGGAGGAGGTGGAGGAGGTGGAGAAGGAGGAAGAGGAGGTGGAGGAGGAAGAGGAGGTGGAGGAGGAAGTGGAGGTGGAGGAGGAGGAGGAGGAGGTGGAGAAGGAGGAAGAGGAGGTGGAGGAGGAGGTCGCATACCTTTCCCCCTCCTCCGTGCTTTCCTCCTCCTCCTCTGTCCTGTTCCTGGGCACCCTGGAGGAGCTGGAGCTGGCTGATGCTGAAGCACCCATATCCCGCCCCCTGCCAAGCCCTCAGGGTGTCTTCCCCTCCCACCTGCCATGGCTGCCGCTCCATGGAGCCAATCCAGAGGTGAGGCCTCCAGCAGCCAAGATGAGGAGAGGTCAAGAGCACCTAGTGGGCCTGGGAAGATGCCAAGTCCACGCCCCCAGACCCACTGCATCTGCTGGTGGTGTGTCTGCTGCGCTTCCTGCTCCTCAGGTATTGCACCAAGGAGCCAACCACGAAGGATGAAATCCTGAGCACGGTCCTCAGAGAGGACGGGCACCACTTCCCTGAGGCCTTCCGCCAAGCCTCGGAGTGCCTGCAGCTGGTTTCCGGTGTGGATGTGAGGGAGGCGGCCCACACGAAGCACACCTACATGCCAGTGAGCGATGGGCACAGCATGCCCAAGGCCAAACTCCTGGTGCTGGTTCTAGGCATGACCCTCCTGGAGGGCAGCTGCCCCCGTGAGGAGGAGATCTGGGAAACCCTGAACGACCTGGGTGTATATGCTGGGAGGGAGCACTACATCTATGGGAGCCCAGGGAGTGCTGACCCAAGTGAGTTCAGGAGGGGTACCTGGAATATCAGTAGGTTCCTCACAGTGACCCTGTTCGCTAGCAGTTCCTGTGGAGTCCCCAGGCCTATGCGGAGACCAGCAAGTGGCATGTCCTAGAGCATTTGCTCAAAATCAGTCAAGGGGCTTCAAGGTCCTTCCCACTCCCATCTATAGAGGCTGAAGGGAGGAGGAAAAGGGGCCTGAGCCAGAGCAGCAGCCAGGCTCCTTCCAGGTCCACGTCCAACAGCGTGTCCTGGGGGCAGGAAGGGAGGCTGATCCTTCCCTCCGTGATTGAAGAGGGAGCAGTCAGCTTTCTCAGTTGTGAGGGTCTGGGCCACTTGCGGGGACACGATGTGCAGCATCTTTGGATTCCTTCTTTCCACAGTGACATGGAGATTCATCTCTGTTTTCTTTAGGAATTTTTCAAATGTTTTTTTCAGCAGAAGGCTTAATAAACTTCAGTATCTAACTTTGTGAATGACAATGATCACACAGATATTGGTACTTATCCGGTTTAAGGACAGGAGTATTGCTGTTCAGGAAAAGAGCCTGGGAACTCTCCTATTTTATTTTGTGACCCTGAAGAAGCTAACATTTCATTGAATAGGAATTTTCTTGGAAATGGGAAACAACAATAAAACTGATGAAGTCAAGAAATAGATGATTGGGAATTCTCCGACAGTGATGTGCTTAGGACTCAGTGCTTTCACTGCTGGGGCCCAGGTTCAATCCCTGGTTAAGGAACTAAGATCCCCAAAACCACTGGGTGTAGGGAAAAAAATAAAAGGAAATAGAGGATAAAAAATAAAAGTTAATTCTAAAATCTTTTGTCATCTGTTATTCCATAAAACTAAAATATTTATGCTTATTTGGATTTGTATTAGTTATTAAAGAAATTAGGGTAAAATTGGTCAGAGTTATTAAGTACTTTGCTCACTGGCTTATTCTCACCCAGAACCTCACAGAGCCTCTACTCTGTGGAAGGCCATTTTAGCCATGGGGACAGTGGGAGAAGAACAGCCCCACACCTAGAGCGATTGTCTAGGAGCTGCAGTCACATGGGGAAGGTGGAGAGATGTCCCCTAGTCCCACACAAGAGAACACAGTGTGAGGTGGTGGGGCTCCAGAAGGAGTACTTGGTGCCTGAGGCAGAGTGTTTTGGAGTTTTGGGAAGCTGGGTTCCTTCTGTGGGAGGTGAAAATAAAACAACCTGGAAGTTTTTGATCACATTCCCTTCAATTCAGCAGGTGGCATTTAAATTTCAAAAGGAATGTGATCTCTATTACTGTAAAAGCAGCAATACTGATGTGGCAGCAAGAGGCTATGATTTGCAGAGAGGTATAGAGCTTGCTAACAGGACACTGTGTTCTTAGCATCAAGAGAGATGGGCTGTGCACAGATCTGTGCGTTAATTAGTATAAGTGAAAATGTTCATCGCTCAGTTGTGTCTGACTCTTTGTGACCCTATGAACTGTAGCTGGTGAGGCTCCTCTGTCCATGGAATTCTCCAGGCAAGAATACTGGAGTCCATTCCCTTCTCCAGAGGATCTTCCCCACCTAGGGATCAAACCCAGGTCTCCCGCATGGCAGGCAGATTTCTTACTGTCTGATAGACGACAAAGATGAGTGAGCAGGAGGATGCAGGAGCGTGATTCAAAAGAGTCATGACACCTTCCCCAGTTCCCAGACCTGAGTCAATTGTCAGACACAGAAACCATTGGCCAAACGGAAGGAGGGATCCTTATGAGTAGAGACTCTGCAAAACCCTGGCAGATGTATGCAGCCATCAGTCCCCAAGTCTGTCCCACAAAGAGACCCACATCGTTCACTTTGGTGACTGAACGTGGGCAAGAGAGGAAAGATGCAAACATTGTAAGGATGTCTAGAAACGGGATGCTGTGGGAAGTGATACTCGGGCCTTCACTCCATCAATGTCCGCAGTGGAGTGGGAGCATGTGTGCACCAGGAGCATATGGAGGTGTGACCTTGATCTGACCCAGAGAGCTCCTGCCTGCCACCTCCAGATGTGTGAATAGGACAGATGGGCTTGATGATGGGCACAAGCCCTGAATGCATGCAAGGCCATTAGTATAGACACTATCAGAGCAGGGGAGACCAAGTGCACTCCCTGCACCTTGACTGTGAGAGTAAATACAAACCAAGATTTCCTCTGGTTTGGGAGATGTGAAACATCAGTTCAGTTCAGTTCAGTTCAGTCACTCAGTCATGTCCGACTCTTCGCTACCCCATGAATCACAGCACGCCAGGCCTCCCTGTCCATCACCAACTCCCGGAGTTCACTCAAACTCATGTCCATCGAGTCGGTGATGCCATCCAGCCATCTCATTCTGTCATCCCTGTCTCCTCCCAACCCCAATCCCTCCCAGCATCAGAGTCTTTTAACATCAGTGACACCCTTAACACCAAAAGGATGCAGGGAGGTGGTCCCCACCATACCTCCTCAGTGGTCTGGACCCTCCTCAAACCTATAGGCTCCTAAGGAGGACTGTGGACCACCACCCACTCTATAGCAACCACTTTGCCCGGTTTGTTATCTTTGCAGGAACACATGGCCACCTCCTCGCATACAGCATGCAGCCACTGGTCCTCATGAGCTAGGTTCTGTCAGACCCACAAAGGGAGGCGACTGCAACAGTAATCCACCACAAAACAGAGGTGGCATCTCTGAGGAGATCAGACCGAAGCAAGGCTATAGATTACAAGAAGGTGAGCTAAACCCCAATATGACCTGCAAATGTGTCACAAGCACCTCTGCCACAGTTTATTCCTGGAGATTAATGGACCAGGAAGTTCTTTCCTGACCAGCTGCTGGGGGTGTAGAAATGCTGAGCTTAGATGAGGGGTGGGTTGGCTGAACTGAAACTTCAGGTGGAAATGGACTCCTGCTGCAATACCACCTCCACCACATGTGGCCATAGAGACGGTGGCAAGCAGAAATCCACTCCCAGTGGATGCAACTTAAGATGGTGCCTCTGCTAAGTCACTTCAGTCGTGTCCAACTCTGTGTGACCCCATAGACGGCAGCCCACCAGGCTCCCCCGTCCCTGGGATTCTCCAGGCAAGAACACTGGAGTGGGTTGCCATTTCCTTCTCCAATGTGTGAAAGTGAAAAGTGAAAGTGAAGTCACTCAGTCGTGTCCGACCCTTAGCGACCCCACGGACTGCAGCCTACCAGGCTCCTCCATCCATGGGATTTTCTAGGCAATAGTACTGGAGTGGCTTGCCATTGCCTTCCCCCAAGATGGTGCCTCTAGGGATCCACTATATATAGATAAAGGAAATGGCCCGAGCCAAGAATACACATGGGCTTAAAGATGATGGAAAATGGATTGGACAGCCAGGCAGTTACTTAGAATGAGAAATTTTGGTAGATTGCCACATGTAGGTTTGGAGAAGGGGTACATCAACGAACCTATAGGAAGGGACACCAAAACAGAAGATATTTGCATTGCCGCTTACTACTCACGAAAGCATGCAGCACTCAAGAGGCAAGAAACATCCATGAAGAACCAATGCCTGAAGAATTGAGAGAATCCAGCCTCTGTCAGTGGTCCCTCAGGGCTGCACAGTGCTCTCTTGGGTGCAGGAGCCATGGGGCCAAGGATGATGCTGCATCTGGGCTCAGCAGCACAGGCGCCACCTGCAGGCCAGATGAACTATGGCACCTACCAGGTGTTTGCCCTGCCATGGACAGAGTGTGATGCTAACCCCTCAGTGGCACCGTCCCTCCAGAAGATCATTGAACCACTAATGGTGAGTTGATCACAACATCTCACTTCCATCCTTGAAGGAGGAGAAGTTTATTTTTACTGAAATCGACAGGTACACATTCCTGATGTGGGTTTTGCTTTCCTGATTGCAGCACCTTGTCTGGCACCACTATTTGAGGGCTTACAGAAAGCAGAACTGACTGACACAGGATATTTCACCAAGCCGTCCAAGACCAAGAGATCCTCTAACAGCACACCAGGGGCTCAGAGGGCAAGTGGCCCTGGGAACCAAAGTCGCTATCTTAGCCCCCACCATCCAGAAGCTGCTGGTCCTCTGGAACAGTACATTGGCCTCCACAAAGCACACGTGTGGTGCACAGTAGGATATGAGAGCCCATAGTGCTGATATGTATAATAAAACTTTATCATTATAACAGAAACTCTAAGACATATACAGCAGTAGAGAATGGTATGAGGGACCCAATATACTTGCCAGCCAGCATCAATCATCTGCAGTACATGGCCAGTCTGGTTCAAATATACCCTCACCTTCCCCACATCTCTGTCAGTGGACTAATGTGAAGGTAGTCCAAGACATCAGGATGATTCATCTCTAAGTATGTCAGTAAGCATTGCTAACAGATAAGGAATCTTTTACAAAACATAAACCCAAAACAATGATCATTCCTAAAAGCTTAAATGTTTTAACAAGAGCAAATATGTAGTAATTTTTTACATTTACCTTATACATTACATATTTTTTTTAGTTTGGATCACAAATACAGTGTATATATTGTGATTTTTTTATGTTCCTTAAGTCTTTTTTAATCAATAGGTTTCCCCTGCATCATCCTTGTTTTCTGTAGTTTTTGTTGTGAAGAAAAGCAGGTTTTGTATTTTTCAAGTTTTCATAATATAGATTAATTTGAATGAAATAGTTTGATGTCATTTAACACATTCTTTAAATTCGTAGTTACAGGTAGAAGCTTGATGAACTTGGTTATTTACAAGACTGCTACCTAGGTGACACCATGTACTTCCACTAAGAAGAACATAATGTTTGTTGTCCTTTGTGCTGAGTTGGCAGTCATTGATGATCCTCACCTTCATTTACCCATTGGGGGTTGCAGAGGGGCAATTTTCAAATTCTCTCATTCAGTCTTAGTTTATTACCTGAAAGACTTTTATATGTAGAAACTTTTCCTTGACCACCATTTGCTTCTCTTGAGGGAATCATATATCAAATATGTGATTTTACATCACTTAAATATCTTTTGCATCTATAGTTTATACAGTTTTAACTTATTTTGTTAACGTGTTATTTTTTTCTTTAGTACCTGGTCATATTTTCAAAAAAAAGTCCATTTCATAAATATTTTCAAGTAACTGACATTTGCTTTTTGGCCTTACTACTTTCTAATACATTATTTCTACACTTACCGTCATTCTTTCATACTTTTTATTACTGAAGGTTTCATATGATGTTCATTACCTATCTTCTTGAAATTCTTGGGTGATTTAAATAGCTCTTGTTTTCTAATACATCTGTTTAAGGCTATATATTTCCCCTTTGAGTACCATTTTGGCTCTGTTGCACAAGCCATGCTACTTAACTCCATGCATATTGCTTGAATTTTTTTACAAGTTGACTAAATCACTCTATTACTTATGTTATTAGAATTTTTCAATATATGCAAAAAAACTAGCAAGTGTAAAAATTATTTTTGAGAAGGCTGTGAAGATGATGATGAAAGATACTTTATTTGGGGAAAGTTTCAGAGTCCAGGGGTATTTTGCTTTATAAATTATTTTTATTAATTACAGAAGAGACAAGCATATTTACCTGCTGGTGACAGAGCTGGGTTTGTGCCAGGAATGCAAAGGAGTTTAACACTAGAAGATCAGTCATTATACTTGGCTGCATGTAGCAGTCAAGGATTGTCCAGGAAAATAGAAACCACGGTAAATTTTTTCCATGGAGGGAACTTAATGCATGGGGTTGGTTACAAAAGTGGTAGGTAGCCAAGCAGGAGAGAATTGGGAAACCCAATTATTAGCAACACGAGGAAATCAGTCACCTCCAGAATGGAAGGACAAGGAAGGGAGATCGTGATACTGGAACCTGGGTGTTGGGTTCAACAGGATCCAGAGCCATGATGGGTCAACCTCATGGTTGAATGGCTGGAGCCATGGAGAATATAGAATCACTGAAGGACAAGCCACCTGATGCAGAGGAAGGAGAAAAATCTTTGATTGCTCTGTCTTCCAGGATTCTAATCTTTTGCTGGTGTTTCTGGTTAGCTGAATCAAAATGGCACCCAACTGTTGGCTAGTTTGATTGCAGACTGCTGGAGTCGGCCCCTGTATAATCTAGAAGAGAGCAAGGAGGAATGAGGGATGGATCTGGGAATGCATAAACCCAGGATTGCCTTATTACAATGACAGATTGAGTGAGAAAAGTCAGACCTACATCGATATAGAAAAGTATCTAATAAAAATCAACATCCAGTCATCGTAAAAAGAAGTGTTAGTCCAAAGTATTAAACTGGGATAATGAGTTTTGGGGAGGAAGACCAGAGAGACAAAGTGCCATTCTTATCACATCGTATCAAGGGTACATTCTATCCACATGATTTATCACCATTGATATTTATCTTGATCACCTAGTTGAAGCACGTTTGTCAGATTTCCTCCTCTCTTGAGCTCAGATACAGAAATAAAGAAGAGAGGAAGCTAGCACTCAGATCACTTCCTAAATAACCAGCCCAGAAATCACTGCTAACTGTGGCTAACTTGTCACACAGATTACAACCCCAAAAAAATATTCAGTCCTATTTCCTGCAGTGAAACAGAAGCCTTCCAACATAGAAAACAATAAATGGGATCATGGTGTAAATAGAGAATATATGAGGATTTGTGCCCAACTTAGAGGGACCCTGAATATTAGAGGAAGGGTTGTGGACCTTATTTTACATGTTAAGTTGCTTCAATCCTGTGTGGGGGTCTCCCCTACATTCCCTAGGGCGTCCCTAAAAAACGATCCTACTCATCTCTGTGGCACTTCGGGAAAGGACACATTGGGGAGATCATACACTAACCCCACCCCATCCCATCCCATCACCAAGATTACACACTGACATTTTCCTGCACACAGTGACCGGTTCCAGGGCTGTCACCATCCTCTGGTGTATGTTTAATGAAAAGTGAAAGTCACTCAGTCGTGTCCGATTCTCTACAAATCTCCTCCATCCATGGAAATCTTGAGGCAAGAACACTGGAATGGGTTGCCATTCCCTTCTTCAGGGGATTTTCCTGACCCCAGAATCGAACCCTGGTCTCCTGCACTGTAGGCAGGTGCTTTACCATGATTCCGAGACACCAGGGAATCTCTGATCTCTAAGAATGGAGAAGCCAAAAATAGCTGTGACAGGCCAGGGCTGCTTGAACAAATCCCAAGCCTTCTCAAGGACCACCAGGGTGCACCCACCTATGCCTGGGATGAGCCAAGGCCCACTCTGGCTGCTTTGTCTCCATTGCAACCCACCCTCCCCCGCCACCCCAACTCCTGCCCTCCTCTGCAGCCCACCAGTGGTTCTGGACCAGGAGCACCCAGCCACCTGGATGCAGAAAAGCGAACCAAGATCTCAGGCTCCACCCAGCTACACAGCGAGGATCTGCATATTAAGGAGATTCCCGGAAAGGGGAGGGACGTCCCTGGTGGCTAAGATGGTAAAGAATCTGCCTGCAATGTGAGAGAACCAGGTTCGATCCCTGGGTCAGGAAGATCCCCTGGAGAAGGGAATGACAACCCCAGAATTTCATGGACAGAGGAGACTGGCGGCTTTCATGGAGTGGCAAAGAGTTTGACACGACTGAGAGACACATTTTCACTTTCAGGAGGGGAGGGGGCAAGTCGCCACGTGTTCACTGCCCCTTGTGCTGTGGTCCTCTGCCTTGTATAGTCTGTGAATGCAGGGTCATTGTGTCTTCCATAGTCAGGAGTGGCTTCCCCAATGGCTCCTGTGTGCCTGCTAAGTCGCTTCAGTCCTGTCCTGCATTGGAAAGCGGGTTCTTTAACCCCTACCGCCACCCAGTGGTAAATAATTCGCCTGCAATGCAGGAGTTGCAGGAGACGCGGGTTTGATCCCTGGGTCGGGACAATTCCTTGGGGGAGGAAATGGCAACTCGCTTCAGAGTTCCTGCCTGGGAAATTCCATGGACAGAGGAGCCTGTTGGGCTACAGTTCGTGAACAACTTAGCACACACGCATAGTCAGAAGAAACCGAGCCTGATTTCTTCGAGCCTGATTTCTAGAAGCTCCAGTTAGTTACTCACCTAGCAAGAGTTGTTCTTAGTTCTTTAGGAGCATGATTTCATTCATTCTGGAGAAGAAAATTTTCATGACTGAAGAGTAGAGACCATGGAGAAAACAATGATCTTAATGGTTTAAAGAAAAACAGAAGTTAAGACTTCTCTTCTCAGCCTCTCTCCTACTCTTCAGTTGGCTTCTCAGATGGAGACAGGCAATCAATAATGATTTCTGTGCTCTGCACCACCCTGCAGTCTAGCCTGTTCTAGTGGGAGGGGAAAGTAGTGCTTTGCCCGTGGGGTTGTCAGAAAACGTGATTGTCAGATTTGTAAGCACTGACTGCACAGGCCAGATCACCTTTCACATGCCATTTACCAGCCACTGTCAGGAGAGCATTGCTGTTGGAAGGAATGAGGTCACTTCCAATTTGAGTGAGATCCTACATGCTCAGGTCGCTCAGTTGTGTCCAATTCTTTGCAACCACATGGACCACAGCCCACCAGGCTCTTCTGTCCATGGGATTTCCCAGGCAAGAGTACTAGAGTGGGTTGTCATTTCCTCCTCCAAGGGCTCTTCCCAACCCAGGGAACCTCAGCTCCTGCATTGCAGGCAGATTCTTACCGCTGAGCCACATTGTGAAATATCTCTTAATTGGAATATCTCTGAACAGGCTTAGCTCAGTTCAAGCAAGGAATGTTTTCCCATGGTCTTTGCTGCTGAATTCCTTCACTTGCCACTGCTCCTCTGAGTTAGTGTACCATGATTTTCTGTGCTGAATCTTTTCCTGTGGTGATAGCAACTTTCCTTCCTCAGCATCAGGCCAGGCCAGCAGGACCATCTGGTCTGTAAAATATTAGGCACCTACTGTGTACCGGGTATCTACGGGGTATAGCAGTCAAGGTGGCAATCAGAAAGACAGAAACCAGGATAAGAGTCTAGTGGAGGCCCTAGAACAGTACGGAAATACCTGGGGCAGAGGCAGGTGTGGGATTTGCCTACTCAGATCTGAGCGAGTTTCAGAGGAGAGACTTAAGAGTGAGGTCAGATATGAATGGTGGAACGGGAGGAGGCTTCGTGGAAGACCTAGCAGTAGGAGAAAGAGGGGAAGGTCACTGCATGCGCCAATGACCCAGACGTGTGAAGTGCAGTCCTATGTGAGAAGTCCCAATAGGGTCATTCTGTGGCCAGAACAGAAGGTTATGGTGCAGAGAAAACAAAAGTAACACACAAATACAGATGTGCTGGTGGGGGCTCAATGGCTGATAAGAATGAAAGAAGCTGCCCAGCTGAAGGAGAAACACTGGCCCGGCACAGGGGCCAAATGTTGTCACTGCTTCCCCCTACCCCCCTTTTTTAAATGAGCTGTAAATCCAGATTTTGATGTGGCCTTTCCCAATTTTAAATGGTTGGAAACCATTGTGGAAATGTTAAAAGCATCCTTTCTCTCATACTGACATGTCTCCCAGCCCCATTCCCCCACATATGACTCCCTCTGCTTTTCTCTGCTCTCCTTTCCCAGGGTCACACAGCACCCAGCCAAGATGGTATCTGTGGTAACAGGCAGTGGGTGGGAAAGGGTGAAGGGAAGAGAAAGTGCCATGGTGATGGAAGCTACCAAGCTCAGTTACTCTCCAGAGAGGCAAGCCATAAGTTCCTGGTAGGTGCTCTTTCTCTCTACCAATCAGAAATAGCACCCAGGAGACCAAGATGAACAACTGATCTACCAATTTTGTTGACATATTCTACATACCAGAGAATTTACTCTTCACTCATTTTCAGTGTATCATTGAATGCATCTTAGTATTCAGTGTGAGGCTTACTGTAAGGTTTTCTTTATATATATACCCTTATCAGGTTGAGGACTTATTCTTCTATTCTTAACTCACTGAATAGTTTTTATTATAAAAGGGTGTTGGATTTTGCCAAATGCTTTTCCTGTATATATTGAGGCAATCCTGTGGTTTTTGTCCTTTATTCTATTAATATAATACATGACATTAATGGATTTTCACATGTTAAAACAACTGCATATCTGGGATAAACCCAACTTGGCTATGGTGTATCTTCCCTCTTACGTGGTGCTGGATCTAGTTGGTCAGCATATTGTTGAGCGTTTTGTACATTTGTCATGGTCTATCATTGTCTTTCCTTGTGTTGACGTTATTCAGTTTGATATATAATACTGGCTGCATAGAATGTGTTGGGAAGTGTTTCCCCTCTCTTTATCAGTTTGGTAGTAGAGTGTGTGAGGATCAGTGTTCATTCTTTTAATGTTTGGTAGAATTCACCATAACAGCCATCTGAACATGGGCTTTTCTTTGTGTAAAGAATTCTGATGAACTAATTCAAAATTCTTACTTTTTAAAAAACTTTATTTCTTTTATTTTTGACTGTGCTGGGTCTTTGTTGCTACACACAGGCTTTCTCTAGTTGCAGATAGTGGAGACCACTCTCCTGTTGTGAACACGGGTTCTAGAGTGCACGGGCTTCAGTATTTCAGCACATGGGCTCAGTTGCTTCAAGGCACACAGAATCTTCCCAGACAAGAGATCCAAGCCACGTTCCCCACTGTGGCAGGCAGATTCCTAAACGCTGGACCACCAGAAAAGTCTCCCAAATCCTGACTTTAATAGTTTTCTTTAGATATTCCATTTCTTCTTTTTAAATATTGTTTGAAATATGTCTGTTGATACAAATTCATATAGCACACAATTCGTCCATTTAAAGTGTAAAATGCAATCATTGTTAGTGTGTTTGGAGAGTCAGATGAGGATAACCACAATCAATTTTAAAAATTTACAGTGCACCACTAAGAACCAAAGTGGATGAATATTCACAGACACTGTATCCACCACGACTCCCCTCCAGCCCAACCCAGCCTTGTATGTGTGTGTTCAGTCGCTCAGTCATGTCTGACTCTTGGCAACCCCATGGGCTGCAGCCTGCAAGGCCCTTCTGTCCATAGGGTTTCCCAGGCAAGAATACTAGAGTGGGTAGCCATTTCCTTCTCCAGAGGATCTTTCCAAGCCAGGGATCCAAACTGCGTCTCCTGCATTGGCAGGTGGATGCCATACCACTGTGCCACCTGGGAAGCCCTCAGCCTCAGGTAACCATTAATCTTCTTTCCTTATCTGTAGATTTCCCTATTGTGGATATTTCATATAAATGGTATCATAATATGTGGTCTTTGGTGGCTGGCTTCCTGCACCTAGCATGATATTTTCGAGGTTCATCCATAATGTGTTTTTTCACTTTACTCTTCATGCTTTTGGTGTCACATCTAAGAATCCATTTCTGAAATTCAAAGTCATAAAACCATACCTCTGCATTTTCTTCTGAGAGTTTTAATGGCTCAAGTCTGGGAATTGATCAAAGGACTGTGACTATCTGTTTTTGTGGTTCAGAATAGACTTTTGTTCATTTGACTTGTGACATCTCTGCTTATACAGATCAAATAAGAACTTACTGGATTTCCTAACTCTTTTACTTCTAGGAAGAATATGAGCAACTAGATAAAACCATAGAGCTGCCCAAGTCAGACTGTTCTGATTGGTGCTTTGACTCTTCTCTCCATTCCTGTAACCAGGCCCACCTGGCCCTTGCTGGTTGTGTGCTCCTGCTTGGCTCCTGCCATCTGGGGATCTAAATACTTCCACTGCATTTAGGTTTCCCAGTTCAGCGACTGCAGTTCCTACTGTGAGTTCTGGCCTGCAGAGAAGGGCAATCACAGAGTTCTTCAAGGGTGCTGGGGCTCCCCTCACAGTCTTGGTGAAAGGTATGTCTTCAGGACTCTCCCAGTATGGATGAGTATGTCTTCAATGCCAAATCCACACTAACAGTCAAATTTCTGTAAACCTCTGAATGCCTTCCTCTGTATTAAACCAAGGCAGGGCTGACATTTCCAACTTAATCACTGTGGGCCAACATTTGGTCCATAGTTCAACCAAATAGACAAACTAATAAGAGCAATTTCTGTTTCTCAGAGTTACAATATTTAATGCAGAAACTATGCTTAGTGAATCTCTTTGGCCTGAACTAGCTTTCTGTGGGGAGGCTGATCCCACTGGGGGTCAGGAGACCGCTTCCAACTGAGGGTGGGTAGGATTCTCCTGCTGGCAAGGCTGACTTACCAGACTTGATGGGCTCAGTGTCCCCAGCTTCTTCAGGGTCTCCCCACACATTTCTATCACAATGTACAGAATCCCATGCTTTCCAAGTCAGCCCCTTCATTTTAACAGGAGACACTCTAGTGGCAGAATTCACTTCTAGTCTAATTCAACCAGTTGCAGGTTGAGTGTTTGCATGTGATCATTAGCAATCTCATCCTTGTATATACAGGAGATAAATGTTTGGTTATGATTACACATAGAATCTTTTAGGTCTTTTACTGTAAACTGAGCTAATCCTTTTCTTTCACCACTCTTTCCAACTACATTGGGAACAACCAGAAAGCTCATCATATCTCTCAGTGTTCCAAAAATGTTCAAAAGTATCATATACACAGTCACAGAACACCTTGCACCCAGCACTACTTTTAAGTGGTTCATCAGGCATATCCAAAGGAGATATTTCCCATATATCTATTGCCATAGACTATCGATGCTGTCTTTACTAAGAGTTGTTAGCAGCTTTAAACCTTATCAGATTACAGACCTAATTTTAGAAACCCCAGAACCATTTGAGAAAACTCATTTTTTAAAACTGAAGTATAGTGGCCACACAGAAGTATATGTTCAGTTCAGTTCAGTCTCTCAGTCGTGTCCGACTATTTGCAACCCCATGAACTGCAGCATGCCAGGGTTCCCTGTCCATCACCAATTCCCGGAGTCCACCCAAACCCATGTCCACTGAGTTGGTGATGGCATCCAACCATCGCATCCTCTGTCATTCCCTTCTCCTCCTGCCCTCAGCCTTTCCCAGCATCAGGGTCTTCTCAAATGAGTCAGCTCTTCACATCAGGTGGCCAAAGGATTGGAGTTTCAGCTTCAACATCAGTCCTTCCAATGAACACCCAGGATGGATCTCCTTTAGGATGGACTTGTTGAATCTCCTTGCAGTCCAAGGGACTCTCAACAGTCTTCTCCAACACCACAGTTCAAAAGCATCAATTCTTTGGCGCTCAGCTTTCTTTATAGTCCAACTCTCACATCTATACATGACTACTGGAAAAACCATAGCCTTGACTAGATGGACCTTTGTTGACAAAACAATGTGTCTGCTTTTTAATATGCTGTCTAGGTTTGTCATAACTTTCCTTCCAAGGAGTAAGCATCTTTTAATTTCATGACTGCAATCACCATCTGCAGTGATTTTGGAGCCGGACTTGTTTGTCCGGCACAGTCACCCTGTGGCTCAAGCAAACGGCTTTGGTGGACCCGCCTGCCACTTTGTCTTGAACTGACATTGGCAGCTGGATCACGGCTGCAGGAGTGCCCAAAATTCAAAGGGGCATGTACCTGTGAAGAAAGGCCTTTAGGCTCCATTTGATTGGTTCCTGATGGGGCTTGGTGGTTAGGTTGTGGAAGTCGGCCCCCACTGGCCAGCATACTAAGCTTGTGTGAGGTCACAAGGCTCCCAGCGCATGTGTACCTCAGCTTCCTTGTTGATAGGCTGTGGGCCAGCAACCAATTTGCCAGGACTGCCTGAGCCTCTGCAACGATTTTGCCGGTCACCTAGTGTGTTCTGGTGTCCAGGTTCTTTGCAGTTCTGGGCCATGGCTAGGGCCACATGGAGACTGAGACCAGAGGAAGGCAGGAGAGACCTGTGACCACCATGGATCTTCTTCAGTGTGAGCCCAAGTGTTCTGGGTGCAGGGGCACAGAGACCCGCTGGCATGGTGGGGCCATTGGGGATGTCACAGGCAGCCAGTGGCCCACCAGGAGAGGAGGCTGCCCTCTTCAGTGGGGAGACGGTGGAGGAAGGTGCGGCCCTGGAGGAGGGAGAGGTATCGGGGATCGGTAAGTGTTCCACCTGCTGGTGGACGACATCATTGAGGAAGTTGAAGTGGTGGCGGAGGAGGAGCAGGAGAAGGTGTCCTCACAGGAGCGGGGGAAGCTGGAGGAGCAGGGCCAGGAACATCCAAGACCTGGAGACCTCAGTGAGTGGCCCATACTGGAAGAGTAGGAAGCATTGGAGGCCCTGCAGGTGGAACTGAGGTCTGCGAATGAGAAAGACCACAGGGCATAACTTTCGCTCAGGGAGAAGGACCGTCAGAGGAAAAAGGGCGCCTTGGCCCAGAGAAGCGTCATCATCAAGGGAATCCCCGGCTTCTGGGGCAAAGCTGTATTCTTACTGCCACTTCTTGACGATCAGCTGCTCAGGAGGTGGGAAGAAACAGGAGCAGAAGGAGGGGTGTAGGTGAGGATACCAGCCAGGCGAGGGGGGCCAAGGGAATTGGGGGCAAGGGAATTTGGGGCAGGGGGAGTTGCAGGCTCCAACGGAACAGTGCCAGCAGAGCCTGCACATGGATACACCTGTATGGATGTCAGCAAAAGGTTTTGTGAGACACATTTTTGCTCACATCTGAACAGAAGCTGTACCCTGGGTCAGGAAATCAATGTAACCAGTGACCAGAGGCCGTGTGCCACAGTAACATTCCCCAAGAGTTGTGATTGAAGTTGTGGATTATTCAGGAAACTAGCAGAGAATTCAGGAGTCCCACAACACATACTAGTCAGTTGGAGGCCCTGAGGTTGTTTCCTATACTGCAGTATAGAAACAAAAAGTTGTCGACACTCCAGGTGCAGGTGGAAGGGGTGACATCCTACTACAAAGTTAGTGCTGGATGACACCAGCACATCCATGCCACCCCTTGTGAAGACAAGGAGCAGATCAGAGACCTAGTGCTCTCTTGCTGAACGCACAGAGCCAGGCACCTGTGCACAGAGAAAGCGAGCTGCATGGACTGCAGATTGACATGCCACTACCCAGGACACACATGCCAGGCCTACATCAGGGGTGGTCAGAAAAAGAGCCTCCCTTTGGGGATGCAGACAAGGGTCCCAGAGGACCACAAAGGACCCAGAGGGATGAGTACATCTGATGGAGTGGCAGGGACTGGGGCTGTCATGTGGCGGCTGGGCAAGCGGGAGTACCCAGATGCGGAGTACCCGCGATGCCAAAGTGGTACCCCTTATCGATCTCTCTGTTCCTGTAGTGTGGGTGGTCCCGACAGGACACAGTCATCCCGAAAGGGCGGCCATGAAGATGCCTGTTCCGGTGCTTTGCCCTAGGCTACCCTGTTATTTGAGACCCTTCCTTGCCCAGCATGTGGCATGATTGGCTCCTTGACTTAAAGCAGAATATGAACCACCATCAGATGGCCCTCACCATCAGCACACAAGATGAAGACATGCTTAGCTCTATGATGGCTTTGGAGGGCAGGGACAGAGCCTGAGGATAGGTGGGTGGGGGAGCTGGGCAGGAACGTGTGGGTGGGGGGGATTCTCCGACACGAGTGCGTGCATTCGCTGTGAGCCTTCAGAAAGGAGAAAAGGATTCTGTTGATGCCTGCCCAGCAAGAGAGCTGAGGACCCTAGAAGCTTGCACCTTCACCTTATCCATCCTCCTGATCCTGGCAGGTGCTTGAACTAGGCCATCCCCAATCCTGCTGCAAGCTGGCAGTTTCCGTTCAGAACAACCCGTACTTCAGAAACAGAGAGAAGTTTGAGGAGTATGATTTTGGCATTGCTGGTGCCACCTGGCTCCCAGAGCAGTGTGGGTGGGTGAGAGAGGGAGATGGAGGAGGCTCAGGAGATGGAGGCTCCTCCTACCTGAATCTTCCCTGTATCCGCTGTCCTTCTTCAGGATATAGGGAAGGTACTTCCTCTCCAGTCCACGGTTCTGATGATGATGGATGGGGCGCTCCTGGCTCAGGCCGGAAGGTCCTCAACTGGCTGTTGGACGACTACTGTCCAGGATGGACAAGGATGGCGGAGGTGGGGTCCCTCTCGGAATCCGCAGAATGGACGATTGAGGTTTGGGTTCTTACATACCCAAGGGAGGGCTAGGGGCCTGCTCAGCCCCATGCTGACCTCCCTCGTGTGGCCAGCAGATCATAGGTGAGGGCCAGTGGGTCAATCTCCTGCAGGTCTACCCCCGGGAGGAAGGTCCTGCCATGATAGGTAAGTGAGAAGACACAGAGGTTGTGAGGGGATCAAGAGGTGAGGCCTGAAGGCAGATCCGTGGAGAGGTCGGGACCCTCTCCTTTCCCCAGTGGGGAAGATCAAGATCAAGCAGCCTGGATACAGAGCCTGGATTCTTTCATGCGGTTAGCAGGTGAGAAGCAGAGCCTGGAGGCTTGGGGACTTCAAGTGTCCTAGTCTCATTCAGAGCAGCTCTGCTACAGCACAACAGGCCTGGGTGATTCTCATGCAGGCAGGGTGAATTAAGCACCGTTGTCAGCATCATCCTTCCCTGGTTCCTGCTGCTCACGGAGAACCTGGGTCTTTCTGGTGTGAACCCGAATATTCATGGTGCCGGGGCCCTGAGACCTGCCTGTGCGCTGGGCCCGTCAGGAAAGGAGCAGACAGCAGGTGGCTCACCAGGTGAGGAGCTGCCTCCTTTGGCAGGGTGGCTGTAGTGGAAGGAGTGGTCTTGGAGGAGGGAGAGGTGTTGCAGTATGGCAAGCGTTCTGGCTGCTGCTGGAAGACATCCTGGTGAACGTTGAAGTGGTGGCGCGGCTTGAGCAGGAGATGTCCTTGTAGGAGCAGGAGGAGAAGCCGGAGGAGCAAGGCCAGGAACTTCCAAGGACAGGGGCCTGGACATGACAGGAGCAGTCCCCACTGGAGGTGCCGGAGGCGCTGGCGGCCCGGCAGGTGAACCTGAGCTCTGCTAATGAGAACGACCCCAAAGCCTAACTTCGGTTCCAGAGGGAGGAACTTCAGAGGAGAAAGCATCCCTTGACTCAGAGGAGTGCCGTCATCCAGGGAAGCCCTGGCTTCTGGGCCAAAGCCGAATCCTTACTGCTGTTTCTTTGGGAGAATATGTGGCTCAGATCATGAACTCCTTATTGCCACATTCAGACTGAAATTGAAGAAAGTAGGGAAAACCACTAGACCATTCAGATATGACCTAAATCAAATCCCTTATGATTATACAGTGGAAGTAAGAAATAGATTTAAGGGACTAGATCTGATAGATAGAGTACCTGATGAACTATGGACAGAGGTTCGTGAGATTGTACAGGAGACAAGAACCAAGACCATCCCCATGGAAAAGAAATGCAAAAAAGCAAAATGGCTGTCTGAGGAGGCCTTACAAATAGCTGTGAAAAGAAGAGAAGTGAAAAGGAAAGATATAAGCATCTGAATGCAGAGTTCCAAAGAATAGCAAGGAGAGATAAGAAAGCCTTCCTCAGCGATTAATGTAAAAAAAATAGAGGAAAACAACAGAATAGGGAAAAAAAGAGATCTCTTCAAGAAAATTAGAACTATCAAGGGAACATTTCATGCAAAGATAGGCTCGATAAAGGACAGAAATGGTATGGACCTAACAGAAGCAGAAGATATTAAGAAGAGGTGGCAAGAATACACAGAAGAACTGTACAAAAAAGATCTTCGCGACCAAGATAATCACGATGGCATGATCACTCACCTGGAGCCAGACATCTTGGAATGTGAAGTCAAGTGGGCCTTAGAAAGCATCACTGAGAACAAAGCTAGTGGAGGTGATGGAATTCCAGTTGAGCTATTTCAAATCCTGAAAGATGATGCTGTGAAAGTGTTGCACTCAATATGCCAGCAAATTTGGAGAACTCAGCAGTGGCCACAGGACTGGAAAAGGTCAGTCTTAATTCCAATCCCAAAGAAAGGCAAGGCCAAAGAATGCTCAAACTACCACACAACTGCACTCATCTCACACGCTAGTAAAGTCATGCTCAAAATTCTCCAAGCCAGGCTTCAGCAGTATGTGAACTGTGAACTTCCAGATGTTCCAGCAGGTTTTAGAAAAGGCAGAGGCACCAGAGATCAAATTGCCAACATCCGCTGGATCATGGAGAAAGCAAGAGAGTTCCAGAAAAACATCTATTTCTGCTTCATTGACTATGCCAAAGCCTTTGACTGTGTGGATCACAATAAACTGTGGAAGATTCTGAAAGAGATGGGAATCCCAGACCACCTGACCTGCCTCTTGAGAAACCTGTATGCAGGTCAGGAAGCAACAGTTAGAACTGGACATGGAACAACAGACTGGTTGCAAATAGGAAAAGGAGTGTGTCAAGGTTGTATATTGTCACCGTGCTTATTTAACTTATATGCAGAGTACATCATGAGGAACGCTGGGCTGGAAGAAGCACAGGCTGGAATCAAGATTGCTGGGAGAAATATCAATAAACTCAGACATGCAGTTGACACCACCTTTATGGCAGAAAGTGAAGAGGAACTCAAA
Source organism: Moschus berezovskii (assembly GCF_049115385.1). NCBI lineage: Eukaryota > Metazoa > Chordata > Mammalia > Artiodactyla > Moschidae > Moschus > Moschus berezovskii. Next base: position 140,900,255 of record NC_142488.1, on the reverse strand, counting down.
AGCCTCTTGATGAAAGTGAAAGAGGAGAGTGAAAAGGTTGGCTTAAAGCTCAACATTCAGAAAACAAAGATCATGGCATCTGGTCCCATCACTTCATGGGAAATAGATGGGGAAACAGTGGAAGCAGTGTCAGACTTTATATTTTTAGGGTCAAAAATCACTCCGGATGCTGATTTCAGTCATGAAATTAAAAGACCCTTGCTCCTTGGAAGGAAAGTTATGACCAACCTAGATAGTATATTAAAAAGGAGAGAAATTACTTTGCCAACCAAGGTCCGTCTAGTCAAGGCTATGGTTTTTCCCGTGGTCATGTATGGATGTGAGAGTTGGACTGTGAAGAAAGCTGATCGCCGAAGAATTGGTGCTTATGAAGTGTGGTGCTGGAGAAGCCTCTTGAGAGTCCCTTGGACTGCAAGGAGATCCAACCAGTCGATTCTAGAGGAGATCAATCCTGGGTGTTCATTGGAAGGACTGATGCTAAAACTGAAACTCCAATACTTTGGCCACTTCATGCAACGAGTTGACTCACTGGAAAAGACTCTGATGCTGGGAGGGATTGGGGGCAGGAGGAGACAGGGACGACAGCGAGTGAGATGGCTGGACGGCATCACCAGCTCGATGGACATGAGTTTGAGTGAACTCTGGGAGTTGGTGACGAACAGGGAGGCCTGGCGTGCTGTGATTCATGGGGTCGCAAAGAGTCAGACGCGACTGAGCAACTGAACTGAACTGAACTGAACTCAGGAGGAGGAGAAGGAATAGGAGCAAGTGTTGGGGCGCGGGTGAGGGTAACGGCCAGCTGAGGGTGGTGCCGAGGGTGTTGGGCGTGGGGTAGTTGTGATCTCCCCAGGCACCGGGGCTAGCAGGGCCTGGGAATCACTCTACCTGTACGTGTCTGAGCAAATGACCCCGGGAGGCTCATTTTTGGCTCGCATCCGAAGAGAAGCCACATGCTCTGGCGTGGTATGTATGTCATCAGTGACCCCAGCCTGTGTGAGAGATGACTCCAGTACATCCACACCACCACTTGTGAATACAGGGAGCAGGGAAGACACCCACGCCTCTTGCTGAACGCACAGAATCAGGTGCCTGCACACAGAGAAAGTATGCTGCGGGGACTTCAGATCGTGAAGTTTTAAGCAATTGACATGCCACTACCCAGGACACACATGCCAGGCCTACATCGGGGTGGTCATAAAAAGAGCCTCCCTTGGGGGATGCGGACATGGGTTCCAGAGGACCACAGGGGACCCAGAGGGATGAGCACGTCTGATGGAGTGGCAGGAGCTGGGGATGTCCATGTGGCATCTGGGCAAGCACAAGAACCCAGATGCAGACTACCAGTGATGCCAAAGTGGTACCTCTTAACGATCTCTGTTCCTGTAGTGTGGGTGGTCCCAATAGGAAACAAGTCCTCCGGAAGGAGCAGCCTTGCAGATGCCTGTTCCGGTGCCCTTGCTCTGCCCGAGGCTAACCCTGTTACTTGAGATTCTTCCTTGCCCGGCAAGTGGCATGACTGGCTCCTTGACCTAAAGCAGATTATGGACCACTGCCAGATCCCCGCCACTATCAGCCAACAAGATGAAGACATGCTTAGCTCCATGACGGCTTTGGAGTGCAGGGAGGGAGTGTGAGGACAGGTGGGTGGGGGACCTGGGCATGCACGTGGTTGTGGGGGGATGCTCCGACCTGGGTTTGCCTGTTCTCTGTGATCCTTCAGAAAGGAGAAATGGACGCTATTGATGCCTGCCTGGCAGGGAGGCGAAGGAACCTAGAAGCTTGCACCTTCACCTTCTCCATCCTCCTGGTACTGGCAGGTGCAGGAACTAGGCCATCCCCAGTCCTGCTGCAAGCTGGCAGTTTCCGTTTGGCAAAACCCGTACGTCAGGAACAGAGAGATTGTTGAGGCGTACCACTTTGGCATCGATGGTGCCACCTGGATCCCGGGCCGTTTTGGGTGGGTGGGAGAGGGAGGTGGATGCTCCTCCTGAATCTTCCCTGTATCCGCTGTCATCCTTCAAGATATAGGGCTGGTACTTCCTCTCCAATACACTGTTCTGATGATGATGGACGGGGTGCTCCCAGGCTCAGGCTGGACACCAGCAGCTGGAAGGTCCTCAACTGGCTGCTGGACCACTGCAGCCCAGGATGGACCAGGATGGCTGAGGTGGAGTCACTCTGGGCGTCCCCAGAATGGGAGATTGAGGTTGGGGTTCTTAGCTGCCCACAGGAGGGCTCAGGGCCTGCTCAACCCCATGCTGACCTCCCTCGTTTGGCCAGCAGATCATTGGCAAGGGCCGGTGGGTCAATCCCCTGCAGGACTACCCCCGGGAGGAAGGTCCTGCCATGAGAGGTAAGTGAGAAGACACAGAGGTTGTGAGGGGATCGGGAGGTGAGGCCTGAAGGCAGATTCGTGGAGAGGCCGGGACCCTCTCATTTCCCCAGTGGGGAAGCTCAGGTTCATGCAGCCTGAATGCAGAGCCTGGTTTCAGGTCATGCGGGTAGCAGGTGACAGTCGGAGCCTGGAGGCTTGGGGATTTCATGTGTCCTAGTCTCATTCAGAGCAGCTCTTGCTTACAGCACGCCAGGCCCAGGTGATTCTCATGCAGGCACGGTGAATTAAGCACCTTTGTCAGCATCAACCTTTTCTGGGTCCTTCTGCTCACGGAGACTCTGGGTCTTTTTGGTGTGAGCTCAAGTATTTAGGGCGCTGGGGCCCTGAGACCTCTCGGCATGCTGGGGCCGTCGGGGATGGCACACAGAGCAGGTGGCCCACCGGGTGTGGAGGCTGCCTTCTCCAGCAGGGAGGCCGTGGGGGAAGGAGTGGACCTGGAGAAGGGAGAGTTTCATGGCCTGGCAAGTGTTCCGGATGCTGGCCGAAGAGATCGTTGAGGAGCTTGAACTGGTGTTGCAGGAGGAGCAGGAGAAGATGTTCTTGCAGGAGTGGGATGAAAAGCCAGAGGAGCAGGCCCAGGAACATCCAAGGACAGGAGCCTCGACAGGACAGGACCAGCCCCCACTAGAGGCATCTGAGGCGCTGGTGGCTGGGCAGGTGGAGCTGAGCTCCGAAAATGAGAAAGACCACAAAGCCTATCGTAGGCTCCAGAGGAAGGACCATCAGAGGAGAAATCTTTAGTTTAAATCATGTATTTGTTTGGAGTCTGTTCATTGCTGTTTTCTAATAACCAATTTCACTGGTTTTTCAATAAATCCTCCTGGCTCCTTCAGCAGCTGTTGTCTTGATTTTGGCCCTGTGACCGATGGGATTCCCTTCACTCCTTGGAGCCTGATTAACCCCAGTCTCTTGGAACCACTTTCCAGAGTTGTAACGAGTCTTTAAGATCACTCCATCCCCTTCACACACCTGCAAGCAGGCAGCTGTGTCTACAGCTCAACAAGTACCACAGTCTAGACCTCATTGCTCCTGGCAAATGTGGGGCAGGCCAGACAGAGGGCCGGCAGACGAGTGTTGGGCAGTGTCCAAGGCCAGTCCTGGGAGCCATGGTTCCTGCCCAGACCTCCCATAAACCCGAAGCTTTCTGACCCTCATCCCCTCCTGGCAGGCCTATCCATCCCTGTGTCAGATGTATCTGCCCATGAGCTCTTTCCCCAAACCGGGGTTTTCTTCTTTTTGGCCTGGGAAATCCGATGGACAGAGGAGCCTGGTGGGCCACAGTCCATAGGTTCACAAAGAGTCTGGCATGACTTAGCCAGTTAACAACAACAAGGAGTAGATGAGAAAGCACAGGAAGGTTAAAAAAAAAGAACACAAAGCAATGAAAAATCCTGTCACTGTCATTAGACAGTAACTGAGGACCTGCCATTACCCTAAGAACCTTTCAGATGAACACACAGTTGGAAAGTGTAGTGTTCATACATCCTACCATACACATTCCTGCTATAATCTGACAGCAAAGACTAGTCAAATAACAATAATCATCATGATAATTAGTCTCTGCTATTCATCAGTATACTCTTCATTTTCAACATACATTTGTTTAATATTTAATCAGTGCCAGCAGGCATTCTCTAAGGGCTTCCCTGGTGGTTCACACAGTAAAGAATCTGCCTGCAATGCAAGGGACCTGGCTTTGATCCTCTGGTGGGGAAGATCCTCTGGGAAGGGAATAGTTGATGGCTAACAACTCCAGAGAAACGTGTATGCAGGTCAGGAAGCAACAGTTAGAACTGGACATGGAACAACAGATTGGTTCCAAATAGGAAAAGGAGTACGTCAAGGTTGTATATTGACACCCTGCTTATTTAACTTATATGCAGAGTACATCATGAGTAACACTGGGCTGGAAGAAGCACAAGCCGGAATCAAGATTGTTGGGAGAAATATCAATAACCTCAGATATGCAGATGATACTACCCTTATGGCAGAAAGTGAAGAGGAACTCAAAAGTCTCTTGATGAAAGTGAAAGAGGAGAGTGAAAAGGTTGGCTTGAAGCTCAACATTCAGAAAACAAAGATCATGGCATCTGGTCCCATCACTTCATGTGAAATAGATGGAAAAACAGTGGAAAGAGTGTCAGACTTTATTTTTTTGAGCTCCAAAATCACTGCAGATGCTGATTGCAGCCATGAAATTAAAAGACGCTTACTCCTTGGAAGGAAAGTTATGACCAACCTGGATAGTATATTAAAAAGCAGAGACATCACTTTGCCAACAAAGGTCCGTCTAGTCAAGGCTATGGTTTTTCCCGTGGTCATGTATGGATGTGAGAGTTGGACTGTGAAGAAAGCTGATCGCCGAAGAATTGATGCTTTTGAACTGTGGTGTTGGAGAAGGCTCTTGAGAGTCCCTTGGACTGCAAGGAGATCCAACCAGTCGATTCTAGAGGAGATCAATCCTGGGTGTTCATTGGGAAGACTGATATTAAAGCTGAAACTGCAATACTTTGGCCACCTCATGCGATGAGTTGACTCACTGGAAAGGACTTTGATGCTAGGAAAGGTTGGGGGCAGGAGGAGAAGGGGAGGACAGAGAATGAGATGGCTGGATGGCATCACCGACACTGTGGACATGAGTTTGAGTGAACTCCGGGAATTGGTGATGGACAAGGAGGCCTGGCGTGCTGTGATTCATGGGGTTGTGGAGAGTCGGACATGACTGAGCTGAACTGAATTGAACTGAATATTCCTCCCCTAAACTCATAATCCCATACTGCTGCTGCTGCTGCTGCTGCTAAGTCACTTCAGTCGTGTTCTACTCTGTGCGACCCCATCGACGGCAGCCCACCAGGCTCCCTCGTCCCTGGGATTCTCCAGGCAAGAACATTGGAGTGGGTTGCCATTGCCTTCCCCAATGCATGAAAGTGAAAAGTGAAAGTGAAGTTGCTCAGTCGTGTCTGACTCTTTTCGAACCCATGGACTGAAGTCCACCAGGCTCTTCCACCCACGGGATTTTCTAGGCAAGAGTACTGGAGTGGGTTGCCATTGACTTCTCCAAATCCCAGACTAGGCACGAGTGAAATATCAGACAAATCCTATTCAAGGGACATTGTACAAAACATCTACTGAGTACTCCTCAAAACTGTCAAGATCATTGAAAATAAAGAAATGTTAAAGTTAAGAGGGCGGGAGAGGGAACAAGATGGTGGAGGAATAGGACGGGGAGACCACTTTCTCCCCCACAAATTCATCAAAAGAACATTTGAACGCTGAGTAAATTCCACAAAACAACTTCTAAATGCTGGCAGAGGACATCAGGCACCCAGAAAAGCACCCATTGTCTTCAAAAGGAGGTAGGAAAAAAACATAAAAGATAAAAAGAGAGACAAAAGAGGTAGGGACAGAGCTCCATCCCGGGAAGGGAGGCTTAAAAAAGAGAAAAGTTTCCAAACACCAGGAAACACTCTCACTGGCGAGTCTGTGGCGAGCCTTGGAACCTCAGAGGGCAACATAAGAGGGAGAAAAATAAATAATTAAAACCCACAGCTTAAGCGCCCAATGGTAACTCCCAGCGGAGAAGCAGCGCAGATGCCCGCATCCGCCATTAGCAAGCGGGGACTGTGCAGGGAGGAGCTGGCTGAACTGCTTAGAGTTAGGACTGGGCCTGAATGCCACGAGGGCAATCTGAGGGAGCTAACTGGAGACAGCAAAGCAGACTGTGGGATAGCTACCCCGCGAAAAGGTGAAAAGCCCCAAACCAAGACTCTGCCAGTCCCGCTCACAGAATAAAAGACTGAGCAGAGCTAGCCAGCTGCGGACGGCCCATCCGACACCGAGACAGGCAGGGGAGGGCAGCCAGAGCCGGAAGGGGGCAATCGCGCCCCCAGAGAGGCATCTGAAACCAAACTGCAAACAGGCTTCGTTGCTAACCAAGACTTCTTTGGTTTCTGGCCAGTCGACATTGGCCTGAGAAGGCGCTCCGGTTGTACACCCAGGAAAACAGAGCGGCAGGGACTGGAGAGGTGATAAATCACAGCAACCGCTCTCGCCAAACACCTGGTCACCTGAGCTGCTCAGACCGGGGAAGGGCATAAAATGCAGGCCCAACCAAGTCTGTGCCTTTGTGGAGTATCCGAGTACCTGAACCTGAGCAGTTTAGACCTGGGATGTGCATGCAACCCAGCGCCGGCCTCAGACAGTTCCCGGCAGAGCAACCCAGAGCCTGTGCAGTGTAGACTGGGACAGCACACATGCCAAGAGCAGGGGCAAACCCAGTGTGGCCAAGACACCACGAGCACTCCCCACAGACACCAGTGTTATTTGATTGCAGTGTTCCTCCCTTCCCAGAACGGGACTGAACGAGTGAGCCTTAAAAAGTGTCCACCACCCCCCCCTAGTGTCAGGGCTGAAATTAGACACTGAAGAGACCAGCAAACAGAAGCTAACACAGAGGGAACCACCTTGGAAGTGACAGATAGAGAAGTCTAGACGATACTGCAAGAATAAGACTGAAAACCAGAGGCAGGAGGCTTAAGTCCAACTCCTGAGAACACCAGAGAACTTCTGACTCCAGGGAACAGTAATCGATAGGAGCTCATCGAACGCCTCCATACCTACACTGAAACCAAGCACCAACCAAGGAAACAAGTTCCAGAGCAAGACGTAAAACACAAATTCTGCAGCAACACAGGAAAATAGCCCTGGGCTTCAATATATAGACTGCCCAAAGTCACTCCAAACCCATTGACATCTCATAACTCATTACTGGATATTTCATTGCACTCCAGAGAGAAGAAATCCAGCTCCACCCACCAGAACACCGACACAAGCTTCCCTAACCAGGGAACCTTGACAAGCCACCCGTCCAACCTCACCCACAGTGAGGAAACTCCATAATAAAGATAACTCTACAAACTGCCAGAAGAAGGAAAGGCCACCCCAAACACAGCAATATAAGCAAGATGAAGAGGCAGAGAAATACCCAGCAAATAAAGGAACAGGATAAATGCCCACCAACACAAACAAAAGAGGAGGAGATAGGGAACCTACTTGATAAGGAATTCCGAATAATGATAGTGGAAATGATCCAAAATCTTGAAAACAAATTATAGTTACAGATAAATAACATGGAGACAAGGATCGAGAAGATGCAAGAAAGGTTTAATAAGGATCTAGAAGAAATTTTAAAAGTCAATATACAATGAATAATGCAATAGATGAGATCAAAACACTCTGGAGGGAACAAACATTAAAATAACGGAGGCAGAAGATAGAATAAGTGAGTTAGAAGATAGAATGGTAGAAATAAAAGAAACAGAGAGGGGGAAAAATGAATTAAAAGAAATGAGGACAATCTCAGAGACTTATGGGACAATGTTAAAACACCCCAACATCTGAAACATAGGAGTCCCAGAAGAAGAAGACAAAAAGAAAGACCATGAGAAAATATTTGAGGAGATAATATTTGAAAATTTCCCTAAAATGGGGATGGAAATAATCATCCAAGTCCAAGAAACCTAGAGAGACACAAACAGGATAAACCCAAGGCAAAATATCCCAAGACACATAGTAATCAAATTAACAAAGATCAAACACAAAGACCAAATATTAAAAGCAGCAAGGGAAAAGCAACAAATAACACACAAGGGGATCCCCATAAGGATAACAGCTGATCTTTCAATAGAAACTCTTCAGGCCAGGAGGGAATAGCAGGGCATACTTAAAAGTGTTGAAAGAAAATAACCTACAGCCCAGATTACTGTACGCAGCAAGGATCTCATTCAGATATGAAGGAGAAATCCGAAGCTTTACAGACAAGCAAAAGCTGAGAGAATTCAGCATCTCCAAACCAGCTCTCCAACAAATGCTAAAGGACCTTCTCTAGACAGGAAACATAGAGTGTATAAACGCGAACCCAAAACAATAAATTAAATGGCAACAGGATCATACTTATCAATAGTTACCTTAAGTGTAAATAGGGTGAATGCCCCAACCAAAAGACAAAGGCTGGCTGAATGGATACAAAAACAAGACCCTTATATATGTTGTCTACAAGAGACCCACCTCGAAACGAGGGAAACATACAGACTGAATGTGAAGGGCTTGAAAAAGTTACTCCACGCAAATAGAGACCAAAGAAAGCAGGCGTAGCAATACTCATATCAGATAAAATAGACTTTAAGACAAAGACTGTGAAAAGAGACAAAGAAGGACATTACATAATGATCAAAGGATCAATCCCAGAAGAAGATATAACAATTATGAATATATATGCACCCAACATAGGAGCACCACAATATGTAAGACAAATGCTAACAAGTATGAAAGGGGAAATTAACAATAACACAATAATAGTGGAAGACTTTAATACCCCACTCACACCTATGGATAGATCAACTAAACAGAAAATTAACAAGGAAACACAAGTGTTAAATTATACGATAGACCAGTTAGACCTAATTGATATCTATAGGACATTTCACCCATAGACAATGAATTTCAACTTTTTCTCAAGTGCACACGGAACCTTCTCCAGGATAGACCACATCCTGGGCCATAAATCTAGCCTTGGTAATTTCAAAAAAACTGAAATCATTCCAAGCATCTTTTCTGACCACAATGCAGTAAGACTAGATCTCAATTAAAGGAGAAAAACTATTAAAAATGCCAACATATGGAGGCTGAACAACAGGCTGCTGAATAACCAACAAATCATAGAAGAAATCAGAAAAGAACTCAAAAGGTGCATAGAAACAAATGAAAATGAAAACACAATAACCCAAAACCTGTGGGATACTGTAAAAGCAGTGCTAAGGGGAAGGTTCATAGCAATACAGTCATACCTGAAGAAACAAGAAAAAAGTCAACTAAATAACTTAACTCAACACTTAAAGAAAGAGAAGGCAATGGCACCCCACTCCAGTATTCTTGCCTGGAGAATCCCAGGGATGGCGGAGCCTGGTAGGCTACAGTCCATGGGGTCGCACAGAGTTGGACACGACTGAAGCAACTTAGCAGCAGCAACAACACCTAAAGCAACTAGAGAAGGAAGAAATTAAGAACCCCAGGATTAGTAGAGGGAAAGAAATCTTAAAAATTAAGGAAAAAATAAATGAAAAAGAAACAAAAGAGACCATAGCAAAAATCAACAAAGTCAAAAGATGATTCTTCGAGAGGGTAAATAAGATTGACAAACCACTAGCCAGACTCATCAAGAAACAAAGGGAGAAAAACCAAATCAATAAAATTAGAAATGAAAATGGAGAGATCACAACTGACAACACAGAAATACAAAGGATCATAAGAGACTACTATCAGCAATTATATGCCAATAAAATAGACAACTTGGAAGAAATGGACAGATTCTTAGAAAAGCACAACTTTCCAAAACTGAACCAAGAAGAAATAGAAAATCTTAACAGACTCATCACAAGCATGGAAATTGAAACTGTAATCAGAAATCTTCCAGCAAACAAAAGCCCAGGTCCAGATGGCTTCACAGCTGAATTCTACCAAAAATTTAGAGAAGAGCTAACACCTATCCTAGTCAAACTCTTCCAGAAAATTGCAGAGGAAGGTAAACTTCCAAACTCATTCTATGAGGCCACCATCACCCTAATACCAAAACCTGACAAAGATGCCACAAAAAAAGAGAACTACAGGCCAATATCACTGATGAACATAGATGCAAAAATCCTTAACAAAATTCTAGCAATCAGAATTCAACAACACATTAAAAAGATCATACATCATGACCAAGTGGGCTTTATCACAGGGATGCAAGGATTTTTCAACATCCGCAAATCAATCAATGTAATACACCACATTAACAAACTGAAAAATAAAAACCATATGATTATCTCAATAGATGCAGAGAAAGCCTTAGATAAAATTCAACATCCGTTTATGATAAAAACCCTCCAGAAGGCGGGAATAGCAGGAATATTCCTCAACATAATGAAAGCTATATATTACAAACCCACAGCAAACATTATCCTCAATGGTGAAAAACTGAAAGCATTTCCCCTAAAGTCAGGAACAAGACAAGAGTGCCCACTCTCACCACTACTATTCAACATAGTTTTGGAAGTTTTGGCCACAGCAATCAGAGCAGAAAAAGACATAAAAGGAATCCAAATTGGAAAAGAAGAAGTAAAACTCTCACTGTTCACAGATGACATGATCCTCTACACAGAAAACCCTAAAGACTCTACCAGAAAATTACTAGAGCTAATCAATGAATACAGTAAAGTTGCAGGATATAAAATCAACACAGAGAAATCCCTTGCATTCCTATACACTAATAATGAGAAAATAGAAAGAGAAATTTAGGAAATAATTCCATTCACTGTTGCAACGAAAAGAATAAAATACTTAGGAATATATCTACCTAAAGAAACAAAAGACCTATATATAGAAAACTATAAAACACTGGTGAAAGAAATCAGAGAGGACACTAATAGATGGAGAAATATACCGTGTTCGTGGATTGGAAAAATAAATATTGTGAAAATGAATATATTACCCAAAGTATGTATAGGGTCAATGCAATCCCTATCAAGCTACCAACGGTATTTTTCACAGAGCTAGAACAAATAATTTCACAATTTGTATGGAAATACAAAAAAACTCAAATAGCCAAAGCAATCTTGAGAAAGAAGAATGGAACTGGAGGAATCAACCTGCCAGACTTCAGGCTCTACTACAAAGCCACAGTCATCAAGACAGTATGGTACTGGCACAAAGAGAGAAATATAGATAAATGGAACAAAATAGAAAGCCCAGAGATAAATCCATGCACCTATGGACATCTTATCTTCGACACAGAAAGCAAGAATATTCAATGGACAAAAGACGATCTTTTTAACAAGTGATGCTGGGAAAAGTGGTCAACCACTCATCAAAAAATGAAACTAGAACACTCCCTAACACCATACACAAAACTAAACTCAAAATGGATTAAAGATCTAAATGTAAGACCAGAAACAATAAAACTCCTAGAAGAGAACATAGGCAAAACAGTATCGGACATAAATTACAGCAGGATCCTCCATGACCCACCTCCCAGAATATTGGAAATAAAAGCAAAAATAAACAAATGGGACCTAATTAAAATTAAAAGCTTCACACAGCAAAGGGAACTCGAAGCAAGGTGAAAATACAGCCTTCAGTATCGGAGGAAATAATAGCAAATGGAGCAACTGACAAAGGATTACTCTCAAAAATATACAAGCAGCTCTTGCAGCTCAATTCCAGAAAAGTAAATGAACCAATCAAAAAATGGGTCAAAGAACTAAACAGACATTTCTCCAAAGAAGACATACAGATGGCTAACAAACACATGAAAAGATGCTCAACGTCACTCATTATCAGAGACATGCAAATCAAAACCACAATGAGGTACGATTTCATGCCAGTCAGAATGGCTGCTATCCAAAAGTCTACAAGCAATAAATGCTGGAGAGGGTATGGAGAAACGGGAACCCTCTTACACTGTTGGTGGGAATGCAAACTAGTACAGCCACTATGGAGAACAGTGTGGAAATTCCTAAAAAACTGGAAATAGAACTGCCATATGACCCAGCAATCGTACTCCTGGGCATACACACCGAGGAAACCAGAATTGAAAGAGACACATGTACTCCAATATTCATCGCAGCACTGTTTATAATAGCCAGGACATGGAAGCAACCTAGATGTCCATCTGCAGACGAATGGATAAGAAAGCTTTGGTACATATACACAAGGAAGTATCACTCAGCAATTAAAAAGAATACATTTGAATCAGTTCTAATGAGGTGGATGAAACTGGAGCCTATTATACAGAGTGAAGTAAGCCAGAAAGAAAGACACCGATACAGTATACTAGCGTATATATATGGAATTTAGAAATATGGTAACGATAACCCTGTATGTGAGACAGCAAAAGAGACACAGATGTGTAGAACAGTCTTTTGGACTCTGTGGGAGAGGGCAAGGGTGGGATGATTTGGGAGAATGGCATTGAAAGATGTATATTGTCATATGTGAAACGAATCTCCAGTCCAGGTTTGATGTATGATAGAGGATGCTCGAGGCTGGTGCACTGAGATGACCCAGAGGGATGATATGGGCTGGAAGTGGGAGGGGGGTTCAAGATAGGGAACTCATGTACACCCGGAGCGGATTCATGTCAATGTATGGCGAAACCAATACAATATTGTAACATAATTGGCCTCCAGTTAAATAAATTAAGAAAATAAAATAAAACATTTTTAAATGTGTATGCATTTAATTAAATCACTACAAATTAAAAACTATACTCCTATTCTCTCAATTTATCCCTCCCCTTCTTTTCCCCAGTAACCATAAGACTTGTTTCCACGTCTGCAACTCAATTTCTGTTTTTTAAATAAGTTCATATACACATCCAATCTTTTTTAGATTCTTTACCCATCTAGATCATTACGGATTATTGAGTAGAGTTCCCTGTGGTATAGAGTGAGTCCTTATTAGTTACCTGTTTTATATTTTGTAGTATATATATGGAGCTTCCCTGGTGGCTCAGCTGGTAAGGCGTTCTCCTGCAATACAGGAGACCCTGGTTCGATTCCTGGGTTGGGAACATCCCCTGAAGAAGGGATAAGCCATCCACTTCAGCATTCTTACATGGAGAATCTCCATGGACAGAGGAGCCTGGGTGGCCACAGTCCATGGGGTCATCTAGTTGGATACAACTGAGCAACTAAGTATAGCACAGCACAGTGTGTATATTAACTTACTTACAAAACTCTTGTTCTTGAACTGGGTAAGCACAAATACATCGTCTTCAACATCATCCACAAAGCTGAGACACTGAAGTTTATTTAGCCTTCCATTAAAACAATTCAAGTTTGACAATTTTCTAAAGGAAACAGAGATGAATCTGCCTGTCATCATAAAGAAGAGGAAGCCAAAGTCGCTACACAATGGCTCCCCCAACTGGCCCAGGCCCTCAGTTCTGAAAAAGCTGAACGCTCCCTCATCAATCGCAGAGGGAAGGATTAACCTGGCTGCTGCTCTGGCTCAGGTCTCCTTGTCCTCCCTCGCAGCCTCTGCAGACTGGAGTGGGAAGGTCCTCAAAGCCCTTTGTCTGACCCTGAGCACAAATTCCATGACTTGCTGTTTGCTGGTCTCTGCATAGGCCCGGGGACCCCACAGGAACTCGTAGTGAGCAGGGTCACTGTCAGGCACCTGCCGGTACTCCAGGTATCCCTCCTGCACCCACACTTGGGTCAGCAGCTCCCTGGGCTCCCCAAAGATGGAGTGCTCCCTCCCAACACACACCCCCATCCTGCTGAGTGCTCCCCAGACCGCCTCCTCAGGGGCGGGGTCTCCATTCCTCATGATCACCCTGAGGACCAGCACCAGGAGGCCGGCCTTGGGCAGGCCCTGCCCACTGCTCTGCATCGCATCGCAGGTGAGGCCCAGGGCAGGGACCGTAGTGTAGGTGTGCTCCCTGGGGTCTACCTCCCTCACCTCCACCCCAAAGACCAGCTGCAGGCACTCCGAGGCTTGTCTGAAGACCACCGGGTAGTGCTCCTGGTTATTCTTGAGGACCTTCTTCAGCATTTCTGCCTGGGAGGTCAGCTCCTTGGCTCGATACTTGAGGAGCAGGAAATTCATCAGGTTAGTTATCATCTCCTTCAGAGCTTCCTGGGGCAAGGTCTCCCCAGGGGCTGAGGAGGACACTGTGGAGGAGGAGGCCGAGGGGGATGCAGCCTCTCCTACCTCAGCCCCCAAGAACTGCATCTCCACCGGGCCCTGGGCCTCGCCTGGGTCCTGAAGGTCTTCCTCGGGCTTGCTCAGCCCACTCATTTCCACCAGAAGCACGATGCCTGTGATCAAACCCCAGACAGCAGTGAGACAGGGGGACAGATGGGGACCACGGGGCTTAGGCGAGGAGAAGATGGGAATGGCCTGGGCTGAGAACACCACTGGCCCTGTGGTCAGTGCATAGAGGCCAGGAGGGACATGAGGAGCAGTTGAAGACCAATCACCTCCCCAGCCTAGAACCCACGGGAGGCCTTGTGAGGTCTGATACAGACCACTTACAGGTCTCCCCTTGAGGGGTTCACTCAGACCTCACAGGGGCGCTCATCCTGGACGGCCAGTCCCTTGGCTGCCTGGAGGAAGAAGTGAAGTGGCTCCCCAGGGTGCCGTCAGCACAGCCCCAGATTTCTAACACTGACAAAGCGGGATGATCAGGGCCTCCTGGGGTCCCCTCTGTTCTGAAATGGGGAGCCCCACTCGGCACCCTCCTCACCTTCACTTCTGATACTGCCTGGACCTCCTCTGCTCTCTGACCTCAAGACACGGACCTCAGACTTCCGCCTTCACCTCCTGGTTCCTGGAGCTCCTGTGAGAGAAATGATGGGGACACCTTTGGGATAGAGTGTGGCACAGCCCTGGGCTTTTTGTGCTGGAAGGAGGAGTGGACTCTGTGAGGTCCACTCAGTTGTGGGGTGTGAGGCCCCTCGGGGCTCCCTTGTAGTTCTCCCCTTTCCCCTGGCACAGCCTGGACCCTACCCTTTGGGGGCTCTGCAGGGTAACTCAGAACAAGACTCGAGTCTGTACAGAAAGCACTGTGGGGCACCACATGTGGCCACACCTGCCCAGGGCCTCCTGGGGGTTCCAGGCTGGGGAGATGCTTGGTCCTCAGCTGCTCCTCATGTCCCGCCTGGCCTCCAAGCACTGACCACGGGGCAGGCATCTGCTCAGTCCGGGGAGTCCAGCCTCTGCCAACCTGAAGCCTCCGCCCTCCGCCCCCGCCGAAAACCTCACATCCCAAGGTCCCTAAGCCAGATGTAAAAAAACTTCTCATCCTGCTCACCCCGCTCTAAGGCCTCCAAGAGCCCCCACAAGGGCCAGGATCCCTTCCTCTGTGTCAGGGTCTAACCACGTCAGTCCTTCCTCGCGTGGAGCCTGGACTTCAGGCAGCACCCGGGACTGTCCTGTCCGCTATTTTGAGACCTTGCCGCTCTCACGAGGTCCTCAGTCTCTCTGAGACCCGCATGTTAGGAAGTCAGACAGGCCGAGTGTGCTCTTCTCACTGCAAAGTCTCCCAGGGCCAACTACAGGGGCGGGGATCTGTGGGGTTCTGTCGGTCCTCACTCAGGGTCCCCTGGTCCTCTTGCAGGGACCTCACCTTGCCTCCACGCAGAACTTGGATTCTCGCCTCTCCGCCACTGAAGCCCCGCCCCTTATACCAGGACCCCAGCCTCTTGAAGACCCGGATGTCAGGAAGTCAGCACATGCCTGTTGCGCTCATCCTGCCCCCACGGTTGCCCTTGACTGACAACAGAGACAGGCTTCTCTGAGGTCTCCTCTGATTAGGGTCCACCGTCCTCTAGTCCCTCCTCAGGGTCCTCAATTTGACACCCCGCAGGACCTGGGAATCGGCCCCCCTGAAGCCCCGCCCCATATGCGAGGTCCCCAGTCTG
This sequence comes from Moschus berezovskii, assembly GCF_049115385.1. NCBI lineage: Eukaryota > Metazoa > Chordata > Mammalia > Artiodactyla > Moschidae > Moschus > Moschus berezovskii. Next base: position 140,884,397 of record NC_142488.1, on the reverse strand, counting down.
AGACCCGGATGTCAGGAGGTGAGACCATGCATGATGGGCTCATCTTACCCCAGGGTCGCCAAGGGCCAATAGCAGCTACAGGTTTGTTTGAGGCCTCCTCTGACTGGGGTCCAGGGTACCCTCAGTCCTCCCTCAGGGTCATTATCTTGAAACCCTAGAGGAGCTGGACGTCTTCCCTCTGTTCACCTGAGGACATGCTCCCTCTCCCAGGTCCCCAGTTTCTCTGAGACCCGAATGTCAGGAAATGCAGCATGTGCTCATCCACCCTCTGTGCTCCCTGAGCCTTGATGTGAGGGTCCCACCTCTGGTCAACACAAAGGGCATCCCCAGATCTGCCAAGAGTTTGGATGAGGTGCCTGGTGGAGGATATAAGGAACATCACAGATCCCCGCCCCTGCTGTCAGGCCTGGACGATCCTGGTGGTGGGATGAGCACTTGGCAGCCTGTTCTGACTTCTGCATCTACCTTTCAGAGACAATAGGCAACTGTTAGAAGGGGCAAGGCCTCAGATGGTCAGAGGGGAAGATCTTAGTTCTTTTGAGAGTCAAGGTGAGGATTTAGAGGGAGGACTGAGGAGACCTTGGACCCCAGAGCAGAGTGGGCTCTGGGAGGACATAGGGCGGATGAGCACATGCTGCATTTCCTGACATTCAGGTCTCAGAGAGACTGGGGACCTGGTATAAGGGCTGGGGCCTTAGTAGGGGACAGGAGAGAATCCGAAGTCCTACCTGAAGACAAGGTGAGGTCCTGAGGAAAGACTGAACAGACCCTGAGGGAGGACTGATGGAAGCCCACAGATCCCCGTCCCTGTTGTTGACCTGGGAGCCCCTGGGCTGACAAGAACACACTAGGCCTGTCCTGTCTTCCTGACATCAGGATCTATGAGAGACTGGGGACTTGGTATGAGGAGCAGTGTCTCAGGCGGGGAGAGGACAAGTCCAGGTAGTCGGCACTTCCCATCAGGTGGCCAAAGTATTGGCGCTTCAGCTTTAGCACCAGTCCTTCCAATGGATATTCAGGGTTGATTTCTTTTAGGACTGACTGGCTTGATCTCCAAGGGGCTCTCAAGAGTCTTCTCCAGCACTTCAGTAGTACTATTTTATACATAGTAGTGTGCATCTGTTAATCCTAAACTCCTAATTTATCCCTTCCCCTGCTTTTCCCCTTTGGTAACCATAATTTTGTTCTTAGTCTTTCTGATTTGTAAATAATTTCATTTGCATCATCTTTTTAGATTGCACCTATAAGTCTTACCATAGAATATTTGTCTTTCTCTGTCTGACTTACTTCACTTAATATGATACTCTCTAGGTCCATCCATGGAGAAGGTAATGGCAACCCACTCCAGTACCCTTGCGTGGAAAGTCCCATGGGCAGAGGAGCCTGGTTGGTTGCAGTCCATGGGGTCGCTAAGAGTCGGACATGACTGAGTGACTTCACTTTCACTTTTCACTTTCATGCATTGGAGGAGGAAATGGCAACCCATTCCAGTGTTCTTGCCTGGAGAATCCCAGGGACAGGGGAGGCTGGTGGGCTGCCGTCTATGGGGTTGCACAGAGTTGGACATGACTGAAGCAACTTAGCAGCAGCAGCAGGTCCATCCATGTTGCCACAAACAGTATTACTTTGTTATTTTTCATGGCTGAGTAGTATTTCTGTGTTGTGTGTGTGTGTGTGTGTGTGTCTGTGTGTGTGTGTCTATGTGTGTGTGTGTGTGTGTGTGTGTGTATACCACATCTTCTTTATCCAGTCATCTGTCAATGGACATTTAGGTTGCTTCCATATCTTGCCTGTTGTAAATAGTGCTGCAATGAATGTTGGGGTGCATATACCTTTTCACATTAGAGTTTCTGTCTATCTGGGTATATATTCAGGAGTGGGATTGCTGGATCATATGGTAGTTCTGTTTGTAGTTGTTTAAGGAACCTCCATACTGTTCTTCATATTGAGTGTACCAACTTACATTTCCACCAACAATGTACAAGATTTCCCTTTTCTCTGCTCCCTCTCCAACACTTATTCTTCATAGGATTTTTGATGGTGACCATTCTGACCAGTGTAAGGTAATACTTCATTGGAGTTTTGATTTGTATTTGTCTAATAATTAAGAATGTTGAGCATCTTTTCATGTGCCTGTTGGCATTCTGTGTCGTCTTTGCAGAAAGTTTCTTCTTTGGAGAAAGGTTTTCATGTCAGGGTCACACAGGCTGGGTGGCTCAAACAACAAACCGTGTTGGTTCAGGAGGCCAGCAGCCAATGTGGAGGTGAGGTCAACTGATGTTGGCTCTTGTGAGGGCTGTGGAGAGAGTCTGTCCCATCTCTCCCCACTCACTTCCGGGGCATTGCTGGCCATGGTGGGCATGCCCGGGCTTGGGCTTCCTCTTCACCCGGAGTTGTCCTGTGTGCCTGTCTGTCTCTAAATGTGTCCTTTGTATGGGGACAGCCATCCTATTCGATGATGGTCCATCCTAATGTGCTCACTGGACCTGCATTAGCTCTGTGAAGACCTTCCCTTTGTCTCTAAGGTCACACCGAGTTACTTGGGATTGAGACTCCAGCACCTAAACTTGAGGGGACACGATGTGACTCCTCACACCCTACAAACACTCTGAGGTAGGAACACACTGGAATGTTCCAAGGATGGAAGGATGGCCTTCATAGCTACTGGGGGTGAATCCAGGGGTGAGAAGAGCAGGCGATCAGGGAAGGAGCCAGATCATGTGGGACCTCATTGGTCTGTGAGAACTGTGGGTCTGTTGTGCTTGGGGAAGGGAAGGCCCAGGAGGCTCTAGGCTGGGTGCCTCTGGGACCATGTCCCCATCCTCATAGTTACATGGAAACATAGGCTCCTGCTAGAGGTGCTGAGAATCTACTGAGGTTCAGGCCTGCAGCTCTGCTCCCCTGCCTTCACCCCACTCCAGTAAACAGGGACCCCCTTCCAGGTACAAGGAAAGAAATGAGGAAGGAGGTGTATGTGGTCAGGTCCCCTGCAGTCATGGGCTATCTCTCTATCCCTGGCACCTCCTCAGCCGTGGAAAGATGTGAGAGTAACCTGGTGGGTTATTTGAGGTTTGAATTCTGTAATCCCTGCATGGTGCCATTCCAGGCCCTGGCAATGACATTCAGTGCACCCGTCCCAGTAGTTCCTGCTCTCCCTCGTTCTTTCTCTAGGCTCTAGGTGGGGGCTGGGGCATCTGTTGACAGTGGAGGCCGTGGTGTGGGAAGGGCTGCAAGGAACGTGATTCCCAAAAGCATGGGGAAAACACCTGGCAGGGCCGTCCAGGGCCAAGGCCAGATTGGTTTGCACGGATCTGTGCTCAGCAGGCCTGGGCTAAGATGGGGGCTTTGCAGAGCATGGGCAGGGATGGGGCCAGGGAGTTGAGAGGTGGGGTGGGGGCAGTGGTGGGGCGGGGGGAAGCCAAGCCCAGGACTGTGCCTGTCTGTGCTGGGAGGGGACCAAAGCCCAGCCACTGGGCTGTGAAGCCAGGGGGCTTGCCCTCCCTCCTCAGTGCACCCAGGGTTTCAGGGCCCTCTGTCTTGGAACTCACCACGTGCCTCTCTCCCACTGTTCCGCCCTCCTTCCTGACCTCCCCACAGATTGCATGTGATTGACGGGTCCTCTGGATTGCCAGCCCCTGTCAACGGACAGTGTGGAGATGGATGGAAGGAGCCAGCCCTCTGTGACCCACACCCCCCCATTCTGTGTCAGCAGGCTTGGAGGATGCTCAGACTCGTGGGCCTGATGTCTGGCCCAGGGCTGTGAGCTTGGAGGCTGCTGTGTCAGGCTCCTGGTCTTTGTGGTTCTGTGTTTCCGCACCCACGTGAGGTCCTGGGAGCCCTGGGAGATGAAGTTTGACTGTCTGTCCTTCCGACAGCCTTACGGTGTCAAGACCATGGAGATGTGGTGGCTGCCCATGCTATGTGGACCCAGCACTGTACCGTGGCTGTCCACAGCGGGCACTGGGACTGGGAGGACATGGACTGGCAAGAGCTGCTGGAGCAGAGGCTGGGGGTGAGCCCTGCCCAGATCCAGGCCTTGCTGCGGGATAGGGAAAAGTTCTGCCATGGAGTGATCGCCGGCATGTGACGTCCTGCCCTCACTGCCCGCATGGCCCCTGGTGCTGCCCTAGATCTCAGCCAGCTTGTGGTCACTTGTTTTCTGTTGAACCGGTTGGTAGGGGGAGGAGGGTTGGGGCTGAGGTTTCTTCAGAGGGGCAGCGAGGGTCCCTGGGCTGGGAAATGGCAGCCTGAGGTGCCTGACCCCCACTCCAGGCCTCAGTCCACATTTGTGCTCTGAAAGGCAGAGGCATATCAGGGTCTGCATGTGGCACTTGCCTCTGTATGCGTGTGTGTGGGGGGGGGGGGGGCTGTACACATATGTGGGAGTGCCCGGCAGAGAACATGAGAGGTAGCACAACACCCAACCTGGGTTCCCGAACCCAAAAGCCTGCAGCCGGGCCTGAGAAAGTACCCTGACTCCCCAGGGTTGAGGCCCCACAGCAACTCCTGTCTGCGCGTGAATTGCTTAGGGACCTGATGTCCTCAGGCTCCCTGCCGGGGCCCTCCTGTTCTGTCCCTTCAGCCTGCGGTGGGCAGACTGAGAGCTGCCCATGGCCTTGTGGGTTCATGGAGCATCAGGACTCTCCCTTTCATTTCACTCCCTCCCTCACTTGGCCTTACCCGAGTTCCCTTTGCTGAGGTGAGCCCACCTGAAATGCTTAGCCAGAGGACCCAGTTCACCCCGGGTCTCCTCTGTGATGCAGTCTCTAGCAGGCATGACTTTGAATCACCTTGTTCTCCTAGAAGGGGACCGGGTCCATGAGGAGAAGGTATGGGGGGCACTCAGCGGGATGGGGGTATTTGCACTGCATCTATGGGGAGCCCAAGGAGCTGCTGACCCAAGTGTGGGTGCGGGCGGGGTACCTGCAGTACCGGCAGTTGCCTCACAGCCACCCTGCTCGTTACGAGTTCCTGTGGGGTCCCCGGGCTTATGCGGAGACCAGCAAGCAGCAAGTCAAGGACTACCTGCGCAGGGTCAATGGCAGGGGTCCCAGGTTCTTCCCACCCCGGTGTGCAGAGGTGTGAGGCAGGAGGAAGAGGGGCCCTGAGCCTGAGCAGCAGCCAGGCTCCTTTCAGGCCCACATCCAGCAGCTTGTCCTGGGGGTAGGAAGGGAGGCTGAGCCTTCCCTGTGTGTTTGAAGAGGGAGCATTCAGCCTTAGTCGTGACGGCCTGGGCCAGTTGGGGGAACTGGTGTGTAGCATCTTTGGCTTCCTGTTCTCTACAGTGACATGGAGATCCACTTCTGCTTCCTTTAGAAATGTTTCAAATGTTGTTCCTTTTAATAGGAGGCTTAATGAGCTTCAGTGTCTCACCATGTCAGTAACATTGATCACAGTGTGTTTTTGCTTACCCAGGTCAAGAACAAGAGTTTTGCTGTTTTGTAAAAGTGATTGCGAACACTTTCATTTTGCTTTGTGAGCCTGAACAAGATTCCATGGACTTGGAATATAACTATTTTGGAAATATGATAGTACTTAGCAAGAATTGGGGTCTGCCCTGGTGGCTCAGAGATGAAAGCGTCTGCATGCAATGCGGGAGACCTGGGTTCGATCCCTGGGTCCGGAAGACCACCTGGAGAAGGAAATGGCAACCCACTCCAGTATTCATGCCTGGAGAATCCCATGGACGGAGGAACCTGGTGGGCTACAGTCCACGGGGTCGCAAAGAGTCGGACATGACTGAGCGACTTCACTTTCACTTTAGCAAGAATTAAGAAATAAAATGTATTTGACGTGAGTTCCTCCATACCTCTTGTCTGTCATTTTATACAGCTACACTGTCTCTGTTAAATTGTATTTATTCAAGTTATTGTTTAAGAAAGTAGAAAAAGCCTGATTTGACTTAATAAGTGCCCCTCTCTGGCTCATTTACTCCATAGACTGTCGTGGAGCCTGTGCTCTGTGGAAGGCCCTGTGTTAGCAGTGGGGACACTAGGAGAAGCAGGATGCCCCCTACCTAGAGTGATGATCTAAGAGCTGCAGTCACATGAGGACAGTGGAAAGACATCCCCTAGTTCCACAGACAGGGAAATGAGGGGCAGGGTCCAGGAGGAGCACATGAGTGTCACTGCCTGAGCCAGGGTGGTTTGGGGCTTTGGGAAGCTGGGTTCATTCTGTGGGAGGTGATTGTGATGAGGGTGGATGGTGGCAGCAGCCAGAGTTATACACAGTGTCTTATGGGTGAGAAGAAAATCTCAAATGGGACACACACATTAGAAGATCCTCTTCTGTCCTAGATAAACTTCCTGGGGCAGGAAGGGAAGTTACACTATGGTCAGGAACAGTTAGATACCTGTTTATGCTGCTTGATCTAGGTAATATAACAACATTTTTCAAAATGGGGAGGGGAGACTGGACTTTGGTTTGCTGCACAATCTACTCAGTCCTGGAGAATATACTTGAAGACGTTTTGGTAAGCACCCCCAAACTTTTGGTAGGATTTTAATGGAGTGTCTTCTTTGAAACTGGTGTCTGTGCACTTAACCTAAAGGATCAGCTTATCCAGGTATTCAGGCCCGAAAGCCATAGATGAGGAGGGGTTATGGAAACCACAGTGGCAAAATCTATACTGAACTTGAATTCACACACCTCAGAATCCTCCTTGAAGGTGGAAAGTGCTGCGTTGTGCATATCCTAGCTGGATTTTATAAGAAAACTCCCACTGTTCTTGTCCTTTCACTGTCCCTTGTCTGATACCTGCCCCTCATGGAGCTCCTGCCTGTTGGGGAGTCTAAGGGCACCTGTGCAGTCACTCAGACAAGTTCCATTGTGTGGAGTTAGCCAGGAATTCCAGGGAGGAGACTGTGTCTGGCATCAGGAGGCAGGGGCACATCCTCAGCTCGCTGAGACTGTGGGTGCTATCACTGCAGAGGGAAGGGCAGAAAGAGCACTGGAGGGAGCCTGGGGGACCCTCCCTGACATTCCCAAGAGCCTTGGAAACTAAATCAGATTTTGCATTTGAAAGTGCCAGCACAGAGGGTTGACTAGAAACAGTTGGAGATTCAAGGCATCTTTGGCTTCCTCAAAAACTCCTCAACACACGACGCAAATTGTCTTCATCCCAAGCTATACCTACCGGCTGCTGTCTGCTGAGCACCGAGTACACTGCACGCAGGGGAGTCTCCAGGTCCTTGTTCTCATCTCTTCTCCCTCTGCTTCCTGGAAGCAGTTTGCAGGGAACATGGGATCCTAGGTAAACCTCCAACAGTTTGGGAATAAATACATGATCAATTCACCAATTTAAATACAAAGGCAGAAAAAAACACCTTTCATATAAATAACAATAGCATGTCGTTTGGAGAAAAAGCATCCCATTTGTGCTGATATCTATGGGGTGGAGTGGAAAGATATTCTAGATGAAGGTGGTGTCACATCCATGGGGCTGAGGTCCCAAGAAGCAGGAAAGGCCCCTGTCTGCCTGGCTGATGGAAGCTCTGTCCAGGCGCATCCATTCAGGGCCAAGGTGAGGACATGGGCTCCTCCCAGTGGCACTGATTTCGTGAGTCAGCAGTGAGTGGTTGTGTGGAGCGACATCCTTATTCCCTGCCCAGGAATTGAACCTGGGCAGCCTGGATGAGAGCCAGGAATCCTAGCCAGGAGACTAGCAAGGGCTAGAGGCTGAGAGCTATTTTATCATGGATCATTGCTTCCAGTGAAAAATGCATTTATCACAGAAGCAGAAACTGTAAATGCAGGTGCAAAGTGTATCGTTAGAAACAACACAAGTGGGAGAGCACATAAAGAAATGGTTTAGTTGAGACAGAAGCAAGGCAGAGATGCAATCCTGGTGAGAAAGAGTGTGGATGTCACACCTGGTGAGCAGGAGCACAGTCAAGAGGCAGTAAAGTCATTTATATAAGGCAGTCCTTCTGGATTTTTGTCTTCCTTCAGGCCAATTATCTGGTTTCTTTTCCACACCTGACCTACCCTGGGACACTCCCCTGCAATCATACACACACCCCTCAGCCAAGATGGATCTCGAAGTGAAGGTTTCTGTGAGGATCAAGACTCATTATGGTCTGGCATTATCCCTTGACTTTTGACCCACAAGCAGCCTTTTTTCACATGTCTGGTGTCTCCCTTGTCCCAAAAGTTGGGGGAGTGGAGATATTTTATCTTTTACTCAAACAGGGTTTTGCCCCTCTTTGTCCTTGCCATGACTGTTACTTTAGGTATTTATAACAGACAAACCCTGGCTATTTACGCTGTCTCTATTGTTTTATTCATTTCAGAGAGCAAACAGGAGGCGGATTGTAAGTGCCTCAACTGTAGCAAACTATCCCTTGTCACAGAGAATACTAACATTTGTAAGTATCCGGCCTGAAGCCCACTTCTTTGTGTCCCAAGAAATGCAAACAGGAGGCCAATTGAAAATGTCCAACTTGAAGTCCATCCATCCATACTCCTCTGCCTTACTGTGTGATGCATAAATACTTTCATCGTAATAGTACTGGTAAATGCTTACTAATTCTGTTCTGTATATTCTCTTGGACAAGAAGATGATCTGACTTGCCAAAATAAACATCAGGGCACAGACGCCTTGAGATATATATAGCTTTGTGATTGAGTCCAACACAAATACTTTGACGTCATACTCCTTGAACTTTGGACATGGCACAGGCATCGCTCCTGCCCATGACTTCAACCTCCAAAGGATAAGTCTGTGTGTCTAACTTGCATTTCATTCTGTTGTTCACTTCTGGTGCCATTTCAGAGCACGATGGTCATAGTAATTTTCAGAAGGCAGACATCAAAATGGAAGACCTTGAAGAGATCAACCTTATCAAGGTGAGGGGGTCAGGCCACTGTATGATCTCCAATTGATCCTGTGAGTAGTCTCTCACAATGTACTTCCCCCAGAGAGGCAGCCCCTTCAGTGGAGGGCAATTCCAGAGAAGACTTTTGCTCTGAGTCCTCATCCACCAACACCAGTGGCCCTGGGCAAATGAGTGGGCTAGTGACAAAGAGGAGATCTGGGTGGCACCACAGCATCCACTATATTCCACCCCTCCCAACACTGACATACACTCCCTTCATCTGGAGAGTTGGCCTCCTCTGAGGACAGTTTCTTGAGGATTCTGGTTGGTCTCCACTCCTCCTAAAGAAGCTCAGAGAGAAAGACTGGACAAATGCTGGGCCCTCACAGTTGCAGCAGCTGCTGCACCACAACTGACGGTCACCCTCTCTTGCCTGAGATCCGTTCTAAAGGTACAGGTACCTTCTACCTGTACTCTCAGCCAGGACCTCGGCCATTTCCATTGGTTTCCCTGGTGAGGTAATACAGACTGTGTCCCTCAGGGTTTTGAAGCCCTGGGCCCGTTGCCCTTCTCAGACCCTTGCTCTTGGACTTGTCAATTCACCACTGAAATGGGACAGGAAGCCAAGACACCTCACCTGGCTGTTAGAGATGTTTCCTCGCTGTTCCCCCTGTGCCAGAGTAACCCGCACACTCCTTGGGATCAAGGTCAGCTCTGCCTGCCAGGATGGGAACAGTTCTCTGTGTGTGTTCGTCCCCTAGCAGGAGGAGCCCAAAGTGCCCAGATGGGAACCATGGCTCATGGGTCAGTAGGACTGTTGTCGTGTCTCCTGGGGGAACCTTCTTGCTGTGGGAACAGCCTGTCGTGTGTCACCACTGGCAGTAGGATAACCAGTAGCCACATGAGCCTGGGTATTGTGAACTCAAGTGTGCTTAGTGTGTCCCAGGGCCTGGCCTTCTACCTTAACATAATGTGAACTCAAATGTAAATAGCTTAATGTGGCTAATGTGGATAGTCCTGCTGTGGAACTATCGAACCTACTCATGGGAGACCGGAAATAGAAGTTCCCTGTGGGTCACTGGCAATGATGGTAGCTGCGGTCATGGTTCAGTGGGAGTGGAGATGAGTGGGGTCACTCTACATTCTGGTTCAAGGACCATGCATCTTACCTTGCGGGGGAACTAAGGATGACAGATGTGGAGCGTGTCCGGTCCCTGGAAGGTGACACCCCAGCACCACGGGCTCTCATATCCCAGTGTGCACATCACATGTGCCTTGTAGAGGTCATTCCATTGCTCCAGAAGACCAGCAGCTTCTGGAAGGTGGAGGCTGAGATAGCGACTTTGGATCTCATGGACACTTGGCCTCTGAGCCTCTGGTGTCCTATTAGAGGGTCTCTTGGTCCTGGATGGTTTTGTGAAATATTCTGTGACACTCAGTCCTGCATTCTGTGAGCCCTCAAATAGAGGCACCAGACAAGGCGTTGCAAGCAGGAAAGCGAAACCCACATCTAGAATGTGTACCTATCAATTTCAGCAAAGATAGACCTCTCCTCCATCAAGGATGGAAGTGAGATATTTGATCAACTCACGATTAGTAGCTCAATGGTCTTCTTGAGGAACAATATGACACTGAGGATTCAGCAGTAGTCTGTGATGAAAATAATATAACTTTATATATAGAAATATATATAGAGAGAATTTAATATGTATAGAATTATATGTTTATATACATACACACATTTATATATGTACTACAGAAAGGCAACCACATCAGGATGGGTAAGCTGGGCAGACTCATGGTATAGTCAAGAGCCATACCCTGACTGGGCAATGCACACAGGGTAGGATAACCACCCCTGCAGATGTTCTTCCCAAGCAAGAGGGGTCTGAGCCCCAAGCTGGGCACCTAGCGTGTAGGTCATGCACTGGGACAACATGCCCACAAAACATTTGGGTTTGAAGGGAAGCAGGTCTTACTCTCAGGAGAGTAAACAGCTTTAGCATCTAGAGACTCTGCTCTTCTAGTACATACGGAAAATCTCACCCACTCCAAGGCTCTCTGTGGATGCAGTAATTTGAAAGAGCCTGCGTGAGACCCACCTGATCATCTCTGAGAACTCCTGGAGAGGCAGTAGGTAAATGGAGCTCACCGTGGGGCAGAGCTACTGGTGGCAGCCACTTGAGGGCGCTCGTTTGACCAAAGGACATGGGTGCTGGCAAGTGCTATTTTGAAATCCTCCCTCTCACTTATTAACAAGACATCTCAGCCCCCCCAGGCAGCTTGTTGGCATCAGTACTGGGAAGACTCAGACCAAACATAGGTGAGCATGGCCACAGCCCCACCCACCAGCAGGCCATTTGCATTAGGACCCTCAGAGTCCCCCACCTACACAGGACCTGGCCCTGCCACCAGGGTGCCCAGGATGGTGCTCCACCCACCAGTGTGCCCACACAAGCCCGGGGACCCTCAGCTCTGCAGCCAGAGGTCCAAGCCCTGACCCATCCACCAGTGGGCTGGCAAAAACTTCAGAAAACCCAAGGCTGGCAGTCAGAAACCCTGGGACCAGCTCAGCCTACCAGATGGCTGGCACCCATTCCAGGAACCCATGCTCTGTAGCTAGGGTCGCCAGGATTGGGCTGCACCCAACAGTGAAAAGGATGCAGCCCCAGGTCCACTGTAACCCTACAGCCTGCCATGTCAGGTCCAAGCCCACCCACTAGCAGGCCAGCAGCAGACCCAGGACCCCATAGGAGCTGGATTTCCAGACAAGAAGGAGGAGACTTGATTCAGGACACCCTGGACCCTGAAACCAGCTGTGTCAGGAATAAGCTCCACACAACAGCAGGCTAGCACTAAATCTGGGAACCCTTGGCCATCCACCAGAACACTGCTTCACCCACCAGTGGGCCGGCACTAGACCTGGGACCACCCAGGACTCAGCAGCCAGACACCTCATGACCCAACCGCACCCACCAGTGATCATCAGCCTCTGCACAAGGCAAGGCCTGGCAACCAAGCAGACCAGGGGTCAACCATGCTTACCAGGCTGCCCACCCCAGTCAGCCTGCCTCAAGAGAGGGGACCAGGCAGTCCCCACGGGGGCAACACTAGAGCATATATCTCTGGTGACAAGAGGACAGGGGATTGCTGGGATGCATAGGTTGTCTTCTTCCAAAGACCACTACTCCAAGATCAAGAAATAAAACCAACTTGCCAAAGATATAGAAATAAAAATAGACAATTAGGAAAAATGAGGGAACAGAAGAATATGTTCCAACTGAAGGAATGAGATAAAACCCCCAGAGAGAAACTAAGTGAAAGGGAGAAAGCAATTTACCAAATACAGAGTTCAAGGCAATGATCATAAAGATGCTGAAAGAATTTGAGAGAAGAATAGATGTACACTGTTGAGAAGTTACATGGTGAATGTAGGGAAAACCACCAGACCATTCAGGTATGACCTAAATCAAATCCCTTACAATTATACAGTGGAAGTGACAAATAGATTCAAGGGATTAGATCTGATAGACAGAGTGCCTGAAGAACTATGGATGGAGGTTTGTGACACTGTAAAGGAGGCAGTGATAAAGACCATCCCCAAGAAAAAAGAAATGCAAAAAGGCAAATGGTTGTCTGAGGAAGCACTACAAATAGCTGAGAAAAAAAGCAAAAGGCAAAGGAGAAAAGAAAAGCTATATCCATTTGAATACAGAGTTCCAAAGAATAGTAAGGAGAGATAAGAAAGCCTCCCTCAGTGATCAATGCCAAGAAATAGAGGAAAACAATAGAATGGGAAAGACTAGAGATCTCTTCAAGAAAATTAGAGATACCAAGGAACATTTCATGCAAAGATGGGCACAACAAAGAACAGAAATAGAATGGACCTAACAGAAGCAGAAGAGATTAAGAAGAGGTGGCAGGAATACACAGAAGAACTATACAAAAAAGATGTCATGACCCAGATAAACCCGATGGTGTGATCACTCACCTAGAGTCAGACATCCTGGAATGCAAAGTCAAGTGGGCCTTAGGAAACATCACTATGAACAAAACTAGTGGAGGCGATGGAACTCCAATTGAGCTATTTCAAATCCTAAAAGATGATGCTGTGAAAGTGCTGCACTCAATATGCCAGCAAATTTGGAAAGCTCAGCAGTAGCCACAGGACTGGAAAAGGTCAGTTTTCATTCCAATCCCAAAGAAAGGTAATGCCAAAGAATGTTCAAACTACTGTACAATTGCACTCATCTCACACACTAGCAAAGTAATGCTCAAAATTCTCCAAGCAAGGCTCCAACAGTACATGAACCATGAACTTTCAGATGTTCAATCTGGATTTAGAAAAGGCAGAGAACAAGAGATCAAATTGCCAACATCCTTTGCTTCCCTGAAAAAGCAGGAGAATTCCAGAAAAACATCTACTTCTGCTTTGTTGACTACACTAAAGCCTTTGACTGTGTGGACCACAACAAAGTGTGGAAAATTCTTCAAGAGATGGGAATGCCAGGCTACCTGACATGCCTCCCGAGAAATCTGCATGCAGGTCAAGAAGCAACAGTTAGAACTGGACATGAAACCACAGACTAGTTCCAAATCAGAAAAGGAGTATGTCAAGGCTGTATATTGTTACCCTGCTTATTTAACTTATATGCAGAGTACATCATGCGAAATGCTGGACTGGATGAAACATGAGCTGGAATCAAGATTGCTGGGAGAAATATCAATTATCTCAGATTTGCAGATGACACCACCCTTATGGCAGAAAGTGAAGTAGAACTAAAGAGCGTCTTGATAAAAGTGAAAGAGGAGAGTGAAAATGGTGGCTTAAAACTCAAACATTCAAGAAATTAAGATCATGGCATCCAGTCCCATCACTTCATGGCAAATAGATGGGGAAACGATGGAAACAGTGACAGACGTATTTTTCTGGGCTCCAAAATCACTGCAGATGGTGACTGCAGCCATGAAATTAAAAGACGCTTGCTCCTGGGAAGGAAAGCTATGATCAACCCAGAAAGCATATTAAAAAGCAGAGACATTACTTTGCCAACAAAGATTTAGTCAAAGCTAAGGTTTTTCCAGTAGTATGGATGGATGTGAGAGTTGGACTACAAAGAAAGCTGAGCACTGAAGAATTGATGCTTTTGAACTGTGGTGTTGGAGAAGACTCTTGAGAGTCCCTTGGACTGCAAGGAGATCCAACCAGTCTATCCTAAAGGAAATCTGTCCTGAATATTCATTGGAAGGACTGATACTGAAGCTGAAATTCCAATACTTTGGCCACCTGATGCAAAGAACTGACTCACTGGAAGAGACCCTGATGCTGGGAAGGATTGAAGGTGGGAGAAAAGGGGATGACAGAGGATGAGATGGTTGGATGGCATCACTGACTCAATGGACATGAGTTTGAGTATGCCCCGGAAATTGGTGCTGGACATGGAGGCCTGGCGTGCTGCAGTCCATGGAGTTGCAAAGAGTCGGACATGACTGAACTACTGAACTCAACTGAAGTGAGAAGCTTAGTGAAACTGAGGAACCAAAATAAAGAACCAAACAGAGCTGGAGAATGCCACAGTGGAAATTAAACGTACACTAATAAGTATCAAGAGTATATTACATGATACTGAGGAACAGGTCAGAAAACTTGAAGAGTGAGTAGTGGAAATCACTCAAGCTGAACAGATAAAAAGAAGCTTTAAAAATGAGGACAGTTTAAGAGACCTCTGTGACAACATCACACCCTCTCACCTTTGCATTCTATGGGTCCCAGAAAGAGAAGAGAGAGAGAGAATGGTTAGATAATATAATGGAAGATGCAATACCCGATAAGTTAGCTATCCTGGGAAAGGAAACAGACCTCCAGTTTCAGGAAACACCTAGAGTCCCAAGCAGGATCAACCCCCAGAGGACCACCTCAATGCACATTGTAATTAAAATGTCCAAAATACAAGATAAAGGGGAAATACTAAAGCAGCAAGAGAAATGCAGTAAGCTACCTACAAGAGAAATTCAATTAGGCTATCAGCTGACTTCACAGCAGACAGGCTCCAGGCCATACGGAGGGGCATCTTGCTTGTAAAATGCTGAAAGGAAAAAAAAAAACTACACTCCAGAGTGTTCTACCTAGAAAGCCTATTCAGATTTGAAGGAGAGTTCAAAAGTTCTGCAGAAAAGCAAACTAAAAGAGTTCAGCACCATGATACCAATTTTACAAGAAATTTTAACAGGATTTCTCAAAGTTGAAAAGAACAGGCCACAACTACAACTATAAAATTATGAAGGGAAATCTCATTGGAAAAAGCAAACGAACAGAGAAAACAATAATCAACCACATATAAGTGTGGAGGAAGGACAAATGATAAAAGAAAAATCATCTATATCCACAAAATGTAGATGAGGGATAGTCAAAGCAAAAGGACATATGATGTCCAACCTGCTAAACACGGGTCAGAGAGTTCAATGCAGTGCTGTTAAAATGCATGTGAATTTAATAAATCAGCAACTGAGAATAATTATAAATATATAACAGTATATACACATATATGTGTGCACACACATATATAAACATACAGCAAAGTGAAATGTTAGAAGCATTCTTGCTAGGGATAAGTCCTAGAAGTATGTTATCTATCCCATCTAATTTTTGAAGCTGCCCTGAAATGGAAAACCAGAGCTATATAAATATAATATTTGTATATTTTGCAATATAAATGTATACTGAAAAATTAATATTTCATAATTCAATGTGATCATCTATCTAGTAGATTCAAAGGAACGAGCCCTTGGAATAGCCAAATGAATAACAGACTTCAGAAAGATAGGGGCTGGAATATTACCACAGCCAAATCAAGTGCTTTGCCCTGCAAGAGCAAGAGCTATGTAGAATATGTAATAGAAAATACCTCATTTTAAAACTGTAATAAATTGCAAAAGTTATCTAAAAAGAATCCTAACAAATATGTAGACAAGATCTTTATGGAGGCATCACACAATCTTACTGGTAGGCTCAAATTCAAGAGTTCCCAAATAAATAGAGCAGTTAAGCAGATCCAATGATGGGAAACAGAATTCTGTGACAATACCAATGTTCTCTTTTTTTTTTTTTTTACAGGATTAGTGCTATGAATTTATCTACCAAAAGGACAGTCAATCTTGAGCTTCTGTCTTCTGTTCCCAAAAGAAATCCTTAGAAACTAAGAAGGGAGAGTGAATGAAATTAAATGTATTTATATCTATATAGCTGTAGCCTGTATAGAAGTGGGTGACAGGATGGGTAACAGGAAAGTTTAAGCTTCTGCCCATATTTCACTGTGCAAATTGGGAGACAGTGTCTCAGGCCACAGATGCCAGAAGCCACAGGGTAAGATCAGGACAGCACAAAGAATGGGACGATTGAGCCAAGTAGGGCTGCAGCGTCTGTGCTAATAACCACTTGAAATCACCTCGCCTTAGGGTGAGGACTGGCCTTTCCGAAATGTACGCTTTAAATAGCAGATGAAAATTGGACTAGAAATAAGAGAATAGCTTTGAGCATCAGAGTGAATCAGGCAGCATAAGAATGGATGTTCTTTCCTGAAATTTGGCAAGATATAAAACATATTTCTGACTCTGAATGCGGCTGAAGAGAGTGAAAATCAGTGCTCTGAACTATGAAAAGTTAGAAAACTTGATTCAAACGAGCTCCCCAGACCCCACTGCTCAGCCTCTTCCGGGCAGAGAAGGAATCTTAGAACAAGCTAAGTCTGGCTGCAGGCAGGGAGGCAACACTGGAAGGTGTGCTTCCTCTGGGACCCTCCCCTGTGGTCAGGGGCACTGCAGCCCCCATCCACCTTCCTGTCTAGGACACAGTCACTCTGCGCTCGGGGTGCAGCTGGACAGAGGCACAGATCTGACCCGGAGGGAGCCCGTTGCAGCCAGCATTTCCTCAAGGACTCCCAAGTGAGGACCCTCAGGAGTGAGTTCTGGGGAGGGGGCATCTTCCCGGGGGGTCCAGAGAATCCAGCTCCACTCCCAGCTCAGCCCTGGAAGTCCCTGAGCCATGGGTCCCAATGCGATGTCACCCGACTTCTATCTGCTTTAGCGGCCTGAGAAAGTGCGGGCCTGGGTCTGGGAGGAGGATCCAGTCCGGCAGAGAGGAAGCCAGCCCTATGGGGGAGTCAGGAGAGGAGCCTGAGAGAGGACTAAGACCCAGCAGGATCTGTGTCCTTCCTGGGAGACCCCGAGTGGGCTCGTTGGAATGGGGACCATAGCGGGAGGGCCTGGGTCCCAGGGCAGAAAATTCAAGGGGGCAGAGGGAGGAGCCCAGGTCATGAAGGGAGCAAACATGAGGAGCAGAGGGAGGAGTGAAGGGCTCTTGGAGCCCTGGAAAGTGGGGCAGTAGGAAAGTGGGGTGTCCAGAGGAGCCCACCCCTGCCGTCAGGCCTGGGAGGCCCCAGGCAGATGGGCACGTGGCAGGGGGTCCTGACATTCGCATTAGGTCTCAGCCAGACTGGGATTGTTGCAATGGGGGTGGGAGTGGGGGCTCAGGTGGGCAGATGAGAAGCCTAGGGACTACTGGGACAGACAGTGAGGACCCTGAGGGCGCACTGGGAGGACCCTGGACTCCAGAATATGGGTGAGGGTGGAGTGTCCCAGAGAAACTGGGCCTGCCCTCAGCTGCGGGAGGCTGCAGGGCAAGATAAGCAGCCTGTGCTGACTTCCTCATCTGGGTCCCAGAGAGACTGGGAGCCTGGGATAGGGGTGGGCACTCAGGGGGGCAGAGGGGAGGGTTACATGGGACCAAAGTGAAAGTGAGGACGCTGACGGAGGATTTAGGGGGCCTGGGCCCCAGAACAGAGGTGACCCCAGAGAAACCCGCCCCTGCCTCCAGGCCTGGGAGACCCCCAGGTGAGAGGAGCAAATGTGGTGTGTCCCAACTTCCGCATCAGGGTCTTAGAGAGGCTGGGGTCCTGGTGTGAGGAGTGGGCTGTCTGAATGCAGACGGGCCGCCCAGGACCTGCAGGGACATTAGGTGGAGACCCTGAGGGAGAGTCGGCCCCTGGACCCCAGAACCCAACGTCCCCCTCTCCACCTCTGCTGTCACCCTGGAGCCTGGGCGTGTGGCTCCAGGTGCTGCCCCCTGAGGGCAGCCTCTCCATTTGGGCCAGCTGAAGGTCTGGGTTGAGGGGTCAGGAGGCTGCAGGTGGGCAGAGGGAGGAGCCCGGGCTCCATCAGACAGTGAGGGAAGACCCGGAGGAGGTCACCTAGGGAGGTCCCTAGGAAACATCCCCCTCCCAACTGCAGCACCTGGGGGTTCGGGGAGATGGGGCTGAGTTCAAGGGGCCCCAGGGTGAGCCTGGGCAGGAAAGGCCTGAGCCTGCCCTTGGGGAGGATTGCCGGCTCCCCTGCTCAGAAAGAAGGGAACCCACCTGCAGGGCGGTTCACTGTACCCCTGCAGGAGTCTGGCATGGAGGCCAGGGTGATGCACTCTTCCTGCCAAGGTGCTTGGGGGGGAGCTCGGCAGGAGGTCTCTGGAGGGCTCAGTCTTCCGTGGGAATCGGTCAGCATGGGTCAGGCCAGGCTGCACGGCAATCAGAGCGAAGGTCCTGAGGACGGACTGAGGAGGCAGCTTCTCCAGAACAGCAGGGACCCTACATAGTGGGGGTTGGGGAGCGCCTGCGGTGGAGGCGGACCTGGAGGGGGAGGACTGCACCAGGGCAGCCATCTAGGGAGCATGTCTGCTCAGCAGCAGGAGGAGTCCCAGAGTCACCAGGAGTCAAGATGAGAACCCTGAGGAGGAGTGGGGAACCCCAACCCCCACCACAAAGAGGGGGCCATAGAAATCCCTCCTCCCAGCCCTGGAACCATCAGAGCCCTGAGGCCCACCTCCTCAGCCAGATGGTTGGTCAAGGCCAGGGGGCCTTCCTCTGAGGGTCTGGACTCAGGCCCTTGCAGAGGTCAGGGGGAGCACTGGGGAGACCCCCTCCTCACACACAGTACTTGGAGCCCAGCCTGCCTTGCCCCTTTGGTGACACTGGGGTGGCCCAGAATAGGTGGCTGCATTGGTGCTCTCACTTCCGGTGTCATGAATGTTAAGGCCTTTGCTTAAGGAGACGGGTCACTGTCAACAGAAGGCACTGCCCAGGGTTTCCAGGGTGTCAAGGTGGAGACTGAGCTCACTGCCCACCATCCCAGCACAGAGGGACTCCACAGAGTATGGCCACCCCTTGTTGTCCCTTGTGAGCCCTGTTAGCCCCTGGGCAGGCATGACCTGTGTTCAGGGCCCCTCTCTTTCTTCCTTTCAGTACAGGGAATTTGTCTTGAGAATTTTGCCTCAGGAAAACAGACAGGAAGGCCCAGACCCTGCCAGGAGGAAGTGGAGGGCCCTCTGTGAGCACAGGGGGGAACCACTCACCTTAGGACAAGTGGAACCTCACCGAGTACAGTCCAGTCCTCCTGTCAGCACCGAGGGGCCCAGCACCATGCCACAGTCTGCAAGTCAAGGTGCCCCCTGGTTTCCTCTCACAGGGGCTCCAGGAACCCAGAGGTGAAAGCCCAGGTCTGAAGCTCGTGTCTGCAGGTTGCAGAGCAGAGGTGGTCCAGGCAGTGCCAGGAGTCTAGGGGAGGTGGGTTCCCTGAGTGTGCACCAGGGGCTCCCCATCCCAGAGCAGACGGGACCCCACAAGGCCCAATTCCCCCCAACGTATCAGGCCCAGAACCTCGGGCTGTGCTGACTGCATCCTTGGGAGCCACCTCACTTCCTCCTTGGGGTTAGCAGCAGACAGCCTGCCCAGGAGGAACGTCCCTGTGAGGCCCGAGAGCTCCCCTCAAGAGGAGACCTGTCAGTGGCCTGTGTCAGACCACCCAGGGTGGGTTTCTCAGCCAAGACTGCTCAAACCCCCTCTCTCCCGCAGGCCCGTGGTCCCCATCTGTCCCCCTGTCTCACTTCTGTCTGTAGTTTGATCCCAGTCATCATGCCTTGGATGAGCGAGCTCCACAAGGAAAGTGAGGCCAACCTTCAGGACCCAAAGGAGGCTGAGAGCCCAGTGGAGGGACAGTTCATCCCTTCATAGGGACAGGTTGCATAGCTTTCCCCCTCCTCCGTGCTTTCCTCCTCCTCCTCTGTCCTGTTCCTGGGCACCCTGGAGGAGCTGGAGCTGGCTGATGCTGAAGCACCCATATCCCGCCCCCTGCCAAGCCCTCAGGGTGCCTTCCCCTCCCACCTGCCATGGCTGCCGCTCCATGGAGCCAATCCAGAGATGAGGCCTCCAGCAGCCAAGATGAGGAGAGGTCAAGAGCACCTAGTGGGCCTGGGAAGATGCCAAGTCCACGCCCCCAGACCCACTGCATCTGCTGGTGGTGTGTCTGCTGCGCTTCCTGCTCCTCAGGTATTGCACCAAGGAGCCAACCACGAAGGATGAAATCCTGAGCACGGTCCTCAGAGAGGACGGGCACCACTTCTCTGAGGCCTTCCACCAAGCCTCGGAGTGCCTGCAGCTGGTTTCCGGTGTGGATGTGAGGGAGGTGGCCCACACGAATCACACCTGCATGCCAGTGAGCGATGGGCACAGCATGCTCAAGGCCAGCCTCCTGGTGGTGGTTCTAGGCATGTTCCTCCTGGAGGGCAGCTACCCCCATGAGGAGGAGATCTGGGAACCCCTGAACGACCTGGGTGTATATGCTGGGAGGGAGCACTACATCTATGGGAGCCCAGGGAGTGCTGACCCAAGTGAGTTCAGGAGGGGTACCTGGAACATCAGTAGGTGCCGCACAGTGACCCTGCTCTCTACCAGTTCCTGTGGGGTCCCCAGGCCTATGTGGAGACCAGCAAGTGGCACGTCCTAGAGCATTTGCTCAAAATCAGTCAAGGGGCTTCAAGGTCCTTCCCACTCCCATCTGAACAGGCTGAGAGGGAAGAGGAAGAGGGGCCTGAGCCAGAGCAGCAGCCAGGCTCCTTCCAGGTCCATGTCCAACAGCGTGTCCTGGGGGCAGGAAGGGAGGCTGATCCTTCCCTCCGTGATTGAAGAGGGAGCGGTCAGCCATTTCAGTCCTGAGGGCCTGTGCCAGTTGAGGGGACACGATGTGTAGCATCTTTGGGTTCCTTCTTTCCACAGTGACATGGAGATTCATCTCTGTTTTCTTTAGGAATTTTTCAAATGTTGTTTTTTTCAGCTGAAGGCTTAATAAACTTCAATATCTAACTTTGTGAATGACAATGATCACACATGTATTGATACTTACCCAGTTTAAGGATAGGAGTTTTGCTCTTTCATAAAAGAGCCTGGGAGCTCTCCTGTTTTATTTTGTGACCCTGAAGAAGCTAACATTTCATTGGAATAGGAATTTTCTTGGAAATGGGAAAGAACAATAAAATTGATGGAGTCAAGAAATAGAGAAATTGGGAATTCCCTGACAGTGCAGTGGTTAGAACTCAGCACTTTCACTGCTGGGGCCCAGGTTCAATCCCTGGTTGGGGATCTAAGATCCCCAAAACTGCCAGGCATGGGGAAAAAATAAAAGGAAATAGAGAATAAAAAAATAAAAGTTAATTCTAAAACCTTTTGTCATCTGTTAATCTATAAAACTAAAAGATCTATGTTTAGTTGGATTTGCATTAGTTATTAAAGAAATCAGGGTAAAATTGGTCGGAGTTAATAAGTACCTTGCTCACTGGCTTATTCTCACCCAGAGTCTCATGGAGGCTCTGCTCTGTGGAAGGCCGTGTGAGCAGTGGGGACAGCAGGAGAAGCAGAACACCCCTGCACCTAGAGCGATGGTCTAGGAGCTGCAGTCACATGAGGAAGGTGGGGAGATGTCCCCTAGTCCCACACAACAAGGCAACACAGTGTGAGGTGGTGGGGCTTCAGAAGGAGCACTCGGTGCCTGAGGCAGGGTGGTTTGGGGCTTTGGGAAGCTGGGTGCCTTCTGTGGGAGATGATTGTGATGAGACTGGGTGGCAGTGTTGCAGTGAAAATGAAAAGAATGAGATGGTGGTTTGTTTTTTTTTTCCCTATCCTGAGAAGAAAGAATGTAAAGAGAACAATGAGCAGGCCTGAATATTCCTAGTTTTTTTTTTTTATTTTAATTGCTCCTAACTCTGCATGTCTATAACTAAGTTTTGCCTTTCTGCACCTTAACTGTACAGGAGCTATGAAAGTGTGAAAGCCTCTCAGATGTGTCCGACTCTTTGTGAGCCCATAGACGGTACAGTCCATGGAATTCTCCAGGCCAGAGTACTGAAGAGGGTAGCCGTTTCCTTCTCCAGGGGAGCTTCCCAACCCGGGTCTCCCGCATTGCAGGAGCACTCTTAACCAGCTGAGCCACAAGGGAAACCCAAGAATACTGGAGGGGGTAGCCTATCCCTTCTCCAGGGGACCTTCCCAACCCAGGAATCGAAGCGGGGTCTCCTGCAGTGCAGGTGGATGCTTTACCAGCTGAGCTACCAGGGAAGCCCACAGGAGCTATACTTCACTTCTATTTTTCTTTGATATCTGGTGTTTACCCTTCCAAGACCCTTCCCCTTGTAGTTACATATCAGAAAACAGGCCACAGAGTCACCAAACTGCCAGGATCAATTACTGGGTTACTGGCGCCAGTCTATGACTGACTTTGAAACAGTGCAAGATGAAGAAATCAAGATCCTAAGAGCTTTGTTCCTCATCACGGACTCCTGCCTGGGAGCCCTCATCTTATATCGGCCCCTAGATTCCTCATGGACAGGGCGCTCAGTTTTTGAGGCACGAGCCTCCTTTGTTCCCCTCTCTGCTGGCTGAGAATTAAAGCCACCTTTCTATTGCCACCACACTCTGTCTTCACGTTTTTTATTTGTCTGCAGTAGACAGAGAAAGCCAA
This sequence comes from Moschus berezovskii, assembly GCF_049115385.1. NCBI lineage: Eukaryota > Metazoa > Chordata > Mammalia > Artiodactyla > Moschidae > Moschus > Moschus berezovskii. The sequence continues at coordinate 140,861,748 of NC_142488.1, read as the reverse complement.
GATTTTGGCCAGCTACAGTGGCATCCCTCAGACCTGCAGACTGTGTGTCTCAGGGATGAGGGAAAGTCTGAAAAGGGACATTGCTGAGCAGCGTCCTTTTGGATCCTGGGTAAAGCCAGAGAGATCTCTTCCTGGGGAAAGAAAGGAAGTCGTCCTGGGTGCCTGTCGCATTGCATTTGAATGGGGTAGGGAGCTAGGTGTTCTGTACCCACATCCCCAAGTGTTTCCTCAGAGGAAGAGTGACTCTCCCCTGATGTGAGGCCCAGAACCTGCTGGAAGAAGGTCTTCTTCCTTGTCTCAGAGAGCCAGGATAGACTCCAGAAAATGACCAAATGGTTGTTACCTTGAGTGTTACTTGAAAATAGTGAAAATAGTGGTTTGGCTGGAAGAGGAGTTGCTGAAGAGGAGCTGCCAAAGTGGGAAGGAGTTGATTAAAAAATCCGACTGGTAAGAAGCACTGTTCAACTTCACTGAAGTGTAATTTGCATACCATAGAATTCACCCATGGAAAAGGTACAATTCAGTGATTGCTAGTCGGTTTCCTAAGCCATGTAGCCTTCATCACAGTCCAGTTTTGGGACATTTCCATCACTCAGGAAGATGACCTCTGCCCACTTACAGTTAATCCCTGATTTCCCAACCCACTCCCATGCAGTCATTGCTCTTCTTCTCATCTCTACTGATTTGCTTTCCTGGAAATTGCATAGAGAAGGAGTCACATGACTTATTTCCTTGATCCATGCTATACCACAGATTTGTCATTCTTTTCTTTTTATTCTTAACCAGAATTCCATTGCAAGGATATGTGAAAACAGTTTTAATTTTTGATTAACTACACTGTATTGAATTTTTTTTTCCTTTCACGGATTGGGCTTTAGTGTTCTATTTGGGGAAATATTGTCTAAAGGTAAAGTCATGAACACTTTCTCGGATGATTTTGTTTTTGTGTATGTTCTGAGGAAGTGGTGTAAATTCACATTTTTTGTAGGTGGATCCCCCACTTGTTGAAAAGTGGATTTATCCTTTCCATGTGGATTTAGCACCTTGAAAAAAAATTCATGAACCATAAATAAATGAGCTTATTTATGAACTCTCAATTCTGTCCCATTGACCTCTACATCTACAGTTACAACAAAACTGTATTGTCATGATGCTTCTATCATAACCCTGGGTTTTGAAATCACGAAGGGCAAGTAAGTCTTCCATCGTCCCCCCATCCCCCACCATATTTTGTGTCTATTCTGGGTCTTTTGCATGGTCATTTTTGAATCAGCTTCTCCATTTTTACAGAAAGTCTCTGGGCATTTGGGGAGGGACTGAAGAGAATCCATACATCACACTGGCAGGAACCGCCATCTGACAGCATCGCACCTCCTGACTCATGAACAGAGAGACTCTGTCTCTTAAAGATGTTTGTAAACTCCACCCAGCAAAGTTTTATACTTTTCAGTGTGGAAGTCACACACATCTTTTGTTTGTCTATTAGTCTTCTTCTGAAGAATTTCCTTCCTTTGGGTACTATGATGAATGGAATTGTTCTCTTAATTTCACCTTGGGGCGATTCATTGCTACTATACAGAAATGTAATTGGTTTTTTTAAACATTGATCTCATATCCTGCGTACTGGCTGAACTCATTAACTGGTTCTTATATGTTTTATTTATTTATTTATTTTTGATGGGTTTGCTAGAATTTTTGCTATGCAATTTGTATTGTTTCTCAGTAATACCGGTTTTCCTGTTTCTTTGGAATAATGTAAAGAGTAAAAGTTAAATTCCACCAATTGCTCTCTCTCCTCCCTAATATGGAATCACCATCCTCTTAAAGTCACACAGGATTGATTGGTCGAAATCCCCAAGCTGCCTCATGCGTGTTCACAACTAGTGCCCAAGTGACATTTGGTTTGTCAGACCCTGGAAAGCCATAGGAGGACAGTGCCCACAGCAGCCCTTCTGGACAGAAAATTCTGGCATTATTCATGTGCAGGTGTCGACCCCAGAGACACAGTTTCTTGTAATGACACACACACACACACACACACACACACACACACAAACAAACCCTGGGAGTTTTTTATCACATCCCCTACAATTCAACAAGTGGCACTTAAATTTCAGAAGGAATGTGATCTCTATTATTGTAAAAGCAGCAAAACTGAAGTGGCAGCGAGAGGCTCTGATCTGCAGAGAGGTATAGAGCTTGCTAACAGGACACGGTGTTCTTAGGGTCAAGAGAGATGGGCCGTCCACAAAGCTGTGACTTAATTAGCGTAAGTGAAAATGTTCATGGCTCAGTTGTGTCTGATTCTTTGCAACCCCACAAATTGAAGCACACCATGCTCCTCTGTCCATGGAATTCTCCAGGCAAGAATGCTGGAGTGGGTTACCATTCCCTTTGCCAGAGGATCTTCCCCACCCAGGGATCAAACCCATGTCTCCTGCATTGCAGGCGGATTCCTTACTGTCTGACAGACAGCAAAGATGAGTGAGCAGGAAGATGCAGGAGAGTACTCCAAAAGAGTCATGACGTCTTCCCCAGTTCCCAGACCTGAGTCAATTGTCAGACACAGAATCCATTAACCAAAAGGAAGGAGGGATCCTTAAGAGTAAAGACTCCTCAACACCCTGGCAGATATATGCAGCCATCATTCCCCAAGTCTGTCCCACAAAGAGACCCACATCGTTCACCTTGGTGACTGAACGCGGGGGAGTAAGGACGTCCAGAAACGGGATGCTGTGGGAAGTGATATTCAGGCTTTCACTCCATCAATGTCCTCAGTGGAGGGGGAGCATGTGTGCACCAGGAACATATAGAGTTCTGGCCTAGATCTGACCCAGAGAGCTCTCTGATTAGAACAGATGGGCTTGATGATGGGCACAAGCCCTGAATGCATACAAAGCCATTAGTATAGACACTATCAGAGCAGGGGAGACCAAGTGCACTCCCTGCACCTTGACTGTGAGAGTAAATACAAACCAAGATTTCCTCTGGTTTGGGAGATGTGAAACATCAATGACACCCTTAACACCAAAAGGATACAGGGAGGTGGTCCCCACCATACCTCCTCAGCGGTCTGGACCCTCCTCAAACCTATAGGCTCCTAAGGAGGACTGTGGACCACCACCCACTCGATAGCAGCTGCTTTGCCAGGTTTGTTATCTTTACCGGAACACATGGCCACCTCCTCGCATACAGCATGCACCCATTGGTCCTCATGAGCTAGGTTCTGTCAGAGCCACAAAGGGAGGCGACTGCAACAGTAATCCACCACAAAACAGAAGTGGCGTCTCTGAGGAGATCAGACCCAAGCAGGGCCATAGATTACAAGAAGGTGAGCTAAACCCCAATATGACCTGCAAATGTGTCACAAGCACCTCTGCCACAGTTTATTCCTGGAGATTAATGGACCAGGAAGCTCTTTCCTGACCAGCTGCTGGGGGTGTGGAAATGCTGAGCATAGCTGAGGGGTGGGTTGGCTGAACTGAAACTTCAGGTGGAAATGGACTCCTGCTGCAATACCACCTCCACCACATGTGGCCATAGAGACGGTGGCGAGCAGAAATCCACTCCCAGTGGATGCAACTTAAGATGGTGCCTCTAGGGATCCACTATATATGGATAAAAGAAATGGCCCGAGCCAAGAATAAACATGGGCTTAAAGACGATGGAAAATGAATTGGACAGCCAGGCAGTTACTTAGAATGAGAAACTTTGGTAGATTGCCACATGTAGGTTTGGAGAAGGGGTACATCAACGAACCTATAGGAAGGGACACCAAAAAGGAAGATATTTGCACTGCCTCTTACTACTCACAAAAGCATGCAGCACACAAGAGGCAAGGAACATCGATGAAGACCCAATGCCTGAAGAACTGAGAGTGCACAGCCTCTGTCAGTGGTCCCTCAGGGCTTCACAGTGCTCTCATGTGTGGAGGAGCCATGGGGCCGAGGATGAGGCTGCATCTGGGCTCAGCAGCACAGGCGCCACCTGCAGGCCAGATGAACTATGGCACCTACCAGGTGTTTGCCCTGCCATGGACAGAGAGTGATGCTGACCCCTCAGTGGCACCGTCCCTCCAGAAGATCATTGAGCCACTAATGGTGAGTTGATCACAACATCTCACTTCCATCCTTGAAGGAGAAGAAGTTCATCTTTACTGAAATCGATAGGTACGCATTCTAGATGTGGGTTTCGCTTTCCTGCTTGCAGCACCTTGTCTGGCACCACTATTTGAGGGCTCACAGAAAGCAGAACTGACTGACACAGGGTATTCCACAAAACCATCCAAGACAGAGAGACCCTCTAACAGCACACCAGGGGCTCAGAGGGCAAGTGGTCATGGGATCTAAAGTCGCTATCTCAGCCCCTACCATCCAGAAGCTGCTAGTCTTCTGGAACAACAGACTGGCCTCTACAAAGCACACGTCGGGTGCACACTGGGATATGAGAGCCCTTGGTACAGGGGTGTCACCCTCCAGGGACCGGACATGCTCCACATCTGTCATCCTTAGTTCCCCATGAGGTAGGATGCATGGTCCTTGAACCAGAGGGTAGAGTGACCCCACTGATTACCACTTCCACTGACCCATGACCCCACCTTCAACCACTCCCAGAGATCTATGACTCCCGGCAAGGCCACTCCCAGTGACTCATGACCCCACCTGCCACCACTCCCAGTGACCCACAAGGAAAGTTGTGCTTCTAGTTCTTAAGAGTATGTTCTGTAGTTCCACAGCAGGGAAATCCACATTAGCCACATCTAGCTATTTACATTTGAGTTCACATTATGTTAAGTAGAAGGCCAGGCCCTAGGACACACTAAGCACACTTGAGTTCACAATACCCAGGCTCATGTGGCTACTGGTTACCTATTGCGGGTGGTGACACACGACAGGCTGTTCCCAAAGCAAGAAGGTTCCCCCAGGAGACACAACAACAGTCCTACTGACCCATGAGCCATGGTTCCCATCTGAGCACTTTGGGCTCCTCCTGCTAGGGGACCAGCACACACACAGAGAACTGTTCCCGTCCTGACAGGCAGAGCTGACCTTGATCCCAAGGAGTGTGCGGGTTACTCTGGCACAAGGGGAACAGCGAGGAAACTTCTCTAACAGCCAGGTGAGGTGTCTTGGCTTCCTGTTCCATTTCAGTGATGAATTGACAAGTCCAAGAGCAAGGGTCTGAGAAGGGCATCGGGCCCAGGGCTTCAGAACCTTGAGGGACACAGTCTGTATTACCTCACCAGGGGAGCCACTGGAAATGGCCGAGGTCCTGGCTGAGAGTGCAGGGGATTTAGAACGGATCTCAGGCAAGAGAGAGTGACTGTCAGTTGTGGTGCAGCAGCTGCTGCAACTGTGAGGGCCCAGCATTTGTCCAGTCTTTCTCTCTCAGCTTCTTTAGGAGGAGTGGAGACCAACCAGAATCCTCAAGGAGCTGTCCTCAGAGGAGGCCAACTCTCCAGATGGAGGGAGTGTATGTCAGTGTTGGGAGGGGTGGATTATAGTGGATGCTGTGGTGCCACCCAGATCTCCTCTTTGTCACTAGCCCACTCATTTGCCCAGGGCCACCGGTGTTGGTGGATGAGGACTCAGAGCAAAAGTCTTCTCCAGAATTGCCCTCCACTGAAGGGGCTGCCTCCCTGGGGGCGGTACGTTGTGAGAGACTACTCACGGGATCAGTGTTGGGAGCTTACAGTGGCCTGAACCCCTTACTTTGGTTAGGTTGATCTCTGCAGGGTCTTCCATTTTGATGTCTGCCTTCTGAAAATTACTATGACCGCCGTGCTCTGAAATGGCACCAGAAGTGAACAACAGAATGAAATGCAAGTTACACACACACTTATCCTTTGGAGGTTGAAGTCATGGCAGGGGTGATCCCTGTGCCATGTCCAAAGTCAAGGAGTATGACTTCCAAGTATTTGTGTTGGACTCAATCACAAAGCCCTGTATATCTCAAGGCGTCTGTGCCCTGATGTTTATTTTGGCAAGTCAGATCATCTTCTTGTCCCAGAGAATATACAGAACAGAATTAGTAAGCATTTACCAGTACTATTACGATGAAAGTATTTATGGATCACACAGTAAGGCAGAGGAGTATGGATGGATGGACTCCAAGTTGGACATTTTCAGTTGGCCTCCTGTTTGTGCTCTGAAATGGATAAAACAATAGAGACAGCGTAAATAGTCAGTGTTTGTCTGTTATAAATACCTAAAGTAACAGTCATGGCAAGGACAAAGAAGCGCAAAAACTTGTTTGAGTAAAGGATAAACGGATCTCCAGTCCCACATCTTTTGGGACAAGGGAGACACCAGACATGTGAAAAAAAAAAAAAAAGGCTCCTTGTGGGTCAAAAGTCAAGGGATAATGCCAGACCATAATGAGTCTTGCTCCTCACAGAAACCTTCACTTCGAGATCCATCTTGGCTGAGGGGTGTGTGTATGAATGCAGGGGAGTGTCCCAGGGTAGGTCAGGTGTGGAAAAGAAACCAGATAATTGGCCTGAAGGAAGACAAAAATCCAGAAGGACTGCCTTATATAAATGACTCTACCGCCTCTTGACTGTGCTCCTGCTCACCAGGTGTGACATCCACACTTTCTCACCAGGATTGCATCTCTGCCTTGTTTCTGTCTCAACTAAACTATTTCTTTATGTGCTCTCCCACTTGTTGTGCTATGTTTCTAACGATACACTTTGCACCTGCATTTACAGTTTCTGCCTCTGTGATAAATGCATTTTTCACTGGAGGCAATGATCCATGACAAAATAGCTTTCAGCCTCTAGCCTTTGCTAGTCTCCTGGCTAGGATTCCTGGCTCTCATCCAGGCTGCCCAGGTTCAATTCCTGGGCAGGGAATAAGGATGTCGCTCCACACAACCACTCACTGCTGACTCACGAAATCAGTGCCACTGGAAGGAGCCCAGGTCCTCACCTTGGCCCTGAATGGACGGCGCCTGGACAGAGCTTCCATCAGCCAGGCAGACAGGGGCCTTTCCTGCTTCTTGGGACCTCAGCCCCATGGATGTGGCACCACCTTCATCTAGAATATCTTTCCACCCCACCCCAGATATCAGCACAAATGGGATGCTTTTTCCCCAAACAACATGCTATTGTTATTTATATGCAAGGTATTTTTTTCTGCCTTTGTATTTAAATTGCTGATCATGTATTTATTCCCAAACTGTTGGAGGTTTATCTAGGATCCCATGTTCCCTGCAAACAGCTTCCAGGATGCAGAGGGAGAAGAGATGAGAACAAGGACCTGGAGACTCTCCCGTGCATGCAGTGTACTCGGGGCTCAGCAGGCAGCAGCCGGTAGGTATAGCTTGGGATGAAGACAATTCGCATCGTGTGTTGAGGAGTTTTTGAGAAAGCCAAAGGTGCCTTGAATCGCCAACTGTTTCTAGTCACCCCCTGTGCCGGCACTTTCAAATGCAAGATCTGATTTAGTTTCCAAGGCTCTTGGGAATGTCTTGGAGGGGTCTCCCCGGCTCCTTCCAGTGCTCTTTCTGCCCTTCCCTCTGCAGTGATAGCTGTAAGGTCGCGGAAACGGGTGTCTCAGGCTGTAAGGAAATAACCCAGACACCAAGGGAAAGTAACAGGCTTTATTGGCAGTGCACTCCCGGGCAGAACCCACTGACCGCAAGAATGGCCACGAGGAGTTCTGCCCCGAACAAATGCAGGGTGCAATTTTTATGCCTTCGGGGCAGGAAGTGGCATCATATAACCTGGACAGGCCTAAAATAAGGTAAAGCTCGGGAATGCGAGATTGTGAGTGGTCAGCTAGACCGGGTTGGTCACTCTGGAGGTCAGGAATGGGGGTAGATCTCGGCAGAGGGTTATTACATCAGAAATTCCTCAGCAGTTTGGTGGGACTTTTTCCCTCTGGCGACGGATGGAGAGGGGAAGAAGGAGCCAAGATAGCCACCGGGAAGGGGAAGCCAAGAAGGCCACCAGGGTCCGACCTTACAATAGCACCCACAGTCTCAGCGAGCTGAGGATGTGCCCCTGCCTCCTGATGCCAGACACAGTCTCCTGCTGGGAGTCGCGGCTGCCTCCACACGATGAAACTTGCCTGAGCACCTGCACAGGTGCCCTTAGACTCCCCAGCAGGCAGGAGCTCCATGAGGGGCAGGTATCAGACAAGGGACAGTGAGAGGACAAGAACAGTGGGAGTTTTCTTATAAAATCCAGCTAGGATATGCACAATGCAGCACTTTCCACCTTCAAGGAGGATTCTGAGGTGTGTGAATTCAAGTTCAGTACAGATTTTGCCACTGTGGTTTCCATAACCCCTCCTCATCTATGGCTTTCGGGCCTGAACACCTGGATAAGCTGATCCTTTAGGTTAAGTGCACAGCCACCAGTTTCAAAGAAGACACTCCATTAAAATCCTACCAAAAGTTTGGGGGTGCTTACCAAGACGTCTTCAAGTATATTCTCCAAGACTGAGTAGATTGTGCAGCAAACCAAAGTCCAGTCTCCCCTCCCCATTTTGAAAAATGTTGTTATATTACCTAGATCAAGCAGCATAAACAGGTATCTAATTGCTCCTGATCATAGTGTAACTTCTCTTCCTGCCCCAGGAAGTTTATCTAGGACAGAAGAGGATCTTCTAATGTGTGTGTCCCATTTGAGATTTTCTTCTCACCCATAAGACATTGTGTATAACTCTGGCTGCTGCCACCATCCACCCTCATCACAATCACCTCCCACAGAATGAACCCAGCTTCCCAAAGCCCCAAACCACCCTGGCTCAGGCCCCGACACTGAAGCGCTCCTCCTGGACCCTGCCCCTGATTGCCCTGTTCTGTGGAACTAGGGGATATTTCTCCACGTTCGCCATGTGACTGCAGCTCTTAGATCATCACTCTAGGTGCTGGGGTGTCCTGCTTCTCCTAGTGTCCCCACTGCTAACACAGGGCCTTCCCCAGAGGACAGGCTCCACGAAGGTCTGTGGAGTAAATGAGCCAGAGAGGGGCACTTATTAAGTCGGATCAGACTTTTTGTACTTTCTTAAACAATAACTTGAATAAATACAATTGAACAGAGATAGTACAGCTGTATAAAATGACAGACAAGAATCATAGAAGAACTCACCTCAAAAATATTTTACTTCTTAATTCTTGCTCAGTAATATCATATTTCCAAAACGTTATTTTCCAAGTCCATGGAATCTTGTTCAGGGTCAAAAAATAAAATGAAAATGTTCACAATCACTTTTACAAAAGAGCAAAACTCTTGTTCTTGACCTGGGTAAGCACAAACACACTGTGATCAACGTTACTGACATGGTGCGACACTGAAGCTCATTAAGCCTCCAATTAAAAGGAACAACATTTGAAAAATTTCTAAAGGAAGCAGAAGTGGATCTCCATGTCACTGTAGAGAACAGGAAGCCAAAGATGCTACACACCAGTTCCCCCAACTGGCCCAGGCCGTCACGACTAAGGCTGAATGCTCCCTCTTCAAACACACAGGGAAGGCTCAGCCTCCCTTCCTACCCCCAGGACAAGCTGCTGGATGTGGGCCTGAAAGGAGCCTGGCTGCTGCTCAGGCTCAGGGCCCCTCTTCCTCCTGCCTCACACCTCTGCACACCGGGGTGGGAAGAACCTGGGACCCCTGCCATTGACCCTGCGCAGGTAGTCCTTGACTTGCTGCTTGCTGGTCTCCGCATAGGCCCGGGGACCCCACAGGAACTCGTAACGAGCAGGGTGGCTGTGAGGCACCTGCCGGTACTGCAGGTACCCCGCCCGCACCCACACTTGGGTCAGCAGCTCCTTGGGCTCCCCATAGATGCCGTGCTCTATCCCAGCAAATACCCCCATCCTGCTAAGTGCTCCCCAGACCTTCTCCTCAGGGACCTGGTCCCCTTCTAGGAGAATCAGGCTCAGGGCCGCCACCAGGAGGCCAGCCTTTGGCATGCTCTGCCCATCCCTCTGCATCTCATTGAGGGTGAGGCCCAGGGTGGGGACCATGGCATAGATGTGCTCTCTGGGGTCCACCTCTTTCAAATCCAGGCCAAAGACCAGCTGCAGGCACTGCGTGGCTTTACGGAAGACCACGGGGAAGTGGGCCTGGTTATCCCTGAGGACCGTATTCAGCATTTCAGCCTGGAAAATCGGCTCCTTGGTGCCATACTTGAGGAGCAGGAACTCCAGCAGTTGAGACGTCATCACACTCAGAGCCTGCTTGAGCAAGATCTCCGCATCCACGGCGGCAGAGGAAAATGAGACTGGAGGGGAGGAGGCCAGAGGGGTTGAGGCATCCTCCGCCTCAGCCCCCAGGAGTGGCACCTCCACTGCACCCTGGGCCTGTATTTGGCCCTGAAGGTCTTCCTCAGAAGTGCAGAGTTCATTCGTCGGGACCACAGGCATGATGACTGGGGTCTTGTGCCCAGTGGGGTTGTGGCAGGGGGAAAATGGAGACCACTGACCTGGGAAAGAGAGAGAGTGTAAATGATCTCAGTTTTGAAATGTGCCTCGGGTGGCTCTGACTGAGGCTGCTTACTGGTCTTCCTTGAGGGCTGCTCTTGGGCGTTACAGGGGCGCTCCTCCTTGGTGGTAAGTCCCCTGTCAAATGAGGAAGAGAAATTCTGATTCAGGGTGCAGCCAGTACAGCCCGAGGTTCTGGGGCTGACAAGGTAGGGGGATTAGGGCGTTTTGAGGTCCCTTCTGTTCTGGGATGGGGGGCCCCTGTGCACACTCAGGACACCCACCTCACCTTGACTCCTGGCACTCCTGTGGCCTCAGAACACAGACCTCAGGCCTCCACCTTTGCCTCCTGATTCCTAGAGCTCCTGTGAGACAAACGGAGGGGGCACCTCGGGGGTAGAGTGTGGCACAGACCTAGGCTTTCTGTGCGAGTAGGAGTGGTTGACTCTGTGAGGTCTCCCCAGATCTGGGGTGGGTAGTCCCATTGGGGCTCACGTGTAGTGCTCACTTTTCCACTGGAGTGGCCTGGACCGTCCCCCTTTGGGGGCCTGCAGGGAAACTCAGAGCAAGAGCTAAGTTGGACAGAAAGTGCTGAGGGGCCCCATACGCGGCCGCACCTGCCTAGGGCCTCCGGCGGGTCCTAGGCTGGGGAGATGCTGGGTCCTCACGTCCAACCTGGCCTCCCAGCACTGAACAGAGGGGCGGGCATCTGCTCAGTCCTCCCTCGGGGTCCAGGGAGTCCAGCCTCTGCAGACCTGAAGCCTCCACCCTCCACCAGAACACCTCACCTTAAGGCCCCTAAGAAAGAGGTGAATAAACTGCTCCCCCCGTTCTGGGGCCTCCAAGACCGCCCCCACCCTGCCTCCCCACCCCCACCCCCAGGCAAGAGCAAGGATCCTTCCCTGCCTCGGGGTCTAACAGCCTCAGTCCTTCCTCGCATGGAGCCTAGACTCTAGGCAGGACCCGCGATTGTCCCGTCCGCCATGTTGAAACCCCATCACTTCCACCAGGTCCCCAGGCTCTCTGAGACCCGGATGTCAGGAAATCCCACACATGATCATCCCGCCCGGGGACTACCAGGGTCCCCTCTGTTCCGGGGTTGGGTTCCACTCCTCCCTCAGTGTCCTCACCTTGACTCCCGGTAGGACCTGGGCTCTGTCCTCTCCCTACCTGAGGCCTGGCTCCTCACACCAAGTCCCCGCTCTCTCTGAGACCCGGATGTCAGGAAGTCAGACAGGCTTAGTGTTCTCTTCTCACCACAAGGGGTCCCAGGGCAACTACAGGGCCGGGGATCTGTAGGCTTCCGTCGGTCCTCCTTCAGGCACCTCACCTTGCCTCCAGTCAGGACCTGGGATTCTCGCCTCTCCCCAACCGAAGCCCTGGCCCGTTATACCAGGGCCCGAGTCTCTCCAAGACCCGGATGTCAGGAAGTCTGACCATGCCGGTTTCGCTTATTGTACCCCACGGACACCCTGGACTGATAACAGAGACGGGCTACTCTGAGGCCTCCTCTGATTGTGGTCCACGGTACCCTAGTCCTCCCTCAGTGTCCTCAACTTGACACACCACAGGACCTGGGAATTGGCCCACCTGAGTTGCGGCTCCATATGCGAAGTCCCGTCTGAGACCCGGATGTCAGGAAGTCTGCCCGTTGTTTCAGGACCCCAGGCTGAGACCCAGGTATCAGGAAGTGAGACCACGTATGTTGGGCCCAACCTATCCCAGGGCCAGGGTCCCCGCAGTCCTCCCTCAGGGCCCTCACCCAGACGCTTTCAGAACCTAAGATCCTCCCCTTTACCCTCTGAGGCCTCTCCCCTTATATCAAGCCTCCAGTGTCTCTGCGACCCTGTGCTCATGCCGGCACCAGGGTCTCCCAGGGCTGACAGCAGGTGCCAGGACCTGTGGAGTTACCTGTGTCCTCCCTCAAGGTCCTCATCTTGAGCCCTGGCAGGTCCAGGGATGTCCCTATGTTGACCCGAAGCAGGACCGTCATATCAAGGCCTTCACTGCCCTGAGACCCCAGGAGGAGACTGTGGACATGATACCAGGGCTCCAAGCCCAGGGCTTCCCAGAGCTGAGATGATCCCGCAGGGGTTCCTCAACCCTCTTTCTCTTTGTCACCTTGACTCCCAGCTCACCTAGGCACTGCCCTCAGCTGCCAACTTTGCCTGCCTTACAGCCAGCATCTCCCCAAGCCAGGACCCCTGAGAGGCAAGCAGGAGAGGGAGCTCGTTCCCACAAACCAGTCAGGGTCTCCCAGGGCTAAAAGCAGTGACAACCTGTTTGTCCTGGGTCCCAGCGCCCCCCTCAGGGTTCTACCTTGACTCCTAGCACAGTTGGGCTCCCTCACTCTGCGGACCTAAATGCAAGCTCCATGACCCAGGCCCTCACTTCTCCCCTCCCAGCAGGGTCAGTGATGCCACATCAGGACGCCACACCCCGTGGTCCCCCACGGCTGTTGAGAGGGCCTCACATGCATCCCTTGGGGACCCTCTGTCCTCACTTCAAGTCTTGGCAGCATGGGGGGCCCCTCCCTCTGTCCATATGAGACTGTGCCCTCAGACCGACTCTGACTCCCTGAGTCACTGAGGAAGTGTTGGGGGAGGGGGGCTCGGCCTGATAGCCCGGACCAAGGTCCCCAGGAGTCCCAGTAGGAGTGGAGTTGTATTCTATGAGAACCTCTGTTCCGGGGTGACTGGACCTCCTCATCCTCATTCAGGAGGGAGCCTCCTTAACACCTGAGAGAAGGCTACAGTCCCAGGACAGATGCTGGATGGGGGCCTGCTGTGCCCATGACCATGGGGGAGCACAGGGAAGCACACATCTTCCCATGGGGGCCCCTCAGCAGTCATCATACTTGGAAAACATTTTGTATAAAATTGTTGGTCCTTTAATGGACCAGAACCTGGTGGTCCGGAGTCGACCGATGAGAAAGTAAAGGAGAGAGAAAGAGGCTGATCTTCCTTGGTTTATGCAGAAAGCCAAAAAAGCCCCTGGCACGGGGCTTGCTCTGTTCATGAAGGCCTCAGGTGCCCTCTCGATGGGGGTGAAGGCACAGAGCGCCTTCTCGAGAGGGTCTTAGAAGCCCGGGCAGGAAAGTGAACACAGAGAGCCTCTACACTCCAGGAATTAGCCTGAAAGAGAGAGAGTGAGAAAGCAAGACACAGGGACCAAAGCTCTGATGGAGCAAAGGCGTTTTAATCAACATGGTGTGGGGATATATACTGTAGTTATTCTCAGCAAAGATAAAGATTAAAATTCCATACTTACAAAACATAGGCAATCCATATTAAAGAGAGAGAGTTGTAAATAATCACTTCTACCATGTGGTTCATAAAAAGGAACAGGGTACTTATCACCATATAGAAAAACTAACGAAGGAAATGCCTGGATTCTTCAGCCCCCGGGAGAGGTTTGCCTCTCCTCTTAATTCCTGAGGAATTAATAAGGAACAGAGAATTCCTGACAGATCCAAAACAGCGCACAGGAAACCTCCTGTTAGATGTTTCCTGACATAAAATATTTGGTTTTAGGTGAAGAGGCTGAGTCATGGCAGGTGATTTAGGGGAACCCTTGGTTTGATGATTAGATAATATTACCTGTTGGTTGTTGTTCATTCACTCATTTGTGTCCAACTCTTTGTGACTCCATGGACTGCAGCTTGCCAGGCTTCCCTGTCCTTCACTATTTCCCAGAGTTTGATCAAGCTCATGTCCATTGAGTTTGTGATGCCATCCAACCATCTCATCCTCTGTCATCCCCTACTCCTCCCGCCTTCCATCTTTCCCAGCATCAGGGTCTTTTCCAAGGAGTCAGTTCTTCACATCAGGTGGCCAAAGTATTGGAGTTTCAGCTTCAGCATCAGTCCTTCCAATGAACACCCAGGACTGATTTCCTTTAGGATGGACTGGTTGGACCTCCTTGCAGTCCAAGGGACTCTCAAGAGTCTTCTCCAACACCACAGTTCTTTGAACAATTCACCAGGGAAGCCAGAAGCTCAGCAAATGTCAAGGCTGCAGTGATGCCCAGTCCTTCTTCTGCGCCTTCATGTTCCACTGGGTTTTACTTCAATAGTATCAGGTTCCGGTTGTAATTCAATTCACTTTCACTCCCTCCAGGAGTCCCCAGCTAGAAACCAGGCTACGTGTGTGCTAAGTCGCTACAGTCCTGTCCAACACTTTGTGATCCCATGGACTGTAGCCCACCAGGTTCCTCTGTCCATGGAATGCTCCAGGCAAGAATACTGGAGCGAGTTGCCATTTCCTACGATGGGGGATCTTCCTGACCCAGGGATCAAACCTGTGTCTCTCATGTCTCCTGCATTGGCAGGTGGGTTCTTCACCACTAGCGCCACCTGGGAAGCCGCAGAAACCAGGCTAGTCCTGCTGTATCATCCACCTCCTGGCAGCCCAGATCCAGATCCGTGCACCAGCCACTCCTCAGGCAGTTAGAGACCCGCCTAGCACATCCTGAGACAGTCACTGCCTGGAACGGGGCCCTCAGTGCCCAGCACTTGTGGTAGCAATTGCAGTCCACGTCGGGCTCCTCAGATTCAGTTCACATGCCCAGAGACAAGGGTGCTGCCTGCTGCTCTGTGCAGGGTGGGAGCCCTCACTGGCAGCACGCTGAGCACAATCTGGGCTGTTCTACCTTCTCATTCAAGTACTTCTGATTGTGCTGCTCATCCCAGTGATTCCTTGAAATCCAACAAATTGTGCCAGCCATGTGAATACAGCAGTGAATGGAAAGGACAGAGGCTGACTTTGAGGGGTGTCCATCTGAGGATTCCAGATGGGGTTGAAACAAGCATTGAATTCTCCCCAAATCCTCATCCTTCTGCTGTGGCAGGATATTTGGGGATGTTGACCAACAGACCCATGTGTTCTGCCCTCACCCCAGGAGTTAGGGTCAAAGGTGGGAGGATGATAGAAATCCCAGGTCAGAGGAACTTGTGATCTCTCACTGGACTGTACCCTGGGCAGTGTTCAGTCTTAGAAGTCCCATCCCATGAGTTCAGCTCTGCTGTGGAATTGCCAGAGGCAGCCCCCTGTGCTTCTTGTGGCACTAAAGTAGCATAGGGAAGAGGCTGAATTTTCCTGTGCCCCCAAGAAGAAGTTGTGTTTGTGGCATAGAAAGAAAAAGTCACCCTCCAAAGGATGTTGCTGTGGACTGTGTAGCTAGGAACCAGGCTAGGATGACGGCACCTCGTTGGAAGCCAGCATGAAGATGTGCTGTCCTTGAGGGCCACATGGGATGTACTGCTACATGCCAATACAGTGGATGCTGGCGTGTACAGTGGGCAATGACAGGGGCCAGATTCTATTTCTTCAGATGCCATGAAACTAAGCCTCACAGAATTTAGGTGATAGCCTGCTAGGAGGAGAAAATCCCAAGTTGCTGGATAGCAATAATTAGTCGTTAGTAAGAAGTAACTGGAGAAATGTGGAATGAAAATGCCTGTTCTCTGGTGCAGTCGAGGTTCCAGATAGGGTTCTTTTGTGGTAGGTCGAATTCTATATGCCCTCCAAGTTTTCTACCAGCCGGTATATATGTCCGTGTATAAACCCTTCTCCTTGAATATATGTTGTATGGGCAGAAGGGACTATTTGTTTGTCAACAATAGTGTGTGGGGAAGGTGAAGGAATTTTTGCAGGTATAATTAAGGTCCCTAATCAGATGACTTTCACTTAATCAAAGATTATCCTGGGTGATTCTGACCTCATCAGGTGAACCTTACAAGAGAGGGCCAGGCTTTCCCTGCAGTTAGAGAGATTCCCCTTGCTGGCCTTGATGAAGTAGACTACCATGTGAGAGCACCTGTAAGAGGGCCGTGTGGCAAGGAACTGTAAGTGGTATCTAGGAGCTGAGAGCAATCCTTGGCTGATGGCCAGCAAGAAGATGGGGACCTCGGTCCTATACCCTAAGGAACTGAACTCTGTCAACAATACGAATAAGTTGGAAGAGAACACAGGGCCTCAGATGAAAATACAGCCTTGGCTAGCACATCAATTGCAGCTTTGTGAAACCCTGAGCAGAAGACCCAGTTAAACTGCACCCAGGCTTCTGACAGTGAGATTGTGATTACACAACACTTATTGGTCCTTCTTCATTCATCGAAGTCTCAGGCACCTGGCTCACTGGTGTCCTTGGCGACGTGAGTCCTGCCATCATCCTGGGTGACTACAGTGTCTCCCTGGGCAGCGCATGCTACTCATAGCTCCTTGACTTCTTCCTGGCCTCTGACAATCTCTCTTCTCTGCACCTCAGCTCCCCACCTGCACGGCCACATTCTAGACTTTTCATTCTCAGGATCTGCTCCACCTCAAACATCTTAAACTTTGGGATCCCACTCTGACTAAAATCAGTTCTATCATGCCGTCACTCTTAACCACTGTCACCCAAACTGCTCTCTCATGAGCCCTCTGCATTTGCTCTCACTCTTGTTCTTCTGCTGCTACTTCCCAGCAAAATAATAACAACACCAATAGAATTATACCAACTGGTGTAAGTAATTCTCTATTTTAGCTTACCTTCAGCATAGCTCATTAATCTCATTGCATTTTGAAATGTTTTTAAGTTGTATTTCTTTTCTAGGTTTACTGTGACTAAGTACCACAAACTAGATGGCTTAGAACAACAAAAATGTATTATCTTACTATTCTGGAAACAGAAGTCTGAAATCAAGGTATTCTTAGAGCTTCACGCCTTCTGAAACCAGTAAGAGAAGGATCTTTCCTTACCCTATCCAGCTGCTGGTGGATTACTGGCAATTTTTTGCTATTCATTGGCTCTTCAATGCATCATTCCAATCCTCCAACTTCAGGTGGACATTTTGTTCTGTATGTCCCTGCCTTCTGTGTGCAAATCTCCCCCTTTTTATAAGGACATCAGTCACATTAGATTACATCCCACCTTACTGACCTGATTTTACCGTGATTACCTCTGTAAAGACCCTATTTCCAGACAAGGTCACATGTTGAAGTATTAGGGATGAGGACTTCAACAAATCTTTTTTGGGGCAGCGGGTTGTGGGCAGACACAATTCAACCCAGAATGAAAGTCAGAGAGAACAAAAGGCACATAATACAAATCAAAGGTCCTAAGCTCTTCCCATCAGCATCCCTTTCTCATTTTCAATGTTTCTAGTTTCAGTTTGTCTGATAGTTTGCCTCAACCTTTGTAAATACTGTGCTTATATCTATATTAACATTTTTATGTAGTTCTCAACTTTAGACTTTCTCCACTGACTTCCTGCTCTGCTAGATGACATTATAGTTCACTCATCCTTTTGTCTTTTTAAGTCTATATTTTAAATTTTTGCTTGTGGTAATTGATCAAACATACACAAAAGTAAAGAAAAGAGTATAATAAATCTCACGTGCTCATCACTGAAGTTCATCAGTTATTAACTCATGACCCATTTCTTTTCATCTCTCTCCCTACCATTTTCCCTTTTCTTCTTTTTTTTTTTTTCAGTTCAGTTCAGTCGCTCAGTCGTGTCCGACTCTCCGCGACCCCATGAATCACAGCACGCCAGGCCTCCCTGTCCATCACCAACTCCCGGAATTCACTCAAACTCATGTCCACAGAGTCGGTGATGCCATCCAGCCATCTCATTCTCGGTTGTCCCCTTCTCCTCCCGCCCCCAGCCTCTCCCAGAATCAGAGTCTTTTCCAGTGAGTCAACTTGTCGCATGAGGTGGCCAAAGTATTGCAGTTTCAGCTTCAGCATCAGTCCTTCCAATGAACACTCAGGATCGATCTCCCTTAGAATGGACTGGTTGGATCTCCTTGTGGTACAAGGGACTCTCAAGAGTCTTCTCTTTTTTTTTTAGAAAATTATTTATTTGAGTGCATCAAGTCTTTGTTGTGGCACATGGTATCTTTGTTGTGGGATTTGATGTGGGATTTTTTGTTGTGGCATGCAGGCTTAGCTGCTGTATAGCTTGTGGGATCTCACTTCCCTGACCAGGGTTCAAACCCACGTCCCCTGCATTGGAAGGCAAATTCCTAACCACTGGATCACAAGGGAAGTCCCATATTTCTGAGTTTTACAGATACCGTAACTGCCCCCAGAGGGAAAAGGTGAATTGCACGATGACCTGACTGCAGCCATGCCATAAAATGCTTCATCTTGAGCCAGTATTGAAAGGTTGTCACTATGAGCCATGAACAATGCCGCGATTCTTGGCCTGTGGCGAGGAATTCGATCCAGGGCCAGTGATGAGGCTTGATCACTCAGAGCTTTTGTGTAGTAAAGTTTTATTAAAGTATGAAAGAGATAGAGAAAGCTTCTGACAAAGACATCAGAAGGGGGCAGAAAGATTGCACCCTTGTTAGTCTATAGCAAGAAGTTATATACCTATTGAAAAGTGAAAATGAAGTCACTCAGTCATGTCCGACTCTTTGCGACCCCATGGATTGTAGCCCACTGAATCTTCCAGGCAAGAGTACTGGAGTGGGTTGGCATTTCCTCCTCCAGGGGATCTTCCTGACCCAGGGATCAACCCCAGGTCTCCCGCATTGCATGCAGAGGCTTTATTTCTGAGCCACCAGGGAAGCCCTATCAGCAAGCTGCTCATTAGAGAAAGGAATGCCTCAAAACTGAGAGAGTGGCACCAGACCCTTTACCCACAACAAGCATTTGGAGACAGAATTGGCACAAGATGAGTCATCCTGGGCCATAAAGCAATTGACATGAATCTTGAAGAAAGGCAGGTTTCCAAGCAAATACATAGTTTTATTAACATAGCTTAAGAGAACATTTCCATGAGTAAAACATACTGGTTTGTTGAGCCATTATCCCCTCTGAGTCTTGGGTGGAATCTACTAGAAGAAAGACAGAGTTTAAAGTAAATAATGAAATAAGTTCAATAACATTGCTTAAGAGAAATATTTCCATAGGAAAAACACATTGGTTAGCTAAAGGTTTGAGAAAAGTTAAGTTCAGGTGGTAACAGGTATCGTCATAGAAATGCAGAATTTTCAAAGAAACCTCCTTTTACTTTTGTATAGAGAAGGAAAAATAAGTCTGACACTTGTAGTTTATTTCCTCCTGCTGATTAAGAGAGGGGAAAAAAAATTCTGACACTTGCTGCTTATTTCCTCTGCTTGTGAACTCCCTAGCCCTCCTGCTTGTTACCCTCTCAGTCCCATGTTTATGCCTAGCATAGTTCCAAGAACTGGCCTTTAGACAACTGATTAACACTATCACACATAATAAACTATATCTTCATCTGTGTGTGTGTGTGTTAGTTGCTCAGTCGTATCCGACTCTTTGCGACCCCACCAACTGTAGCCCATGAGGCTTCTCTGTCCATGGAATTCTCCAGGCAAGAATACTGGGTGGATTGCCATTCCCTTCTCCAGAGGATCTTCCCAACCCAGGGATCGAACCCTGGTCTCCTGCACTGCAGGCAGATTTTTTACCGAATGAGCTACAGGCAAGTCCTTGGGGGCATCAAAATAATTGTAGCTTGTTCTGCCTGTGTATGTAAATGGGAAAGTATCAGCTCAGTTCAGTTGCTCAGTCATGTCTGACTCTTTGTGACCCCATGGACTGTAGCACACGAGGCTTCCCTGTTCATCACCAACTCTTGCATCTTGCTCAAACTCATGACCATCCAGTCGGTAATGCCGTCCAACCATCTCACCCTGTGTCGTCCACTTCTCCTGCCTTCAATCTTTCCCAGCATCAGGGTCTTTTCCAAGGAATCACTTCTTCATATCAGGTGGCCAAAATATTGGAGTTTCAGCTTCAGCATTGGTACTTCCAATAGATATTCAGAACTGATTTCCTTTAGGATGGATAAGTTTGATCTCCTTGCAGTCCAGGGATTCTCAAGAGTCTTTCCCAACACCACAGTTCAAAAGCATCAGTTCTTCGGTGCTCAGCTTTCTTTATGGTCTGGCTCTCACATCCATGCATGACTACTGGAAAAACCATAGCTTTGACTAGACGGACCTTTGTTGGCAAAGTAATGTCTCCACTTTTCAATACGCTGTCTAGGTTGGTCATAGCTTTTCTTCCACCGGGCCAGCGTCTTTTAATTTCATGGCTGCAGTCACCATCTGCACTGATTTTAGAGCTCAAAAAATAAAGTCTGTCACTATCCATTGTTTCCCCATCTATTTGCCATGAAGTGATGGGATCATATGCCATGATCTTAGTTTGTGGAATGGTGAGTTTTAAGCCAACTTTTCCATTGTCCTCTTTCACTTGAAATTAAAAGACACTTGCTCCTTGGACGAGAAACTATGACAAAGCTAGATAGCGAATTAAAAAGCAGAGACATTAGTTTGCTGACAAAGATCTGTATAGCCAAGCTATGGTTTTTCAAGTAGTCATGTATGGATGTGAGATCTGTACAATAAAAAAGCCTGAGCATGGAAGAATTGATGCCTTCGAACTGTGGTGTTGGAGAAGACTCTTGAGAGTCCCTTGGACACAAGGAGCTCAAACCAGTCAATCCTAAAGGATATCAACCCTGAATACTCATCGGAAGGACTGATGCTGAAGCTGAAGCTCTAGTACTTTGGCCACCTGTTGCAAAGAACTGATTCATTGGAAAAGACCCCAATGCAAGGGAAAATTGACAATTGTAGTTTGTTTCCTCCTGCCATTTATGAACAACCTAGACAGCATAATAAAAAGCAGATATATTAATTTGCCCAAAAAGGTCCATCTAGTCAAAGCTATGGTTTTTCCAGTAGTCATGTATGGATGTGAAAGCTGAACAGTAAAAAAGGCTGAGCTTGGAAGAATTGATGCCTTTGAACTGTGGTGTTGGAGAAGACTCTTGAGAGTCCCTTGGACACAAGGAGATCAAACCAGTCAATCCTAAAGGATAACAACTCTGAACATCCATTGGAAGGACTTATGCTGAAGCTGAAGCTCCAATACTTTGGCTGCCTGTTGCAAAGAACGGACTCATCGGGAAAGATCCCGATGCAGGGAAAAATGGAAACTTGTAGTTTGCTGCCTCCTGCTGCTTATGACCAACCTAGACAGCATATTAAAAAGCAAAGACATTACTTTGCCCAAAAAGGTCCATCTAGTCAAAGCTATGGGTTTTCCAGTAGCTACGTATGGATAAAATTTATTTCTGCTTTATTGACTATGCCAAAACCTTTGACTGTGTAGAACACAATAAACTGTGGAAAATTCTGAAAGAGATGGGAATACCAGACCGCCTGAACTGCCTCTTGAAAAATCTGTGTGCATGTCAGGAAGCAACAACAGACTGGTTCCAAATAGGAAAAGGAGTACCTCAAGGCTATATGTCATCACCGTGCTTCTTTAACTTATATGCAGACTATATCATGAGAAATGCTGTGCTGGATGAAGCACAAGCTGGAATCAAGATTGCCGGTAAAAATATCAATAACCTCAGATATGCAGATGACACCACCCTTATGGCAGAAAATGAAGAAGAACTAAGGAGCCTCTTGATGAAAGTGAAAGAGGAGAGTGAAGAAGTTGGCTTGAAGCTCAACATTCAGAAAACAAAGATCATGGCATCTGGTCTCATCACTTCATGGCAAATAGATCGAGAAACAATGGAAATAGTGGTAGATTTTATTTGGGGGGCTCCAAAATCACTGTAGATGGTGATTACAGCCATGAAATTAAAAGACACGTACTCCTTGAAAGGAAAATTATGACCAACCTAGACAGGATATTAAAAAGCAGAGACATTACTTTGCCAACAAAGGTCTGCCTAGTCAAGGCTATGGGTTTTTCCAGTAGTCATGTATGGATGTGATAGTTGGACTGTAAAGAAAGCTGAGCACCAAAGAATTGATGCTTTTGAACTGTGGTGCTGGAGAAGACTCTTAAGAGTCCCTTGGACTGCAAGGAGATCCAACCAGTACATCCTAAAGGAGATCAGTCCTGAATATTCATTGGAAAGACTGATGTTGAACTTGAAACTCCAATACTTTGGCCACCTGATGCGAAGAGCTGTCTCATTTGAAAAGACCATGATGCTGGGAAAGATTGAAGGCAGGAGAAGGGGACGACAGAGGATGAGATGGTTGGATGACATCACCGACCCAATGGACATGAGTTTGATTAAACTCCGGGAGTTGGTGATGGACAGGGAGGCCTGGCGTGCTGCAGCCCATGGGGTAGCAAAGAGTTGGACACGACTGAGCGACTGAACTGAACTGAACATGTATGGATGTGAAAGCTGGACCATAAAGAAAAATGACCTAGTTTACATATGCGAGTGTGTGCATGGGAAGTGCATCCCCCTGTTTTATCCCTACTCTTCTGCCCCCTCGTTGACAGTAAGTCTGTTTGCTAACTCTGTGTCTGTTCCTCCTTTTTAAATGAGTCAGTCTGTTTCAGGTGGTCGATTTCACCTCTGAATGATACCGTGCAGTCTTTGTCTTGCTCTGTCTGATTTCCTTCACTTAGTAGGACCCATCCCTGTAGCTGCAGATGCTTTTATTTCATTCTGACCTATGGCTGAGCTACTTGTAGCTACCCACTTGTAACTGGGCATCGCATCTCCTGGATGCAGTCATCTGTTGGAGACATGGTTGACTCACAGCTTGCCTCTTTTAAAGAGGGTGGCAGGGATCATTGGGGTTCACTTGTCTTTTGCACCAGAGGTGTCTTCAAGCATACATATACTGGGGAGGAGTGCCACATCAAAGACTACCTCAGTTATTGCAGCGTTAGGTCTCCCCCATGCTCTTCCCCACTATGGTTGATTCCAGTTTCCCACCTAAGGAATGTGCCAGGAGCAATCCCTCTGTTTTATTCCTCCCCAGCATGAAATGTGTGCAGAGTGTTTGATGTAGGCCGCCTTGACTGGCAGCAGGTGATTCCTCCTTGGAATGTTCTTTGCATTCATGGAGAGACAAGTGTTGGGCTCTGGCTGCCCTGATTCCCTGTGATTTTATATTTTTCCTTTTATACTTAGAGTGAGTAAAATTTTCTGGCTGAAAAGCGCTTCGCCAAAGGCTGTCCCTCCTGGAGTTTGTGGCTGGTATCCAGCACAAATGCCATGCTTGAGGACAGGTGTTACTTACAACTTAAGCCTTCTGAATATTCAGTTCCCAGAAGCCCCAGGTTGAGTGGTGATGTTGTGAGAAATGGGCATAAGGCGGCAGCACTTCCTGATTTTCAACCCTCTATTTGGGGAAGAAGAGGCCTCCTGAAAGTTGGTTTGCTGGGTTGTAAATGTGAGTGATAAGTGCCAGAGCACACTGCCAGTGGGTTGTGTCTTCTTTGTAGTATCCTCATGACTGTTCAGCCCCTCCAATTCATCCCCACTCCAAGACCAACCTCACCCCTCTATTTGCTCCTCTGTGCAGGTATATCTGGTCTTTTCTAGATCCTAGCATGGATAGGGTATTACACAGTGTCATGGAGCACAGTTCTCTGTGCTATATGATAAGTACATTTTCTTTGGTGACCTAGTTTACATATGTGAGTGTGTGTAGGGTAAGCGCATCCTCCTGTTTTATGCCTCCTCTTTTGTCTCCTCGGTAACACTAGGTCTGTTTGCTAACTCTGTGTCTGTTTCTCCTTTTTAAATATGTCCATCTGTTTCAGGTGGTCGAGTTCACCTATGAATGGTCCCATGATGAGGTCTTTGTCTCCCACTGTGTGCATTCCTTCATTTAGTTGGACCCGTCCTTGTAGCTCAAAGATTCATTCTGATCTATGGCTGAGAAATATGCGCTTGTCACTGGGCATCGCATCTCCTGGATGCAGTCATGTCCAGGACATAATGGGTGCCTCCATGTTTTGCCTCTTTTAAATAGTGTGACAGGGACCATCAGGATGCACGTCTGTTCACTGGAGGTGTCTCCACGCGTACACCCCGTGAGGAGTGTGGCATCATATGCTAGGTCTGATCCTTTTGGCGTTATGTCTTTTCGCGCTGTCCCCACTGTGGCTGATTCCAGTTACACCCGCGCCAGTAGGCTAGAATGTTCCCCTGGCTGTCCGCCCTCCCAAGTATACCTGTGCGCAGACTCAGTGATGATGGACGCCTTGCCTGGGAGCAGGTGGTTCCTCCTGTGACCTTTCATTTGCATTTGTCAGGAAAGAGATGCTGGGTGGGATGCTTTCCTGTGATTCTACACTTTTCCTCTTATAATGTGGGTGAGTAAACTTTCCTGGCTGAAATAGGCTTCCTGACAACCTGTCCCTCTTGTCGTTTTCCTTGAGTATCCTTCTCAAGGCCCATTTTTGAGAGCAGGTGTCATTTGCAGTCGCTAAGGCCTTGGAGAAGGAAATGGCAACCCACTCCAGTATTCTTGCCTGGAAAATCTCATGGACAGAGGAGCCTGGTGGGCTGCAGTCCATGGGGTCGCAAAGAGTCGGGCATGACTGAGCGACTAACACTTACTTACTTATTTACTTTCTTAAGGCCTTGGGAGTATTCAGTTCCCAGAAGCCTGGATTTGAATTGAGGTGTTGGGAGAAATGCCCACAAGTTGGCAGCACTTCTTGGTTTTCTTTCTTTCTTTCTTTTTTTTCAGGTGCATTTTATTTTTATTTTTTTATTAGAGTACAATTGATTTACAATGTTGTGTGAGTTTCAGGTGTACAACAATGTGAATCAGTTTTATATATTTTATATATATATATATATATATATAAGATATTCTCTATATGGGAAAATAATCCCCCAAAAAAGAGGATATCCTTTTTTTTGGATTATTTTCCCATATAGAGAATATTACAGAATATTGAGTAGAGTTCCTTGTGCTATACAATAGGTCCTTGCTGCTGCTGCTAAGTCGCTTCAGTCGTGTCCGACTCTGTGCGACCCCATGGACGGCAGCCCACCAGGCTCCCCCGTCCCTGGGATTCTCCAGGCAAGAACACTGGAGTGGGTTGCCATTGCCTTCTCCAATGTGTGAAAGTGAAAAGTGAAAGTGAAGTCGCTCAGTCGTGTCCGACTCTTAGCGACCCCATGGACTGCAGTCTACCAGGCTCTTCCGTCCATCGGATTTTCCAGGCAAGAGTACTGGAGTGGGGTGCCATTGCTTTCTCCAGGGAATGCTGGCAGGTGCTTGATAGATTGGAAGAACCTGTTATTATATTTTCTCTTATGTCTTTTTCAAAAACCAGGTGATAACAACAAATACTTCCACAGCTTTACCCCTGTGCTAGGTGTTTGAAGCCCTTTATGTTTATTAACTCATGAAATCCTTAGGGCACCCCTGCGAGGGAGGTGTTGATATCATCTCCATTTTTCAGATAAGGTAATCGAGGCTCAGAAAGGTATAGCAGCCTGCTGGAGTTCTCAAGGCCAGCGAGTGGCAGGGCTGGGATCTGAACCCAGGAAGCTGGGTTCCAGAGTGTGGGCCTTTAACAGCCATACCTACAGCCTCACAGATTTGGGGGGATACCCTTCTGAAGCTCTGTTCTCCTATTTGAACATAGCGCTCTTAGTCATTTCACTTTTCTGAAGTACATTTTGTGTTATCTTGAGCACTTGGTGAAACAAGTGAATTTTGCCCTTCCTCGTGTTAACTGGCATCTAAGCAGATGATATTAAAGAGCACCCAGTCAAATACAGGTGTCTGAGGTCCAAAGAGAGTCAGTGGATCAAACCTTCAATGAACCCAAGAACAGATGTCCACACGGCATCGGGGGACAGGGAAGGGGAGAGAGGTCCCGAGTAGCGATCTCAGCCAGAGGGCTCTGGACTTACTGGAGAGGGGCCTGTAGCAAATGGAGCACTGAGTTCTCATCACGAGTGACAAATCTTCCTAACAGCATTTCAACTCATGGTTCTCAATGTAAATATTTTAATATTAATTTATTCTAATGTCATCTCAAGTGGATAATGATCAATACCATTAACTGTATTAAAAAGAGGGAAAAAAATCATAGGCAAGTCCTCAAACATTCTCCACTCTTGGAGTGAAGCCAGGAGAGTAACATACTTTTCAGCAAAACTCATTTCTTTTTCAGGTGGGTAATGATGATAGTCAAAATCAAACTGAGTATAAACAACTACTAAGTTTTTAGCATTTTGGGGAAGACAAGGCATGGTTGGCCGTTTCTCAGGAGTTTGAGTTTTGGCTCTCTGTGCAGCATAATAGCAGGGACTATTACCAAGTATTTACTGTGCTTTATACAGATGATCTCATCTCACGCCTCTAACTGCATGATAGGTGTTTTAGAGATGGGACAACTGAGATTTCCAGGCTTAATGCATAACTAAGTATTGAGACTGGGACATGCTTGATCTTGGGACCTGGACTCTTAACCATTGTCTCTCATGACAGGAGCTTGTTTGCACCATCAAGAAAATTAAGCAGCCAGAGCAACATGGTTTTCTTTTTTCCCCAAAGAGAGATGGTAGAAAGTGGAGCATGTGGTGTGACCCAGGGGTCTGGAACTGTAAGAAATGTGAGCCTCCCAGACAGTGCTGTGAGCAGGTGGGGCTGCTTAGGGTGTGATCCCAGTGGATGAAGAGCTGAGCCTCCTTAGAGCTGCATCTTACCCGCGGGCCCCAAGGCGTGAGGCCCCAGAATGAGTGGCAAGCGACTGCTCAATGTCTAGGGCTGTCTAAAGAGCCTAGCCCTGCTCACTTCTTTGGGCCATGGAGCTAAAACAAATAAGAGAATGACCACAGTTTTCAGTTCCCCCTGGAACATTGGACCTGTGTCCCCTCCTCTTATTGCCCCTTAGCCACAAACACACCCTTCAACATGCTGTCTGAAAAATAATGGGATTCCTTTAAGCATTTCTCCTTTAAAGTGAGCAATAAAATAGGTAAAATTATATTTTTATAACATACACACATGTATATAGAGAGAGTAAAATAACAATTTAAAAAATTAGTGACCTTACAGTGTAAGGCTTCCTCAGTAGAGGAGGCCAGAGGGTCTCTCAGGAGGAGGTGGGTCTCCTGTGGCTCCCAGGTGGGCCAGGGGCGGTGGGTGAGGTCACCTGACAGAGCCTGTCCCAGCCGCAGGCCCAGAACCTCGTCCTTCTGCACCCTTGCAGCCTTGGCCTGGCGGTCACTTTTCTGCCGCTGTCTCTTATGAAAACCAGTGCCTCCCACTGACCGCGACAACCTTGGACACCCACTGCATGCCTCAGCCACAAGTTCTGCTGGTCTGTTCCCCCAGCCTGCACCCCAGAGTGTGGCACATTATAATTATTGCCAGGCAACTCAGACCAGCTCTGCAGCAAACTCCCTTGCTATGTGGTGGGCTGAACCCCTGCTTCTCCAATGAGTGAACCCCTCCCAGTTTGTTCTTCCTTGGGTACTCCCCCTCAGCCCAAGGGCCCCATATGGAGTTTCCTTGTATCTTCCCGTCATTTTTCATAGCTCTTTATGTTTAACTCCCTATTTAACCCACTGTGCCTTTTAAAAAAATGTCCTGATTCATTTATTTTTGGCTGCACTGGGTTCTTTTCTCTAGTTGTGGCAAGCAGGGGCTACTCTAGTTGTGGTGTACGAGCTTCTCATTGCTGTGGCTTCTCTTGGTGCAGATATCATGGGTGCTAAAACAAAACTTCTGTATTTTTTTAAAAGCATTTTGCTTTTTAATTTTATTTTTGGCTTTGAGGGTGGTTTTAGGAGCAAATTTTCTTCAATCTAATCTCAATTCATGTTGTATAAGATGCTAATATTTATCAAGAAGAAGCTTCAGTGGTTGTAAGTAGGGTGCTTCCAGAATACTAGCCTATTATACCCTACCTTAAAACTTCTTCGCCTACCACTTCTTACTGGGTAAAGTAGAAACTCTGCACAGCTTCTGATGCCTTCCATAACCTAGCCCTTGCCTCGCTTTTTGTCTTATCTCCTGCTGTTAGAGCTGTGTACTTTATAGTTTATAAAAATTAAAGTCATGTGTTCCCCTCTTCTTTCTTTTTTCCTGGCCTCCAGGCCTTTGCCTATATGGTGTGTACTTTTCCTGAAATGTGCTTCCCTCAATCCTGACTATGTTCTACCCGGGGGTTTGTTGGGAAAGATTTAACCACCATCTCTCCAGTTGGGAAAAAGCTTGGTTTGTAGAGCTTGCTGATTTCTGAAGTGTGAATACTCAAACCATTGCTGATTTCAGGTTACCAATTGGGTCATTAAGTGAAGAACTGGAAAGAAATGTGTGTAATTGTCTTTGCAAGCCAGTGTGAGTGGCCTCAACCCACCCTTGACTCCACTTATCTGCTTGAACAACAAATCTTCCAGGAAGCCTTCTCTGATTGCAGCCTGCTGGCCACAGTCATGACACACTCTGCATTTCTCTGTCATTGCCCTTTTGTACACCGACATATTTCTCCATTTCTACATCTGCTTTTTCTTCCATGAAGACAGAGATCACAGGTTTTTCTCTGAGTTTTTGGCACCTAGCACAGCGCCTGGCACATGGTTGTTACCTGATCCGTGTTTAGGGAATGAGTAAGAGTAGCTTTCCCTTGCCAAAATCAGGGATTTTTTTTTTCTCCTTCAGCTGAATTATATTGTCTACTGTTCTTAGCAGTGACCCTTATCCAAACAACCTGTTGAAGTGGCTCACCTGCACTTGTTGGACATGAGCTGTGAAGGTTGGCTGGGAGAGAGTTTGGTCAGGATGGGAAATGGCTGGAGAGCTGCTTTCTCCAGCTGGCTCTTTGTGCCACAAAACCCCTGGATTTCAGTGTAGGGCAGCACCACTAATTACAGTGCCGGCTAACTTCATGCACTTGCTTTTTCTAATACCACGTCATTATATAGGTAGGCTGGCCATTGAAGTTGACTTTGCACTTTCTAAACCTCAGATTTTTTAAACTTCCCCATCAATTTGCTTGTTCTCTGTACTCAATCTAAGCCCTGCCAGCAAGGTCCAGTTGCACTCACCTGGAAAATGTGAGTTGCTAATGCAAGCTGGCATTAGCAAGATGTATATGAAGAAAACTCACATTCAGAAATAATGAGTACTTTCTTTGGATCTTGCCAATAATGCAATCCATACTGGGCTTTCAGAGTTGAGGCTGACTCACTGGTGAAGCCACTTACCAGGAACCAGTTCCCCAATCCGTGGAGTTGTGCCTGGCGCACCCCATCGCTGTAAAGCATCCACTCTCCTTACCTTGACATTCAAGGCCCTCCATGCTCTGTCCTCAACCTTGTCATTGCTAAGATGTCTTTAGCATAGGGTGTGACACCCTCAGGGCACACAAGGGAAATCAGCCTTGACACACTTTGGGGTCAAGGTTGGAGAGAAGCCCTCCAGTCTCACTTTGCTCTGGAGTGGGTGTTCTCAATCCTCATCGCATGACAGAATCACCTGGGATACTTTTTACAAAAGCGCATGGATGCCTGCTCCACCTGCATTCTAAACCCACTGCTCCTTGGTGGGGCCGGGGCACTGGTATGGTTTAAGTCTCCTCTGGCAGGTCCAACATGAAGCTGGGGTTGGCAACTGGGGTCTGCTGAGGGGTTCCCAACTGGCCCCTGGCTCTGTCTCTTCCAGCCATCCCTCTGGCATTATATCATCAGGTCCCTTCCAAACTTGTTCTGGTCTAAACCAGACTGTTTCCTGCTCTGACAGCTCCCATCTCCAGAGGACTGCTCTGGAGCTTCCCATTTCCCATTTTTCATGCTTCGAGGAATCAGACCTGTCTCCTAGGTTCCCATCTTTCTCTCCTAATTAACTACCATCAGCGCTGATGTCAGTTAACAGTGGACAAAAGTAAAAACCCAGTTCGTGTCTCATTCTGCATCTGGAATAGATGATTGCTGTGATTCAGTTGAGACATTCAAGAAATGTTTCTGGATTGGAGAGGGCACACCAGTTCCTGGGCTAGCCCTCGGCTTATGTAGACGAGTAAGAATGCTTGATTCCTGCCTTCCTGGAACTTACCCTTGAGAAGGGGACAGATACCAAGCACAGGGGTATTAACATACAGCGCTGTGATTGGAGGGGTGGGAGAGGGGTGGGCGCCCCTGGAGTGCTTGGAAGCAGCACTGTCCTGTTGCTGATTCTTGCTGTTACTGTTGTTTTGAAACTTTTGAATTTATATTGGCTTCGAGCTGATTAAGAATGCTGTGATAGAGTCAGGTGGACTAAGTCATAGATGGGCATGTATCCATTCTCCCCCCAAACTCCCCACCAGGGCTTCCTTGGTGGCTCAGTCAGTAAAGAATGCCTCTGCAACACAGGAGACACAGGTTCAATCCCCGGGTCAGGAAGATCCCCTGGAGAAGGAAATGGCAACCCAGTCCAGGATTCTTGTCTGGAAAATCCCATGGACAGAGAAGCCTGGCAGTTCGCAAGAGTCAGACACGACTTAACAACTAAACTACCACCATTCTCCCCCAAACTCCCCTCTCATCCAGGCTGCCACATAACGCTGAGCAGAATTCCCTGTGCTGTACAGTAGGTCCTTGCTGGTCATCCGTTTTAAAATATCTGCTGCTGGTATTTTAAGCATGATGTCTCTCTTAGAAATTGAGGAAGCAATCCAAATGATCTCACTGGAGCATTCCATAGTAAAACTGAACCCTGAATCTTTTCCTCAGCTTTAGAAATCTGACTTCAACAATTAAACTGGCAGAGGAAAGGGAAAACAATTATTTTAACTGGATTAGGAATTCTTGTTTTTTTTTTTTTTGGTGCTAGAGGTAATTTCTTTATTGTTAATTTCAGGTGTACAACATAATGAGTTGTTATTTATATACATGACGAAATGATCACCATGATAAGTCTGGTGACCATCTGACCCCCAAAGTTATTACAGTATTATTGACTATATTCATTATACTGTACATTCCATCCCCATGACCTACTTATTATGTAACTGGAGATTTGTACCTCTTAATCACCTTCATCTCTTTCACCCAGCCTCTATGACCCTCCCTAGTGGCACTCATCTGTTCTCTGTATATATGTCTGTTTTCATTCTGCTTTTTATTTGTTTATACTTTTTGTTTTTTAGAATCTTCATATGAATGAGATAATGTGGCGTTTGTCTTTCTCTGCCTGACTTATTTCATGAAGCATAAAACTCTCTAGCTCCGTTTATGCTGCTTCAAATGGCAAGATCTCTTTTTATGACCGAGTAATATCCCACTGTATATGTATCACGTTCATCTATCATTGGGTATCTATTCGGTTGCTTCCATATGTTACCTATTGTAAATAATGCTTTAGTGAACACTGGTGTGCAATTACCTTTTCAAGTTGGTGTTTTTTTCTTCATGTAAATACCCATCAGTGAAATTGCTGCATCGTATGATTGTGCTATTTTTCATTTTTTTAAGGACTTCTATTCTGTTTTTCCACGGTGACTGCACCAATTTATATTCCTACCAGCAGTGCACAAGGGTTCCCTTTTCTTAACATTCTGGCCAACTCTTGTCATTTGTTGTCTTTTTGATGATAGTCATGTGACAGGTGTGAGGTGGTATTTCAGTGTGGTTTTTATTTGCATTCCCCGATGATTAGTGATGTTCAGTATCTTTTCATGTACCTCTTGGCCATATATATGTCTACTTAGACCCTTTGCCCATTTTACAGTCAGATTGCTTGTTATATGAGTTATATGAGTTCTTTATATGTTTTAAATGTTAAATATATATTGGATATACTGTTTGCAAATATCTTCTCCCATTCAGTAGGCTGCTGCTTCACTTTGTTGATAGTTTCCTTCACTGTGCAGAATTTTTTTAGATTGATGTAGTCCCATTTGTTTATTTTTTCTTTTGCTCCCCTTGCCTCAGGAGACATACTCCAAAAAACTATTGCTTTTTGAAATTTCCATTTGTATGGAATACCTTTTTCCATCCTCCCACTTTCAGCCTGTGTGTTTTTAGATCTCAGGTGAATCTCTTTTAGGCAGCATATAACTAGGTCTGGAATTGAAAAAAAAATACACTAGAAGGAATCAACAAGAGCAGTAGAAACCACCTACACTGAACAGAAAAAGGAAAAGAAAATTTTTAAATCAAGGATAGTTTAAGGGACCTCGGGAAGCACTCCATATCTTTCCTATTTTCTCTAAGAAAGAAAGAGCAGGGAGCTACCTGTAGATGGATCTCACAGACCGTGTTGAGTGGCAGAAGCCAGATGCACAAGAGTACAGACTGTAGGATTTCCTTTACATAAAGTTCAAGAAGACACAAAACAAATCTATGGTGACAGAAGTCATAATAGAAGTTACTTCTATGGGCAGGAGGGAATACTGATTAAGAAATAGGGATTTGGGGGTGGGCTATTAGAAATATCTAGCTTAATCAAAAGGTAGTTGCAGAGGCGTACAGTTGCATAAAAAGTTATCGATGTGTGTACTTTGCTGTATGTCTGTTATACCTTAATAAAAAACAAAAAGCAGACTACAAAGGAATATGAATCTAAAGTCATCAGAAGGACTATGGGTGTGGAGCTGTGTAGACAAGACCTCCCCTAATTGATTCCTTTGGTTGCATCCACCTCAACAGTGCTCCACAGGTGAATGGGATACTTTCCAGTCATCCCCGCAGGCTGATGGCTGTAACTACGGTCCCAACTTTACAGTGTTCAGGGGTAAAGCCAAGGGACAAAATGAGGAACCAAATGATTTTCATTGTGTACACAGTCAGTTAGTGGTAGAAATGGGAATACCTCCAGTGTTCTTGCCTGGAGAATCCCAGGGACGGGGGAGCCTGGTGGGCTGCCGTCTATGGGGTCACACAGAGTCGGACACGACTGAAGTGACTTAGCAGCAGCAGCAGCAGCAGCAGCCTTCTATTGGAGAAGGCAATGGCAACCCAATCCAGTCCTCTTGCCTGGAGAATTCCATGGATGGAGGAGCCTGGTAGGCTGCAGTCCATGGGGTGGTGAGGAGTCAGACATGACTGAGCGACTTCACTTTCACTTTTCACTTTCATGCATTGGAGAAGGAAATGGCAACCCACTCCAGTGTTCTTGCCTGGAGAATCCCAGGGACAGAGGAGCCTCTGTGTGACGTCTATGGGGTCACACAGAGTCGGACACGACTGAAGCGACTTAGCAGCAGCAGCCGCCTTCTATTCCCAGCCAGTGCCCTTCCTACCCATGTGTGGCCTCTCAGAGGGTCTCTTTCTAAAGGCGTTGGAGATGAATCATGGAGTATTTTACAGAATTTGGCAGAGAGTTTCAAACAAGTAAAGCAACAGAGAATGGTTTTGAAATAAAACCCTGTCACAGTTAGTTGGGACTGGCACATTTTTTTGTTTTTAACATCTCCTGACTGCAGTAATAAAGACGGTACGGGAGTTGGTGAAAAGGAGAACTTGGTGTCGGCTGGGGGTTGTATGAAATCATTTCACTTCAAAACAAAGAGCAGAAATAGGAGAAATAAAAATAGATGATCCCTAGCTACCTGACTTCCTCCTCTTCTTGGGCAGGAATCAAAGCAGAAAAAGTTCAGCAGGAAAAGCAATCTCCACTGACTGGTGTCCGGATGAGCAGCTGCCACAAAGACAGTCACATCATTCATCCCTGGAGAATCTTGGTTGTGCTTCCTGCACTTGTAAGAGAGCCAGCTTGCTTTGCACACACACACAGAAGCAAAGTCAAGAGTTTGTGAGCTTGGGGCAAGTGTCTCAGCCCTGGGCGTCACTGCAAGGTAGCTCTGCATGTAGCTTCCGGTTGCTCTCAGCTAAAATCTGCAGATAGACTGAGACCAGAGGTGCTAGCTCCGAATCCAGCTGGAGCCTATCCATCTATTGATCTGAGGAGAGGGGAGATTGAAGGTCATTTCCCTTTTCTCTGGACTCATAGAATTCCTTAACTGCAGTTTTCTCATGACACTTGTGCCAGTTGTTAATTAATCCCGTTTCAGCTCCACACGCATCCTTTTTTGTCCTGCTTCATCATCCTGCACCTGGACTCAGGCCCTTATGTTTCTCATTTGTCAGTCGGCTCAGTCTTGCACTGAAGCAATAAAGGGTGCTGCAATGTCAAAGGGAAAGAAAGGGCTGCTTTTGTTCCATGGGCTGTTTCTGCTGCAGTTGCATGCAAACTGGTGTACAGAGGGTCCTGGCAAGTGTTCACCACGGTGGTGCCAGCTCTCAGGGTCCTGCTCGGAGTACCTGTAGCACCCTGGTTCTTCTTTACGGCAGCAGCTGTGCTCAGTGTGCAAGGGTGTGCCTCTCAGTCTTGTGGGATCCTCCTCTCAATTCTAATTTCCTCCTTGACTTTTCCCTCAGCCTTAGGGATGGTCACCGCCTTCTGAATTTCTACCTCTGTTACACTTCACAGTACTCTTTTCTTCTGCCTAGTTAACAGTTCTTCCTACTTGGTGTCCCACGTTCAGGTTATTAATGGAATTTGTCTCTTGACTGGTCCCTAACAGATCCACTTGAACACATCTGACTTGTGCAGCGTTGTTTGTATGTGCCCCTCAGAACTCCTTATGGAGCCTCTGTGCTCTTGATGTTTACAGCAGTGGTCTTCCAGCTGGAATATGTTACATTGTATGTGTCTCAGGGAATTAACTTCCAGATCCTAGACTTGCCTGTATATATGCTTTCCTAATAAGATCAGCCTGAGAGCATGCCTGCAGGGAAGATCCCATGGGAAGGGAAGGGTTCTTTTTCCGAGCTCACCGTGAACTTTAAAAAGGCCTACTTCTTATTTCTCCCTGATATTACAGTGCATTGCTTAGAGTTGTAATATATTTATGCTGTTTTGACTAATTTTGTTCTATTAATTTTAGCAATAATTCAATCCAGAAGAAAAAAAACTTAACACCCAGAGCCTTAAGATTACAGGAAATTAAGAAATCATTTTGATTTATATTTTTCCCTTGTTACATAGAATAATGCTGCTGCTGCTGCTGCTGCTGCTGCTGCTGCTAAGTCCCTTCAGTCGTGTCCAACTCTGTGCAACCCCATAGAGGGCAGCCCACCAGGCTGCCCCGTCCCTGGGATTCTCCAGGCAAGAACACTGGAGTGGGTTGCCATTTCCTTCTCCAATGCAAGAAAGTGAAAAGTGAAAATGAACTCACTCTGTCGTGTCCGACTCTTCACGACCCCATGGACTGCAGCCTACCAGGCTCCTCCATCCATGGAATTCTCCAGGCAAGAGTACTGGAGTGGGGTGCCATTGCCTTCTCCCAGAATATGCTAGGATGATTCATAAGAGATTTTCAAGCATGAAGCATGTTATGAAGGGTAAAATTGGAGAAATGGAATGCAAATATGATTTTAAGGAGGGAAAAGAACTTTAAGTGTTCCTACTGTTAAAAGGTCATTCACGTGTTTTAATATTTTGGGTGATGGTAAATACTGCTATGATACCTATAATACTTTGGATACATATAAAAGCATTCAACAATTTTTTGTTCTAGATTGTCAATATTGACTACACGCTAGAAGTACATTCTTTGCAACAATTTAGGCAAAAGAGAAAGTTTATAAGTTAATAGAGAAAAATATATGAATATATATGTATATGAGAGAGATGAGAAACTTTAGATGTCATCTTTGAAAAGTTCAGGAGAATACGCAGTTTTCCAGAACTGTTTGGGGAGATACGTGAACAGGTGCCTCACTTATAAGAAAACATGAATGAAGGAAGACTGGGTGAGTGAATAAAGGAATGAATAAGTGAATCAGCAGGTGAATGACAGAAGTCCCTCCCAGGATAAATAGGAACGGCATGCTGTATTTCTCTGCTCAGGTTGTTTCTCAGCTTCTCCACTTGGGGAAATATGCATATGGAAAATGGAAAAGCCCAACATGGCCCTGATATGGGGACCCAGATCAGGAGCCAGCCCAAGTCTCTCCTTTGCCTTCGTTGTAGAATGACCTGTGACTGACTAAATGACTTGTAATTAATCTCCTTAAAACCCATGTCTTGTTTTTGTGTTTTCACCTGTGCAATGGATTTAGAAGTTCCAAATGAGTGACAGAATATTCATTTTATCTTTTGGAGGGATACTGCTGCTGCTAAGTCCCTTCAGTCATGTCCGACTCTGCGTGACCCCATAGACGGCAGCCCACCAGGCTCCCCTGTCACTGGGGTTCTCCAGGCAATACACTGGAGTGGGTTGCCATTTACACACCTGTGGCTTAATAGGACAAAACCGTCTTGGAGAAAGAAGACTTGGGTTGATGTAATGGTTTGCTAGTAACTGGTTGCATGATGTTTGTCAAATGCTTTCGTGTCTTTGCACTTCAGTTTCCTCGTCTGTAAGAAGTGAATGGTGATAACTGTGAGCCTTAGACGAAAGCGTGCATGTAAATGTGCTCTGCACATGGTAAGCCATCAGTACATGTTGAAGCTAATGCTGACATATCAGTTGGCAGTGAACCTTGGTATACCCCCCTCTTCCTGCCCTAAGGGTTGCCTGTTAGTTTGCTGTGAACTAAACTAGTTGGCCATTTAGGCCTGCACGCTGCCCCAGGTTTAGATCACATCAGGGACCTTCCATCCTAAGGCAAGGATGTGGAATATTTGATGATCACACATGGACGTACTCCCCCTTCACTTCCACAGCTGCAGTTCTTGTAAGCTTCCTGCTACGTATAGCATGTGTTTTTCATCCTTACCTCGGGGGGAGACACATTTGCAGCTAGTTCATGTATAGAATCTATGGAAGTGGTCAATGTCAAGTATTTCCATGTATTATATAAAACGTAAAACACAGACACCATAGCTTCATGCCAGAGTGTTTCCTGAATCTGCTGTATCAGGGGAGTGTACAGTACTGGTTGATGTTCCAACCAACTGAATTACAAAGTGAGCAGCTCGTGTGCATGCACACGCATACACACACACAGAGACACACACACAAGATGATTTCTTTATAGATTTCTGGCACCAAACTAGTGGTAGTTCACGTGGCATTTTGTCAACAGAGGAGATCAACTGAGAAATTTAAATGCTTGTGCCAGGTACCTAATAATCAAACTATAAGATTTTGTTTATTGCTGAAACATTGATGAATAAAGGAACGTGCCTGTGGTTGCAGACTCGAATCAGGTTAAGTGGCATTAGAGCTGCTTCTACACTGGCGTCACCAGCCTTTAAAACCAGGATTGCTCACTGAGCTTTTCATACATTTACACTAATGGGAGTGATGAATTTTAAAATGAGTTTTTTGATGCTCTCTAGAGAGTAAACCCTCAAGCCATATTTTTATAAAGATTAAGGTCTTATTCCAGACCCCAATTAAACTAAGGGAAGTCATGATTGCAGATAAACAGAGAGGAGGATCCAGTTCTTGCAGTGTGCCAGACACACACTTTTCCCAGATCTCATCTCACTGTTTCTCACAGCATCCCTATGGGTCAGGTGTTGTCCCTTCCATTTCACAGGCGAAAACACCAAGGTTCAGGGAAGTTAAATTCAGCACCGCGCAGCACCGCGACATGAGTCCGTGTCTGTCTGAAACAAAGCATTCTTTCCCCTTCACGCCATTAACTTTGACCCCGGCTCAGAAAGGAGGATGCTTAAAAAATAGGGGTTGTGGAGGTAACGTTAACGTTTATCTTCCCATAGACCCAGAGCGGCAGTTCTCAATCTAGGCTGCATGTTAAAATCACCGCTGTTCCAGGGTTCACACTCCTGACTTGCAAGAGAGCTCTTAAAGCAGTATTTCTCAACTTTCAGAATCACCTGGTGGTTTGTTCAAACAGATTTCTGGGCCCTGCCTCCAGAGTTTCTGATCTTTTAAGCCTGGAGTTGGCCTGAGAATCTGCATTTTTAGTAAATTTCCTGGTGCTGTTGGTCGGGGCCCTCACTTTGTGAACTACTGTCTCAGGGCAATGTTTCTCAAAGTGTAGTTCCCACCCAGAGTATTTCAGTTCAGAATTACTTAAGAACTCAAAAGCAGACTCAAATGCAGGATCAGTCTTTGGGGCTAGGCACTAGGGAATCTGTCTTTTAACCAAGTGTTGCAGGCGATTCTTTAGCTCACTGAAGTGTGGGAACAGTCATCTGGTGGATTTGTAATCTTCCCTCATCTCATACACAATCTGGCTGTTAAATTCCATCTCATTTTGAGTGACAACCACACAACTGGCCATTAGCGGTTGTTGGGACTTGACTTCTGGTTTATTTAAAATGCCCATAAGGGATCTCTTAGTCATGCTTTATAAATAAAAACAAAAAAATAAAAATAGTGACTTATAAAAAAAAAAAAAAACCTCTCAGTTGTCCAGTTTCCACTTCTTTGTCAGGGGAAAGAGGCCTGGCTAATGAGGCGTTGTTTCCTGCTTCCCCACGTAAGTGGAATCAGGAAGAGAAAAGCACTCTTTGAAGAGTCTCCTCTCCTTTCTTCTCTGCTCCTTCCTTATTTTACCTGCAGCTATTCAGTTTGATTAGCCTCAGGGAAAACGCAGCTCAGGCTTGGAGTTTAAAGGGGGTGGCCACTGGGAGCTTGGATTTCAGCTGGGAAGCTGGATCAGTGCCTGATTCCTCAGAGGTGGAAAACCTCCATGCAAAGTGCACTCAGAGGACGAGAGCCAGCAAGCCTGGCCAGTGCGGATGCGCCCAGAAGAGATGCAGGTGGTTCCCCGCCCCTGCCCCTCAGCTGTGCGCCAGAGGGAAGCCGGCGGCCAAGAAGAGTATTTATAGCCTCCTCGGCCAGCTGGTTCCTGTCCGAGGAGCCCAGCCTGTTGCTGACGAGACAGGGGAAGTTTGGCAGGCTAGATGGAGGAGGCCCAGCTGGCCTCCCTGAAGAGTTGCAGACATTAGTCCCCGCACACCTGAAGTTACAGACACAATGGGATCTCCAAGAGCTCCGGAGAAATGAAGGTCGAGGGAAAAGATGTCCCATTGTTCTTCCCTGGCTCCAAAATAAGCCGTTTGCCCAAGAGAAGCCCACCACGGGGAGGCCCCGCCACCATCTGCAGAACTGGCTCGTGATCATTCTTGCCAATAATCGGGGCAGGCAGGTCCATGAAGCCCCCTCAGTCCCCGCCTCTAATGCCCAGCCCTTCCCAGAAGTCCTCACCTGGAAACCAGCGTCCTCTTCCAGATTCTTAACGCAAACCTGTCAGCAGAAACAATGGCCCTTTTTCGCTCACATCCTTGGTTTAGGCCTTTGGGTTACAAAAGAAGGTGGATGGGGGTGGCAGAGCTGGCAGAGGGACAGCTGTCAGGGTGGTTACCTTGCACCAGGGGGACAGCCCCATTTGCTCAGGTGATTTTGGGGTTTTGGAAGCAGGGCCAAATCGGGGACTCATGGGCCATTTTCTCCCTGAGCTTGACTAGCATCCTATCTCTACAAAGAGGGGACCTGGAAGCCTCACAATGGGTGTAATTTCAGGAACCCTTCCTGAAGGCAGAAGCTAATTTATATTTTAGCTTTCCTTTTTTTAAGGGGAAGTAGGTCAGAGTGGAATGACGGAGGCAGAGGCAGTTGAAGTCAGTGTAAGGGCTGGAGCAGGGCACATGGGAATGACAATAATCAACTGTTAGCTTGCGCTTTCCTGCACAGAGCTGAGCACTTTCTGGACAGGGTCCATTTAATCCTCCCTGTCGCCCAGGGAGGTAGGTGCAGCTACACTCCTTCCTTTAGGGCAGAGGAGACTGAGGCCTAGTGAAGCAGGAGGGCTTGCAGTGTGTCATGGATGGGGATGGCAGAGCTGGCATTCCAGCCACTCCCTTCCCAGGAGCCCGGGCCCTCCCTAGCTGGGGAACTACTATCCCACAAGCCACACAGTGTGTCCAAAAAACCTAGAAATAATTAAGCCTGATGAGGAAGGTGTTTTGAAAGCCAAGACAGGCTGAAAACCAGGCCTCTTGTACCAGTTAGCCAAATTGTGAAAACAAAGGAAAAGTTCTTGAAGGAAACTAAAAGTGCTACTCCAGTGAACACATAAATGACAAGAAAGCGAAACAGCATTATTGCTTATATGGAGAAAGTTTTAGTGGTCTGGATAGAAGGGCATGGGGCTTCCCTGGTGGTTCAGTGGTCAAGAACCCATCTGCCAATGCAGGAGATGCGGATTCGATCCCTGGGTCGGGAAGATCCCCTGGAGAAGGAAATGGCAACCCACTCCAGTATTCTTGCCTGGGAAATCCCATGGACAGAGGAACCTGGCGGGCGGCAGTCCATAGGGTCAGAAAGAGTCATTCACGACTTAGTGACTAAACAACAACAATGGAAGATCCTACCATCCACAACATTCCCTTAAGGCAAAGACTAATCCAGAACAGGGCCCCAACTCATCCATTCTTTGAAGGCTGAGAGAGGTGAGGAAGCTGCAGAAGAAAAGTTGGAAGCTAGCAGAGGGTTGGTTCACGAGGTTTGAGGAAAGAAGCCATCTTCATAAAATCAGAGGGCAAGGTGAAGCAGCAAGTGCTGCTGTAAGAGCTGCAGCACGTTATCCAGGAGATCTCCCTGAGACTGTTCACGAGGATGGCTACTCTAAACAGCAGATCTTCAATGTAGACAAAACGCCTTATTTTGGAAGAAGATACCTGGTAAGTCTTTCATAGCTTGAGAGAAGTCAGTGCCTGGCTCCAAAGCTTCAAAGGACAGCAGGACTCTCCCATTACAGGCTTAATGCAGCTGGAGAGCTCAAGTTGGAAGCCCGTGCACATTCACCATTCTGAAGACCCTAGGGCCCTTACAAATTATGGTTAATCTACCCTGCCTGTACTCTGTAAATGGAACAACAAAGTTTGGGTAACAGCACATCTGTTTACGACATGGTCCACTGAATATTTTAAGGACACTCTTGAGATCTACCATTCAGAAAACAAGATTCTTTTCAAAATACTACTGCTCAGTGACAACACACCTGGTCACCCAAGAGTTATGATGGGATGTACGAGATTAATGTTTTCATGCTGCTAAAATACCATTCTGCAGCCCATGGACCAAGGAATAATTTCAACTTTCAAGTCTTATTATTTAAGAAACACATTTCACAGTGCTGTAGCTGCCATAGATAGAGATGGCTCTGGTAGATCTGGGCAAAAATATGGAAAACTTCCTAGAAAGGATTTACCATCCAGATGCCATTTAGGAACATTTGTGATTCGGGGAAAAAAGCCAATATATCAATATTAACAGGAGTTTGGAAGAAGTTAATCCCAACCCTCATGGATGACTTGAAGGGTTCAAGACCGCAGGAGGAAGTAACTTTAGATGTGAAGGAAAATAACAAGAGAACTAGAGTTAGAAGCCTGAAAATATGCTTGCATTGCTGCAATCTCGTGATAAAACTTTAATGGATAAGGAGTTGCTGCTTATGGATGAGCCAAGAAAGTGATTTCTTGAGATTTAAACCACTCCTAGTGAAGATGCTTTGTCGAAATGACAACAGAAGATTTAGAGTGTTGTGTAAACTTAGTTATTAAAGCAGTGGCAGTTTGAGAGGCCTGACTCCAGTTTTGAAAGGAGTCCTGCTGTGGGTAGATCCCGTCAAACAGCTTTGCATGCTACAGAGAAATCATTCATGAAAGGAAGAGTCAACTGATGCTGCAAGCTTCTTTGTCCCCTTGTTTTAAGAAATTGCCAAAAAGCAATAACAACAACAACAACAACAAAACAAAGATAGAAATTACCACAGTAACCCCAACCTTCACCAACCATCACTCGGATCAGTCAGCAGCCATCAACAATGAGGCAAGACCATCTACCAGCAAAAAAATTATCACTTGCTGAACGTTTGGTTTAAGTGATAGCATTTTTTTCTAGCAACAAAGACTTTTTGAATTAAGGTATGCATGTTATTTTTTAGATATAATGTTCTTACCCACTAAATAGACACATTAGAGTATAAACATACTTTTACATGCACTGGGAAACCAAAAAATTAGTATGACTCGCCTACCTGGGATATACACTTTATTGAGGTGGTCAGGAAGCAAACCTGCAATATCTCTGAGATATGCCTGTAATACTGAGTTTTGTAAATATTTTTATTTATTTATAAAATAGATTTATTTTATTTATTTAGGCTCCACCCTATTTGCAGGTCAGGAAGCGCAACAGTTAGAACTGGACGTGGAACAACAGACTGGGTCCAAATAGGAAAAGGAGTACATCAAGGCTGTATATTGTCACCCTGCTTATTTAACTTATATGCAGAGCACATCATGAGGAACGCTGGGCTGGAAGAGGCACAAGCTGGAATCAAGATTGCTGGGAGAAATATCAATAACCTCAGATACGCAGATGATACCACCCTTATGTCAGAAAATGAAGAGGAACTCAAAAGCCTCTTGATGAAAGTGAAAGAGGAGAGTGAAAATGTTGGCTTAAAGCTCAACATTCAGAAAACAAAGATCATGGCATCTGGTCCCATCACTTCATGGGAAAAATATGAGGAAACAGTGGAAACAGTGTCAGACTTTATTTTGGGGGGATCCAAAATCACCGAAGATGCTGATTGCAGCCATGAAATTAAAAGATGCTTACTCCTTGGAAGGAAAGTTATGACCAACCCAGATAGCATATCAAAAAGCAGAGACATTACTTTGCCAACAAAGGTCCATCTAGTCAAGGCTATGGTTTTTCCCGTGGTCATGTATGGATGTGAGAGTTGGACTGTGAAGAAAGCTGATCGCCGAAGAACTGATGCTTTTGAACTGTGTTGTTGGAGTAGACGCTTGAGAGTCCCTTGGACTGCACGGAGATCCAACCAGTCCATCCTAAAGGAGATCAGTCCTGGGTGTTCATTGGAAGGACTGATGCTGAAGCTGAAACTCCAATACTTTAGCCACCTCATGTGAAGAGTTGACTCATTGGAAAAGACCCTGATGCTGGGAGGGGTTGGGGGCAGGAGGAGAAGGGGATGACAGAGGATGACATGGCTGGATGGCATCACCGACTCGATGGACATGAGTTTGAGTGAACTCTGGGAGTTGGTGATGGACAGGGAGGCCAGGCATGTTGCAATTCATGGGGTCGCAAAGAGTCGGGCACAACTGAGCGACTGAAATGAACCCTATCGTAGTTGTGGCATGAAGAATCTAGTTCCCTCACCAGGAATCAAACTCTGGTCCCCTGCCACTGGACCACCAGGGAAGTCCCTATGCCTGTAATACTGTACATTATTGTCTATACATACATATTCACAACTTTAATCAATTTTCAGTCATGTATGTTTGTATTGAGGTATTTTTGAAGAATGTATTTATTTCAGTCTTTTTATTTTTAAACTAAAATTTACCATTGTATCATTCTCAGTTGCATTACATGATTAGTAAACTTGAAACTGACCTTTCTCTGTGAACCCAAGTATTTTTAACTGAGAAAATATTCTCTTTGGAGTTGCTGAATTATTTAGTAAGCTCAGAGCTAGTGCAGCTAAATAGGGATTCTAATGTTTGATTGATTCTAATGTTTTCATATTGGACTGTGTTAATGTTTCAGCCAAAATAACTTCCCCCACTCAGAGCACCTTTATTCAATGAATACTTTACCAGGCACAAATTGTCAAATAACTTCTCACTATTTATGATGCTTTTGAATATTCCACTAAAGTTAGATGCTGTAAAACTGCAGGCCTTTTCAACTATATTCCACTTCAGTACAGAATATAAATGGATCCAATTAAAAATAAGAGCTTTGTCAAAAGAGCCTTCCTACAAGTCACGGTATTATATGCCTCTGAGCTCCACACTTTCATTTCTTCATTTGATTCCTTGCTTTGCAGGAGACTGTTTCAATGTGTCCTTGTTATAGATAATTATAATTCATAAAGAGCTTTACAACCTGAATTTTCTTGTGCTCCATTTATTGAATAATTTACTAAAATATTCCAATTGATTTTCATTAAAATGCAACCAACATTTAATAATCTATTCCAAAATAATTCTTTCATTTTCTAGGGCATGTAGGTTGATTTACAAAATAGACACTCAAGGGCTCAAACATTTCTAAAGTCAGCTTGCTGATGGGCAACAGAGAAAGTGAGAAAATGGGCACTGCCAAGCTGAAGTTTTATTGTTATTGTTGATGCAAAGGCTTTGTTTTGAGGGGAGTGACTGGATGCTTCATATAAGCTCTACCAGAAGAATTTTGTACTTTGGTTACTTTGTTTACATGTAAAAACATTTGTAGCATTTGACAAC
Organism: Moschus berezovskii; assembly: GCF_049115385.1. Lineage (NCBI taxonomy): Eukaryota > Metazoa > Chordata > Mammalia > Artiodactyla > Moschidae > Moschus > Moschus berezovskii. The sequence continues at coordinate 140,817,346 of NC_142488.1, read as the reverse complement.
CACAGTGTCTATTTTCTTTGGTGGAATATTACAGTTCTTTGGAGATAGTCATGAATTATGAGCTCGACTACAACCTTTCAAGTGCATTCTGCTCTGCAGCTTTCTTAATTTGGTAAGAACATTATTTTTCCATGAACCTAAGCTTTCCCCTAAATTTGTATTCATATTATTACTACAAAACACATCTTATCCTCAGGGTCAAATTTTTGAACTGAATTTATAGCAGTATTCCCAACAACATCAGCGGTTTCACCTGAGAATAAACTGCAGACAATGTTACTTTGATTTCATGAACTGTATGGGGGGAAAAAATCACACCGTAGTTGGAATTCACTGATTTTCTATTTGAAGTATCTGAAGACTCTAATATAAAAAGGGTTTTGTGCAAATGTTTGGCAATTCTTTTACTAATGTCACCAACACACACGCAGCAATCGGTTCACTTTTTGTTTGTACAGGCTTGGAATAAAAATGGGCAAAGTTAATTGAGAAGAATAGTTTGATCTAAATGAAAAGCCATGCTTCACTGGTAAACACACTTTCTGCAGCTGCTCTTATGAAATTATTGTTTGAGAGCACAGCCTTCCTAAAATAGTTCTAACTTTTGAAGTAGAGGCTGGAACTTCTTCAGTAGACATGTGTTTGGTTTTTGTGTGGTCCATGGCGTTACCAGGATCCGGTGGTGGGTGGTAAGTTTTATCAAAGATGTTGTACAAGTTGCATTTTCATCAGTTCTCTTGATACATGAAAATTCAGTACTTAAATTTAACTTTAAATTTAACATGCACATTTTTTGTTGACTCGCTGCTGAAAACATTTATTTCCAAATTTTGAGAAGTGTTACAAAGTAGCAAAATATATAGTTGTGATTTTATCCATATTTAAAGGAAAATCCCTCTACAGCAACAATATTCAGATTACTCATTGTACTCTTTATTGTGGGACTGCTCAGTCTCTGATTCCTGTATGTTTTACACAAGAGCCTAACATATTTAATTTCTCTTACTTTCCAAAGACTGCACTGACTGAAGGCCTCGTGATTTTGCGCATCTATGAGGCCCCTGCACTGGCCAGCACACACCTGGTGGGTGCACCAGACGGCCGGCAGGAGCCGTGGTGCCCAACAGTTCACCCCAAGCTTTCCAAGACCAGGAAGCATTGTATACATACTTCATTTTATCAACAGGAAGTGCGCTGTGTGCTGTCCTTGAAAGGGAGATGTTAGTTATCACCTGCTCCTGTTTTCATCTAGGAAAGTTCAGGAACAGAGACAGTTTATGGCCGATCACCTTTCAGATTTCAGCATATATTAGAGGGGGAACCCTATTTACTGCCTATGAACCTTACATACTTGCAGGAAGTTGGAAAGACAAAGTGGACACCCACCAAACTCCCTCCCCAACATGTGCCTGTGTGCTCAATCACTCAGCCCTATCTGTGACTCTTTGCAGCCTCATGGACTGGAGCTGCCAGGGTATATCCCAGGCAAGAATACTGGAGTGGGTTGCCATTTCCTCCTCCAGGGGATCTTCTTGACCCAGAGATCGAACCCACTTGTCTCTTGCATCTCCTGAAATTGGCAAGAGGACTGTTCACCACTAGTGCCACCAGGGAAGCACCCTCCCCAACACATTTTAACACAGTCATCACCAACAGTAGTTTACAGAAAAGGAAAGCATCTAGGACAAATGCCAACAACTACACGGGACACCAAGCATAAACTGGGACTGTTTGGGTGACTGGGATATGTTACCTCACTGGCTCTGGGTGCTATCATCATAGCATCCCTTTGTGAAAAGCCCCCAAACAGCAAGGCTGGTCAAGAAATACCTCAGCAGAATCTTAAGATAGGTTGGAAATTGTCAAAGTATGTATCTCAGCTCAGTTCAGTTGCTCAGTTGTGTACGATTCTCTGCAACCCCATGAACTGCAGCACTCCAGGCCTCCCTGTCCATCACCAACTCCCAGAGTTTACTAAAACTCATGTCCACTGAGTCGGTGATGCCATCCAACCATTTCATCCTCTGTCGTCCCCTTTGCCTCCTGCCTTCAATCTTTCCCAGCATCAGGGTCTTTTCCAATGAGTCAGTTCTTTGCATCAGGTGGCCACAGTACTGGAGTTTCAGCTTCAGCATCAGTCCTTCCAATGAATATTCAGGACTCATTTCCTCTACGTTGGACTGGTTGGATCTCCTTGCAGTCCAAGGGACTCTCAAGAGTCTTCTCCAACACCATAGTTCAAAAGCATCAGTTCTTCAACGCTCAGGTTTCTTAATACTCCAAATCTCACATCCATACATGATTACTGGACAAACCATAGCTTGGACTAGACAGACCTATGTTGGCAAAGTAATGTCTCTGCTTTTTAATATGTTGTCTAGGTTGGTCACAGCTTTTCTTCCAAGGAGCAAGCATCTTTTCATTTCACGGCTACAGTCAACCATCTGCAGTGATTTTGGAGTCCCCCCAAAAAATAAAGTCTCTCACTGTTTCCATTGTTTCCCCATCTATTTGCCATGAAGTGATGGGACCTGATGCCATGATCTTAGTTTTTTGAATGTTGAGTTTTAAACCATCTTTTTCGCTCTCCTCTTTCACTTTCATCAAGAGGCTCTTTAGTTCTGCTTCACTTTCTGCTATAAGGATGATATCATCTCCATATGTGAGGTTATTGATATTTCTCCTGACAATCTTGCTTTCAGCTTGTGCTTTATCCAACCTGGAATTTTGCATGATGTTCTCGGCATATAAATTAAGTAAGTAGGGTGACAATATACAGCCTTGACATATTCCTTTTCGGATTTGGAACCAGTCTGTTGTTCCACGGCCAGTTCTAACTGTTGTTTTCTGACCTGCATACAGACCTCTCAGGAGGCAGGTGGCCAGGTGGTCTAGTATTCCCATCTCTTTGAGAATTTTCCACAGTTTATTGTGATCCACACCAACAAAGGCTTTAGCATAGTCAATAAAGCAGAAGTAGGTGTTTCCCTGGAACTCTCTTGCGTTGTCAATGATCCAACAGATGTTGGCAATTTGATCTCTCGTTCCTCTGCCTTTTCTATATGCAGCTTGAACATCTAGAATTTCACAGTGCACATACTATTGAAGCCTGGCTTGGAGAATTTTACACTAGTAAAATTTTTACACTAGTAAAGTGAGATGTGTGTGAGATTAGTGCAATTGTGTAGTAGTCTGAGCATTGTTTGACATTGCCTTTCTTTGGGATTGGAATGAAAACGGACCTTTTCCAGTCCTGTGCCCACCGCTGAGTTTTCCAAATTTGCCTTCATATTGAGTGCCTCACTTTCAAAGCATCACCTTTTAGGATCTGAAATATCTCAACGGGAATTCCATCAACTCCACTAGCTTTGTTTGTAGTGGTGTTTCCTAAGGCCCACTTGACCTTCACATTCCAGGATGTCTGGCTCTAGGTTACTGATCACACCATCGTGATTATCTGGGTCATGAAGACCTTTTTGTATAGTTCTGTGTATTCTTGCCACCTCTTCTTCATATCTTCTGCTTCTGTTAGGTCCATACCATTTCTGTCCTTTATATTTATCTCAGTTATCACAAAAACCCTATGGGTGGTATTATTATTCTGCTATTTGTTGCTGCTGTTGTTCAGTCATTCAGTTGTGTCCAATTCTTAGCTACCCTATGGACTGCAACCCACCAGGCTCCTCTGTCCATGAGATTCTCCCAGCAGAAATACTGGAGTGGGTTGCCATTTCCTTCTCCAACTCTCATTTTACATGTGGGAAAATCAGGGCTTAGAGGGGGTTAAGGAATTTGGCTAAGGCCCCCCAGGTAGGACTTGGAGAGGCTAGGATGCAAGCAGAGGTCTGTGACTCCAACGCTGGGGGTCCCAGTAGGTCTACCAGTGGTTCTGCATATACACTAGCTCAGCGTTCGAGATGACACACAAATTGGGAAATGACTTCATGTTGGCAAAAACCAGGGTGGGGTTGTCTGATGAGGATGCTGCTGAAGATGGGTGGAGGCCAGGTTGCAACGGGCCTGGGAGGCCAAGCTAACTTGAATTGAATCCTGAGTGTTGCAGAGAGCCCACCTTGAAACTCGCCTTGCCCATAAAGACTGCAGCCTTCACTCGCCCTTCCCTTCCTCTCCACTTACTTATTGGTGCTTACCATGTGTGTGTGTTAGTCACTCAGTCGTGTCAAACTCTTTGCGGCTCCATGGACTGTATGTAGCCCTCCAGGTTCCTCCGTCTATGAAAGTTTCCAGGAAAGAGTACTAGAGTGGGTAGCCATTCCCTTCTCCAGGGGGGTCTTCCCAACCCAGGGATTGAATCTGCGTCTCCTGCATTTTGGGCAGACTCCTTCTCTTCTGAGCCAGCAGGAAAGCCCACAGTTGTAACTATGGCTAAGTTAAATACTTCCAGTGCTTTACTGGACACTGTCTTGTATAGTTTTCTCACTGTTCTATGTGTGTTTGGTCTTTTCACTCAAAAATTTCAACTTCTTTAAGGCAGAGATTGATGTTGCTGTAGATCTCTTAATTCCCACTTGGTGCTGAGCACACAAGAAATGTTCAGAAAGATATTTCTTGATGGAAGGAGGGTTGTCAGTGAATGGGTTTTGGACTGCATTCTGTTGATTAATATCTCAATTTTTTAGAAATTTGACTTGAGTTTGAACCTGCTTTCTTTCTGCTTTTTGACACCAAGCTGCTTGGTGTTGTCTGCCCCGCCCAGACCCTCCCACCCCCTGCAAACTTCCCTTTGGTTCTTTGTGCCTGGGGCTTCTGTTTCAGGTGCTTAGCCTTGCTTTGTGTCTACATTCCTACCTCCTTTTCTGCTCCACCTGAGTAACAGGTTCATTTTCTTCCAGACCTTCAAGGTCGGATGAGGCCAGGTGAGCAGACAGTTGATTTATTAATGCCTCATTGACCAGGCCCGTTGGTGGGTTATTTGATTTTAATCTCGACTGATTAATCTTCACTGGTTTTGGTAAATCCAGTAAGATCTAAATAGAACTAGAATTCTGGAACTGTGATATGCAGATTGGAAATCACCAGTCACAGGTGACTATTTAAATTAACTAAAATTAGATAAAATTTAAATTTCTGTTCCTCAGTCACACTAGTCACATTTCAAGTGCTCAGTAGCCACAGGTGGCGAGTGGCTACCCTATTAGCACGAATTTAGAATTTTTGCATGCTTCCAGAAACTGCAAGACAGTTGAATGTAGGCAGGGGTATTAGATTAATTAACAAATCCCGGGCCAGCACTGAGCACTATAAAACAAAGCTTTGATAACTGATTCTTCCTCTGGCTGATTTATAATTTACTATAATATTAGTAGAATTCCTAGGGCTAAAATGACTTCAGAGCACTTAAATAGCCCTTTGTTTAAGTGTCTATGGCTTCCAACAAATCTGTGAGCTGTGAGTTCTTGCAGAACAGGGGATGTGTGTTAGCTTTCTGTCTCCCAGGCTTGAATTTGTGTCTGATGCAGAAAGGACTAAAAAAATATATATGTATATTGAAATAATTAATAAATAAATGCTTGGAAACACCATTTCATTTCCTCTATTGCTAATTATAACTATTAGGTTCACAAATTATATTCTAATATATACCTTTTTTACCTATTTTTTTTTTTTTGCTTTATATTCTGAGAACATGAAAGAAAGAAAAAGTTCAAAAATGAAATACAAATTCATTGGAATGAAAATATGAGAAATCTCTGTTGGGGATACACAGAAGGAAAGGTTCCCCAGGGGGCCCACCTGCGGTCAGTGGAGGCCTTACCCTGGAGTGGTGTGGCCCTAGTCGCCTTTCTTGTGGAGTTGACAGAAGCTGACATGGGGCATCCTGAATTTGGAGGCCACAGGTGGCCTGTCCCTGGGTCAAGGAAGGCAGCACAGCCTGCCGAAAGTCAGCTTCCTAGCCCTTTCCTCCCCTGGAGGGACTGCTGCCAAGGCCCTGAGATGCTTATCTGTTCTCTGCAGATCTGTGGAATGAGGTCATCCAGGAAGTTGAATCCCTTTGATACAATTATCTCTGTGTCCCTGGCTCTTGGTTCCTGTGGAGAATGACCAGTGACCCCCATGCTTCTTGTGTGTTTGGAACAGCTGTTGTGAGGTGGGATGCCAGGTGTGGGTGTGTGTCCTTCCCCAGCTGTCAGGATGGGGGCCAGTGGATGCAGGTGGGCTCCCCCCAGGAAAGCACGCTCAAGCAGTGACAGAGGAGAGAGGGGAGAGGAGAACTTGACGGGTGGTGGGGAATCTGTCTCTGTCCGTCTCTTTCTCTCTCACACACAACACACATATGTGCATGTAGCCACATATTCACCATGACAAAGCCCAGAAGTGTTTCTTCTTCAATTCATCTCAGTTGACAACCAGTCAGACCAGTTCTAAGGACTCCCTTTTCCTGAGTGGGTAGGGGTGGCTGACTTTTGGGAATGAGATTTCTCCACAGCCCTGAGCCCATCTTTTGCTGTGCTCCTCTTTCTTGTATCTGGACACGTTTTCTACTCAGTAGGAATCCTCCTGTGTAACAGGCCCCAGATCCCCACAACTTGTGCCCCCTTTCCTATATAAGTCCCCCTCCCCCAAACTGGCTCAACCTCACCTTTCCTTGACTTGTCCTCACCAGGAATAACTCATTTAGGTCTTTCTCTATTCCCCTTCCATCCCGCCTCTCCTGTTTTTCTGTCTTTCGTCCTCCTGTTGATCACTGAAATGTGCTCTGAGCCATCCGGCAGCATTTGTTGGCAGCAACAGCAGGTCTGACGGTTTAAGCACTTTACTGTCTGAGCTCGTGAAGCAACCTGCAGTCCTTAGCATTCAGGGAGTGACAAAAGCATTTTTCTAGAAAGAGACAAAACTCCCATTGTGTGTGTATGTGTGTATGTAAATGTTGTTCGTATCATATGTAATCCATAGCAGAATAGCAAGCTAGAATAGTGAATTATCTGTTGGAAACCATGAAGGGACCGTTTCTTGTTTCCCATTAGTGGGGTGGGGGAAGGGGGAAAAGAATTGTGGGTATCTGCAATTTGGAGCTGCCTGGCATCTGTCCTTCCTTCCACTCGGGCATGTTTTCCCAGTCTTCACTCAGATGCTGTGGTTGCCAAGGCCAGGGAATGAAACACATGACAGTATTCCAGGGTTTAATGAAGGGGCTGGTTACACAGATGGTGTGGGCAGGGGACAGTGGAGCACTAGGAGGCAGGTAACAGTGGCAGCTGCTACCACCCCTGGGCCTGGGGGTGAGGAAGGGAATAGCTAGAGCTGGAAGGGCGGGGGGCGCCCCCCAGGGGCTCTCCCTTCAGAGGATCACAGCCTCTGTTAGAACCACACCACAGCAGGGAGCAAGCTGTGGGGACAGTCACCCCTGCCCTGTTCTCCCACCTTCGGATCCTTCGCTGGTATTCCTGGGGTCAGATCCAACTAGAAGCCAGGGAGCAGGACAGCTGGGGTGGTGCACTGTGGAGAGTGTGCCTCTGAGGGCACAGAGCAGAGCAGAGGTGGATCTGGGCTGAGGGTGAAGCAGGGCCCAGGCATCATGCCTCTTCCAGCAGCCCCTGTGCTCTGGGAGAGGATCCTTCACCCCCAAACACATCTCCTCAGGCTCTGTCACCTAGTCCCCAGCCAGAAGATCCACTCCTGGTCACAGTGCCTAGTTCAGGACACATCACCCAATTTAGGCCAATGAGTCAAATTTTTTTTCTCTAGAGATTTTTAGAAAAGAAGACGCTTCATTTTTAAGAGAACTACTGGGAGAGATTTTTCCCTTCCTGCTGGACCTAAACAGGGCAACACACAGCCCCTATATTTGCTTCCAGCCAGCTTGCAAACATGCAGCGAGTCAGCTTTAAGGATGAAGCAGGTACCACAGGAGACAAGATGAGAAGAAACTGTGACTCCGGTGCCATCATTTGGCCACCGAAACTCACCCTATGACTAGTTTTTAATCACTGAGCCAATACCATCTTTTTATTGTTTATGTCAACTTGGAGTTTCTGTTACTTGCAACCAAAAGCATTTTACCAAAGCCACCAGTGTTGGGCCTGGAATCAGAGAATATTCTTCATTTAGTGCATCGCGTCAGCGGAAGCACCGCAGGGCCAGACAAGCTGTAGTTTGATAGGAAAAACTGTATCCTGAATGATAGGGAGGCTAAGAACAGGACCAAGTCCAGAACACCTGGGGCAAGCTCGAATCATGGAGTCAAGGGTTCATGTTCGGTACAGACGAGACTGAGTAAAGTACAGGTCAGGAGTGATGGGGAATGCCCAGTCCTGGTGGTGAGTGTGTCTGTCTGACTGGCTTAAAAGGCCTGGGGCAGGCTGGACAGATGGTTTTGAATGAGGTCATCACCTTTAATCAGGAAGACATGGCTGTCTCCAGGTTTCCTGAGAATACTCGGCCGGTTATGTTCTCAGCATGACCCGTCATGACTCTTCAGGGAGTAAGCCTTTGGACCCAGCCCGTGGTTTCCGTCAGGCCAGCCAGGGGCAGAAAAAGGATGACGAGGGCTTCCCTGGCTGGCCCTTGCTTGGCTGCTGCAAGCAGCAGTACAAAATATTCTTCTACCATGTCTTTCTTTGATCGGTATATTAATGATTCCTCTCCTTCATCTTAAGATTAAAGATGCACTCTCCTGGGAGTTCTGGTGGTGAATAGGAGGTTGATGGTAATAGTTAGAGTTATATTTATTGAGCACTTAATGTGTCTTTGTATATGTCTGACTCTCATCCCAGCACTTTATTTATTTATTTAGGTGTTAAAATTAAGAGATGATTTAATTGGACATAGTTGATATTATTAGTATATTGAAGTTGTATGGCACTGGTGTGCACAAATCATCTCTTGAAACACATCCAGAAGGTTCATGCGCACTTTATTCAGATTTATGAATTTTAGAGTCACCCTTTCTTTACAAATAATGGAGTCTTTATATATCCATTACTAGTCAGGTTCAATCCCTGGGTTGGGAAGATCCCCTGGAGAAGAGAAAGGCTACCTGCTCCTGTATTCTGGCCTGTAAAACTCCATGGACTATATGGTCCGTGGGGTTGCAAAGAGTCGGACATGACTGAGTAACTTTCACTTTTATTTCTTTCACTATTCCTAAATCTTTTACTTTTTCTTCCCCATGCTTTTAATCCGAGCACTTTATATGCATTAACTCCTTTAATCTTCACCACATCCTTTGAGATAGTTGCTACTATTTTTCCCAAGAGGAAGATCAGGGAAATGAGACATTCAATTATATGAGTTGAATTTTAAGTGTTAGGAAGGGTTTTAGTCATTTGGTTCACCCTCTCTATAAAAATTTGAAATGTTGTCTACATGTAAGATAATTTAAATATATGTATATGGCATAAAGAATAATACAGCAAACACACATATGTCCACAACCAGTTTGAGAAGCGGTCCCTGAAGGTGCTGTGTATCACTTCCCTAATCCAGAACCTCACACCCTCTGTCCTTGCGGTAGACCCTTGGAGGCATTTTGCTTTTATCATTTGTGTGGTTTTATTGCCTATAGACCTGTCCAGCCTGTGTCAGGCCTTTTAAGCCCATCAGACACACTTAAAATCTTAATACAGTGTTTACATTTATAAGCTTTGTAACTTCATATAGTTGGTGTTATTCTGTATGTAGTATTCTAAAATATGCAATGTGATGTGAGATTTATCCATGTTGATACAGGTAACTGTTGACTCATTTTTCACTGATCTATGATATCTCTTTTTATGAATATACCATACTTTAGTTTTGCTGCTGTGACTGGACATTTGGGTAGGGGATTCTTACCATTCAAACTTCGCTACCGTGTCCGCTCCCGTACTGTCTCTTGGTGCCCACAGGCAAGAGTTTCTCCAGGGTGTAAATCTAGGAGTAGGTGGCTCATCTATAGGGCGTGTACAGCCTTGAATGCCCTAATTAATGACTAGTAAGCAGTTCCCTAGTGGCTCAGATGGTAAAGCGTCTGCCTACAATGTGGGAGACCTGGGTTCGATCCCTGGGTCAGGAAGATCCTCTAGAGAAGGAAATGGCAGCCCACTCTAGTATTCTTGCCTGGAAAGTTCCATGGACAGAGGAGCCTGGTAAGCTACAGTCCATGGGGTCACAAAGAGTCGGACATGACTGAGCGACTTTCTATTCTATTCTATATTCTAAGCAGTTGTGTCAGTTTGTACTCCCACAAGCTGTGTAGAAAGGTTTTCATTATACCACAGCCTTGCTTACTCTCGGTATTGGCAGATTAAAACATTATTTTTTCCTGAGTATGCCAGAAATTATAATTGCATTTATTTGTTTCAAATCCATATTCAAATAAGACTCACAGATCACAATTGTTTGATATAACTCGGAAGTCTTTCTTGCTGTATAGATTTCCTCTCTGTCTCTCATCTTGTTCTTTACAGTGCCTTTGATGAAGAAATCAGGTCATTTATTCTGTATAGTTTGCACAGTCTGGTTTTTGCTGATTGCATTCCAGTGTGTCCATCAGCATGATCCACAGAGCCCTCTATTTCCTGTAAATTGGTGGTAAGATCTAGACAGCTACTCACATTTAGCTTCAATTTTTTTTGACAAGAATGCATCAGGCAGTGTATTGTACTTCCATCCATCAGAGAGCATATATTAATATTATCCAGTTACCTGTTATTTTAAATGATATTAACAACAGCCCTTAATGATTATTTCCTAGATTCATTATTTAATTATGGTGTTAAAGTATTAAAATTCTATTGCTCCCACTTCATTTATTAGTTAAGATACTTCTATAAAGAAAGTCTTCTTACCAACTATTTGGCGTCCCAAGATACAGTTTTGTAAGTAGATTCAGTTCACTTGATTTGGTCCTTTTATTTACTAGCTTTTGAAGGGACACATTGATACCCTGTGTCCTCTAGTCATGACCAGTGAATTTTGAAATTTATTATCACATTTAAAATGTATTTGATATTTCAATCCGTTGCAGCTATTAACTCTATTGATGTGCAATTTTTCCACCTTTGGTCATTGGGAGCCTGTTTAACTTGGTTTGTGCATCCTTTTGACCCATCTGTAACATTTTCCAAAAGCTTCTTAATTTTCTGGTGTGACAAGAAGTGCTAGATTCTTTTTTATACATTTTACGTCACAGACTTGGAATTAGCCATTTGTCCAGAATTCTGGGAAATGATATTAATATTTAAAGTAACCATCTGGGTGCTAGGGCTTGTTATTTGCTTATTATTAATCAGGCCACAAGTCTAGAAGTCATGTTGAGCCTGTCTTTCTCTCGCAACCCACTTCCAATCAATCTGGAAGTCCTTTCCTTTCCAGAGTCTGGTCATTTTTGCCATCTTCATTACACCAAGTGTTCTATTCTGCTCAGGCTGCTACAAAAAAAGTCCACAGACTGAGTGGCTTATGAACAACAGAGATTTGTTCCAACAGTTCTGGAGGCTGAAGACCAAGATCAAGGCAGCAGCCTGATCATTTTCTGGTGAACCACCCCTCTGCCTGTGTCCAAACTTGGTAGAAAGGGGCTGGGGGAGCTCTGTGGGGTCTCTTTGATAAGAACACTAATTCCATTCGTGAAGACTCCGCCCTCATGACCTAAGGACCTCCCAAAGGTCTAATAATACCATCAGATTTCAGGGTCAGGATTTCAACATGTGAATTTTGGAGGAGCACAAACATTCAGACCATGGCTCCAAGTTGCCTAGGTCATCATCACCTCTTGCTTGACCTGTTGTGTTAGTTGGTGCTCCAGCTTCTAGACTTGCTTTTCTATGGTATGTTCTCCACACAGCACTCCGGTGAGCCTTCTACACGTTAACTCACCCCTCAGTGTCTTTCCAGTTGTTTTGAATAATTTCCAAGTCACCAGTTCACCCTCAAGCTTCTCTGTCACCTGGCCCCCCTCTGTCTATCCCCCACCCGCTCCCCTGCCATCTTCTACACTCTTGCTGACTCTGCCCCAGATCCCCACCTCTGTCTTCCTCAGGCCTAGCTTAGGGACTTTTACATTTTCAGTTCCTTCTGCTCAGAGAGCACTTTGCTTTAATGTCTGCATGGAGCACTCCCTCACTCCTTTCAGGTCTTACTTAGGTGTTATATTTCTCAGGGTACTTTCTTCACCCAACTAGACAAAATTTCTCCCCTATTTAGTTACTCATTAGCCTCCTTTCCCTTATTTATTTTTCTTCTATCATTTATCATTGTCTGATCGGCATGTTTGTTTCTTGTCTGTCTCCCACTAATGGACTATAGTCTCCTTAAAGGCAGGGCTTATCTGTTTTGTTCATTGCTATCTCTCCAATATCTAGCTCACAGCCTAGCGTTCAAGAAATATTTAATGAGTGAATGAGTGAGTACAGATTGGCTTTAAGTGACAAGTTCGCAGGGGAAATCACTTCCCCTTTGACCCATAGCCATAGTTCTGCCTTCATGCAGCAGTTTTATTCTTGTTTTTATTGTTGTCTTACAACCTTTTCCTAAAAGTGTTGGTAGTCCTTTGGAGATCTAACTTAATTCATGGAAGTGGGGTGGCGGAAGGGAGCATCTGCCTTTTGACTGGATATTTTTCAAGGGCCCATGGCCACATTCATCTTTCTGATTAATGAATATCAGAAAACAACCACAGGCAACTTTGGCTTCACCACTCTTTAAAAATTCTGAGTTCTTTCTCTCACTTCATTTGGGGGTGGGGTCCTCAGAGGATTTCCCTTACTTTCTTATTAGCTTAGTTATGCATTTCTACCAATGATTTCTTTATTTTCTTTGGCATTTCAGATGACCTGGCTTATAGTAGTACTGAATATGGAACTGATCAAACCTGCTGTTTTTCATGCCCTGCACAGCAACCCAAGTGAGTGACTTGCCCAAGGTCCTATTGTAAGTAGAATCACTGGGAGCAGACTCTGGATCCCTCACCTCACCATGGTGAGTGCTTTACGTCCACCTTGCACTGGGGCTGTCCGCTATTTTCTTAAGAGGGTCTAATAGAACAGATACTTATAGCTTAATGTCTATAGTCAGAGAAGGTTAGAATGGAACAAAAACAATAATCACACCACAAGGATCTCCAGTTCTAAAGAAACTGTTGTCAGTATTGAAGGTTGTAATGCTGCTGCTACTGCTGCTGCTGCTAAGTCGCTTCAGTCGTGGCCGACACTGTGCGACCCCATAGACGGCAGCCCACCAGCCTCCCCAGACCCTGGGATTCTCCAGGCAAGAACACTGGAGTGGGTTGCCATTTCCTTCTCCAGTGCATGAAAGGGAAAAGTGAAAATGAAGTCGCTCAGTCGTGCCTGACTCTTAGCGACCCCATGGACTGCAGCCTACCAGGCTCCTCCGTCCATGGGATTTTCCAGGCAATAGTACTGGAGTGGGGTGCCATTACCTTCTCCGGAGGGTTGTAACAGCCACTTGTAAATGTGTAATGGGAAGTAGGTGGGGGACTGGTGGCTGATGTCATCAGGGTAGCTTTTGTCAGAAGCTGCTCTTTTTGCTTTTCCTTTAGAAGTCAGATCTGAAAGACCCATTTCCCCAACATTTCTGCTCCAAGGTATGGCTGGAAGCTGTCTTCTTTCAGTCCCTGCAGTTCATTTAGGCTGCACCCAGGGTGTTTTCCAGTCAGCATGGAAACATTTGTACTTTGATAATTATTGTAGATTTTTTTTCTTTTTTTTTAAATTTATTTATTTTGGTTCTGGTGAGACAGTGTTGCTGAAAACAGGCTGTACTTTAAGCAAAATGGCTGCAAGTCTGGAGTGCTCAGAGTACTTTGCAAATCAGTTGATAACTGAGATCTTCAGTCAGTCAATTTTGCTTCACATGATGGCAACTGACATTTAAAAGAAAAATCCTTATTTGTCTGATTTAACTGACTGACTTTGGGCCTGAATTGAATTAACTGCATGGTTGCTTTTGATGTAGAAAGAGACTGCTCTGCTGGGTCATCATCAAATGCAACAAATAGGTCATAAATAATAGTGGACAGCCCCAGTGGGCAAATGACTTGCTAAAATAACTTACGGCTGCCAACCTATCAGGAAGTTGGTTTAAAAGCTATGTGAATAATAAACAGTTCAGTATTCTGTCCATTGAATTCAATTTTAATGTATCATATCAAATCATTGGGTCAGTCAATCCGGTACCAATTTTTGATAGATAAGTTTATGATGACTTTCAAAATATAGGCAGTGAGGTATCTTGGGATATCTACCTTTGAAGATTCCCTTTATAAGAACAGCAGTAAGTTCTGTTTTCTAACCTTGAGAGTACTATTACAACGCCTATTTGGAAATTTCACTCACCTAGAGGTGGTGACAGTTAACACTTTAGTACATTTCCTTCCAGTCTTCTTTTCACACATTTTTTACTAATTAGAATGACACTGTATCCAGGTGTGATTTTTTTTTTTTCACTTAATTTGTATCCTGAAGGGGTTTTCTTCCCCTGAACATGATGACTTGAATATTTCCCATGTTATTATCAGTTTTCCATAAAAATTTGAATGGTACATAGCATTTCATTGTATGAATGCAGAATAGCTTTTGTTTTTGTTTTTAATTAATTGTTAATGATATCATCCCTTTGTTATGTTTTATATTGAATTTAAGCTTGGGACCCAGAAATAGAAGGTGAAGTCATTAACTGTAGTGTTTATTCTCAATCGTGTTACTGAGGTATGATTTATATATCACAAATTTATTTCTTAAGTGTACAATTCAGTGACTTTTAGCAGTTTTACAGAGTTGTTCAAACCTCACTGGAATCTAAATTCAGAGCATTTCTATCACGCAATGGAAATTTCATGCTCATTTGCAGTCGCTGCTCATTCCTGCCCCCTCACTGGAATCTAAATTCGGAACATTTCTATCACCCAATGGAAACTTCATGCTCATTTGCAGTCACTGCTCATTGCTGCCCCTAGTCCTGGGCAAGCACAGTCTACTTTTTGCCTCTATGAATTGCCTTATAGTCAACATCTCATGTAAATGGAATTATACATTGCGTGGTGTTTCATGACTGGCTCCTTTTACTTGGTCTGCTTTCAGAGTTTAGTTCCCCACTATCGTTGAATGTCTTCCCTGGTTGCTCAGACGGTAAAGTGTCTGTCTGCAATGCAGGAGACCCGGGTTTGATCCCTGGGCTGGGAAGATCCCCTGGAGAAGGAAATGGCAGCCCACTCCAGCATTCCTGCCTGGAAAATCCCATGGACAGCGGAGCCTGGTAGGCTACTGTTCATGGGGTCGCAAAGAGTCGGACACGACTGAGCGACTTCACATTCACTTTCATGGTTGAATAATAAATCCATTGGTGGGCATGCCACATTTTATTTGTCCGTTCATCCTTTGCTGGACATTTGGGTTTTTTCTACTTTCCGAATGTTAGGAAAAATCTGTTATGAAAATTCATATGCAAGTCTTTGCACCTATATATTTATTTCTCTTAAGTAGATACCCATGAGTGGAATGACTGGGTTGGTTTGTAAATTTATGCTTAACTTCTAAAGAAACAACTGTTTTCCAAAGTGGTTGTGCTGTTTTACGTTTCATCAGCAATGTTTCCATTTCTCCAACACTTGTCATTGTAATTATAACCTATTTATATTTCACTCCTTCATTTGTCTCTATGTTGTTTTGCTCTTTAATGTAAGCTAAGGATTTAAAATAACTTTCCCTTACTCCGTTTGTCATGCCCTTTTATATATTCAGTTCAGTTCAGTTCAGTCGCTCAGTCGTGTCCAACTCTTGGCGACCTCATGAACTGCAGTACGCCAGGCCTCCCTGTCCATCACCAACTCCCAGAGTCCACCCAAACCCGTGTCCATTGAGTCGGTGATGCCATCCAACCATCTCATCCTTCGTCATCCCCTTCTCCTCCTGCCCTCCATCCTTGCCAGCCTCAGGGTCTTTAGTACATTCAGTTCGTATTTAAATGAATTATTGTTTTATTTTATTTTCTATTTTTTGGTTGTGCTGCATGACGTGAGGGATCTTAGTTCCCTGACCAGGGAATCAAACCCACACCCTCCACAATGTCTTAACCACTGAACCGCCAGGGAAGTCCCTTAAATGAATGATTTTTAATGATCTTTTTTCTCCCAGTATTTCCTTTTCACACCCCTAAATACAAAACTTCATCTTTTTCCTTCTCATTTGAGCAAAAGCAAGCCTTTCCCAGAAATTAAGTCAATGAAATGCCAGGATAAACTAATGTGACAATTTAAATTATCAACAGATGCTTCAAATCTTTTTGAAAGTAGTGGGATAAAAGTATTTAAGAAAAACCATACATTTGAGTATATTAATTCTCAAAGCATTGGAAGGACTGATGCTAAAGCTGAAACTCCAATACTTTGGCCACCTCATGCAATGAGTTGACTCACTGGAAAAGACTGTGATGCTGGGAGGGATTGGGGGCAGGAGGAGAAGGGGACGACAGAGAATGAGATGGCTGGATGGCATCACTGACTCGATGGACATGAGTTTGAGTGAACTCCGGGAGTTGGTGATGGACAGGGAGGCCTGGCGTGCTGTGATTCATGGGGTTGCAAAGAGTCGGACACGACTGAGCAACTGAACTGAACTGAACTGAACTGATTCTCAAAGCATTCACCTTGAGTAAATGAATCAAAACTGATGAAGTGATTCCTCAAGTCATTTTGGAGGACTGTTCTTTTTGAGTTGCCCTGTGGCACTCCAGGCATATTATTTTGGCTCTCCTAAGTGATTACAATGTCTGTGGCAGGTGACATTTGTTTTCAGAAAGAGCATAAAGTCATTTGGAACCAAACATACTCAGTAGAGCAAGTGATTGAATTGAACCAGAAATATGGGCTGCATAGTAACACTCCCTACACACACACACACACACACACACACACACACGGTTGCATTATGTGTGTATTTCCTAGAGTAAACCAGAAAAACCCTCTAAAAAATAATGTTACCAATATACTTTTAAGTGATAACGCTCTTTGGTGAACAAGAGAGTAATATAGTCATAGCTTTAAAGAAAAAACATTCCAAGAGCTGTATAAGTTATAGCATATTGTTTAAAATTTTATCACTCTATTTGATAGTAACACTTCATTTCAAAGGTAACTTTGATAATTCCAAGTTCAAAGTTTTATTCGTACTGTTTCCCATCAGTTCAGTTCAGTTCAGTTCAGTTCAGTCGCTCAGTCGTGTCCGACTCTCCGCGACCCCATGAATCACAGCACGCCAGGCCTCCCTGTCCATCACCAACTCCCGGAGTACACTCAAACTCATATCCACAGAGTCGGTGATGCCATCCAGCCATCTCATTCTCCGTCGTCCCCTTCTCCTCCCGCCCCCAACCTTTCCCAGCATCAGAGTCTTTTCCAGTGAGTCAACTCGTCGCATGAGGTGGCCAAAGTATTGCACTTTCAGCTTCAGCATCAGTCCCTCCAATGAACATCCAGGATTGATCTCCTTTAGAATGGACTGGTTGGATCTCCTTGCAGTATAAGGGACTCTCAAGAGTCTTCTCCAACACCACAGTTCAAAAGCATCGATTCTTCGGCGATCAGCCTTCTTCACAGTCCAACTCTCACATCCATACATGACCACGGGAAAAACCATTGCCTTGACTAGGCGGACCTTGGTTGGCAAAGTAATGTCTCTGCTTTTTAATATGCTATCAAGGTTGGTCATAACTTTCCTTCCAAGGAGCAAGCGTCTTTTAATTTCATGGCTGCAATCAGCATCTGCAGTGACTTTGGAGCCCAAAAAAACAAAGTCTGACACTGTTTCCACTGTTTTTCCATCTATTTCCCATGAAGTGATGGGACCAGATGCCATGATCTTTGTTTTCTGAATGTTGAGCTTCAAGCCAACCTTTTCACTCTCCTCTTTCACTTTCATCAAGAGGCTTCTGAGTTCCTCTTCACTTTCTGCCATAAGGGTAGTGTCATCTGCATATCTGAGGTTATTGATATTTCTCCCGGCAATCTTGATTCCAGCTTGTGCTTCTTCCAGCCCAGCGTTCCTCATGATGTACTCTGCATATAAGTTAAATAAGCAAGGTGACAATATACAACCTTGACGTACCCCTTTTCCTATTTGGAACCAGTCTGTTGTTCCATGTCCAGTTCTAACAGTTGCTTCCTGACCTGCATACATAGGAGGTTCTAATTACAAAGCCAGTAAGAAGAGGTCCTTGCTTTGGTTTGAAGCTCCCTACTGAGCACGTTATGAGTTTCCGGTCTCATTGGCACTGTGTGTTGAACTCAATATCAAGCACATCTATGCTTACTGTAGGCTTCTTTGGAATGCTAATGATTCATGTTTCTTACAAAAATGTGTGGAAAATCTTTTTTCTTTTGGTTTTTTGGGCCTCCTCTCACTATATCTATATTCAAGAAGTGTTAGATAGACAACACGAAAGATCTCCAGAAGGCAGAGATATCAGCTTTTGGAACTGAGTTGGAGCAAAGACAGAACTGCCTAGCTGTGGTCAGAAGGTGGTGGAGAGAAACCCCAGGGTCTAACTGACTCTCCTGCATTTATAGACAGAGTGTCGTCAGAGTTTCCTGGATGAGCTCTGAGAGGCTGTATGGCCTCTGATGGGCTTCCCGAGTGGCTCAGTGATAAAGAATCTGCCAACCAATGCAGGAGATACAGGAGACTCGGGTTTGATCCCTGGGTTGGGAAGATCCCTTGGAGAAGGAAATGGCAACCCACTCCAGTATTCTTCCCTGCAGAATCCCATGGACAGCAGAGCCTGGTGGGCTACAGTTCATGTGGTCCAATGAGTCGAACAAGACTGAGCAACTGAACATGCATACACATGGCTTCTGACATGTCCTTGGCCTTCAGTTTCCTCAACTGTAAAATGGGCACAAAGTGTAAAATATTTGTCTCACAAGGTATAGCAAAATTGAAATGTAATGTTACTCAGTGCAGTATGTGGCCATTAAGCATTTAAATGACAATAAGTCCCATTGCTGTCACTATCATTGGTTGTCGTGATCATCTTTTGGTCGCCCCTTGGGACCTGCGAGGGTGCCTGTTTAATGAGAGCACAATAAATGGTACTTCATACTGGTCTCATCCTTGTGTCCTTTTCCTGACTTACCACAGAGCCTGGTGTACAACCAGCATGCACTGGCAGGCTAATTCTCTACCCCTGCCTCAACCAGAGAAGCCCTTATATACTGAGCAGTGGGAAGTGATTCAGGAGGAGGAGGGCAGCTAATAAAGGGTGACTGTCATATAATTATCATTATGGCCATGGTTTAATGCCCCAGAGAAAGAACTCATGACCCAGAATAATCCCACTCAAAGGCTGAGGGAGTTGGTATGTTAATACACCAACAAATGAGTTTGAAGACTGCTCCCAGGGGCAGACTGGCCTTCTCTGGTTTGGGGAATAAATGCCCTCAGACACAGAGGCAGAGCCTGGTGATTGGAAGTCAACTTGGAAAGCACATATGCCCAAAGGTTGTAGATTGAGGCATGACAGCATTTGCTCCAGGCTCCAAAGCCTGAGGTCTCCGCCACTTCAACCCTGTTAAGCTCCTGCCATCTCTAAGCCATGGTAGCTCCTCCGCACATCTGCCCTCTCCTCCTGGAGCACCTCTGGGGCACAGAAACCCCTGTCGTTACTAAGGGTTGCATCTAGAGACTATCTGGTGCCCAGCAAGTAGAGGACAGAGCTGTTGGATTAAACCACTTTAAATGGGGGTAGTGGAATCCGTTGTCTAGGGTGGTTGTGAGAATTGAATGAGTACATGTAGATTTCTTGGAAGAGTGTCTGAGGCATGGTAAATAGACAATAAATGTGAGCCGCGGTGTGGATGAAGACAATAGATTGGGCAGGAGACAACGAAGGGAAGGAACAGTAGGACAAGGAGGGAGAGACCAGAACAGAGGAGGGATTAAGGGACAGACAGACAGAAAGCTGTTGTCACAATGTACCATTCACATTGGCTGTCAGCATCAGCGAACTTCTCTTCTCTCTCCTCTTCTCAAGGTGTGTGTGTGGTGGGGGAGGGGGGGATGATATTCTTTCTTGTCAACCAGAACAAATCTGAGATAGATTCCTGCAACATCTCTAGTTCTCACTCCTGCTCAAGTTTACCCTCCTGACAGTGTCACAACTGAACACACAGACAGAAAACCTGGGGCTGAAATCCATGCTTACGGGCTGCCTAAGGATGGGCTGGAGCCTGGTGGGCTATGGTCCATGGGGTTCCAAATGGCTTCTTCGACTGAGCCTAAGGCTCAGAATTTAATGTTTGCTTAAGTGATAATGCCAGTTTATAAAGTCCAGAGTGTGTGTGTGTGTGTGTGTGTGTGCGCACACACGTGTGCATGCACACTTGCACTTTCCAGTGCATGTAGGCACATGTGTTTAGCTTCCTGGATGTATACAATTTCAGATATTCTGGAAAATATTTGCTCTTGATTAGAACTGGACATGGAACAACAGACTGGTTCCAAATAGGGAAAGGAGTATGTCAAGGCTGTATATTGTCATCCTACTTATTTAACTTATTTGCAGAGTACATCATGAGAAACACTGGGCTGGATGAATCACACTAGAATCAAGATTGCTGGGAGAAATATCAATAACCTCAGATATGCAGATGATACCACCCTTATAGTAGAAAGTGGAGAACTAAAGAACGTCTTGATGAAAATGAAAGAGGAGAGTGAAAAATCTGGCTTAAAACTCAACTTTCAGAAAATTAAGATCATGTTATCTGGTCCCATCACTTCATGGCAAATAGATAGGGAAACAATGGTAACAGTGAGAGACTTCATTATGGGGCGCTCCAAAACCACTGAAGATGTTGACTGCAGCCATGAAATTAAAAGATGCTTGCTCCTTGTAAGAAAAGTTATGACCAACATAGACAGCATATTAAAAAGCAGAGACGTTACTTTGCCAACAAAGGTCCATCTAGTCAAGGCTACGGTTTTTCCAGTAGTCATGTATGGAGTTGGACTCTAAAGAAAGCTGAGCACCAAAGAATTGATGCTTTTGAAATATGGTGTTGGAGAAGACTCTTGAGAGTCCCTTGGACTGCAAGGAGAACCAACCAATCCATCCTAGAGCAAATCAGTCCTGAATGTTCATTGGAAAGACTGATGCTGAAGCTGAAACTCTAGTACTTTGGCCACCCGATGTGAAGAACTGACTCATTGGAAAAGACCCTGATCCTGGGAAAGATTGAAGGCAGGAGGAGAAGGGGACAACAGAGGATGAGATGGCTGGATGGCATCACCAACTCGATGGACATGAGTTTGAGTAAACTCCAGAAGTTGGTGATGGACAGGGAAGCCTGGCGTGCTGCAGTCCATGGGGTTGCAAAGAGACAGACATGACTGAGCGACTGAACTGAACTGACTGAGGACCAATGGCCGCCACCAGTTCCTATTTTCACTGCAAGCTGAAGGAGAAAAACAGTGGCTTAAGTCACAGAACAGGTGTTTCAGTTAGACATTAGGGGAAATTTCTTTTTCGGATGGATCTGATAAACTCTGGAATGGATTGTCAAGGGAAGTTATGAAGCTTCTTTTACTGGGAACTTTTAGAAGTAGGATAGATGCTCGTCTGCCTGAGACAACTGAAGCATTATTCCATCTGGAGATGCCCTGATGGACTGGCTTGAGGTGGGAATGGAAGGGAACAGCAATCACCTTTCTATTGAGGTCTCCTGACCAAGTGTTTCATTCCACTTTTCAGAGCATTTGAGCATTACTGATTTTATCTGATTCCAAAATTTATACATGTTCATTACCTAAAATTCAGAGAATGCAGAAACATATGAAAAAACAAAACTCAAACAAAATCCTATAATTCAGAGGTAACCGAAAATAATTTATTTTGGACTATATATTTTCCAGATTTTTTATACATTTCACACATAATTTCCCAGAAAATTGTATCATACACTGCACACTTTTGTAGTCTAGCTTTTGTACTTATTATATTGTAGGCTCCTTTCTACATCAATAAATATGGCTTTATATCATTTTTGGTAGCTAAAGACAATTCCATGATATCCATGTAACATAACTTATTTAACCAGGTTTCTATTGTGGAGGTTTAGGTTTTTTTCCCTGGAAATCCCTTTACATATGTCCCCCCCTCCAGAAAGGGCAGATCAATGTGCATCCCCATCAGTAATGCTTGAGCAAGTCTGTTTTCCGTTTTCCTACAGGACATTAACTACTGTTCATGTTCACTGGCTGTTCTCAATGTTTTAATATACATTTCTTTAAGTTCTAGAAACATTGAAGTTCTCAAGGTTTTTCAGTTCAGTTCAGTCACTCAGTCGTGTCCGACTCTCTGCAACCCCATGAATCACAGCACGCCAGGGCTCCCTGTCCATCACCAACTCCCAGAGTTCACTCAAACTCATGCCCATCGAATGGGTGATGCCATCCAGCCATCTCATTCTCTGTCGTCCCCTTCTCCTCCTGCCCCCAATACCTCCCAACATCAGAGTATTTTCCAGTGGGTCAACTCGTCACGTGAGGTGGCCAAAGTATTGGAGTTTCAGCTTTAGCATCAGTCCTTCTAGTGAACACTCAGGACTGATCTCCTTTAGAATGGACTGGATCTCCTTGCAGTCCAAGGGACTCTCAAGAGCCTTTTCCAACACCACAGTTCAAAAGCATCAATTCTTCGGTTCTCAGCTTTCTTCACAGTCCAACTCTCACATCCATACACGACCACTGAAAAAACAATAGCCTTGACTAGACGTATCTTGGTTGGCAAAGTAATGTCTCTGCTTTTTAAAATGCTATCAAGGTTGGTCATAACTTTCCTTCCAAGGAGTAAGCGTCTTTTAATTTCATGGCTGCAATCAGCATCTGCAGTGATTTTGAAGCCAAAAAAATAAAAATAAAGTCTGACACTGTTTCCCCATCTATTTCCCATGAAGTGATGGGACCAGATGCCATGATCTTAGTTTTCTGAATGTTGAGCTTCAAGCCAACATTGTCACTCTCCTCTTTAACTTCCATCAAGAGGCTTTTTAGTTCCTCTTCACCTTCTGCCATAAGGGTGGTGTCATCTGCATATCTGAGGTTACTGGTATTTCTCCCGGCAATCTTGATTCCAGTTTGTGCTTCTTCCAGCCCAGCGTTCCTCATGATGTACTCTGCATAGAAGTTAAATAAGCAGGGTGACAATATACAGCCTTGATGTACTCCTTTTCCTATTTGGAACCAGTCTGTTGTTCCATGTCCAGTTCTAACTGTTGCTTCCTGACTTGCATACATGTTTCTCAAGAGGCAGGTCAGGTGGTAAGGTATTCCCATATCTTTCAGAATTTTCCACAGTTTTTGTGATCCACACAGTCAAAGGCTTTGGCATAGTCAATGAAGCAGAAATAGATGTTTTTCTGGAACTGTCTTACTTTTTTCATGATCCAGCAGATGTTGGCAATTTGATCTCTGGTGCCTCTGCCCTTTCTAAAACCAGCTTGAACATCTGGATGTTCACGGTTCATGTATTGCTGAAGCCTGGCTTCGAGAACTCTGAGCATGATTTTACTAGCGTGTGAGATGAGTGCAACTGTGTGGTAGTTTGAGCATTCTTTGGCATTGCCTTTCTTTGGGATTGGAATGAAGACTGACCTTTTCCAGTCCTGTGGCCACTGCTGAGTTTTCCCAATTTGCTGGCCTACTGAGTGTAGCACTTTCACAGCATCATCTTTCAGGATTTGAAATAGCTCAATTGGAATTCCATCACCCACTAGCTTTGTTCGTAGTGATGCTTTCTAAGGCCCACTTGACTTCACATTCCAAGATATCTGGCTCTAGGTGAGTGATCACACAATCGTGATTATCTGGGTCATGAAGATCTTTTTTTGTATGGTTCTTCTGTGTATTCTTGCCACCTCTTCTTAATATCTTCTGCTTCTGTTAGGTCCATACCATTTCTGTCCTTTATCGAGCCCATCTTTGCATGAAATGTTCCCTTGGAATCTCTAATTTTCTTGAAGAGATCTCTTGTTTTTCCTATTCTGTTGTTTTTCCTCTATTTCTTTGCATTGATCGCTGAGGAAGGCTTTCTTATCTCTCCTTGATATTCTTTGGAACTCTGCATTCAGATGCTTATACCTTTCCTTTTCTCCTTTGCTTTTCGCTTCTCTTCTTTGCACAGCTATTTGGAAGGCCTTCTCAGACAGCCATTTTGCTTTTTTGCATTTCTTTTCCATGGGGATGGTCTTGTTCCCTGTCTCCTGTACAATGTCACGAACCTCCGTCCAGAGTTCATCAGGCACTCTATCTATCAGATCTAGTCCCTTAAATCTATTTCTCACTTCCACTGTATTATCATAAGGGATTTGATTCAAGCCATATCTGAATGGTCTAGTGGCTTTCCCTACTTTCTTCAATTTAAATCTGAATTTGGCAATAAGGAGTTCACGATCTTAGCCACAGTCAGCTTGTTTTTGCTAACTCTATAGAGCTTCTTCATCTTTGGCTGCAAAGAATTTAATCAAGCTGATTTCAGTGTTGACCATCTGGTGATGTCTATGTGTAGAGTCTTCTCTTGTGTCTTTGAAAGAGGGTGTTGGCTATGACCAGTGTGTTCTCTTGGCAAAACTCTATTAGTCTCTGCCTTGCTTCATTCCGTGCTCCAAGACCAAATTTGTCTGTTACTCCAGGTGTTTCTTGACTTCCTACTTTTGCATTCCAGTCCCCTATAATGAAAGGGACATCTTATTTGGGTGTTAGTTCTAAAAGGTCTTGTAGAACCGTTCAACTTCGGCTTCTTCACCGTTACTGATAGGGATGTAGGCTTGGATTACTGTAATATTGAATGGTTTGCCTTGGAAACGAACAGAGATCATTCTGTCGTTTTTGGGATTGCATCCAAGTACCGCATTTCGGACTCTCTTGTGGACCATGATGGCTACTCCATTCCTTCTAAGGGATTCCTGCCCACAGTAGTAGATATAATGGTCATCTGAGTTAAATTCACCCATGCCAGTCCATTTTAGTTCACTGATTTTCTAGCATGTCGACATTCACTCTTGCCATCTCCTGAAGGTTTTTAGTCACTTTTATTTCTTTTGTTAGTTGCCTTTTGTCTCCTTTATGCATTTTTCTACTGGGGACCCAGATAGATGAATGGGGTGGGTAGATGGATGGATGGATCAATTGTCGTTGTTTGACTC
The DNA here is from genome assembly GCF_049115385.1 of Moschus berezovskii. Classification (NCBI taxonomy): domain Eukaryota; kingdom Metazoa; phylum Chordata; class Mammalia; order Artiodactyla; family Moschidae; genus Moschus; species Moschus berezovskii. Next base: position 140,792,190 of record NC_142488.1, on the reverse strand, counting down.
GTGAACTGTAGCCCTCCAGGCTCCTCTGTCCATGGAATTTCCCAGGCAAGAGTCCTGAAAGCAGTTGCCATTTCCTTCTCCAGGGGATCTTACTGACCCAGAGATCAAGCTTGTGTTTCCTGCATTGGCAGGCAGGTTCTTGACCACTGAGCCACCAGGGAAGGATGAATCAATAGATATAGATTATTTATATCATTTTCCGGAGAAGACAACGGCAACCCACTCCAGTCCTCTTGCCTGGAAAATCTCATGGACGGAGAAGCCTGGTTGGCTGCAGTCCATGGGGTCGCTAGGAGTCGGACACAACTGAGCGACCTCACTTTCACTTTTCACTTTCATGCATTGGAGAAGGAGATGGCAACCCACTCTAGTATTCTTGCCTGGAGAATCCCAGGGACAGGGGAGACTGTTGGGCTGCCGTCTATGGGGTCACACAGAGTCAGACACAACTGAAGCAACGTTACAGCAGCATATCATTTTCAAAGCTGCCTTTTAACTTTACTGAATACGGACTTATTGCTCAGAGGTTTGCTACACAAATTATTCTTTGGGTGACAGCAGTTATAATTAGAATATAATGAGCTACTGGAATCCTGGTCATAACTGTCACCTGTCTCCAGGCTAGATGAAGTCTCCAGTAACAAGGAATGAGGGGCAGAGTGTGGGGAGGTGGGCAAATTGTGGAGACATGGCCAGTGCATGTTTTTTGAATCATATCAGCGTGGCCTGCCTTTGAATGCAGTCAGAGCCACTGGGCTTGACAACAGAACAGGAACAAAGCCTTCAACCCAGGGAACCTGTGGTGGAAGGAGCAAGAGATGAGGGATGGAGGGAAGGTGGGGAAAAGGGGCCAGTCATCTGATCTTCAGGCCAGTCCCTCTGTTCCCCTCCATCTAAAGGTAGCAGCAGCTTGTCCTTCTCAGTTCCCCTCCCCACCCCTCCCCCACACAAAGCACCCATGTTAAGAGGCTTTGCCAACCAGAACTGGTATCCACACTCTCTCCTGTCTCTTCCCCTGGACTGAAGAGGAGGGGGACATGAACCCTTCCTACTTGGTGGCATAGGGCAAGGCAGGCTGCCTGCACAAGGGGCAAGGTAGACAGAGCGGGGGGGAAAGGAGGACATTCTTCCAGGGGCAGGACTGCCTCTGGGGAGAAGGGCCTGGCTGCATGGTAGGGGAACTAGAACTTGGCACCGTGCTTTGTCACAAAGAGGGAGCTCAAACCAGGACCACATCCTAGTTCTTCAGCTTCAGCTCATTTTTGCTTTTTCCTTTTCCCTTATCTGTCTCAGTTCACAAGTTTTGTGAGTTTTAGAGAACAGCATCTTATTCATTTCACTCAGAGTAAAAGCCAGACTCCTTACCTGGCCTGTCTGGCCCTATGTGCTGTCACCTTGGCCACCTCTCCCACTCTCTAACTTGCCCCGTTCCCCAGACCATTCTATGCCATAGATTCCTAGAGCACTCCAACTGCGTGCTCACCCTATGGCTGTGCACTTGCTGTTGGCTTTGCTTGGAGGCCCTTCCCCCACATGTCCACATAGCTTACCCCCTCCATCCTCCGGTTTCTGCCCCAGGGTCACCTCGTCTCAGTGGCAGACAGCTGTCTCCAGGAAGTATATCTCAGAGAGCAGGGACCAGACACCAGGGAGGGCTCCTGAGGTGAACCCCAGGTCTGGGGCAGGGCTGACTGACAGGATCGAAATGGACCGAAGACTCAGCAGGGTCCAGGGCTTGCAGCTCACCAGGGTGAGGACTTGGCACAAGGGATCCAGTTGAGAATTCAGTACGTGGATCTCTATTCCTCCTACTCCTCCAAGCCCACCTGTCTCCTGCTGAGCCACCCCCGCCTCCCCAACACACACACACACAGACCCAAGCAGCATCTTCTCCCTGTCTCAGCCTCTACCATGTGCTCATGCTTAGAACCCCACTGCACCAGCACTGGCCTGCTCCGCTGCCCCGCATTCCGTCTGTCTCCCCTCCCTGCCCTCTTCCTGAGACTTAGATGTCTCCTCATCCTGTTCTGGAAAACCTCCATTCTCTTCCAGGTGTATTGTTGCATCTGAACTCAGGCACACCCCTGGCGCAGCACACCCAGCTCTGGGAGCCGCTGAGGCAGGGATGCCTCATAGGAACTCAGCCTCAGAAGAAAAGAGCAGTCAGTTTCTGGACCACAAGACCAGAATCAGGCAGGCAGGCAGCAAGTGTGAGCTGATGCTGTGTTTGAGATCACTAGGCCCAGAACTCAGAAATCCCTGTCCCTGGAGTGTGGGTTTGCCCCGGAGCACAGGAAGATGCCGAGCAGTCCGGACGCAGTGCTGAGACGGCTCCAGGCCCAGGAGGAGGGATGAGGTTGGGGGGAGACAGGCCTAATGTACTGCCCAGTCCAGCAGGGGCGCCCATCTGTCTGAATCAGTGTCCACGGGCCAAGTAAATCAGGAACTCTGCTGGTGCAGCCCAGACTTGGTCCTTTCTCAAATCTCCCTAAGTTATTTAATGTGAAGCCAGAGTTAGGAATGACGGATCCAAGGGAAAGAAGAGATGATGCAGGAAACTAATATTTGCTGAATACCTGCCGTGTGCTAGACGGCTCACCTAGTCATGGCTGCTGTCTACTGAGTGTTTACTCTGTGTAAGACACGGTTTCAAAGGTTTTATATCTATTGGTATGTGTACCAATCCTCTGAAGAATGAGCTCCATGTCTTAATAAGGAAACCGAGGCACAGAGCAATCACAAGGCTCATGAATGACAGAGCACAGTATCAGATCAAGGCAGTGTGGCTTCAGAACCCACCCTCTTTACCATTACATCTTACTCTCTCACAATGACCTTGGCTGTTAGTGAGGGTGGGCCATATTGTTCTGAGAATGGAGGAGGTTACCTGGGAACCCCTTAAAAGAAGTCCCTTAAGAACACAGAAATCTCCATGCTACCAGGTTAACAAAGATGATTTCTTCCTCGAACTGTCTATTCATTGAACTTCAAATTTTATACATGTAACATTCATTTATGACTTGAAAAAATGCTGTTGTTTGTTCACTGAAGGTCCTTAAGGATTTGGGAATGGGGAAGGGGAGTGAATGCTCTCCTCCACAAGCCACTCAGAGACCCAGGCTGAAAGAAGCTCCGCCATCTTGTAAACTGCATCATTGGGAGAGGAAGGTGGCCTTCTCAGTCCCTTGGACCAGGTCATAGGGAGGTGGCATAATCACACATGGGTTTTTCACTGCCTCAGCTGGAAGGGACAGAGGTCTTTTCTGCCCCTCCTTCATTGGCTAGCCACGTGATGACCCTACCTAGCCTCAGGCTGGCTGGGAAACATAGGCGAGCCCCTGGAATATGTGTAAGTATTCATTTCTTGGCCACACACCCCTGAGGTGGCTGGGATTCCCAAACGCCATCTCAGAGGGATCAAGAAATGTGCCTAAAGAGACCCTGAGCTTGGAGTTGGGCCTCACACTCAGCTGGTCTCACTTGAATTCTTGTGCTTCTTCTACCCCATCAGTGGCATTTATTTATGCTCGTGGACATCCAGCAAATGCTTACACCACCTCCAAACATAAGGTGACACTGGAAACTTCTGGGTTGTAAATATAGATAACTGCTATTTCATGAGGTCGTGCTCATTAAATCATCAGGTGAAGTATCTCATGCCATCCTGGGAGCAAAAGATCACGCTTGGTGCCTAAAAATAAAGAACGGATTCACTGTGGCTCGTAAATATAGGTAGCTTCAAAAACAGCAGCCACCAACTAGCATGTCTCCTGTATGTGTAAAAGACTACAGTTACACTGTTAGTGGCAGCTTCTGGCAGTTTCTGGAGCTCTGCCATCCCTACTTGCTCCAGGTACAGAGTGAACAGGTTGGAGGAAAGCTTTTCTGTCCCTCAGTCTGTGATCAGCCCTGGCTACGGTTGTTTATTAACCTGCATCATAAGCAGGAGTAGAAATTTGCTAAACTCCACAGTTTTCACATGAAACTTGGAGAGTGATGGAATTTCTCACCTTGTCCAATTGCTTAGGGTGTACTGTTCTGATAATCTCATAATAAAATACTGCCTATTTTCCAAATGTGCAGCCATCCAGATGGGAAGGAAGAGCGTGCCCTGAGATATGTGGTCCCTACTTGTATTTTCCTTGACATGGAGACACTTTGCCCTTGGCCCCCAGGAAGCCCAGGACTAGGACCTGGAGACCCCACATCTGTCCCGCACCTCAGGAAGTGCTTTCTTGTGCAGTATGCCCACCCCGCCATGACCCAGTGCTGTGCTTGGGGTTGTAACTGCATGAATACTGACAAGCCCATCTCAAACCTTCCTCTCTGATGGGGCACCTCCTCCTGTGCCCCAAGGAAATTGCGCTTCCCTCTAGAAAGGGGCCCAAGGCAAGTGTCCCAAGGGTGACATGTGGGCCCGAAGCAGGTCAAATCATGATAACAGTAGCCACCACTAATGAGCTTTACCACAGGCCAGGCACTCCTTGAAGTATTCTAGGATACAAATGATATAGTTCTCCCAACAGCACTCCGAAGCAGGTGGCGTCATGATCTTTATTTCACGGATAAGGGAGCTTGAGGCACAGGGAAGTTTAGAAACTTGCCCAAAGTCCTGCATCTAGATATCAGCAGAACCGAGGAAAGGAGGCAGGCAGGATGGTTTCAGAGGTTGAGCTCTTCACCAATACAGAAAGTAAAAAGAGACTTGGGAGGGAAAAATATGATTGACAACAGGAAAGCCACTGATCACTTCTCCATGTTTCTCCTTGGCGTCTGCAAAGCCCAGCAGGAGACTGAGGTTCCCTTTCCCAGACTGGCTCTGGTTCCAGAAAGATCTGAACCCCAAACCAAGCTGATCATTGAAACCATCTGGGACCCCTTAGAAAGGGCAGCTATTTGAGCACTGCCCCTTAGCTACTGAACCAGTCTGGGCCCCTGGAAATAGTATTATTGCACATTAAATTTCCTCAGGTGTTTCTAAGGGCCAAGCAGGCTTTAGAGTCCCTGCTGTAGCAGACGGAGAAGGCAATGGCAAGCCACTCCAGGACTATTGCCTAGAAAATCCCATGGATGGAGGAGCCTGGTAGGCTGCAGTCCGTGGGGTCGCTAAGGGTCGGACGCGACTGAGCGACTTCACTTTCACTTTTCACTTTCCACTTTCACACATTGGAGAAGGAAATGGCAACCCACTCCAGTGTTCTTGCCTGGAGAATCCCAGGGGCGGGGGAGCCTGGTGGGCTTCCGTCTATGGGGTCACACAGAGTCGGACACGACTGAAGTGACTTAGCAGCAGCAGCAGCTGTAGCAGAATCAAAACGTTCCCAAACACAGGGGTGGGCTCAAACTGGCCTGGGGTGAAGAGGAGTCCAAGAGGCATGCCCCAGGATGTGCACAGGAAGTACGCTTAACACTGAGAAGCAAGGCCGGGTTTGAATGGCAGGACAGGTGGTCATGGTTCAGGATGGAAAATGTGTAGCCAGGAAGGGCCTGATCATCAGCCTGCCCTTGTCATCCCTGTTGCCTTAGTGATGGGAATGAGGGCCTTTGAAAACACTTTTCATTGTTTCTTTTTCTTTGTGTACCATCATTGTGCAAGTGCACATTGGCGAAAAGGGGAAAATGATCAAGCATTGGCATTTCTAACACCAGAGTTATCCTGCTAACACTAGAGTGCTCAGAGTCACTTCCTGCCAGATAGATACACATCCGCTCTCTTTGTTCTTTGGAAAAGCTGATGCCATCACCATTTCACCATCTCCTATCTGGGACCTCACTGAGGGAGGCGCCGATGGGTCCCTTGTCCCTGCGGTAATGTGGGTTTGCCAGAACTTGAGGCTCAGGGTCTGCGTATGCAGAGCCGAGCTGGGGTCAGCAGGTCCATAGGAGTCAGGGAAGCCTGTGTAGCCAACGGATGGCCCTGGTGGGCCTGCGCCACTAGTGGCCACGACCCCTGCCACGCCAGCAGCACCGCCATCACTGCGCCAGCTCAGAATCAGTGTCCAGCCTGGGAGGAACCTCAGAGACCACCACCTGGTGGTCATTTTATAAACAAGGAAGCCAGAGCTTAGAAGGGTGAATGGCAAACCCAGCTGTCTGTCTGCCCTGCCTATGAGCTCTAAGAGGCCTGAAAAGTAACTGCGGGTCTGGCAGTAGAATCAGCTGATGCCCAAGAGCCAAGACTAATGAATGGGCTACAGATCAAGAGATGGGCAGGGCTCACTGGAACTTGACTTTGTGGAAAACCTTTATGGCCACTGGCTCACCTGTCTGTGTTGTATAACCTAGCTGCAGCTTAACTTTGGCAAACCCAACCAACAGACCCAACAAGATTGTATTCCTACAGGTTTTTGTGACCGTAGCCTCACACTCCTCTGTCTCTCTTTCTTGCTATCTGCCCCTGCAATGTGATCGGTTAGGTTTTGTCAAGCCAGAGCTTGTAATTGTGGTGTATCTTAATACTGGCTATGTCCATAGAGTTACTATTAATAGAAAAATGTTTGTGGTATACTACAGGGGTCGGAAGATCATATAGTAAATATTTTAGGGCTTGTCAGCCCTAGGATGTCTGTTGCAGCAACTCAACCCTGCAGCTGTCACACAAAAACAGTCATAGATAATATGTAAATGAATGAGCATGACTATGTACCAGTAAAACTTTATTTGCAAAAATAGGTAGTCAGCCTGCCAAACAGCCTGTAAAGGGGTTATTCTATGCATAATAGAGATTTATTCCTGATCATTCGACTGCATAATTATAGTATCTAGAAATTTGTAATAACAATGTCAAGAGAAATGACTGAATCTTTAGAGTGAGAGCAAAGTCAGATCTAGTCATAGAAAAAAAAAAATTCACTTGGTTCTGGAAAGTCTACTTTTCCTGCTTTTTAATGACTGCCAGAACAGCGTTCTTGTCAGACACGTGTGTCAGTAACTCCTTGTGAATCCATTCATAGTGTGGAATTATTTAAGCTCAGACTGCCACAGTGCACTGGTCTAAGATACTAAAACAATTGGAATATTAACCACCAATGCTAAAGTTTCATTTTTAAGACAGAAAATGCTCTCAAAGTAGCTAATCTTTGTAAGAATGTCTTATGGTTGCTTTCTATTGTCAGTTAATTACAGAAACAAGCTGCCCTAAAACAATAATTTATTTAGCTTGTCCATCTGTGGGTCACCTGGGTGGTTCTTTGGATCGAAACCAGACGAGGCCAGTTTCAAACGGTACAGACTAGATCTGATCATGCTCCCGTCGGGGGCTGGGTGGTCTCGTGTGGCCCTCCTCACATGCCTGCTGGTGGGATGGCTGTCCGCTCAGGCAGTGGGGGATGGGGAAGATGGTCCAAGATTACATGGCTGCCACTCTCTACTAAACCAGCCTGGACTGGTCACAGTGCAATCCCAGGGGACCACGATGGTGAACGAAAGCCTGAAAGGCCTCCTGAGGCCTGAGCTCTGAACAGGCACATGGGGCATTTCAGTCGCCTTCCATTGGCCTATGCAAGTCACAAGACGACCAGCCTGTATTCAAGAAGTGGGGCAATAGATCCCACTTCCTACTGAGGGGAGTGCAAGGTAATACTGCAGACCAGGGAGGAATGGACAACGGGGCCATTGCTGCAGTCAGTCTCACATGGTTTGTAAGAAAACAGGCGGGATAATTGTCTCTTAAAGACAGGACAGGAAATCCTATTGAGAGCAGCATTCACACAGTGGAACTGAAAACAAAATTAGCAAGACTGACACATTTTCACAGTGTTGTAGCTCGTTCTTATCATTGAATGAAACCGTGTCTCAGGGGTTTGTTGGCTGTTTGTTTGTTTTGTTTTCTTAGCTGCACTATGTGGCATGTGGACCTTAGTTCCTCAACTAGGGATCACACCCATGCACCCTGCAGTGGAAGCACAGATTCTTAACCTCTAGACCACCAGAGAAACCCCTCAGTTTCTGTTTGCTGTCCGCCTCACAGGCCTGTCCAAATTTCAGCACTTCTCCTAGAGTGTGTAATTGTGCTCTACCTAAAGAAAGCCCTGGGTATGAACATTCAGACTTTCAAAAGAGAAAGTAGAATGTTCTTCTTTGATTGGCAGGAATTCTTTTAAGTTTTAACAGAAGGTTTTCTTTTAGAGTTCCTTGAAATAGTGAGTTCTTTATTAACCATGTAATTGACTTCATAGAAATTTGATGTGGACATTTTCCGGGCACTCCTGTTACCAGGAACATGCTGCTGCTGCTGCTGCTAAGTCACCTCAGTCGTGTCCGACTCTGTGTGACCCCACAGACGGAAGCCCACCAGGCTCCCCCGTCCCTGGGATTCTCCAGGCAAGAACACTGGAGTGGGCTGCCACCTCCTTCTCCAATGTGTGAAAGTGGAAAGTGAAAAGTGAAAGTGAAGTCGCTCAGTCGCGTCCGACCCTTAGCGACCCCACGGACTGCAGCCTACCAGGCTCCTCCATCCATGGGATTTTCTAGGCAATAGTACTGGAGTGGCTTGCCATTGCCTTCTCCGACCAGGAACATGACACATCCTTATTTCTCTCAGGACTCCCTAATATTAAGATGATATGCTTAGTCTTGCTTTTTCACCATGTTTGTATATATGAAAAGGCAAAATTTGCAACAATAGTACCTCCTTTTTTTTTCTTAAAGAAATCAGACCACATTTTATTTGGGGAGGGGGGCAGGTGTAAGCATTGGCCCAAGTTTCAGCAGATGTGAGCTACAGTCTCCATTCAGTGAGACGCCTCAGGTACTAGAAGAACAGCAGGCTTGGAGCCAGGAGATGTGTGTTTGGATCTCATCTACAAATATTTTCTCTGTTATAAGACATCATTTAACTCTTCTTGCCTCCAGTTCAGTAGGGTAGATACCTCCACTCTCCACTGTCTCTCACTGCATGATTCTCTTTGCTGACCATGTGATTCTCTGGGTCTCAGTTTTCATATCTATAAAGTGGGGCTAACGGTACTAATTTTGATCCTTCATCAATGAAAAAAAATCAGGAGCAAGTTTGTCAAGCTCCTGAAGACCGAGCTTGAGAGTACCTCACTTATACAGCTTTCTTCTAAGTCAGTATTCTTTGATACTTAATTTTGTATTCATAATTTTGAATCTACCAGTTTCTTAAGGAGGAGGGTCCTCAATGCCGATGTCCATCAGGATGACACAACTTGTCTGCCTCCAGAGAGAACACATAAAGAAGTACTCTATTAGGGCTCCGGAGCTGAAGGTTGGGGTTGTAGTTCTTTCATTTAAGGCTTCCCCCTCTAAATTAAATGCATATATTTCTGGAATGGGAAGCACACAAAGTCATACCTGTGGTATACACTCTAGAGTGGGCGAGTTAGAACTTTTCCCGAGAGCAGGTGTTGACAGACAGGGAAAGAAGAGGAAACCAAATGTGAGACCCTAAAATGAGTGAGGGAGAATCCATAAAGAGAAAGGAGGGCGATAGCCAAGGTGGCTCAGGCAGTGACCAAACAGAAAGGATTTGGCCATGGTCCCAGTGTAGGACTCTGGACACCTGTAGCTGCTGGACCTGAGGTGAGGTGTGGAGGTGCTAAGGGAGGGGTGGGAAGTCATAACAACCAAATGCTGACAAAGCATTTCTCTTTGGGTGGCGATGATGTTTTATTTTCCTTTTCTGTATGGGTATACTTTTATTTCCCCCCAATTATGAAATAGACCTGAATTGGCTCTCTCAGCACTTTTTTCACATTTGAAAAATATTTTATATTTCAAAGCAAAGAGGGCAGAGAAGACATCTCACACTATTGGACCAAAGCTGGACTGAATGGCTTACGGTTTAGAAAACGTTTCAGATGAAGGCCCTTTCTCCTGCGTGTTTTTCTATTTCCAGACACACATACCTCTCTGAAAGAAGCATTTTCCTCCTTGAAGCTGAATCAGGCTAAATAAGGGTTTTAAAGCTATGTGAAATTGAATCTAGCTTTCTTATGTATGCTATTAAGAGCCCATTAAGATAGAAACCTTTACCGGGGCTCATTCAGTTTAATTCAATTCAATTCTACACCCATCATCGAGTGCCAGCAAGCGGGAGGTGTCACGATGAGGAAGGTTTGATCCCTGCCCTCAAGATGTTCAAAGCAAAGCAGATGAGACAGGTGAAGAGATGAGAGCCGTCACATTGTCTTTAATGAGGGCTTGAGCCCTGTTAAGTCCGGCCGTCCCAATCTATTGGTCTTGACCCCAGAGACAAAGGGAATTTTGGACAGCACTTCGATATGTAAGGCAACTTCTCTCCATATTTATTCATGAAGAATCGCCACCAACGTGGACGCAGTTCACATTGCAGCTGTCATTCCCCACCTTGGGTTTTAGAACCTAGGTCCCACTCTCTGGCTCTGCAGTGGAGACCTCTAGGTTTGCAGGAAAATCCTGGGACACTCTGTCCCCTTCAAACCCACCAGCCTTTCCTGCTTTGCTTCTATCGGCTTCCATTCACACAAGCATTTCACTTTCTCTTAACAAAATAGGGGAGTTAAGTTTAAAATACCTATACGGGGGATTTGTCCGTTTCTCCTGTACCCACCTTAGCCCAAACTTCTGTTAAGTCCCATGACATAGAGACACAGAGTGTGGGGTGGGGGGTGGAGGAAAAAATGAATTCCAACTGGGATGGGGTATCTGAGAAAGCTTTTCAGAGGAGATGCTCTTTCATGTGGGCCTGGAAAGGTGGGTGTGATTTCAGAAGGTAAGTGTGGTGCTTTCGGGCCCTGGGAGCTCTGTAAAGAAAGGGCTGTAAGTTGGGCAATTGGAAGGTGGGTTTGATGGTGGCAGACCTGGCATCCTCTCTGGGCCGGGTGCACCACTGTGGAGGAGTGTGGCTCAGGGGAGGGAAATAAAGGTGGAAAGATGATTTGCAGCAATTCTGCAAAGGGTCTTGGGTGCCAGTCTAAGGATTTTAAAGTTATACTTCGTGCAGAGGAGATAACCCTAAAATATGGCTGAGAGGGGAGCATGAGAGAGGAGCATCTCAGAGCCCCATGTGCAGAGAGTGAGCACAGAATCTGCCTCAGAAAGCCTCTCCACAGGGCTCTTACTCTTAGATCCTCTCCATAATCCAGCTTGTGTGGAATGAGGCCTGGGAGGCCAAGGTCCTATAGCACAACTTCCTAGTCGGCCCCCGGAGGCCTGTACGGGTGTATGCTCTCAGAGCCGCGAGTTACCTCCTTCTCTTCTCTACAAAGCGGTGTTTACTAAGTCTAGGCCAGATCCACAGGAGTGCACTACTGAGCCTCTGGGCATTGAAACTTTGTGAAAAATCACTCGCTGTCCAATTTAAACATGTGAACCCAGCAGCCTGCCCTGAGTAAAGGGAACATGTTGTGAAAAGTAGATTTCCTCTTACTTTTTAAAAAATATATATATGTGAAAAAGACCAGGTAGTCACTCTTGCCAACTCCATCACAGGCTGGAGAAGGTCAGGTTCAGCTTATGAGGAGACAAACAGTTCTCAGGGAAAAAGGAAAAAAAAAAAAAAAAACTTTAGAGGAATAATCCCCCAGAGTCATTCAGAAAGTTGCCTGTGCTGATCCACAATGGGAAAAACAAAGCGCATTTGATGAGTTCAGCTGAATAAGATCCTGGAAAATTAACTGAGTTAAAAAAAAAACTTTCAAAGCAGAGTTCAAAGGCTTTAGGAGGCTTTTGCACATTGGGAAATAGCAGGCTCTTGCACACACGCGGACACACACAGGGCAGTTTGCATCTTAATGGTGTGTCTTTTTGTCAGATGGTGCCTCTAACCCAGAGGAGTGTCATTTCCTGCTCATTTCCTACAGGGAGAGGGAAGTGGACAGCTTGTGAGAGGCAAGAATGTGAAAACAGACTCCAGGAGTAAAGGATATCTTGTGGTCTTTTTCAGTGTGTGGGACTCGAGTCCTTCGTGTTTTGTTATTGTTGAAAGAGTTGAAACACTGAGTCGTGTGGGTGGGACTTAATCTTGAATTTTTACAGCTACATCTTAAGCATAGATCAAGGCATCTGAAACATTTGGCAGGGCGGCACGTGTCCAGGGAAACAAGCAGAATTCTTGCTATTTACCTTTCAGTTCAGTTCAGTTCAGTTCAGTCGCTCAGTCGTGTCCGACTCTCCGCGACCCTGTGCTTGAAACAGAAGCCCTGGGAGGGAGGAGCAGAGAAGAATCCCCTCTGCAGCACCCAGTCAGCCTGCGATACAGGTCTGGTGCCCTGTGGCCCAGGTCTCAGGGCATCCTGGGGGTCTGTCTCTGTGATGCACCTTGGGTGGCAAGTTTCACGTGCCCAATGCCCTCAAAGTTTCTGGCTCAGCCACAGCTGCTGCAGCAGAGCAGGCAGCTGAAGGTCTGGGACACAGGTGAGGCCAAGTGTACCTGAGGAGGCCTGTGAGATGGTCTGACACAGAGAGGAGCCAAAGACGGTCACACTGGGTTATTAGGAAAACCTGTTTTAGGGTAAGGGAGTTAGAGAAGGTTCCGAAAAAGAATGAGACCAGCACTTTACAGGAACAGATCACCTTTAATAAGGCAAGAAGGGGCAGCAGTCAGATTAGTGAGCTGCTGCACTAACCCAAGGAAAGAGTAGGTATATATAGGCATATTTGTGGAAATCCACTGTCTTAAGGGGGCTTGTTCTTTTCCAAGGTTGTTCGGAGTAGTTATCTCTTAAACGGCTGGGGCAAGGAATTCTGGAGGTGGCCCAGAGGATGGACCGGCTGGGAGCTGGGCGTAATCAACCTTAATGTCCATTTTTTTTTTTTCCTTCCTGTGAGAGAGTTCTTTATTTTGCATAGAATGGTGGGGAGGACCTGGAGAGGAGTTTTAACTCCAGGCTATTTTGAGCTGTGTAACTTTCCTTCACCTGTACTCTGGCCGGATTACATTTCAACCTTGTTGTTCAGTCGCTTAGTCATGTCCAACTCTTTGCGACCACATGGATTGCAGCATGCCAGGCTTCCCCGTCCTTCACCATCTCCTGGTGCTTGCTCCTGTTCATTGAGTCAATGATGCCATCCAACCATCTCATCCTCTGTTGCCCATTTCTTCTCTTGCCTTCAAACTTTCCCAGCATCGGGGTCTTTTCCAGTGAGTCAGCTCTTTGCATCAGGTGGCTGAAGTATTGGACCTTCAGCTTCAGTCCTTCCAATGAATATTCAGTGTTGATTTCCTTTAGGATGGACTGGTTGGATCTCCTTGCCATCCAAGGGACTCTCAAGAGTCTTCTCCAACACCACCGTTCAAAAGCATCAATTCTTTGGTGCTCAGCCTTCTTTCTGGTCCAAGTCTCACATTTGTACATGACTTCTGGAAAAACCACAGCTTGGATTATATGGATCTTTGTTGGCAAAGTGATGTTTCTGCTTTTTATTATGCTGTCTAGGTTTGTCATAGCTTTTCTTCCGAGGAGCAAGTGCCTTTTAATTTCATGGCTTTAGTCACAGCCTGCAGTGATTTTGGAGCCCAAGAAAATGAATTCTGCCATGTTTGGGGAGCCGTTCCCTTCTCTATTGTATCTTCCCAACCCAGGGATTGAACCCGGGTCTCCTGCACTGCAAGCAAGATTCTTTACCATCTGAGATTACAAGCTTAGGAGGACCAAAACTGAATGTGTCTCTTGACCAGGTTTGGGGTACATCATCCCATATGCAGGATGATGACAATCATCAGGGATTGTCATCCAAGAGTGTGCAGGTGGGAAATTATTTTGAAGGCCCTGTTCAGTGTCCTCTCTTGTATGACGATGCAGCATCACTCTGTGTGTATCCAGAGTTTTACCGGGGGCTTCTTCAGCCCAGGAAAGGGGCCATACCCAGAGCAGACCCACTACCGCCTCTCCAGAATGTGCCACATGGCTGGATTTTAACTGAACACTTCCTAAGTACCAGACCTTTTAAAAAAGGGTGAGGAAAGAACACAGAGCCTGCCCTCTAGGCCCTCACTCTGCAGAGGGGAGGCCCTCACCAGCCTGATAGACTCACACGGAGGAGGGGCCACGGTTCACTCAAGACCCCCGACATCTACTCCTTCAGTGGACCTCACTGCCCACAAGTCCCTGCTCAGATGCCTCCTTGTCAAAGAGACCCTCCCTGTTTTTAAACCATGGTACATCTCATCCCCTCACTCTGCTCCCCCCTTTCTCTTTATTTCGATGCGTGTGTCCACTAACAGACCATATAATTTACTTAGTCTGATGACTATTATTTATGAACAGTTTCTTCTCTCTCGAACGTAAACGCTCAGGAAGCAGAGATCTTTGCTACTTATAACTGAATGGTACAATAACCACAAGCACAGTCTGGGCACCCTGGGTCCCAGGTTACCTGATTGGAGTTGGGCTGGTTGCCCCTGGGTTGTCCAGGGCCAGGCTCTCTGTTGTATAGCTCAGACAACTGCTTCTTCCTCCCGTTTTGTGAAAGAACATTGGTTCCTTGTTAGGAGCTGGAATCCGTGGTTACATCTCATAAAGCTCTGTTTCTAGGCTGGGAGCAGAGATTGTTGCTCAATCCTTTCTGTTTTATCTCTGATGGTAGTGCCTGGGATTTCACAGGTGGGGCTTGGTTAGTGTTTATGGGAATGAAACGTATGTAGTTGACAGTGACATTTCTACATAGTTGACATTTCACCCCTCTTTTCCCAGACATAGAAAGAGCCCTACTGTCTCTGTCACCCAGCACTCACCTCTGTGTACCTCCAGACATGGCCTTGGGGAGTGGAAAGCCAGTCTGGTGTGGAAGTAGGGGTGTCTCTTGTCCCGTGCCACTGGTTTTCACCACAGCTCCTCCTTCTCCTGATCCTAAAGCTCCCCCCTAACGAGTGGCCCAAGTCCCTGCAGACACTGCCGCCTGCTGTCATCTCCAAGTCGGCCTGGATTTAATCACATCCCTCCTTGCCGACTGGGTCCCAGATTGCCACAGAAATAGACTCAGAAACAGTATTCACGTCCCTCAGCTCCTTCCTAGGTTACCCAGGATAAGCGAGGGGACGAAGTAAAACCATGGCAGAAGGCCAGTAGGTGCCCGTATGAACTCAAATGGGTCATCAGGTCTTTCTGGGCCAGGAGTCACATCTTTGCTTTGCACTCAGTGGTGGGCTCCCTCTCCAAGGCGAGCAGCCTGCAGCTGAGCATGGTGAGGAATTGCAGCAGGAACCCCGACCATGGCTTCCGTCCTGGAGACTGACTGCAGATGCTTCTAGCTGCATTCCTCTCTTCCCAGGGCTTCTCAGAAGAGTGCAGACAGTGGTACAGCACCGGATCTCCCTGCGGCTGTCAGGGGAGAGTTACACGTGGGGAGGAAGGCCCCCTCACCAAGCTAGAGCCACTCTCTGCAGCTCAGATGGCGCTGTAGAGGGGTGTTAGATAGTCCTCTGTCCATTGTTGTAACGGAGAGAGAGGCCCTTCTTCATGCTGCTCCTTCTCTGGGAAGGTGTCTTGACAGTGAGAGACAGATCAACGGGGCTGAGCCAGGGCAGAGGGCAGGGCCAGCAATCCAGGTCCTCTTGATGGAGAACAGGCCCCCATACAAGGATTCTCCTGCCTCAAAACCGATTGATGTGGCTGTCAGTTCTCATTGGCCCTTTGGAAAGTGGCTCACTTTGGGGACCCAGATCCCTCCATTAGCCCCTCACAAGTAATTGATGTCCTTTGGGAGAATGAGAAGAAACCTGAAGGGGGTAAGGAAACAGGATACTTGGTCCAAATGGTGTTTCACCTGCCCTGTTCTCAAGTTTGCTGCCTTGCCACGACGTTTCCCCACACCTCTGCCATGCAGCTCACCACCACGTACACTTTTTATAACCCTAACCAAAGAGACTAGGAAGTGGGTATCAGCTCCAGTCAGGATCTCAGCAAAAGCATCAGAAGTTGTCATCACCTTCAGGTTCTGAGTCAGCAAAAGGGGAGGGAAGTCAGCTCCCACCACACCACGTACTTCTGCTCCAGGGGCTCTTCTCACCACACCCGAGCCCAGGTGGCAGGGTGGGCTCCCTGGCAGCATGAGGCCAGGGTTCCTTGGAGCATCCCACCACCATCAGGAAGTGCCACACAGTCCAGGTTCTCCTCAGTTAAGGCCAGGTTGAGGGGCCTGGGGAGGGGAAAGAGGAGGGAGAGTGTGGCCAGTGTAATCTAAGCCAGGGCCTCAGTTCAGTTTAGCATGCCCACTGCAAAAGGCAGTGTTGTCTTATTGACAACGAGGCACTCGTTAAAAATGCAAAGGAAAGGTTAAAAAGGAGGTAAATCCTGTGTACTTCTTTTCACGTTTGGCTTTCCATTGCATCTAGAACAAGGATACTGAACTCCACATCATACAGCCTGTAATTTAGGCTGATTTATATGGGTGAATATTGATTTTTTAAAATCTCTTGGATGATAGTGCTAACAGACCCCCACCTACAGACATAACTGTAAGTTACAAGTGCCTGCTGGGTCCGGGAAGTTAATAATAGAAGGTTAGCCTTCTAATCCAGGCTTTGCTGTTTACTGATATTGTTGCCTATCTGTATATCATCATGATCATTTCCAAACATTTTTTGTGGCTCCTATTAACTGTATAAGGAACCTACAAAAGGTAGAAATCACAGTTATATGAAAACCTCTATTTCTCGTGTTGCCCTGAACTGATTTCAATTCTTGCTCAAGAGACATGTTCAGTATCATCTCTGTTTCCTACTAGTTTTTCCTGAAAGAACTGACTAGATTAGTGTCATTTAATTGCAGCATTATTTCCATCCTGAAAATTACACTAGATAGAAGATCTGAGTTCAGACCTGGTTCCACCAGATAGCAGTTTGTAGCTTTCCTGAGCCTTCAGGCCTTGATGTTGATAACCAGAGTCACTGCCTGAAAACATTTGTAAAACATGGAGGCCACATTCTCACATAAGCTGTCATATATCACAATTACAGTATTCCCATTAGGCCCCTTTCGTTTCTACTAAATAGTGGAGCAGTCTCTTTAAGCAGAACTCATTTCCTGAGGTATCTTCTTGCTTCCCCTTTGCATTGCCTGCTATAGATCTGTCAGGAGGTGGAAGACCAACCACTTAAGTCTCCTCTTTTGGAGATAAAAAGGCAATGTGGCAACTGATCTTGCTGTGAAGAATTGAGGAATTTTTTAATTGTAAGAGTCTAGGGTTGTTTTTTTTTTTTAAACCTGCCTAATAATCCCCTCAAGGTGAAATCCAGCAGGGGTAATTAAGGTAAAATCAGCAATAACATCCTTCATTGAACTTTCAAAACAATATGGAACTTTGTGAATATTTTACCCAAAGCTTGCATGCATTAATTAAATAATGTAAAGTAAGGTAGTATGCCGGAGAAGGCAATGGCAAGCCACTCCAGTACTCTTGCCTGGAAAATCCCATGGATGGAGGAGCCTGGTAGGCTGCAGTTCATGGGATCGCTAGGGGTCGGACACGACTGAACGACTTCACTTTCACTTTTCACTTTCACACATTGGAGAGGGAAATGGCAACCCACTCCAGTGTTCTTGCCTGGAGAATCCCAGGAATGGGGGAGCCTGGTGGGCTTCCGTCTATGGGGTCACACAGAGTCGGACACGACTGAAGTGACTTAGCAGCAGCAAGGTAGTATGCTCCTTTGTTTTTTGCTTACTCTGGGAAACCAAGCATTCCATTCCAGCCTGAATGTCGGCACACTTAGGAAGTTGAAGCTTCCTCATTTCATCATGTTGGATTTGATGAGTAATAAGGACTTTTGCTGGACTCTGGCCTAAATGTATAGGTGCTGCAGTGGGAGGGAGGTGCTGTGGGTCAGTGAGGTCAGTGTGGACAGGTGGGAAAACCAGAAGAAAGCACAGGTTGTGTGCTGCAGGAAGAGCACCACGTCTGGTTATCACAGGTCTCTAGGTGGTTAAGATTATATCAAGGACTTGAAATTCAAGTCATAATAAGCCTGGAACAGAGTCCTAGATTTAGGGCTGGAAGGCACTTTAGAGATCATCTAAAATCCTGTCCCTTGTACTGCAAGGAGATCCAGCCAGTCCATTCTAAAGGAGATCAATCCTGGGTGTTCATTGGAAGGACTGATGCTAAAGCTGAAACTGCAATACTTTGGCCACCACATGCGACGAGTTGACTCACTGGAAAAGACTCTGATGCTGGGAAAGGTTGGGGGCAGCAGGAGAAGGGGATGACAGAGAATGAGATGGCTGGATGGCATCACCGACTCTGTGGACATGAGTTTGAGTGAACTTCGGGAGTTGGTGATGGACAGGGAGGCCTGGCGTGCTGTGATTCATGGGGTCGCGGAGAGTCGGACACGACGGAGCGACTGAACTGAACTGAACTGAAACTCCTGTCACTCAAAAGTCTGGTCTGAGGACTGGCAGCATCAGTATCACCTTCAGGTCCCACCCAGGACCCACTGAGCCAGAGTCTGCATGTAGCAAAATCCCCAGGGGGCTGGAAGGCATATTAAAGTTGTAGTCTCATTGGTCTAACCCATTCCTCTTGTTGCATAGATGAATGAAGTCACCAGAAGTCTATATGGCATCAAGCAATGCCAATTCAGAGACGGTTCTCACTGGTTCAACCAAAATTTCTACACTATTTGTATAAGTGGGTGAGTATCATGTTGGTAGCTCAGCTGGTAAAGAATCTGCCTGCAGTGCAGGAGACCCCGATTTGATTACTGGGTCAGGAAGATCCTCTGGAGAAGGGATAGGCTACCCACTCCAATATTCTTGGGCTTCCTTGGTGACTCAGCTGGTAAAGAATTCACCTGCAATGTGGGAGACCTGGGTTTTATCCCTGGGTTGGGAAGATCTCATGAAGAAGGGATAGGCTACCCACTCCAGTATTCTGGCCTGGAGAATTCCATGGACTGTATCGTCCATAGGGTCACAAAGAGTCAGACATGACTGAGCAACTTTCACTTTCAAAGTGCCACAGTTCTGCTGGTGGCAGTTTATTGTGATTGCAGGTCAAGTGCTTGGGCACCTTGAAAAAGGGAACTGTTAACATGGCAGCACAGAGGAAAGTGGCTTGGCATCCACTGCCTACTGTGAAGCAGGGCAGTGTTGAGATGGGGTTCCCCCCAAGGCCTTGCTCTTGCTGCTCCCCCTGCCTGTGATGCTCACCTCTGAGTCTTCACATGGCAGGCACCTCGTTATCTCCCAAGACTCACCCTTGGAGAAGCTTTTCTTGGTCACTCGATCTCGAATCGCTTTCTCTCCCTGTCCCAATCCCCTCAGTCATTCTCTATCCACATGGTCTAGCCTTTTAAAAAAATTTTCATGGCAATTATTAAACGAAACTATTTAGTTTAGCAATTTATTGTCTGCCTTTTCTCCCAAGCCATGTTCATTTGATGAGAGCAGGGACCTTGCTCTGCTTGTGCACTGCAAAGTTCCTACTCACCAACAACAGAGCTTGACACAGTACCTGCTCAATAATTATTTGCTAAATGATTAAGTAATTGAGAACAAAGTGTGCCATGTCCATGGTAAGAAAAATCATCAATAAGAGCTAGCATTTGTTGATTTCAGCTATATGTAGGGAGGGCACTGTTCCACAGGCTTTATCTCCATTGTCTCTTAATTCTTTATTATCAAAAGCACAAAACTAGTGTTGACTGCTTAGAGTTTGTGACCTTATAAAATTGGGGGAAATGATTGAAATCTGACTTGAATTCAGGACATTTCCCTAAAGGAAAGCACTGAGTGGCCCTCTGCACAAAGTTGTCCACACTGGGGGAGGATCTCAAGAATCCAGGCTACTCCCAGGACTTTGTCTTGGCTCCCTTGATGGTTTTCCTTTGAGCGCATGAACAGGGACAACCAGACTTAGAGGACCGATGCGGAATGAAATGTCCTGATACGCTTTTCAAAGTGATGATGGAAAAATGAACTCCTGCGTACCCCTTGCATGAACTGCAAAGCCATCTGTAACAGAAAATAATTTGTGCTTGGAGGACATGATGCCAACCAGAGGACAATCCCTGATCTTCATTTTTCACCAAAGCAAATAGGTCAGTATTGGTTTCTGTTATCAGATACATTTCAGGCTGCCTATGGAGAGAGGAGGGCTTCCCAGGTGGCGCTAGTTGCAAAGAACCCTCCTGCCGATGAAGGAAGACATAAGAAATGTGGGTGTTATCCCGGGATTGGAAAGATCCCCTGGAGGAGGGCATGGCAATCCACTCCAGTATTCTCGCCTAGAGAATCCATGGGACACTGGGTGCTTTAAGATTTCAAGATATCTCAGAGTGCCCAGTGCCCATTCCACTCTCCATCTCGCCCTCCACCGGCCCCACACATCCCTCACAGACAGCCACTCCCAGCTGACTCAGTAGGACGAGGCCCACCAACGGATCAGGGAGTTGGCATGAAGGGCACATCAATAAGGAGAAGTGGGAGGATGGAGCAGAAAGCAACTTGAGTGAATGCATTTCATTCCAGAGAAGAGCTTTTTTAAAAAAACTGTTTAACATTTGAAGTTCTCTTAATACTTTTTGTAGCATGTTGAGTCCCTGTCTCATTTTTGGCTACTTTTCTAGTACTTTATGTGTCTGGAAGCAGAATTTGCAACCGATTTCAGTAACTCTGGGAAAGATTGTTCAGTGTAATTATCAGTTCAGTTCAGTTCAGTCGCTCAGTCGTGTCCGACTCTCCGCGACCCCATGCATCACAGCACGCCAGGCCTCCCTGTCCATCACCAACTCCCGGAGTTCACTCAAACTCATGTCCACAGAGTCGGTGATGCCATCCAGCCATCTCATTCTCTGTCGTCCCCTTCTCCTCCCGCCCCCAACCTTTCCCAGCATCAGAGTCTTTTCCAGTGAGTCAACTCGTCGCATGAGGTGGCCAAAGTATTGCAGTTTCAGCTTTAGCATCAGTCCCTCCAATGAACATCTGGGAAAGATTGTTCAGTGTAATTACAGGAGGTATTTAAATGCTATCTAAATGTTATCTGGTGTACTCATCAAACAAGAGGCATGACTGGAAATGACCAAATAAAATGACCTGTAGTTTATGTTTCTATGTCACAAACATAAACATGCCTGAAGCATTAGTCTTTGTAGAATTAATTATATAACTTAAAAAACAAATCCAGTAACAATTACCCATAAATTCCAAGTGAATTCCCCAAAGCAAAAAACAGATGGGTATACAAAACTGTGGGTGGGCCCTTCCTTTACACAGTTAGTCATGCAACGTGGCATCTTTATTTTAATAAGTTTTATTTAATTTTAGTTTTATTTGTTTATTTATTTTGGCTGTGCTGGGTCTTCATTACTGCACTGGCTTTTCTCTAGTTGCAGATAGTGTGAGTTTTTCTCTGGTTGTGGTGTGCAGGCTTCTTAGTGCAGGGGCTTCTCATTTTACAGAGCATGGGCTCTAGGGCACTCGAGCTTCAGTAGTTGTGGCTCCCAGGCTCTCGGGCACAGGCTCAATGGTTGTGGTCCATGGGCTTAGTTGCTCTGCACCATGTGGAATCTTCCTGGACCAGGGACTGAACCCGTGTCTTCTGCATCGGCTGGTGGATTCTTTACCAATCAGCCACTGCTGCTGCTGCTGCTAAGTCACTTCAGTCGTGTCCGACTCTGTGTGACCCCATAGACGGAAGCCCACCAGGCTCCCCCGTCCCTGGGATTCTCCAGGCAAGAACACTGGAGTGGGTTGCCATTTCCTTCTCCAATGTGTGAAAGTGAAAAGTGAAAGTGAAGTCGCTCAGTCGTGTCCGACCCTTAGCGACCCCATGGACTGCAGCCTACCAGGCTCCTCCATCCATGGGATTTTCTAGGCAATAGTCCTGGAGTGGCTTGCCATTGCCTTCTCCGAATCAGCCACTAGGGAAGCCCAATAAACTTTTTATTAGGGAAAACTGCAAGTATATACAAAGGGACACCATGCACACATCATCCAGCTTCAACAGTCTCCCTTTACTGGCCCTTTGCACTGATGGTGAGAGGAAGAGCTGATAGGTGTGGCCCTTGTGACAGCTGGAAAGGCAAGAGTTGTGTCTGTGGCAGGGATGGGTTATGCAGATTAACTTCTTGAAGCTGTAGGTAAAGTAGGTAGATCATAAGCTTATTCTCGACTTCTGCTTCAAGACATCAGGCGAGAAAAAAAAAGTCAAGTTTATAAGCATTTATTGTCTACCATGAGCCCATCATTGCCCTAAATTTTGTGATGGATTTAGAATAGTAGTCATTAACATATCAGAATGGTAAAATAGTTTCCATTTGCCCTTCCACGTATCGTCTCTTCATTACCCCACCCTGCTCGGCATCCTGGGAGACCGATCGGTACTACATCAAAAGTTACCCCGCCCTCTGACTTCTGCTGGGCTGAGCCAAGGGGTGGCAGGGAGAGGGACACCAGCAGGATGTTGAAAACTGGGATGTTGAGTGGGCAGGGTACCAGCTCACACATGATATGAGGCAGTGCTCAGTTCAGTTTCGTTCAGTTCAGTCGCTCATCCTGTCCGACTCTCTGCGACCCCATGAATCACAGCACTCCAGGCCTCCCTGTCCATCACCAATTCCCGGAGTTCACTCAAACTCATGTCCATCGAGTCGGTGATGCCATCCAGCCATCTCATTCTCTGCGGTCCCCTTCTCCTCCTGCCCCCAATCCCTCCCAGCATCAGAGTCTTTTCCAGTGAGTCAACTCGTCGCATGAGGTGGCCAAAGTATTGGAGTTTCAGCTTTAGCATCAGTCTTTCCAATGAACACCCAGGACTGATCTCCTTTAGGATGGACTGGTTGGATCTCCTTGCAGTCCAAGGGGCTCTCAAGCGTCTTCTCCAACACCACAGTTCAAAAGCATCAATTCTTCGGCAATCAGCTTTCTTCACAGTCCAACTCTCACATCCATACATGACCACGGGAAAAACCATAGCCTTGACTAGACGGACCTTTATTGGCAAAGTAATGCCTCTGCTTTTTAATATGCTATCTAGGTTGGTCATAACTTTCCTTCCAAGGAGTAAGCGTCTTTCAATTTCATGGCTACAATCAGCATCTGCAGTGATTTTGGAGCCCCCCCAAAATAAAGTCTGACACTGTTTCCATTGTTTCCCCATTTATTTCCCATGAAGTGTTGGGACCAGATGCCATGATCTTAGTTTTCTGAATGTAGAGTTCTAAGCCAACTTTTTCACTCTCCTCTTTCACTTTCAGCATTTCTCCCGGCAATCTTGATTCCAGCTTGTGCTTCTTCCAGCCCAGCGTTCCTCATGATGTACTCTTGTACACCTGGGGCGAATTCATGTCAATGTATGGCAAAACCAACCAATATAATATTGTAAAATGAAAATAAATAAAAATAAAATAAAAAAAGAAGTTAAATAAGCAGGGTGACAATATACAGCCTTGACGTACTCCTTTTCCTATTTGGAATCAGTCTGTTGTTCCATGTCCGGTTCGAACTGTTGCTTCCTGACCTGTATACAGGTTTCCCAAGAGACAGGACAGGTGGTCTGGTATTCCCATCTCTTTCAGAATTTTCCACAGTTTATTGTGATCCAAACAGTCAAAGGCTTTGGCATAGTCAATAAAGCAGAAATGGATGTTTTTCTGGAACTCCCTTCATATTGGCATGATCCAGAGGATGTTGGCCATTTGATCTCTGGTTCCTTTGCCTTTTCTAAAACCAGCTTGAACATCTGGAAGTTCACGGTTCATGTATTGCTGAAGCCTGGCTTCATGAATTTTGAGCATGACTTTTCCGGCGTGAGATGACTGCAATTGTGCGGTAGTTTGAGCATTCTTTGGCATTGCCTTTCTTTGGGATTGGAATGAAGACTGACCTTTTCCAGCCCTGTGGCCACTGCTGAGTTTTCCAAATTTGCTGGTATATTGAGTGCAGCACTTTCACAGCATCATCTTTCAGGATTTGAAATAGCTCAACTGGAATTCCGTTACCTCCACTAGCTTTGTTCATAGTGATGCTTCCTAAGGTCCACTTGACTTCACATTCCAGGATGTCTGGCTCTAGGTGAGTGATCACACCATCGTGATTATCTGGGTCGTGAAGATCTTTTTTGTACAGGTCTTCTGTGTATTCTTGCCACCTCTTCTTAATATCTTCTGCTTCTGTTAGGTCTATACCATTTCTGTCCTTTATCGAGCCCATCTTTGCATGAAATGTTCCCTTGGAATCTCTAATTTTCTTGAAGAGATCTCTTGTCTTTCCCATTCTGTTGTTTTCCTCGATTTCTCTGCATTGACTGCTGAGGAAAACTTTCTTATCTCTCCTTGCTATTCTTTGGAACTCTGCATTCAGTTGCTTATATCTTTCCTTTTTTCCTTTGCTTTTCACTTCTTTTCTTTGCACAGCTATTTGGAAGGCCTTCTCAGACAGCCATTTTGCTTTTTTGCATTTCTTTTCCATGGGGATGGTCTTGGTCCCTGTCTCCTATCCAATGTCACGAACTTCCGTCCAGAGTTCATCAGGCACTCTATCTATCAGATCTAGTCCCTTAAATCTATTTCTTACTTCCACTGTATAATCATAAGGGATTTGATTTAGGTCATATCTGAATGGTCTAGTGGTTTTCCCTACTTTCTTCAATTTAAGTCTGAATTTGGCAATAAGGAGTTCGTGATCTGAACCACAGTCAGCTCCTGGTCTTGTTTTTGCTATCTGTATAGAGCTTCTCCATCTTTGGCTGCAAAGAATATAATCAAGCTGATTTCAGTGTTGACCATCTGGTGATGTCCATGTGTAGAGTCTTCTCTTCTGTTGTTGAGAAAGGGTGTTTGCTATGACCAGTGCATCCTCTTGGCAAAACTCTGTTAGCCTTTGCCCTGCTTCATTCCGTGCTCCAAGGCCAAATTTGCCTGTTACCCCAGGTATTTCTTGAGTTCCTACTTTTGCATTCCAGTCCCCTATAATGAAAATGACATCTTTTGGGGGTATTAGTTCTAAGAGGTCTTGTAGGTCTTCATAGAACCGTTCAACTTCAGCTTCTTCAGCGTTACCGGTTGGGGTATAGGCTTGGATTACTGTGATATTGAATGGTTTGCCTTGGAAATGAACAAACATCATTCTGTCGTTTTTGAGATTGCATCCAAGTACTGCATTTTGGACTCTTTTGTTGACCATGATGGCTACTCCATTTCTTCTAAGGGATTCCTGCCCACAGTAGTAGATATAATGGTCATCTGAGTTAAATTCACCCATGCCAGTCCATTTTAGTTCACTGATTCCTAGAATGTCGATGTTCCCTCTTGCCATCTCCTCTTTGACCACTTCCAGTTTGCCTTGATTCATGGACCTAACTTTCCAGGTTCCTATGCAATATTGCTCTTTACAGCATTGGACCTTGTTTCTATCACCAGTCACATCCACAACTGGGTATTATTTTTGCTTTGGCTCCATCCCTTCATTCTTTCTGGAGTTATTTTTCCACTGATCTCCACTAGCATATTGTGTTCTAGAGTGAGAACCAGGAAGCTGGCAGTATGGAGACTTTTTCTGCAGGCAATTAGTGTAGACCAAAAAGAGAGGCAGAGAAGAAAGGGCAGGTAATCGAAGTTCTGTGATGAGTTGCTGCTTTTTCCAGATCTTTTCATGCAGTTGGTCTGGTCCTTTTCACCATGGAGACCAGTACCTTCAATTAGGAACTGCATTTTCACGTGTTATTTACCTGGCTCAAGCACTGATTGCTATAAGCAAAATCTGAACTGAAAAGGAGGCTTAATAATCAAAGTGCACAAAGACTCCTATAAATTGTCTCTTCAATTGTAACTTTTATCAAGGGCGAGGTCTTCTGAATGATCCTTTATTAAGGCACATGCCACTTAACATGCCAAAATATCACAGATATTTTCTCCTTACTCACAGGATAAGCACCAAGTTTACTCAAGAACAAATGTGACTCTGGAATAAAGAAAGTGGGACTATATCTGAAATAAGATCTGAGTTTGAATCTCAGATCTGAAGAAAACTAATATGAAAACATTGTTGTTATTCCTGTTACAAATTACTTGGACACTGTTCTCACTTTACAGCAGCTCTGTTCATTATTCCCATGTTACAGTGGGAAAATTGGAGCTGAGAGACATTAACTAACTTGAGGAATAGTTATTAAGCTAGAGACCAGTATTGAACCAGAGCTGCCTTCTCAAATACCACAGCTGTTTGGGTTCCATCAGAGCTGCGAAAGGCAGGTGATTATATACATGGATTTTCCAGAAGACATGATCAGAACATTCTATTCCCTCAATTGTTTTTAGGGCAGGAATGAGACTAAAGTATTGTGTCAACACATAGCTCCAACTACACCATGTATTTCTTACTTGTAATTCTTGTTTACTTTGTAATTTTTTAAAGATTTTCATATCATGACTGTTTCAATTCAAATAGTTGGATGATAGATTGAAGCTTGTTTAACAGATGATGAAATTGAGATACAACTTGACTTTTCAAAGATCAGTTTACTAGCAGCTGTTGTTGTTTAGTCGCTAAGTCACGTTCAACTCTTTGCGACCTCATGGACTGCAGCACACCAGGCTCCCCTGTCCTTCACTATCTCCTAGAGTTTGCTCATGTCCATTGAGTCAGTGATGCTATCCAACCATCTCATCCTCTGCTGCCCCCTTCTCCTCCTGCCCTCAGTCTTTCCCAGAATCAGGGTCTTTTCCAATGAATCAGCTCTTGGCATCAGGTGCCCAAAGTATTGGAGCTTCAGCTTCAGCATCAGTCCTTCCATTGAGTATTCAGGGTTGATTTCCTCAAGTTCTGACTGGTTTGATCTCCTTGCTGTCCAAGGGACTCTCAAGAGTCTTCTCCAGCACCACAATTCCAAAGTATTAATTCTTCAGTGTTCAGCCTTCTTTATGGTCCAACTCTCCCATCGATACATGACCACCGGAAAACCGTAGTTTTGACTGTATGAACCTTTGTAGGCAAAGTGATGTCTCTACTTTTTAATACACTGTCTAGGTTTGTCATAGCTTTCCTTGATAGTGGCCAAGTTGAGGAATACCCTGGGACCCTCATTTCTGGGCTACTGGTTGTCATGACAATGCAGAGGTGGCTCTACCATGGTTCTTGTTTAGGTGGTGGGGCCTGGATGTCACACTGACCTAGGCTAAGCAACTGGAAAAGCAAACAAACAAGCAAGCCTTCACATACTAGTTTTTCAGATATTCTAGTTGTAGTTGCTACTAATAGTTTTGAAGAAAAAGTTTTTGAAGAAAAAGTTAGAAATACAGTATTCACTAACTATTTTCTGCAAATAAATTTTGCACAGGAAAAGACAATTGTTAGGTGAATTTTAGAATTAGGAAAGTTCAGACATTTAATGCAGATTAAAATGTCCCTGGTTTTGCTCCTGTAACCACTTCTTTGCTAGCCGGCATTTCTGTGAGTCAGTTACACTTGTAAGGAAAATCGAACCCTTTTGAAAAGCAAACCCTCTCAAAAGAGTGACCTCTATCAGGAGCCAGTGGTGTCTGTTTTCACAGTTGATTCTGGCTGCCTCATTATTCCCACTTCCCAAACTCCTAAATACAAATAGCTGTACCATATCTTCTGACTTCATTCATTTGATCCACAAATATTTATTAAGCACTTAACATGTGCAAGGTTTCTCTTGTTGCTCAACTGGTAAAGAATCCGCCCACAATGGGGGAGACCTGGGTTCAATCCCTGGGTTGGGAAGATTCCCTGAAGGAGAGAAAGGCTACCCATTCCAGTATTCTGGCCTGGAGAATTTCTTTTTTTTGTTTTTTTTCACAGTATAATTTTTCTATTTTATTACTATTTTTAATCTCTTGTCTATATAATAGATATGCATATATAGGAAAAAACACAGTATACATAGGGTTCAGTGTCTTCCACGTTTTCAGGCATCCAGAGGGGTTCTTGGAACATATACATGTAGAGCGGGATCACTGTACTCCTCTTCTCTGGACTCCCGTCCCTGCCTTCCTAGTCCGGGGCTGGTTTGGTGCCCTGAGCAGACTCCCTAGGGCAGAGTCCCCTTCAGGCTCTTGTGGACATCATACTTACTCACATGACAAAACTTCAAACATAATAAACTAAACTAATGAATTAAGTTACATTTCATTTTCTCTGTCCTTTTTCCCCTTCAGTTACCAAATTAGGCTAAAAGACCATCAATAAGAAACACAACTACCAATTTTAAATGCCAAGTCATTTCTCTAGAAAAGACAGCAAAATCAGTCACGTGAATGACAGGATGAACTTTTCTGGCCATTTGGAAATCTCTTAGATCATTAGAACGAGAGGAACTCCTTCACCAACCATACCCCACACACATGCAGAGTACTGACTTTTCACATTCGGTGTCTTTGACACCAAGGATTTAATAAATTCAGCCACTATTATGGGAAATATTTTTATTGTTAGTTTTATCAGAAATGTGTATATATGGACAATTTTTGATGCTTAATTTTATTAGAACCAGAACCATGCTTTCTAGAAGATCATTCCTTCTAGAAAATCAAATCTCCAAGGTTAGAATGGAAGACAATGAGAAACTAGATTTCACTTTATTATTTACCTTTATCAAGTCATCCAAAGCACATCAATTCTTTTATGTATTACTTTAACATGATAAAATAAATCATTCATTATTACTGTGAAAACATGAGCCAAAAACCTTGTATTTTTAATCTTCAAGTCAATCGTCAACTTTTCTAAGATTTTTAAACATATGAAGATAAAAATCATTTCAAATAATAGAACTCAAACACCATGTACATTTGTGATGAGGTGTAACAGTCAACTTTAAGCCTCAGATTTTCCAGGTTTTAGCTGAAATAAGCCTTATTAGTGTCTCAGATTTTTATCAGTCTTGTTTGGGGGCTTATTAGACCTTATTTTGCCTTATTAGACCTACATAGAGTACAATTTTAAAATATGTTAATGGCCTATACTGAGAATATGGCATGAATGGGTTTATAACTCCTTAGGGACAGCAGTGGAACCACAACACATCCTGCAAACACACGTGAGAGCCCTAGATATCCCTGGGCTGGACAGTTTCACACAATCATTTTTTCTCTGAGGCTGAACTCTGTGGTTTGATCTTCCTAGCAGCTTCCAGAACAGAAGTCAGGTTTACTTTGTCTCCAAATTCTTTTTCTCGGTGCTCGAGAAGAATGCCCTGCTTTCCTGGTCCCATCACAAAGAGTCCCCCAAGGATGAAGCCCTCGCCTTCCAGATTTCCAGAAAAGCCTCCATTCCAGGCCCGGAAGAAGTTTTGCCAGACGCCCAGACGGACAAATCCCATGAACATCATCTTCCGTCTTTGTGGGCCATAGAACATTTTCTTTTCATCCAGGAAGACTTCTCCTTTGAAATAAGGCTGGAAGTCCTTAACTTCATTCATGACGTGCTCCTTTACCACTGCATAGAGGGGGACGCCCAGCTCGTCCAACTTGGGCTTCAGGGAGGACAAATCTGCAGCCTCCTCCCGACAGAGGAAGCAGCCTGGCCTCCGCACAGCCATAATCACAGCTCCATTCTTCTCCCAGAGCGCCTTCGCTTTAAAAGTTACTGCATCCTTCTCCAGTGTTTTCAGGTCTATGTCCTCCAGATACTCCAGTGCTGCTTTCTGGGGCTTGACCAGAAACATGTCTGTGTTGGCCAGGAGCAGTGCCAAGGCAGCGGCTCCTATGGCCCCCGCACCAATGGACCACATTCCCATGCTGAAGAAACTGGGATCCTCAGTTTCCTCACTTGCCTTCGCGGACTTCACGAGTCTCGCAGACCCCCAGCGCGCCGCACGTACGACTCTCGCTCCCCAGCCTCGCGCCTCCTCTAGCGAACGCTGCCGGGTGGGCTGACCGACTGAACCCTCCCGGCCCGAGGGGTCCCACGGGGGCCCCCGCGCCTGCGCCTGCGCCTGGCCTGGAGAATTTCACTTTCATTTTAATATGTGCAGACACTGTTCTGGTCTCTTGGGATATGTTAGGGAACAAACAGAAGAATCTCTGCCCTCTAGAAACTTACATTCTCGCAACTTTGAAGGTACTTAGCTATTCACATAGTAATAGCATTACATATGTTGATTTCTACGGGAAGGGGAATCCATTACAGTATTCTCATGTAGAGCTGGTTTCCAGTCACAGCCTTTCCATGACCATAGCTGCTGGTAAATAGTCTGAGTAAAGGAATGTTAAGAGGAAATATTCTCATAAACTCAGTATGCATTCTTCTGACCTTTTGGCTCTACCTCAGGACAGCTAGGAGCCTAATAGAAGTCATGGGCTAGTTGCCCTTAAGAGTTGAAGTTAAATCAGTTTTTCTTCATGGTAGTCAAGGAAAGAAACCTTTTCTCCCCCATCCCATGCTGAGCACTGTATTAATCATTCATTGCTCATGAACTTCAGACATACATCTTTGTTTTCTGCACATAATTCCATAGTGATAAAAAAAACCAAAGGGCTCTGGGTGGAAACCAGGCAGAATGGGGAGGAAAGAGGAAGATGATAGAACAGTCTCACAGCTTAAACAGTGTCAAGAGGCACAAAGAGAGAAATCTTTTGTCTCTCATGTTGCCTCCCAATCTAGGCTGGTCTTGAAACTTTTAAGAGTCTCTGCAGCTCAAAATCTGAAAGTATAAGATAATGGGGAAGTACTTTGGCTTCTTCCTAGCTTTGTTACAGCACAGCTATAGAAGAAATCAGCAAGTACATTTCAAAAAACAAATGTGAAAAATATTGAGCTTATGCATTTATGAAGGTTCTGGTTCATCAATTAAAGCTTCATTTTTTAAAAAATAAAAATTGTTATTTTGAGTCAGTTATGGAGTCTCTTTCAACGTAAAAAATTCAGCAGGTTATGTGTGTAATTTTTCATATAGGAAATTGCTCTTTGGGACTTCCTTTGAGCCCATCCTCTAAGTTCTAAAAGAGCTGCTATTCATTAGGCCCAGTTGACATGAGAAGTTATACTTTTCTCGGTTTTCTTAAAAAAAAATGACAGTTGACATTTTGCAGCTTTTGAATGTGGGTCGGAAGATGACAAATAGTTGAACATATGTCATTAAGGTACTCTGAAGTAGGTAACTAAACTCTGGATGTGTGCAGGCGATGGAGGCAGGAACGAGAAGGAGGTGTCTCAGTGGAGCAACTGCTGGGCATGAAGGCTCCGTAGACGACTGCTCTGTGCTTGCCAAGTACTTGGGTTCTGCAGTGGCATTGAAGCAGACTCTTGTTCAAAGTTGCTGGGTTTTTTTTTTAAGATACCTAATTAGGATGAATAAAATAGTCATGTCCTGTGTGAAAATCTTCACTGTTGTGACTGTTTATCCTTAAAATTTGGGGGTAGGTTGGGAAGCCAATAGTAGTAATTTGAATGATGCATGAAATACTTTATAAAAGCTTTCTGGATCTCTATTAGAAGTCTGATAACAGTAATATTATAATTCAAATGTTACTATAAATGTACATGCAAATCCTTAGTCTATCTTTTATTTCCTATTCTGATATTAGATGGGCTTCCCAAGTGGCTCAGTGGTAAAGAATCCACCTGCCAATTCAGCAGCTGAAGGAGATATGAGTTCAGTCCCTGGATGGGGATGATCCCCTGGAGAAGGAAATGGCAACTCACTTCAGTATTCTTGCCTGGAAAATCCCATGGACAGAGGAACCTGGTGGGCTACAGTCCGTGGGGTCGGTCACAAAGAGAGTTGGACACAGTCATAATAAATATGTGTCATACATCAAAAGACACAACTGTGTCTTTTTTTTCTAACAATATAAAAAGCAACATGAAAAGTACAACTTCTCATGACAAGTGTGATCAAAAGCTTTAGCAAGAAAACTAAACTACCATATTTCACGGAAATAATGATTGGTCAAAGTTGAATAGTATGCCCTTGAGTTTAACACAAAATCACGGATCAAACACCATTTATCCGGCAAATTCCCTGCTCAGTTCACCCTCCAACACCTGAGAGGTTATGGAGCACAAGGGTTGAGGAGGCTTCTGGACCAAACCTTCCCTCCCAACAGAGTGTATGATGAGGGAACGCAAGAAGGAACATGGTCCCGATGGGTTTTTCTCACAGTTGGGGTACAGTGGAGCTGATCCAGCAGCTGCTGGGGCCTAACACCGTTCTGGCTTTTTCTTGCCAATTCAAGGATAGGCCTACCTGAGTTTCTATTTTCTGAGAAAGCCCTAACCTTGGATTTTCACTCTAAACCCAATATAGATGGTATATGGTTGGGAATGGCTAGCCACAGACGAGCTGATAGGGATATATTGGGAGTGGTTAGCAAAAAATATGTGGAATGTGTATCAGAAATAGGCCCTCAGAACTCAGTTGGACACCAGGGATGATAACAAATTCAGCAACACTATTAATTAATGTAAACCCTATTGTGTTTTATGTGTGGCAAGTTCTTTTTTCAAAAATTCTATCTTCTCTGGGGAGATATCATGTCACAAATGTTATGAAGAACTCATATACCAGAGGTTTCCACTTTTTGAGGAAAGAATCTACTGTCTTTCTACCCCAAATCTTTGAGGTATACTTAGAAACTAGATGTACACGAAAAGCATAGACATCAACAACATGGTGTTGAATGAAGATGATTTTCAGTGGAAAAAAAATGAAATGAGATTTGTAACAGTATTATTTACGTACATTAAAACACAAACACATAAGCAACAACATTACACATTTTATAAGGGTCCATGCATATCAGGGCTTCCCTGGTGGCTCAGATGGTAAAGAATCTGCCTGCAGTGCAGGAGACCTGGGTTCAGTCTCTGGGTCAGGACGATCACCTGGAGAAAGAAATGGCAACCCACTCCAGTCTTCTTGCCTGGATAATCCCATGGACAGAGGAGCCTGGTGGACTGAAGTTCATGCAGTCACAAAGAGTTGGACATGACTGAGAGACTAACAGTTAAAGCTTTTTTTTTTTTAAATGCATATCAGACACTCCCGAGTGACATACCTATGGGAAGGAAGAGTGAGGGGACACAGTGGGTGGGGCTGGAGATGAAGGGGTTAAATGAAATAAAGTAGAACTAGCAATCAAGGACCTGGCACCCACCCAGAATGCTGGGCTGTGGATTCCAGAGTGTAATTCACTCTGTGAACCTGAGGGCCAAAGATTCCCATGGCAGGAGTGAGAAGAGTTGGAAAGTGTGGGTCCTTGGGCACAAGAAAGGGAAAAGGAACCTACTGAGTTCATACTTCCTCCTCCATCCTCACCCCCTGCCAGGTCAGTGACATCTGCAGAAGGGGCCATGCCACAGGGAATTTATTCTATAGGGGACTGTCTAGAGAATATTCTAGCCCATGCAGGCCAGTCTCACAAGTATTCAGCTTGGTTGTTGTAGCTTGAAAGCAGTCATAGACAATCCACAAGAAATGTGGAGGGCTGTTTTCTGGTAAAACTTTACTTAAAAAACAAAAGGCAGACTGCATGTGGCCCATGGGCTATAGGCGGCTGACCCCTGGCGTGAGAGCTGGTGTCCGCCCTCCTCATGGACTGTCCAGAGCAGAGCCTCCAAGTTGATTCTGTCATTCAAAAATATGACCTCAGAGGACAGACAGAAAGGCATCAGGGCTCATTTAAATTCAGAGAAAACAAACCTGAGGTCCACAAGGGCCTCCGTGATCGTAGAATTTCAGACATCTTGAGCATTTGTTGCTGGGATAAATAACCTGTGGGCAGGGTTCACATCATTTGTCATTTGATCAAGTCAAGAGCATGTTTCATAGGCAAATGCAAATGCTCAAGAGCTTTTCTGAGTTTGTAGCAAGTCCCCAGGCTCAGGAAGATCCTCTGGAGTAGGAAATGGCAATCCACTCCAGGATTCTTGCCTAGAGAATTCCCTGGACAGAGAAGTCTGGCGGGCTACAGTCCATAGAGTCGCAAAACAGTCAGACATGACTGAGCGAGCTTCCACAGCAAGTGGCAGGAATTTACATCCTGTGTGTCCCAGCGGCATGGTGCCAGGGGCTCCCTCTCTACCTCTCCCTGACATTTCGGCCTAAGTCTTTGGGGTATTCCCTCCACGAACCCCAACACTAGACTGGAGGTTGTCTAGGTAAGAGCTAAACCCATGCCTGCAGCTCATATTAAGGGAACATAAGACAAAAGCATAAAGTCTTCAAAATGATCATTTCTACATGAATAAGCCAATCAAGCACTGTAGATTCAAGCATGAGGATCACCAGTGCAAAGCTTTTCGGATGTCAACAGCAAAAGGTAAACAAAATGAGGTAGCTGGACTGCCTTTTACCTCCGCCCTAGTCCGCTGGCTTCGAGTTGCTAATTATCGTCTCTCGAGGCTCCTGTCCCGTCTTCCCATCATCTTTGTCTGACAAGCATCTAAGCCTCTCATTACTGCATGTCTGGCTGTTTCCCAGCAGAGGGCCGGCTCCCTCTGGCACTGGAGGGACAGCCTGTACCCTGATTGGCTGACATCTTAATTCTGTCCTGTAACAGCGCACTTATCCATGGCCATCCACTTGGTCCAAGTGAGATTTCCCCAGGCACCCCTTCCCCTGCATTTGGACTCAAGTCTATAGTGTCTTGCTGTGGCTCCAATACTTTACTCTCCTGAGGAGAGGCTGTAAGGCAGAAAAGGCCCACTTTAAAGCCTGTATAAATTAGTGTCAGTCACAAAATTCACCCACAGTATTTCTCAGGAGTCCACATGTCGAGAGAGAGGTGAGAAGAATCATGAGCTGGGTGTGCTCTCCTGTTCGGCCCACCAGGATTTCAGTCCAGGGCCTGCACATACTAAGACAGGGCGGGACTTTCTCCAAGCCGACTTAGGGGGAAAAATTAATAGTCAAAGGCTCCACGGACCTGTTATCCCCATGTTTGGTTATAAATCCACAATATTGAAATATTGAAACTTGTGCATGAAGGTAGTCCACTTTGTTAGTCTTACTTGAGAAATTGCCCTCAGTGTGGTTAACTGTACCTGATTTGAATGTTCACTCTTAATGAGATTTGGAAACAGGAATCTGACTTCAAGCTTCCCTGTAAGTAAAACAATGCAAAATGTGTTCATCTCAGCTCACCCACACGAGGCCTCAGGTGCCCAAGTAACAACTGCATTTACATTTTTGGTCTTGTGTCAGAGCAAAAGGAAAGACCAATTTATACCTGCTGAGTGTCCTCTGTCTTTCTGCCCAGATCCAACGTTGGTCTTGTTTTTTCAGCTCTGCAACTCTGTCTTCTTTCCTGCAGCAATTCTGTCGCTGAGCCCACGAGGTCACACACCCAGGTAACCTCTTAGCCTTCATTCCTGCATTTCCCTGGAGGAGGGAAACAAGCACGCCTTCTCCCTTCCAGGTGCCAAGATGACAGGGAACTCAAGAGAGACACAGAGAGACAATATTCTTTCTACTTCTGGTGAGCATTCTGAACATTTTGTTTAAAGGGTCAAGAACTTGACCTTTGACATAGAAAACAAATTAAAATATGTGTGTATGTTAGTCCCAAATTCTGAATTAGCAACCCCCCGCCCCACTACCACCCTTTCCCCTTTGGTAACCACATGTTTGTTTTCTATGCCAAAGATCATTCTCTTGACCGTTTAAACAAAATGCCCAGGACTTCCCTGGTGGTCCAGTGGTAGAGAATCTGCCTGCCAATGCAGGGGACACCAGTTCCATCCCTGTTTTGGGAAGATTCCATGTGGTGCAGGGCAACTAACTGGTTGCCCACAACTATAAATAACCAAGAAGGACCTACTATATAGGACAGGGAGCTCTACTCAATATCTTGTAAGAACCTATAAGGGAAAAGAACCTGAAAAAAGAAAAGATATGCATAACAGAATCACTTTGCTGTGTACCTTAAACTAACACAACATTGTAAATCAACTATGTTGTTGTTGTTTGGTCACTAAGTCGTGTCCGATTCTTTGCAACACATGGACTACAGCACTCTAGGCTCCTCTGTCCTTTGTTATCTCCTGGAGTTTGCTCAAATTCATGTCCAGTGGATCGGTGATGCTGTCTAACCATCTCATCCTCTGCCACCCTCTTCTCCTTTTGCTTTCAATCTTTCCCAGCACCGTGGTCTTTTCCAGTGAGTCGGCTCTTCGAGTCAGGTGGCCAAACTATTGGAGCTTCAGCATCAGTCCTTCCAATGAATATTCAGGACTGATTTCCTTTAGCACTGACTGGTTTGATCTCTTTGCAGTCTAAGGCACTCTCAAGAGTCTTCTTTAGCACCACAGCTATACTTCAATTTAGAAAAAAAAGAGAGACTGACCTTTAATTAGTTATAGTAATAGAAATGCCTCGCTTTGAATGTTCATTGTATGTCAAGCCCTTTGCTAAGAACTTCCTCTATACTTTATCCTCCCAGCAACCCTGGGTAGGAGGAATTTCACATGGGGAAACTGAAATTGGAGAAATTAAGTGACTTGCTCAGATGTGGAATTTGAAACTGGGGAGTCTGGGCCCTGTTTCCAGTCTCTGGAAAGGAGTAGAAGAGGTTCCACCCTGAGTCTCGCCACTTTGTGGCTATGCAGTTCTCAAGGGAGACCAGTCTCCATCATCCCGTGTAGGACTTACACAGTACACACTCAAAATGCCTCCTGGATTAATCTTGGCAGCCCATACGTTACCACCCTCCTCCTCTTCTCCTGCCATCAGTCCCTGTCTGTTCAGGGAATGTTAACTCGGGTTATTATTAGCTGAAGAATAATTATAGCTATAAATATAAAATTAATGTATGTGAATGTATTAATACCTCTCTCCTGCCCTTAATCTTGTCTACAGTTTTATCATGAAGGGGCGTTTTACTGTCTTCAACCTAATCTCTGCTAGACAGAATAGAGTTTCTTTGGATTTAGTGTGCACAGGGCATAACTCCTTAGTCCAACAGAGATTAGGGGTGGTTTTTTGTGTTTGCTGTTAGAAATGGTTGAACCTGGTCTACAAAAGAGATGCCAACAACCCCTTTGTCAATGAATGCTTTTCTAGACTCTTTTCCTGGTAACTTTTTCGAATAATGACAGGTGTGTGAGATGGCCTGCCAAGACAGGGTTGCAGAAATGCTTTTGGAACAGTGCAAAACTGCCCCCCCCCATATGCCTCAAACAGAAAACCTTGGTTCCATTAGGACTGTTCTCTAACGGAGGTAACTGAAAAACAAAAGTGTTAATTTGCTCAGTCATGTTGAAATCTTTGTGATCCCATGGACTGTAGCTTGCCAGGTGGCTCTGGCCATGGCATTTTTCCAGGCAAGAATATTGATGTGGGTTGTCATTCCCTCCTCCAGGGGATCTTTCTGACTTACATCGGAGGCCCAAAGGCAAACTCCCACACTGACCAAACCCTAGAACAACAGTCAACAATAATAAGAGCCGACCTCTACTTAAAGCTTTCTGTAGGTCCAAAAAAGATCTTAATGACCGAGATAACCACGATGGTGTGATCACTCACTTAGAGCCAGACATCCTCAAATTTGAAGTCAAGTGGACCTTAGGAAGCATCACCATGAACAAAGCTAGTGGGTGATGGAATTCCAGTTGAGTTATTTCAAATTCTAAAAGATGGTGCTGTGAAAGTGCTACAGTCAACATGCCAGCAAATTTGGAAAACTCAGCAGTGGCCACAGGACTGGAAAAGATCAGTTTTCATTTAACCCCAAAGAAAGGCAATGCCAAAGAATGTTCAAACTACTGTACAATTGCACTCATCTCACACACTAGCAATGTAATGCTCAAAATTCTCCAAGCAAGGCTTCAACAGTATGTGAACTGAGAACTTCCAGATGTTCAAGCTGGATTCAGAAAAGGCAGAAGAACCAGAGATCACATTACCAAAATCCGTTGGATCATAGAAAAAGCAAGAGAGTTCCAGAAAAACATCTGTATCTGCTTTATTGACTATGCCAAAGCCTTTGACTGTGTGGATTGCAACCAACTGTGGAAAATTCTGAAAGAGATGGGAATACCAGATCACCTTGCCTGCCTCCTGAGAAATCTGTATGCAGGTCAAGAAGCAACAGTTAGAACCAGACATGGAATAATGGACTGACTCCAAGTTGGGAAAGGAGTACATCAAGGCTGTATATTGTCACCCTGCTTATTCAACTCATATGCAGAGTACATCATGTGAAATTTCAGGTTGGATGAAGCACAAGCTGTAATCAAGATTGCTGAGAGAAATATCAGTAAACTCAGATACGCAGATGACACCACTCTTATGGTAGAAAGTGAAGAACTAAACATCCTCTTGGTGAAAGTGAAAGAGGAGAGTGAAAAAGCTGGCTTGAAACTCACCATTCAGAAGATGAAGATCATGGCATCTCGTCCCATCACTTCATGATAAATAGATGGGGAAACAAGGGAAACAGTGAGACACGAAAATCACTGCAGATGGTGACTGCAGCCATGAAATTAAAAGACACTTGTTCCTCAGAAGAAAAGCTATGACCAACCTAGGCAGCATATTAAAAAGCAGAGACATTACTTTGCCGACATACGTCTGTGTAGTCAAATCTATAGTTTTTCCAATAGTCATGTATGGATGTGAGAATTGGATCATAAAGAATTGATGCTCTTGAACTGTGGTGTTGGAGAAGACTCTAGAGAGCCCCTTGGACTGCAAGGAGATCCAACTAGTCCATCCTAAAGGAGATCAGTCCTGAATATTCATTGGAAGGACTGATGCTGAAGCTTTAGCTCCAGTACTTTGGCACCTGATGTGAAGAACTGACTCACTAGAAAAAGCCCTGATGATGAGAAAGGTTAAAGGCAGAAGGGGAAGTGGGTGATAGAGGATGAGATGCTTGGATGGCATCACTGACTCGATATACATGAGTTTGAGCAAACCCTGGGAGTTGGTGATGGACAGGGAATCCTGGCCTTCTGCAGTCCATGGGGTATCAAAGAGTTGGGCATGACTGAGCAACTGAATTGAACTCGTGGGTCCAGATGCTATGCTAAGCAAGTTACACATACTGAGTTGTTGCTATAGCTTTGAGTATACTATTACTCCCACTTAACAGATGAGGAAACTAAGGTAACAGGTAGCAAAATTGTAGCGACAAGATTGAAGCACAGAACCTGTTGACCTTTTCAGTCCTCTGACTCACCATGAGACTCAGCCAAGTGATAGTGTCCCTGCTGCTCCAGGGCCCTGGCAGGCAACTTGAAGAAGTGAGGTCAGAGGGTGCAAACCACAGGGAGTGAGGGGGCTGGAACACATGGAGAGAACATGATCTAGCCCAGGAGGAGCTGCCACTCACAATAGGAGGATGTGTAGGCCAGGTCCCAGGCCTTTTGCTTTGTCCAGAGTGGCCAAAAAAGCTGAAGTTCAGTAAGAGATCTCTCAGTTTTTGAATGTTGGCTCCTTATTTTATAAAGGCACTCGCCATGCCAACCTCCTACACCTGCCACTCATGCAAAGCCTAAAGGTGGCCCTCTCCTTCCTCCACTGCACTGGCTCCACACAGTGTGCCCCTTCCCAGGGCTTTGCTCTCAGACATTGATCTTCTGTCTGAAAGTGCTCCCGCCTGGGCTCAAACTATCTGCTCAGCTTCATGAATGCATACTGTTGAAGAACAGAGACAGACTTGGGGAACCCACCTGCTTCCATGAGTCCTTCTGCGGTTTACTCAGCTCAGTGGGGACTGCACCTCCGAGCTTTCCCACATCCTCTCTGTAGGGATCAGTGTCCTCTTGGCCAAAGTTCTCCCGAGCTTTGTACCGTGCCTGGCTGTATCCTTTCTTCCTTTTACCTGGTCCATTTCTCCTCTCTCCCAGTTACACAGTCAGCCTCTTGGAACAAGTCCAAAGTCTTACTAATTACCTCACTCTTCCTATTTTCCCCAAATCTGATCTCAGTGCTTAATAGGTTTACCTTTCAAGTATTTGCTGAATTAAATATAAAAATTGCAGTACAGATGAGGCTTGTCTTTGTATTCTTATTAATGACAAGGTAGGTTCAGTTGCTTTAATAAAGAACTAAAACTACAGTTACTTTGCCTCTTTAAATCTGTTTTCTCATCTAGTAAGTATTATCAAACCTATAGGAATCACTTAATAGGTATAAATTGCTTATCACAGCGCCTGACGCATAGAAGGCACTCAGGAGAGGTCAGTTCATCTTGTTGTCACAGCTTTCATGATTAAATACAATTGTTGTTTAGACTCTTTTCGATCCCATGAACTGTAGCACTCCAGACTTCCCTGTCCTTCACCATCTACCAGAGCTTGCTCAAACTCATGTCCATTGAGTCGATGATGCCATCCAACCATTTCATCCTCTGTTGCCCTTTTCTCCTCTTACCCTCAGTCTTTCCCAGCATCAGGGTCTTTTCCAATGAGTCAACTCTTGGCATCAGGTGGCCAGAGTATTGGAACTTCAGCTCCAGCATCAGTCTTTCCTACGACTATTCATGGCTGATTTCCTTTAGATTGAGTGGTTTGATCTCCTTGCAGTCCGAGGGTCTCTCAAGAGTCTTCTCCAACACTACAGTTCAAAAGCATCAATTCTTTGGCAGCCAGCCTTTTTTCTGGTCCAACTGTCACATCCATACATACCTACTGGAAA
Organism: Moschus berezovskii; assembly: GCF_049115385.1. Classification (NCBI taxonomy): domain Eukaryota; kingdom Metazoa; phylum Chordata; class Mammalia; order Artiodactyla; family Moschidae; genus Moschus; species Moschus berezovskii. The sequence continues at coordinate 140,751,702 of NC_142488.1, read as the reverse complement.
AACCATAGCTTTGACTAGACAGACCTTTGTCAGTAATGTCTGTGCTTTTTACTGTGCTGTCTAGGTTGCGCATAGCTTTCCTTCCAAGGAGGAAGTGTCTTTTAGTTTCATGGCTGCAGTCAGCATCTGTAGTGATTTTGGAGCCCAACAAAATAAAATCTGTCACTGATTCCATTGTTTCCCCATCTATGTGCCGTGAAGTGATGGGACCGGATGCTATGATCTTCATTCTTTGAATGTTGAGTTTCAAGCCGGCTTTTTCACTCTTCTCTTTCACTTTTATCAAGAGGCTCTTCGGTTCCTCTTCACTTTCTACCATAAGGGTGTTGTCATCTGCATATCGGAGATTTATTGATATTTCTCCTAGCAATCTTGATTACAGCTCAGGCTTCATCCAGCCCAGAATTTCACATGATGTATTCTGCATAGAAGTTAAACAAGCAGGGTTACATTATACAACCTTGATATACTCCTTTCCCAATTTTGAACCATTCTGTTGTTCTATGTCGAGTTCTAACTGTTGCTTCTTGATTTGCATACAGGTTTCTCAGGAGGCAAAGAAGGTGGTCTGGTATTCCTATCTCTTTAAGAATTTTCCACAGTTTGTTGTGATCCACACAGTCAAAGGCATTATAACATGGTCAAGGAAGCAGAAGTAAATTTTTTTCTGGAATTCTCTTGCTTTTTCAATGATCCAACAGATGTTAGTCATTTGATCTCTGGTTCTTCTGCCTTTTCTGAATCCAGCTCGTACATCTGGAAGTTGTCAGTTCACATACTGTTGGAGCCTAGCTTGAAGGATTTTGAGCATTTTGAGCATTACCTTGCTAGCACGTGAAATGAGCACAATTGTGCCGCAGTTTGAACATTCTTTGGCATTGCCCTTCTTTGGGACTGGAATGAAAACTGATCTTTTCCAGTCCTGTGGCCACTGCTGAGGCTTCCAAATTTGCTGGCATATTGAGTGTAACACTTTAACAGCATCATCCTTTAAGACTGAAATAACTCAGCTGGAAGGCCCACTTGACTTTGAATTCCAGGCTGTCTGGGTCTAGGTGAGTGATCACACCATCATGATTATCTGGGTCATTAAGACCTTTTCCGTATAGTTATTCTGTGTATTCTTGCCACCTCTTCTTAATCTCTTCTGCTTCTGTAGGTCCTTACCGTTTCTGCATTTCAGGATTTAATACAATAGAGCTAAGATTTACTGAAAGCCAAGGCTGATTTTATTGCAGGTGATCCTCACATCCTGAACTGAGATCCCAAAGAACTCATGAAAGGTCTCTTCCAAATGAAGACAGCAGTTAAAGTTCCACCTATTCATTTTTTGCCTGTAATTGTTTGCTTGAGCCTGGTAAGAAAAATACTGCTTTCCTTTTTAACAGAACTTTTACGAATCTAAGTGATTAATATGCTCATTACTCTCTGTCATAGGCTGCATTTTGTGCCCACCTCCAAATTCACATGTTGAGGCCCTAACCCCAGCACTTCAGAACGTGCTTCTATTTGAAGATAGTGACTTTAAAAAGGTAATTAAGGTTAAATGAGGTCATATGAGTGGGCCCTAATTCATTCTGACTGTGATTCTTATAAGAAGAGGAAGTTTGGAGACATAAAGGGACACAGGGTTGGGCACGCACAGGGAAGGTGCCATCTGAAGATTCAGGATGGAGACCACCATCTACAAGCCAAGGAGAGACGCTTCAGGAGGAACTTGACCTGCTGACACCTTAATCTTGGACTTCCAGTCTTGAAAACTATCAGAAAATGAATTTCTGGGGCTTTTCTGGTCGCTCAGTAGCACAGAAACCACCTGTTAATGCAGAAGACACAGGTTCAATCCCTGATGTGGGAAGATCCCACATGCCACGAAGCAACTACCCGTGCACCACAACTGTTGAGCCTGTGCTCTAGAAACTGGGAGCTGAAACTCTTGTAGGCTGTGTGCCCTAGAAGCCATGTTCTGCAGCAAGAGAAGCCACCACAATGAGAAGCTTGCACACCACAACTAGAGAGTAACCACTGCTCACCACAACTCGAGAAAAGCCTGTGCAGCAACAAAGACCCAGAACAGCAATAAATAATTATTTTTTATAAAAAGGAATTTCTGCTCTGCATGCTACCCAGTGTGTGACTCTTTGTTCTGGCAGCCCTAGCAAACTAATACCTGCTTCTTCTTTTGGACCTTTGCCCCTTCCTAGTGATGGAGCTCCAGAAAATGGGTGATGGGGATCTGCTTGAAGGAAATGGAAGAAGAATATACTTTGGGAGAAACAATGTTTGCCTAAAAACTCTGTCTCCTGGCCTAATATTTGGGAGATTTTCTGAGGAAGACCTGTGTGGTAGGTCCTGCCCACATCCTCTCTGCCTCATGGCTGCGGCCCATACCAGCCAGACATTAAACTGCCAGCATCTCATCAGTGGCTTGGAGGTTTTTCCCTTGTGCCTGAAACCTACTTTGTCAGTGCTCAGGGCAGACTGAAAATGTCAGAGAATTGGTGCTTTATGACCCATAGGAACTGGAGTATAAATACCCCAGCTCTCTCATCCTCAAACATGATAACTCAGATAACTCTCCATAGGCTTGCAGAGCTCTCCAGTAGGATTAAGCTCCCTTAATCTTTCTTGAAATGCACCTTTTCTAGGCTCCTTTCCTATCTCCATGGAAGCTCTCCATCCTTCCTCTGCAAAGCACATCTCCCAAGGAAACTACTTGCTCTGGAATTCTTATTTTAGGCTGTGATTCTGGGGGACCCAAAACTAGGGCCACCTGCCTTCTAGCTGCCTGTGTGTGCATATGAAACATCCAAATTTAAAGATGCTGCTGTGGTTTCTAATTTAACAAGATGATACACTGCATTGGGGCTTTCCTGGTGGCTCAATGGCAAAGAATCTGACTGCCAATGCAGGAGACTCGGGTTCAGTCCCTGGGTTGGGAAGATCCCCTGGAAAATGAAACAGCAACCCACTCTAGTATTCTCGCCTGGAGAATTCCATGGACAGAGGAGCCCAGTGGGCTACAGTCCATGGGGTCGCAAGAGTCAGACACAACTTAGTGATTAAACAACAACACTGCATCCAGTTCTTTCTGTAATAAGGTGGCAAGTGGGTTCATCAACTGGTGAACCCTGGAGCCTCTCCTTGCAGGAAAGGGTGTTCTAAAGTCCTGCCTTATGGAAATGCCTTTGCGTCAAATCAACTATGCTGCATTTTTTTCTTCCATAAACACCAAAGCCCAATCTTTTCAGTTCTTCTTGGCTTTTTAAAAAAACATTAAATTGAAGGATAATTGTTTTACAGAATTTTGTGGTTTTCTATCATGCACCAACAAGAACCAGCCATAGGTACACCCATGTCCCCTCCCTCCCGACCTCCCTCCCACCTCTCTCCTCATCCCACCCTTCGGACTGTCTCAGAGCCCCTGTTTGAGTTCCCTGAGTCATATAGCAAATTCCCATGGCTTTCTATTTTACATGTGGTCTTGTCAATTTCTATGTTACTCTCTCCATGCATCTCACCTCCTCCCTCCTCTCCTCCCACCATGTCCTTATTGGCTTTACTTAGCCTGCACTCTTGCATCACATCTCCATGATGGGTAGGTGTGTTTGCCTCAGGGTGGAGTGGTTTTAATGAGTTCTCTTGTGCCTGAGCTGCATGTTTCCTTATGCGACTGCTCTAATACCTGCTGTGTTTTCATGGTCCAGGGGGTGCAGTTGGGGGAGTTGCTTCTGAATAGGCATCCAAGTGACAATGAGCGAAACAGACTTCTTAGGAATAATGCAAGCTGCCCTGTGTATGCAGTAAAGTTTCTGCTAGGCCCACTGACCCTAATCCCTTTCTCATTACTCTCAGGCTACTGTTGAGCATGTCAGAGGTTGAGGTCTTCTCAGTGACTACTCAGAACAATGCTAAGGATGTTCCTCATTGAGTAACTGTCAACCTTCTAGGCTCCCTTAACCCCCTGAAAAATGTACACAGCCAGGTCCACAGTTCTGGAATGAGAAGCCCTGGCACGAGGCTGTGGATGAATGTGTTAGCCAGGCCTCATCTGACAGTGCATGCAACCTCTTTAGCTGGTTTGCTGACAGGATCACTTGTCTTTGCCCCAAGTGGAGAGGTTTTGTCACAGAAGCTATTTCTCTGTTGCATCTTTTGTTAATCTTTTTCTATTAGTGCATTAATCCTAAAAAGTACTGCTGGCTTAAAGGATTTATGTGAGTTGGCCAGGGGTCTACCGTTTAATCACCTTCATTGCCACGTGATCTTCAGCTCACAGCTGAAGGCCAGAACTACAGGTTTAAAGGGCCATGGGCATCTCACTCCATGCATCCCTGCTGACTTATTTACCTTCTGCTCAATCACTAGTAAAAAGGAAATAGTAAAGGTGTGTGTGAATGTTGACATTTTAGGAATCAATGAACTAAAATGGACTGGAACGGGGGAATTTAACTCAGATGACCATTATATCTACTACTGTGGGCAAGAATCCCTTAGAAAACATGGAGTAGCTGTCATAGTCAACAACAGAGTCTGAAATGCAGTACTTGGATGCAATCTCAAAACGACAGAATGATCTCTGTTCATTTTCTAGGTAGACCATTCAATATCACGGTAATCGAAGTCTATGCCCCGACCAGTAATGCTGAAGAAGCTGAAGTTGAATGGTTCTATGGAGACCTACAAGACCTTCTAGAACTAACACCCAAAGAAGATGTCCTTTTCATTAGAGGGGACTGGAATGCAAAAGTAGAAAGTCAAGAAACGCCTGGAGTAACAGGCAAATGTGGCCTTGGAGTACAGAATGAAGCAGGGCAAAGTTTCATAGAGTTTTACCAAGAGAATGCACTGGTCGTAGCAAACACCCTCTTCCAACAACACAAGAGAAGACTCTACACATGGACATCACCAGATGGTCAATACCGAAATCAGCCTGATTATATTCTTTGCAGCCAAAGATGGAGAAGCTCGATACAGTCAGCAAAAACAAGACTGGGAGCTGATTGTGGTTCAGATCGTGAGCTCCTTATTGCCAAATTCACACTTAAATTGCAGAAGATATGTAATGTGAGCCAAAGGTGTGTGATTTTCAAGTAATAAGGCCTGTTCCAGGAAGTTGTCCACTTTGTCCAGAGAGAAGAAAGATGTAATTATTTTTTCACCATGAACAATACAGTTGATTTCAAGCAAGGCAGCTTCAGTTATTTAGAATATTGAGTAGCTATTCAGGGTTGTTAATATGCAAACTAAAAGGGAGAAACACTAGAAAAGCAACATCTCTGCCCTCTTGTTAGAGACTGAAACTTTATGAGGACTACCTGTTGTCATGGCAGAAAATTATTCTAAATACATGCCCAACAGTAACTACGAAGAGTCATAAATTCTCTAGTAAATACTCCAGAAAACAGGCACAAAATTCTGTCATCCCATCTGTCTTTTTCTTCTTACAGAGGATCTGTGCTGCCTTTGAAAGAAAAATGCAAAATTGAAGCAGAAAGTAAAGCAGCCTCCTGCAAAGGCCTTCCTTGCTGTCTCATCCTCTAGATATGTGTCCACTTATGAAGAAGCCATGCTTTACATTGTGGTGGACATCATAATTAATGCTGCAAGTGTAAATGGGGCAGCTTGCATCTGTCTTCATCTGTGTTCTGCTGCGAACGAAATGGACAAAACAGACAACACAAAAGACAGACACACAAAACTCCGGCCGGAGGAGAAAAAAGATCTGCGCAACACAGGTTGCGGTTTATTTTATCCTTCCCATTCAGCAATGCAGGGAGCGGGCAGCAGCAATCTTTCTATGACCATACATGGATACAATTTTGCATTCTAAGCAAGCAGATTGGTTATACCGGGAGCTAGGAACTCACTGCATCACCTAACTAGGGAGCCTGTCCATAAGTCCTCCCTCCTCCTTAATCAAGGAAGGGAGTACTTCCCTGTTTGCAGGCGAAGCACTTAACTAGGGACATTAGGCGCAGGCTCCCTGGCAGAGCATCTTGTTTGCAAGCATGCTCAGCCCAGGCATGGTGTTCTGTTTGCAGACACAGCCTGCGTCCTTAATCTATTTTCCAAATGTCACCGCAGCAGTTCCTTCAGTGTTCTGTATATACACACTCACATTTAGAAATTTAGGCTCAACCCAAGTGCCATGGGTCTTAGACATTTTGTGATTAGGGTACTGATTTTGAAGAGGAGGGCACAGCAACCCGCTCCAGTATTCTTGCCTGGAGAATCCCGTGGACAGAGGAGCCTAGCGAGCTACAGTCCATAGGGTCGCATAAAGTCAGACACGGCTAAAACAACTTGGCAGGCAGACACATACCTATTTTGAAAATCTGATGACACCTATGTCTCTTTAATCAGAGAAATATGCAGGCATTTTTCATGATTTCAGGAAGTTCCCAGCCCTTTTTGCATCCCTGTAGCTCACACTGAAGAGTAATAACGATATCCTCTCACAAGCCTGTGCTCCTGACTGTGCCTTCATTGTTCTAGGTACTTTACGCTTACTCTCTCATGTTTTCTCAGCAGGGATCTAATGAGGCAGGTTGTTCCTCAATATGCAAACGAAGGAACAGGAACGGAGGCCAAAGATGTAGCTCCTTCATCTCCTGACAGTGCTTCCAAGTCTTTCCTCTGATTTCATGGACTCTTGAGTTCATCTTCTCTTCTGATGTCTACACCATAAACAGAGGTCTAAAAAGTCTTGTCCATACAGCTTGAGAAGAACTATTAAGACTTTACAAACATTAAGGCCTGGTGATCCTCTGAGTCTCCCTTGAAAATAAACATGGCATTCCATTTGTTACCATTGTGAGTGGTATCTGCAAACATACTTCAAATCAACATATTCAAAAAGTGAAACAGTATCAGTTTTGATCTGAAAGATCCTAAGACTACAGTTGCCTGTAATGACCACCATGCAGAGAACAATACTGTAAGTGTGGGGGAATTTACACGGTATTCAGAAGGAATGACATCAGTCAAAGAGGAGCCAAGGATAACAAATATGTGTGTAACTCAGTGGACCATAACCAAAACTGGCTCATCCTGAATCGAGTGGAGGGCGGAGTCAGGTTCTTTCAGCCTTGACAATGCAGGTTTTGACGTTTCATCAGGAAGAAACAGGAATTTTATGACTGACAGCTTTTCCTACTTCTAAATCAATAGACATAAAAGAGCACCTGCAGATAAAAGATTTTGTTAGCAGCTCTGTTAATGGCAGTTATAAATTCTCCCCTGCAAGTGTCTCTTCCTCGAGCTCTCTTTTTCCCTCCTAAGAAACCAGGTCATAGGAGGAGAACCAGATGAGTGTCACATTTTATTACTTCCACTTTTAAGTAAATGTATTAAAAATTAAGATTGATATGTCACAGCATTTCTCTTTATTAGGGCTTGACTTTAGACTTTAGAAAAACTAATTGGGGGGATTGCCCAGAAGACATTCACAAAGTTTCTGGGCTTGTAAGAATGTGTGCAAATTTCATGTTACTGGCCAATCATACACACACTTGCAGATATTATTTTTTCTTTTTCTTCCCTTCTTTTTTTTGACTGCATGACTTGCAGTCAGCCTAAGTTTTAACAGTCTTAGTTCCCTGACCAGGGATCAAACCTGAGCACCTGGCAGTGAAAGCACGGGAGTTACCTGGAGATAATTTTTATTAAGTAGTCATTGTATAATTTTTTAAGTTAGATCAGTTTTAAACATAAAATATATGAGATTTATTAAAGACAACATATATGTATATATATATATATTTACTGTTTGCTCGGTGTTTTCATAGGCATTATTTACTTTAGCCTTCATAACCGCCACACAGGCCAGGTTTTATTATTCCTTTTTATAGATGAGGGAACATGCTTAAATACGTGAAGTGCTTGTTGAAGGTCACAGAGGTAATAAATCAACATATGTAGGGCATGGCCTGGGATTTTGATTCCACGTTCAATGTTTGTCCTCCTCTCCCACAGCTGTATTCAGAGTAGAGAAGATGAGGAAATTATATTTCAGTGGTTGGCGGTAAAGTAGGAGCTTCAGGAATAACCTGTCTAAAGATTTGGGGTTTGTCTAGAGAGGGGATTATGTGGGGAGAGTTGGTGAAAATCACGTGTAGACCACCAGGTCATGCGGCTTCCCTGGACCTCACCTGGCATTGATCAACAGCCACGTGGAGAGCTGTAATTTAAGAGGTATCTCACTGGGTTAGATTCTACACGAAGATCTTGTCTAGCTTCTCAACAACCTGGTAGTCTTAATAATATACAGAACAGATCATGGAGGCTCAGAGAGGCCAAGTAATTTAAGGCCTCTAGAAGGTGGAGAAATTTGGGTTCAAACTCAGATCCATCTGATTCCAAAGCATGGGTCCTCTGTTCCACCACCCAGACACCTCTGCTGCTGCTAAGTCACTTCAGTCGTATCTGACTCTGTGTGACCCCATAGAAGGCAGCCCACCAGGCTCCTCCGTCCCTGGGATTCTCCAGGCAAGAACACTAGAGTGGGTTGCCATTTCCTTCTCCAATGCATGAAAGTGAAAAGTGACAGTGAAGCTGCTCAGTCGTGTCCAACTCTTAGCGACCCCATGAACTGTAACCCACCAGGCTCCTCCACCCATGGAATTTTCCAGGCAAGAGTACTGGAGTGGGGTGCCATTGCCTACTCCCAGACACCTCTAGTAGCCACCTTTGTGGAAACCCTAGTTCTGTGTCAGGCTGAAAGCAGTGTTAACTCAGCAAAGGTAGCTGGGAAGTGGGAGGGCAGAATGTTTTCTTTAGCCTGTTCATATCTCCCTACTTTCTTTCTTTTTTCCTTTCTTTCTTCTTCCTTCCTTCCTTTCTTTCTATTTTGTTTTTTTTTTTCTTTTTTTTCCATCAGTGCTTCATGGCTTCTGAGATCTGGGTTCCTTGAGTAGGGATGGAAACTGTGCCTTCTTTGCTGGGAGCCGTAACCACTAGACCACCAGTGAAGTTCCTCCCTCTTTTCTTATTATCAGAGACAATTTTTTTAATGACCATTTTTTGGTCTTGGGACCCCTTTACACCTTTAAATTATTGAGGGTCTTGAAGAGCTTTTCTTTTCCTGTGGGTCATGCATGTGGATACTTAGTATTTTAAAATTGAAAAGAGCAAATTTTAAAAAAAATAAATGTATTAATTCATTTAATAAACTGATTTTGTGTTAATAGAAATATATTTCATGAAAAATAATGGTTTTCCAAAACAAAATAATGTTTAATGAAAAGAATGGCCTTGTCTATATTTTTGTTAGCTTCCTTGATGTTTGGCTTATTAGAAGCTGCTGGAATCTCTTCTCTGTTCCTGCATTCCATGTGCTGCAGTATCACATGGCCATACCCTCTGGACAACACCAGTGTATCCTCTTGAGAAAATGAAAACAAAAGAGACGTAACATTTTGGCATTATTAAGAGAATAGTTTTGACCTTATGAAAGCCCTGTGAGGGTTTTGAGGATTCCCAGAGGTCCCCAGGCCACACTTTGAGAACTGCTGCTCTATACAACCTCCTCAATATTCACTAGGGCCGGTGAAAAAACTCAATGTTTGGGTCAGATGAAATGTTCCAGGTCACTGAATCCAACCATGCATCTGATAAAATGAAATTGCATGAAGTCGCCTCATTTTGCAAGGGTGCAGTATGTAAACCGTGAACTCCCAGATGTTCAAGCAGGTTTTAGAAAAGGCAGAGGCACCAGAGATCAAATTGCCAACATCCGCTGGATCATGGAGAAAGCAAGAGAGTTCCAGAAAAACATCTATTTCTGCTTCATTGACTATGCCAAAGCCTTTGACTGTGTCGATCACAATAAACTGTGGAACATTCTGAAAGAGATGGGAATCCCAGACCACCTGACCTGCCTCTTGAGAAACCTGTATGCAGGTCAGGAAGCAACAGTTAGAACTGGACATGGAACAACAGACTGGTTCCAAATAGGAAAAGGTGTACGTCAAGGTTGTATATTGTCACCTTGCTTATTTAACTTGTATGCAGAGTACATCATGAGGAACGCTGGGCTGGAAGAAGCACAAGCTGGAATCAAGATTGCTGGGAGAAATATCAATAACCTCAGATATGCAGATGACACCACCCTTGTGGCAGAAAGTGAAGAGGAACTCAAACGCCTCTTGATGAAAGTGAAAGAGGAGAGTGAAAAGGTTGGCTTGAAGCTCAACATTCAGAAAACAAAGATCATGGCATCTGGTCCCATCACTTCATGGGAAATAGATGGAAAAACAGTGGAAACAGTGTCAGACTTTGTTTTTTTGGGCTCCAAAATCACTGCAGATGCTGATTGCAGCCATGAAATTAAAAGACGCTTGCTCCTTGGAAGGAAAGTTATGACCAACCTTGATAGTATATTAAAGAGCAGAGACATTACTTTGCCAACCAAGGTCCGCCTAGTCAAGGCAATGGTTTTTCCCGTGGTCATGTATGGATGTGAGAGTTGGACTGTGAAGAAGGCTGATCGCCGAAGAATCAATGCTTTTGAACTGTGGTGCTGGAGAAGACTCTTGAGAGTCCCTTATACTGCAAGGACATCCAGCCAGTCCATTCTAGAGGAGATCAATCCTGGATGTTCATTGGAGGGACTGATGCTAAAGCTGAAACTGCAATACTTTGGCCACCTCATGCGACGAGTTGATTCACTGGAAAAGACTCTGATGCTGGGAAAGGTTGGTGGCGGGAGGAGAAGGGGACGACAGAGAATGAGATGGCTGGATGGCATCACCGACTCTGTGGACATGAGTTTGAGTGAACTCCGGGAGTTGGTGATGGATAGGGAGGCCTGGCGTGCTGTGATTCATGGGGTTGCGGAGAGTCGGACACGACTGAGCGACTGAACTGAACTGAACTGAACTGAAGAGTACTAGAGAAGAAAATGGCACTCCACTCCAGTATTCTTACCTGGAGAATCCCCATGGACAAAGGAGCCTGGTGGGCTGCAGTCCATGGGGTCACAAAGAGTCAGACACGATTGAGCGACTCACACACACACACACACACGGACTGTTTAAGTTCAACATGGATTTAAATGGATAGAGAAGTTTTTACTATGTTGAGCAGAAATTTTACTCTGTAGTTTTCATCTTCAATCTTAACTCCGACTGGAATGAATCCAATCTCTCCTCTGTATATTCCACATACATGAAAACAACAGCCTTGTCCCTTGCTGTCATTTTCTTCAGAAGACCTCCTTTATGTTTAAGGACTTAGGAGACCTTCCTGCTCTGAGTGTTCTCTAGCCCAACATCTGTATCTTCTCATCCAGATCTTCAAATGCCAATTTGAACTCATACATTGTTGCCAGAATGCACTCGGGCAGATTTTCTCATGGTTTACTCTGTGCTTGGCTTAGATCAGGGCTACAAACGCTTCACATTCCCAGACGGGAAGAAACATATTGTGAAAGGTCTCCGTCTTCTGGTTGGGCATGATCTCTGACACCCTTTTTACTTTCCCACTCCTTCTGCCATTCTGGTCCAGGCTCTGCTTTCTCCAAGGCATCATCTCATCTATCCCTTCTCTTTCACCCCCACAGAAAGGCAGTGTTCTAGGTGTAGTGCTTTGAAGTTTGCAAACAGCTTTGTAAACATCATCTCATTTAATTAGCATGGAAACTCTGCACAGAATGTTGTTCTCGTTCAGTCGCTAAGTTGTGTCCGACTCTTCACAACCCCATGGCCTGCAGCATGCCAGGGCTCCCTGTCCTTCACCATCTCCCAGAGTTTGCTCAAACTCATGTCCATTGAGTCAGTGATGCTATCTAACCATCTTATCCTCTGCTGCCTGCTTCTCCTTTTACCTTCAGTCTTTCCCAGCATCAGGGTCTTCTCTAATGAGTAGGCTCTTCACATCAGGTGGCCAAAGTATTGGAATTCAACTTCAGTCCTTCTAATGAATATTCAGGGTTGATTTCCTTTAGGATTGACTGGTTTGATCTCCTTGCAGTTCAACGGACTCTCAAGAGTCTTCTGCAACACCACAGTTCAAAAGCATCAGTTCTTCACTGCTCTGCCTTCTTTATGGTCCAACTCTCACATTTGTACATGACTACTGTAAAAACCATAGCTTTGACTAGATGAACCTTTGTCGGCAAAGTGATGTCTCTGCTTTCTAATACATCGTCTATGCACATAATGCACAGATGTGAGTAGTATAAGGAAAACACAGATGTTTCTCTTTACCCGATTTTATGGATTACCATGCTAATACTCCATGCCTGGGATTCTGTAACCTGCTTTGCTGGCTGCCCAGCTTTCGGGATCTCCCTATGTTAAAGCACTCTACATACCGATGCTAAAATCATCTTTCTTCCTTGCTGATCTGAACATGCCGCCATCTGGAGTCCATGTATAGCCTCCCACACTCTTGGGGTAATGTGTTTTCCTGAGACCTTCGAGACTCTGCATCTGCTAAGACCTCTGATTGACTTTCCTCAACCTAGGATGACAGCGTTTGGCTAATCAGAGTTTTGTTCATTCATTTCTTCATCCATCCAGCATTCATTCATGTGTGCATTGTGTAACATAGCATCTATAATGTGCTAGGCACTGCATGGGACAGTAGAGGGGAATACAAAAATAAGTCATCTCTACCCTCCAAGGTTTTATAACCCCATCTAGGTCTTATATGCAAAAGTGGCTGTAGTGGTAAAGTATCTGCATGCCAGTGCAGGAGATCTAAGAGACATGGGTTCGATCCCTGGGCTGGGATGATCCCCTGGAGAAGGGCATGGCAACCCATTCCCGTATTCTTGCCTAGAGAATCACATGGACAGAGGAGCCTGGTGGGCTGCAGTCCATGAAGTCGCAAAGAGTTGGATATGACTGAAGCGATTTAGCACACATGAAATTCAAATACAAGACTAACTGTGATAAGAAAGGTGGTGAAAGTAGATTCATAATTGTAGGTAAACTCTGAGGTTTACCTGAGGAAGAATTAATCCCAATGGGCAGAGTATACCAGACCTCCAGGAGGGGTACTGTTGAATCTGTGCAAGGATAAGTAGATTTCCATAACAAGACTGGCTTGGCTACCTTGCTGTCTCTTGGTCAAGTTAGGTTTCCTATTGCCTTCTCCTTGTGTCTTCTTGGACTTTTGACCACAAAGAATTTTTTTTTTTTTAACCAGTGTCCTAAATACTCAAGGGCCTGGTAAACGTGCACACCTGACTTAAAAAAGGAAATTTCCAGCATGATAACAGTCATTGGCATATGAAAAGGCATGAACAGACAGATTTTGTTTCAAGATTATGAGTGTAAAGAATAGAAGACAAGCTTACAAGGAAGGGCACCAACTCAAGGTCTCTGGCTGGAGCCACCAAGGCAAATAGTGTAAGAAAAAAATGTGTCATCCCCGAGGGGAATATTTGCATGATGCATAGCACGTGATATAGTACACAAATAATAGCACAACATCACACAGGTTTGTCAGGAACCCTGTGATGGCAGATAGTCCTATCTGTGATTCTTGAAAACTAAAATAAAATGAGTAAGGCTTAACATTTTTAGGTTTGAAACATGTTTCATTATTTTGTGACTTTTATCTCAATTGTATATTCATTCCATAAGAAAACACAAAAATAGTATTAGTACCAAGCACACAATTCTGCGTGGCATTCTCAACAGAGGCAGGGTGGGCAGTACTGGGTTTCAAGTGCGAGCACTGCCTCTGATCTCCCACTTCAGCCTTAGTCCTTGGGAAGGTCCCATTCAATGCATCTTGATCATTAGATATTAAAGCACTAACAGGCTTGAATAGAGAGGCAAAACTGTATTTAGATTTTCTATTTCTAGTAGCTGGTAAAGAAATGCAAAACATCTTAAATGGAGGAAAAATTAAAACAAGGGATGTTGGGAAGGGATGGGCTCCAAGGAGGACTCATCAAAGTCCTGGTAGCCTTTTTACTTCTCCTAACACATGTCCAAGGCCTGAGGAGCTTTCTTTTATAATGTCTAACATCTGACCTCTCCCTGTTTCCACTAACCCCACTCATTCAAACCTGCTACCAGAGTTACTTTCCCGGTATCCCACTTTCCTTCACTGCAAATAGCCAATGAAACTTTCTTAACATTGGTGTTTACATAAACTTTAGCTTTAATGATGTCATTCTCCTAAGTAAAAATCAGATCTGATATCCCCAGTGGTTTTGTTTGACCTGTGCATAGTTAGCATATATAGGATTTGCTTTTTTTTTTAACTTTCAACATTGCAAAATCAGGAGATTCAGATTAAGCTCCTTTTGAAAAACTAGGTCCTCATATATAGAAAAATTTATATATAGAAAAATTGCATTCTTTGACTAATATGTGCTAGATACTGAATGAAAAGGAAAAGTCATTCAGACTCTTGTGGGATTTAATGGACAATAGGGAAAGTGGATAAATAACATAGATAGACTGATGGATGGCAACACTGGAGGGCTAGAAAGCAGCCAGGGCGGGGGTCAGATGGGATGGGCTACAATTTCAAATCATGTGGTCATGGATGACCTCACTGAAATGGAGACATTTCAGTTAAAAAACGTAAGGAGTAGAGAAAGGGTAACATGGAATTCTAGAACTTTGCTTTCCAGTAGAGTAGCCCACAACCATATGTGGCTATCTTAATTTGTATTAATTAAAATAAAATGAAATTTAAAATTCAGTTTTTCAGGCACACTAGCCACATTTCCAGTGCTCAAAAGTCACCGATGACTCGTGGCTGCAAAGCAGATATAGAGCATTTCCACCATTACAGAGAATTGTAGTGGACAGAATTTCAGAGGTGGGGTATTCCATGCAGAGGGGATGGCAAGTGCTAAGGTCCTGGGGTGGGTGGGACATTGCTTGATAAGAGCTAGACAGTGGCACTGCTCTTCTGCTCACACATTCCTGCTATGCCCTACTGTCTGTCTTATACCATAGCTATACGGCTATTGTCATTTAGCGCCTTACCCCAAGCCAACTTTCCAAAGGCCTTTGTTGATATTAAGTTTTAGACCGCCGGTCAATGCCATAGGGTCAAGCCCCAAACTCCCTGGTCTTGCATTGAGAAACTCTGTGAAAGAGCATGAAGTCCAAGGTTCTGAACCAGGAGTTAGAACATGTGTATTCTGCTTTAGAGCAGAGTAACTCTGTGAAAGAGCATGAAGTCCAAGGATCTGGACCAGGAGTTAGAACATGTGTATTCTGCTTTAGAGCAGAGTAACTCTGTGAAAGAGCATGAAGTCCAAGGATCTGGACCAGGAGTTAGAACATGTGTATTCTGCTTTAGAGCAGAGTAACTCTGTGAAAGAGCATGAAGTCCAAGGATCTGGACCAGGAGTTAGAACATGTGCATTCTGCTTTAGAGCAGAGTAACTCTGTGAAAGAGCATGAAGTCCAAGGATCTGGACCAGGAGTTAGAACATGTGTATTCTGTTTTAGAGCAGAGTAGATTCATGGTGTGATTCAAAGGGTGTTCTCAGGGGTGACATGGCACAAGCATCCACTCATCAGAGGGACAGTTGGTCACAAGTGTCCTGGAGTGCCTTTAGTGGGCCAGGACCAAAGGTCTAGGGAACTTTTTTTAGTTGGTATTTCAGGAGGAAATCTGGAGTATGGAGTATGACTGGCTTATTTTTTTGGTTTTTGTTTTTTTCTTAGTTGCTAAGTCATGTCCAACTCTTGTGACCCCATGGACTGTAGCCTGCCAGGCTCCTTTGTCCATGGGATTCTCCAGGCAAGAATACTGGAGTGTGTTTCAATTTCCTTCTCCAGGGGATTTTCCTGACTCAGGAATTGAACCTGGGTCTCCTGCATTGCTGGCAGATTCTTTACCCACTGAGCTACGAGGGAAGCCCATGACATTGGGGCTCAAGGCAATGCCTAAATTCCCAGTGGGAGAAGAAGTATTTGAACATTATATAAGCCAGTACATTCTGATATGGTCCGTACAAGTGGAATTTCAGCCTTGAATAAATATATGTAATGGGTATTTGCAAACTGTAATGTCCGATATAGTTGACCTCAGGGCCCTTTCCAGTAAACACTCACAGCTTTTGGTGACAGGATGTAAAGCATCCAATATGTCACCAGCATCTACTCTGACATTTTCTCCTCCTCCTCCATCACACAATCTCCCTCTCCCACCAATAGGACACATTCAGGGCCCAATAGGTTCTGTGTCCTGCCACCCTCGTGTTTTTCTCACGTTTTCCCTTCTTACTTGGAGGACGCACATCCTCTTTTCTGCCTGATTGAATCTTGAATCTTCTGCACTCAGCTCCAGGGCACAGCTCAAACTCCTTTCATCGACATTTGTTTTCCTGTCTCAGGCCAGAAGCATTTCCCTGCTTCTGTTAGCTGCGGTGCTCGTTATTCACACTCACTTGGACTGATGCTGAAGCTGAAACTCCAATACTTTGGCCACCGGATGCGAATAACTGACTCATTTGAAAATACCCTGATGCTGGGAAAGACTGAGGGCAGGAGGAGAAGGGGACGACAGAGGATGAGATGGTTGGATGGCATCACGGACTCAATGGACATGAGTTTGAGTAAACTGAGGAGTCGGTGATGGACACGGAGGCCTGGTGTGCTGCGGTCCATGGGGTCGCCCAGAGTCAGACTCGACTGAGCGACTGAATTGAACTTGCAGTTATCAAGAGTACAACACGATATCTTTGCTTTTTTATGTGTGTATCTAATCCTGGGTCAAGTCTTAGGCAAGGATCGGGGCCCTGCATTCTACTGATAAGGAGTAAAAGCAGTGGCTACCCCTTGCTGAAGAGAGATGGATCTGGGAGGTGAAGGTTCACAGCCATCAGTACGTTAAGGCCCTGTTGGAAGAGTCTCGCCGCCAGGGCTCCACTATTCCTGCCTCCTGGAATGGTGTGAACAATGATTCACGCCACGGTAGGCCTTTACGCTTTACCAAGCACATTCATCAGGCTTTCAGGGAAGGTCAGGTTCCAACTTGTTCACAGAGAATCACCTCCAGGTCACCAGACTTGCATCTATTTTGCCCAGCACCTGTCATAATGAACAAAAGTTTTTCACTTTAATGATGAATGTGCCAAAGAGAGGACAGAGTGGGAGCAATTCCAGTTCAGTGATGTTTGACTTGTAGCAGAATACAGAGCCCATTTTGAAGTTCTTCGGGGAAAACCATTTCTGGGAATAGTGGCCTGGGGCCAGGCTGTGAAGGGAAGAAAAAACAAACAAACACTTTGTGAGCCCTGGCAGGGTGGTAGTGTTCCACAGTTCCTAGGTCACTCGTCGGAAGTTCAAGTCAAGGCTGGCATACAGGAAAAGGGGGTGAAGCAGGACTTTTCAGCCTAAAGGGAGTAGGGGGATGGGCCGGGCAGTGGAGTGGGTTTGGTGGTGGATTCTGGAAAGCGCGCACCTGTGGAAGACAAGGTGCTCAAGGTACAGAGTGTGGCTGCGGGGCCTGGTCCGCAGGCTGAGATGTGCCGCGGCGAGGGCGGGGCGAGGGCGGGGCCAGGAGGGGCCGCGGCGCGGGGCAATGGGCGGCGGCCGGCAGCGCGCCACGCGCCGGAAGCGCCCTATCGCCCTCTCGCTGCCGGCGAAGTCGCGGACGGCGCGCTGAGGCGAGCGTGGGGAGGAGCTGGCGGCGCCACAGCCGCCGTCAGCGCGTGAAGACGGCTCTGTCCAGATGCAGCCGCCGTGAGAGAGCCCGGCCCTGGCCGCGGTGGCGGCCTTGGTGGCGGCGGAAGGCGCCAGGGGCCGCGGCCCCAGCGCGCGCGGGCCGGGGCGCGAGCAGCTGCCGGTGCCTCCGCGGCCGCGGCTGCGGGACCTGCTGGCGCTGCTGCGGGGCGGGCTCACCCTGCGGAGGAAGCGCGGCGCCGCTGGGGGCCGGGTGAGCGGCCGGGTCCTGCCCGGCGGGAGTGGGCGTGGGAGGCGCGCTCGAGGAGCCCGCGCCCTCGCTCCGGGGCGGCCGAGGGGGGCATCTGGAAGTTGGGGAAGTGCCGGGGGTGGAGCCCTTGTGCCGGCCTAGGCAGAAGAGGGGCCCCGGGAAGGCGGGGTCGTGGGGTGTCCCCGGCGGAGCAGCGGTTTCTCTTTCCCCTAGATGCACGTGACTTAGCCCAAGCGCGCCAGGATTCTGGTTGCGGGACCGTGAGCATTGCCTGAAGAAGGGCCATTTGCCTGTCCCAGAGGGGGACCTGCAGGTACCCAGTGCCTAACGGCCGGCCTTGTCTCGACAGCGAGCCCAAGGTCCCACGTGCAGGACCTCAGTTTGCAGGAGGCCGGAGACGTGTGCACTGCTGTCGGACGCCTAGTTGCAACTTTGGGCACCGGCACTGGCTTAGAACTCAACGAGGGACACTCCTCCACCAGGAAATCCTACCTAACACACCAGCAAAAGCCATTATTTAAGATTCTGGCGGCGTCTCCGAGAACTAAGCTTTGGCACTGACACTGGCTCTGGCCCCCTCCATGGCCAAGGGACAGACGCTGGGTTGGAAGTTCTGGGGCGAGCTCTAGCTCCTGGGATCCCCGGTCACCAGCACTTAGTTCTCGGTGACGCCCCCAGAAACTTAAATACTGCCCACCTGCTGATGTGTTCGATAGGATTTCCTGGTGGAGGAGTGTCCCTCGTTGAGTTCTAAGTACATCTAATGGCCGGAGCAGCTCATACATGTTTTGTGGTGAAGAAAAGCGGGACGGCCTGGGATCTCTCATAAGTCACTGAGCGAGCAGGCCCTGCTTACTGACTTGTTGGGTGACCCTGCTCGCCAGGGCCTTGGGCACCTTTGGGGGATTTTACTTAGCTTTAAAAAATCTTGGATCGCTAAGGAGACTATACCGAGAAGGTACCACCAGGTAGATAGTTTGGTCTGTAATTTAAAAAAGAAGTCTTAGTTGTCTGCCTTAAAAGGTCTTGCTGGGTGCCTTTCAGCTCTTGAAAGATAGGTTTGTGAAACTTGAGAGTCAGGGAGAAACACTGGGTTTGGTATGGCTTCCTTTGGGCAGGAAAGAGTCTGAACTGACTCAGAAGACTGAATTGAGTCTTTTGCCTTTCTAGGCTGTGTTTCTCTTTCCCTGAGAATTCTTCCCACATAGAGATGACTGTACATGACCTACTTCAGAAGGGTGTTTTGAGAATTAGCGAAGCAGTAATAGGACATCTTTAGGTCAAATGACCAGGGGAGTTTAGGAATTACCCGCAAATGACCTTAACGTGCGGAGTACAGGGTTGCCTGGAAAGAAAGCAAGGAACTGTGTCCCAAAAATGTGATAGCTAAATAAACACAAAAATCAGAGGTAGAGACTTTCCAGGAGTCGAGGGGAAAGTAGGTGAAATTGTATTCCTGTTATGCTTGACAGTTACTTTTTCACTGCACAGAATACTGACACCATGAGGGCAGCCAGGCAGCCTGTGAGGAGGTCTCTGTGTAAATAGATTTGGAGTGTTCATCTGCATAGAGGCTTGTGTTTCCCTCCGCCTGGGATGATGTTGTGGTGTACCTTGACAAAATACTTGTTTGCTCTAATTATTTATTCTGAGTGTAGTTACTTCGAATAAGGTGTACTTTATTAGCCCTTCTTTGGTTCTTCTTTTTTAAATTTACTTATTTTAATTGAAGGCTAATTTACTTTACATTATTGTATTGGTTTTGCCATACATTGACATGAATCTGCCCCGGGTGTACATGTGTTCCCCATCATGAACCCCCCTCCCACCTCCCTCCCCATCCCGTCCCTCTGGTTCATCCCAGTACACCAGCCCCGAGCATCTTGTATCGTGCATTGAACCTGGACTGGTGATTCATTTCACATATACATGTTTCAATACCATTCTCCCAAATCATCCCACCCTCGCCCTCTCCCACAGAGTCCAAAAGACTGTTCTATACATCTGTGTCTCTTTTGCTGTCTCATATACAGGGTTATCGTTATCATCTTTCTAAGTTCCATATATATGCATTGGTATACTGTATTGGTGTTTTTCTTCTGGCTTACTTCACTCTTTATAATAGGCTCCAGTTTCATCCACCTCATTAGAACTGATTCAAATGTATTTTTTTTTAATTGCCGAGTAATACTCCATTGTGTATATGTACCACAGCTTTCTTATCCATTCGTCTGCAGATGGACATCTAGGTTGCTTCCATGTCCTGGCTATTCTAAACAGTGCTGCGATGAACATTGGAGTACATGTGTCTCCTTCAATTCTGGTTTCCTCGGTGTGTATGCCCAGGAGTGCGATTGCTGGGTCGTATGGCAGTTCTATTTCCAGTTTTTTAGGAATCTCCACACTCTTCTCCATAGTGGTTGTACTAGTTTGCATTCCCACCAACAGTGTAAGAGGGTTCCCTTTTCTCCACACCCTCTCCAGCATTGATTGCTTGTAGACTTTTGGATAGCAGTCATTCTGACCTGTGTGAAATGGTACCTCATTGCGGTTTTGATTTGCATTTCTCTGATTATGAGTGATATTGAGCATCTTTTCATGTGTTTGTTAGCCATCTGTATGTCTTCTTTGGAGAAATGTCTGTTTAGTTCTTTGGCCCATTTTTTGATTGGGTCCTTTACCTTCCTGGAATTGAGCTGCAGGAGTTGCTTGTATATTTTTGAGATTAATTCTCTGTCAGTTGCTTCATTTGCTATTATTTTCAACCATTCTGAAGGCTGTCTTTTAACCGTGCTTTTAGTTTCCTTTGTTGTGCAGAAGCTTTTAATTTTAATGAGGTCCCATTTGTTTATTTTTTTGCTTTTATTTCCAGTATTTTAGGAGGTGGGTCATGGAGGATCCTGCTGTGATTTATGTCAGAGAGTGTTTTGCCTATATTCTCTTCTAGGAGTTTTGTAATTTCTGGTCTTAGATATTTAATCCATTTTGAGTTTCTTTTTGTGTATGGTGTTAGAAAGTGTTCTAGTTTCATTCTTTTACAAGCGGTTGATCAGTTTTCCAAGCACCACTTGTTAAAGAGATTGTCTTTTCTCCATTGAATATTCTTGCCTCCTTTGTCAAAGATAAAGTGTCCATAGGTGCATGGATTTCTCTCTGGGCTTTCTATTTTGTTCCATTGATCCCTATTTCTGTCTTTGTGTCAGGACCATACTGTCTTGATGACTGTGGCTTTGTAGTAGAGCCTGAAGTCCAGCATGTTGATTTCTCCAGTTCCATTCTTCTTTCTCAAGATTGCTTTGGCAATTCGAGGTGTTTTTGTATTTCCTTACAAATTGTGAAATTATTTGTTCTAGCTCTGTGAAAAATACCGTTGGTAGCTTGATAGGGATTGCATTGAATCTATAGATTACTTTGGGTAGCATACTCATTTTCAGTATACTGATTCTTCTGATCCATGAGCGTGGTATATCTCTCCATCTATTAGTGTCCTCTTTGATTTCTTTCACCAGTGTTTTATAGTTTTCTATACATAGGTCTTTTGTTTCTTTAGGTAGATATATTCCTAAGTATTTTATTCTTTTCATTGCAACAGTGAATGGAATTGTTTCCTTAATTTCTCTTTCTATTTTCTAATTATTAGTGTATAGGAATGCAAGGGATTTATGTGTATTGATTTTATTTCCTGCAACTTTATTCATTGATTAGCTCTAGTAATTTTCTGGTAGAGTCTTTAGGGTTTTCTGTGTAGAGGATCGTGTCATCTGTAAACAGTGAGAGTTTTACTTCTTTTCCAATTTGGATTCCTTTTATGTCTTTTTCTGCTCTGATTGCTGTGGCCAAAACTTCCAAAACTATGTTGAATAGTAGTGGTGAGAGTGGGCACCCTTGTCTTGTTCCTGACTTTAGGGGAAATGCTTTCAATTTTTCACCATTGAGGATAATATTTGCTGTGGGTTTGTCATATATAGCTTTTATTATGTTAAGGTATGCTCCTTCTATTCCTGCTTTCTGGAGGGTTTTTATCATAAATGATTGTTAAATTTTGTCAAGGGCTTTCTCTGCATCTATTGAGATAATCACATGGCTTTTATTTTTCGTTTTGTTAATGTGGTGTATTCCATTGATTGATTTGCGGATATTGAAGAATCCTTGCATCCCTGTGAAAAAGCCCACTTGGTCATGATGTATGATCTTCTTAATGTGTTGTTGGATTCTGATTGCTAGAATTTTGTTAAAGATTTTTGCATCTACGTTCATCAGTGATATTGGCCTGTAGTTCTCTTTTTTTGTGGCATCTTTGTCAGGTTTTGGTATTAGGGTGATGGTGGCCTCATAGAATGAGTTTGGAAGTTTACCTTCCTCTGCAATTTTCTGGAAGAGTTTGAGTACAATAAGTGTTAACTTTTCTCTAAATTTTTGGTGGAATTCAGCTGTGAAGCCGTCTGGACCTGGGCTTTTGCTTGCTGGAAGATTTCTGATTACAGTTTCAATTTCCGTGCTTGTGATGGGTCTGTTAAGATTTTCTATTTCTTTCTGGTTCAGTTTTGGAAAGTTTTACTTTTCTAAGAGTTTGTCCATTTCTTCCAAGTTGTCCATTTTATTGACATATAATTGCTAAAATCCCATGGACGGAGGAGCCTGGTAGGCTGCAGTCCATGGGGTTGCTACTAGTCGGACACGACTGAGCGACTTCACTTTCACTTTTCACTTTCACACATTGGAGAAGGAAATGGCAGCCCACTCCAGTGTTCTTGCCTGGAGAATTCCAGGGACGGGGGAGCCTGGTGGGCTGCCATCTATGGGGTCACACAGAGTCAGATACGACTGAAGTGACTTAGCAGCAGCAGCAGTCTCTTATGAACCTTTGTATTTCTGTTTTGTCTGTTGTGATAGCGCCATTTTCATTTCTCATTTTATTGATTTTAATTTTATACCTTTATTTCTTTTTTTTTTAATTAATTTATTTTTTATTGGAGGCAAATTATTTTACAATATTATATTGGTTGGTTTTGCCATACATTGACATGAATTTGCCCCGGGTTTACATGAGTTCCCCCTCCTGAACCCCCCTCCCACCTCCCTCCTCCCTTTATCCTCCCTCTGGGTCTTCCCCGCATGCCAGCCCCGAGCATCCTATAACATACATTGACCCTGAACTAGTGATTCGTTTCACATATGACAACATACGTGTTTCAATGCCATTCTCCCAAATCATCCCACCCTCACCCTCTCCCATAGAGTCCCAAAGACTGTTCTATACATCTGTGTCTCTTTTGCTGTCTCATATACAGGGTTATCATTTGCATCTTTCTAAATTCCATATATATGTGTTAGTATACTGTATTGGTGTTTTTCTTTCTGGCTTACTTCACTCTGTATAATAGGCTCCAGTTACATCCACCTCATTAGAACTGATTCAAATGTATTCTTTTTAACGGCTGAATAATACTCCATTGTGTATATGTACCAAAGCTTTCTTATCCATTCGTCTGCAGATGGACATCTAGGTTGCTTCCCTGTCCTGGCTATTATAAACAGTGCTGCGATGAACATTGGAGTACACGTGTCTCTTTCAATTCTGGTTTCCTCGGTGTGTATGCCCAGGAGTGCGATTGCTGGATCATATGGCAGTTCTATTTCCAATTTTTTGAGGAATCTCCACACTGTTCTCCATAGTGGCTGTACTAGTTTGCATTCCCACCAACAGTGTAAGAGGGTTCCTTTCTCTCCACATCCTCTCCAGCATTTATTGCATGTAGACTTTTGGATAGCAGCCATTCTGACTGGTGTGAAATGGTATCTCATTGTGGTTTTGATTTGCATCTCTCTGATTATGAGGGATGTTGAGCATTTTTTCATGTGTTTGTTAGCCATCTGTATGTCTTCTTTGGAGAAATGTCTGTTTAGTTCTTTGGCCCATTTTTTGATTGGGTCATTTATTTTTCTGGAATTGAGCTGCAGGAGCTGCTTGTATAATTTGGAGATTAATCCTTTATCAGTTGCTTCATTTGCTATTATTTTCTCCCATTCTTAAGGCTGTCTTTTCACCTTGCTTATAGTTTCCTTTGCTGTGCAGAAGCTTTTGATTTTAATTAGGTCCCATTTGTTTATTTTTGCTTTTATTTCTAATATTCTGGGAGGTGGGTCATGGAGGATCCTGCTGTGATTTATGTCAGAGAGTGTTTTGCCTACGTTCTCCTCTAGGAGTTTTATAGTTTCTGGTCTTACATTTAGCTCTCTAATCCATTTTGAGTTTATTTTTGTGTATGGTGTTAGGAAGTGTTCTAGTTTCATTCTTTTACAAGTGGCTGACCAGTTTTCCCAGCACCACTTGTTAAAGAGACTGTCTTTTCCCCATTTGATATTCTTGCCTCCTTTGTCAAAGATGAGGTGTCCATAGATGCGTGGATTTATCTCTGGGCTTTCTATTTTGTTCCATTGGTCTATATTTCTGTCTTTATGCCAGTCCCATACTGTCTTGATGACTGTGGCTTTGTAGTAGAGCCTGAAGTCCGGCAGGTTAATTCCCCCAGTTCCATTTTTCTTCCTCAAGATTGCTTTGGCTGTTCGAGGTTTTTTGTATTTCCATACAAATTGTGAGATTATTTGTTCTAGTTCTGTGAAAAATATCGTTGGTAGCTTGATAGGGATTGCATTGAATGTATAAATTACTTTGGGTAGTATACTCATTTTTACAATATTTATTCTTCCAATCCATGAACTTGGTATATTTCTCCATCTATTAGTGTCCTCTTTGATTGCTTTCAGTAGTGTTTTATAGTTTTCTATGTACAAGTCTTTTGTTTCCTTAGGTAGATATATTCCTAAGTATTTAATTCTTTTCGTTGCAGCAGTGAATGGAATAGTTTCCTTAATTTCTCTTTCTATTTTCTCATTATTAGTGTATAGGAATGCAAGGGATTTCTGTGTGTTGATTTTATATCCTGCAATGTTACTGTAATCATTGATTAGCTCTAGTAGTTTTCTGGTAGAGTCTCTAGGGTTTTCTGTGTAGAGGATCACGTCATCAGCGAACAGTGAAAGTTTTACTTCTTCTTTTCCAATTTGTATTCCTTTTATGTCTTTTTCTGCTCTGATTGCTGTAGCCAAAACTTCCAGAACTATGTTGAATAGTAGTGGTGAGAGTGGGCACCCTTGTCTTGTTCCTGATTTTAGGGGAAATGCTTTCAGTTTTTCACCATTGAGGATAATGTTTGCTGTGGGTTTGTCATATATAGCTTTTGTTATGTTGAGATATGTCCCTTCTATTCCCACTTTCTGGAGGGTTTTTATCATAAATGGATGTTGAATTTTATCGAAGGCTTTCTCTGCATCTATTGAGATAATCATATGATTTTTATTTTTCAGTTTGTTAATGTGGTGTATTACGTTGACTGATTTGCGGATATTGAAGAATCCTTGCATTCCTGGGATAAAGCCCACTTGGTCATGATGTATGATCTTCTTAATATGCTGTTGGATTCTGATTGCTGGAGTTTTGTTAAGGATTTTTGCATCTATGTTCATCAGTGATATTGGCCTGTAGTTTTCTTTTTTTGTGGGGTCTTTACCAGGTTTTGGGATTAGGGTGATGGTGGCCTCATAGAATGAGTTTGGAAGTTTCCCTTCCTCAGCAATTTTCTGGAATAGTTTGAGTAGAATAGGTGTTAGCTCTTCTCTAAATTTTTGGTGGAATTCAGCTGTGAAGCCGTCTGGACCTGGGCTTTTGTTTGCTGGGAGATTTTTGATTACAGTTTCAATTTCTGTGCTTGTGATGGGTCTGTTCAGATTTTCTATTTCTTCCTGGTTCAGTTTTGGAAAGTTGTATTTTTCTAGGAATTTGTCCATTTCTTCCAGGTTATTCATTTTATTGCCATATAATTCCTGATAGTATTCTCTAATAATCCTTTGTATTTCTGTGTTGTCAGTTGTGATCTCTCCATTTTCATTTCTAATTTTATTGATTTGGTTCTTCTCCCTTTGTTTCTTGATAAGTCTGGCTAGTGGTTTGTCAATTTTATTTACCTTCTCAAAGAACCAGCTTTTGGCTTTGGTGATTTTTGCTATAGTCTCTTTTGTTTCTTTTGCATTTATCTCTGCCCTAATTTTTACGATTTCTTTCCTTCTACTGACCCTGGGGTTCTTCATTTCTTCCTTTTCTAGTTGCTTTAGATGTAGAGTTAGGTTATTTAGTCGACTTTTTTCTTGTTTCTTGAGGTGTGCCTGTATTGCTATGAACTTCCCCCTTAGCACTGCTTTTACAGTGTCCCAGAGGTTTTGGGTTGTTGTGTTTTCATTTTCATTCATTTCTATGCATATTTTGATTTCTCTTTTGATTTCTTCTATGATTTGTTCGTTGTTCAGCAGCGTGTTGTTCAGCCTCCATATGTTGGCATATTTAATAGTTTTTCTCCCATAATTGAGATCTAATTTTACTGCATTGTGCTCAGAAAAGATGCATGGAGTGATTTCAATTTTTTTGAATTTACCAAGGCTAGATTTATGGCCCAGGATGTGATCTATCCTGGAGAAGGTTCCGTGTGCTCTTGAGAGTAAGGTGAAATTCATTGTTTTGGTGTGAATATTAGGTCTAACTGGTCTATTGTATCATTTAAAGTTTGTGTTTCCTTGTTAATTTTCTGTTTAGTTGATCTATCCATAGGTGTGAGTGGGGCATTAAAGTCTCCCACTCTTACTGTGTTATTGTTAATTTCCCATTTCATACTTGTTGCCATTTTTCTTACATATTGCAGTGCTCCTATGCTGAGTGCATATATATTTATAATTGTTATATCTTCTTCTTGGATTGATTCTTTGATCATTATGTAGTGTCCTTCTTTGTCTCTTTTCACAGCCTTTGTTTTAAGGTCTATTTTATCTGAGTATTGCTACTCCTGCTGTCTTTTGGTCTCTATTTGCGTGGAATATCTTTTTCCAGCCCTTCCCTTTCAGTCCGTATGTGTCCCTCGTTTTGAGGTGGATCTCCTGTAGACAACATATATAGGGGTCTTGTTTTTGTATCCATTCAGCCAGTCTTTGTCTTTTGTTTGGGGCATTCAACCCATTTACATTTAAGGTAATTATTGATGAGTATGATCCTGTTGCCATTTAATTTATTGTTTTGGGTTCAAGTTTATACACCCTTTCTGTGTTTCCTGTCTAGAGAAGGTCCTTTAGCATTTGTTGGAGAGCTGGTTTGGTGATGCTGAATTCTCTCAGCTTTTGCTTGTCTGTAAAGCTTTTGATTGCTCCTTCATATTTGAATGAGATCCTTGCTGGGTACAGCAATCTGGGCTGTAGGTTATTTTCTTTCATCACTGTGAGTATGTCGTGCCATTCCCTCCTGGCCTGAAGAGTTTCTGTTGCACGATCAGCTGTTACCCTTATGGGAATCCCCTTGTGTGTTATTTGCTGCTTTTCCCTTGCTGCTTTTAATATTTGTTCTTTGTGTTTGATCTTTGTTAATTTGATTAATATGTGTCTTGGAGTATTTCGCCTTGGGTTTATCCTGTTGGGGACTCTCTGGGTTTCTTGGACTTGAGTGATTGTTATCTTCCCCATTTTAGGGAAGTTTTCAACTATTATCTCCTCAAGTATTTTCTCATGGTCTTTCTTTTTGTCTTCTTCTTCTGGGACTCCTTTGATTCGAATGTTGGGGCGTTTAACATTGTCCCACAGGTCTCTGAGATTGTCCTCATGTCTCTTCATTCTCTTTTTTCTTTTTCCCTCTCTGTTTCATTTATTTCTACCATTCTACCTTCTATCTCACTTATCCTGTCTTCTGCCTCCGTTATTCTACTGTTGGTTCCCTTCAGAGTGTTTTTGATCTCATTTATCGCATTATTCATTATATATTGACTCTTTTTCATTTCTTCTAGGTCCTTGTTAAACCTTTCTTGTGTCTTCTTGATCCTTGCCTTCAGGCTATTTATCTGTAACTCCATTTTGTTTTCAAGATTTTGGATCATTTTCACCGTCATTATTCAGAATTCTTTATCAGGTATATTCCCTATCTCTTCTTCTTTTGTTTGGGTTGGTGGGCATTTATCCTGTTCCTTTACTTGCTGGTATTTCTCTGCCTCTTCATCTTGCTTATATTGCTGTGTTTGGTGTGGCCTTTTCTTCTTCTGGCAGTTTGTGGAGTTGTCTTTATTGTGGAGTTTCCTCGCTGTGGGTGGGGTTGGATGGGTGGGCTTGGACGGGTGGCTTGTCAAGGTCTCCTGGTTAGAGAAGCTTATGTTGGTGTTCTGGTGGGTGGAGCTGGATTTCTTCTCTCTCGAGTGCAATGGCGTGTCCAGTAGTGAGTTATGAGATGTCAATGGGTTTGGACTGACTTTGGGCAGCCTGTATATTGAAGCTCAGGGCTATGTTCCTGTGTTGCCGGAGAATTTGCGTGGTGTGTCTTGCTCTGGAACTTGTTGGCCCTTGGGTGGTACTTGGTTTCAGTGTAGGTATGGAGGTGTTTGATGAGTTCCTATTGATTAAGGTTCCCTGGAGTCTGGAGTCTGGTGTTCTCAGGATTTTTACTTAAGCCTCCTGCCTCTTGTTTTCAGTCTTTTTCTTGCAGTAGCCTCCAGACTTCTCCATCTGTCACTTCCAAAGTGGTTCCCTCTGTTTTAGCTTCTTCTGTTTGCTTGTCTCTTCAGTGTTTAATTTCGCCCTAACACAAGGGGGCAGTGTTGATCACTTTTTTAAGGCTGACTTGTTCAGTTGTGCTGTTGGGAGGGAGGAATGCTGCACATAAATATTGGTGTCTGTAGGGAGTGCTCGCAGTGTCTCGGCCACACTTGGTTGGCCCCCCGCTCACGGCGTGTGTGCTTTTCCTGTCTATACTGCTCAGGCTCAGGGTTGCTCTGCTGGGAACTGAGGCAGGCCTGGGTTACATGCACTTCCTAGGTCTAAGCCGCTCAGGTTCAGGTTCTCGGGTAGTCCACAAAGGCGTAGACTTGGTTGGGCCTGCGTTTTATGCCCTTTCCCCGTCCTAGCAGCTCAGGTGACCAGGTGTTTGGCGAGCGTGGTCGCTGCGACTTATCTCCTCCCCAGTCTCTGCTGCTCAGTTTTCTGGGTGTGCAACCAGCGCACCTTCTCAGGCGGATGTCGACTGGCCAAAATCCCAAGAAGTCTTGATTAGCAATGAAGCCTGCTTACAGTTTGGTAGATGATGCCTCTTTGGGGCTGCGATTGCCCCTTTCCGGCCCTGGCTGCCCTCCCCTGCCTGTCTCGGTGGGGGATGGGCCGTCCGCAGCCGGCTAGCTCTGCTCAGTCCTTTGTTCTGTGACTGGATCTGACGGTGTCTTAGGTTGGGCTTTTCGCCTTTTCACTTGATAGCTATCCCACAGTCTGCTTTGCTTTCTCAAGTTAGTTCCCTCAGATTGCCCTTGGGGCATTCAGGCCCGGTCCTTACTCAAACAGTGCAGCCTGCACCTCCCTGCCCAGCCCCCGCTTGTTAGTGGGGGATGCAGGCGTCTGCGCTGCTTCTCCGCTGGGAGTTACCACTGGGCACGTAATCTGTGGGTTTTAATTATTTATTTATTTTTCCTCCCAGGTTCGATGCATGATACAGGATGCTTGGGGCTGGAGTACTGGGATGAACCAGAGGGATAGGATGGGAAGGGAGGTGGGAGGGGGGTTGAAGATGGGGAACACATGTACCCCCGGGGCAGATTCATGTCAATGTATGGCAAAACCAATGCAATAATGTAAAGTAATTAGCCTCCAATTAAAATAAATAAAGTAAAAAAAAAAGACCCTCAATATTCAGAAAACAAAATAAAACAAAAAATTATTGTCTGTTTATTTTTCCTCCCAGTTATGTTGCCCTCTTAGGTTCCAAGGCTCGCCACAGACTCGCCAGTGAGGGTGTTTCCTGGTGTTTGGAAACTTCTCTCTTTTTTAAGACTCCCTTCCTGGGACGGATCTCTGCCCCTACCTCTTTTGTCTCTCTTTTTATCTTTTATATTTTTTCCTACATCCTTTTGAAAGCAATGGGCTTCTTTTCTGGGTGCCTGATGTCCTCTGCCAGCATTCAGAAGTTGTTCTGTGGAAGTTACTCAACGTTCAAATGTTCTTTTGATGAATTTTTGGGGGAGAAAGTGGTCTCCCTGTCCTGTTCCTCCGCCATTTTCCTCTGATCTTAGGTATTCCTTTCTTATACAAACAAAACCATTTACTGAGTTTTTCCATAGGCCACAACCTCACCATCTGTGAAGCAAAGATCGTGCCCGCCTCACAGGTTAGGAGAGGAAATAGGTTAAAATGCACAGCACTTTTCCGATGACTTTGGCTGTATGGAGAATGCTTAGTTTGATCTGCTGCTGTTGTCATTGCTGCCATCATCATTGTCCCCTGAAATGACAAATCTGAGGAATTTCAAGATCAAGCCCTTTGAAAAGCTGAAATAGATTTTCTTGGCTATAGTGAGGGCACCTAAGTAAGAAAACCAAAGCTCAAACATTGGTATCTTGCTAAAGGTCATAGCGGGGAAGTTCAGAGTCAATGGCTCCTTACACTGGAAGGATCTCTGATAGGATATTCATGGTCTGTCCTCCCTAAAGCTTCAAAGATGGGGTCTAAAGGAGGACTCCTCAAGCTATTGCATATACATACATGAGAATCCCTGAGAGCTTTTTAAAATACAGATTCCCGGGCCCCAATCTTAGAGACTTTGATTCCATAGGTCATGGATGGGGCCCAAGAACCTGCATTTCTGTGCAGTTCCAGGTGATGCTGTTGCTACTCGGACATGAACCACACTTACTCACACTGGTCTAAAGGGCCTTAAACGTTTGATTCCCTTCAATGTCAGAAAATTACTGAGGCCAGGAGTCTAGCTGATGTTCTGTTTGTCAACTCACTGATGGAAGGACAAACCAAGATGGAAGACCATGAATGACTATAAGAACTTTATTAGAATTAATAATACTGGAAACTCACCTTGATTGGTTTCCACAAAGTAACTAGCAATTGAAAAAGTCGTGAGCACTTGAAACTAAAAGGTCCATGGCAGCTGACCTAGTGATTTTCTGTCCATCCCCTGTCCTCTCCGTTTTGTTCCAGTCTACACCTTGGAGCTTGCCCTCTGGATGTTCATCACCAGGGCTCCCACCATGTGGCTTTGGTTTGGGTTCAGTCAGTGGAAGGCCAGGGGAGGAGCGAAGTCAGGGGTGGATGTCTGTCCCTTCTGCTGCTTCTCCTTTCCGTGTAGTACCGGCAGTGCCTGTGACTGTCTATTACCAGTGTCAACAGGGCAGCCTCACCTCCATCACTTCAGCTCTCTCCAGTCTCCAGCAGAGCTCTGTCTTCCCTGGTCTCTTCTGCCTGTGGCTGTTAAAGGCTTGTCATTCCTAGCTCCTGTGTTCTGCAGCCGTTCCTGCTGGGTCTTGGAACCTCGCCCACACAGCTTTGATAGGCTGTCTTTTGAGAGGACCCTTGATTGATCCTGGAGCATAAGAAGAGCTTCCAAAAGATGGGAAGAGTGATGGTAGAAGGTGTAGCCTTGGATGAAGAGAACATCATGATTGGAGTGGGCATTGGCAGTGAAGTTTATGTCAAGGGGCTCCAAAATCACTGCCTATGGTGACTACAGCCAAAGAATGAAAAGACACTTGCTCCTTGGAAGGAAAGCTATGACAAACCTAGACTTTGTATTAAAAAGCAGACACATTGGTTTGCCAGCAAAGGTCCATATAGTCAAAGCTATGGTTTTTCCAGTAGTCATGTGCAGACATGAGAGTTGGCCCATAAAGGAGGCTGAGCACTGAAGAATTGATGCTTTCGAATTGTGGTGCTGGAGAAGACTGTGTTGAGTCCTTTGGACTGCAGGAAGATCAAACCAGTCAATCATAAAGTAAATCAACCCCGAATATTCATTAGAAAGACTGATGCTGAAGCTGAAGCTCCAGTACTTTGGCAACCTGATGTGAAGAGCTGACTCACTGGGAAAGCCCTTGATGCTTGAAAATATTGAGGGCAAGAGAAGGGGATGTCAGAGGATGAGATCATTGGATGGCATCACTGACTCAAGGAACATAAATTTATGTAAACTCCGGGAGATAGTGAAGGACAGGGAACCCTGGCATGCTGCATTCCGTGGGGTTGCAAATAGTTGGACATGACTTTGTGACTGAATAAGACAATAAGAGGTGAGGAGTGCAGGAAAGGGGTCTGGCTTTAAATTGATTCTGGATTAATCAAAGAAGGTCCCAAGAGGTCCCTGGGTGAGAAGCTACAACTGCTAGAATGTGCAGAATGTTATCCCTAAGCGTAAACTTGCACGATGAGGGTTCAGAGTCAAAGGAGCTTTTTTATGAAGAATTTACATTCCTCTTCGACAATTGCCTAAAAGTTTGTTGTTTTCTTTCCTGCCCCTGCCGTTCCCCCAGACACCCCTTAGTGGTGTTAGTCTCTACACAAGAGTCATAAGGTCTTTCTGCGGCACTTTGATCTTGCTCAGTTTCGTTGCAGTATGTTGAACATATTCTGAAGTGCCTGCCAGAACTGAATTCACAAAGTAACAACTAGTTGAACAGAATAATCACGCCTTCAGTCCTTTGCCCATGAGTTCCAGTGATGGACATGTCAGTAAGATGAAAAATGCTGTTCATGGTTTTGGTAGTCAGCTACATCACCCTCTACAGTAAACTTGCCGTGAAGCAGTACCATAGCACAGACGCGTACTGATTCTGTGTGTTTATTGGTTCTTTTATATTGAAACGTTACGCCCAGGTTTAAACTGTTCAACAGCTTTTAGAGATTTTTTGGGGTGGGGTGGGTAGTAAAGGTTGTCTTAATACTTTGTCTTAAATGTGTAAAAGATAAAACAGGTCCTTGATCTCAGATTTTCCGTTATTACAATTCTTCAGGAAGCCGAAAAGTTCTTGATGAGGAGAAATGAATTCTGGACTTTTTTTCCTCCCTTTCTGTGTTTTCACATCCCTCTGTCAGAAAACATGACTTTGTGAGGGAATTGGGATTGTGACCTTATACAACTGAGGCAAACCATGGTGAATCACTTCATGTTACCGTGGCACAGATTGCAGGTGCATGAGCCCTTTGTTTCTGCTGAATTTTCCCTCCTTTCTGGTTATTTATCCTGAGGGCATGGTGGCTGGACACCCTGAGAAGACATGCCACAGAGGAGAGGATCCCGAGTCCACCAGGAAGGCCGTGGTGTCTTCCTAGATGAAGGCTGCCTTAACGTGGTGATGTGTGAGCGTCTGCTGTTAGTGGAAACTGACCTGAGGAATAAGGGGATTCCTAGTGCAGATGATCCTGTCCAGGGAACAAGGAGGAGCCCGACATGGAGGAATGGGGCCCCCAGCATAGGCTTCTTTTCCAGTCTTGGATCCTGGGGTGAGGATGTTTCTTGCTGATCTGCTTTGTTTCCACCTCCTTGAGTAGGGGTCCTCCCTATCCCCCTCCCTGGGGAAAGAGCCTTTCTCTCGCTAGTATGTCCATCTCTGGTTTGGCCCCAGGAAATCTCTGGGAGCCTCCTCCTGGTATTTTGAGGACTCATCTCCTTACTCACTTCCCTTGGGATGAGGTGCTGCTGCTAAGTCGCTTCAGTCATGTCCGACCCTGTGCGACCCAATCTCTGGGATTCTCCAGGCAAGAACACTGGAGTGGGTTGCCATTTCCTTCTCCAATGCATGAAAGTGAAAAGTGAAAGTGAAGTAACTCAGTCGTGTCCAACTCTTAGCGACCCCATGGACTGCAGCCCACCAGGCTCCTCCGTCCATGGGGTTTTCCAGGCAAGAGTACTGCAGTGGGGTTGGCATGAGCTATCCATCTTCATTATTGGTTGGTTTCCTTTGGCTCTACGGTGCCTGTTTTTCTCTCCTCCTCCCCCAGCTTTGTTCCCTAAGGCTGTTCTGATGGACCGTTTTCCCAGCTCATCGTCTGTGAATCAGTTCTCCCTATTGTCTGCTCTCCTTGTTTCCCTGCACAGCCCTCCTTGGTTCTTCATCCTTTTACCATGTATCTGGCTCCAACTGAGGGCTGTTTCATATAAACGGGGATGCTACAAGCCCCTTTTAGAAATCTGGGTAACTCAAACACACTTTTACATGTTAAAGGTCCCCTCTTTTTTAGGTAATTTAAGCTCTTACAGCAGTTATATGTACCTCTCTTCCTTAACTTCCCAGGAGAAGAACTTTTGCATGGGCTTGGATATCCACTGTCTCACTGGTCTGCACTGGGGGCTGCAGAGTTTACAAACATTGATTTCTAATTAGTTTTACATTTTCAAAACTACCTCCTTTAAATAGAGACTTCTGTCTTGGTCCGAAAGATGTTTACAAGAACTAAGGTTGTGAAATGCAAAATCAGTTTCATTCCTTAATGGCAGTAATAAATGTAGAACCTTCATTTAAGCAATTAGCTTTGGGAGTACAAGGCTAGATAGATAACAAAGTGGATTAATGATTTTGTTAATTAGTTCTTTCACCACAGGCAGCTTCATGACAATATAGCGCGCACACACAGACACACACACAGAGGCAGTTGTATGGAGAAGGAAATGGCAACCCACTCCAGTACTCTTGCCTGGAGAATCCCGTGGACAGAGGAGCCTGGCGAGCTACAATCGATGGGGTCACAAAGAGTCGGACTCGACTGAGCATTGAACACACACTCACACCCCTCCCATCCCAGACTGCTGTCCAGTGAGTCACCCTCACTTTTGCATTTCCTGATATCTTTTCTTCCTTCTAAAAATCCGTGTAAGGTACCTATCATCCGATTTGTCAGGATAGTCTAGGTTTTGCAGCAGTGACAAAAATACTGCAAAATCTTTGTGGCTTAACACCATAGACGTTTATTTCTTACTCACTGAAAGACCGTTTGGTGTCTGGGTGCTCACCACGGGAGCTGTCCTCCGTGTGGTGGCTCTGCCTCCATCGTAGGACATTTCTGCATCATCATCACCTTCCACTATGACTGCAAAATGTGAAGAAAGAATGGGGAACTCCACAAGGGCATTTAAATACACCTCTCTGAAGGGTGTGCTGCTGGCATCTGATTGGCCAGAGCAAGTCACCTGACCTCATTCACTTCAAGGCGTGGGGGAAGTGTCCTCTTCCCAGGAGCTTTGAAGGAGAAGTGAGGCACAGATATTAGGAATGCCTACCTCAGGCTTGAGAAACTGAGAATTCAGAAATGAATAAAGGCATAATCCCAGACTTGCAGTCCAGCTGGAGAGGTAAACAGGTTCGTAGTATTACAATATAGTCTTATAAAACTGTACAGATTACAAATTAGCAAGGTAATGACTGTGATAGAACAGAAAGCACCTAAGAGCACAGAGAAGAGTGGGGCATCTACCTCCCTGGGCTGGAGACGAGGGAAAACCTTCCAGTGGCAGTGACATCAGGGCTGGGGTTTGTTTGCTAGCTTGAGGTCTCCTTACTTTGGTGAGGGTGGTGTCTGGCCTTATCTTGTGTGCTGCATCCCAGGGAAACTAGTGTTTGGAATACAGCCCCAAGAAGTAGGCTTATCTTTTCTTTAAGACCTCAAGAAAAAAGTGAAAGCAGGCTGTCAGCAAGAGGAAAGATCTGCCTGTTCCTATGAAAACTGAAACACAGTATCCTTCTGACGGAGACTTGAAAGCATTGCTCTGCTGCTGCTCTAATTCTAGTTATTAGGCAGCAAAGGTTGCATGTACTGTACTTTGATTTGCCGAGAGATCCTGACACACTTTACATTAGATATAAATGTGAGTGGTGTGTTAACAGTGCAAAGAATTTACTTTATAGACAAGGAGACAGGCTTGTCCTCAGATCTGATAAAGCCACATCCTTACCCTCTTTCACTGCTCTAGCCTGACTGGCCTTTTTGCTGGTTGTCCATCACAGTGGGCATCCTCCCACCTCAGGGCTAGAAAACACCTGGTGTTTTCTTTGTCTAAAGTCTTCTTTCTCCAGATACCTATTCACCTACTTCAAGTCTTTATACAAAGGCCATTCTCTTGGTGAGATGTGCCGGGCACCCAATTTTGGGTTGACAACCACTCCGTGCAGTACACATATGGGTTTGGGGACAGAATAATGTGGGAACTATATGTGGATGGGATCCAATAGTTAAGGCTGCAGTCACCATCGATGGACAAAAACATTTCTTCAAGTTTAGTCTAGGTGGATGGGGTGCAGAAAGGAGAAAGGAGAGGCTGAAGGCAGCAGAATCCGTTGGGGGCTGTTGTCCAGCTAACAG
The DNA here is from genome assembly GCF_049115385.1 of Moschus berezovskii. Lineage (NCBI taxonomy): Eukaryota > Metazoa > Chordata > Mammalia > Artiodactyla > Moschidae > Moschus > Moschus berezovskii. The sequence continues at coordinate 140,715,636 of NC_142488.1, read as the reverse complement.
AAGCTGAGGGCCTGGTGTGAGATGGAGTTGTTGGGAGTGAGAGGTCTGAAGGTGGGGGAAGGTCAGGATGCCAGGATTCAGTGATTTCCTCTCACTTTTCATGGGGATCTAAAAATCAGCAAGGACTCAGAATAAGTTCCTGGTGTTGAAAGGAATGTAACTGTCAGAAGTACGACCAGAGGTCGTGTCTATTCTCTACGGAAGGACTCTTAGAAATTATGAGAATGTGTGTGTGTGTGTTTGAACGAAAAATTGAGTGTAAGTCAGCTTTTGTGATTGAAAAAAGAGGGAAAGGGGATTCTTTTTAAGTGACTAAGTAGAAGTGTGTGTCTTCAGGACATAGTTTGAAATTTCCACTTCTTGGCTGGGGCAGAGGAGCTGAAGGGCAGTCTGCTTCCATTCTGCTGGGTCTCTCAGGGTTGCTCTTGCCTTGTGACCTCGGGCAGATGGAAATGGGTGCCTCCTCGCCTCCCCTCCCTCCTAGCCTTGTCCTCAGGCTGCATCTGCTCAACGCCAGGTCTCCACCTTCAGTGCCGGCTGAGCATTGTGCCAGCTGCCCTCCAAGCCCACCTCGGGTCAGGCGGAGGAAGGTTAAGTAGGAGAGCGTAGAAAGGAGAGTATATCCTTTAATCTTGCTTGTTTTCAATTATTAAATTTCTCTATGAAGTCCAGGGAATTGTGGCCTGAAGCTACCCGTAGCTGCTTGTCTCAGTTGACTCAGGTAGAAAATTGTAAAGTTTTTCAAGGCTGACCTCTCAAAATCCACCTGCTTGACACTGAGAAAAACAAACACCTCTCTTGCTTTCATAAGTTTCCTGACAGCTCCTGTTTCTGACCCTGTAGGATGAGAATTTGGCTCATTAACATGAGCCCCATAAATATGTGTACCCCGCCTCCAAGCCTACCTCCCTCTCACCTCAGTCCTTAGGTAATTGAGTTGCTGCTGGTCCAGAGTCCAGAGGAGCCTTTTGTGTTCACTTACACTTGTCTCTGTAGTTGGATTTGGGACCGAGTCGATCGGGGTTTTGATTGTGAAAAAGAGCAACCGACTCTGAAATTACTAGGAGGTGTTGTAGGTCATCCTACAGAATTGTTGGAAGGCTGGAGAGGTAGGCTTCAGACGGCGCAGGAACCAAGGATGTTTCCAGAGAAGAAGCCATAGAATGTAAACAATCAGGAGCATGAATGGGGACTTCCCTGATGGTCCAGTGGTTACGACTTCACCTTCCAATGCAGGGGTTGCGGGTTTGATCCCCAGTCTGGGAGCTAAGATCCCACATGTCTTGTGGCCAAAAAACCAAAACATAAAACAGAAACTGTCATTGTACAAATTTAAGAAAGGCTTTTAAAATAGTCCACATGCAAAAAATCCTTTAAAAAAAAGGCATGAATGTCAAGAACAACAAGTCTGTGTCTCTCTGTCATGCGCCAGCTAAACAACTCCGGACACATCTCTTAACCTCCGGAGATAGCTGTCAGTGAGAAATGCATTCTCGTTGTGTTTAGAAGAAGTACTTAAACAGTGACTGGCAAATAATAAGCAATATCTCAGTGTTTGGTGAGTATGCATTTCTAGTTGAGGTTGTGCATACATATACATATATTTTGGCTTTTAGCTGGTAAATATAATTGCTCTCTGGGCTTCAGGCTTTGCTTCTGTGCCCCCAACTGTTTCTTTGCTGAAACTAGTTTCTCCCTTATTGCTAATGGCCAAACGTTTGTTCGAGGACGTTGTTTCAGTTCTTTGTGATTCCCTCAGAAGCATCAATTCTGGGACACTATTACCAACAGAAGCACATAAAAATCACGGCCTGTACATTCGGGGCTTCAGTTTTACTCGGTCACCCTGAGCGATAGTGTAATCAACTTTTTTCTGCCAGTTGTCTTCTTTTGTTTGATATTATGCTTTCATGGTCATTACTAGCATCCCCTTTACTCTTTCCTCCTATTATTCTGTTCAGAGATAACAGCCAAAATGGAGATTGCCAGACACGATAAACCATATTACTTTTGAGAATGGTTTAGGAGTCCTCTCCCCTTTTTAAGTGTAGCATTAATATTTAAACATATTAATAATGAACATAATTGATTATTGTTGCTATCAACTATTATTCATAGTAAATATTTTTAAAAATAGGTTTCTGTAATACTCTTTTCCCTCTTTGATTTTGTTCAAAGACAATTATATCTATCTATTCTTTTATTGAAAGAATCTTTCCTTTAAAATTATTAAGAGTGTTGGTTGCTTTGGCAAGCTAGGGCATAGTCCATTTACAGAGAAGCTTTACCTAAAAGCAAAAAGTTAATGACTTGGTGTAGTCCACGTGTTGAATATGCTGTTTGGGTCTCAAGTTTAGTTGGTTACTCTCTCTTTCTCCACACAAATCGATATATGATATCTAGGTATATGGTCATGCAGTTCAGCCTGATTTTGATTATGTAAATATGTGAGTACTCAACTGTTTATCTATTGAACATTTTAAAGATTTAAATAGCTAACTAGTTCTTTCATTGACTCTTTTTTTTTAAAATTTTTATTGGAGGCTAATTATTTTACAATATTATATTGGTTGGTTTTGCCATACATTGACATGAATCCGCCCCCGGGTGTACATGACTTCCCCCTCCCGAACCCCCCTCATTGACTCTTTAACATGAACATTGTAGAAGCATTACAATTGATTGTTAACATTTAATATGAATATATGTAAAATAACAACGGGTTCAGGTGTGATCTCGTTTGGCAGGCTGTATAAGGAGATGATTAAACGTGTTTTGTTTCAGTTACATACCAATACACATATGTTTACGTGACCCAGGCCACCACATAAAATGTACTGCCTACTGTGGGTTGTAGTTGGAAAAGTTTACAAGGCAGTGATTAAACAAACAAACAGCCACAGCTTATTCCAGTTTTGTCTGTGCTCACCTTGTAGTGGGTTGCTCCCTCCGGCACGGAAGGGTGAGAAAATTGGAGAGAAGGTGGTTTAAAGGGAATGCATCACCCGGTGCGTCATAGCCCATGATGGTGGTCAAGTGTTGGTTGTCCAACTTGAGACACAGGAGCTAAGTGAGAGCTGTGTGAACGGAATTGCCTGATATGAATCTGGCGTTAATTCATAATTGGAAAGGTTTCCAAAGGAAGTTTTCCTTCTGTGTGTCCAACGAGTAACCAGGGAAGCCCTAAAAATTTTTTTTTATATTGTGGTAAAGTACATGAAATATGAAATTTACCATCATTACCATATTCTAATTTTAATTTTTATAATTTTATTTATTTATTTTTGGTTGTGCTGGGTCTTCATTGCTGCACAGGTTTTCTGTAGTTGTGGCGAACGGGGGCTACTCTCTAGTTGTGGTGGTGGGCTTCTCATTGCTGTGGCTTCTCTTGTTGTGGAGCACAGGCTCTAGGTGAGCGGGCTTCAGTGGTTGTGGCTCCGGGGCTCTAGAGCACAGGCTCAGTAGTTGTGGCACATGGTTTCCCAGATGGCTCAATGGTAAAGAATCCCCCTGCCAATGAGGAGTCACACGAGATGCAGGTTCGATCCCCAGGTTGAGAAGATCCCCTGGAGAAAGAAATGGCAGCCCATTCCAGTATTCTTGCCTGGAAAATTTCGTGGACAGAGGAGCCCAGTAGCCTACGGTCCATAGGGCCACAAAGAGTCAGACATGATGGAGTGACTGAGTACACACACGCAGGCTTAGTTGCTCTGCATCATGAGGGATCTTCCCGGATCAAAGATCTAACCCATGTCTCCTGCATTAGCAGGCAGGTTCTTTACCACTGAGCCTCCTGGGAAGCCCATCTTAACCATTTTTAAATATACATTTCTATAGGGTTAAGCACACTCACATTGCTATGCATGGAATCTCCAGAATCATGCACGGGTTTGAAGCCAGAATGGTATATGAGCTTTAATGTAAGTAAGATTTTACTCTAGGATTTTAATGATGTTTTACTATTCTAGGTGTTTCTGTTACTCCACCAGTGTTTTTTAATTCATGCTTCTGAAATATGTAATAGAAATAGAAGGAAATCCTTGGTTACTTGTTCACTGCTATCCCCTCTCTGAATGTACTCCTTTCTTGAAAGTTCTTGGTCAACTCAGTTTCTCTTGTAATTACTTTTAAAGGAGTCTTGACCTTTTATTTCAGGCTTCCCAGGTGGTGCTAGTGGTAAAGAACCTGCCTGCTAATGCAGGAGACTTAAGAGACATAGATTCAATCCCTGGGTTGGGAAGATCCCCTAGAGGAGGCAGGGCAGCCCACTCTAGTATTCTTGCCTTGAGAATCCCATGGACAGAGGTGCCTGGTGGGCCACAGTCCCTAGAGTCACAAGCGGGGGGAAAGGGAAAGGGGGAAGTCGCTCAGTCGTGTCCGACTCTTTGCGACCCCGTGGACTGTAGCCTACCAGGCTTCTCCGTCCATGGGATTCTCCAGGCAAGAATACTGGAGTGGGTTACCGTTTCCTTCTCCAGGGGATCTTCCCAACCCAGGGATCGAACCCGGTTCTACCGCACTGGAGGCAGACGCTTTAACCTCTGAGCCACCAGGGAAGCCCCAGAGTCACAAGGAGTTGGACACAACTGAAGCAACCTAGCATGAAAGCATGCATGACCTTTTATTGCAAGAGACATGCAAAATTTCAGACTCAAAATGGTGTGGAAATATTAATACTTTCTTCTGTAGGACTCATTCCCTGGAGGGGGTCATATCTCTTGGGAAAAATGAAAAGGTTTCAATCTTGTGTTGTTTTGCAAAGCTTTTGGTCTAATTCAGTTTTATGTGGCATCCATATACGAGTTGTAAAATCGTTCTCATTCTAGCTTAGCAACTGCTTTGCAAACAGCTCTCTCGGTGATTTAACCTTACCTTCAGTGAAAGCTCTTCATGGAAGTTGTTAATGGGATATGTGCGTAAAGGCTTTTAGAACTCCTTTTCCTCTTACAGGTTGAGGATTTCATCCCAGCCTGCATGTTGAGGTCTGACTACTGACATTGTTTTGGGTTGAACAAGAGACTTGTCCACGACTCGGGGATGGGTGTGATGAACGAGGAAGCCCATGAGGCCAGGACCATCACATTTTTGCTGATGGCTCTGATGACAATGTCCTGTACATGAGCATCACAATTCATTAACAAATTGATGTGCTGTTTGCATACCTGAGAGTGGTGAATGCAGTGTCCGTTCTCTGGCACAGAGAAGGGGGTTAGATTTTACTAGAAACTGCATTGACCATGTGGCTTCATATCCTGTATTAAAGGTAGCTATTACACCATAATCCATTTGTAGCTCACATTCTTCCCTTGGACGCTGATATCTTACCTGGCTGTGTATAGACGATTAAATTCAAACACAGGGAACCTCAAAATTATTGACATTTGACTTTGGGTATTTACTTCTTGCACTGTTTCCTGTAGATGTTGTTAGCTCTGAGTATTCAGAGGTTGATGGCATGAGAAAGTGATCCTAAACACTTCAGTAAACTGGCCACAAAACAGACACTGACCGAGTACTGATGTTATTAGAACAGGAACTCTGGGCAGAGCCTGGTCTACATCCTGTACCGCCAAGGGTCATTTAGAAATGGAAGGGCTGCCCCGTCTCTTCTCGCTGTGGGTTTTCAGTCTCCCTCCCTCTGCACTCTCTCATCGTCTTCTGTTGCCTTTTTCTCTCCATGGGTCTTGTCCAGCCTCCTGCCTCTTCAGGGCAGCCAGGGAGGGTGTGAAGTGGACTCCGTGGAGAAGAAAGAGGGCGAACGAATGAAAACGTCTTTCCTCGTAGAATCTTTCATCTGTCGTATCTTCTTGGCTATTTACCTAGTGATTTATCTCCCTCTCATGAACCCAAACATACTTATATTAGAGCTGATTTAAGTTTGGATTTCTTTCTGACTGTAGACATTTTCTGAATCCTGTATATATAAAGAACCACCATTTGCATCTCTGTAACACTGCCTTTCTGTTTTAGGGTTAGCGGTGGAGGATGGTGATAGAAGTAGAGGTTTTATATTTTTCTAATTATAAAAGGAATATATTTAATATAGAAAAATTGAAAGTTTGAAAAGATAAGAACAAATCTACCAGTAGCCAGCCCCACGAAGACCATTGCTATTAGCATTTTGATGTATTCTTTTCTATTTGTTTAAGTGCTGTTGACCTTATACTGTCTCTTTAGTTTTACTTACTTCTTTAAAAAAGCTTTTCACCAATACTTCACTGTATTACAGGTTCTTTACAATGCTTTTAATGACTTCATAACATTTCGCTGGGTTCCTGGACTGTTAAAAGGGGGAGGGGAGCGTGGGTCGAGGAGTCACAGAGCATGTTGAGTTTTTAGATAACCAAGGATTGTAAAACCCTTTCAACTAGTAAAAAATCCCCTAGCAAAACGTCTCCTCCTTTGTCCTTCATATGTGTTGTGTCAGTTAACTCTGCAGTCACCTACTTCTGGAATGTGGGGCACTTTATTAATTTTCGTCTAGAAACAGTTGATCAATGTTAACACACTTTGAAAAGAGCCTCTTAATAAGTTAGGGTTTTTATTGACTCTATCTCAGCTCTGTGAGGAGAAGGCGATGGCACCCCACTCCAGGACTCTTGCCTGGAAAATCCCATGGACAGAGGAGCCTGGTAGGCTGCAGTCCATGGGGTCGCTAAGAGTCAGACACGACTGAGCGACTTCACTTTCACTTTTCACTTTCATGCACTGGAGGAGGAAATGGCAACCCACTCCAGTGTTCTTGCTTGGAGAATCCCAGGGACGGGGGAGCCTGGTGAGCTGCTGTCTATGGGGTCGCACAGAGTCGGACACGACTGAAGCGACTTAGCAGCAGCAGCAGCTCTGCGAAGTTAGAAAAAATATTGTTTGTTACCTTATTTTATGCAGATGTAAAAGAGAAAGAGTCCAGTTGTAGGTGTTTAAATGAAGTTTTAAAAAAAAGTGAATTTGATTGAAACTAAAAATTGAGGAAGTTCTAAAAATGGAATCCCTTATGAGGTACCTCTCACAATAATTATGCTTCAAGAAGAGGGATGAACACAAAAAACTGAAGTTGTTCTTGGATCTTATATAGCCGAACACATGTAAATCAGTTTTCTGAATGTCTTCCTCTTCGCGAAAACAACAGTAAAGAGAGGAGTCAAGATATGTCCAGAAAGTTTGGAGTGGTAGCAGGCTGCTTTAATCAGACGGCTAGGTAGCTCTGGTATTTGGCCTTTTTCTTTTGTTCATCTTGGCCTTATAATGTCCCGCCTTTGGGGCCAAAGCTGCTGTCTGCTTGACCTCCCCCACCAAGAAAGTAGGCAGCAACATCACTTCTGACCTTGATTAATAGATGCACTTAAAAGTCAGTGGGTCAGCAGGAGAGGCTTGGAGAAGTCGCTGCAGCGCTTTATCAAGTGGAAGTGCTTAGGCTCTGGGAAAGGCTTCTCAACTTACTGTTTTCTATTAACATCAATAAATGTGCTTTAAGATGGCAACAGATATCTATAAAAATAGATAAATTTTTAAAATTCCTTGGTCAGATGTTTTTGAGAAATGTTGGATTAAACAGAATTTATTTACTGCAGTAATTTTTTTTAAAATTTATTTTTATTGACTGTGCTGAGTCTTCATTGCTGCGCGGGCTTTTGTTTAGTTATGGCAGCCGGGGGCTACTTGTTGCTGTACTCGGGCTTCTCACTGTTAGGGCTTCTCTTGTTGCAGAGCACAGGCTCTAGGGCATGCAGGCTTCAGTAGTTATGGCTCCCAGACTCTTGAAACAGGATCTCAATAGTTGGAGCTCATGGGCTTAAGTTTCTCTGTGGTATGTGGGATCTTCCCAAATCAGGGATTAAACCCATGTCTCCTGATTGGCAGGTGGATTCATTACCGCTGAGCCAGCAGGGAAGCTCTCTAGGAGTTCTTGAACATTTTTAATTTGCTTAGGGGCACTTTTCAACTTTAAGAAGGGAGAATAAAGTAAGAAACATCTTCCAAACTCATTTTGCCTGTTTAATACCTTTTTTAGGAGGAGCTCTGTTGGTGTCTGGGTTTCCCTTGTGGTTCAGCTGGTAGAGAATCCACCTGCAATGCAGGAGACCTGGGTTTGATTCCTGGGTTGGAAAGATCCCCTGGAGAAGGGAAAGACTACCCACTCCAGGATTCTGGCCTGGAGAATTCCATGGACTGTGTAGTTAAGTCAGTCAGTCAGTTCAGTTGCTCAGTTGTGTCTGACTCTGCGATCCCATGGACTGCAGCACACCAGGCCTCCCTGTCCATCACCAACTCCCGAAGTCCACCCAAACTCATGCCCATTGAGTCGGTGATGCCATCCAACCATCTCATCCTCTGTCATTCCGTTCTCCTCCTGCCTTCAATCTTTCCCAGCATCAGGGTCTTTTCAAATGAGTCACTTCTTCGCATCAGGTGGCCAAGGTATTGGAGTTTCAGCTTCAGCATCAATCCTTCCAGTGAATATTCGGGACTGATTTCCTTTAGGATGGACTGGTTGGATCTCCTTGCAGTCCAAGGGACTCTCAAGAGTCTTCTCCAATACCACAGTTCAAAAGGATCAGTTGTATAGTTCATGGGGTCACAAAGAGTTGGACACAACTGAGAGACTTTCACTGTTAAGGTCTTGGTCTAAAAACATTTGTAGCAGAGCAGGATTTTGTATCTAGGGGGTGTGGATGAATGCTTTTCAGACTTGACCTTCAGGTGATTCACCTGGCGATCTCGTTAAGCTTCATCTCCTAACTAGGTGCATTTCGGGTGGCCCATGAGACTCTGCGTCTCCCACAAGTGCCCAGGTGATGCCGCCACTGCTGCCGCACAGACCAGATGGAGGAACGAGCTAGGTAACTGTGGATTAGTAGCCGCTGACCTGGGGCCCGAGCAAGTTGAATACTTGCCAGGTGGTTTTAGTAACCTTCCAGAAGGTTCCCTTCTGGGCCGAGTGAACTGATTGGAAGTTGCTGATGCCTCTTATGTTGAAAGGGGGGTTTCCAGAGGGAAGCTAGGGAACTAGATCCCCTTGAACTCCAGGACTTCTGGGTGAGCTGCGGGGTGTGTGCTCTGTCTTGTTCTGGCTGAAGGAATCACTGGTTCTGTTTGCTGCGACTGTCATGTGCCTTTGTGTTAGAGTAGAACTTTGTGGGGGAGAAGGGAAAACATTTGAGGAAAGACTCTGATGATTTGCTAGAGAAAGGAAAGGATGTCCAGAGGGGTTAGATGAAATGATTTGGTGGGAAGACTAGAAAGGAGGGGATTCAGTGGAGGGGAGTTCAGTTCAGTGCAGTTCAGTCGCTCAATTGTGTCTGACTCTTTGTGACCCCATGAATCACAGCACGCCAGGCCTCCCTGTCCATCACCAACTCCCGGAGTTCACTCAAACTCATGTCCATCGAGTCGGTGATGCCATCCAGCCATCTCATTCTCTCTCGTCCCCGTCTTCTCCTTCCCCCAATCCCTCCCAGCATCAGAGTCTTTTCTAGTGAGTCAACTCGTCGCATGAGGTGGCCAAAGTATTGGAGTTTCAGCTTTAGCATCAGTCCTTCCAATGAACACCCAGGATTGATCTCTTTTAGAATGGACTGGTTGGACCTCCTTGCAGTCCAAGGGACTCTCAAGAGTCTTCTCCAGCACCACAGTTCAAAAGCATCAATTCTTCGGCGATCAGCTTTCTTCACAGTCCAACTCTCACATCCATACATGACCATGGGAAAAACCATAGCCTTGACTAGACAGACCTTTGTTGGCAAAGTAATGTCTCTGCTTTTTAATATACTATCAAGGTTGGTCATAGCTTTCCTTCCAAGGAGTAAGCATCTTTTAATTTCATGGCTGCAATCAGCATCCGCAGTGATTTTGGGGCCCCCCAAAATAAAGTCTGACACTGTTTACACTGTTTCCTCATCTTTTTCCCATGAAGTGATGGGACCAGATGCCACGATCTTCGTTTTCTGAATGTTGAGCTTCAAGCCAACCTTTTCACTCTCCTCTTGCACTTTCATCAAGAGGCTTTTTAGTTCTTCTTCACTTTCTGCCATAAGGGTGGTGTCATCTGCATATCTGAGGTTATTGATATTTCTCCCGGCTATCTTGATTCCAGCTTGTGCTTCTTCCAGCCCAGCGTTCCTCATGATGTACTCTGCATCTAAGTTAAATAAGCAGGGTGACAGTATACAACCTTGACGTACTCCTTTTCCTATTTGGAACCAGTCTGTTGTTCCATGTCCAGTTCTAACTGTTGCTTCCTGACCTGCATACAGGTTTCTCAAGAGGCAGGTCAGGTGGTCTGGTATTCCCATCTCTTTCAGAATACCACACAATTGCACTCATCTCACACGCTAGTAAAGTCATGCTCAAAATTCTCCAAGCCAGGCTTCAGCAATATGTGAACTGTGAACTCCCAGATGTTCAAGCAGGTTTTAGAAAAGGCAGAGGCACCAGAGATCAAATTGCCAACATCCGCTGGATCACGGAGAAAGCAAGAGAGTTCCAGAAAAACCTCTATTTCTGCTTCATTGACTATGCCAAAGCCTTTGACTATGTGGATCACAATAAACTGTGGAACATTCTGAAAGGGGAGGGAGAGGGAGACCTAAATCAGCGTCAGGGAACTGAAAGAGTAAGCGTACAGTCAGGGCAGGAACCTCGACAGACAGCACCGATGCAGCACAAGGCCCATTAGACTCCGCTCATTACAGACAGGGAACCTGGGGAGCAAGCGACCCTGTTTTGAACCCTGCACATGGTGAAATCTGCTGTGTCAGCACACTCAGAGAAGTGATGGGAAGGGCGTCATTGCTGGAAACACTGAAAGGAAATCCCCACAAGATGTGAACTAAGTTCTGATTCCGCAGTGTGGCTGTTAGAACGTTTTGGGAGAGAAGAGGACGTGATGGACCCTGGTATGGCTGTAAAGTGGGCTTTCAGTAGACCTCAGATGTAAAGAGGGCTTCCCAGGTGGCACAGTGGAAAAGAACCCACCTGCCAATGCAGGGGATGCAGAAAACGTGGGCTCGATCCCTGAGTTGGGAAGATCCCCTGGAGTAGGCAATGGTAACCCACTCCAGTATTCTTGTCTGGGAAATCCCATGGAAAGAGGAGCCTGGTGGGCTACAGTCCTTTATTGTGCCCTTCTTTGCATGTTACAATGTTCCCTTGGTATCTCTAATTTTCTTGAAGAAGAGATCTCTAATTTTTCCCATTCTATTGTTTTCCTCTATTTCTTTGCATTGTTCACTTACGAAGGCTTATCTATCCTTGCTATTCTTTGGAACTCTGTGTTCCGATGGGTATATTTTTCCTTTTCTCCTTTGCCTTTTGCTTCTCTTCTTTTCTCAGCTCTTTGTAAGGCTTCCTCAGACAACCATAAACTGTATGGAAACAGCGTAAACTGTATGGAAACTTAGATGAGAAGAAAGGGATTCCAGGCATAGGGGATACTGTGTGCAAGATTCATATGTTTGAAACAAGGCGTATTCTGTATTACCGTATAGATTGGTAATTCCTAGTTAAAAGTAGTGAAACTAATTGCTTTTGTTTGTTTTAGTCTTGGGAGCCAATAATTGTTTTGACCTATTTCTCATGTTTATGTAATATGTCAGTGAAGTTGGAGATGTGTCTTAAACAATTTTGAAGGAAATAATCTTAAATGGGAGCAAAAGATTATTTGGTTCCAAATGAAAAAAAAAAATCCTACTGATAACCGTTTACTCACTGTAATATATTGCTAGGGGGTTTACAGAGCTCCTCCTGCTCTGTAAAATTTGATAGTTTAGACCAGGATTGGTGAACTTTTCCTGTAGAAGGCCAGATACTAAATATTTTTATCAGGAAAATAGCCAGAGGTACATGAGGCACAGCTGTGTTCCAGTAATACCATGAACCTGGCACAGCAACTGGGTTTGGCCTGTGACCCCTGATCCCTCCAGCCTCAGATCACTAAGATGAAGGCTGTGGAATGGTCTGGAGACCTCCGGGTATCCTTTCTGGTACTGTATTTCAAATTGCCAACAGAGGTGCTCTGTATGGCTTGGGTGAGTAATTGAAAAATAAAAACTCGAACTAGTTTCTAAGTCTTCCTTCTGCCAGAGAACTGTACGCTATCACCTTTATTGATTTTTGCAGCTTTCAAAAACTTGTGTACAAATTAACAAGAAACGTTAAAGAAACTGATTTATTTCCAGAGCCAACAAAGAGAAGACACCTACTCCAAGGTGTGTTTCTTTTGCACATTTCTGACTTGGCAGTGGTGTAGGAAATGAAAAGTGAACGTTATTTCCTCTTGCAGACTCCACACAAAGTGACTTATTGAAGTCTTTTCCACTGCAAAGAAATAACTGGCATTCAAGTGGATCTTTAAGTTTTAAAGCAAGCACATATATTATTCAGTGTATAAAAATATACTCTGTATATGTGTATATGTTTCATGTCTGTGTGTCTGTTTCTATGTGTGTCTTTCATATGCGACCACTTACAACAGAGTTGAGAAGCTTGAGAAAGCAAGCTGGGAAGGATGGCAGAGATGGTGGTGGGTTTCATAGGTTTTGAGGGGGTGATATCCTGCCTTATTCCTTGGCCTGGGAGTCTGGGTCACCAGGTGATGTGGCAGTGGGAGGAAGTCACCACTGGCTGTCTGGCCCCTGCTGTGCTCTGTAGAAAGTCCCAGACTGACAGAAGGTGGAAGTCCCTCTGGGGGTTTGCAAGGCTGTTTAAGGAGAGATGAGCTATATATGCAGATGGAGCCAGGAGACACATCAGTGACAAATACTGCTGCTGCTGCTGCTGCTGCTGCTGCTAAGTCACTTCAGTCGTGTCCGACTCTGTGTGACCCCATAGACGGAAGCCCACCAGGCTCCCCTGTCCCTGGGATTCTCCAGGCAAGAACACTGGAGTGGGTTGCCATTTCCTTCTCCAATGCATGAAAGTGAAAAGTGAAAGTGAAGTCACTCAGTCGTGTCCGACCCTTAGCGACCCCATGGACTGCAGCCTACCAGGCTCCTCCATCCATGGGATTTTCTAGGCAAGAGTACTGGAGTGGCTTGCCATTGCCTTCTCCGAGTGACAAATACTAGGAAGTGTTTAGTGGAAGAGATTGGTCATAGAAGGCTCAAGACTTGGGTGAGCGTCACACAGCATTTGTGTGGGTTGAAGGAAGGGCAGGATGTGGAAGTAAAAAGAAATATAGGAGTCAGAGGTCATGGCAAGGGCTTGGGCATGGAGGTGAGAATGCACACTGTTGGCAGATTGAAAATCATACCAGCTGTCTGGCTAGAGTGGGGAGTTTGCAGAAGAGACGTGCAGCCAGGATTAAGTAGACATTGAGAGACTGGCCGCTTGGGTAAAGTCTTAGAATATTGTCTGGGAATGCATGTTTTAAAATAATTTTTTTAAATAAAAAAGTAGTACGTAAGGAGACATTTTCGATAGGTTAATATGACCTGTGTGAAGGTGCTAGAGGCCAGAGTGGTCAGGGGGCCAGGAGGGTCAATCTGTTGGGCAGCCCAGGATGATAATGTTGTGGAGAGAGCAACTTTTAGTACGGAAATAGATGCTGTATTTGAAATAATATTTGATTGGTTTTTGAGGCTTTGTTTGTGAGGAGGAAAGAGGCTATTACTTAAACATTTTTTGTTTCATTTTGGAATGATTTCAGACTTAAACGTATAGATACTACAAAGAAAGCCTTATAACCTTTACCCAGCTTCCCCAAATGTTAACATTTTATGTAACTACAGTGCACGTGTTAATACCAGCATTGACACTCAAGTAGCTCAAATATAGACCTCATTCACTTTCTTCCAGCTGAACTACTAAGGTCCTTATCCTTGTCCAGGATGGTACTCAGGATCGGATTGTCTTTCCTTGTCAGTTTCCTTTGTTTTCCTCCAGTCTAGGATAGATGCTCTGTTTTTCTTGGTCTTTCCTAACCTTGACAATTCTTGCAGAGTACGAGCTAGTTATTTTGAAGAATGTCCCTCAGGTTTGAGTTGTGTGATGTTTTCTCACAATACGTACCATTTTTTTTTTTTCGACAAAAAAAAAAAAAAAAAAGAAAACCCTGAAAGTGCCTTTCTCAGTGTATCATATTATTAATAGCAAGACAGTGATGTCAAGTCTCATGATTGGTGATGACTTTTATCACTTAATTAAGATGGATCTGCTGAGCTCCACTGGAAAGTTACTGTTCTTTCCTCGATTTCTTAATAGCTTCTGGAGAAACACTTTGACACTATGCAGATGTCCTGTATCTCAGTCATACTTTTGTTCTCTCGTTTTGGCATCCCTTGATGATTCTTGCCTGCAACACTTAGTTCTGTGTTCTTTGCCTAGTGGTGATATTCTTTGCCTCTTCTTGTTGCATTTAGTAATTGAAAGAATTCTATAGGGAAGAGCTGTTTCCCCACTGTGCCCTCTGCCCCATGTTTGTTTATTCAGTGATTTAGATCAGTCTGGACTCCTGGGTATTTATCCTACTGGTATAATGTAATACTTGCATTGTTTTGCTGCTCAAGTCCTAGATTGGGCAGGTGGGAGCTTCTTCACATCGGCTGCTGAGAAAAGGGTTCATCTTGGAGTCCAGGTGTGACTGGGGGTTGGATGTTACCGCAGGTAGGGAATTCAGTGACAAGTGGAGATAAGTAAGCTGCCAATTAACTACTAATCCAAAATCTTTAGTCACCTGCTTCCTAACCTGTAAAGGTTTTTCTATGATTGCATTAACTGGGGAAGCCCACCCTGTTAGGCAGTTATGTTCTTGTTTGTACACACAATGAAAAGAGTGATATTTTTCCAGGAAAGAAAAAAAAATCAAGTAGATGACACTTTGGGGTTTGTTTCCAAGGTACCTACTGTCTGTTTTTTCCCAGAAGCTGCTGGCTCCTGCCGATTTATCTCCCTAGGCAGGCAAGATTGTGAAATATATATAAATAGTCCTAGGCCCCACTTTAATTTTCTCCTTTGGCTTTTAAGTGGGGCAAACAGGTTTATACTAGAAGAGAATGCTTCAATAGTGGGAAATGGAGATTAAGTCTAATGTTCCTGATGCCATCAAAAGGGGGATGTCCTTTCAGAAGGTGCGTAGGTAGGGTGCCGCTCTGCAGACGTGAGGCACCTTGGCTTAGGGCTATGTCTGGGATGGGGCAGATAGAAAACACACACCACAAGAACAGG
Source organism: Moschus berezovskii (assembly GCF_049115385.1). Classification (NCBI taxonomy): domain Eukaryota; kingdom Metazoa; phylum Chordata; class Mammalia; order Artiodactyla; family Moschidae; genus Moschus; species Moschus berezovskii. The sequence continues at coordinate 140,700,474 of NC_142488.1, read as the reverse complement.
TGCAGAGTGCGATTCGCTGAGACACTGCCTCTTTGTTCTACACAAGCCAGAGTCACAAGCTCAGACACAGACCCCAGGGCTGTTGTTTGGGTGGCCTGCACCTCTGCTGTGTTTAAATCTCCGGTGGGCATGTGAGGGAGAATATGCTCGAGAAGTGCGCCCAGCTTCACAGTGGAGGTGGGTACTAAGAGCTTCAACCACTTTATTATTTTTTTTCAGTTTTTCTCAAGCCAGGGTGCATTAAAAGCTACCCTGAGGAGCTTAGAAAAATCCTACTCAGGCTTCTGTCCTCTAGGTTCTAATTCTGTAGACCTGAACTCCTGTTTGATTATTTCTTCAGTTTCCTTGATGGTTCTAATTTTCATCCAGGGTTAAGCGCCTCTGGATCTAGCAGAGACAACTCTCTGTGACGTCTTCATGCAGTCATATAGGCTTGCTTGTCATGTGATTCTTAAATTGGCATATTCTGCGTTATAAGATAAATAGATGGGAAAATAACTACAGACAGACTTGGGTGGCAAACATGGGTGAAATTCTTAACCTCTTCAAGTCTAACTTTATCATCCACAATGAGAGTCATAATACCTCAGAGTTTTTCCCAAGTTAAGCAGTATGTTACATGTACAATAATCAGTACAGTCTCTAGCTCAGGGTACAAACACATTTATTGTTTAGTAACATGCAGCACATTACAGTGGAGTGGTGACTTTGGAATCAGTGAAAGGTTTCCTCCAGCCCTGGCTGTATAACTGTCCAGCTCTGGGACCTTCAGGTCAGTTCAGTCACTCAGTCATGTGCGACACTTTCTGACACCATGGACTGCAGCAGACTGCAGCACGCCAGGCCTCCCTGTCCATCACCAACTCCCGGAGTTTACCCAAACTCATGCCCATTGAGTCGGTGATGCCATCCAGCCATGTCATCCTCTGTCATCCCCTTCTCCTCCCGCCCTCAATCTTTCCCAGCATCAGGGTCTTTTCAGATGAGTCAGCTCTTCGCATCAGGTGGCCAAAGTATTGGAGTTTCCGTTTCAGCATCAGTCCTTCCAATGAATATTCAGGACTGATTTCCTTTAGGATGGACTGGTTGGATCTCCTTGCAGTCCAAGGGACTCTCAAGAGTCTTCTCCAACACCACAGTTCAAAAACATCAATTCTTCAGTGCTCAGCTTTCTTTATAGTCCAACTCTCACATCCATACATGACTGCTGGAAAAACCATAGCCTTGACTAGATGGACCTTTGTTGGCAAAGTTGTGTCTCTGCTTTTTAATAAGATATCTAGTTTGGTCATAACTTTTCTCCCGAGGAGTAAGCGTCTTTTAATTTCATGGCTGCAGTCACCATCTGCAGTGATTTTGGAGCCCCCCCCCCCAAATAAAGTCTGTCACTGTTTCCACTGTTTCCCCATCTATTTGCCATGAAGTGATGGGATCAGATGCCATGATCTTAGTTTTCTGAATGTTGAGCTTTAAGCCAGCTTTTTCACTCTCCTCTTTCACTTTCGTCAAGAAGCTCTTTAGTTCTTCTCCGCTTTGTGCCATAAGGGTGCTGTCATCTGCATATCTGAGGTGATTGATATTTCTCCCTACAATCTTGATTCCAGCTTGCACTTCATCCAGTCCAGTGTTTCTCATGATGTACTCTGCGTATAAGTTAAATAGCAGGGTGGCAATATACAGCCTTGACGTACTCCTTTTCCTATTTGGAACCAGTCTGTTATTCCCTGTCCGGTTCTAACGGTTGTTTCCTGACCTGCATACAGAATTCTCAAGAGGCAGGTCAGATAATCTGGTATTCCCATATCTTGAAGAATTTTCCCTGGTTTCTCTGACCCTCAGGGCTCTTGTCTATAGCTGTATGAACAGGTGGGTGCACATCCTAGTGTGGGAAAGTGCTTAAGCCCAAAGGCGATGCTCAGTAAGTATTTCTGCCACCTTCCCTTTCATTCTGTTTTCTCATTTCATCACAAGGCAGTGGAAAAACCTGATGTTGAGATAATCATTGACTTTGGTTTGGCCAGGCTGTGTGGAGAAGACACTGTCAGAAATGGCCTTTGTGGCTGTGACTGACTTTGGGAGCATGACCCTTGCAGCCCTGAGGGATGGTTAGGCCTGAATTTGGACCAGAGTCTGCAGATAGAGTTGGGTTGCCCTGTCTTGCACTTCCATATCAGTACTTGGCTCGTGTCTCCAGTGTGCATTATGCTGAACTTGGGATGGCCTTGTTCTTCTTAAGCCAACATCCTGGCTGGGTGGGATTCTGTCCTTTTTACCTGAGTCAAGCTTTGCCTGAGATACAAGGGTATCCTGGGGCTTAAACAGGACCCCCACCCCAGGTCGTAGAACTCTACTGCACAGCCTCTATTGTTGTAGTCCCTAGTCTCCTAACACATGCACCCTCTAGTTGCTTATGGAACTTTCTGGCTTCTTAGAATTATAAGAAATCTGTGAAGAAAGCTGATCGCCGAAGAATTGATGCTTTTGAACTGTGGTGCTGGAGAAGACTCTTGAGAGCCCCTTGGATTGCAAGGAGGTCCAACCAGTCCATTCTAAAGGAGATCAATCCTGGGTGTTCATTGGAAGGACTGATGCTAAAGCTGAAACTCCAATACTTTGGCCACCTCATGCGACGAGTTGACTCACTGGAAAAGACTGATTCTGGGAAGGATTGGGGGAGGGAGGAGAAGGGGACGAGAGAGAATGAGATGGCTGGATGGCCTCACCGACTCGATGGACATGAGTTTGAGTGAACTCCGGGAGTTGGTGATGGACAGGGAGGCCTGGCGTGCTGTGATTCATGGGGTCGCAAGGAGTCGGACAGGACTGAGCGACTGAACTGAACTGAAGTATACTTACCCATTTTAACATCTTCATTTCTACTTTGTCAGCCAGAATGAGTAGAAGATGGTGGCTGAAGATGACAGAAAGTTGTGTTGTGAGCTGAACTCTTAACTTATCAACACGTTTGATAGTTCTTGTTGGTTCCTGTTTGTAATAGAGCAGATCATACTTCTGTGGTGATTGAAGTGATTCAGTCTTTTTCTTTTCATTTCTCTCTCCCCTTGTAGCCTGAGTTTTTTAATTCAATCCAAGGAGAATATTAAGACATGTCACTTAAGAGCTGATTAAAAAGTGTGCGTTAAGTCCAGTGACACTAAAGTGTTTGATTTAGACCCAGCCTCACAGTCTATTATAGTTCAACTTTAGTGGGCACTTAGCTTAGAAAAAATGGGAAGTAATATATGATTGCTTCCCAGTTATCCTTCTGAGTTGTGCCATTGTTTATTTTCTGGAAGTTCATTTGTGACTATTAAAGGGTTACAATTTTCTAACACATGTTTAAAATATGAGATTTGCAGGGAATCATTTAGGGAATCATTTTCTATGGTTCATTAAATTGGAAAGGAGAAGAAATAAATTTGAATTAAAATCCAATTTCATTTGTATTGTTTGTACTAGTCTTCTCTCTATGGTCCCTATAAAGTCCTGTGTAAAAGAATCATTGCATCTAGCTTAAGTAATTCTAGGAAATTGAAAATAAAGGGGAGAAAAGAATCATCTCATCTGGGCATTCTATTTGAGATATCATGGTGAGAACATTGAAAAGAGGACACCGCATGAATTGGACCAGCCACCCAAGATTATAGAGAAAATTGATAGGACATTGGGAAGAAGGAAGAGTTCTCTTATGGGTTTAAAGTGTTGTTTAGATACTGTGTCTTTCAGTAAATTGGTTTCTAAATTAAAGGATGGTATCTTGTTCACATGTCTGTTTCTGGACCTGACAAGTTGCCGGACTAGGAGCTCAAAAGGTGCTTCATAAGGAATGTAAGGGAAGTTAGTTGTCACGGGAGTGGTGAGATGAAACCCAGAAATGCTGAGAGGAGAAACAAAACCGAGGGAGTCCAGGACGGGATGAACATCAGGGAAAGAATGTTGAATGGAGAAGGTGCATCGTCAAGGTTTCTTGTGCTCCTCTTTCAGGGAAGGGCTGGGAGAACAAGTTTGTGAGGTGCTTTAGAGCAGTGGTTCTTGGAGTCCTGTAAGCTGACCCATGGCATTCTCCCAGTAAAATTCCATGACAATCCTTTCACGAGGTCTGTGGAAAAAATGAGGTGATGGATGCTCCGTCCCTCGATGTTCTTTTTAAATAAGTCGTTGGCACTTGAAATTTTTAGGCAGTCCCAACAGTTGACATAAAGTGGTCTCAGAAAAAGCACAGGCTTATGGTAGTTATTTTCAGTTGAACAAATCAGTCCTTTCTGGTACTGTTTGAGAGATGCTGTCTGGAACGTTTAGGAAACACAGTTCCCTGGGGACCAGTCGCGAGCAGGCTCCTAAGGCATTTCTGACAACAAGCCTAGGTATTGTGTGCTGCAAAGGCAGTTCCTGGTCAATTCCCCGTGGGCTGGGAGCTCATCTAACACTGTTGTCTAGTCGGCATGGAAGGACCCCATGGCTTTACTGACTCACCTTACCAATCTTTTGTAACAAGCCCCCCACGGGGGAAGTTTCTGTGAAATGGAGTTGTGCAAGTATAACACTAGTGTTGAGACAGCTAGATTGGGGCTGGCAGCAGAGAGAAAGGAAGCCATTTGCTTTCTTTTGTGGAAGTGCCCTCACTTAATTCTTCAGAGCTTGTTTCTATCTGGAAGCCTTCCTTTTAACTAGATCAGGTGACATAGTTGCTTTTCTGAGCTGATCTAGGCAATTAGATGAGTAATAAAAATGGTCAATCCTGGCCTGCCATATTGTCTTTTAAAGGTCTGTTTGGGGGAAAAAAATCACTTATCATGATGATTCATCTTCGAATTATAAATCTGGTGTAGACGAAAATTTCACACTGTTCAGTATTTCAGTGAGTACAAAAGCCTAGGCTCAGATGACAAAAGGCCTCAGAAGGGCCTTTTGGGAATTTGTATAGACTAGACCAGAAGGGGTGGAGAAGGCAACGGCAAGCCACTCCAGTACTCTTGCCTAGAAAATCCCATGGATGGAGGAGCCTGGTAGGCTGCAGTCCGTGGGGTCGCTATGGGTCGGACACGACTGAACGACTTCACTTTCACACATTGGAGAAGGAAATGGCAACCCACTCCAGTGGGTTCTTGCCTGGAGAATCCCAGGGACGGGGGAGCCTGGTGGGCTTCCGTCTGTGGGGTCACCCAGAGTCGGACATGATTGAAGTGACCTAGCAGCAGCAGCAGACCAGAAGGGGTGAGTGGATGTTTTACTTTAATACATGGCAATTAAAAATGGGGCTTCCCTGAGTGGATCAGTGATAAAGAATCCACTTATTAATGCAGAAGATGCGGGTTCGATCCCTGGTGTGTGGAAAGGTCCCATATACCCCAAAGCAACTGAGCCTGTGTGCCACAACTATTGAGCCTGTGCTCTAGAGCCTGGGAGCTGCAACTGCAGAAGCCTGCACACCCTAGAGCTCCTGTTCTGCAATAAGAGAAGCCACCAAAATGAGAAGCCCGCACACCACAACTACAGAGTAGCCCCTGATCGCTGCAGCTGGAGAAAAGCCCTTGCAACAGTGAAGAACCAGCACAGCCAAAAATAAATAAAATTATTTTAAAAAATTAAAAATGGCATTTCGTAAACAATTTCTGGATTGTTTGGCATCACCCACTAGATGGACGTGAGTTTGAGCAAGCTCTAGGAATTGGTGATGGACAAGGAAGCCTGGCGTGCTGCAGTCCCTAGGATCGCGAAGAGTTGGACATGACTGCGACTGAACTGAACTGACTGAAACAGTTTCTAGGGTTGGTGCAGGGGAGCCATTGCATGTCTTTGGCAGAATATACCAAATGACATTTCTGGATATAGAGTCCATATATTTATTTCAGTTTAATTAGAAGATAAGTAATATGGGAGCTGTGTGGAGTAGGCCAGAGGCAAAATGGAAATTCTGCCATAAAGTCTGGTAGAAGGTTCAGAGGCTGGAAGGTACTGAATGGCAGGGGATGTTTAGTAAGTGTGTCTAAGAGTGGAAGCAGCAGACAAAAATCTGTGGGATCTCAAAAGATAGCAAGCTTCAGAATAGAAGTGTAAAGAGCTTTTAAACATAGGGTTGGAAGCTCAGCAAATGTTCATTTCTCTTCTTTTTCCTAAACCGCAACAGAAAATGATAATAGTTTTCTATTGTGTTTAAACACGCGTGGGTGATGGTGCCGCTTACTGGATTGTTAGGGAAAATGAGTTCCTACAATTCAAATCATCCAGCAAATACTCAGCTGATACAGAGATATAAATAATCTGTAATAGATGAGTAGAAAAATTCAACATTGTTGTGCACAGCTGTGTGCTAGAGCCTGTGAAAGCAAAGCCGGGTAAGCTGCCAGCTCTCCCTCAAGGAGCTGATGGATTAGGTGGGCAAATGCACATGTGGAAGGACAGCCAGTGAGGCAGAGCACCCAGGAGCTGCCCCGGAAATAGCCAGAAACGAGGAGCTCCAAAGAGCGACCACCCCAGTGGAGGAGGACGGAGCCTCACCCAGCAGGTGACTGTACAGACCTGGGCTTCACTGGGGTGCAGGGCCGTGTCAAGGAAGGTGAAGGGCTTTCTGATGTGGAGAAGGGTATGAGCAGAGGCAGGTATGTGTTCTGATAAGTGAATTTCATGTTGAATCACAGAAGCCACGTGGGGAGGTAGAGGGAGAATACTAGAAATCTTCTGGAGGCCGACTCTGATGGGCCCAGAAGGGCAAGCAGGGGTTTTTCATTGACTCCTATAAGCAAGGAGAGACCCACCCTCAGTTGAAGAGGCTACACAGGGACTTTTATTCACTTGAGGTTTGCAGGATGGCCTGAGGGGGTGTGACTGGAGCCTGGGGAAATCCATTGAGAGGCTGAAACAGCAGTCCATGGGTGCAGGGATGAGAGCTGGAATTAGATCGGTGAAAGGTGACAATGAAGGGAAAGGAAAAGTGGAATCAAAATCACATTGAGAATAAAGTGACACAGACACAAATGTCCGTTGTCCTGTTGCAGTTTTTAAAGCTGTGGAAGCCATTCTGGTAGAAAATCCTGTCCCGTTGGAGTGAATGTTGATCAGATATTTACCTCGAATGAGAATAAGGATGTTAATCCTCGGTGGCCATTGACATTTTTTGGTTCGGACAATTGCTGGACTTGCTACGGTTGCATGTACTGTGTTCTTAATGGTACAGTGGTACCAAAAAACTGTTTGGTTCTAATTTTTCCCTTTTCTTTCCTTCCAAATAGACTCTATCAAGAAGAATTTCCAATCCACACCTTGAACATACTCCTTCCCAAGTATGATTCTTTTCTGCCTTACAGCATTTCTGAAACGATAGTTCTCAAATCCTGGCGTAGTGCTTGCTAGTTAGGAATCTGCCCTTTGCTCATAACCATGCCGTCTCCTTCATGTGGAATGACATGGCCGAAGGTGTTTGGAATGCTTTGATAACTGTTATCATGGAGAAAGATGTTCACTATATAAGGGGAGAAAAGTTCCCCCATTTTCCAAGTCCTTTGCATGAACTCGTTATGAATATGGCAGAGTTTGTATATAATAGAAGTATTTTCAATTTGTTGAATGATAGAAATGCTGTATTTAAAAAATAGGGGATGTTTTACTCTGCAAACTTTGTGAAAAGGGGGATTATTCATAGGTATCTAGTAGTAGAATATCCGCAGATGCTCACTGAAAGAAGGTGGGGCTCCCTTCATTGTGTTGTTAAAAAATCAGCTGACTAAAAGAAAAAAAAAATCTGCTGACCGGGTTGCATATTTTATGAAGACAGGAGACTGTGAGCTTTGGAGGACAGAACCTTTGGTCTTGTTCGCTACTGTAGCCCAGCATCTAGAATGGGGCTGATTGCTGCTCAGTGTTTTTGAATGGCTGAGTGAATGAACACTGTCAGGACCAGTCAAGTGTCAGCTGACTCACACTTCTTTTACAATAGTACCTTCTGTTGTCTGACTTTATTTTTTTCATGGGTTTAGCATGTTAACGGAGAAGGCAATGGCAAGCCACTCCAGTACTATTGCCTAGAGAATCCCATGGATGGAGGAGCCTGGTAGGCTGCAGTCCGTGGGGTCGCTAAGGGTCGGACACGACTGAGTGACTTCACTTTTCACTTTCACACATTGGAGAAGGAAATGGCAACCCACTCCAGTGTTCTTGCCTGGAGAATCCCAGGGATGGGGGAGCCTGCTGGGCTTCTGTCTGTGGGGTCACACAGAGTCGGACACGACTGAAGTGACTTAGCAGCAGCAGCAGCAGCATGTTAAAAATAAAATCATTTCCTGTCCTTCTCATCTTCTCACTAGGTTGTGTTCAGGAGGTGATAGTATAAAAATTAAGGAAGTATAAGGATGGGGTTGAAGAATTCAGGATTAAGTTATAGTCAATATTGGGAAAAGATAAAAATATTCTGTCAAAACTTTGTGGCTGCAAAAAGAGTTCAGCAAGAAACAAGCAAACAGATGTAAGCATGCACCCTCAATATATCTTCATTTTTATGAGCCTTTACTTAGGAAGAGAGTTCATTTCATTTCCTTTGTGAGGCAACATTGCCCTGTGGATGAAGTTTCCAAATACAGAGAAAGGAGGTAGTTTACAAATTGGGACATAGGCCTCTACAGATCTAAGGGACACCCTCCTTCATCCTCCAAGAATGAGAGATGCATATGGGCAAATCAGAAAATTAAAAAAAAGAAGCTATATGAAATTTTTATCTGCTCGATGGAATCATGAAGTAGGTGAACCCAGGATGCTTGGAACTAACTGTGAACTCTGCAGTTGAGTGAAGCTTAAAAGCAAAGCAGACAGCAACCTGCTATCAAATTGTATCATGGTGCGAGATGCTCACCAGATAGGAAAAATTTTATTTTCCAATCTTCCTAGACGTTGACATGTATAATTATCAGTATGGCCGAATTCGTATAAAAATGTTCTTCAGTTTACTGTATTGATAGAAACATCGTATGTAAAAAAAAAAAAAACAAACAGATATTTTGCCTGGAAATTTTGTGTAAAAGGAAATTATTTACAGTTAAAGCAGTTTAGCATTTGGAAAGTAGTTACTATAACTTAATAGCTTAAGTGGTCCAATAACACATAAATAAATAGAATAGGTAGTTACATAGCTATTATCTTAGCTACATATGCTAAGATATAAGTGTTTTAAACTTAGGGACTTGGCCGTAATTTTTCTATGTAGTGTGTCGTCGGCAGCTCACAAATTGTCACATTGTTCTGTGTTCTCAGTGAGTCTCTGTCTTTTCTATGTAGATTTACGGAGAGAATTCTTCTTGTCCAGGAAGGGCGTTGTGGGATATTATCATCGTTCAGGCAGCTGACCTGATAAAGGACAGAGCGAACGTCAAGGGGTTTTATAGGTACCAGTTTCCAACCACCTAGTCAGAAATTCTCCTTGAGGAACAACAAAAAAGAAACCTGAAAACGTGTTAAAAGTCATAACCTTGATCACAGAGAGCTGGGCTATTACCAGGAATAGGAGGGGTGTGGGGTTTGAAGTGTCTGCTTGGGAGACTGGCGGTGACTTCTCTCGTAATTTAAGGAGCCGAGTGGTGGACAACTGGACTCCTGGTCTGAAGATCAGGCAAGGAATGCTCAGCTGCAGGTGTGTGTGGGCTCCTGAGAGTCTCCGCTCTGCTTCCTCCAAGACGTGATGTTTTATAATGTCTTTATTGGGTGTGTGCTGCATTGGGCCTTCTGTAAATACAGGTCCCCTCTATCAGAACTCTGTGAGGACCCTTTGGAGCTCCCTGGGGGAGAGGGCCACTTCTCTGACTCTCCAGGTACGAGTGAGCTGCCCCTTCAGGAGCTGCAGGGGTGGGGGTGGGGAGGGCCAGGTGGGCATAGGGGTGGCACTTCTCTGCCTTGGCAGGTGAATAAGGGTGGAGGTGTTAGAGTCAACGGATGGGCGTATGGTCAGCTTAAAGTACATCTGGACCAAGAAGATGGTCACGGAGAAAGTTCAGGGCACACGTCTTCATTTCATGGAGTCATTTAAAGAAATAACAAAAGTGAATGACCAGCTTTTTATGAATATTTTTCCAAGTAAAGCTATTCAATCACAGCAAACAATACTAAAGCTACAAAAATAAACAAAAAAACACTATGATTTATTGTCATTGTTTGTTCTTACAGAAGTGAGATTACAATACCATGAAATATAGGAAAGAATATTCAGAACAAATGATGCCAAAAAAAGTAGGAAAGATTCTCAGGATAAAGATATTTATTTGAGTTAACTAAACATAGCTTTATCACCATCTCCTTATGGTATTTTCTTTTTTTCCATTTGCCAAAGATGGGAAAATTTTCATCATGGCCTGGATTTGGAGGGATAGTGCTTCCTAACCTATTTGAGTAAGAAGACCCGCCCTTTTCTGTTGAGGCATAGTTTGCTGCTGCTACTGCTAAGTCACTTCAGTCGTGTCCGACTCTGTGTGACCCCATAGACGGAAGCCCACAAGGCTCTCCCGTCCCTGAGATTCTCCAGGCAAGAACACTGGAGTGGGTTGCCATTTCCTTCTCCAATGTGTGAAAGTGAAAGTGAAGTCGCTCAGTCGCATCCGACCCTTAGCGACCCCATGGACTTCAGCCCACCAGGCTCCTCCATCCATGGGATTTTCTAGGCAAGAGTACTGGAGTGGCTTGCCATTGCCTTCTCCGGAGGCATAGTTTACACACAGTAAAATGCACTAATCTAAGGGTACAGCTGGATGAATTTTTAATTATTATACATACCTCTTGTGGCTCAGCTGGTAAAGAGTCTACCTGCAATGCAGGAGACCTGGGTTTGATCCCTGGATTGGGAAGATCCCCTGGAGAAGGGAAAGGCTACCTACTCTAGTATTCTGGCCTGCAGAATTCCATGGATTGTATAGTCCATGGGGTCACAAAGAGTCAGACACAACTGAGTGGCTTGCACTTTCACTTTCATGTGACTTCTCCCTACAGGAAGATCTAGGGGATCAGATGATGTCTTCATGTCCCAACCACATCAGTCACTGTCTCAGGCTGACAACTTGTTTCTAATCAAAAACTTGGCAGGATCTGTAATCTTAGGCACCACTGAACAAGTCCGTAATGGAGATGAGAGAACTACAATGAATTAACACTTTAAAATCCCGTGTCTAATTAATCTTACTAGTATTTATGTAGGTTTTGATGCCTTCCACATAGGTTAGACATGATTTATTCTGTCGAGAAACAATGCTTTTGTGTACATGGAATTGCGAATCTCTCTAAAAAGTTCCGAGATCACCTCTACCCACATCCTCCCATAAGGAACTGAAGCCCCTAAGTCTGAAAGCCACTAGCTTAGGGCCCGGGTCAAGTAGTTGCAACAGGCTGGGATAGGGGCTGTGATGATAGTTGCATTAATCACGTAGAACCTCTCTCTCTCTTTTTTGTTCTTTAATAGATGATGGTATCAACTTTAGACAAGTCTAATTTGTTTTTTCCTTAACAGCTAAAACTGCCTGTACAAGCATACCTCAGAGATACTGTGGGTTTGGTTCCAGACCACCCCAGTGCAATGAGTAGCACAATAAAGTGGGTCACATGGATTATTGCGTTTCCCAGTACATGTAACAGTTATTGCACTGTAGTCTGTCAAGTGTGCAATTGCATTATGTCTAAAAACAATATCAGTGCAGTTCAGTTCAGTCACTCTGTCGTGTCCGACTCTTTGCGACCCCATGGACTACAGCACACCAGGCCTCCCTGTCCATTGCCAACTCCCGGAGTTTACTCAAACTCATGCCCACTGAGTTGGTGATGCCATCCAACCATCTCATCCTCTGTCATTCCCTTCTCCTCCCACCTTCAGTCTTTCCCAGCATCAGGGTCTTTTCAAATGAGTCAGTTCTTTGCATCAGGTGGCCAAAGTGTTGGAGTTTCAGCTTCAACATCAGTCCTTCCAATGAATATTCAGGACTGATTTCCTTTAGGATGGACTGGTTAGATCTCCTTGCAACCGAAGGGACTCTCAAAAGCCTTCTCCAACACCACAGTTGGAGAAAATATGTAAAAATAATACACATCCCTTAATACTAAAAATTCTTTATTGCTAAAACTTGCTAGCCATCATCTGAGTCTTCAGCAAGTCATCATCTTTTTGTTAGTGGAGGGTTTGAAATGTTGTGAGAAGTACCAAAAACAGAGAAACAAAGTGAGCAAGTGCTATTGGAAAAATGGCACTGGTAGACTTGCTACATTCAACTTGCCACAAACCTTCAGTTAGTAAACATAATGTCTGCAAAGTACAGTAAAAGAAAGTACAATGAAACGAGGTCTGCCTGTGTCAGTCTTTGGACCTACTTGTGAGCAGACTCATAGGATTCTTTTTTAATCCTATATAAGGCTGTGTGTTGGACTGGTCTTTGCTATCAGTTTTCTTGCTTATTGATATAGACTAAAAAAGAATTGGAAGATGTCCATTAGTCAGATTCATGGAAAAGAACCATCCATCCAAGCAAGAGCATACTTTGGGTTTATCGGGAGTAGAATGTGGCAACAGCGTGGGTTTATAGTCTAAGGACTGATTAATGCTCTGGGTTGAGAGACAAAGTGCCAACGTGATAGCCTAGGCTGGGTCATTTTCATTTGTCTGGTAGTAAATTGAGTATCACATGAGAATTACATTCACAGTTTTGATATGTTTTCCATTCATTTGGTACTATATGAAAAATCATACTACTTTTTTGAGCTTTCATGTAATTATCTAAGTACCACTGTCCCGTTGCGTGAGATGAGGGTCTGTCTGTACTGCTATGAACTGATTACTTAAACTGTAACCGGAGATGGAAGGAGGCCAAGAAAAACCAAGTGTTCAACTTGAGAGATTAGTAAAATTCGTGTTTGGCTGTGGCAGTCACATTGGCCTTGGAGCCATCACCTCCATATCATAATGTTCCTGTCTAGCATCGCAGCACTGGTGAGATCCCCATGTCCTGAGAACAGCTTCTACATTCAGTACAAGACTGAAGATAACGTGGGGAGTAAGAACTGCTGTGGGTGTTCACACTCCTCCCTTCCAGGCATCTCTGATTTCTCCACCACCCTCCTCTCGGTCCTGTAGGTTCAGGGATTTTAAGTGGATTGTTGCTGACCTGGTCCACGAGTCAAGGAGGTTGTTGGTTAACAGCAGTGGCCACTCACCTCATTTTCTTTGCTTTGGTGGTATTGTTGTTCAGTTGCCAAGTCTTGTCTGACTCTTTGTGGCCCTGTTGACGGCAGCACATCAGCCTTCCCTGTCCTTCACTGTCTCCCAGGGTTTGCTCAAACTCATGTCCATTGAGTGGGTGAATTGGTGGTATTAGTGATAGCGTTTATCTTTATCCCAGTGATGTTTTGCCCGGTGCAAATGGATTGTTGAAAGCGATTCGAAACACAATATGATAAATTGCAAGTGGGGGTAGAAAAAGCGTGCACAACTGAAACAGTAGCTTACTTGGAGAGCAGGAGCATGATTACTAAGTAATAACTACACATGACAGCACTCATGGCTTCACCGTGTTTTAGGAAATCGACTCAGCCCTGCCCACCACCCTCTCCTCCTCACCCCCAAGACAGAGCGAGTCTTTCCCACTGAGAAGGTAGGGCTGGGTCACTGACCTCACCTGGCAGCCCATTAGAAGTGAGGGCTCTGAGGCTGTACCAGAATCTTCATGTTAACAAGGTCACCCAGGTGAGTCCCACTCAACACAAACATGGGAAGCCCTGTTCTGAGAAACGTCTTCCTGATCACCTGTGAAGAAACACGCCAGTGCATCTGTCTAGTCACCATTTGCATTTTGAAAGTTTAGTCTGTTTAATAAATGTTTTGTTGTATCCTGCCACGTTCCAGGTGGTGTCAGACACAGAACAGGCAGGGAAGCCATATGTATTGCTCTGAGAATGAGGATGAAGATGATAAAAGTGCTTTACAAACCCAAAGATGCTGGCTAATAGGTGGAGGTGTTGAGGAATTAACACTTTGAGCATTCACTAATGAAGGTTGTCCCGTAGAGTTAGAAGTCAGTATTGACTGTTTGGCCTAATTGCCTGTTTTGTTGCAATCTGTTTTCTTGTGTTGTTTTTAAAAAAAATCCATTTATTTGACTCTTAATCTCTTTTTTGTCTTACTGCTAACCTGCAACTGGAATTGTATAGTTGGTACAACTTAGAATTGCCTTAATGACCTCAGAGTATCTTTTAAATCTTTACCCAAGAAACTAAACTTTTAACTAAAGCTAGAATAGTTGTTCAGATATCTCAACAGAAATGTTTACTACCTTATTTTTCCATTATCCATGAAAATAAAACATCTCATGACATTTCTTCATTTTGTTGGCTACTGGGTGATTTCTAGGTATTTGTGATTATTCCAGTCATAAAAGATAGGCAGTCTTTTCTGTTCTAAAAATACAAACAAATGTTGGCATCTTTTGGTCCTTAAATAAAAAATATAAGAGAAAGATAGTCATTTACATGATACAAGTGTTAAAAAAAACATTTTGGTGTGACTTTTTTTCATGTGGGAGTGGGTTTCAATGAAATTTCTGCAAATTGAAGAACCTTATTTCAGAAAGTTTTCTTCATTTGGTTTTTCATCTGAGGCTGATACAGATGGAAAGGTAGGCATAAAAATACTGTGTGTAATACCCAGATTAGGGCATTCTTTGAATTCAGCTGTGTATTTTAAGATGGATTACAGAAAGTATTTCTTCAGGTGGTTAGCAGAATCTGTCATCCAGGTTTGTGGGTTTATGATGCAGGCTGCTTGGTGGATTGCTCAGACTATAATAACAGTCAAATTTATTTTTTTGAGACAAATATTAGGCTTAATCTCTGTTTGAAGAGTAGAAAACAAAACATTATACCCCTCACTGTGGTATAACTTGGTCTAATCTTGGAATTATTTTGTTCTCAAAGAGATGAGATAAAAATGTGTAAATGGTTGCACCAAAGTTAATCACCACTTGTCTTATCAAGGAAGAAACATTTCAGTAAAGGACTGCTAAATTTATTCCTTTGCTTATTCAAATGTATGTATAAAGAAGCTTCCCTGGTAGCTCAGCTGGTAAAGAATCTGCCTGCCATGAAGGCAACCCCGGTTTGGTCAACACCAAAATCAGACTGATTATATGCTTTGCAGCCAAACATGGAGAAGCTCTATACAGTAAGCAAAAACAAGACCAGGAGCTGAATGTGGCTCAGATCATCAACTCCTTATTGCCAAATTCAGACTTAAATTGAAGAAAGTGAGGAAACCCACTAGACCATTCAGGTATGACTTAAATCAAATCCCTTATGATTATACAGTGGAAGTGAGAAATTGATTTAAGGGACTAGATGTGATAGACAAGAGTGCCTGATGAACTATGGAAGGAGGTTTGTGACATTATACAGGTGACAGGGATCAAGACCATCCCCAAGAAAAAGAAATGCAAAAAGCAAAATCGCTGTCTGAGGAGGCCTTACAAATAGCTGTGAAAAGAAGAGAAGTGAAAAGCAAAGGAGAAAAGGAAAGATATAAGCAACTGGATGCAGAGTTCCAAAGAATAGCAAGGAGAGATAAGAAAACCTTCCTCAGTGATCAGTGCAAAGAAATAGAGGAAAAAAACAGAATAGGAAAGACAAGAGATCTCTTGAAGAAAATCAGAGATTCCAAGGGAACATTTCATGCAAAGATGGGCTCAATAAAGGACAGAAATGGTATGGACCTAACAGAAGCAGAAGATATTAAGAAGAGGTGGCAAGAATACACAGAAGAACTATATAAAAAAGATCTTCATGATCCAGATAATCATGATGGTGTGATCACTCACCTAGAGCCAGACATCCTGGAATGAGAAGTCAAGTGGGCCTTAGGAAGTATCACTACGCACAAAGCTAGTGGAGGTGATGGAATTCCAGTTGAGCTATTTCAAATCCTAAAAGATGATGCTGTGAAAGCGCTGCACTCAAAGTGCCAGCAAATTTGGAAAACTCAGCAGTGGCCACAGGACTGGAAAAGGTCCGTTTTCATTCCAATCCCAAAGAAAGGCAATGCCAAAGAATGCTCAAACTACCGCACAGTTGCACTCATCTCACACGCTAGTAAATTAATGCTCAAAATTCTCCAAGCCAGGCTTCAGTAATACGTGAACTGTGAACTTCCAGATGTTCAAGCTGGTTTTAGAAAAGGCAGAGGAACCAAAGATCAAATTTCCAACATATGCTGGATCGTTGAAAAAGCAAGAGAGTTCCAGAAAAACAACTATTTCTGCTTCATCGACTATGCCAAAGCCTTTGACTGTGTGGATCACAATAAACTATGGAAAATTCTGAAAGAGATGGGAATCCCCGACCACCTGACCTGCCTCTTGAGAATCCTGTATGCAGGTCAGGAAGCAACAGTTAGAACTGGGCATGGAACAACAGACTGGTTCCAAATAGGAAAAGGAGTATGTCAAGGCTGTGTATTGTCACCCTGCTTACTTATATGCAGAGTACATCATGAGAAATGCTCGGCTGGATGAAACACAAGCTGGAACCAAGATTGCTGGGATAAATATCAATAACCTCAGATATGCAGATGACACCACCCTTATGGCAGAAAGTGAAGAACTAAAGAGCCTCTTGATGAAAGTGAAAGATTAGAGTGAAAAAGTTGGCTTAAAGCTCTACATTCAGAAAACTAAGATCATGGCATCTGTTCCCATCACTTTATGGCAAATAGATGGGGAAACAGTGAAAACAGTGGCAGACTTTATTTTTCTGGGCTCCAAAATCAGTGCAGATGGTTATTGCAGCCATGAAATTAAAAGACGCTTACTCCTTGGAAGGAAAGTTATGACCAACCCAGACAGGATATTATAAAGCAGAGACCTTACTTTGTCCGTCTAGTCAAGGCTATGGTTTTTCCAGTAGTCATGTATGGATGTGAGTTGGACTGTAAAGAAAGCTGAGCGCCGAAGAATCTGTGGTGTTGAAGAAGACTCTTGAGAGCCCCTTGCACTGCAAGGAGATCCAACCAGTCCATCCTAAATGAGATCAGTCCTGGGTGTTCAGTGGAAGCACTGATGTTGAAGGTGAAACTCCAATACTGTGGCCACCTGATGTGAAGAGCGGACTCATTTGAAGAGACCCTGCTGTTGGGAAAGATTGAAGGCAGGAGGAGAAGGGGACAACAGAGCATGACACGGTTAGATGGCATCACTGGCTCGATGGACATGAATTCGGGTAAACTCCGGGAGTTGGTGATTGACAGGGAGCCCTGGCGTGCTGCAGTTCATGGGGTCGCAAAGAGTCGGACAAGACTGAGTGACTTACCTGAACTGAACTGAATGTATTCAGAGAACTTGCTGTGTGCCTGGACTGTTCTAATGTTGAGGTTTATTCATCAGTTACATATACATAATCCCTGTTCTCCTGAAAATTATTCTCAAAGGAAGAAAACAGGTATTATTCATTTGGAAAGATGTGTAATTGTTAAATGTTAGGTGACGTAAAGAAAAAGTATAAAAGGATAAGCTTCTGTAAGAAAGTGATATTTGAGCTGAAATCTGAAACATGAATAAGAAGTGCATGTCGTTTATTCTTGAGTTGCTTGTCTAAAAGGCACATGAAAGGGATGGTATTAAATTTCTTTTTCTTTTTTTGACAAATGGTGCCAACCATGTCTTACTGTGAATGGCTTTGCTTTTGTCTAGAAGCTGAGTTGGATCAGAACTGGTAGACTGGCTTCTGTCCTTTCATCCAATGTAGATCTATGCCAATAGGGGTCTGGCAGCTCTTGCTGGACATGGGAATTCTGTCATCAGGTTAGTATTTTGTGTTCTCAGGGCACAGAATCCTGAAGCTCTTAAGCTGCCTGACCAAAATGTGTTTGATTTTCTAGATTATATTGTAATCTAGATGGAAATTGTTTTTGCTGGTAAATATTTGTGTTCTCTTATAAGTGAGAGTGGTAGGTCATCTTTTGTTATTTCTTACACCTTTTGGTACTTGCTGATTCATTAACTACAACCTGTAAGAGTCTTTCCCTTACCCCATCTCTTCTCTACTCAGAATGATGCTCACATTTTTTAAAAAAGATCAGTGGACATCTTTAGTTGCTCTAAATGTGTGATTTGTCTTGCTATCCTTAGAATACTTATCAGAAACTGACTATATGAATAGAAGGTGTATGCCGGTTTAATTGTGTAAGGAATCATGAACAGCTAGAAATAGGATCTATGAAAATAAACTGTTTAAATAGAAAATTGATGTTAACTAGACACTAAAATTGGAGAAGGAAATGGCAGCCCACTCCAATATTCTTGCCTGGAGAATCTCATGGACAGATGAGCTTGGCGGTCTGCAGTCCATGGGGTCGTAAAGAGTCAGACACGACTGAAGTGACTTAGCACAGACACTAAAATAGATGGCGAATATCTCTTTTCTTTGTTGAGTCCAGGGAATTGAAGAATTAGAAGTTTAGCAGCCTGGATTCTTTATTTAGCTCTACCACACAGGTGCTGGGTCACTGGGAAGCTCTTTTCTTCTCTAGGTTATACATATTGAGGGTCAGAGAACAAAGTAAGTTGCAGAAAGGCATACCCAAGTCCTGCTGTGGGAAAGTGGTACAGATGGGGATGTGGGTATCATCTTAGTTGGTCATACCTAGCACCTGATGCTCTTATTTAGAAAAGCGGTTAACTGCCTTTGCTGCTGCTGCTGCTGCTAAGTCGCTTCAGTCGTGTCCGACTCTGTGCGACCCCATAGATGGCAGCCAACAGGCTCCGCCGTCCCTGGGATTCTCCAGGCAAGAACACTGGAGTGGGTTGCCATTTCCTTCTGCAATGCATGAAAGTGAAAAGTGAAAGTGAAGTCGCTCAGTGTCTGACTCGTCACGACCCCATGGACTACAGCCTACAGTAGGCTCCTCCGTCCATGGGATTTTCCAGGCAAGAGTACTGGAGTGGGTTGCCATTGCCTTCTCCGAACTGCCTTTGAGGATTATAATTATCAGCTTGCTTGTGAGGTTCAGGTTTCTGGTTTGCAAAACATTTTATATTAGTATTTTTAGGAAACGTCTCCACTTCTTGATCCCAGCCTTGGTAGTGTTGGTAGTTTCTGCCAGATAATTGTTAGTTGTGGGGGCGGGGGGCTGTCTTGTACATGATAGGATGTTTAGTAGCATCCCTTTCTTCCAGTCTCCAATGCCAGTAACACCTAGTTTTGGCAACTCAGAATGTCACCAGACGTTGTTAAATGTCCTTAGGGAGGGGAACAGTTGCCCCTTGTTGAGAACCACCTATCTGAAACGTGGCATAGTTTTATATTGTGTACCATTTAAGTAATGAAATGTACTGCTTTGGGACACTAAAGAAAACAGAAAGAAATTGCTTATACTTCCCTGGGATTGCTATTGATTTCACCTGTCCCTGAAGCAGAAGAGTTGTAAACTCCATGTGAATGTGCTGACTGAAGTTTCAAATAATAAAAATAGCTTGGTCAGTAAGTCCCTTTTCATTCAGTGTGATTGTGAGCATGAATGGACTTCATTATGGTCCTATCCCTAGCTTCTCCCTAGTAATTAGTAGGCCTTTCAATTTATTACTTGGTTTATGACTCTCTAAATAATATGCTTTAGAAAACTGATCCTCACCTTTTTTGCTTCCAACAGTGGGCCAGCATTTATACTTTCAGGACACTTATGTTTTCTAGCCGTTTTCGTCTGGTGAGTGTAGCTACTCGTACTGGGAGTTTGAAGGAGAAGAGGCGTGCCAGACCGGTGTCAGACTCTTACTGCAGCTTGTTTGTGCCTCTCATTCCCAGTCAAGC
The DNA here is from genome assembly GCF_049115385.1 of Moschus berezovskii. Lineage (NCBI taxonomy): Eukaryota > Metazoa > Chordata > Mammalia > Artiodactyla > Moschidae > Moschus > Moschus berezovskii. The sequence continues at coordinate 140,680,674 of NC_142488.1, read as the reverse complement.
TGGCATCTGTGAACTGTAAGTAGATGCTGTTTTGTTCCATTGTAAAATTATTCTCACTTCGAGAACTGTGCTCTGCTTTTTAAGACCATCTCATTTAAAAAGTAATTGTTTTATTTCCATTTCTCAGATGTCGGTTCAGAAAGGTAAAGTGATGAAAATTCAATCCAGCTAGTAAATGACTGTTCAGTGTTCAAACCCCAGAAGTCCACACCCTGCCAGCTGCACCATACTGCTGCTAATTTAATCATTGCTGTATGAGTAGATGATCCAAGTTGGGAATAAACATGATTTAGCTGAAGTTGCAATAAAATAATAACCAACATCTTATCCTGTAGCTAGGTCATGACTTTCCTAAGAAAGAGCTCAGCAGACATTTCTGCAAATAATCTAGAAGCAACATTTGGCAAATTAAAACCCATGAACCATTATCACATGAAGATGCTGAGTCACTATATGATTAAAATGAATTCATCAGAGGAGGTTTGGGAACAGGACCTGAGTCATGATATGATGAATCTGACATGCCTTTGTTTATCGACAGCATTCATGACAAGCTTATTTCAGTATAATCAATCTCAGATTAAAATTTTATTTAGTAACTTTTGTATATTCAGTTTCTAGAATACATTGAGATTAGAGGGCAAGAGGTATTATCCTCATGAGTAAGAAAGATAGGTTCAGGGAGAAACACCTACAACCATGGCAAAGATGAATTACTCTTGATTCAAAAAAACAATATTGAACAGTTAATACAGGCTTTTAGAAAAGTTAGAAATATCAGGATAAGACACTAACAGGTTGATTGTAGAGAATATACTTTGTGTCAGGAACTATGCAACATGCTTTATATTTGTTATTTCATCTTCAGATGACTTGTATAAAGCAGTTTCTGTTATTTTAAAGTGAGGAAACTGAGGCATACAGATCAGGTAACCTATCTAAGGTCACACACGTGGTGTGTGGCATGTCCCATGTCTGTCTGGCTGTCACACCCATGCTGTTAACACCTGCTAGAGTGTTTGCCTAGGAGTTATGGGGGTCATTCTAGCTTCCCTTCTGAGATGTGATAATCAGAAGCTATAAAAATGTTAGACTGACTCTGAAATGGTTATGAATTCAGTGCCTCTGGCACCGCTGCTTTTCATAGAGGACCTTGTCATGGTAAAGCAAATTCAAATAGAACGCGTCATTCGACTAAGTAGGGAAAATGTCCCCTAATGAAATATACTTCTCATATATGCCACAACTTTCCCAGGAAAAGTCAAAGAGCATTTCAGTAAACTTTAAAAAGCTTTCTGAGTAAGCTAGAGGTGGCTGTGACTTTCTGTGAGTCCATGGACTGGCATTCTCTGGCAGCTTTTCTTAACCATTTCCTTTCCTGAACTCAGAAGTGTGTGCAGTCCTGATGGGTGTACCCAGAGGAATGGGGGCATAAGGGGGTCTGCAGTAAACTTGCAAGCAGTCCTCATGGTTTTAGCTCCACTCCTTTCTCCCCTACGCAGGAAGCAGATTGGAATGCCAGTGAGAGGACCTTGTTACAGGGAAACCCTAGGTCTGATGCAGGTTCTAAAAATGAAACTCTTTGAAAAAATTTGGTTCCTAATATTAACTGCATATTACATGCAGTCTTTTGTCACTCCAGTCACCGTACATAGTGCCATGCCTTGGAGTTGACAGTCACTGTAGCGTGCCTTGTCAGCACATTCTTTCTCTCTCGGTGTGATTGTGCACATTTGGGAGTGACAGTTCCTCTGGGAAAACTGGCAGTGGGGAGCTATAGACCTGTTTAATCCCATAGCATAAGTACAAACTATGAAAAGACAGAATGACTGAACGCACTGCAAGTCTCTTCTGGAGAGAATATATCTTTTTTTTTTTTTTCCCTCTGTACTAGAGTTATAAACAAACTTCTAAGCTCTGGTAAAATGTGTTGGGCCAAATTTTTTTAACGTAATCTTTCCAGATGTGGAATCAGCTATGGTCAGAGAAAAGGAAGGTGTCCAGGAACATCATCCTCTTCCAGTTGTGTTGTCACAGCCCTTCCTAAGGTTCAGTGCACATGATCCCATCATAACTTCTGTTCTAATCTGGTGATGTCCGTTCGTTGTAGCCTGAACCCCACAGCTGTTTATTCCCTCATGTCCTTGTGAGGTTCTGCGGTTTCCTTGTCTGGTCAGGTTCTTCCCACCCCTCAAGGGGGAGCCCAAGTCCTGCCTTGACCAGAGAGCTTCCGTGATGTCTGCAGTCTGTGGCAGCCTCGTGTAGTGTAGTGTGTGCGTCAGTCACTCAGTCGTGTCCGACTCTTTCTGACCTCATGGACTGTAGCCCACCAGCCCCTCTGTCTGTGGAATTCTCCAGGCAAGAATATTGGAGTGGGTTGCCATGCCCTTCTCCAGGGGATCTTCTTGACCCAGGGATGGAACCTGAGTCTCCCACATTGTAGGCAGATTCGTTACCATCTGAGCCAACAGGAAAGTCCTCACTTTTAGTACTTTACTGCTCTCGCTGTTTGTATCAAATTATTTTTTCCCATTCAGTATAGTGTAGTATCCATTACACTACATTATCCATTCATTTTTACCCATTCTAGTGAAATGTCCTCTAAAGTCCTCTTGACTCATTAACTCACATTGTCTGTTCACAAGCTGAAAACCCAGTCCTGTGGTTCTTTTAATAACTTTTTTGATATCTGAAGGCTGCGAAGTTCTGCCTGTGTAGTTCCACACTGGAGTCTAATTTGCTGTCTTCTCTCTAATCCCTTTAACACTATGTGAGGAGACTACCTCCTGTCTCTTTGTAAATACGATTCTGTTCTTTAAGGATGCATTTTTAAAAAGAAAAAAAAAACAGATTTTTTTCCATTTAAAATAAAATGTTTAAATCAGGAAGGAAAATGGAACTCTTGCAGGATTTTAGGCTTATGTGAAGAAACAAAATTCCTCTTCTATACAAAATAACTCTTGTATCTAAGCTGAGTAGATCATTTGGAAGAAGTGAGTGCATTGGTTATCAAGGGTAATCTCTGGGGAAAGAAAGAACAACTGTGGTAATTATTCAAACTGAAAGCCAAATCAAGTAATCCAGAATGTACTTTTTTATAACTCTTTTTTTATTGGTGTGGGGGGAGGAAAAGTGAGTGGGGAGCTTAGGAATACTGAAGTCACAGTGTAGGGAAAGGCAGCCTAATAATTCCTTCAGGACAATTAAGACATGTTTCTCTCTTAACACTGACTTGTTGCAGAATTTAGGCTGTGTGGGATCTTGGCTGTTTGAATTCAACCACCTGTGTTACAACCCTCCCAGCTTGCCCAGAGGAGGGAGTGGTGGTGCTCTGAATAACTGAGTCTGTGAATCATGGTACATAAAACTGTATTCTACCAATTACAGGGCAGCTAACATTTATGCTGCTGTTAAAAGAGTCACAGAGGACTGCTAAAATTTAAATCATGCTGCACTCAGGCAGGTAAAGATAAATGTAACTTTGTTTTTCTCTAAGCGGTCTGTTGTTTGTTCCCCACAGGAGCCTCCGTCCTGCTGGATCACCAGAAAGAAAGAAAAGTGAATCCCCATAATTTTAACCTAATCGAGTAAGTAAAATTATTCTAGCAAGGGAATTTTAAAACATTTCTTTGATTAGCTCCAGAGCATAGTTTGTTAAAATGTTCAGTCTGTCTATGCCCTCTCCTTGCTCCTCAGCAAGACAGCCTTTGGGGATATGGTGGGTGCTGTGGGCCCTTGACCCTGTGATCTCCTGTCAGGGTGGCCCTTTCCCATGCCCACTGATCTTGCCTAGTGACCCTGGAGTGTAACTTGGGTAAGCTGTTATTGTGGAGCCAGGGCCTGGCATTGGGTCTGTCTCTCTGGGCTTTATCAGTGCCCCATGGTCCTGGCCAATGTGCCCTCCTGGATGTGTGCTGGCATTCTGGTGCTCCTGAGGCCCACAGACCTCCATTCATTCACCTACCCTCTGCTCTCTATCCCTGACCTTCCCTCTATCCTGTTTAAAAAACCATGCCTGTTCATTGTTGTTCCTGTTAGTGAGCAGAGCACTTAATTGGATGGCACCTTCAATTCCTCACTAACCAACTGTAGGGAAAGCTCAGGCCAGTGGGTTAAGAGGATTTTGTCGATATTCATGACTCCATGTTCTAAATATGAAGCAGATGGGTGGGTGTTTGAGGTAGATGGTACAGTTAGGAGAGCAGGAAGTCAGGAAGATGGGTGGCATGTTGAGACAATCCAAGGCAGCTTGATATGTCTGGAGCGGTTGGTCACAACCAGTGGAACTCAGAACCTTAAGAGGAGTGGGGATCAGACTCAGATTGGTTACAGGGGTCTGAAAATCTACAGGGAAGCCAAGCATTATCTTTGTATTGAATAAAGAGAATGACTTAACTGTATATAGATGCTGCTGATAAAAGTAAGATACAATTTACTTGAATTCATGGTAATATTTTGGTCGTATATTTGGTCAACAGGTACAGAGTTTATGTGTCTTTGATCTATTTCTATGCTAAAGGGGACCCCCCACACACACACTCTAATAAGATGGACTTCCCATCTTAGTGCTTCAGTGATAAAGAATCCGCCTGCCAGGGCAGGAGCCACAGGAGATGTTGGTTCGATCCCTGGGTGAAAAAGATCCCCTGGAGAAGGGAATGGCAAGCCACTCCAGTATTGCTGCCTGGAGAATCCCACAGAGGAGTCTGGTGAGCTACAGTCCATAGGGTCACAAAGAGTCAGACACATCTGAGCGACTGAGCACAGCACACAACTACTTAAAAATGGGAAACAAATGGCTTGGGCTAACCTAACCTCCGTTCAGTCGCTCAGTCGTGTCCAACTCTTTGCGACCCCGTGGACTGTAGCCTACCAGGCTTCTCCGTCCATGGGATTCTCCAGGCAAGAATACTGGAGTGGGTTACCATTTCCTTCTCCAGGGGATCTTCCCGACCCAGGGATCGAACCCGGGTCTCCCGCATTGGAGGCAGACGCTTTAACCTCTGAGCCACCAGGGAAGCGGTGACAATAATAATAAAATAGCAGTAATACTTAACACTTACATGTACTTACCACATTCTGAGCATTTTACGTGTGACTCATTTAATGCTCACAACGTTTGGAGCTGTTCTGATTTTACAGACGAGGAATTATTAATATTGTGTAACTTGCCCAAAGGGCAGACCTCTGTACTTGGTGGCAGCAACGTGAACTGAAGGCAGAAAGCAAACCATGGTTTGCAACCATGATACCGTAAAAATTAAGCAGATATAACCTGAGATCTACTGAATCGAGTTTGGGTTAGAGAGATAAGACAAGGATGTCAGTACTTTTTTCTTTTTTTTTTTTAAGAAGAGGCTGAGGCACACCAAGGTTTAAATCCATTGTTCTATGACATTAGTCCTAAAGAAAGAGCTCCGCTAAATGGCAGGGGATGTGAAGGTTAATTAAATCACAGTCTCACAACAACAACAAATAAATAAATAAATCACAGTCTCAAAATATTATGTAAAGAAGCCAGATTAATTTTATCAGGACATAAAGATTTTTATTGAGCATGATACCTGTCATAGTTGGCTGACACTTCTGAAATTCTGTAAATTTAGCTTCATAAACATTTATATCTGGAAAGGGACTTTCTAGGTAACTGAATTTGCTCCTCTTAGTTTTCAGGTAGGGAAAAGGGACAGGAAATAGAGAGTCTAAGAGAAGACACCCCCTTGTCACAAAGACTTTCCACTGAGTGACTTACTTAACAGCATTTATGTACCTTCAGGTTTGTGTTAATAACTGTGCTAAAGCCTTGTAAGAAATGTGACCACATATATCTAAGTAATGGAAGGCCTTTTATGAGATCAGTGTTATTATGACAAAGTTAAGAAAAGGAAACTGAGTGTAAACATGAAAACTGTAACAAATATTACTGAATGGGATCTGGCAATATATAAAAATGATAATACATCATAAAATGATATTATCCCAGGAATATAAGGGTGATTCAACATCTAAAAATCACAGTATAATCCACCATATTCAGTCCAAAAAAGAAAACCAAAAGTATATGACAAACTCTGCAGATGCACGAAAGCATTTTTAAAAATTCAACATTAATGATAAAAAATTTTCAGTAAACCAAAATGTAAGAGAATTTCTTCAATCTGGTATAACCTTACGTAAAACATATAGCTTACATCATACTTAACAGCAGAAGACTGAATACTTTTCCACTAAGATTGCGAACCAGGCTAATATATTGCCTTTTATCGCTGTTTCCAACATGAGCCAGTGCAATAAGGCCAGACAAAGAAAGAAAAGGTATACAGATTAGAAGGAAAAAAATAAAGCCATCTTTCTTTGTAGATGACCTAATTATAAACATAAATTATATACAGAGACGATCCCAAGGAATCCGTGAGAAACCCACTAGACCTAATAAATGGTTTAGCAAGATCACAGGCTGTACGATCAATGTACAGAATCCCATTTCTCTGTACTGGTGCAGAAAAGAACCTGTGAAATGCTTAGGTGCAAGTCTTATGAAAGTGTATGTCACACGCTTCATAAGCCTGATTGTAAAAAATCAGGAATTAAGTAGGGGATCTATTCATGTTCATGGATTGGAAGATTCAATATTGTTTAGATATTAATTCTCCCCATATTGACCAATCACTTCTATGGCTGTCATCTCCTGCCCTGTTGCCCTCGCTATACCTGCATAATATAAAACCCATGTTTAGAAACATTGACCTCTAAGCAGGGAGTGTCTGGAGCTCAGTCTTCTTTTTTCTGCTCTCTCTCTGGATGCACCGTCACTCAGTCATATTTTTAATATCAGCTCCACAGTGATGACTCCCATAAGTCAGATCCCTGTCTTCTCTGAGGACTGTATATACAATAATAGCATCACCACCAACTCCTGCATCACCTCTGACCCCTTTATTCTCCTTATCCTGCCCAACTTGTCCTTTTTTATCTGACATGTTTAAGCACCATGAGAAATCCATTGGCATCCTTAATTTCTGAGATGGTGCCAGATTAACCCCTTCTAACTGGAAAGATCAACTGCAAGTCTGCATTCCTGCTTCCCCAAACTGCACTTTGTATTCTTGACTTTTTCTGGTTAGGCTCTCATTTTATGATCCTTTGAGAGGACGAAATACTGGATGAGTAAACAAACCTTTTCTGAGTATCTCTCAAAATTTTTTTCATGATGAAACTTGGCATAAGTTTTGTATTAGGGTCATCAGTTCAGTTCAGTCGCTCAGTCGTGTCCGACTCTCCGCGACCCCATGAATCACAGCACGCCAGGCCTCCCTGTCCATCACCAACTCCCGGAGTTCACTCAAACTCATGTCCATCGAGTCGGTGATGCCATCCAGCCATCTCGTTCTCTGTCGTCCCCATCTCCTCCCGCCTCCAATCCCTCCCAGCATCAGAGTCTTTTACAGTGAGTCCACTCGTCGCATGAGGTGGCCAAAGTATTGCAGTTTCAGCTTTAGCATCAGTCCTTCCAATGAACACCCAGGATCGATCTCCCTTAGAATGGACTGGTTGGATCTCCTTGCGGTACAGGGGACTCTCAAGAGTCTTCTCCAACACCACAGTTGAAAAGCATCAATTCTTCGGCGATCAGCTTTCTTCACAGTCCAACTCTCACATCCATACATGACCACGGGAAAAACCATAGCCTTGACTAGACGGACCTTTGTTGGCAAAGTAATGTCTCTGCTTTTTAATATATTATCAAGGTTGATCATAACTTTCCTTCCAAGGAGTAAGCGTCTTTTAATTTCCTGGTTGCAATCAGCATCAGCATCTGCAGTGAATTAGGGTCATAGGTGAAGAAAAATTTCCATTTATCCCTAAATTGTTTGCATAAAAAATCTTATGAAATCAGCCGATTTCAGTCTTTGTTATTACTCATCACTCCGTCTCCTAAGGAAAAACCAAGTCCTCCAGAATTTCCGTTGTTTACAGATGAGACTTGCTCCAGGTGTGGAAACAGGCTGCTTATCTCTATCAGAGTACATCAGTTTAGGAACAGTACAGGTATTTTAACAGGTATTTAAAAATTAAACTTTTAGGCTTGCTTGGGCCGGCATTTGAAATGTAGCTCTTTAATTAAATAGTAAACATTAGTTCTCAAATCTTCAGTGTGAAAAAGTGACATCAGTAATATTTTATTCAGTTTTAGGGGAATGTGTATCTATATGTCCTGGACCCTTAATGAAACCTGTCACATTCACAACTTTCTCCTGTTTGGTAAATTTCCTCTATAAGCATAACTAGTAGCCTGTTGCTATGAAACGTCACCTTCTCTTGAGAAGTTTGAACAGGTTTTTGTATTCATGATATCAGTGATTTCAAATAAATAAAATCCAATTGTCACGCAACCACCATCCCCCCTTTTCTTTTTATTATAGGAATTTGCTTTGTTAAGCAAAATAAACCTATCTGGTTATAGGTGTTACGGGAAGATCTAGGTGGGATAGTACTTGAGTGTCAGATATCCTCTTGGGGGCCGTAGGTGTTGGATGTGGTAGAGATTGACTGTGTGCCCCTTGAAGAACATTCTGTCGTGGTGTCGAGGACTTGGTGGCAATGGTTTCTTAGGAAAAAAAACTAAACTGGCCCAGGAAACATTTCTGGAAAAAAAAAAAAAAGGTCCCTAGTGCTTTTCGTTGCCTGACATTCAACAAGGATGGAATGGACTCTGGGTTGCTCAGGAGAAGTTGGATTCTGGCGTTGTCCGCTGACCTGTCATTTCTTCCTGACGTGATAGGGACGAGTCCCTTCTTCTGCTCCAGACTCACTCTTCTGCCTGGGCTGCAGGTTCTGCCCCTCCTTGGTGACTTCCCGTGCCTGCTTTCTCAGTTCCTCACCCTGTCAGTATTCTCCTTACTTTCGCTTCTATCCTGTTCGCTTTCAGCCAAACGCCTCAGCATAACACCCAAACTCATTAGCAGTAGCAGACGTGCCCTGACTGTCCTGGCCTTGGCTTTGCCTCTCGCCATTTCCCACTTCTCTGTGCTGGTCATCCTGCAAAGTTCCAGGGCCACTTCTTTTCCATCAGAACCTCACCTTGGATATCACTTCTCCCAAGACACCTCTGAATCACAGATCAGGCTAAGTGACTTTTGCTCGTTTTGGCAGAGTATTTCAACGATGGGTTTTTCTAAGCCAACTCAATAGTCTGTAGGTTTTGCTTTTCATATATGTGTGTGCTGTGCATCTTCTGTTTGTTGTGCAGTCATGTTTGAAAGATTCCTGTATAGTTTGTCTTGGTTCTGGTTTGTTCCATGCCCTAGAATTTCACCAGCCTCTCGCTGGGGTCGTTGAAGATTCGACCTGAAAGCGCGCTTTTCCTCAGCTCCTTCCAAACAGGGTAGGGCAGTGGCAGCCTGGCTCTGGGTGGGAGATAGGGACAGGCTTGCCCCAATTCCCTAGGCACACCGTCTTCCTGACAGAATTCTGATTTGGAGACAGATGTGTGCACCACCTTCACTAAGTCCCAGTCTAGATTGTTTAAGGGGAAGGTTGATGTGTACTGTGTGTGTAAGAAGCACTCAGAAGCTAATGACAGGCCCTGGGGTGGCACTAATGGCAGCTTAACATAGAAACTGACTGAGGCCACGTCTCACATTGTTAGCGCCCTCTGTGGGGTGCAGCGCGCCCATGCCCAAGATAGTGCTGGCTCACGTGTGCATGGAAGGCCATGTGTGGCACCTCCACTGGATTGGCATGCGCCAGTTATTCATGGTCTACACCTCTTGAACCACTAGACTCCAAACCTTTGTCTATTTTATGGCTGTTGGATGCATTTAACACATTTTCTGCTAGGAACCGTGTTATGTGTGGAGAGGTAGCTCCTGGCAGCTCGGTGAACATGCTATGCATGTTCATGAGACAGATGTAGATAAGATTTGTGCATTTTTAAAGTTATATCAATATACAAATGTAAATTGGTATTACTTGGAAAATATTTCTGTAAGAAATACTTCCAGTTTACATCCTGAAATTCCAGAAAACCTCTTCCACTGTTGAAAAGAAAGTAGAGTTTTCCAACTCCAAGATGATACTGGTTGCTCTTGAACCTTGAGGCACAAGTATTTTGGAGAAAACCTCAGTAAAGTATGTGGGTTTTCTCTCTTATATGGAAGATTTATGGTAGCTTCATTTTGAAAGACTTCATTTGAAAAGACTTAATTGGAAACCCATTACGCTAATTCTCATGAAGGAATTTTCACTAAGAGAGTTCTGGGAACCTCTGTAGGGATAGCAGTTAAACTCTAGTTTCTAGAAATTGTGCTAAACCTAACTGGTGTAAAACAAAGTCTATTATCCAGGTAACGTCTCTTGTGCCTTGCTGCCTAAGGCTTTTTGTTGAAACTAAACACCACTGACTGTTTAGCCCTCTCAGGGCTGAGAGTCTCCGTTGGGAGATCTCTTGGGGTGGGGAATTTTCTACTTCTCTGCTGCAGCATGAATTGTGTAGATGATTGTCAAACAGTTGGCCAGGTTGAAAACTGTCACCAGGTCTTTACTCATAATTTCTTAGGGGAAGATGAGGAGTGGTTGTGACCATTGGTTATTTTATTTAAGATATTTGCAAAGTCACCAGCTCTTTAGTGTTTGATATGAGAAAGTTATTCGTGTTGGATTTTAGTGACAAGGGGGTAAGAGGAGGGACTGCTGCAGGAAGCTCGGAGGATGATGGAAGAGTTGAGGGGAGTAGCTCTAGAGTATAAGCAGGGTCCCTTAGTTGAGCTGACTGCAAAGAACAAGTTGAAGTCTTGTGCAGCAGTCATCTGGCGAGGTTGGCATAGTACTCCCTGAAATTTAAGGTCCTGAGTTAATTTCTTCTACAAAGATCTATTGAATGCTTCCTATGGACGATGTTGTGCTCTAAGTTTAAGGACTGTTGGTGGTGTTGTTCAGTTGCTCAGTCATATCTGACTCTTTGCGACCCCATGGACGGCAGATGCCAGATTTCCCTGTCTTTCACCATCTCCCATAGCTTGCTCAAACTCATGTCCATTGAGTCAGTGATGCCATCCAACTGTCTGGTCCTCTGTCGTCCCCTTTTCCCACCTTCAATCTCTCCCAGCATCAGGATCTTTTCCAGTGAGTCAGCTCTTCACATCAAGTGGCCAAAGTATCAGAGCTTCAACTTGAGCATCAGCCCTTCTAATAAATATTCAGGATTGATTTCCTTTAGGATTGACTGGTTTGACCTCCTTGCAGTCCAAGGGACTCTCAAGAGTCTTCTCCAACACAACAGTTCAAAAGCATCACTTCTTCCATGTTCAGCCTTCTTTATGGTCCAGCTCTCACATCCATACATGACTACTGGAAAAACCATAGCTCTGAATAGACAGACCTTTTTTGGCAAAGTAAGGTCTCTGCTTTTTAATATGCTGTCTAGGTTGGTCATAACTTTTCTTCAGAGGAGCAAGCGTCTTTATTTCATGGCTGCAGTCATCATCTGCAGTGACTTTGGGGCCCCCAAAAATAAAGTCTCTCACTGTTTCCATTGTTTCCCCATCTATTTGCCATGAAGAGATGGGACCGGATGCCATGATCTTTGTTTATTGAATATTGAGTTTTAAACCAGCTTTTTCACTCTCACTGTCATCAAGAGGCTCTGTAGTTCTTCTTCACTTTCTGCCATAAGGATGGTGTCATCTGCATATCTGAGGTTATTGATATTCCAGTTTGTCCTTCATCCAGCCCAGCATTTCACATGATGTACTCTGCATATAAGTTAAATAAGCAAGATGATAAGTAGAGCCTTGGCATACTCTTTTCCCTATTTGGAACCAGTCTGTTGTTCCATGTTCGGTTCTAAGTGTTGCTTCTTGACCTGCATGCGGGTTTCTCAAGAGGCAGGTAAGGTGGCCTTGTATTCCCATCTCTTGAAGAATTTTCCACTCTTTATTATTATGTTCCACACAGTCAAAGTCTTTAGCGTAGTCAATGAAACACAGTAAATGTTTTTCTGGAATTCTCTTGCTTTTTCTGTGATCCAGTGGGTGTTGGCAATTTGATCTCTGGTTGCTCTGCCTTTTCTAAATCCAGCTTGAACATCTGGAAGTTTTCTGTTCACAAACCGGTAAAGCCTATCTTGAAATATTTTGAGTATTACCTTGTTCGCATGTGAAATGAACACAATTATGTGGTAGTGTGAACATTCTTTGGCATTGCCTTTCTTTGGGATTGGAATGGAAACTGACTTTTTCCAACCTGTGGCCACTGCTGAGTTTTCCATATTTGCTGGCATATTGAGTGCAGCACTTTCACAGCATTTTAGGGTTTGAAATAGTTCAGCTGGAATTCCATCACCTCCACTAGCTTTGTTCATAATGATGCTTCCAAAGACCCACTTGTCTGGCACTCCAAAATGTCTGGCTCTAGGTGGGTGAACACACTATCATTGTTATCTGGGTCATTAAGATCTATTTTGTGTAATTCTTCTGTGTATTCTTGCCTCCTCTTCTTAATAACTTCTTCCTCTGTTAGGTCCATACCATTTCTGTCCTTTATTGTGCTCATCTTTGCATGACATGTAACCTTGGTATCTCTAATTTTCTTGAAGAGCTCTCTAGTCTTTCCCATTCTGTGGTTTTCCTCTATTACTTTGCATTATCCACTTAGGAAGGCTTTCTTATCTCCCCTTGATATTCTTTGGAAGTCTGCTGTAACCAGGAACAAAAGAGGCAGAAATCTCCATTCCGATGTATAGGAGGGAAGGACAATTTCATAAACAGATTGATGTCAGTTAGCAGTGGAAAACTTTATACAGATAACGTAGGAAATGAGCAGTAGAGAGATGGGTCAGGAAAGGACTCTCCAAGAGGTTGATGTGAGGAAAGAGGCAATGTGCAGTGTGGGGGGAAAGTGTTCTAGGGTTGAGGACAGTCAGGGCACGGCCCAGGACGGGAGCATTGAAGGCAGGGCCAGAGAGACTGAAATGGAGTAAAGACAGTGAGAGATGGCAGCACTGTGGAGACTCTGACTTCATTCCGAGGATGCTGGGGAGTCATTTGAGGGTTTTGAGCAGAGGAGGACCATGATCTAACTTCCATGTTAACAAGACCACTCTGGCTGCAGGTAAGAGATCTTGTGGCTGGGGCAGCAGTGGTTGGATTAGAGGTGGTGAGAAGTGTTCCAAAGGGAGCGATGCCTCAAAGACGGAGCTGATAGGATTCAGGGATGGATACAGTGAAGAGACCATAAGGAGGAGGTGATCAAAGGTGACTTCTAAATAGAGGGGTGGAATTCCCTGTAATTAAGGTAGAGAAACCTATAGAGAGGGCAGGCGTTTGTTTTGTTTTTACTGTGGATGGAGTGGAATGATAACGTGTCCTGTTGGATGGTTAGAGGGACAAGGGTAGAGGAGCACTGGCTTTTGACATTCCTGTGTCCTGACAAGGCACCCTTAGATATCGAAGACCTCTCAAACTTAGAGACATCTGCCCGTTGCACTTTTGTTGTTGTTCGGTCACTAAGTCACGTTCGAGTCTTTGCAATGCCATGGACCGCAGCACACCAGGCTTCCCTGTGATTCACTGTCTCCTGGAGTTTGCTCAAACTCATGTCCATTGAGTCAGTGATGCCGTCTAACTGTCTCATCCTCTGATGACCCTTCTCCTTTTGCCTTCAGTCTTTCCCAGCAGCAGCGTCTTTTTCAATGTGTTGGCTTTTCATATCAGGTGGCCAAAGTATGGAAGCTTCAGCTTTAGCATCAGTCCTTCAGTGAATATTCAGAGTTGATTTCCATTGTATATATGTACTGCAACTACTTAATCTATTCATCTGTCACTGGCCATCTAGGTTGCTTCCACGTCCTCCTGCTGCCTCTTTTTAATCTTTTCTGCTTCTGTTCGGTCCTCACCGTATCTGTCCTTTATCGTGCCCATCCTTGCATGTAATGTTCCCTTGACATCTCCAGTTTTCTTGAAGAGGTCTCTAGTCTTTGCCATTGTATTGTTTTGCCCAGAGCACTAGGATTTGGCATTTCCCTTGGAGGATCATGGGATCAGGCTTGCCCTGTTGCCAGGCAGAGACCTTGAGAAGCAGCCTTAGGAAATAAAACAAAAGGACTCCAGTTGGGCCAGAGCTTCCTGCTGGCATAGACCCTCAGGGATGGGTCTTCCTTCCTAGGGTCACTTCCTTTTCTCTTTCATCACCTCGTCACTGCCATTACTGCTGAGTCCAACCAGGCTTTCTCTGGTGCCCTCTCTCTCCAGAGTTTCTCTCTTCCTCCCTTGTTTGCTGAGCAGCACAGCGCCCTTAAGATGCAAGTACAGCTTTCCCTTGGTACAGGTGTTTCTTTCTTTATTCGTGTTACAGGTGGTTCTTTATTCTCCCATGCCCCTTCTGTTTCATCTCTGTTTTGATTCGATATGTGAGAACTTTACCATCACTGGGTTGCACAAATGGCTATTTACATTGTAAAATCATCAGAATTTATCTTATTTTGCAAAAATACACTTACTAGGGAAAAGGAGTCTGGTTATTTCTGGGCCTTTTGGCATCAAGCTGGGCAGGGGCGCTAGTGGTGAGGAGGGAAGCCGAGTGGGGGAGCATCGCCCTTCTCTCTTCCATCCCCCCTCTCACGCTCCTCACCGTTTGCCTGTCTCCCACGTCACTCCTCTGCGCCAGGTGCCATGCAGGTCCTTGTGGGAGCAGGGTGGACCTGGGGCTCCTCAGCAGACAGGAAGTCTTCCGAATTCTCAGGTAGGCAGTGGGAGAGTCCCTGAAGGTGTGGTTCTGGAGAAGGGCAGGACCAGATTGGGGTTGTAGAAGGAGAACCCTGGCATCAACGGAAGATCAGATACTGGAGGAGAAGCAGAGACAAGCTGGTTAGAAGCTGGTTAAAGTACATTGTGGGGGTGAGAGCGTCCCAGAGAGGCTTGTGGGGAGGAAAGCAGAGCAGAGGAGGATGTGGTGACTGGAAAGCCAGGGAACAGCCACAGGGTGATGTGAAGCCGAGTGGAAAGAGACACTGGAGTACCGCTGAGGGCAGGAGACAGGAGAAGGTCACCGGAAGTTATGTCGAGTCTGAGGGCCTCGTAAGATCCCTACGTGAGCGAAACAGTGTTCTGAGATTACCACCTAGAGCCATGTTGAAGGCAGATGGAAGCACAGGGTGAGCTCAGGGAAGATTCGGGGGCTAGAGAAAAACTTGAGAGTTCTGGGTATAGATTGTGGTGATTGAGGGGGTAAAATCGGGACATGGGCTGGAGGACGGCTCTCAGGTGTCTGCTGGGGGCTGAGCAAGAGGCGACACCACCAGGTGCACTTCACTACAGATACCGACAGGGCCTTGAAAATCCTTGGTGGTGCTCTTATGTCTAACATTCTCAGCTTCTAATTTCCTCTCAGATCTGTTCTGTCGCCCCAGCATAATCTTATAAACCTTTTTTGGTGGCTTAGGTTATACAGGTTTCCAGTCTCTTCTCAGTGTAACTTCATCTGCATGGAAACCTTGTAAGTAGATCATTTTAATAATAAAGCTTATTCTTTGAAACGTTCATTATCAAGGTCATGTTTCAGAGGCTTTGCTGCACCAAGAATTAAGTTATTGGACAGCATTCCCACACTGCTCCATACCTGTGACATGCAATTCTTGTAAAGGTGGTAGTTAGTAATTCATTCCTCTGACCTGAAGGGTGGGACATTTTTCCTTTGAAAGGGTTTACTAACATTTACAGAAACTGGAAGCCAGTGCCAGAACTGATCCGACTGCTTTTCCTTTCTCAAAGAGCCTCTTGCTAGCTCTCCTAGGAGCCAGGAGAAGCCCTTCTGCCCCTCGAGGCTTGGGCTCAGGGTGGCCCACTGCAGTTTCTGAGATTGAAATCCATCAGCGGACTGTGGCGCTGTGGTGCTGCTCTGCAGAGCAATTACCACCAACCCCTCCCAATCCACAGAAGGTCCCCAAAGGAATCGCTTGTGGAAATTGATCTGGGAGACAATTCCATATATTCAGTTGGCATTAGTCAGTGGTTTTTCCCTTTGACCAAGTCAGGAAAAAGAAATGTAATTTTTATAAGGTTTGTTTGAAGTAGATTTTATGGGTTAGTAAAGTACATTTGCAGAGAAGGCAATGGCAAGCCACTCCAGTACTCTTGCCTAGAAAATCGCATGGACGGAGGAGCCTGGTGGGCTGCAGTCCATGGGGTCGCTACTAGTTGGACACGACTGAGCGACTTCACTTTCACGCATTGGGGAAGGAAATGGCAACCCACTCCAGTGTTCTTGCCTGGAGAATCCCAGGGACGGGGGAGCCTGGTGGGCTGCTGTCTATGGGGTCGCGCAGAGTCGGACACGACTGAAGCGACTTAGCAGCAGCAGCAGCAATATACATTTGTGTGGTGAAAATTTTTCATAAGTTACATTAGGAAGGTGATTTTTTGAACAAACTGATAACACGCTGTGTAAATGTTGTTTGACTTCTTAGTTATTTAACACATGCATAGTTTTCTTCTCAGTTGGGCTGTGGTCTCAAAAAAGAGCAAAGTGCTTCTGCTATTGTGATCCATATAATACCTGTCACAGGACAAACTTATAATAGACTATTTCCTAAGAAATCTGTTTTGCCTGGAACTCAGATATAGTAGAAGTTCATGTTTCATATTTTCAGAATCTGAATTTACTTTAGACTCACCAGGAATTTCATTACTTAACCACATTATATTCACCCTCTGTTTATTCTCTGTGCATACCCAGGTTAGGAAATATTCTTCAATTCATTTGAAGAACAGTAACAGTCCTCAGGATTTAATTGATGTGTGGGGAAGAGGTTCTTGCTGATTGATTTTGAAGAAATCGTTGGGCTGCCACAGATTGTGTTCCTATGGTATTATTGTCACCATGTTACTCACACAGGTCACTTTCACTAATGTATGAAGCAATAATGCTACTATTTACCCTGTATTCCCCATAACTCAGTGAATAAATTTGAGCAGCCAAAGCTAAAGTGTAATTTATTCTTTGTTTTTCAAAGATCTCATCAGAAAATTGAAGACTCAGAAGAGAGCAGTGATGAAATTCTTGCTTGTCTGTGGTAAGGTCATGCGATTTGCCTGCCCAGGAGTGTAGAAATAATGAGGGGTCT
This sequence comes from Moschus berezovskii, assembly GCF_049115385.1. Classification (NCBI taxonomy): domain Eukaryota; kingdom Metazoa; phylum Chordata; class Mammalia; order Artiodactyla; family Moschidae; genus Moschus; species Moschus berezovskii. The sequence goes on along the minus strand of NC_142488.1, from coordinate 140,663,555 downwards.
TGGAAGGGAGGCATTGTGGGTAGTGATGTAGAGAGACATTTGCTCTGTGGCTGCTCGTCATTGTGGGAGGCCCAAGACAGGACAAAAGGAGACAGTGGCATTAACTTGCTCTGCTCTCAGGCAGCCTCTCCTGCAAGATTACAGATACTGTTAATGGAAAGTTCTGGAACCTTAGAGGAGGACTTTAAAAAATAATGTATGACTTAACCTAGGGAAAACTCTGACCTACTGCACAAAGGAGAAAAGACTGCATGTTTCATTAGGGAAAAAAAAGGATCACCTCAACCAACAGATCAGTACTGGATTACAACATTTTCATTATGTCTTTTACAGCCATTAATTAATTAACCTGTTGGTTGAGGAGAAGCTTATCCCCTTCTTCCCAGAAGAAGCTGGCCATGGTCACTAATCATTAAGCTCTGGTTGCTGACAGGCTGTAGCAATCCTGTCTTACAAACTCTAGCTTTCCCAAAGATTCTTGAGTGCTTCTTTAACTGTATTTAAGAAATGGTGGTTGCTGAAAATCATGCTGGATTGGGTTATGTATGTGAAGTGAAACTGATCTTGTATAGTTTCACACCCCAAGTTTTGGCATCTGGGCACAGCTTGAAAGTTAAAAGTTGTCTTTCCTACTCTTCTAGAATGTAGCTTAGAAAATGAATTTTTGGCTAAATATAGTGATGAGTAGTATAAAACTTCACATGCAATGGAATCTTGACAGTGTGTTAAGAAAAAATATTTAACATGAACTTTGCAGTTTAAAGGGCTTCCCTAGTGGCTCAGACAGTAAAGAATCTGCCTGCAATGAGGAGACCGGGGTTTGATCCCTAGGTCAGGAAGATCCCCGGGAGAAGGGAATGGCAACACATTCCAGTATTCTTGCTGGGAAATCCCATGGACAGAGGAGGCTGGTGGGCTGCAGTCCATGGGTTTGGAAAGAGTTGGACATAACTGAGTGGCTGGGACTTCACTTCACTTGCAGTTTAAAATACTGACCAAAGAGGAGTACCTATGGGGTGCAAGGTCATTAATAGCCATCTATTAAAAAAAAAAAAAAACCTACTCACTGTGTACCAAATACTGTGTTAAACATTGTGTGTTTCTATGTGTGTGTTTACATACCCATGTACACATTATACTTCACTACAGCCTTGTGAAATAGGTGGCATAATCTTTGCCTTATAGACATGAAAGCTTCTAGAGGTTAAGTAACTTGCCCAAGGTCACCCACCTAAAAAGGAACAGAGCCAGGATCTAAACTCAGGATTTTCTACTTCTCAGTCATATTCTCCTAATCACTGGGCCTCATCTTTTTTTTTTTTTTTTAATTTACTGTTTTTTTTTTTCTATTGGAGGCTAATTATTTTACAATATTATATTGGTTGGTTTTGACATGAATCCACCCCGGGTGTACATGAGTGCCCCCTCCTGAACTCCCCTCCCACCTCCCTCCTCTCTTTATCCTCCCTCTGGGTCATCCCCGCACACCAGCCCCGAGCATCCTGTTACATGCATCGACCCTGAACTGGCGATTCGTTTCACATATGACAACAGACATGTTTCAATGCCATTCTCCCAAATCATCCCACCCTCACCCTCTCCCACAGAGTCCCAAAGACTGTTCTATACATCTGTGTCTCTTTTGCTGTCTCTTATACAGGGTTATCATTTCCATCTTTCTAAATTCCATATATATGCTTTAGTATACTGTATTGGTGTTTTTCTTTCTGGCTTTCTTCACTCTGTATAATAGGATCCAGTTTCACCCACCTCATTAGAACTGATTCAAATGTATTCTTTTTAATGGCTGAGTAATACTCCATTGTGTATATGTACCAAAGCTTTCTTATCCATTCTTCTGCAGATGGACATCTAGGTTGCTAAATAATGTAATAAAGATATAAGCATCTGAATGCAGAGTTCCAAAGAATAGCAAGCAGAGATAAGAAAGCCTTCCTCAACGATCAATGCAAAGAAATAGAGGAAAAACAACAGAATGGGAAAGACTAGAGATCTCTTCAAGAAAATTAGAGATACCAAGGGAACATTTCATGCAAAGATGGGCTCGATAAAGGACAGAAATGGTATGGACCTAACAGAAGCAGAAGATATTAAGAAGAGGTGGCAAGAATACACAGAAGAACCATACAAAAAAAGATCTTCACGACCCAGATAATCACGATTGTGTGATCACTCACCTAGAGCCAGATATCTTGGAATGTGAAGTCAAGTGGGCCTTAGAAAGCATCACTACGAACAAAGCTAGTGGGTGATGGAATTCCAATTGAGCTATTTCAAATCCTGAAAGATGATGCTGTGAAAGTGCTACACTCAGTAGGCCAGCAAATTGGGAAAACTCAGCAGTGGCCACAGGACTGGAAAAGGTCAGTCTTCATTCCAATCCCAAAGAAAGGCAATGCCAAAGAATGCTCAAACTACCACACAGTTGCACTCATCTCACACGCTAGTAAAGTCATGCTCAAAATTCTCCAAGCCAGGCTTCAGCAATATGTGAACCGTGAACTTCCAGATGTTCAAGCTGGCTTTAGAAAAGGCAGAAGAACCAGAGATCAAATTGCCAACATCTGCTGGATCATGGAAAAAGCAAGAGAGTTCTAGAAAAACATCTGTTTCTGCTTCCTTGACTATGCCAAAGCCTTTGACTGTGTGGATCACAATAAACTGTGGAAAATTCTGAAAGAGATGGGAATCCCAGACCACCTGACCTGTCTCTTGAGAAACCTGTATGCAGCTCAGAAAGCAACAGTTAGAACTGGGCATGGAACAACAGACTGGTTCCAAATAGGAAAAGGAGTACGTCAAGGCTGTATATTGTCACCCTGCTTATTTAACTTATATGCAGTGTATGTCATGAGGAACGCTGGACTGGAAGATGCACAAGCTGGAATCAGGATTGGCGGGAGAAATATCAATAACCTCAGATATGCAGATGACACCACCCTTATGGCAGAAAGTGAAGAGGAACTAAAAAACCTCTTGATGGAAGTGAAAGAGGAGAGTGAAAAAGTTGGCTTAAAGCTCAACATTCAGAAAACTTAACATTCAGAAAAATCATGGCATCTGTTCCCATCACTTCATGGGAAATAGCTGGGGAAACTGTGGAAACAGTGTCAGACTTTATTTTTGGTGGCTCCACAATCACTGCAAATGGTGATTGCAACCATGAAATTAAAAGACGCTTGCTCCTTGGAAGTAGAGTTATGACCAACCTAGATGCCATATTAAAAAGCAGAGACATTACTTTGCCAACAAAGTTCCGTCTAGTCAAGGCTATGGTTTTTCCAGTGGTCATGTATGGATGTGAGTGTTGGACTGTGAAGAAACCTGAGCACCGAAGAATTGATGCCTTTGAACAATGGTGCTGGAGAAGACTCTTGAGAGTCCCCTGGACTGCAAGGAGATCCAACCAGTCCATCCTAGGGGAAATCAGTCTTGGGTATTCATTGAAAGGACTGATGCTAAGTAGCGTGGACCAGCCTCTATTACTCCATGTCCACCAAAGAATTCATCTCTGGTGCACCCTTTAATCTCCAGGGTCATGCTCAGCCGCAGTTCCAGCAACTTCTCTGTGGGACTGAACCTCATCTGAGGCAACTCAGGACACAGGAATGACGTGTCAAATGATGATTTGCTTGCTGGTGTATACGCTCAAGCAACCCTGGAGTTCTACTTGTGGGAGGGATGATGCCAGGAACAAGCAGGGCAGTGTGGAAAGCCTACCGGGTGAGGATGGGGTTGGGGACAGGAGGCCCCTGGCCACCAGAAGTCCCCCCACTGGCCTTCAGTCACCTGCTGCTCAGACGCAAAACCCAACAGTAGAGTGGGAGGGGGCAGTGAAGTGGGCCTGGGCACCTGCCAGGAGCTAGAAAGGGGAGCAGGGACAGGAGTTGGTGGGGGCAGAATCCAGAGAAGGGCAAAGGACCCCGGGAAGAGCACAAGCTTGGGAGGAGGCCCAGGCGTCCTGGGAAGGTCATGAGAGAGGGGGATTCTGGGCCTGGGGAGGGATGAGGAGTGCTGGCCGGTGGCCTATGGGTTTCTGAAGCAAGACACTGGGTTTCTCCAGGGTCTGCAGAAAGCTGCAGAGTGTGGGGTCAGAAGAGGATGCAGGGCTGTGGTGGGGAGTGGGGGCAATAAGCAGATTTCAGAGATGGGGAGAGGGCCTCGGGGCTTGGGGGAAGGGAGAGTGCTCCAAGGAAGAGATGGGGCGTCCAGGGAGAGGGCTCAGGATCACAGATCAGGATGGAGCCACAGGGTCTTGGGAAGAACATGGAATCCTGGGGATTTCTGAGAGGACTCTGGGGGTCTGGGGAGGGCAACTGGGTGCAGGGAAGAGATGTCCAGCTTAAGAAAGGGCGCTAGGGTCCTGGGAAGGGGCATGGGGTCCAGGGGAGGGGCGTGTGGGTTGAGAGGTGGGGCTTGGGATTGGATCGTGGGCAAGGAATCTGGGGAGAGGTGCCGGGTCCAGGGAAGGAATTTGGAAACAAGGGAGGGGCAAGTGGTTTCAGGAAGAGGCTTGGGGTCTGAGATGGGAGCACCCAGAGTACGGGGAGGGATGCGGGACTGGGAGAGGACTTGGGGTCCCGGGGATCAACAGAGAATCCATAGGAAGAGCGCGGGGTCATGGTAAGAGATGCGGATTCCAGGGACTAACCAGGGTCGCGGGGCGGGAGCCTCAGAGGGCTGAGGCAGCACTTTACCTGCTTCGGATGGAGTCGTCCTACAGGTCCCGGCAAATGTACCACAGGATCACGCAGAGGATGAGCAGAATAGTGAAGAGGAACAGAGCCACGAAGATGGCCTTGGTCACCGGGGAGACCAGGGCATGCATGGTCTCACCGAGGGGGCGCCGCGGGGTCCTGAAGGAGGGACAGCGACGAGAGTGGTGCGGCCTGCCACCTGCACCCGTGGAGAGACGCCCTGACAGGGAAGAATCTTCTGCGGGCCAGCATCCCAGGGGTGCCTGTGCCCTTGGGGCCAAGGGCATGCCCGGTATGGTGGAGACACCAGGTCCCCTGGACCCCCAACCCACGACTCCTTCACCGTGGTGCAGCCGGGAGGCTCTGCCCTTGGACGGTGGGAATCAAAGAATCTTAAGGCTGAGGGAGAACTGTCAGGCACTGCGGGGCACCTCCAGAGTGGACCCGGGGTCTCCTTGAGGAGAGAGACTGGGGAGAGGTGTGGGGGTCTCCCCTATGTTCCCCGGGGCATCCCTAAAAGACCATCCCTCTCATCTCTGTGGCACTTCGGGAAAGGACACATTGGGGAGGTCATACACTAGTCCCAGCCCGTCCCATCCCGTGCCCAGCACTACACACTGACATTTTCCTGCACACAGTGACCGGTTCCAGGGCCGTCACCATCCTTTGGTGGATCTTTAAGGAAAAGTGAAAGTCACTCAGTTGTGTCCAACTCTGTCAGTCTCCTCTGTCCGTGGAAATCTTAAGGCTACACTGGAATGGGTTGCCATTCCCTTCTCCAGGGGATTTTCCTGACCCCAGAATCGAACCCTGGTCTCCTGCACTGCAGGCAGGTGCCTTACCACGATTCTGAGACACCAGGAAATAGACTCTTGAGTCCCTTGGACTGACTGCAAGGAGGTCCAACCAGTCCATTCTAAAGGAGATCAATCCTGGGTGTTCATTGGAAGGACTGATGCTAAAGCTGAAACTCCGATACTTTGGCCACCTCATGCGACACGTTGACTCACTGGAAAAGAGTCTGAGGCTAGGAGGGATTCGGGGTGGGAGGAGACGGGGACGACAGAGAATGAGATGGCTGGATGGCATCACCGACTCGATGGACATGAGTGAACTCCGGGAGTTGGTGATGGACAGGGAGGCCTGGCGTGCTGTGATTCATGGGGTCTCAAAGAGTCGGACACGACTGAGCGACTGAACTGAACTGAAGAAGAGAGGAGCCAAAAGTAGCCGCTATGGGCCAGGGCTGTTTGAACAAATCCCGAGCCTTCTCAAGGTCCAAAAGGGTGCATCCACCTGTGCCTGGGGTGAGCCAAGGCCCACTCTGGCTGCTTTGTCTCCATTGCAACCCACCCTCCCCACCCCCACCCCAACTTCTGCCCTCTGCAGCCCACCAGTGGTTCTGGACCAGCAGCATCCCCATCACCTGGGTGCAGAGAAGAGAACTGAGATCTTAGGCTCCACGCAACTACACAGCGAGGATCTGCATATTAACGAGATCCCCAGGAGGGGAGGGGTTTCCCTGGTGGCTCAGATGGTAAAGCATCTGCCTGCAATGCGAGAGACCCAGGTTCGATCTCTGGGTCTGGAAGATCCCCTGGAGAAGGGAATGGCAACCCCAGAATTTCATGGACAGAGGAGACTGGTGGCTTCCTTGGGTTCGCAGAGTCAGACACTACTGAGAGACTCACACTTTCACTTTCAGGATGGGGAGGGGGCAAGTCACCACGTGTTCACTGCCACTTGTGCTGTGGTCCTCTGCCTTGTATAGTCTGTGAATGCAGGGTCATGGTGTCTTTCATAGTCAGGAAAGGCTTCCCCATTGGCTCCTGCGTGCCTGCCAAGTCGCTTCAGTTCTGTCCTGGGTTGGCAAGCGGTTCTTTAACCCCTACCGCCACCCAGTGGTGAGTAATTCGCCTGCAATGCAGGAGCTGCAGGAGAGGAGGGTTGGATCTCTGGGTCTGGAAAATTCCTTGCAGGAGGAAATGGCAACCCACTCCAGAATTCCTGCCTGGGAAATTCCGTGGACAGAGGAGCCTGGTGGGCTACAGTCCATGAACGACTTAGCAAGCACGCATATTCAGAAGTAATCTTCAGTGGAGACTTTCTGGAAGCTCCAGTTAGTTACTCACCTAGCAAGAGTTGGTCTCAGTTCCTTAGGAGCGTGATTTCATTCATTCTGGAGAAGAAATTTTTTCATGAACTGAAGAGCAAGGACTATGAAGAAAAAATTTGATCTTAATGATGTAAAGGAAAACAGAAGTTAGGTTTTCTCTTCCCAGCCCCCACCCACCTCCAAACCTCTGTTCTTGGTTTTCTCCTACTGTCTCAGGTGGAGACAGGCGGTAAATAGTGATTTCTGTGCTCTGCATGTCACCCCTGCAGTCTAGCCTGTTCTAGTGAGAGGGAGAAGTAGCGCTTTGCCCATGGAGTTGTCAGAAAACATGATTGTCAGACTTGCAAGCACTGACTGCACAGACCAGATCACATTTCACTCCCTCAGCTGCCAACATGCCACATATGAGCCACTGTCAGAAGAGCATTGCTGTTGGAAGGAGTGAGGCCACTTGCAGTTTGGGTGAGATCCTGCATGCTCAGTCGGTCAGTTGTGTTCTACTCTTTGCGACCCCATGGACCGCAGCCTACCAGGTGGTTCTGTCCATGGGATTTCCCAGGCAAGAATACCAGAGTGGGTTGTCATTTCCTCCTCCAGAGGCTCTTCCTGACCCAGGGATCGAACCCTCATCTCCTGCATCGCAGGCAGATTATTTACCACTGAGCCACGTTGTGAAATATCTCTGAATTGGAATATCTCTGAACAGACTTAGGTCCGTTCAAGCAAGAAGTGTTTCCCCATGGTCTTTGCTGCTAAATTCCTTAAATTGTCACTGCTCTGAGTTAGTGTACCATGATTTTCTGTGCTGAATCTTTTCCTATGATGATAGCAACTTTCCTTCCTCAGCATCAGGCCAGGCCAGCAGGACCATCCAATCTGTAAAATATTAGGCACCTGCTGTGTACCGGGTATCTAGGGGGTACAGCAGTGAAGGCAGCAATCAGTAAGACAGAACCCAGGATGAGAGTCTAGTGGAGGCCCTAGAACAGCATGCAGATACCTAGGGCAGAGGCAGGTGTGGGGTTTGCCTACTCAGATCTGAGCAAGGTTCAGAAGAGAGACTGAAGAGTGAGGTCAGATAAGAATAGCGGAACAGGAGGAGGCTTCATGAAGAGCTCGCAATAGGAGAGAGAGGGGAAGGTCACTGCATGCACTGCTAACCCAGAGATGTGAAGTGCAGTCCTATGTGAGAAGTCGCAATAGGGTTATTCTGTGGCCAGAACAGAAGGTTGTGGCACAGGACAAGACAAAAGGAACACGCAAATGCAGATGCTGGTGGGGTCTCGGTGGCTGAAAAAAATGATTGAAGCTGCCCAGCTGCAGGAGAAACACCAACCCAGCACAGGGGCCAAGTGTTGTCAGTGCTTCCCCTCTTTTTCAAATTGAGCTTTAAATCCAGATTTTGATGTTGCCTCTCCGAATTTTAAGTGGCTGGCAACCACTGTGGAAAAGCTAAAAGCATCCTTTCTCTCATACTGACATGTCTCCCAGCCCCATTCCCCCACATATGACTCCCTCTGCTTTTCTCTGCTCTCCTTTCCCAGGGTCACACAGCACCCAGCCAAGATGGTACCTGTGGAAACAGGCAGTGGGTAGGAAAGGGTGAAGGGAAGAGAAAGTGCCATGGTGATGGAAGCTACCAAGCTCCGTTACTCTCCAGAGAGGCAAGCCATAAGTTCCTGGTAGGTGCTTTTTCTCTCTACCAATCAGAAATAGCACCCGTGAGACCAAGACGAACAAGTGATCTACCAATTTTATTGACATATATTCTACATACCAGAGAATTCACTCTTCACTCATTTTCAGTGTATCATTGAATGCATCTTGGTATTCAGTGTGATGCTTACTGTAAGGTTTTCATTGAGGAATTATGCTTCTATTCTTAGCTCATTGAATAGTTTTTATTAAAAAAGGCTGTTGGATTTCACTAAATGCTTTTCCTGTATATATTGAGGTAATCCTGTGGTTTTTGTCCTTTGTTCTATTAATGTGATACATGACACTAATTGATTTTCACATGTTAAAACAACTGCATATCTGGGATAAACCCAACTTGGTTATGGTGTATCGTCCCTCTTATGTGGTGCGGGATCCAGTTGATTAGCATATTGTTAAGCATTTTGTACATTTGTCATGATCTATCATTGTCTTTCTTTGTGATGACTTTATTCAGTTTGGCATATAATACTGGCTGTGTAAAATGAGTTGGGAAGTGTTCCCCCTCTCTTTAACATTTTGGTACAGTGTGTGAGGATCAGTGTTCATTCTTTTACTGTTTGGTAGAATCCAAAATTAAAGCCATCTGAACCTGGGCTTTTTTTTTTTTTTTTTGCAGAAATAATTTTTACATAATTCGAAACTCTTACTTTTTAAAAAATTGTATTTCTTTTATTTTTGGCTGTGCTGGGTCTTTGTTGCTGCATGCAATCTTTCTCTAGCTGCAGCTGCTGGAGACCACTCTCTTGTGGAGCACGGGCTCTAGGATGCACGGGCTTCAGTAGTTGTGGCTCATGGGCCCACTTGCTGCCTGGCACATGAAATCCTCCAAGACCAGAGATGAAACCCGTGTTCCCAGCTGTGGCAGGCAGATTCCTAACCATTGGACCACCAGGGAAGTCCCCGAAATCCTGACTTTTAAGTTTTATTTAGATATTCTACTTCTTCTTTTTAAATATTCTTTGAACTATATCTATTGATACAAATTCATACAGCACAGAATTCATCCATTTAAAGTGTAAAATGCAATCATTGTTAGTGTGTTTGGAGAGTCAGACAAGCATAACCACAGTCCGTTTTAGAACATTTCCAGCACACCACTGAGATCCAAAGTGGATGAACATTCACAGACACTGTATCCACCACCACCTCCCCCCAGCCCACCCCAGCCTTAGGGTGTGTGTGTGTGTGTTCAGTCGCTCAGTCATGTCTGTCTCTTTGCAACCCCATGGGCTGAAGCCTGCCAGGCCCTTCTGTCCATAGGGTTTCCCAGGCAAGAATACTGGAGTGGGTAGCCATTTCCTTCTCCAGGGGATCTTCGCAAGCCAGGGATCGAACCTGCATCTCCTGCGTCTCCTGCATTGGCAGGCGGATTCTATACCACTGCGCCATGTGGGAAGCCCCCAGCCTTCAGTTCAGTTCAGTCGCTCAGTCGTGTCCGACTCTTTGCGACCCCATGAATCACAGCACGCCAGGCCTCCCTGTCCACCACCAACTCCCGGAGTTCACTCAAACTCATGTCCACAGAGTCGGCGATGCCATCCAGCCATCTCATTCTCTGTCTTCCCCTTCTCCTGCCGCCCCCAACCTTTCCCAGCATCAGAGTCTTTTCCAGTGAGTCAACTCGTCGCATGAGGTGGCCAAAGTATTGCAGTTTCAGCCTTAGGTAACCATTAATTCTCTTTCATCATCTGTAGATTTCCCTGTCCTGGGTATTTCATATAAATGGAATCATAACATGTGGTCTTTGGTGGCTGGCTTCCTTCACCTAGCATGATGTTTTCAAGGTTCACCTACATTGTCTTTTTACATTTTGTGTTTCAAGCATTTGGTGTCACATCTAAGAATCCATTTCTGAAATCCAACGTCATAAAAATGTACCTCTGCATTTTCTTCTGAGAGTTTTAATGGCTCAAGTCTGGGAACTGAACAAAAGGCTGTGACTCTCTGTTTTTGTGATTCAGAGTAGACTTTTGTTCATTTGACCTGTGACATCTCTGCTTAAACAGACCAACTAAGAACTGACTGGGCTTCCTAACTCTTTTACTTCTAGGAAGATCATGAGCAACTAGATAAAACCATAGAGCTGCCCAAGCCAGACTGTTCCGATTGGTGCTTTGACTCTTCTCTCCATTCCTGTAAGCAGGCCCACCTGGCCCTTGCTGGTTGTGTGCTCCCGCTTGGCTCCTGCCATCTGGGGATCTAAATACTCCCACTGCATTTAGGTTTCCCAGTTCAGCGACTGCAGTTCCTACTGTGAGTTCTGGCCTGCAGAGAAGGGCAATCACAGAGTTCTTCAAGGGTGCTGGGGCTCCCCTCACAGTCTTGGTGAAAGGCGTGTCTTCAGGACTCTCCCAGTATGGATGAGTATGTCTTCAATGACAAATCCACACTAACAGTCAAATCTCCGTAACCCCCTGAATGCCTTCCTCTGTATTAAACCAAGCAGGTCTGACAATTCCAACTCACTCACTGTGGGCCCAGTTTTGGTCCATAGTTCAGCCTACCAGACAAACTTAGAAGAGCCCTTTCTCACTCCCTGAGTTGCGATACTAAATGCAGAATGTATACTTAGTGAATCATTTTGGCCTGATCTAGCTTTATGTGGGAAGGCTGATCCCACTGGGGGTCAGGAGGCTGCTCCCAACTGAGGATGGGGAGGATTCTTCTCCTAGAAAGGATGACTCACCAGACTTGATGGGCTCAGTGTCCCCAGCTTCATCAGGGTCTCCCCACACAGCTCTATCACAATGTACAGAATCCCATTCTTTCCAAGTCAGCGCCCTCATTTTAAAAGGAAACACCTTAGTGACAGAATATAACTGCTAGTCTAATTCAACCAGTTGCAGGATGAGCGTTCGCATGTGATCATTAGAAATCTCAACCCTGAATCTACAGGAGATAAGTGTCTCCTTATGGGTACACATAGAATCTTTTAGGTCTTTTACTGTAGACTGAGCTACTCCTTTTCTTTCACCACTCTTTCCAACTATATTGGGAGCAACCAGAAAGCTCGTTATATCTATCAGTGTTCCAAAAATGTTCAAAAGTATCATATACACAGTCACAGAACACCTTGCACCCAGCACTTCTTTTAAGTGGTTCATCAGGCATATCCAAAGCAGATATTTTGCATTTCTCTCTTGCCATAGACTATCGGTGCTGTGTTTACTACGGAGTCATTAGCAGTTTTAACCCTAATCAAATTAAGAGCTAATTCTAGAAACCCCAGAACCAATTGAGAAAACTCATTTTTTAAATTGAAGTGGCTATACAGAACTATTTGCTACAGATGTACACTATAGTGATTTGCAGTTTTAAAGGTTATACTCCATTTATAGCTATTACAAAATATTGGCTATATTCCCCATGTTTTGCAATATATCCTTGTAACTTATTTGATACGTACTGGTTTGTACCTCTTCCTCCCCTGTCCCTAACCTGCCCCTTCCTCCTTCCCTCTCCCAACTGGTAACCACTAGTTTGTTCTCTGTGTCTGTGAGTCAGCTACTTCTGTGTTAATATTCAGTTGTTCAGTTGCTCAGTCCTGTCCCACTCTTTGTGACTGACCCCACAGAAGAGCAGGCTTTCCAGTCCTTCACCATCTCCCGGAACCTGCTCGAACTCACGCCCATCGAGTTGGTAATGCCGTCCAACCATCTCACCCTTTGTTCTCCCCTTCTTTTCCTGCCTCAGTCTTTCCCCAAATCAGGGTCTTTTCTAAGGAGCCAGTTCTTCCCATCAGATGGCCAAAGTATTGGAGGTTTAGGTTTAGCATCAGTCCTTCAAATGAATATTTAGGACTGATTTCCTTTAGGATGGACTGGTTGGATCTCCTTGCAGTCCAAGGGACTCTCCAGAGTCTTCTCTAACACCATAGTTCAAAAGCATCAATTCTTCAGTGCTCAGCCTTCTTTACGGTCCAACTCTCACATCCATACATGACTACTGGAAAAACCATAGCTTTGACTAGTTGGACCTTTGTCAGCAAAGAAATGTCTCTGTTTTTTAATATGCTATCAAAGATGGTCATAACTTTCCTTCCAAGGTGTAAGCGTCTTTTAATTTCATGGCTGCAATCAGCATCCGCAGTGATTTTGGAGCCCAAAAAAATAAAGTCCGACACTGTTTCTACTGTTTGCCCATCTATTTCCCATGAAGTGATGGGACCAGATGCCATGATCTTAGTTTTCTGAATGTTGAGCTTCAAGCCAACTTTTTCACTCTCCTCTTTCACTTTCATCAAGAAGCTTTGTAGTTCCTCTTCACTTTCTGCCATAAGGGTGGTGTCATCTGCATATCTGAGGTTATTGATATTTCTCCCGGCAATCTCGATTCCAGCTTGTGCTTCTTCCAGCCCAGCGTTCCTCATGATGTACTCTGCATATAAGTTAAATAAACAGGGTGACAATATACAGCCTTGACGTACTCCTTTTCCTATTTGGAACCAGTCTGTTGTTCCATGCCCAGTTCTAACTGTTGCTTTCTGACCTGCATACAGGTTTCTCAAGAGGCCTGTCAGGTGGTCTGGGATTCCCATCTCTTTCAGAATCTTCCACAGTTTGTTGTGATCCACACAGTCAAAGGCTTTGGCATAGTCAAGGAAGCAAGAAATAGATGTTTTTCTGGAACTCTCTTGCTTTTTCCATGATCCAGCAGATGTTGGCAATTTGATCTCTGGTTCCTCTGCCTTTCTAAAACCAGCTTGGACATCTGGAAGTTCATGGTTCACATATTGCTGAAGCCTGGCTTGGGGAATTTTGAGCATGACTTTGCTAGCTTGTGAGATGAGTGCAATTGTGCGGTAGTCTGAGCATTCTTTGGCATTGCCTTTCTTTGGGATTGGGATGAAGACTGACCTTTTCCAGTCCTGTGGCCACTGCTGAGTTTTCCAAATTTGCTGGCATATTGAGTGCAGCACTTTCACAGCATCATCTTTCAGGATTTGAAATAGCTCAACTGGAATTCCATCACCTCCACTAGCTTTGTTCGTAGTGCTGCTTTCTAAGGCCCACTTGACTTCACGTAGTGGCAAATGGGATAATATCCTGAAGTTCTCTTTCTGCTGGTTGCTGTTAGTGTACAGAAATGCGAATAGATTTTTATATATTAATGTCATATACTGCAACTTCACTGAATTCATCAATGAGCTCTAGTAGTTTTCTGGACCAGGACACTGGGAGTTCTTTTGGCCAGAGCAAAAAGGAACCTCAAGCTGCCATGCACAGCCGAGTGGAGAAGGGGTGGGTGAGCGTCTCTCAGGAGTATGCTGGGGCAGCTAGAATATAGAGAGGAAGTGGGGGGATTCAGCGGTTGACAGGGAGCACCCTGCCACAATCCTGACAGCTGAGGAGGCAGCCGAGAGTGTTTGCGGGGTCCCAGACAGTCTAAAATGGAACTCGGCTTTTCAGGGGTCCAAGGCATCCCCGGGTCATGTGGGAGGGCACTTAGTAGTGCCCTGTCTGTCTATGGGAAACACTGGGCAATTCTGTCTAGCTCGCCCAAGCTGTGTCTAGAGACATTTAATTCAGGTGGTGTTTCAGCGCCCAGTTTGCAAGAATTGACAAGGAAGCCCACCCCTCACTGGTGACGGGAGGCTTGCAGCATGGAGCCAAGATCCACCGGGAGATCAGTGCTTATGCACCTTAGATGCAGACTTGCTGTGAGACACAGCATGCTTCCCCTTAACCATGTGGCAGACTTAAGTGACAGGACCCTCGCCACCTCCTGTACCTCCCCCAAGTTCTCGGGACCCCATGAGGCAGGTGCCCCTAGGATTACCTGTGTGGGGAAACAGAGGCTCAGAGTGGGTGAGCCAGGCAGCTGGGCGTCAGCTGGGAATCAACAAGGCAGCAGTGCCCCCCTTGGCATCTCCTCACCCAAGCCCTCTCTCTCACCCACTGGGCTGGGCTCCTGGGCCCCGGATGGCTGACACCTCAAGGTCAGAGACGTTTCTGATTCTGGAAATCTCCAGAAGATTCTCAACCCCAGGAGCAGAGTTGGGGTAAGGGGCATTATTGGGGCGGGCCACTAATGTGGGCCACCCTGCATGGCCACCTCTTTGATGCTAGAGCACCAGGCCCCAGAGCAGAATGGCAGCTTTCATGGCTTGGACACAGAGCCAGATGGAGGTCCCGTGGATGGCAGTCACAGAAAAGGGAGCCACACTGTGTGTGAAGGCCCAGGGAGACTGCCCCCTCCTGCATGCCTGGGACCTCGATGTGTGTAGCAAGGCCTTCCTGGGGTGGACAGGTTGTGGAGCCCAGAGGATGGCGGCCTGTCCTCCTTCTGTGCCCGCATAACTCCCTTGTGGCTCAGACCAGAAAGAATCAACCTGCAATGTGGGAGACCTGAGGTCGATTCCCATGTTGGGAAGATCTCCTGTGGCGGGGGGAGAGCATGGCAACCCACTGCAGTATTCTTGCCGGGAGAATCCCCATGGACAGAGGAGCCTGGCAGGCTATTGTCCATGGGGTCGCAAAGAGTCGCACATGACTGAGCAACTAAGCACATGACTCCCAAAGCTGTGGAACAAAAGTTTAGTGCAGGGAAGCACAGGTCTTTTCCTGAGAAGTGTCCTGGTCAGCCGAGGAAGTGCAGGCCAGGGGTCGACCCCTGCATAGAAAGCAGAGAAGCTTCTGCACATGCCAAGTCCCCTCTCTGGGCCTTGTACAGACACTCTTGGGCCACTCTGAGTCATTTTCCAAGGGCGAGAGGCCATGGTGAGTTAGTGAGTGTCGAGGATGGCCAAGCTGGGGCACTGCCTCCTGTGGGACAGGGACCTGCAAAGAAGCCTAGCGATGGCTGGGTGAGGGCACCCAGGGGCCCAGCCAGGAGGGTGCTGGTTTCATAAGCCTTTTGAGACTCGGACTTTGCTATTCTCTCTCTCTCTTGGTGAGCCCCAGTTACAGTTCTGCTGCAGTCCCCTGTTTAAGAGAGACGGCCCACACCTCCTGGGGAAGATGAAGAGGAGAGGGGCCGTTAAGTCTGCGTCTCGGCAGGTGGAGGGCAGGCCGGCAGCCCTGGGTGTCCCTCCTGCGCCCTTCACCACACAGCCACAGGACGGCCTGTCATCCTGCCCTGAGGATGCTCAGGAGACCGCGAGCCACCTGGAACTCACCTCCGTCACCGCCCTGGCCAGGACCTATGCTCCCTGTTGCTGGTCCAGGGACAGCAGCCCTGCCCGCCTTGATGGGTCCTGACGCCTGGCAGCCCAAAGGCATGTAGCTGCCAATCTCCCTAGTCCCTGTCCTGATAAGGTGGCCCTGCCCATCGAGAGCCCGAGGCTCTGCTTCACCTGGCCTCCTGCCCAGATGGTTCCTCCCGTGGTGGTGGTGGGCCCCACCGCTGTGCCCACCCAGATCTTCAGGCTGGCCCCTAGGCAGCTCCCAGTAGCCACCCTGGTGCCTCTGTGCACCATGTGGATGCCAGTCGTGGCTGCCGGGCCAGACCACAACCTGACCTTGACCTCTCAGGCCCAGAACCCGTTCTATTACTGTTCAGGCAGCCCCTCTTTCTCATAATCTCCGGCCATTCTTTCCCGTAATCCCCAAACCCCTTCAGGTGGGCCCCCAGAGGACCCCAAACATGCACCCTCTTCAGACAGATAAAGGTGGCCCTGTGGTCAGAACACTGCAGGGTGATAAAGAGGCTGAAAACACGAGGGATCTCCCGCCCAGCACACGTCTTCAGCGCCTCTGTCCTGGTCCTGGCTGAGCATTTTAGTCCCCTCAGGCAGCTGCTTGCTCACGAAGGCAGGACAGATGGCCGCCCACCCTGGCACAATGCGGGCACCTCGTACACACCTGGGGAAGACCCTCAGACACCCCGCACCCACTCATTGAGAAGACCTGTCAAAGGCTGGACAAGAGCCTGGTGGAGTGGCTTCATGGGCACAGGGACACTGTCCAGCAGGCTCCTCACTTGACAGATGAGGAGAAGTTAGGCCTACCCTTGTCAGGGGCCCCAAAAGAGCTTTTGTTGTCCTGAGACGCACAGGGCTGGAGCCCGTGGTCCCTGCTTGAGGCCTACAGCTGTTCAGTTTGGGGGCTCGCTGGTGTCTGGACAGCAGGCCCAAGGTTTGGTTTCATTGCAGGGCCTATATCTGGTAACATTTTCTTGTTTCTCTTTTCTTTTCCTTTTCCAACTGAGCACTCTGAGGGTGTCACACCTCAGCACCCTCTGCTCACTGGGGTGTCCAGTTTATACTGTGCTTTCTCTTAAAAGTGTTTGTCCTGAGGAGCATAGCAAATACCCTTCCAGGGTCTCGCTGCAGAGACAAGCTCTCCGAGATCAGGTGAGGGGAGAGCGCACACACCGGTCCTCTGGAACTAGAAGGCTGGGTCTCTCTTGTTGGTAGTCTGGCGCAGGCAGAGGAGGCCCCTGAGAAAGGCCTTGGGTCGGTGCAGGCCAGGCCTCTGTCAGCCCCGGCACTGAGCTGCTGTGACGCCCAACTAGGCTGCTGACTTCCAAGCCAAAATGCAGCCCCTTATGAAGGTTCGCTGCCTGATCAACACCTTACCTTTTGAGAAGTTTTCATTCGTCTTTTTGACTTGACTTCCATATGCCTCTTGACCTGGAATCACATGCAGATGCTTCTATTTAAAAATCATGTTCCTGGAAACCTCAGCATGTGTGGCACCTGCTTACCTGTAAATCTATAGAGAAAGCGGAGATGTGCAGATTGCAATCTCAAGTCATCTGCTTGTCACAAAAGGCACCTTTTATTTACAAAGTCAAGGCTGCCTGACATCAAAAGAGACTCATGTGGTACATTTTTCAGTCCGCGGTAGATTTTGACTGATGTCTGCAGAGTGAAGTGGCTAAGCACGCGTTCTCCTGGGCCAGGCAGAGGTGGCAGCCTAAGGTCACACAACAGTGGAGGGAGGGAGCATGGCCTTGATGGGCTGGCCCTGGACAGTCAAACTGTCTTGAGCCCCACGCGTGCCCAGGTCACCAGAGGAGAGGCCAGGCGGCTTCAGAGGCCCAGGATTAGTTCTGTCCCCGGGGCCACACAGGCGACAGTGTCTAGGAGACTGGAAATGCAATTCAAGCAGACAGGGTGTCTCAGAGAGGGGGCCTGCCTCACAAGTGCTCCAACTAGGTAAGGGTGACCCTGGAGGCCCAAACGGGCAGACCTGGGGGAGCCAGTGATCCATAGCCAACTCATTTCCCACCAGCTTCGCCCGAGCCTCCCTCGGTCCATTGCTCATTTTGGGTCCTCAGTGGCACCTGGGCTTCCACGGTCTGTCCCTTCACAAAGGGAGGTGCCATGGCCAAACAGGGATGAGGTGGGGAGGTTGGAAAAGGCTGATTTCTGGATGACAGAAACAAGGCTTAGCCTGCGGTGAGCAAAGCTGGCAGTGCTCTGGAGTGCCAGCTCTCTGCAGGAGGAACTGCCTGGGACTCCGTGGGAACTGTCATGAGGAAAGACCTTGGGATGGATCGAGCTACAAACTTGGAGGGGAGGCTGATGAGACACCACAGCCTGGGGCTTGTCCACGCCCGACTCCACAAGCAAGACCCGTGACCAGGCAGCAAGGTGCTCAGCCGTCCACTGAGCCTCTGGAAAGGGAGGGAGGGTCCCCATCTCCAGGGTCTGATGTCCCAACCAGGGGCCACCCAAGGCCCTGTGCAAACCCCCCAGACAACGAACTCTGCACACCCCCACCCTCAGCAAACCTGGGGATGCCGAAGCCTCGCTCAGGCAGCACCTCCGGCCTCCGAGCAGTGCTCTGAGGAGTTGTAGGGGGGCTGGGGTGCAGCCAGGCCATCGTGGGGCCTGGGCTGGAGTGCAGTGAGGCTGAGTCCTTGGTCCTCAGGGGTCCCAGGGGCAGGTCAGCCACCCACCCTCCTCCTGAATGTCTCTCCTTTCTGGGGGAAGAGTCTAAATTCACCCAACCAGTGGGGCTTAGAACCCACAACTCATGAGTTCTTGGCCCACAAGAGCCCCCCTGGCCACTCTGCACAAAAAGGGCCAATGGGGGGACATCCATGCAGATCAGTGGAAGAGAGCCACCGGGAGATGACCTTGGGGATAACCCAGAGAGCAGGAGTGTGAAGTTACTGTGAGCAGCCAAGACCATCTACAGGCTGCTGAGTTCTTACTAACTCACTTGCCGCTGCTTACCCTCTTCAGCTTCTGTATCATTTATGCAAAAGCTTCTGAAGTCTGGTGATGCTAAGGGGCCCCCATGGAAAGGTGAGCGATTCCCTGTGCTCCCCCCCCAAGGTCATGGGCACAGCAGTCCCCATCCAATATCTGAGCTAGGACACCAGCTTTCTCTCAAGGCTTAAGGAGGCCCCTGAAACAGAGGATCCTATGCAATACAACTCCACCCTGACTGGGACTCCTGGGGGCCCCAGTCCGGGTGGTCAGGCTGAGACCCCTCACCCCCTCACTTCCTCAGTGAACTCGGGGAGTCAGAGGCTTTGTCTTTGGGACACAGTCTCAGGTAGGCAAGAGGGAGGGGCCCAAGTCCTGTGGAGACTCAAGGTGAGGACCAGAGGAGACTGAGGGTCCCCAGAGGATGCATGTGCAGCCCTCCTAACAGCCCTGGGGGACCAGGGGGCATTGCATTCAGATGTGACATCACTGATCCTGATGGGAGGGGAGAAGTGAGGGCCTGGGTCAGGTGCCCGGTTCAGGTCAGCAGAGTGAAGGAGCCCAGCTGTGCTAGGAGTCAAGGGAGAAACTTGAGGGGGGCTGTGGGACCCCAGGCCATCCAGGTCGTCAATGCTCTCAGCCCTGGGAGACCCCGGCAGGGTTGTAGGAATGAGCTCCTACTCCTGCTTGCCTCTCAGCAGTCCTGGCTGGGGAGGGCCTGGTTCTAAGGGGAGCAAAGTCAGTGACAGACAGTGGTGCTCAGATCTGCTGCGAGTCAAAGTGAAGAGCAGGAGGAGGGTTGAGGAACTCAGGGGTCATCGTCTCAGCTCTGGGAAGCCCTGGGCTTGAAGCCCTGATGTCATGCCCACAGACTTCCCTTTGGGGTCCCAGTGAAGTGATGGCCTTGGTGTGAGGGCCCTGTCTCCAGTCTACACAAGGGGCATCCCGGACCTGCCAGGCTCAAGATGACGACCTTGAGGGAGGACACAGGGAACCCCACAGGTCCTGGAACCTGCTTTCTGACCGAGGCAACTCTGTTGGCTGCATGAGCACAGGGTCTCAGGGACACTGGAGACTTGATATAAGGGGCGGGGCCTCAGAGATTGGGGGAGAGATTCTTAGGTTTTGAAGGAGTTTAGGTGAGGACCCTGAGGGGGGACTGAGGGGACCCTGAGCCCCAGTCAGAGGAGAATTAAGAGAAGTCGGTCCCTGCTGTTGGTCCTTGGCATCCCTGGGGTAGGATGAGTGCAGCAGACATGGTCAGACTTCCTGATATCTGGGTCCCAGACTGAGACCTCGCATATGGGGTGGGGACTCAGCAGGGCAGATTCCCAGGTCCTGCGAGGTGTCAAGTTGAGGACCCCGAGGAGGGAATAGGGGGCCGTGGACCCCAGTCAGAGGAGACCTCAGAGAAGCCTGTCTCTGTTGTCAGTCCAGGGCGACCGTGGAGTAGAATGAGTGAAACAGGCATGGTCTGACTTCCTGACATCTGCATCTTTGAGATATTGTGGCCCTGGTGTAAGGGGCAAGGCCTCAGCTAGGGAGAAGCAAGAATCCATGTCCTGCCTTGGGGCAAGGCGAGGTCCCTGAGGAGGACTGAGTGGGCCCCGAGGGAGGATTGACGAAACCCCACAGATCTCCGCCCCTGTCTTTGGCCCTGGGAGCCCTTGGGGTGAGAAGAGCACACTAGGCCTGTCTGCCTTCCTCACATGCGGGTCTCAGAGAGACTGGGGACCTCGTGAAAGTGGCGGGGTCTCAAAATGGTGGACGGGAGAATTCCCGGTCCTGTCTGGGGTCCAGGCCCCATGCGAAGAAGAACTGAAGTGGTTAGACCCCAACAGGGAGGGATCTTGGCCCTTGTGGGGACTCTTGGAGTGCCCAGAGCAGGGTGAAGAGGGTGAGCAGTTTCTTGACTGGACCTCGGGACCACAGGTGATCAGGTGGAGGAGGGCTGAGGCTTCAGGTCCACAGACGGTGGACTCCCCAGACCCTGAGGGAGGACTGAGCAGACCCCCGCTCCTGTGGTCAGTGCTAGGAGGCCAGTCAGGATGTGAGGTGGAGCTGAGGACCAAGCATCTCCCTAGCCTAGCACCCGCGGGCCACTTAGCACTTTCTGTTCAGGCTTGCATCTTGTTCTGAGTTTCCATGCAGGCCCCCAGAGTGGAGGGACCAGGTCGTGCCAGGGGAAATGTAAACACTACAAGGGGACCTCCCACCACACAACTGGGGGACCTCACAGAGTCCACCCTTCCTACCATCGGAGAAGGCTCAGGGCTGTGCCACATATACCCCTGAGCCACCCACCTCCATTTCTCTCACAGGAGCTGCAGGAACCAGGAGGCAAAGGCAGAGCTCTGAGGTCCATGTCCTGAGGTCAGAGAGCAGAGGAGCTCCAGGCAGTACCAGGAGTCAAGCTGAGGAGGGTGCCCTGAGTGTGCGCCAGGGGCTGCCCATCCCAGAACAGAGGGGAACCCACAAGGGCCTAATTCCCACACCTTGTCACCCTGGAAATCTCGAGCTGTGCTGTTTGCACCTCAGTGAGCCACCTCTGAAGGAGTCTTTGGGCCTAGAAAAGAAAACAACAGTCTCAAAGGCCCTTGCTGAATCATCTAACTTCAGAGAAAACAAAACCGAACTTTAGGTCCCTCCCTGATACTCCAGGCCGGTTGTATCTATCTGGGACTTATCATAGCCTGTCCAGAAAACTTCCACCCCCTACACCTGCCCAGAAGACTTATCACCCCCTGCCCAACTACAAATGCCATCTCTACCCAAAATATCCCGCCTGATTAACGTTTCCCTTATCGTTTCTACAAACCCCCTATAAATATGGAGCCTCCCTGATCTCTCTTGGCAGTCAGCCTGGTCGTTGGGCCGACTGTCGCCCCTCCTTGCCTGAATAAAGGTAACCTACTTCCGTTGAGGTTGTCTCTCCTTTTCTGCCTCGGCCTGAACTATACCTTACAACCTCACTTCCTCCTTCAGGTAGCCAGGGGACTGGCCACTCCGGAGGCACGCCCCTGTGAGATCTGAGAGCACCCCTCAAGGGGAGAACTGTAAGTGGCCTGTGTCAGACTGCCCAGGGTGCATTTCTCAGCCGAGGCTGCTCACACCCTGACTCTCCCCAAGATGGGTGGTCCCCATCGGTCCCCCTGCCTCACTCCTGTCTGTGGTTTGATCCCAGGCACCGTGCTTGTGGTCGAGATGAGTGAGCTGAGCAAGCCCGAGGAAGACCTTCAGGACAGAGGCGAGGCCCAGGGCCGGGTAGAGGCGCAGCTCTTGGGGGCTGAGGCAGGAGAGGCTGCATCCCCCTCAGCCTTGTCCCCTCAGTCTCCTGCTCCACCCCTGGGGAGGCCTTGCCCCAGGAAGCTCTTAATGAGATGGTGGCAGGAGCCTGGTGAAGTTCCCGTTCCTCAAGTATCAAGCCAAAGAACTGACCTCCCAGGCGGAAATGCTGAAGAAGGTCTTCAGGGATAACCAGGAGCACTTCCCGGTGGTCTTCAGCCAAGCCTCGGAGTGCCTGCAGCTGGCCTTTGGGGTGGAGGTGAAGGAGGTGGACCTCAGGGAGCACACCTACATCAAGGTCCCCACCCTGGGCCTCACCTGCGATGCGATGCAGAGCGGTGGGCAGGGCCTGCCCAAGGCCGGCCTCCTCATCCTGATCATGTGGAATGGAGACCCCGCCCCTGAGGAGGCGGTCTGGGGAGCACTTGGCAAATGGGGGTGTGTGTCGGGAGGGAGCATTGTGTCTTTGGGGAGCCCAGGGAGCTGCTGACCCAAGTGTGGGTGCAGGAGGGATACCTGGAGTACCGGCAGGTGCCTGACAACGACCCCACTCGATAAGAGTTCCTGTAGAGTCCCTGGGCCTATGCGGAGACGAGCAAGTAGGAAGTCACGGAGTAACTGCTCAGAGACCATCAAAGGTTTTCCAGGGCCTTCTCACCCCCATCGGCAGAGGCTGTGAGGGAGGGGGAAGAGGATCCCTGACCCAGAAAAGTAGCCAAGTTGATCCTTCCCTCTGTTATTGAAGAGGGAGCGGTGAGCCTTCTCAGTAGTGATGGCCTGGGCCACTTGGGGGAGCCCGGTCTGTAGCATCTTTCTCTGTGATGACATGGAAATTCATCTGTTTTTTAGGAATTTTTCAAATGTGTTTTTTCAGCTTAAGCCTTAATAAACTTCAGTATCTAACTTTGTGAATGACATTGATCACACATGTATTTGTAATTAACCAGTTTAAGGACCAGAGTTTTGCTGTTTTGTAAAAGAGATTGGGCGGAGAAGGCAATGGCGAGCCACTCCAGTGTTCTTGCCTAGAAAATCGCATGGAGAGAGGAGCCTGGTGGGCTGCAGTCCATGGGGTCGCTACTAGTCGGACACGACTGAGCGACTTCACTTTCACTTTTCACTTTCACACATTGGAGAAGGAAATGGCAACCCACTCCAGTGTTCTTGCCTGGAGAATCCCAGGGACGGCGGAGCCTGGTCGGCTGCCATCTATGGGGTCGCACAGAGTCGGACACGACTGAAGTGACTTAGCAGCAGCAGCAGCAGCAGCAAAAGAGATTGGGAACTCTCCCATTTTATTTTGTGACCCTGAGCAAGATCACATGGAATTGGAATTACAACTATTTTGGATATGTGAACTTACTTAGCAGTATATAGTTGGTGGAAGAATTGGAAAATAAAAAACGATTGTAGTGAATTCTTCTTTTAGGTTTTGTCAGTCCTTTTCTACAGCTAATCCACGTCTGTTTACTTGGATTTTGCGAGGTTATTATTTAAGAAAGTAGGAGAAAATTGATGAGATTAATAAGCCCCCTTCTCACTGAATCATTTATTCCACAGTACTTCAAGCCTCCGTGAAAGGCCATGTTAGCAGTGGGGACACTAGGAGAAGCAGGACACCTCCACGCCTAGAGCGATGGTATAGGAGCCACAGTCACACAAGGTGGAGAGATGCCTAGTTCCACAGAAAAAAATACGGGGCAGGGCGGTGGGGCTCCAGGAGGAGCCCTCGAGTGTTGGTGTCTGAGCCAGGGCGGTTTGGGGCCTTGGGAAGCTGGGTTCCTTCTGTGGGAAATGATGGTAACAAACCTGAGTGGTGGCAACAGCCAGGCTATAGACGGGGTCTTATGTGTGAGAGGAAGATCTGGAATCAGACATGCACTTTAGAAGTTCATCTTCTCTCTAATAAATCTCCTGGATCTGAAAAAGAAAATGCACTTTGGTCAGAGCAGATAGACATGTGGTTTTTCTGCCTGAGTCTAAATACACTCGAAAGTTTCCAAATGGGAAATGAGCGAATTTTGTTTGGCACACAGTCTATTCAGTCTCGGGGCATATAGTTGAAGACATTTCGATTACCACAATCAGTCTTCTGCTAAGATATTAATGGGGTTCTTCTTTGAAACTGGCAGTTGGACACTTCAACTGATGGGTCAGCTTTCCTAGGTGGTTAGACCCCAAAGTCATAAAAACTGCACTGAACTTGAATTCACACACCTCAGAATCCTCCTTGGAGGTGAATGCAGATTCATATCCTAGCCGGATTTTATAAGAAAACTCCCACTGTCCTTGTCCTCTCACCGCCCCTTGTCTGATACCTGCCCCTCATGAAGGTCATGACTGTCGGGGAGCCTGTGGGCACCTGTGCAGATGCTCAGGCAAGTTCAATCATGTGGAGGCAGCCGGGACTCCCAGCAGGAGACTGTGTCTGGCATCAGGAGGCAGGGGCACATCCTCAGCTCGCTGAGACTGTGGGCAGCATCACTGCAGAGGGAAGGGCAGAAAGAGCACTGGAGGGAGCCGGGGGGGCCCTCCCTGACATTCCCAAGAGCCTTGGAAGCTAAATCAGATCTTGCATTTGCAAGTGCCGATGATACAGAGTGGTGACTAGAAATGGAGATTCAAGGCACGTTTGGCCTTCTCAGAAACTCCTTAACACACGACGGGAATTGTGTTCATCACAAGCTATACCCTGGCTGCTGTCTGCTGAGCCCCGAGTACACTGCAGGCAGGGGAGAGACTCCAGGTCCTTGTTCTCATCTCTTCTCCCTCTGCTTCCTGGAAGCTGCCTACAGGGAACCTGGGATCCTTATGTAAACCTACAACAATTTGGAAATAAATACATGATTAATTCACCGATTTTAATACAAAGACAGGAAAAAAAAACGGTTAATCTAAATAACAATAGCATGTTGTTTGGGGAAAAAGCATCCCGTTTGTGTTGATGCCTGGGGTGGCATGGAAAGGTATTTTGGATGCAGGTGGTGCCACATCCGTGGGGCTGAGCTCCCAAGAAGCAGGAAAGGCTCCTGCCTGACTGATGGAAGCTCTGTCCAGGCGCCATCCATTCAGGGCCAACGGTGAGGACCTGAGGGACTGAGGAGGGTGGAGAGCCCTGGGAGCAAGGGGCAGGGATGCAGCCTAGGAGTCCGGAGCTGAGCTTCAAGCCAGAACCACATGAGAACCACACAGACCTCGCCCTCTGCCCTCCTTCTGGAGTCCATCCTTCTCTGCCTGTCCCTTCGTCACATGGCAGGTCTGGGTCAGGAGAAGAGGAGACATGTGGATGGGGAACTGGTGCCTGAACCTCTACGGAGAGGAGCACAAAGTGCCAGGTGGGAACCATGGCTCATAGGTCAGTAGGGCTGTTATGATATCTCCTGGGGGAACCATCTTCCTTTGGGAAGAGCATGTCCTGTCACCACCATTAATAGAGTAACCAGTAGCCACATGAGGCTGGGTAGTGTGAACTCAAATGCGCGTAGTGTGTCCCAGGGCCTGGCCTTCTACTTTAATATAATGGCAATCCACTCCAGTACTATTGCCTGGAAAATCCCATGGACAGAGGAGCCTGGTAGGCTACAGTCTATGGGGTCGCAAAGAGTCGGACACGACTGAGCGACTTCTCTCTCTTCTTCTCTTCTAAAGTCAGTGTAAATAGCTAGAAGTGGCTAACGGCTAGATAGCCACGCTGAGGAACTGCAGAACCTACACAGGGGATCAGAAGCACAACTTCCCTTGTGGGTCACTGGGAGTGGTGGTAGGTGGGGTCACTGTTCCCTCTGGTTCCACGATCATGTATCTTACTTAATGAGGGAACTAATGATGCCAAATGTGGAGTTTGTCCAGTCCCTGGAGGGTGAAATCCCAGCACCACGGGCTCTCGTATCCCAGTGTGCACCTCACATGTGCTTCGTAGAGGCCATTCCTCTGCTCCAGGAAACCAGCAGCTCTGGAAGCTGTGGTCTCAGGGCAATGAGGGCTTTGGTGTGAAGGCCCAGCCTTGGGTTGACTCAGGGCCATCCTGTACCTTCCGGAGCTCAAGATGAGGACCCTGAGGAGGACACAAGTACCCCTTAGGTCCCACCCCTGCTGTCAGCCCTAGGCATCCCTGGTGGCGGCATGAGCACTTGGCAGCGTGTCCTACCTTTGGCATCCCTGTCTCTGACAGGTTGGGGACCCGATATAAGGGGCGGGCCTTAGAAGGAGAAGGGGAGGATCGTAGGTTCTGAAGAGATCTGGGTGCGGACCCTGAGGAAAGACTGAGGGGAACCTGGACCCCATCACAGAGTGGGCTCAGGGAGCACATAGGGTGGGATGAGCACACGCCGCATCCCCTGACATCCGGGTCTCAGCGAGACTGGGGACCCTGTATAGGCAGCGGGGCCTCAGGTGGGCAGAGAGGAGAATTCCGGGTCCTGTGCGGTATCAAGTTGAGGTCCCTGAGCGGGGACTAGGCGACCCTTGACCTCAAAGAAAGCTGTCTCTGTTGTCGGTCCTTGGCGACTGTGAGGTAGGATGAGAACAACGGGCATGGTCTGGCGTCCTGACATCCGGGTCTCAGAGAGACTGGGAACCTGGTATAAGGGGCGGGGCCTCAGCTGGGGAGAGGAGAGAATCTGAACTTCTACTCGGAGACAAGGTAAGGCCCTGAGGGAGGACTGAGGGGACCCTCAGGGAGAATTGATGGGGCCCCACAGATCCCTGCCCCTGTCATCAGTCCTGGGAGACCCTGGGGTGAGAAGAGCACCCTACGCCTGTCCTGACTTTCTCACATCCGGGTCTCAAGAGAGACTGGGGACCTCGTGTGAGGAGCCGGGCCTCAAACTGGGGGAGGACGGAGCCCCGGTCCTACCAAGAGTCACGGTGAGGACCCTGAGGGAGGAGTGAGGGGAGCTGGACCCCGAACAGAGGGGACCCTGGTAGTCCCCAGGCAGGACGACCTCGTGCCGCATTTCCTGACATTGGGTCTCAGAGAGTCTGGGGACCGAGAGAGAGGGGCGGGGCCTCAAAATGGAGGACGGGCCAATTCCAGGTCCTGCCTGGAATCCAGGCTCCAGTCGGGGAAGGACTGAGGTAGTTAGACCCCAACACAAGGAGGGATCCTTGCCTTTGATGGGGGTCTTAGAGGTCCCAGAGTGGGTTGAGCAGGATGAGCTGTTTGTCGACCTCTGGCTTAGGGGCCTCGGGAGATGAGGTGTTCAGGATGAGGATGGAGGCTTCAGAACCACAGAGGGTAGCCTCCCTGGACACAACTGAACCCACCCTTCTGGTCAGTGCTAGGAGTCCAGGCTGGACGTGAGGTGAGGACCGAGCATCTCCCCAGCCTAGGTAGGACCCTCAGGAGGCCCTAGGCAGGTGCGACCGCATGTAGGGCCCCTTAGCACTTTCCCTTCAGACTCAGGTCTTGTTCTGAGGCGCTCTGCAGGCCCCCAAAGGGCAGGGTCCATGCCCTGGCAGGGGACAGTCGGGCACTACAAGGAGCTACAAGGGGACCACTATTCCCACAACTGGGGTGGGACCTCAGAGTCCAGGGCTGTGCCACCATCTACCCCTGAGGGGCCCCCCACCATTTTTCTCATAGGGGCTTCAGGAACCAGGAGGCAAGGGCAGAGGTCCGAGGCCTGTGTCCAGAGGTCAGAGAACAGAGGAGGTCCAGGCAGTAACAGGAGTCAAGGTGAGGAGGGTGCCATGAATGAGCACCAGGGGCTCCCCATCCCAGAACAGAGGGGACCCCACAAAGCCATAATCCCCCCATCGTCTCAGCCCCAGAAACTCTGGCTGTGCTGGCTGCACCCAGGGGAGCCACTGCCCTTCTTCCTTCGGGTAGCCAGGGGGAGGGCCCCTGTGAGGCCGAGAGCACCCCTCAGGAGACCTGTAAGTGACCTGTGTCGACCACCCAGGGTGCATTTCCCAGCCGAGGCTCATGGTCCCCAATGTCCCCTGCCTCACTCCTGTCTGTGGTTTGATCCCAAGCATCGTGCTCGTGGTCGAGATGAGTGAGCTGAGCAAGCCCGAGGAAGACCTTCAGGAGCCAGGCAAGGCCCAGGGCCTGGAGGAGGCACAGCTCCTGGGGGCTGAGGGGGGGGAGGCTGCAACCCTCTTGGCCTCCTCCCCCCCAGTCTCCTCATCCACCCCTGAGGGGGCCTTGCCCCAGGAAGCTCTGAATAAAATGGTGGCTAACATGGTGAAGTTCTTGCTCCGCAAGTATTGGACCAAGGAGCCAACATCCGATGACGAATTGCTGAATACGGTCCTCAGGGATAACCAGGAGCACTACCCGGTGGTCTTCCGCCAAGCGGTTGAGTGCGTTCTGCTGGTCTTTGGCGTAGATGTGAGGGAGGTGGACCCCAGGAAGCACATCTACATCATGGTCCCCTCCCTGGGCCTCACCTGTGATGCGACACAGAGAGGTGGGCAGGGCCTGCCCAAGGCCGGCCTCCTGGTGGTGGTCCTCAGCCTGATCCTCCAGAATAGGGATCGCGGCCCCGAGGAGGAGATCTGGAGAGCACTCAGCAGGATGGGGGTGTGTGTTGGGAGGGAGCACTCCATCTTTGGGGAGCCCAGGGAGCTGCTGACCCAAGTGTGGGTGCGGGAGGGGTACCTGGAGTACCGGCAGGTGCCTGACAGTCACCCTGCTCGCTACGAGTTCCTGTGGGGTCCCCGGGCCTTTGCGGAGACCAGCAAGGAGAAATTCACGGAGTATCTGCTCAGGGTCAACGAAAGGGCTTTTAGGTCCTTCCAACTCCCTTCTGCAGAGGCTGTGAGGGAGGAGGAAGGGGAGTCCTGAGCCAGAGCGGCAGCCAGGCTGATCCTTCCCTCTGTGATTGAAGAAGGAGCGGTCAGCCTTCTCAGGAGTGATGGCCTCGCCACTTGGGGAACCCGGTGTGTAGAATTTTTAGGTTCCTGTTCTCTGCAATGGCATGGAGATTGATCTATGTTTTCTTTAGGAATTTTTCAAATGTGTATTTCAGCTTAAGGCTTAATAAATTTCAGTATCTAACTTCGTGAATGACATTGCTCGCACATGTATTTGTGCTTACCCAGTTTAAGGACAAGAGTTTTGCTGGTTTTTAAAAGAGATTGGGAACTCTCCCATTTTATTTTGTGACCCTGAACATGGTAACGTGAGATTGGATTTATAACTATTTTGGGAATGTGAACTTACTTAGCAGTAATGTACTTGGTGAAAGAATTGGAAAATAAAATGTGATTATAGCGAAATCTTGCTTCTTATACTTTTTGTCTGTCTTTTTATATAGCTAAGCTATCTCAGTTTATTTGGATTTTCCCAGGTTATTATTTAAGAAAGTAAGAGAAAACTAATCCAACTAAATAAGGCCCTGCTCCCTGGCTCATTTATTCCACAGAACTTCACAGAACCCGTGCTCTGTGACAGGCCTTGTTAGCAATGGTGACACTAGGGGAAGCAGGACACCCCTACACCTAGAGTGATGATCTAAGAGCTGAAGCCACATGAGGAAGGTGGAGAGATGTCCCCTAGTCCCACACAACAAGGCAACATGGGGCAGGGTGGTGGGGTTCCAGGAGGATCCTTTGAGTGTTGGTGCCTGAGCCAGGGCGGTTTGGGGCTTTGGAAAGCTGGGTTCCTTCTGTAGGAGGTGATCGTGATAAGGCTTGGTGGTGGCAGCAACCAGACCTCTCAATGGTGTCTTATGGGTGAGAAGAAAATTTGAAATGGGACACGTCCATTAGAAGTTCCTCTTTACTCAGAGATGAATCTCCTGGGTCCAAAAGAGAAAGTCTGCTTTGATCAGGATCAGGTAGACACCTGGTTTTTCTGCCTGAGTGTAAATACACTCGAAAGGATCCAAATGAGACGTGAGTGAATTGGGGTTGGCACATAGTCTTCTGAGTCTCGGAGTATATAGTTGAAGACATTTTAGTTACCACTCTCAGTCTCCCTGTAGGATTTTAATGGGGATCTTCTTTGAAAGAAGTTGGACTCTTAAACGGATGGAGTGGCTTTCCTAGGTGGTTAGACCCCAAAGTCATAAAAACCGCACTGAACTTGAATTCACACACCTCAGAATCCTCCTTGGAGGTGAAGGGTGGTGCACTGTGCATATCCTAGCCAGATTTTATAAAGAAACCCCCCACTGTCCTTGTCCTCCCACTGTCTCTTGTCTGATACCTGCCCTTCACGAAGGTCACAGCCATCAGGGAGCCCAAGGGCACCTGTGCAGGCGTTCAGGCAAGTTCCATCATGTTGCTGGCCCAAATCTTGGCCTTCTCTGCCCACCGAAGGTAAACGAAAAATACAGAGACAGAGTGGGCAGGCGAAAGAAAGGTCGTTTTAATTCTCAGCCCGCAGAGTTGGGGACAAAGTAGGGAATCTAGGGGCTGATATAAGATGAGGGCTCCCAGTCAGGAGTCAGTGATGAGGAACAAAGGTGTTAGGATCTTGATTCCTTTCTCTTGCATTGTTTCAAAGTCAGTCATAGACTGGCTCAGTAACCCATTAATTGAGCCTGGCAATTCAGTGACTCAGTGACCTTCTTTCTGATATGTAACTACAAGGGGAAAGGTGTTGTAAGGGTAATCACCAGATACGGGATGTACTTAGCATAGAATCGAAGAAAACTAGGTGTGAAGTGTAGCTCCTGTAGAGTTAGGGGGCAGAAAAGCAAACAGTTACAGACATGCAGAGTTCGGAGCAGTTAAAGTGAAAAGAAACTAGGAACGTTCAGGCCTGCTCACTGTTCTCTTTATCTTCTTTGTTCTCAGGAAAGGGATAGAGAAAAACTCATTTTTATTTTTTTCCTTTTCACTGCAACAAACTCCCGCCTGTCATTTTATTTCCTCCTTATTAATGGATGAGGGAAATAGTTGTCATTCTTGTCTGACGGAGGAACAAAGTTCAGTTTTCCTCCACTTGACAATTACCAGCTGTTCAGCCCAGGGGCCCATCTATCTCCTACTTCAAATCTTCCTTGAGAGACATGAACCCCAGAAATCTTTATTGGGGGAATGAGGGACAGATCTTCAGTCTTCCGTATCCTCTTTAATGCTGATACAGGACTTGTAGACTCTGCCTAGTTGGGGTCACACAGCTTTTGCCTTGTTTTATAAAGGGGCCCTAAGGTGACATTTTTGGTTATTCCCACATGATCTTTTCGAAGGAGTGGCTGTAATCTCTCTGGGGGCGTGGGTTTTCTCTCCATATCATCATTACTTTTTTTTTTTAAGCATTTTTTAATTTTTTTTTGGTCAAAGTAATTTATTTTTTAATTTATTTAATTGGAAGCTAATTACTTTACATTATTGTATTGGTTTTGCCATATATTGACATGAGCCTCCACATCATCATTATCTTGATATAAATATGTTGTCATCTGGAGGAGACAAAACTTAACAGTTTTTTTTTTTTTTAAAGAAAAACAGAGACCATAGATCAGTAAAAGCATTATTGCAAATGGGGGTCAATGAAAGAGTAAGAACCAAGTTATATTTGATGACAATTTTGATTCAGGTCCTGGTAGGGTCAGTGCTTGGGTCATCCTGTCCAAAGGAATCGAGCTATTTGGACTCAGAAGTAGTTGGAGGAATGGCAACCTGGACATTAATAGACAAAATAGAAAATGTTAAGCCTGAATCCTAGTTGAGATTTAACACTTGCACCCAGGTAGCCTGGCTAGTTGTCTGTTGTTGTTCAGTCGTGTCCAACTCCTTCCAACCCCATGAACTGCAGCACATAAGGCTTCCGTGTCCTTCACTACCTCCTGGAGTGTGCTCAAACTCATGTCCATTGAGTTGGTGATGCCATCCAACCATCTCATTCTCTGTCATATCCTTCTCCTCCTGCCTTCTATCTTTCCCAGCTTCAGGGGCTTTTCTACTGAGTTGGCTCTTTGCATCAGGTGGCCAAAGTATTGGAACTTCAGCTTCATTTATTTGTCTAGGTTTATCTAAGTAAATCTTAACCTTTAATGTGGCTATCGCTCATTACACATGCTTTTTTTTTTCAACATATGGTCCAGAGCAATTTCATTGTCTAAACATACAACAGTTACAACAAAAGACCTTTAAAAATAAGATTGCTGTCACCTGCTGTTGGCATATTTTGTTTTTAGAATGGCTGATGGCATTCTAAGTCTGACACAGCTCAGAAAACTCACATTCTTAACAATACAAGGACTTGTCTGAAATCACACCATACTGTCACCTAGTTATTTCCATAGCTACTTTATTTTGTTTGTACCAGAAGTCCTCTTGCAGGAGGTCACCATTAACCCCACTATAGGGCTGCCAGGTGGGTGATCCACAAACTGGAGAACAATTACACCAAAGAAGTTCTGGCACTGTTGAGAAAGCTCTAGCCCCACAACAGACTTCCCAACCTTGGAATCTGACAAAGGGATTGAGAATCTCCAGGGAAACTGACTTTGAAGATCAGTGGGATTTGATTACAGAACTTCCACAGGACTGGGGAAACAGAGACTCTCGGGGGGCAGAAACAAAACCTTGGGTGCACCAGGACCCAGGAGAAAGGAGCAGTGGACCTACAAGAGACTGAACCAGACTTGCCTGTGAGTGTTTGGGAGTCTCCAGTGGAGGCCTGGGTCAACAGTGACCCACCGTGGGGTTAGGGCCACTGACAGCAGCAGTCCTGGGAGGCGCAGCATGCTGGCATAATTCCTCTTGAAGGAGGTTGCCATTATCCCAATCATAGTTTGGTCCCAGGTCAAACTACAGGGAGGGAACACAGCCCCGCAGAAACACCAAGCAGTGTGGATGTGTCTGCTGGTGAAAGTAAAGTTCGATGCTCTAAAGAATAATATTGTATAGGAATCTGGAAAGTTAAGTCCATGAATCAAGGTAAATTGGAAGTGGTCAAACAGGAGATGGCTAGCGTGAATATAGACTTTTCAGGAATCCGTGAACTAAAATGGATGGGAATGGACGACTTTAATTCAGATGATTATGATATCTATTACTGTGAGGAAGTATCTCTTAGAAGAAATGGAGTAGCCCTCATTGTCACTATGAGTCTGAAATGCAGTACTTGAGTGCAATCTCAAAAATGACAGAATGATCTTGGGTCATTTCCAAGGCAAACCATTCAATATCACAGTAATCTAAGACTATGCCCCAACCACTGATGCCAAAGAAGCTAAAGTTGAACAGTTCTATGAAGACCTAAAGACCTTCTAGAACTAACACCAAAAAAGATGTCCTTTTCATCACAAGGAATTGGTATTCAAAAGTAGGATGTCAAGAGATACCTGGTGTACAGGCAAGTTTGGCCTTGGAGTCCAAAATGAATCAGGACAAAGGCTAACAGAGTTTTGTCAAGACAATGCACTGGTCATAGAAAACACCGTCTCCCAACAAAACAAGAGATGACTCTGCACATGGACTTCACCAGATGGTCAATACTGAAATCAGATTGATTATACTCTTTGCAGCCGAAAATGGAGAAACTCTATACAGTCAGCAAAAACAAGACCAGGAGCTGACTGTTGCTCAGCTAAT
Organism: Moschus berezovskii; assembly: GCF_049115385.1. Lineage (NCBI taxonomy): Eukaryota > Metazoa > Chordata > Mammalia > Artiodactyla > Moschidae > Moschus > Moschus berezovskii. The sequence continues at coordinate 140,630,119 of NC_142488.1, read as the reverse complement.
GAACTCCCTAGTGCAAAATTCAGACTTAAATGGAAGAAAGTAGGGAAAAGCACTAGATCATTCAGGTATGACCCAAATCAAATCCATAATGATGATACAGTGGAAGTAACAAATAGATTCAAAGAATTAGATCTGAAAGACAGAGTGCCTGAAGAGCTATGGACCGAGATTTGTAACACTGTACAGGAGACAGTGACCAAAACCATCCCAAGAAAAATAAACGCACATGTTTGCCTATCTTTACAAATAGCTGAGAAGAGAAGAGAAAGGCAAAGGAGAAAAGGAAAGATATACCCATCTGAATGCAGAATTCCAAGGAAGAGCAAGGAGAAATAAGAAGGCCTTCTTAAGGGAACAGTGCAAAGAAATAGAGGAAAACAATAGAGTGGGAAAGACTAGAGATCTCTTCAAGAAAATCGGAGATACCAAGGGAACAATTCATGCAACGATGGGCACAATAAAGGAAAGAAATGGTATGGACCTAACAGAAGCAGAAGAGATTAAGAAGAGGTGGCAAGAATACAGAAAAGAACTGTACAAAAAAGGTCTTCATGACCCAGATAACCACAATGGTGTGATCACTCACCTAGAGCCAGATGTTCTGAGGTGTGAGGTCAAGTGGGCCTTAGGAAGCTTTACTGTGAACAAAGCTAGTGGATGTGACAGAATTCCAGCTGAGCTATTTCAAATCCTAAGTGATGGTGCTGTGAAAGTGCTGCACTCAACATGCCAGCAAATTTGGAAAACTCAGCAGTGGCCACAGGACTGGAAAAGGTCCGTTTTCATTCCAATCCCAAAGAAGGGCAATGCTCAAGAATGTTCAAACTGCCGCACATTTCCACTCATTTCATATGCTAGCAAGGTCATGCTCAAAATCCTCCAACCTCAGCTTCAACAGTATGTGAACTGAGAAATTCAGGATGTACAAGCTGGATTTAGAAAACAGAGAGCAACCAGAGATCGAATTGCCAAACTCTGTTGGAGCATAGAAAAAGCAAAAGCATTCCTGAAAAACATCTACTTCTGCTTCGTTGACTACGATAATGTCTTTGCCTGTGTGGATCACAACAAACTGTGGAAAATTCTGAAAGAGATGAGAATACCAGACCACCAAAATTGCCTCTTGAGAAACCTTTATGCAGATTAAAAAGCAACAGTCAAAACTGGATGTGGAACAACGTACTGGTTCCAAATTGAGAAAGGAGAACGTCAAAGCTGTATATTGTCACCCTGCTTGTTTAACATATGCAGAGTACATCACGCAAAGTGCTGGGCTGGATGCAACTCAGGCTGGAATCAAGATTGCTGGGAGAAATATCAATAACCTCAGATATACAAATGAGGCCTTCTATGGTGGCTCGGATGGTAAAGATTCCGCCTGCAATGGGGCAAACGTGGGTTCAATTCCTGGTTTGGGAAGGTCCCCTGGAGGACGGCATGGCAAACCACTCCAGCATTCTTGCCTGGAGATTCCCCATGGCCAGAGGAGCCAGGTGGGTTGCAGTCCATAGGGTTGCAAAGAGTCAGAGATGACTGAGTGACTAAGTACAGCACAGCATGGAAATGACACCACTCTAAGGGCAGAAAGCGAGGAGGAACTAAAGAGCCTCTTGATGAAGGTGAAAGAGGAGAATGAACAAGCTGACCTAAACCTCAACATTCAAAAAACTAAGATCATGGCATCCAGTCCCATCACTTCTTGGCAAATCTATGGGGAAACAATGTAAGCAGTGACAGCATTTATTTTCTTGGACTCCAAAATCACTGTGGACGGTGACTGTGGCCATGAAATTGAAAGACACTTGCTCCTTGAGAGAAAGCTATGACAAACCTAGACAGCCTATTAAAAAGAAGAGATATCAGTTTGCTGGTCTGTCTAGTCAAAGCTTTGTTTTTTCCAGTAGTCGTGTATGGATGTGAGAGTTGGACCATAAAGAAGGCTGAGCACCAAAGAATTAATGCTTTTGAACTGTGGTGCTGGAGAAGACTGTTGAGAGTCCCCTGGACTGCAATGAGATCAAACCAGTCAATCCTAAAGGAAATCAACCCTGAATATTAATTGGAAAAACTGATGCTGAAGCTGAAACTCCAATACTTTGGCCACCTGATTCGAAGAGGCAGCTCATTGGAAAAGACCATGATGCTCATAAAGATTGAGGGCAGGTGGAAAATGGGGGTGACAGGATGAGACGGTTGGGTGGCATCATCAAGACAATGGACATGAGTTTGAGCCAACTCCAGGAGAGCATGAAGGATAGGGAAGCCTGGTCTACTGCAGTCCATGGGGTAACAAAGAGTCAGACACAACTGAGCCACTGAACAACAACAGCTACTCTATTTTGACTTTAATCATAATTTTCCCTTAATAGCCTAAGTGACTGTCACCTTCAATGATGTCAGTATTTCTCTAGGTATGAGAATGTGCAAGAATAAAGGCTCATAAAAATCTCCTGAAAGTGTCTATCTGAAAGCCTCTTCTTCCAGTTTTTCCAGAGCACAGAGTGCCTCGTTCCTAATTTCCACACTGAATTGCTTTCAGGGGGTTTTGATGATCAGCAGCTTCAGTGGACATGATTTAATCTTTTGTAGAGATAGATCGAAAGTGCCAGCTTCCAACTGGCAGAGTCCCTTAAGAGTCATGAATCTGACCATGGGTTTGGGGCACTACATGACCGTATTTCCCCATGGTGCTAGGAATGCTCATTCCCAGGTCTTGTGAAGATGATGTTAACAGGCAATGTGTTGTTACTGAATTAGGCACAGTTCAAAACAGTATTCAAAATTCAGAACAGTTCAAAACAGTATTTAAAATTCACTGAAATGCCTGTACTTATTAGCCTCTTGGTCCACAAAAATATTCCCTTTTGTTTTCTTCCCCATATCTACAGTTACACCTTTGCAATCACTGATTTCACGTGAACATGTATACTATCATTTTATCAGTGCTCAGTCACACACTTGTAATGTAAGGGGCAACAATTTTTTAAACAGTCAATATAGAAAACAATATAGCTGGCAGTAATGGTAAGGTCATGGGCTTCCCTTGTGTCTCAGATGGTAAAGAATCTGCTTGCAATGCACGAGACCCAGCTTCAATCCCTGGGTTGGGAAGATCCCCTGGAGAAGGGAATGGCTACTCACTTCAGTATTCTTACCTTGAGAATTCCATGGACAAAGGAGCCCAGCAGGCTATAGTGCATGGGGACGGAAAGAGTCAGACACGACTGAGCAACTAACACTTTCAATTTTCAATAGTAAGATCATTAGTAAGAACTTAAGTCAAGAACCTCCATTAGTTGTAGCCCAGTATGTACCTAAGTCATCTGACTTAGACTGTTCTGTACCAATCTTTCTTTCTTAGGGAAACTATATATTGGCATTGTCCATAAGGCACCCAGCCTGTTTTCTAGTGTTACTAGACTGATTATCTTTAGTATGATTTAGTCGTTCCCAGCATAGAGGAATAGAGGAGACTTTAAATTACCATAGCCTGATGTTAACTACATAAATCCATCCCGTAGTTGTGAGAGGTTTTATTCTTTGGTTGAAATTTTGTTTGTTGCTCTGATTGAACTTGCGCAATAGAGGAAAATTTATATTTAACACCAAGGTCAGAGCTGGCATTATTAACTGATAAGGTGACGGGGTCTTATAATATCAATAGTAGCCTGAACATGACTATATATATTTTTTCATTTGAGATAGATTTCCCAAGAGTCAACCAATTAAAGCCTTGGAGAGGATAAACCCACCAAAGTAACCCAGAAATGCTAGACACAGATAACTGACACAAACCCAATAATTGGATTGATTTTTAAAACTAGCATGTAGTCATGTTTATGATATAAAAACATCTGATTCACATACAAAGGTCCAAGAAGTCAAGAAAACAGTATGAGACCCATACAAAGCAGGTCGAGGATATTGGGTAAGTTGTCCACTTCTGATGTCATCTTTTTTTTTTTTTCTCATGTGAGTGTAGTTTTTCCTCTGAGCACTGTTTTAAGGTGATTTTGAGATCAGCAGTCCTCTCTATAGGCCAATCCATTGCAGGGAATCTTTGTGATTTTAAATTAATTGAAGAGTTAATTCCCTTGAGTTATAATGTGCATGAGGTTATTAAGAGCACCTTAAGTTAAGAGGACCTTGATAAGGCTCTGTCTGTCCAGGTCGGTGATAGTCTTTTGAATTATGTCTTTTTCAGAATTCTCTGGTTGCAGGTCACAGGGCATCTGATCTTTATCCAAAGATAGATTAATGAGTTAAGCTTTAGGAACAAACTTAGAGTGTCTGTTAATAGCTCAATTAAACTTTTTGACAATGTAACACAACAGCAAGGAATGAACTGGGAAGTGAGCCTTGGCCAACACAGACCTTAATTAACAAAGCTACAATTTAATATCTAGTGAAACAAATTTTTTTCATCATTGTGAGGGCACTAACCTCAAAATCAGGGAAGGCTTTATACTATCAAATAAAAATGAGGTTTGTCAGGGTGCTAGGAAAAGCCAAACAGCCGTCCACCCCTACTGTGGACCCCTTGCCCCCAATGTCCCCAACCTGGCCTCACTCTCTGCATCTCGGGGCTCTACTCTTCCTGTCCCTGTCCGGACAACCTCCCAGCCCAAGATGGGCGTAGTGTTGGCATTCCCTTGCAAGTCGGTGTGTGAAGGTCCCGAGATGATAGTCCCCTGTCACAATTATTGTGATTCAGATAAGTGGACAGTTGAGGTCGCTTTTGGAGAGTGTCATGGTGTCTAGTAAATAACAACTCTGTGCAATGTAAATAATGACAAAAGGTTATGATTATGGATGACTATTCAAATGATTCCTTAATTCCCAATCTTTGATGAAAATGATCAGTGAGTCTGGGTGGTAGAAGATGGTCCTTTCTGAGGTTTAGCCAGAAGAGCGTTGCCGGGATAGTGTGTCAGCCACCACAGAGCCAGAGAGGACCTCAGTGTCCACAAACAGACAGGTGGAGCAGATGAAAGGCTGTAGCAGATGACAGGTGTGGTCACCAGCCTGCTCCCCACCCCATCATCCCCAGACTCAAATGAGGATGGGAAGTAGCTGGCTTCATCACAGTGTTATTCTTCCACATGTGGGTCTCGGGCGTTTCCTCACTGGAGCGGTAAAGGAACCCTGGCATTTGAAATACAGAGTGCAGTGCTTGTTCATACTCCTCCGCATTACTGTGTGATGTACAAATATTCCAATCATGATAGCAATGGGAAATGCTTACTAGTTCTGTTCCGTTCATTCACTTGGTCAAGAAGATGATCTGACTTGCCAAAATAACCATCAGGGCACAGAAGTCTTGAGATACAGCTTTGTGATTAGGTCCAACACAAATACTTGGGAGTCATACTCCTGGAACTTCTGACAGGGCACAGGGATCCCCCTGCCCATGACTTCAACCTCCAAAGGCTAAGGCTCTATATCTAACTTGCATTTCTTTCTGTTGTTCACCTCTGGTGCCATTTCAGAGCACAGTGGTCATAGTAATTTTCAGAAAGTCAAGAACCTACAGAGATCAACCTAATCAAGGTGAGGGGGTCAGGCTGCTGTATCCCGCCCACACTGATCCCATGAGTAGTCTCTCACAACGAGCTGCCCCCAGGGAGGCAGCCCCTCCAGTGGAGGGTAACTTTTGCTCTGAGTCCTCATCCACCAACACCGGTGGCCCTGGGCAAATGAGTGGGCTAGTGACAAAGAGGAGATCTGGGTGGCACCACAGCATCCACTATAATCCACCCCTCCCAACACTGACATACACTCCCTTCATCTGGAGAGATGGCCTCATCTGAGGACAGCTCCTTGAGGATTCTTGTTGGTCTCCTACCCTCCTAAAGAAGCTCAGAGAGAAAGACCAGACAAATGCTGGGCCCTCATAGTTGCAGCAGGTGTTGCACCACAAATGACCATCACTCTCTCTTGCCTGAGATCCATTCTAAATCCCCTGCACTCTCAGTCAGGACCTCGGCCATTTCCAGTGGCTTCCCTGGTGAGGTTATACAGACTGTGTCCCTCAGGGTTCTGAAGCCCTGGGCCCGATGCCCTTCTCAGACCCTTGTTCTTGGACTTGTCAATTCACCACAGAAATGGGGCAGGAATCCAAGACACATCACCTGGCTGTTAGAGATGTTTCCTCGCTGTTCCCCCTGTGCCAGAGTAACCCGCACACTCCTTGGGATCAAGGTCAGCTCTGCCTGCCAGGACGGGAACAGTTCTCTGTGTGTGCTGGTCCCCTAGCAGGAGGAGCCCAAAGTGCCCAGATGGGAACCATGGCTCATGGGTCAGTAGGACTGTTATCGTGTCTCCTGGGGGAACCTTCTTGCTTTGGGAACAGCCTGTCGTGTGTCACCACCAGCAGTAGGGTAACCAGTAGCCACATGAGCCTGGGTATTGTGAACTCAAGTGTGCTTAGTGTGTCCCAGGGCCTGGCCTTCTACTTAACATAATGTGAAGTCAAATGTAAATTGCTAGATGTGGCTAATGTGGATTTCCCTGCTGTGGAACTATAGAACTTACTCTTAAGAACAGGAAGCACAACTTCCCTTGTGGGTCACTGGGAGTGGTTGAAGGTGGGGTCATGGGTCAGTGGAAGTGGTAATCAGTGGGGTCACTCTACCCTCTGGTTCAAGGACCATGCATCTTACCTCATGGGGAACTAAGGATGACAGATGTGGAGCATGTCCAGTCCCTGGAGGGTGACACCCCAGTACCATGGGCTCTCATATCACAGTGTGCACGCTACATGTGTTCTTTAGAGGCCAATCCACTGTTCCAGAAGATCAGCAGCTTCTGGATGGTGGGGGCTGAGATAGCGACTTTAGATCCCATGACCACTTGCCCTCTGAGCCCCTGGTGTGCTGTTAGAGGGTCTCTCTGTCTTGGATGGTTTTGTGAAATATCCTGTGTCAGTCAGTTCTGCTTTCTGTGAGCCCTCAAATAGTGGTGCCAGACAAGGTGCTGCAAGCAGGAAAGCGAAACCCACATCTAGAACGTGTACCTATCGATTTCAGTGAAAATAAACTTCTCCTCCTTCAAGGATGGAAGTGAGATGTAGTGATCAACTCACCATTAGTGGCTCAATGACCTTCTGGAGGGACGGTGCCACTGAGGGGTCAGCATCACTCTCTGTCCATGGCAGGGCAAACACCTGGTAGGTGCCATAGTTCATCTGGCCTGCAGGTGGCGCCTGTGCTGCTGAGCCCAGATGCAGCCTCATCCTCGGCCCCATGGCTCCTCCACACATGAGAGCACTGTGCAGCCCTGAGGGACCACTGACAGAGGCTGGGCGCTCTCAGTTCTTCAGGCATTGGGTCTTTGTCGAAGTTCCTCGCCTCTTGAGTGCTGCATGCTTTTGTGAGTAGTAAGAGGCAATGCAAATATCTTCCTTTTTGGTGTCCCTTCCTATAGGTTCGTTGATGTACCCCTTCTCCAAACCTACTAGTGGTAACCTACCAAAATTTCTCATTCTAAGTACCTGACCTACTGTCCAGTCCATTTTCCATCGTCTTTAAGCCCATGTTTATTCTTGGCTTGGGCCATTTTCTTTATCCATATATAGTGGATCCCTAGAGGCATCATCTGAAGTTGCTTCCACTGGGAGCGGATATCTGCTCACCACTGTCTCTATGGCCACATGTGGTGGAGGTGCTTTGCAGCAGGAGTCCATTTCCACCTGCACTTTCAGTTCATCAAAACCATCCCTCATCTATGCTCAGCATTTCTACACCCCAAGCAGCTGGTCAGGAAAGAGCTTCCTGGTCCATTAATCTCCAGGAATAAACTGCAGCAGAGGTGCTTGTGTCACATCTGCAGGTCATATTGGGGTTTAGCTCACCTTCTTGTAATCTATGGCCCTGCTTGGGTCTGATCTCCTCAGAGACGCCACTTCTGTTTTGTGGTGGATTACTGTTGCAGTCGCCTCCCTTTGTGGGTCTGACAGAACCTAGCTCATGAGGACCAGTGGCTGCATGCTGTATGCGAGGAGGTGGCCATGTGTTCCTGCAAAGATAACAAACCTGGCAAAGCAGCTGCTATCGAGTGGGTGGTGGTCCACAGTCCTCCTTAGGAGCCTATAGGTTTGAGGAGGGTCCAGACCGCTGAGGAGGTATGGTGGGGACCACCTCCCTGCATCCTTTTGGTGTTAAGGGTGTCATTGATGTTTCACATCTCCCAAACCAGAGGAAATCTTGGTTTGTATTTACTCTCACAGTCAAGGTGCAGGGAGTGCACTTGGTCTCCCCTGCTCTGATAGTGTCTATACTAATGGCCTTGCATGCATTCAGGGCTTGTGCCCATCATCAAGCCCATCTGTTCTAATCACACTTCTGGAGGTGGCAGGCAGGAGTTCTCTTGGTCAGATCTAGGCCAGAACTCCATATGTTCCTGGTGCACACATGCTCCCACTCCACTGGTGACATTGACGGAGTGAAGGCCTGAGTATCACTTCCCACAGCATCCCGTTTCTAGACATCCTTACAATGTTTGCGTCTTTCCTCTCTTGCCCGCGTTCAGTCACCAAGGTGAACGATGTGGGTCTGTTTGTGGGACAGACTTGGGGAATGATGGCTGCATATATCTGCCAGGGTGCTGCAGAGATTTTAATCATAAGGATCCCTCCTTCCCTTTGGTCAATGGATTCTGTGTCTGACAATTGACTCTGGTCTGGGAACTGGGGAAGACGTCATGACTCTTTTGGAGCACTCTCCTGCATCCTCCTGCTCACTCATCTTTGTTGTCTGTCAGACAGTAAGGAATCTGCTTGCAATGCAGGAGACCTGGGTTTGATCCCTGGGTGGGGAAGATCCCCTGGAGAAGAGAATGGCAGCCCACTCCAGTATTCTTGCCTGGAACATTCCATAGACAGAGTAGCCTGGAGGGCTACAGTTCATGGGGTCGTAAAGAGTCAGACATGGCTGAGAAATGAACATTTTCGCTTATAAAAATTAAGGCACAGATTTGTGAATGGCCCATCTCTCTTGACCCCAAGAACACCGTGTCCTGTTAGCAAGCTCTATACCTCTCTGCAGATCATAGCCTCTCACTGCCACATCAGTTTTGCTGCTTTTACAATAATAGAGATCACATTCCTTTTGAAATTTAAGTGCCACCTGCTGAATTAAAGGAGATGTGAACGCTTACTCCTTGGAAGGAAAGTTATGACCAACCTAGACAACATATTAAAAAGCAGAGACATTACTTTGCCAACAAAGGTCCGTCTAGTCAAGGCTATGGTTTTTCCCGTGGTCATGTATGGATGTGAGAGTTGGACTGTGAAGAAAGCTGATCGCCAAAGAACTGATGCTTTTGAACTGTGGTGCTGGAGAAGACTCTTGAGAGTCCCTTGGACAGCAAGGAGATCCAACCAGTCCATTCTAAAGGAGATCAATCCTGGGTGTTCATTGGAAGGACTGATGCTAAAGCTGAAACTCCAATACTTTGGCCACCTCATGCAATGAGTTGACTCACTGGAAAAGACTCTGATGCTGGGAAGGATTGGGGGCAGGAGGAGAAGGGTACGAGAGAGAATGAGATGGCTGGATGGCATCACCAACTCGATGGACATGAGTTTGAGTGAACTCCGGGAGTTGGTGATGGACAGGGAGGCCTGGAGTGCTGTGATTCATGGGGTTGCAAAGAGTTGGACACGACTGAGCGACTGAACTGAACTGAACTGATCAAAATCTTCCAGGTTATTTTTGTGTGTGTGGAATTACAAGAAACAGTGCCTCTGGAGTCAACACCTGCACATGAATAATGCCAGAATTTTCTGCCCACATGGGCTGCTGCAAGCACTGCCCTCCTATGGCTTTGTAGGGTCTGACTCACAGGAGCAAAACCAACTGTCACTCGGGCACTAGTCGTGAACGAATTTGAGGCAGCTTGGGATTTCAACCAATCAACCCTGTATTGACTTTAACAGGATGGTGACCCCATATAAGGGAGGAGTGAGAGCAATTGGTGTTATTTAAGTTTTTACTCTTTACACTATTCCAAAAGAAACAGGAAAACTGGTATTACTGAGAGACAATATGAACTTGCATTTCAAAAATTCTAGCGAACCCACCAAAAATAAATAGATAAATAAAACATAAAAGAACCAGTTAATGAGTTCAGCCAGTACTCAGGCTATGAGATCAATGTTTTAAAAAGCCAATTACATTTCTCTATAGTAGCAATAAATCATCCCAAAGTGAAATTAAGAGAACAATTCCATTCACCATAGCATCCAAAGGAAGGAAATACTTCGGAAGAAGACTAATAGACTAAAAAAAGATGTGTGTGACTTCCACACTGAAAAATACAAAACTTTGCTGAGTGGAGTTTACAAACTTCTACAAGAGAGTGTCTCTGTTCATGAGTCAGGAGGCACGATGCTATCAGAGGGTGGTTCCCGCCAGTGAGATGTGTGGATTCTCCCCAGTCCCTGCCCAAATGCCCAGAGACTTTTCTGTAAAAATGGAGAAGCTGATTCAAAAATGACCATGCAAAAGATCTAGAATAGACACAAAATTTCGTGAGGAAGGGCGGGGACAATGGAAGACTTACTCGCCCTCCATGATTTCAAAACCCAGCGTTATGATAGAAGCATCATGACAATACAGTTTTGTTGTAATTGTAGATGTAGAGCTCAACGGGACAGAATTGAGAGTTCATAAATAAGCTCATTTATTTATGGTTCATGAATTTTTTTTTCAAAGTGCTAAATCCACATGGAAAGGATAAATCCACTTTTCAACATGTGGGAGATCCACGTACAAAAAAAAAAAAATGTGAGTTTACACCACTTCCTCAAAACATACACAAAAATTAATCCATAGGAGAAAATGTTCATGACTTTGCCTTTAGACAATATTTTCCCAAATACAGCACCAAAGCCCAATCCGTGAAAGAAAAAAAGTCAATACAGTGTAATTCATCGAAAATTAAAACTGCTTTCACATATCCTTGCAATGGAATTCTGGTTAGGAATAAAAAGAAAAGAATGACAAATCTGTGGTATAGCATGGATCAAGGAAATAAGCCTTGTGACTCCGTTTCTATGCAATTTCCAGGAAAGGCAAATCCAGTAGAGATGGGAAGAAGAGCAGTGACTGCATGGGAGTGGGCTGGGAAATCAGGGATTAACTGTAGATGGGCAGAGGTCATCTTCCTGAGTGATGGAAATGTCCCAAAACTGGACTGTGATGAAGGCTACATGGCTTAGGAAGCTGACTAGCAATCACTGAATTGTACCTTTTCCATGGGTGAATTTTATGGTATGCAAATTACACTTCAATGAAACTGAACAGTGCTTCTTTCCACCCAGATTTTTTAATTAACACCTTCCCTCTTTGGCAGCTCCTCTTCCATCCAAACCACTATTTTCACTCGTTTTATTCCTACAAAATTCTAGACCTTACTTAACATTGGTTAAGTAACACTCAAGGTAACAACCATTTGTTCATTTTCTGGAGTCGACCTTGACTCTCTGAGACAAGGAAGAAGACCTTCTTCCAGCAGGTTCTGGGCCTCACATCAGGGGACAGTCACTCTTCCTCTGAGGAAACACTTGGGGATGTGGGTACAGAACACCTAGCTCCCTACCCCATTCAAATGCAATGCGACAGGCACCCAGGACGACTTCCTTTCTTTCCCCAGGAAGAGATCTCTCTGGCTTTACCCAGGATCCAAAAGGACGCTGCTCAGCAATGTCCCCTTTCAGACTTTCCCTCATCCCTGAGACACACAGTCTGCAGGTCTGAGGGATGCCACTGTAGCTGGCCAAAATCTTGGCTTTCTCTGTCTACTGCAGACAAATAAAAAACGTGAAGACAGAGTGTGGTGGCAATAGAAAGGTGGCTTTAATTCTCAGCCAGCAGAGAGGGGACCAAAGGAGGCTCGTGCCTCAAAAACTGAGCGCCCTGTCCATGAGGAATCTAGGGGCCGATATAAGATGAGGGCTCCCAGGCAGGAGTCCGTGATGAGGAACAAAGCTCTTAGGATCTTGATTTCTTCATCTTGCACTGTTTCAAAGTCAGTCATAGACTGGCGGCAGTAACCCAGTAATTGATCCTGGCAGTTTGGTGACTCTGTGGCCTGTTTTCTGATATGTAACTACAAGGGGAAGGGTTTGGAAGGGTAAACACCAGATATCAAAGAAAAATAGAAGTGAAGTATAGCTCCTGTGGGCTTCCCTGGTAGCTCAGCTGGTAAAGCATCCACCTGCACTGCAGGAGACCCCGCTTCGATTCCTGGGTTGGGAAGGTCCCCTGGAGAAGGGATAGGCTACCCCCTCCAGTATTCTTGGGTTTCCCTTGTGGCTCAGCTGGTTAAGAGTGCTCCTGCAATGCGGGAGACCCGGGTTGGGAAGCTCCCCTGGAGAAGGAAACGGCTACCCTCTCCAGTACTCTGGCCTGGAGAATTCCATGGACTGTACAGTCCATGGGGTCACAAAGAGTCAGACACGACTGAGCGACTTTCACACTTTTATAGCTCCTGTAGAGTTAGGGTGCAGAAAAGCAAACCTTAGTTTCCGACATTCAGAATTAGGAGCAATTAAATTAAAAAAAAACTAGGAATGTTCAGGCCTACTCACTGTTCTCTTTACATTCTTTCTTTTCAGAAAAGGGGGTTAAAACAAGCTAATTCTTCCTGATTTCCTTTTCACTGCAACACTACCACCCAGCCTCATCATAATCATCTCCCACAGAAGCAATCCAGCTTCCCAAAGCCCCAAACCACCCTGCCTCAGGCACCGAGTGCTCCTTCTGAAGCCCCACCACCTCACACTGTGTTGCCTTGCTGTGTGGGACTAGGGGACATCTCCCCACCTTCCTCATGTGACTGCAGCTCCTAGACCATCGCTCTAGGTGCAGGGGTGTTCTGCTTCTCCTGCTGTCCCCACTGCTCACACGGCCTTCCACAGAGCAGAGCCTCCATGAGACTCTGGGTGAGAATAAGCCAGTGAGCAAGGTACTTATTAACTCCGACCAATTTTACCCTGATTTCTTTAATAACTAATGCAAATCCAACTAAACATAGATATTTTAGTTTTATAAAATAACAGATTACCTAAGGTTTTAGAGTTGACTTTTATTTTTTATTCTCTATTTCCTTTTATTTCTTTCCCCATGCCCATAGTTTTGGGGATCTTAGTTCCCCAACCAGGGATTGAACCTGGGCCCCAGCAGTGAAAGCGCTGTGTCCTAACCACTGCCTTGTCAGACAATTCCCACTTTCTCTATTTCTTGACTCCACCAATTTTATTGTTCTTTCCCATTTCCAAGAAAATTCCTGTTCTAATGAAATTTTAGCTTGTTCAGGGTCACAAAATAAAATAGGAAAGTTCCTAGTCTCTCTCACAAAACAGTAAAACTCCTGTCCTTAAACTGGGTAAGTGCCAATACATCTGTGATCATTGTCATTCACAAAGTTAGATATTGAAGTTTATTAAGACTTGAGCTGAAAAAAACAACATTTGAAAAATTCCTAAAGAAAACAGAGAGGAATCTCCATGTCACTGTGGAAAGAAAGAACCCAAAGACGTCCCACCAACTTGCCCAGGCCCTCAGGACTGAAATGGCTGACCGCTCCCTCTTCAATCACAGAGGGAAGGATCAGCCTCCCTTCCTGCCCCCAGGACACGCTGTTGGACGTGGGCCTGGAAGGAGCCTGGCTGCTGCTCTGGCTCAGGGCCCCTCTTCCTCCTCCCTTCAGCCTCTATAGATGGGAGTGAGAAGGACCTGGAAGCCCCTTGATTGATTTTCAGCAGATGCTCTAGGACGTGCCACTAGCTGGTCTCCGCATGGGCCTGGGGACCCCACAGGAACTGGTAGAGAGCGGGGTCACTGTGCGGCACCTACTGATATTCCAGGTACCCCTCCTGAACCCACTTGGGTCAGCATTCCCTGGGCTCCCATAGATGCAGTGCTCCCTCTCAGCATATATGCCCGTGTCGTTCAGGGTTTCCCAGATCTCCTCCTCATGAGGACAGCTGCCCTCCAGGAGGATCATGCCTAGAACCACCACCAGGAGGCCGGCCTTGGGCATGCTGTGCCCATCGCTCACTGGCATGTAGGTGTGCTTCATGTGGCCCACCTCCCTCACATCCACGCCGAAAACCAGCAGATACAGTGGGTCTGGGTGTGTGGACTCGGCACCTTCCTGGTCCTGCCAGGTGCTTGGTCCCTCCTCGTCTTGGCTGCTGGAGGCCTCATCTTGAGATGGGCTCCATGGAGCAGCGGCCATGGCAGGGGGTGAGGAATAGCCACCCTGAGGGCTCGTGGGGGGACTGTGCTTCAGCAGCAGCCAACTCCAGCTCCTCCAGGGTGACCAGGAACAGGACAGAGGAGGAGGAAAGCGAGGAGCAGGGGAAAGGGATGCAACCTCCTCCTCCTCCTCCACCTCCACTTCCTCCTCTCTCTAAATGAACTGTCCCTCCACTGGGCTCTCAGCCTCCTTTGGGTCCTGAAGTTTGGCCTCACTTTCCTCGTGGAGCTCGCTCTTCCCAGGCATGATGACTGGGATGAAACCACAGACAGAAGCGAGGCAGGGTGTTAGATGGGGACCACAGGCCTGCAAGAGAGAGGGAGTGTGAGCAGCCTCGCCCAGAAACCCACCCTGGGTGGTCTGACACAGGCCACTGACAGGTCTCCTCTTGAGGGGTGCTCTCAGGCCTCATGGGGTTGCTCCTCCTGGGCAGGCTGTCCTCTACTAACCCGAAGAAGGAAGTGATGTACAGCAGAGCCCAAGGTTCCAGGGCTGATACGGTGGGAAGCAGTGGGCCTTGTGGGGTCCCATCTGCTCTGGGATGGGGAGCCCCTGATGCACGCTCAGGGAACCCACCTCCCCTAGACTCCTGGCGCTGCCTGGACCTCCTCTGCTCTGCAACCTGCAGACACGAGCTTCAGACCTGTGCTTTCACCTCTGGGTTCCTGGAGCCCCTGTGAGAGGAAATAAGGGGGCACGTTGGCTTGCAGACTGTGGCATGGTGCTGGGCCCTCGGTGCTGACAGGAGGACTGGACTGTACTTGGTGAGGTTCCCCTTGTCCTGAGGTGAGTGATTCCCCCCTGTGCTCACAGAGGGCCCTCCGCTTCCTCCTGGCAGGGTCTGCGCCCTCCTGTCTGTTTTCCTGAGGCAAAATTCTCAAGACAAATTCCCTGTACTGAAAGGAAGAAAGAGAGGGGCCCTGAACACTGGTCAAGCCTGCCCAGGGGCTAACAGGGCTCCCAAGGGACAACAAGGGGTGGCCATATTCTGTGGAGTCCCTCTGTGCTGGGAGGATGGTGGGCAGTGAGCTCAGTCTCCACCTTGACACCCTGGAAACCCTGGGCAGTGCCTTCTGTTGACTGTGACCCGTCTCCTTAAGCAAAGGCCTTAACATTCATGACACCGGAAGTGAGAGCACCAATGCAGCCACCTATTCTGGGTCACCCCAGTGTCACCAAAGGGGCAAGGCAGGCTGGGCTCCAAGTACTGTGTGTGAGGAGGGGGTCTCCCCAGTGCTCCCCCTGACCTCTGCGAGGGCCTGAGTCCAGACCCTCAGAGGAAGGCCCCCTGGCCTTGACCAACCATCTGGCTGAGGAGGTGGGCCTCAGGGCTCTGATGGTTCCAGGGCTGGCAGGAGGGATTTCTGTGGCCCCTTCTTTGTGGTGGAGGTTGGGGTTCCCCACTCCTCCTCAGGGTCCTCACCTTGACTCCTGGTGACTCTGGGACTCCCCCTGCTGCTGAGCAGACATGTTCCCCAGATGGCTACTGCGGTGCAGTCCGCCCCCTCTAGGTCCGCCTCCACTGCAGGCGCTCCCCCACCCCCACCATGCAGGGTCCCCGCTGTTCTGGGGAAGCTGCATCCTCAGTCTGTCCTCAGGACCTTCGCTCTGATTGCCGTGCAGCCTGGCCTGACCCATGCTGACCGATTCCCCCCGAAGCCTGAGCCCTCCAGAGCCCCCCAAGCATCTTGGCAGGAAGACTGCATCATCCTGGCCTCTGTGCTGGGCTCCTGCGGGGATACAGAGGACCACCCTGCAGGTGGGTTCCCTTCTTTCTGAGCAGGGGACCCAGCAGTCCTCCACAAGGGCAACCTCAGGCCTTTCCTGCTCAGGCTCACCCTGGGGCCCCTTGAACTCTTCCCCTTCCTCCCGAACCCTGAGACGCTGCAGTAGGGGAGGGGTGTTTCCTAGTCATCCTCTGGGTCCTCCCTCACTGTCTGATGGAGCCCGGGCCCCTCCCTCTGCCCACCTGCAGCCTCCTGACCCCTCAACCCAGACCTTCAGCTGGCCCAAATGGAGAGGCTGCCCTCAGGGGGCAGCACCTGGAGCCACACGCCCAGGCTCCAGGGTGACAGCAGAGGTGGAGAGGGGGACGTTGGGTTCTGGGGTCCAGGGGCCGACTCTCCCTCAGGGTCTCCACCTAATGTCCCTGCAGGTCCTGGGTGGCCCGTCTGCATTCAGACAGCGCAATCCTCACACCAGGACCCCAGCCAATCTAAGACCCTGATGCGGAAGTTGGGACACACCACATTTGCTCCTCTCACCTCGGGGTCTCCCAGGCCTGGCGGCAGGGATGGATTTCACTGTGGTTGCCTCGGGGCCCGGGGTCCCCTACGTCCTCCCTCAGCGTCCTCACTTTCACTTTGGTCCCATGTAACCCTCCCCTCTGCCCCCCTGAGTGCCCACCCCTATCCCAGGCTCCCAGTCTCTCTGGGACCCAGATGAGGAAGTCAGCACAGGCTGCTTATCTCACCCTGCAGCCTCCCGCAGCTGAGGGCAGGCCCAGTTTCTCTGGGACACTCCACCCTCACCCATATTCTGGAGTCCAGGGTCCTCCCAGTGCGCCCTCAGGGTCCTCACTGTCTGTCCCAGTAGTCCCTAGGCTTCTCATCTGCCCACCTGAGCCCCCACTCCCCCCCTCACTGCAACAATCCCAGTCTGGCTGAGACCTAATGCGAATGTCAGGACCCCCTGCCACGTGCCCATCCTCCTGGGGCCTCCCAGGCCTGACGGCAGGGGTGGGCTTCTCTGGACACCTCACTTTCCTACTGCCCCACTTTTCAGGGCTCCAAGAGCCCTTCACTTCTCCCTCTGCTCCTCATGTTGGCTCCCTCCAGAACCTGGGCTCCTCCCTCTGCCCCCTTGAATTTTCTGCCCTGAGACCCATGCCCTCCCCCTCTGGTCCTCTGAGGTAGAACCGAGGGGGTCTCACCCTGATGAGCCCATTCGTCTGGGGTCTCCAAGGGAGGACACAGATCCTGTGAGGTCTTTGTGTATATACTTAGTGCATTGTACTCTCTGACCCGTGTTTAACGGGTTGGACATCATATGTCCTTTTGCTTTGACTATCCCTTATCTAAGTTTTGTGGATATAGATGATTTTCCTTCTATCATTTGTCCTTCCTCCACACTTATATGTGCTTGATTATTGTTCTATCTGTTTATTTGCTTTTTCCAATGAGATTTCCTTTGTAATTTTCATAGTTGTAATTGTAACCTGTTCTTTTCAACTTTGAGAAGTCCTGTTAAAATTTCTTGTAAAATTGGTTTCATGGTGCTGAACTCTTTGAGTTTGCTTTTCTGCAGAACTTTTGAACTCTCCTTCAAATCTGAGCAATAGGCTTTCTGGGTGGAACACTCTTGAATAGAGTTTTTTTTTTTTTTCCTTTCAGCATTTTAAAAGCAAGGTGCCCCTCCCCATGGCCTGCAGCGTGTCTGCTGAGAAATCAACTGATAGCCTAATTGAATTTTCTTGTAGGCAACTTACTGCATTTATCTTGCTGCTTCAATATCCCTTCTTTATCTTTTATGTACACTTTAATTACAATGTGTGTTGATGTGGTCCTCTGGAGGTTGATCCTGCTTGGGACTGTAGGTGTTTCCTGAAACTGGAGGTCTGTTTCCTTTCCCAGGATAGGTAACTTTTCAGGTATTGCATCTTCCATTATATTATCTAACAATTTCTCTCTCTCTTCTCTTTCTGGGACCCATATAATGCAAAGGGGACAGTGAGTGATGTTATTGTCTCAGAGGTCTCTTAAACTATCCTCATTTTTCAAGCTTCTTGTATATATTCAGCTTGAGTGATTTCCACTACTCACTCTTCATTTTCTGACCTGTTACTCAGTATCACCTAATATACTCTTGATACTTATTGGTGTACCTTTAACTTCAGCTGTGGCATTCTTCAGCTCTGTTTGGTTCTTTGTTATGTTTTCTCAGTTTCATTAAACTTCTCACTTCAGTTCAGTTCAATCGTTCAGTTGTGTCTGAGTCTTTGCAACCCCACTGACTGCAGCACGCCAGGCTTCCCTGTCCATCACCAACACTTGGAACTTACTCCAACTCATGTCAATCGAGTTGGTGATGCCATCCAACCACCTCATCCTCTGTCGTCCCCTTCTCCTCCTGCCTTAAATCTTTCCCAGCATCAGGGTCTTTTCCAATGATTCAGTTCTTCGCATCAGGTGGCCAAAGGATTGGAGCTTCAGCTTCAGCATCAGTCCTTCCAATGAATATACAGGACTGATTTTTCTTTAAAATAGACTTGTTGGATCTCCTTGCAGTCCAAGGGACTCTCAAGAGTCTTCTCCAACACCACAGTTCAAAAGCATCAATTCTTAGACCCTCAGCTTTCTTTATAGTCCAACTCTCACATCCATACATGACCACTGGAAAAACCATAACCTTGACTAGACGGACCTTTGTTGGCAAAGTAATGTCTCTGTTTTTTAGTATGCTCTCTAGGTTGATCATAGCTTTCCTTCCAAGGAGCAAGTGTCTTAATTTCATGGCTGCAGTCATCAACTGCAGTGATTTTGGAGCCCCCCAAAATAAAGTCTGTCAGTTTCCATTGTTTCCCCATCTATTTGCCATGAAGTGATTGGACCAGATGCCATGATCTTAAGTTTTCTGAATGTTGTGTTTTAAGCCAACTTTTTCACTCTCCTCTTTCACTTCCATCAAGAGGCTCTTTAGTTCTTCTTCGCTTTCTATCATAAGGGAGGTGTCATCTGCATATCTGAGGTTGTTGATATTTCTCCCGGCAATCTTGATTCCAGCTTGTGCTTCATCCAGCCCAGTGTTTCTCATGATGTACTCTGCATATAAGTTAAATAAGCAGGGTGACAATATACAGCCTTGACGTACTCCTTTTCCTATTTGGAACCAGTCTGTTGTTCCATGTCCAGTTCTAACTGTTGCTTCTGGACCTGCATACAGGTTTCTCATGAGGCATTTCAGGTGGTCTGGTATTCCCACCTCTTTAAGAATTTTCCAGTTTGTTGTGATCCACACAGTCAAAGGCTATAGTGTAGTCAATAAAGCAGAAGTAGGTGTTTTTCTGGAATTCTCCTGATTTTTCAATGATCCAACGGACTTTGGCAATTTGATCTCTAGTTCTCTGCCTTTTCTAATCCAGCTTGAACATCTGGAAGTTCACGGTTCACCTATTGTTGGAGACGGGCTTGGAAAGTTTTGAGCATTACTTTGCTAGTGTGTGAGATGAGTGCAACTGTGCAGTAGTTTGCGCATTCTTTGGCATTGCCTTTCTTTGGGATTGGAATGAAAACGGACCTTTTCCAGTCCTGTGGCTACTGCAGGGTTTTGCAAATTTGCTGGCATATTGAGTGCAATGTTTTCACAGCATCATCTTTTAGCATTTGAAATAGCTCAACTGGAATTCCATCACCTCCACTAGCTTTGTTCATAGTGATGCTTCCTAAGGCCCACTTGACTTTGCATTCCAGGATGTCTTATTCTAGGTGAGCGATCACACCATTGTGATTATCTGGGTCATGAAGATCTTTTTTGTATGGTTCTTCTGTGTATTCTGGCCACCTCTTCTTAATCTCTAATGATTCTGTTAGGTCCATACTGCTTCTGTTCTTTGTTGTGCCCGTCTGTGCATGAAATATTCCCTTGGTATCTCTAATTTTCTTGAAGAAATCGCTAGTCTTTCCCATTCTACTGTTTTCCTCTATTTCTTGGCGTTAATCATGAGGGAGGCTTTCTTATCTCTCCTTGCTATTCTTTGGAACTCTGCATTCACATGGGTGTATCTTTTCTTTTCTCCTTTGCCTATCACTTCTTTTCTCAGCTATTTGTAAGGCCTTGTCAGACAACCACTTTGCTTTTTTGCATTTCTTTTTCTTGGGGGTGGTCTTGATCACTGCCTCCTTTACAATGTCACAAACCTCCATCCATAGTTCTTCAGGCACTCTGTCTATCAGATCTAATCCCTTGAATCTATTTGTCACTTCTACTGTATAATTGTAAGGGATTTGATTTAGGTCATACCTGAATGGTCTGGTGGTTCTGCCTACTTTCACTATGTAACTTCTCACTATGTACATCTATTCTCTCAAATTCTTTCAGCATCTTTACGATCATTACCTTAAACTCTTTATTTGGTAAATTGTTTTCTCCATTTCACTTAGTTTTTCTCCTGGGATTTTATCTCATTCCTTCAACTGGAACATATTCTGTCCCCTCATTTTTTCTAATTAGCTATTTTTATTTCTATATCTTTAGCAGTTGGTTTTATTTCTTGATCTTGGAGTAGTGGTCTTTGGAAGGAGACAACCTATGTATCCCAACAGTTCCCTGCCCTCTTGTCACCAAAAATATATTCTCTAGTTTTGCCCCCGTGGGGACTGCTTGGTCCCTTCGCTTGAGGCAGGCTGACTGGGGTGGGCAGCCTGGTAGGCATGGCTGACCC
This sequence comes from Moschus berezovskii, assembly GCF_049115385.1. NCBI lineage: Eukaryota > Metazoa > Chordata > Mammalia > Artiodactyla > Moschidae > Moschus > Moschus berezovskii. The sequence goes on along the minus strand of NC_142488.1, from coordinate 140,609,415 downwards.
CTGGTCTGCTTGGTTGCCAGGCCTTACCTTGTGCAGAGGCTGATGATCACCAGTAGGTGCAGTTGGATCATGAGGTGTCTGGCTTCTGAGACCTGGGTGGTCCCAGGTCTAGTGCCAGCACACTGGTGGGTGGAGCAGTGTTCTGGGGTGGATGGTTACACAGCCAAGGGTTCCCAGATCTAGTGTTAGTCTGCTGTTGTGTGGAACTCATTCCTGACACAGCTGGTTTCAGGGTCCAGGGTGCCCTGAATCAAGTCTCTTCCTTCTCTGGAAATCCAGCTCCTATAGGGTCCCTGGTCTGCTGCTGGCCCATTAGTGGGTGGGCTTGGACCTGACATGGCAGGCTGTAGGGCTACAGTGGACCTGGGGTTGCTTCCTTCTCACTGTTGGATGCAGTGAGGGTCCTAATGCAAGTGGCGTGCTCATGGGTGGGGCTGTGGCCATGCTCACCTATCTTTTTGGTCTGAGTCTTCCCAGTACTGATGCCAACAAGCTGCCTGGTGGGGCAGAGATATCTTGCCATAAGTGAGAGGGAGGATTTCAAAATGGCACTTGCCAGCACCCATGTCCTTTGGTAGAACCAGCGCCCTCAGGTGGCTGCCACCAGTAGCTCTGCCCCAGGGTGAGCTCCATTTACCTACTGCCTCTCCATGAGCTCTCAGAGATGAGCAGGTGGGTCTCGCGCAGGCTGTTTCAAATTACTGCTTCCACACAGAGTCTTGGAGTGGGTGAGATTTTCCATATGTATTGAAAGAGTGGAGTCTCTAGCTGCTAAAACTGCCTGGCTCTCCTAACCTAAGAGTAAACCTGTTTCCTTTCAAACCCAAATGTTTTGTGGGTATGTTGTCCCAATGCATGACCTACAGGCTAGGTGCACAGCATGGGGCTCGGACCCGTCACTTCCTGGGAAGAACATCTGCAGTGACTATTATCCTACCATTTGTGCATTGCCCACCCAGGGTATGGTTCTTGACTATACCATGACTCTGCCCAGCGTACCCATCCTGATGTGGTTGCCTTTCTATAATATATATATATATATATATGTGTGTATATATAAATATATAATTCTATACATATTAATTTCATATATATTTCTATATATAAAATTATATTAATTTCATCACAGACTACTGCTGAATCCTCAGTGTCATACTGTTCCTCAAGAAGACCATTGAGCTACTAATGGTGAGTTGATCAAATATCTCACTTTCATCCTTGATGGAGGAGAGGTCTATCTTTGCTGAAATTGATAGGTACACGTTCTAGATGTGGGTTTCGCTTTCCTGCTAGCAGTGCCTTGTCTGGTGCCTCTATTTGAGGGCTCACAGAATGCAGGACTGAGTGACACAGAATATTTCATAAAACCATCCAGGACCAAGAGACCCTCTAATAGGACACCAGAGGCTCAGAGGCCAAGTGCCCATGAGATCCAAAGTCGCTATCTCAGCCTCCACCTTCCAGAAGCTGCTGGTCTTCTGGAGCAATGGAATGACCTCTACAAAGCAGACGTGATGTGCACACTGGGATATGAGAGCCCGTGGTGCTGGGGTGTCACCCTCCAGGGACCGGACACGCTCCACATCTGTCATCCTTAGTTCCCCCACAAGGTAAGATGCATGGTCCTTGAACCAGAGGGTAGAGTGACCCCACTGATCACCACTCCCAATGACCCATGACCCCACCTACCATCACTGCCAGTGACCCACAGGGAACTTGGACTTCCAGTCTCCCACGAGGAGGTTCTATACTTCCACAGCAGGACTATCCACATTAGCCACATCTAGCTATTTACATTTGACTTCACATTATATTATGGTAGAAGGCCAGGCCCTGGGATACACTAAGCACATTTGAGTTCACAATACAGTTCACAGTAGCCTCATGTGGCTACTGGTTGCCCTATTGATGGTGGTGACACACAACAGGCTGTTCCCAAAGGAAGAAGTTTTCCCCAGGAGATACAATAGCAGTCCTACCAATCTATGAGTCACGGTTCCCATCTAGGCACTCGGAATCCTCCTGCTCGGGACCAGAACACACAGAGACCTGTCCCCATTCTGGAAGGCAGAGCTGACCTTGATCCTAAGGAGTGTGTGGGTTACTCTGGCACAGGGAGAACAGCGAGGAAACATCTCTAACAGTCAGGTGATGTGTCTTGGGTTCCTGCTCCATTTTCCTGGAAATGGCCGAGGTCCTGGCTGAGAGTGCAGGGGATTTAGAACGGATCTCAGGCAAGAGAGAGTGACCGTCAGTTGTGGTGCAGCAGCTGCTGCAACTGTGAGGGCCCAGCATTTGTCCGGTCTTTCTCTCTGAGCTTCTTTAGGAGGAGTGGAGACCAACCAGAATCCTCAAGGAGCTGTCCTCAGAGGAGGCCAACTCTCCAGATGAAGGGAGTGTATGTCAGTGTTGGGAGGGGTGGATTATAATGGATGCTGTGGTGCCACCCAGATCTCCTCTTTGTCACTAGCCCACTCATTTGCCCAGGGCCACGGGTGTTGGTGGATGAGGACTCAGAGCAAAAGTCTTTTCTGGAATTGCCCTCCACTGAAGGGGCTGCCTCTCTAGGGGAAGCTCGTTGTGAGAGACTACTCACAGGATCAATTGGGGATCATACAGTGGCCTGAACCCCTCACCTTGATTAGGTTGATCTCTGCAGGGTCTTCCTTTTTGATGTCTGCCTTCTGAAAATTACTATGACCACCGTGCTCTTAAATGGCACCAGAAGTGAATAACAGAATGAAATGCAAGTTACACACACAGACTTAGCCTTTGGAGGTTGAAGTCATGGGCTGGGATGATCCCTGTGCCCTGTCAGAAGTTCCAGGAATATGACCCCCATGTATTTGTGTTGGACTCAATCACAAAGCTATATCTCAAGGCTTCTGTGCCCTGATGGTTATTTTGGCAGGTCAGATCATCTTCTTGTCCCAGAGAATAAACGGAACAGAACTAGCAAGCATTTACCAGTACTATTACGATAAAAGTATTTATGCATCACACAGTAAGGCAGAGGAGTATGAATGAATGGACTCCGAGTTAGACATTTTCAATTGGCCTCCTGTTTGCATTTCATGAAGCACAAAGAAGTGGGCTTCAGGCTGGATACTTAGAAATGTTAGTATTCCCTGTGACAAGGAATAGTTCAGCTACAGTTGAGGCACTTACAATCAGCCTCCTGTTTGCTCTCTGAAATGAATAAAACAATAGAGACAGCGTAAATAGCCAGGGTTTGTCTGTTATAAATACCTAAAGTAACAGTCATGGCAAGGACAAAGAGGGGCAAAACCCTGTTTGAGTAAAGGATAAAATATCTCCACTCCCCCATCTTTTGGGACAAGGGAGACACCAGACATGTGAAAAAAGGCTCCTTGTGAGTCAAAAGTCAAGGGATAATGCCAGACCATAATGAGTCTTGATCCTCACGGAAACCTTCACTTTGAGATCCATCTTGGCTGAGGGGTGTGTGTATGAATGCAGGGGAGTGTCCCAGGGTAGGTCAGGTGTGGAAAAGAAACCAGATAATTGGCCGGAAGGAAGACAAATCTTTACCGCCTCTTGACTGTGCTCCTGCTCACCAGGTGTGACATCCACACTCTTTCTCACCAGGATTGCATCTCTGCCTTGTTTCTGTCTCAACTAAACTATTTCTTTATGTGCTCTCCCACTTGTTGTGTTGTTTCTAACGATACACTTTGCACCTGCATTTGCAGTTTCTGTCTCTATGATAAATGCATTTTTCACTCGAGGCAATGATCCATGACAAAACAGCTTTCAGCCTCTAGCCCTTGCTAGTCTCCTGGCTAGGATTCCTGGCTCTCATCTAGGTTACCCAGGATCAATTCCTGGGCAGAGAATTAAGATCTCACTTCACACAAATGCTCACTGCTGCCTCACAAGATCAGTGCCACTGGGAGGAGCCCAGGTCCTTACCTTGGCCCTGAATGGACTGAGCCTGGACAGAACTTCCATCAGTCAGTCAGGAAGGAGCATTTTCTGCTTCTTGGGAGCTCAGCCCATGGATGTGGCACAAACCTGCATCCAGAATATCTTTCCACCCCATCCCAGATATCAGCACAAATGGGATGCTTTTCCCCCAAACAATGTGCTATTGTTATTTATATGAAAAGTTTTTTTTCTGTCTTTGTATTTATTTATTTATTATTTTTATTTTTATTAATTTAATTAATTTACAGTATTTACTTACTTTACAATATTGTATTGGTTTTGCCATACATTGACTTGAATTCACCATGAGTGTACATGTGTTCCGCATCCTGAACCCCCCTCCCACCTCCCTCCCCATCCCATCCCTCTGGGTCATCCCAGTGCACCAGCTCCGAGCACCCTGAACCATGCATCAAACCTGGAATGGTGATTCATTTCACATATGATATTTTACATGTTTCAGTGCTATTCTCCCAAATCATCCCACCCTCGCCCTCTCCCACAGAGTTCAAAAGACTGTTCTGTACATCTGTATCTCTTTTGCTGTCTCGCATACAGGGTTATTGTTACCTTCTTTCTAAATTCCATATATATGCTTTACTATACTGTATTGGTGTTTTTCTTTGTGGCTTACTTCACTCTGTATAATAGGCTCCAGTTTCATCCACCTCATTAGAACCGATTCAAATGTATTCTTTTTAATGGCCGAGTAATATTCCATTGTGTATATGTCCCACAGCTTTCTTATTTTTTATATACAATATTGTATTTGTTTTGCCATACATTGACATGAATCCACCCCGGGTGTACTTGTATTTAAATTGGTGAATTGGTCTTGTATTTATTCCCAAACTGTTGTAGGTTTACCTAGGATCCCATGTTTCCTGCATGCAGCTTCCAGTAAGCAGAGGGAAAAGACACATGGACAAGGACCTGGAGTCTCTCCCCTGCCTTGCAGTGTATTCGGTGCTGGTAGGTATAGCTTGTGATGAACACAATGCCCGTCGTATGTTGAGGAGTTTCTGGGAAAGCCAAACATGCATTGAATCTCCAACTGTTTCTAGTCACCACTCTGTATCATCGGCACTTTCAAATGCAAGATCTGATTTAGCTTCCAAGGCTCTTGGGAATGTCAGGGAGGGTCCCCCCGGCTCCCTCCAGTGCTCTTTCTGCCCTTCCCTCTGCAGTGATAGCACCCACAGTCTCAGCGAGCTAAGGATGTGCCCCTGCCTCCTGATGCCAGACACAGTCTCCTGCTGGAAGTCCCGGCTGCCTCCACATGATGGAACTTGCCTGAGCACCTGCACAGGTGCCCACAGGCTCCCCAACAGCCCTGAGCTTCATGAGGGGCAGGTATCAGACAAGCGACAGTTAGAGGACAAGAACAGTGGGAGTTTTCTTATAAAATCCAGCTAGGATATGCACAATGCAGCACTTTTCAACTCCAGGGAGGATTCTGAGGTGTCTGAATTCAAGTTCAGTGCAGATTTTGCCACTGTGGTTTCCATAACCCCTCCTCATCTATGGCTTTAGGGCCTGAACACCTGGATAAGCTGATCCTTTAGGTTAAGTGCACAGCCACCAGTTTCAAAGAAGACATTCCATTAAAATCCTACCAAAAGTTTGGGAGTGCTTACCAAGACTTCTTCAAGTATATTCTCCAAGACTGAGTAGATTGTGCAGCAAACCAAAGTCCACTCCCAAAGCAGCATAAACAGGTGTCTAACTGTTCCTGACCGTAGTGTAACTTCCCTTCCTGCCCCAGGAAATTTATCTAGGACAGAAGAGGATCTTCTAATGTGTATGTCCCATTTCAGATTTTCTTCTCACTCATAAGACACTGTGTATAACTCAGGCTGCTGCCACCGCCCAGGTTAATTACCATCACCTCTCACAGAATGAACGCAGTTTCCCAAAGCCCCAAACCACCCTGGCTCAGGCACCGACACTCAAGTGCTCCTCCTGTACCCTGCCCCTGGTTCCCCTGTTCTGTGGAACTAGGGGATGTCTCTCCACCTTCCTCATGTGACTGCAGCTCTTAGATCATCACTCTAGGTGTTGGGGTGTCCTGCTTCTCCTAGTGTCCCCACTGCTAACACAGGGCTTTCCACTGAGCACAGGCTCCACAAAGGTCTCTGGAGTAAATGAGCCAGAGTGGGGCACATAATAAGTCTGATCAGGCTTTGTGTACTTTCTTAAATAATAACTTGAAAAAATCCAATTGAACAGAGATAGTTCAGCTGTATAAAAGGACAGACAAGAAGTATAGAGGAACTCAGCTCAAATACATTTTATTTTTTAATTCTTACTAAGTAATATCATACTTCCAAAATAGTTATATTCCAAGTCCATGGAATCTTGTTCAGGGTCACAAAATAAAACGAAAGTGTTCACAATGACTTTTGAGAAACAGCAAAACTCTTGTTCTTGACCTGGGTAAGCACAAACACACTGTGATCAACGTTACTGACATGGTGCGACACTGAAGCTCATTAAGCCTCCTATTAAAAGGAACAACATTTGAAAAATTTCTAAAGGAAGCAGAAGTGGATCTCCATGTCATTTAGAGAACAGGAAGCCAAAGATGCTACACACCAGTTCCCCCAACTGGCCCAGGCCGTCACGACTAAGGCTGAATGCTCCCTCTTCAAACACACAGGGAAGGCTCAGCCTCCCTTCCTACCCCCAGGACAAGCTGCTGGATGTGGGCCTGAAAGGAGCCTGGCTGCTGCTCAGGCTCAGGGCCCCTCTTCCTCCTGCCTCACACCTCTGCACACCGGGGTGGGAAGAACCTGGGACCCCTGCCATTGACCCTGCGCAGGTAGTCCTTGACTTGCTGCTTGCTGGTCTCCGCATAGGCCCGGGGACCCCACAGGAACTCGTAACGAGCAGGGTGGCTGTGAGGCACCTGCCGGTACTGCAGGTACCCCGCCCGCACCCACACTTGGGTCAGCAGCTCCTTGGGCTCCCCATAGATGCCGTGCTCTATCCCAGCAAATACCCCCATCCTGCTAAGTGCCCCCCAGACCTTCTCCTCAGGGACCCGGTCCCCTTCTAGGAGAATCAGGCTCAGGGCCGCCACCAGGAGGCCAGCCTTTGGCATGCTCTGCCCATCCCTCTGCATCTCATTGAGGGTGAGGCCCAGGGTGGGGACCATGGCATAGATGTGCTCTCTGGGGTCCACCTCTTTCAAATCCAGGCCAAAGACCAGCTGCAGGCACTGCGTGGCTTTACGGAAGACCACGGGGAAGTGGGCCTGGTTATCCCTGAGGACCGTATTCAGCATTTCAGCCTGGAAAATCGGCTCCTTGGTGCCATACTTGAGGAGCAGGAACTCCAGTAGTTGTGTCGTCATCACACTCAGAGCCTGCTTGAGCAAGATCTCCGCATCCACGGCGGCAGCGGAAGATGAGACTGGAGGGGAGGAGGCCAGAGGGGTTGAGGCATCCTCCGCCTCAGCCCCCAGAAGCGGCACCTCCACTGTACCCTGGGCCTGGATTTGACCCTGAAGGTCTTCCTCAGGAGTGTAGAGCTCATTCGTCGGGACCACAGGCATGATGACTGGGGTCTTGTGCCCAGTGTGGTTGTGGCAGGGGGAAGATGGAGACCACTGACCTGGGAAAGAGAGAGAGTGTAAATGGTCTCAGTTTTGAAATGTGCCTCGGGTGGCTCTGACTGAGGCTGCTTACTGGTCTTCCTTGAGGGCTGCTCTTGGGCGTTACAGGGGCACTCCTCCTTGGTGGTAAGTCCCCTGTCAAATGAGGAAGAGAAATTCTGATTCAGGGTGCAGCAAGTACAGCCTGAGGTTCTGGGGCTGACAAGATGGGGGGAATTAGGGCGTTTTGAGGTCCCTTCTGTTCTGGGATGGGGAGCCCCTGTGCACACTCAGGACACCCTCCTCACCTTGACTCCTGGCACTCCTGTGGCCTCAGAACACAGACCTCAGGCCTCCACCTTTGCTTCCTGGTTCCTAGAGCTCCTGTGAGACAAATGGAAGGGGCACCTCGGGGGTAGAGTGTGGCACAGACCTAGGCCTTCTGTGCTGGTAGGAGGGGTTGACTCTGTGAGGTCCCTCCAGATCTGGGGTGGGTAGTCCCATCGGGGCTCACGTGTAGTGCTCACTTTTCCACTGGAGTGGCCTGGACCCTCCCCATTTGGGGGCCTGCAGGGAAACTCAGAACAAGAGCTAAGTCTGGACAGAAAGTGCTGAGGGGCCCCATACGCGGCCGCACCTGCCTAGGGCCTCCGGCGGGTCCTAGGCTGGGGAGATGCTGGGTCCTCACTTCTCACGTCCTACCTGGCCTCCCAGCACTGAACGGAGGGGCGGGCGTCTGCTCAGTCCTCCCTCGGGGTCCAGGGAGTCCAGCCTCTGCAGACCTGAAGCCTCCGCCCTCCACCAGAACACCTCACCTTAAGGCCCCTAAGAAAGAGGTGAATAAACTGCTCCCCCCTCTCTGGGGCCTCCAAGACCGCCCCCACCCTGCCCCTCCCTGCGCAAGAGCAAGGATCCCTCCCTGCCTCGGGGTCTAACAGCCTCAGTCCTTCCTCGCATGGAGCCTAGACTCTAGGCAGGACCCGCGATTGTCCCGTCCGCCATGTTGAAACCCCATCACTTCCACCAGGTCCCCAGGCTCTCTGAGACCCGGATGTCAGGAAATCCTGCACATGATCATCCCGCCCGGGGACTACCAGGGTCCCCTCTGTTCCGGGGTTGGGTTCCACTCCTCCCTCAGTGTCCTCACCCTGACTCCCGGTAGGACCTGGGCTCTGTCCTCTCCCTACCTGAGGCCCGGCTCCTCACACCAAGTCCCCGCTCTCTCTGAGACCCGCATGTCAGGAAGTCAGACAGGCTTAGTGTTCTCTTCTCACCACAAGGGGTCCCAGGGCAACTACAGGGGCGGGGATCTGTAGGCTTCCGTCGGTCCTCCTTCAGGCACCTCACCTTGCCTCCAGTCAGGACCTGGGATTCTCGCCTCTCACCAACTGAAGTCCTGGGCCCTTGTACCAGGGCTCCAGTCTCTCCAAGACCCAGAAGTCAGGAAGTCAGACCATGCCGGTTTCGCTCATTCTATCCCATGGACACCCTGGACTGGTAACAGAGACGGGCTACTCTGAGGTCTCCTCTGATTGCGGTCCACGGTACCCTAGTCCTCCCTCAGTGACCTCAACTTGACACACCACAGGACCTGGGAATCGGCCCACCTGAGTCCGTGCCTCATGTGCAAAGTCCCCAGTCTGAGACCTGGATGTCAGGAAGCCCGCCCGCTGTTTCAGGACCCCAAGCTGTAACCCGGATATCAGGAAGTTAGACCACGCATGTTGGGCTCATCCTACCCCCGGGCCACCAAGGACCAACAGCAGCAAAAGGCTTCTCTGAGGTTTCCTCTGATTGGGTTCCATGGTCTTTTCAGTCCTCCCTCAAGATCCTCAGCTTGACTCCCTGCCGGAGCTGGGATTCTTCCCTCTGCCCACCTGAGGCCACTCCCCCATACCAGATCTCCAGTCTCACTGATACCCAGATGTCAAGAAATACGGTATGTATTCATCTCGCCCAAGTCCTCCCAGAGCCCACTCAATAACGGGGTCCAGAGTCCCCACAGTCCTCCCTCAGGGTCCTCACCCAGACTTTTTCAGATCCTAAGATCCTCCCCTTCCCCTTTGAGGCCCCTCCCCTTATATCAAGTCTCCAGTGTCTCTGCAACCTTGTGCTCATGCAGCGACCAGGGTCTCCCTGGACTAAAAGCAGTGACCACCTCTATGTCTTGGGGTCCCAGCGCCCCCCTCAGGGGTCTACCTTGACTCCTAGCACAGCTGGGCTCCTTCACTCTGCTGACCTGATCCCGAGGGCTGTGACCCAGGCCCTCACTTCTCTCCTCACAGAGGGGTCAGTGGCGTCACATATGACATCATATCCAATGAATATTCAGGGCTGATTTCCTTTAGGACTGACTGATTTGATCTCCTTGCTGTCTAAGGGACTTTCAAGAGTCTTCTCCAACACCACAGTTCGAAATTTAGGCTACCCACCACAGTATGCTTGGGCTTCTTTTGTGGCTCAGTTGGTAAAGAATCCGCCTGCAATGCGGAAGACCTTGGTTCAATCCCTGGGTTGGGAGGATCCCCTTGAGAAGGGAAAAGCTACCCACTCCAGTGTTCTGGCCTGGAGAATTCCATGGACTCTATAGTTCATGGATTCACAAAGAGTCAGACACAACTGAGTGACTTAAAAAAAAAAATGATTATATGTGCTTATATACTCATACATGGCCAAACCACAATGTATGTACGAAACATGTATATGTGGGTGTATGTTTGGAGTTTTAGCTATGTATTAATTTTTGGACTACAGTGCTGCTGCTCAATTGCTTCAGTCATGTCCAACTTTTTGCAACCCTATGGACTGTAGCATGCCAGCTCCTCTGTTCATGGGATTCTCTAGGCAAGAATACTGGAGTGGTTTGCTATTTCCTTCCAGGGGATCTTCTTGACCCAGGGACTGAACTCAAGTCTCTTGCATCTCCTGCATTGCAGGCAGATGCTTTTACCACTGAGCCACCATATATATACTTAATTTGTTAAAGAGTATCTGCTATTACTGTTTAGATCTATCGCATACTCCAGTCCTATATTTAGTTTCTTCTTTGTATCTGTTGAGATAGCACTTTTTAAAGAAAGGTAAGTCCTTTGCTGGCTGGTATGTCAGGTAGATATTTGCACAGACTCAGGAATCAGTTTGGTTCAGTTCAGTCACTCAGTCATGTCTGACTCTTTGCGACCCAATGGACTGCAGCACGCCAGGCTTCCCTGTCCATCACCAACTCCCGAAGCTTACTCACGCTCACGTAAGTCGAGTCGGTGATGCCATCCAACCATCTCATGCTCTCTCGACCCCTTCTCCTCCCACCTTCGATCTTTTCCAGCATCGGGGTCTTTTCCAATGAGTCAGTTCTTTGCATCAGGTGGCCAAGGTATTGGAGTTTCAGCTTCAGCATCAGTCCTTCCAATGAACACTCAGGACTGATTTCCTTTAGGATGGACTGGTGGGATCTCCTTGCAGTCCAAGGGACTCTCAAGAGTCTTCTCCAACAGCACAGTTCGAAAGCATCAATTCATCGGCACTCAGCTTTCTTTATGGTCCAACTCTCACATCCATACATGACTATTGGAAAAACCATAGCTTTGATTAGACGGATCTTTTTTGGCAAAGTGAGTCTCTGCTTTCGGTTACCTCAATTAATCTGCCTTTACGGCTGTCCAAATGTTACCCCAGGGTATTTATACCTATGGACTGGGGCCACCTCAGCGTTGTGCGATGAAATTGGAGCAAAGTTTAAAACCTTGTCTCTTTAGCCATCCCACCTCTGCACCTATGCAGCCCAGAGCTCCTCCCTCACTTCCCCTCTGCTCCCCACCCCCTCCCCCAAACCCACGAGCCAGCTCCGCACAGTCTTCACTGTTCTTCAGGGCTTTCTCATGTTTTGTTGTTTAGATATTGTTTATAACTATGTTTTTAAAAAGACTTTTTAAATATAATTTTATTTATTTGTTTATTTTTGGCTGTTCTGGGTCTTTGTTGCTGCACGGGCTTTACTCTAGTTGTGGAGAGCAGGGGCTGCTCTCTAGTTGTGGTGCAAAGCTTCTCACTGCTGTCTGTAGCTTCTCTTGTTGTGGAGCAGGGGCTCTAGGCACTTGGGCTCCAGTAACTGTAGCTCATGGACTCCAGTGAAAGCCGCTCAGTCTTGTCTGACTCTGCGACTCCATTGGTTATACAGTCCATGGAATTCTTCAGGCCAGAACACAGTAGTGGGTAGCCAATCCATTTTCCCATGGGCTGTAGGACATAGGCTCAATGGTTGTAGCATACCGGCTTAGTAGCTCCACAGCATGTGAAATCTTCCCGGATCAGGGATAATGCCCATATCTCCTGCATTTGTAGGTGGATTCTTTACCACTGAGCCACCAGGGAAACCCAAGATTTTTATTTTTATTCTTTACAGCACTTTTCCATGAACACAAAAATAGAGAGATGCTACAGTGATTTTCCATTTACTTCCCGGCTCCAAACAAACATAGCCTCCTCGGTTATTAAGAACCCCACCAGAGTGGTACATTAATTATAACTGAGGAACTTACACTGATATGTCATAATCACGCAGAGATTATAGGTTACACTAGAATTCCCTCTTGGCATTGTACATTCTATTGGTTTGGACAATTGTAAATGAAATTCCACTCTCTAGATGTACCAAAGTTTATCCTTTCACTGACTAAAGAACGCCTGGTTTGCATCTATGTTTTGACAATAATAAGTAAAGTTGCTAAAAACATTCATGTGTAGGTTTTTGTGTAGACATAAGTTCTCAAGTCTTTTGGGTAACAACCCATATGGTTGCTGGATCATACAGTAAGAGCATGTTTAGTTTTGTAAGGAACTGCCAAGCTGTCTTCCAACATGCCTGTGCCATTTTGTATTCTCACCAACAATGAATGGGAGTTCTCAATGGTCCAAATCCTCAACAGAGTGTGGTGTTGTCCCAGGAGCAAAGTTTGGCCATTCTAATAGGTGTGTAGAAACTGTGTGTGTGTCTGGGTGTGTGACATCATCAAGCGATATCTCAGGCTGACTAATCACTAGGGATCAAGCTGGGAAAGGCACAGCCAGACTAAAGCATTTTAAAGTCCTGAAACATGTATATTATCATATGTGAAATGAATCGCCAGTTCAGGATCGATGCATGTTACAGGATGCTCGGGGCTGGTGTGCGGGGATGACCCAGAGGGAGGATAAGGGGAGGAGGGAGGTGGGAGGGAGGTTCAGGAGGGGGAACTCATGTACACCCGGGGCGGATTCATGTCAATGTATGGCAAAACCAACCAATATAATATTGTAAGATAATTAGCCTCCAATAAAAAATTTAAAAAAATAAAAAATAAATAAATAAATAAAAAAATAAAGTCCTCCCTGAACAATCAGGAAGCAGCTTTGGGCACATTATGTGAGCAGGTTCACGTTCTCTGCACATAATTCTTATCCTGACTGCTTTCCAGAAGGAAAAGCCGAAAACAAAATTAAAAATATGAAAGAAAACAGCACATTAGGATCAGAAATGGGTAATTCAGAGCGTTTCACACCTTGAAAGACTTTGTGTGAGGAAGAATGGTTTCAGATCATGGGGTGTAGAGGAGACCCTCCAGTTCCAGGCTGTGCAGGGGAGATTCGGAATGAGGTTCCACACCCAAGGAAACATGCACTTGGGAGAAGAGGTGGTAAGTCCAAGGCAGAAACGCTCCCTAGACGTCCAATGGGTCCTCCGGGAGGACCCTCTTTCTCAGAGCCTTGTGGAGGGGTTTGGATCAGGATGGTCCACCTGGGAGTCTTTGTGCTCCTCCCCCTGGCCGTTTCCTACAGCCCAGAGCATTTGCCCTGCCCTGGGCCAGGACTGTGACCATCACCCTTGCTCGGTCTAGACAAGTTATGCCATATGTAACAGTTCTGACATGTGAGATGTGCCATTTCCCATAAAAGATTTTCAGGGAGAAAAGAAGAACTAGATCAATCAATGTACATGAGGGTCCGAAGATATGTACTGGTTCGGAACCTTCACAGTGTTGGGGAAGGTACATCTCTGACCCTCAGGAACAACAGCTACATCCACTGACCAAGCTTTTTACAGACAGCTCACATCAAATGGGAACTCACACCGATGCTTTCACCTTGTACTGTTATGAGACCCATTTTACAGCTGGAGAAATCCAGACTTTGGGTGTCCATGATTTCACTGGGTTATCAGTAGCAGGATACGTATTCAAACTGAGCTTCGTGTGGGTTCAAAGCCCCATCCCCCCAGGGGCCTGACCTGTCTCCCTGACAGACAAGAGGAATCCAGCTGTCCTCCCACCTGATGCCTCAGATCACATAATGGAGAAAACACAGGGAAGCCAGGCACCATTGCCCATGAGAGACTGACAGAGGATTTTGCCCGTGTGGCCTCCCTAGCCCCATCCAGAAACCACCCCTACTGAAGTGGACACGAGGGCCATAGAGGAGGGATAGGGTGTAGGACGGAGGGTGTGAGCATGGAGAAGGCTCCTGGATGTGGGGGTTGGAGGCCAGCCCGCTGAGGATGGCTCTTATGTTCAGGCTACAGCCCTGCTCTCTCATTCCACTGCCCCCTCTCCTCCCTTCTCTCCCAGCTCCTGGGGATTCCAAGCTCTCCTGCAGACTGGATGTCAGGCAGCGGGAAGCCTGTCCTTTAAAGCACAGTGATCATGGGTCTGGTGGACTCACGGCATCCACAGGGGAGTGAGTATCTGTGCCCTTCAGGGCTGTGTGGACACACATCCATCTGGGTACTGGAGCATACAGGACCTGCTCTGTACATATACCTGGTATCTCCATATATAAGTATATAAGATCAGGTAATCTCCAGACATTATACATATATATTGGACACACACCACACAGACATGTGAAATGTATTCCTCTCTGTGAATGAGAATTAAACAGTGAAAATCATGTCACTCCAGTTGGTAATATTATCTACTCATCAAACCAAAGGTTCCCCTAACTCACCTGCTGCTGTTTACTCTCTACAGCTGAAACATCTTTTCTGCAAAAGATTTCTGAAGTCTGGTGACCAGTGAAGGGGGCCCCATGAGAAGATATATGGTTCCTTGTGCTCCCCCACAGTAACAAGTGCCACAGCCCCCCCATCAAGCATCTGTGTCGGGACTGCAGTTTTCTCTAAAATGTCAAGGAGGCCCCCCCCAGTGAGGACAAGGGGGTCCAGTTACCCCAGAACAGAGGATCCCATAGAATACAACTTCACCTCTAGTGGGGATCCTGGGGACCTGGGGCCAGCCTGTCAGACCTAGACCCCCACCTGGCTTCCTCAGTGAACTCCTGGAGTCAGAGACCTGGTCTGTTGACAAGTCTCATGTGGACAGAGGGAGGGACCCACATCCTGCAGAGACTCCAAGTGAAGACCAGAGGAGACTGAGGGTTCCCAGGGGATGCATGTGTGGCCCTCCTGACAGCCTTAGGGGACCACGAGGCATGGTGTCCAGATGTGACATCACTGATCCCACTGGGAGGTGGGGAAGTGACGGCCTGGGTCACAGAGCTTGGGTTCAGGTCAGCAGGGTGAAGGAGCCCAGCTGTACTAGGAGTCAAGGTAGACCCCTGAGGGGGGCTCTGGGGCCCCAGGACATACAGGTCATCGCTGCTTTTAGCCCAGGGAGACCCCAGCAGGGTTGTGGGAATGAGCCCCCCAACCCCGGTTTCCCTTTCAGTTGTCCTTGCTCAAGAGGGCTGGGTCTCTAAGGGATGCAAAGTCAGGTGGGCAGAAGGTGTCAGTGCCCAGACTAGCTGAGAGTCATGGTGAAGAGCAGAGGGAAGGCTGAGGGACTCCCAGGACATCATCTCAGCCCATGGCATCCTCAGCCACTAAGAAGACCTTGGCTTGGAGCCCTGATGCAATGTCCACAGCCTCCTCCTGGGGCTTCAGGGCAGTAAGGCCCTTGGTGTGAGGGTCTGGTCTCTGCTTTGGACTTTGGCATCCCAGGACCTGCCAAGGCTCAGGATGAGGACCCAGAGGGAGAACACGGGTGACCCCACAGTTCCATGCCTCTGCTGCCAGCCCTGGGCATCCCCAGTGGTGGGATGAGCACTTCACAGGGTGTCCTGACTTCCCTGTCAGGGCCTCAGACAGACTGGAGACCTAGGATAAGGGGTGGGATCTCATGTGGGCAAAGGGAAGGGTCCAGGTCCTCCAGGAATTCACAGGGAGTACACTGATGGAGGACTCAGGGGACCCTGGATCCCAATCTGAGGGGACCCCACAGATCACGCCCCTACTTTTGGCCCTGGGAGATCTCTCGGTGTGGAATTAGTAATCCAGGCCAGTCCTCACTTTGTGATATCTGGGTCTCAGAAAGACTGTGGACCTGGTAAGAGGGACGGGGCCAGGTTTTGGGAGAGGAGAGAATCCCAGGTCCTGCCTGGAGACAAGGTAAGATTCTGTGGGAGGACTGAGGGGACCCCAAGGGAAGACTGAGGGGACCCGATAGATCCCCGCCCCTGTCATCTGCCCTGGGAGACCCTGGGGTGAGAAGAGCACTCTAGGGCTGTCCTGTCTTCCTGACATGCAGGTCTCAGAGAGACTGGGGCCCTGGTGTGAGGAGCTGGGCCTCAAACAGGGAGAGGATGGAGCCTAGGTCCTAGCAGGAGTCAAGGTGAGGACCCCGAGGGAGGTCTGAGGGGAGCCAGACCCCAGAACACAGGGGACCCTGGTAGTCCCTGGGTAGGATGACCTCCTGCAGCATTTCCTGACATCCGGGTTTCAGAGAGGCTGAGGACCTCCTGAGAGTGGTGGGGCCCTAAAATGGCAGACGGGAGAATCCCAGGTCCTCCTGGAGTTCAGGCTCCATGCGAGGAAGGACTGAGGCTATTAGACCCCAAGGCAGGGAGGGATCCTGGCCCTTGTTGTGGATCTTGGAGGCCCCAGAGTGGGTTGAGCAGTTTATTGATCTCTGGCTTAGGGGCCTTTGGAGGTGAGGTATTAGGGGGAGAGGGTGGAGGCTTCAGATCCGCAGAGGGTTGACTCCCGAGATACTGAAGCAGGATTGAGTAGGCCCCCACCTCTGTGGTCAGTGTTAGGAGGCCAGGCGGGAGGTGAGGGGGCGGTGAGCACCGAGCATCTCCCCAGTCTAGGACCTGTGGGAGGCCCTGGGCAGGTGACACCACACATGAGGGCCCTCAGTGCTTTCCGTTCAGACTCAGGTCTTGTTCTGAGTTTCCAGGCAGGCCCACAAAGGGGCGGACCGGGACATCCCAGGAGAACAGTGGGCAATAAAAAGGAGTCCCGAGGGGACCAACCACCCCACAACTGGGGGACCTCGCAGAGTTCATCCCTTCTACCAGCACAGAAGGCTCAAGTCTGTGCCACAGTCTACCCCCTAGGTGCCTCCTCCAGTTTTGATACAGGAGCTCCAGGAACCAGGAGGTGAAGGCAGAGGTCTGTGGCCCGTGTCCACAGGTCTGAGAGCAGAGGAGGTCCAGGCAGTGCCAGGAGTCAAGGTGAGGAGGGTGCCCTGAGTGTGCACCAGGGACTCCCCATCCCAGCACAGAGGGGAGCCCACAAGGCCCTAATCCCCCCCAGCGTGTCAGATCCAGAACCTCACACTGTGCTGACTGCAGCCTGGGGAGCCACCTCACGTCCTCCTTCACGTAGCCAGGGGTGAGGCTGATCTGCAGGAGCTCCTCTATGAGGCCCCAGAGCACCCCTCAAGGGGAGATATGTAAGTGACCCGAGTCAGACCACCCAGGGAGGGTTTCTCAGCCGAGGCCACTCGCAGCCCCGCTTTGCTGCAGACCTGAGTCACCATCTGTCCCCCTGCCTCCTGTCTCAGACAGAACTCCTGTCTGCAGTTCGACCCCGGTTATCATGCCTGGGATGCATGAGCTCCGCCAGCCTGAGAGAGTCTTTCAGGACCCAAGAGAGGACTCGTGTCTGATGGAGGCACAGTTCATTTGGGGTGAGGAGTAACAGAAGGAGGAGGAGCTGGAGGTGGAGGAGGTGGAGCAGGTGAAGGAAGGAGATGCAGCTTCCTCCTCCTCATCTCTCCCATTCCAGACCACCCTGCAGGAGGTGGCTACTGCTGCCTCAGCCAGTCTCCCCCAGAGCCCTCTGGATGTCTGCCCCTTTCCCACTGCCATGGCTGTCACCCTGGGGAGCCAATCTGAAGACCATGGCCTCAGCAGGCAAGATGAAGTGCCAGGCACCTCACGTGACCAGGAAGATGCCAGGTTCTCGCTCCCAGATGCACTATGGGTGAAGAAGAAAGAGCTGGTGCAATTCCTGCTCAGCAGGTATCTTGCCAAGGAGCCGATCACAAAGGCAGACGTGCTGAATAGTGTCCTCAAATATTACCAGGACCACTTCCTGGTGGTCCTCGGTCAAGCCTCAGAGTACCTGCAGCTTGTCTATGGTTTGGAGGTGAAGGAGGTGGACCAGAGTGAACACACCTGTATCCTTGTCCCCACCTTGGGCCTCACCCTCAAGGAGATGCTGAGGGATTGAGCAGGTGTTGGCCAAAGCCAGCCTCCTGGTGGTGATCCTGTGCCTGATCACTGTGGAGGATGACTGCGCCCCTGAGGAAGAGATCTGGGGAGCACTCATCAGGACACTGATCATCGTGTGTTTGTACTTAGCCAGTTCAAGAACAAGAGATTTTCTCTTTTGTAAAAGAGATTGGAAATGCTTCCATTTTATTTCGTGGTCCTGCACTAGATAACATGGAATTAGAATGATTTTGAAAACGGGAATTTATTTTGCAGTGACATAGTTGATGGAAGAATTAGAAAATAAAAAGTGATAGTAGTGAATTCTTGCTTTTTATACTTGTTGTCTGTCATTTTGTACAGCTAAGGGATCTCAGTTTATTTGGATTTGCCTGGGTTATCAAAGAAAGTGGCAAGTAATCTGAATCAAACAGCCCCTGCTCACTGGCTCACTTATTCTGAAGACCTGTATGGAGCCTCTGCTCCGTGAAAGGCCCTGTGTTAGCAGTGGGGACTCTGGGAGAAGCAAGACACCCCCGCAACTAGAGTGATGGTCTAGGAGGCACAGTCACATGAGGTGTGTCGTGGGAGTGAGGGGAAATGGCACATTGCTGTGAGGTGTCCTTTTGGATCTTGGATAAACCCCAGAGAGATCTCTTTCTGTGGCAGGATGGAAGGGGTCCTGGCTCTTGCTGCATTGCTGCTGACCACAGGGATGGAGTAGGTGTTTTCTACCCCATATCTGCTAGGCATCCTGCAGAACTCTGGTCCCACTCCCTTGAAGTGATGCCCAGAAATCCATGGACTGATCCTTTCTTTCCTGGCCCTGGGGACCCAGAACTCACAGTGTTAACCAGCTTTTAATTATCTTGATTGTCATTGAGCATTGCAATCAAAGACTCGACATTTATTGGTGCTGAAATGATGAAAATAAGGGTTGGGATGGAAGACCAGCTGGGACACAGGCAAAGAGCATTTCTTGCTTCTGTTTCCTGGAGGAACATGGGTCCTGCTGGAATACTCCTCCACACCCAAATTTGACAGTTCCTCTAACTGGAAATGGGGCTTGCCGGGTAGTTCAAACGATGAAGAACGTGAGGCAGCCAGGCACCGAGTCCAACACACACGCTTTGTGAGCCAAGGGACACTTTACAGCAGGCCAAGGGTTACCTGCAAGGACAGACTGCTGCCTGTTTCTGGGCCTGTGGGCCTCTCTGCCTGCCAACACTCAGCACAGCCCCCAGCCTTCCCCCATCACCCCCTGGACCCTGTTCCAAAACAGGGAGTTTAGACCAGAACAGAGAGGGAAAAACACTAACCTGTTTCCTAACAACACATTTCTCTCAAGCACCCAGACCAAAATGAGTGGCGATGCCATCTTTTTGTAAAGGTCAAAGACCCAAAGCCTCTCCCTGAGTCCAGAGCAGCACCACACAAGAGGAGTGCCGGACCCCGAACCCCCACCAAGTGGGCAGCACACCCCAGGGCAGGGCCAAGTCAGACCAAATGAGATGGGCACATACAGGGCACAGCAGTGACTGGACAGTGTCACCATGAGCTGGTCTCTCTGTCACCTTCCCCTTGACAGCCCAGCCTGGACAGGCCTCCCGCCCAAAGGGGGTCAGGTGCTTGAGGATGTCCACCTGGAAGACGTCTTTCCCGGCCCTCCCCAGGACGGGCTGCAGCAGCCAGCGGGGGTTGGCCAGCGCATCAGGTACTTCTGTTGAAGGCTGGGTAGCAGGGCTTCATTCTCCAGCGCCTCCACCTTGTCGGGACCTAGGTTTTCTGGGCACAGCAAAGTGTCCCCAATGTCCACAGACCTGTGTGCAAAGACAAGACACAGAAGGAGAACAAGGTGTTCAAAGTCATACCTGCTAGAGCCTAAGACCGCATCACAGAGGGGACCCGAGGTGAACTGGGCCCTCTGGCTGAGCCCTTTCGGAAGGGCTCACCTCAACAAAGGGAATTGGGGGCAAGGCCAATGAGGGAGGGAGCTAAATGAAAGGGAGAGGCCTGGTGCTCCACGAACCCACCAGGCCACGGGCAGCTCTCAGTCTGCCCACTGCAGGCCGCAGGGACAGAGCAGGAGGGCCCCAGTGGGGAGCCTGTGGGCATCAGGTCCGCAAGCGACTCACCAGCAGAGAGGGGATGCAGTGGGGCCTCATCCCTGGGGAGTCAGGGGACTTGCTCAGGCCCAGCTGTAGGAAGTGTGGGTGGGGAACCCAGGCTGGGTGCTGTGCTGCCTCTCGTGGTCTCTGCCGGGCATGCACACACACACATGGGGACACACACACACAGACACAAGTGCCACCTGCAGACCTGGACCCACCTCTGACTCTCAGAGCATAAACGGGGACTGAGGCCCAGAGTGGTGGTCAGGCACCTCGTGCCACCATCTCCCAGCCCAGGGACCCTCGATGCCCCTCTGAAGAAACCCTAGCCCCCCACCCCCACCAGCTGGTTCAACAGAAAACAAATGAGCACAAACCGGCTGAGATCAAGGGCAGTTCCAGGGGCCATGCAGGCAGCGCAGGGCAGGGCACTTGCCCGGCAATCGTCACTTGCCCGCGATCACTCTGCAGCTGAACTGGTCCCCGTCTCTCAGCAAGGCCTGGATCTGGGTGGGGCTCATCCCCAGCCTCTGCTCCAGCAGCTCCCGCCAGGCTGCGTCCTCCCAGTCCCGGTGCCGGATGTGGATGGCCAGGGTACACTGCCGGGTCCGCATAGCACAGGCCTCCACTGAGTTTCCCGGGTCTTGACACCATTTAAGACGAATCCCGCGTAAGGCTGTCGGAAGGACAGACAGCCGGACTTCATCTCCCAGGGCTCCCAGGACCTCATGTGGCTGCAGAAACACAGAACCACAAAGACCAGGAGCCTGACACTGAGGCCTCCAAGCTCACAGCCCTGGGCCAGACCTCAGCCCCACGTGCCTGAGCATCCTCCAAGCCTGCTGGAACAGAGGGGAGGATCACAGAGGCCTGGCTCCTTCCATCTGTCTCCACGTGGTCCGCTGACAGGGGGTGGTGACCCAGAGGACCCAGCCATCACATGCAGTTTGTGGGGAGGTCAGGAAGGTGGGCAGGACAGCAGAAGAGAGGCACGAGGTGAGTTCCAAGACAGAGGGACTTGAAACCCTAGGAGCACTGAGGAGGGAGGGTGGGTCCCCTGGCTTCACAGCCCCATGGCCGGGCTCGGTCGTCTCCCAGCACAGAAAGGCAAAGTCCTGGATTTGGCTTCCTCCACCCCAGGCCCCCACTGCACCCCTCAACTCCCCGGCCCCCATGCCTGCCCATGCTCTGCAGATCCCCGATCTTAGCCCAGGGCTGCTGAGGGCCGATCTGTGCTAACCAATCTGGCCTCGGCCCTGGGGCCACCCTGGACCTCAGATGGCCCTGCCAGGAGTCTTCCCCTCACCTTTGGAAGCTGTCTTCCTCCCAGCCCTTCCCACACCATGGCCTCCACTGTCAGCAGATGCCCCGGCCCCTGCCCAGAACCTAGAGAAAAAGCAAAGAGCAGGAACTTCTGGGACAGGCATGCTCCATGTCTTTGCCAGGGCCTGCGACGGCACCACACAGGGATCACAGAATTCAAGCCTCAAATAACCGGCTAGGTTACTGTCACCTCATTTCACAGCTGATGAGGTGCTAAGAGATAGAGATAGCCCATGACTGCAGGGGACCTGACCACACACACCTCCATTCTCACTTCTTTCCTTGTACCTGGAGGGAGTGGGGTGGAGGCAGAAGAGCAGAGCAGCGGGCCTGAACCTCAGCAGAGTCTCAGCACCTCGCAGGGAGCCTCCGTTTCCACGTGGCTGTGAGGACGGGGACAAGGTCCCAGAGGAACCCATCCTAGGGCCTCCTGGGCCTTTCCTTCCCTGAGCACAGAAGAGCCACAGTTCTCACAGGCCCACGAGGCCCCATGTGATCTGGCTCCTGCCCTGGCAGCCTGCTCTCCTCACCCCTGGATTCACCTCCAGTAGCCATTAAGGCCACCCTTCCATCCTTGGAACATTCCAGTGTGTTCCTACCTCAGAGCCTTTGTAGGGTGTGAGGAGTCACATCGGGTTCCCTCAAATCCAGGTGCTGGAGTCTCAATCCCAAGGACCTCAGTGTGTCTGTTTTCACCTCCCAGTGTCGGGGGTCCCACAAGGTACTGACTCTTCCCTCCTGAAGGAAGGGAAGGGAAAACTCACTGTGCCAATACAAGCACTTGACGTGAACACACCCTCACTGACTGAACCATACAGGAGGAGGCCCGGGGCACAGGGCTCACACCCGAGGTGCTGACACATGCCCGCAAATGGCCTTCTGCAAAGGCTCTCCCGTGTCCACTCCCCCAACCAGTCGAGCGTGCCATGTCCTCACGTACTGGCTGGCCCCGAGCATCATCATCCCACTGAACCTTTACCTGCTGGGTGACAAAGGGTCACCCTCTTCACTGGGTGAACACATCACAATGTTCCCTTCAGTCACACCTCTTGTCTTGATACTGCGCACAGGCACGGTAAATTCGAGTGTTCCTGGAAGTTACTTCAATACAGGACGGCTAGGAATAACTTGACTGTTTACAGAATTGTTAGCAAGCCTCTAAAATATGTTTCTCCAAATCCAAACTACTTTCTCCTGATTTAATCTCCCCATAGCCAGATTCCCAATGTGCCCATGGTCACTGTATAGCCACCCAATACAAGAGCAAGAGTGATGGAGACAGCAGAACGGACACAGAGGTGCCCCGAGCCAACTGTGGCTAAATCACCTTTTGTAGATTTTACAAACCGGACGACCGGCATAGACCATAATGTCCGGGCCGCTTGCAGGCCTGGAAATGCAAATGACCCTGAAGCTTAATCTTAAACTTCATTAGCTTCACTGCTCATCTCTGTCTGGTCCAAAGAGTTACAGAAGGGAAACCAAACGCTGAGAAAAGGCTTGGGACTCAGATAACAAGCCGGAAGGGAGGAAGGTACCTAACCAGAGGCAAGGATCAGGCAATCAGGACGAATTCCAGACAACCAGAATGCAAAACTACCTAGGAGAGGGACTTCTCTAGTGGTCCAGGGGTTAAGCCTCCTCGCTTCCACTGCAGGGGACCTGGGTTCGATCCCTGGCCGGGGAACTAAGATTCCACATGCCTAACATCAGGGCGAAAAGAAATAAGTAAAAATTAAAGAGACATCTACATTTACTGAGGGCTCAAAAAAAAAAAAAAAACTACCTGGGAGTTAGTGACTAGCATTTGACCTAAAGAATGGAGACATAGCTTGAGTTGGGACATCACACAAGGACCCAAACTACAGAGCTGTCTTTCCTCCATGGTTGAGGTGAGAAACCTGGCGTGATGTTGGGTAGACACTGAGTGGTAGGAAGAGGAAGCAGTTCAGGGGAGGCAGGCTTCTTGAACCAGCATAAGAGAAGAACCATGCTGGGCCAGCACAGATTCAAGTCAAGTAATGCAGAAACCAAAAAGACAAAGACAATGCTCTAAGTTTGTCAACACTGAATTCCCGGATGTTACAGTCATAGCATCCAATGTGTGCTGAGCTTGAAAGGACCTTCTAGGTCCCATGTTCCACACCACATCTTCTTTGGGGACAAGGAGCAGGTCACTAGTGCAGGGGTCAGGACTGGCCCCTTGGGGTTGGACTCCTGTCTCGCTACCACCCACACCCCACCCACTCTGCAGTGTGCCACTCAGAGCCCGCCTCCCTCTTCTCACAGGGAGAGGTATCCTAGCACTTCCGATGCTTCTACAGAGAGTGATCCTGTGTCCAATGGGATTACTGACATACTTGCCTTGCTTACCCGCTTGACACACACTGATGCCTGGGCAGGGCCAATCTCATCACCTGCCAAGTCCAGAGTGGTACGGCAGAGTTGATGAGTGCCAAGTGACTCGAATATAAAGAAAGCTTAGCACCTAAGAATTGATGCTTTTGAGCTGTGGTGTTGGAGAAGACTCTTGAGAGTCCCTTGGACTGCAAGGAGATCCAACCAGTCCATTCTAAATGAGATCAGTCCTGGGTGTTCATTGGAAGGACTGATGTTGAAGCTGAAACTCCAATACTTTGGCCACCTGATGCAAAGAGCTGACTCATTTGAAAAGCCCCTGATGCTGGGAAAGATTGAGGGCAGGAAGAGAAGGGGACGACACAGGATGAGATGGTTGGATGGCATCACCGACTCGACTGACATGGATTTGGGTGGACTCCAGGAGATGGTGATGGATAGGGAGGCCTGGTGTGCTGTGGTTCATGGGGTCGCAAAGAGTCGGACACGACTGAGCGACTGAACTGAAGTGACTCAAAGCCAAAAGTCAGCACCTAGTCATTGTCTCCTCTGGCAGAAGCATCTCTGGCAACAGTACCAAGGTAAACTGGGCCAAGTCTTTATCCTCAGAGGGATTGCAGTCTAGCTGGGGTAACATTGCATACATGCACATGTGCACATGCACACACACAGAAACAGGAACCGCCCAAGGTAACCTTGCACAAAAATAGTAGTATAGAGAGCGTTGTGGAAGGTTGTGCACACACATACACACACACACAGAAACTGCCCAAGGTATCCTTTTATAAAAAGACTACTACAGAGAGGCTTCTGGAAGTTGCGGGGAGGAAGGAACAGTCCTGAAGGCAGCCTTGGCAGCTTCAGCAGGACACAGGAAGTGAGGAGGGAGGGATCTGCCGTGAGCAGCAGCGTGGAGGGCTGGACACCCGGAGAGTCAGGCTGCGGGAGTGGAGGCACGGCCGTGACCATCGACGGGGCAGGGGGAAGTCCTGCTGCGAGGAAGGGAGGAAGGCCCGTGGTGGGGGTCAGAGCCCCGAGAAGAGTGGAGAGCGATGGCTAAGCCTGGGCCCAGAACTGTTTTCACTGACCTCATTTGACAGACGGGCAAGATGAGGCCAGAGAGCTGCAGGCACTCGAACGCCAAGTTGTGGGAGTCAGGGGTTGCCTCGGGGAAAGCGGTGTTTTAGGGTTCGTGGTTCTGCTACCAGGGTGGCCTGGGTGGCAGGGGCTGGAGAGCGATTAGTAATCTGCCTGAGTCATGTCAGCAAAGGCCCTGGGTTTAAGAGAGCTCAGGAACCACTGGATGAGCAGGGTATTCTTCCAGAAACTTCTTCTTAAGGATTCTATCTGGGACTCCTCTACTCTTCACGGCTGATTTGATGCCGGGGGAGCTGAGTGGGAGAGGGGTGGCTGGGAAAAGACTCTCATGCTTCATCGAAGGTGGGCAAGCGAGGCTCAGGCACAGGCCCTCCACATGTACCTGCGGTGACCCGAACACTCTGGGGACGTGACGGGAAGGCAGTGCACTCTGGATCGGTGTCCCAGACACACACTGAGCTCCATGGACCCCGTGACACCATCCCTGGCATCCCTCCTCAGAGATTTCAGATTCTAGGAGCTGTGCCTTTCTGTCCGCCTGTCTGGGGCTGGTCAGCAAGTTCCCCATCTTCTCCACCTCTGTAGTCCCAGTGCCGGGCCCCAAGGAGGTGCTCACACACCAGAGAGAGAGGGGATCACAGAAGGAAGAAAGGTGGCCGGTGGCCGTTGACAGAGCTATTGATGGACCAGTCAGCAGACTGTCCACATCTGGAGGAGGGGGCAGTAAGGCACACTCCGTCTGTGATGCCCGCGTGCCTGATGCTACAGAAGCCCGTGGACAAGTCCTGGGAACACACACCCACTAGACTGTTCTCACTGACTAACCACCAAAGGAACACCTCTGTGTCTGGATGCAGCCTCCCTGGCGCTCAGTCTCACCTCGCTTCCTCAGGTGGTGTACATGCCACCTCGACCCCCATGGGAAAGTGGTCATCCTTCTTAATGAAGGGCTCATGCAGTGCCACAGAGCACACTGTTCTCCTGCCACATGCCACAAAGGGTACGTGCCATTTCAATACACTGGCTACTCTAGCGACTGGGCTTTTGTCTCCTTGCTAAAGTGGGTTCCCCTCCCTAGACATGATGTTACTGAATTGAAAACAAGACTGACAAGCAAAGCCCTGTGGTCTGTCAAAGCAGCCGGTCTTCTGGACACACACCCGAGGAGTCCCAGTGGAGTACAGAGGACAGAACACTGTACCAACACTGAACCTGAAGCACTCAACTCAGCAATGGACAGACAGGGTGGAGGCCACTTACATGAAGGTTATCTTTCTAGATGCCATTATCAAGAAAGCACATGGATGCCAGACACACCAACAGCTGTCCACAATTCTGAACCTTCACTTAGACCTAGAGTGTGGAGACAGGCCTCAGCCAGGCTCTAAAAGCAGGCCACCTGTTCCTATCAGAAATTCCCTTAGAAAAGTATCCATTAGCTTACCTTTTGGCTCAGATGGTAAAAATCTACCTGCAATACAGAAGACCCAGGTTCTATCCCTGGGTCGGGAAGATTCCCCTGGAGAAAGGAATGGCTACCCACGCCAGTATTCTTGCCTGGGAAATTCCATGGACAGAGAAGCCTGACAGATTACACTCAGTGGGGTCGCACAGAATTGGACACGACTCATCGACTAACACTTTCTGTATGATCCAGACTACAACGAAACCAAAGTGCAACTCTTCTTAACAAACTGCAACAGCTTCTTAACCCAAATGGTGTTCTTCAGAAAATATTTTACAGATGTTTCAGACACTGGCAATTGAGAAACAAATACTTTCTGTCTCCTTCATATGGCAGGTCAGTTTCCATATCTGTATAGTTGATGATGTTGCCCTTAATAGAAACATTCATTCAACAATTTTATGACACAATCAGAATGACAGTAAGAAGTCTGAACCAAAGGATGTGAAAGGTCAAAGGCAGTCTGTGATCAGACCTTTGCTTTTCAAAATGCTATACGTGGGCCAGACACTTAGGCATCAACTGGGATCTGGTCAGAAGCACAGAATCTCACATCCACCTCAGAACATCTGAATCAGAAGTCACATTTGACAAGATCACTGACGGATCTGAACTCACACTGAAATCTGAGATCTAGGTCACTGGTTTTTAAACTGTGTTCTGTGGCACACTTTGGGGGCCTCTATGACGAGTGGGCCAGGAAGAGATTAGGAAGAAAGGGGATGGGGAGCAGGCCTCGCTTCAGCTGAGCAGCCTGCCTCTGATCTGTTTGGGACGCTGAACCCCACACCACCCCCCAGTTAGATATCCCATGGGCACAAAGGTTGGAGAATCACTGTTCTGGACCAATCATCTCATTTTCTACATGCACAACTGAGAGCTTCCAAACAGCATAAGGGGATTTGACTGAGATCACATTATAGTCCTTTGAACACTGTTAGAGAATTCTGAAATTTACAAAGCCTGGGAATCATGAAAAATCTTCATAGGCAGTGTTGCTGGAATAACCTGCGAACTGCAGAAGTAGAAGCAAAGACAGACCCTGAGCCCCAATGGGAGACAACCTGATGTCCAAGGCTGTGCCCTGGAAAAGCCCTGTGACATAAGCGTCATCTTGTGCTACCTGGTTTTCAACAGAGGAGAGAGACACCCAAAGATAGTAAGTGCCAAGGCCACACAGCAAAAGAAGAGCTGACGTTCAAACCCAGGTCCCTGAATCCCAAAGCCCAGGCTCATGTCATTCACATCATGAGCACAAATAGGCAGCCCCTCTGTGTGCCCTGTGCATTGGCCCAGCCTATGAGCTACATGGACACACATCCACTCAAAAAAGGAGCCATCTACCCTCACGGACCTGTGGGATGCAAACAATGGGCTGGGCTTCTGTGCCAATGCCTGGGCTCCTGCTATAAGCTCAAGGCATGGAACATGCAGATTCAGCTGCTATATCTTTGTGGTAATGAGAGTTAAGAAGCCACTTTAATATCCATTGCTATATATCTGACATCTCCATGCCTTTGGAAAGTTAGAAAGATTAAGAAGGCAGAAATGGTCAGAGGAGGAAATGGGAAAGAAATAATTTACAATGTATTGACATATTAGGTTTAGCACCTCATTTTTATATTCATACCCTCCAAGCACTGAAGCTGCAAAAAAAAAAAGACAATTCAATCAAAAAATGGTCAGAACACCTGAATAGACATTTCTCCAAAGACACACATGGCCAAAGGGCACATGAAAAGATACTCAACGTTCTAAATTATCAGACAAATGAAAATCAAAACTCCAATGAAGCATCATCTTACACTAGAAAGAATGGCCATAATCAAAATACCTACAAAGAATTAATGTTGAAGGGTGTGCAGAGAAAAGGGAACCCTTGTACATTGTTGGTGGAAAAGTAAATTGGTACACTCAATATGAAGAACAGTATGGAGGTTCCTTAAACAACTACAAAGACAACTACCACATGATCCAGCAATCCCACTCCTGAATATATACCTGGAAAAGACAAAAACTCTAGTTTGAAAAAATATATGCATCCCAATGTTTGTTGCAGCACTATTTACAATAGCCAAGATATGGGACCAATGTAAATGTCCATCAACCTATAAACAGAAAAAGAAGATGTGGAATACACACA
Source organism: Moschus berezovskii (assembly GCF_049115385.1). Lineage (NCBI taxonomy): Eukaryota > Metazoa > Chordata > Mammalia > Artiodactyla > Moschidae > Moschus > Moschus berezovskii. The sequence goes on along the minus strand of NC_142488.1, from coordinate 140,580,907 downwards.
CACACACACACACACACACACACACGCACACACAGGAATATGACTCGCCCATGAAAAACAATGAAGTAATACCTTTTGCAGAAACATGGGTGGACCTAGAGATTGTCATACATTAACCTCCAATTAAAATAAATTTTTAAAAAAGAAAGAGAAAGACATATATTCTATGATATTACTTGTATGTGGGATCTAAAAAGATGATACAAATGAAATTATTTGCAAAGCAGAAACAGACTCAGAGAATAAACTTTTTGGTTACCAAAGGAGAAAAGCAGGAGAAGGGATAAAGGGATTAACAGGTACACACTACTGTGTATAAAATAGTAGTACTGTGGTGCTGGAGAAGAGTCTTGAGAGTCCCTTGGACAGCAAGGAGACCAAGTCAGTCAATTCTAAAGAAATCAACCCTGAATATCCATTGGAAGGACTGATGCTAAAGTTGAAGCTCCAATATTTTGGCCACCTGATGTGAAGAGCCAACTTACTGGAAAAGACCCTGATGCTGGGAAAGACTGAAGATAGAAGAAGAAGAGGGTGCTAGAGGGCGAGGTAATTGGATGGCATCACCGACTCAGTGGGGTCACAAAGTCCGACACAACTGAGAAACAGAACAACAATGTATAAAATACATAAATAAGGTCCTACTGTATAGAACAGGAAACTATACTCAATACCTGCAATAACTTATAATTGAAAAGAATCTTGAAGTGTACACCTTGCTGTACACCAGAAACAGGCACAGCATTGTTAATCAACTATGTGAAAGTGAGTGAAAGTCACTCAGTCGTGTCCGACTCTGAGATCCCATGAACTCTACAGTATACAGTTCATGGAATTATCCAGGCCAGAATAATGGAGTGGGTAGCCTTTCCCTTCTCCAGGGGATCCTTCCGACCCAGGAATCAAACTGGGGTCTCCTGTGTTGAGGGTGGATTCTTCGCCAACTGAACTATGAGGGAAGCCCTATGTAAACTTCAATTTTAAAAAAAAAGTGAAGTTGGAAGAGCCGGCCAGCAGATGGCACAACGAGCAAGCAGCACATTGCTGTCAAAGCCTAGTGTCATTTTAGACACAAAGCTTCCCTAAAGCCTCCTCCAAGTGTCATTTGGGAACACTAGGTGGGCAATACAACAGGCCAAGGCCAGCCTCTCATATCGTCTTGTCTTCACTGCCTGCACTATTCCTTCAAAGGCAGTAAGCGAGGGGTCCACACTGGTAAATTCCTCCTGGCGCTTGAAGCTGCCACAGCTCAGGCCACTGGGGAGTTGGTCTGGGCAAACCTGCACCATGTCTTCCTTCTCTGCACAATACATGAGCAGCAGCCACTCTGCTCAGCCTGAGGGACACTGGGTGCCACATGGGGCAAATCAACCTTCTGCTGGGGGCCAGGAGAATCTGGGCCCAACGCCCTCACCTCTGTGTGTGTTTGGTCACTAAGTCGTGTCCTACTCTTTGTGACCCCATGGACTGAAGCATGCCAGGCTTCCTTGTCCTTCACCAGCTCCCAGAGTTTGCTCAAATTCACATCCATTGAGTTGGTGATGCTATCTAAACTTCTCATCCAGTATCCAGGCAATAACTCTCAGGACATAAAGACCTAATGTCATCTCTCTAAACCTCTTTCTGGAGTCAGGAACACGAATTGGAAATCTCCACACAAGCCAGAAGTCAGCCTGCAGAAGATGGCGTCCGTGTCCAGTTCAGTGAGGACAGGCTCCAGGTGCCAGAGCCGCTCATCCCGGAAAGAGCCATGCTGGTTGCCTGACTCACCTGTGCGCCCCTCTTGTCTACCTGCTGCCTGAGCCTGTGTATGGGAGGCACACAAAGCTTTGTCCAATCACTGACTAATCAAATGACTGAATCAATGGATTCTTCTCAGGGAGCAAAGTAATGGCTTGCCTTTAAAACTACAGGTGAGGGCACTGATCAGCTGTATGCGGGGCACAGGCCAGATGCCTTAGGGTGGCCTCTGAGTTGGACCCACTCTAGTATCCCAGCCCCTTTCCCATGACCTTGCTCCATCTACATACCTGGGCTCAGTTCCCTCCTTGGATCTGACCCTTATGGGGGCCCCTCCCCTATTTCCCATCCAAGGAGACCCTCTTCACTACAAGTCCCAGCCCAGATGGCCCTCCCGTCTAAAAAGCCCTCCATGGTCCCTTGATGTTAGTCAGTGGTTGGTTCCCCACTCTTCATGCCCCCCAACCTCTGCCTTGTTTCAGGCTCTGCACTTTACAGGTCTGCCTGGAAGATGCGCTCCAGCCTCCCCACCCCCCAGCCCTGAGTGATGCAGGGGTGAGTGGACACCTGATGCCCTGCACAGTGGAGGAGCCTCTTGCAGGACGGGTGTCCTTGTACTTGAATGCACTTTGCCTCGTGAGGTCTGGCACCCAAACCTGCCCTCTCCCATCAGGCTATGCTTACACTGGGGCTAGCAGATGACCAGATGGCCAGCGCACTGGAAGCAGTTCTCCTGCCCAACCCAGCAGTTGTCTGATGGAAAAGACGCCAAGATCCCCTCCCACCAGGCTGTGTGCAGGGCAGAGCTTGGTGCCACCCAGGCAAAGGCACTTAGAGTCCTGTGTGTACATATAGCCACCGCTCAGGCACCAATTCCTGGTGTCAGTTCTCCTGCTCGGTCAATAGCGATCACGAGGCCTCAGGCACTGTGAGGGCCCGACCACCGGGACCCACTGTGGACACCACCAATGCCTGTCTGTGCTCTGCACCTCCCGACGGGCTGGCAGGAACTGTCAGGTCACCATCGCAGGTGAAGGGATGCCCTGTGCAACCCTGCCTGCTCCTTGTCCCCTTGGTGGTGAGTCCCCAGACAGACTCTGGCACCAACTACCTCCCCCCACCGCTCGTGGGAACAACCTCACAAAGGACCCATCCCGAGAAGTCTGACCCTGGAGTGGTCCGAGGAGAGGTGGCGAGATGGGGCCTTGGTACAGGGTTGACATCCCCTGTCCCACTGGTTATGAGGAGCCACCCTGGGGGTATTCGGTGTGCACTCAGCCCTGGGCTCAAGGCCACAGTCCAGCTGCTAGAACTTTTACTGGTTTGGCAGGGGATGTGGAGAGGAATTTCCTGGCAGTTGAGAAGATCCAGGCATGTGGATCACGGGAGGAATAGAGGGAAGTGACTTCTTTCCTTTGCTATCATCTGGGGGATGACCAGCCTAGGGTGAAGAACAGTAAATACCAAGGCGGGGGTGGGTGGATGCCAGGGTCTCCCCGGTAGCTGACAAAACCTCAGGCAGTGGACAAACATTGGCCCAGGATTCAGCAGGAGTGACTGAACATAAAAGACATTGAACGTTCCTCCAATTCGGGCCTGACCTGCTGGCATCAGAGGTCCTCTTGGGAAAACTTGCATCCCTGACACAAGGGCCAGGGAGACCGGGAGGCAGGCCCCTGAAGACCAGGATTCCCCAGACATCTCTGAAGTTCTGAGCCTGTGGCAGCAGCCTGCCCACCCTACCCCATAAAGAGCTGGTGTCCCCCCACCTGCAAGGGAGCAAACGGACTGGATTCCTTCATCACAGGTGCCCTCCATCCCAGGAATCAGGGGAGCTGGCCACCCCTGATCTGTTGCAGGACCCAAAGCACTACTAGCACCCAGGAACCATGGGAAGAAGTGGTCATCTACTGCCCTGCCGCCAAGGAGAGCAAAGTCACTGTGCAACACAGGCCGGGCTCACTGAGTCTGGTGAAGGAGACAGACGACCCCCCCTCCATCCCCACTGCCCAGAGACTGCAGCAGAGCTCGTGGTATTGCACTCAGCGGCCAGGAGCCAAGGTCCAAGACGAGGGCTGCTGCCACCCAAGAGGTGGGACCCACAAGGCACGACAGGTGGTCAATACAATGTGGCCTCCTGGGGGCTCGATGGATGGGCAACCAACCAAGTACAGTCCAAGATGACACTGCAGTAAAGAGGTCAAGATCCCTCAACCAGGTTTGGCCCCAAAGCCAGTTCTCAGATCTGGAACCAAGGAACGGGGATGGGCGGGTCCCCGGGGGAAGGACCACAGCAAACAGACACCGGGAACGACCCCAGCCCCTCCCAAAGGGACCTCGGGCTCTGAGACGGTGAACCCACGCAGGGAGGTGTGACCACCAGAGGGGTGCAGGTTGCCAGACCTACGGTCAACTTGACACCTACGTGAGAGACCCAGTTTACTGTGACTCTGCAGCCACTTCAGGAGGACCCCATAGGCTGGGGTTTCTGGGCACATGGTGTCAAGGGGCAAGAGACACGGTGACAGTCCCGAGGATTTGTCAGTCAGTCTTGAGCTGGGAGAGCCTAGAATGCGCAAGAGTCCACTCCATGAAGTCCTTCACCATGAGTATGGGATGGCAATGCGCACTCCAGAAAGCCCTCCCTGCTCCTCAGTGTCACAAACTAAATAGCTGGACCCATTTAGTGGGCCCCAGCTTGGAATCTGGACGCCTCCCACAGCGGTGGGCTGCTGCAATACACTCCAACCTGGGCCTGACTGTGCAGGCTCAGTTGCTTGTCTGCGGTTCCCCTCCTGGTGGGGCTCAACCACGAGTCCATGGAGGGCAGCCCACTGACTGTGGTGGCCCCTGGATCCTTCCAGAGTGTCAGTGTGAGGGGAGGAGTCATTTTCTCTTGTTCCTTGTGGGGTCTCCTGGGCTGTAAATCTCCATCACTCCTGGGGGATGGGTTTCTATGCTGGGGGCTGAGGCATCGTGGGGTCCCTGTCCAAGCCATGTGAGGACAGGCCAGCTGCTGTGATGAGCAGAACCCACCCTGAGGGAACCTGCATGTGGTTTCTCATCGGTTGGCCCTCCTAGGTCCCCATGGTCTGAGGCTCCTGCCAAGGAGAAGACCGTGGTGGCTAGTTGTCCAACATCGTTGTCTTGTCACAGGTGGTTTTCTCCCTGTTCTTCTGGTCCTTGTGCAGGTGAAGACACCCAGACAAGCAGGCAGAAGAGGGTTTTCTCCTCTGGCCACCAAACAGGCACCCTCTGCTTTGAGAGGTAGGAGCGCTTGCAGCCCCTTCTTACACAGGGATCCCACCCACACAGTTGAGATTTGTGGCACCCAGGAGGAAAGGGTTGGGTTGGTTGAGACACTGAATGGTGGAAACTGGCAAGCCAGGGATCCAGTCACATACCCCATTAGAGGACATAGCAATGGCCATGCCCCAGGGGTCAACCAGGCTCTATGGTAATTAACACAGACCCAGTGAAAAGGGTGACCCTTTGTCACCCAGCAGGTAAAGGTTCAGCCGAATGATGATGCTCGGGGCCAGCCAGTACATGAGGACATGGCACACTCGACTGGTTGGGGGAGTGGACACGGGAGAGCCTTTGCAGAAGGCCATTTGCTGGCATGTGTCAGCACCTCGGGTGTGAGCCCTGTGCCCCGGGCCTCCTCCTGTATGGTTCAGTCAGTGAGGGTGTGTTCACGTCAAGTGCTTGTATTGGCACAGTGAGTTTTCCCTTCCCTTCCTTCAGGAGGGAAGAGTCAGTACCTTGTGGGACCCCCGACACTGGGAGGTGAAAACAGACACATGAAGATGTGCAGACACGGAGGAGTGGGCCTGAGGTGCTGGGAGTGGAGAAGTCATCCCCCCACACCCTCTTGCCCCTGCGGAGAGATGTGCAGACAAGGCTGACCCTCTGTCTTCATTTGCCAGCAGTCATGTCAGGATTTACTGGGTAGATCACACTACCAACCATGTTGGTTCAGGAGGCCGGCAGCCGAGGTCGAGGTGTCAGCTGACATTGGCTCTTGTGAGGGCTGTGGAGAGAGCCTGTCCCATCTCTCCCCGCTTCCCTTCCAGGGCATTGCTGGCCATGGTGGGCGTGTCTGGGCTTAGAGAATTCTGCCTTTCTCTTCACCCCAGTTCTTCCGTGTGCTTGTCTGTCTCTAAATGTGTCCTTTGTATGGAGACAGCCATTCTGTTAGAGGAGGGTCCATCCTAATGAGCTCCCTGGACCTCTATCAGCTCTGTGAAGACCTTTCCTTTGTCTGTAAGGTCACGCCAAGGTACTTGGGAATGAGACTCCAGCACCTGGATTTGAGGGAACCCGATGTGACTCCTCACACCCTACAAAGGCTCTGAGGTAGGAACACACTGGAATGTTCCAAGGATGGAAGGGTGGCCTTAATGGCTACTGGAGGTGAATCCAGGGGTGAGGAGAGCAGGCTGCCAGGGCAGGAGCCAGATCACATGGGGCCTCGTGGGCCTGTGAGAACTGTGGCTCTTCTGTGCTCAGGGAAGGAAAGGCCCAGGAGGCCCTAGGATGGGTTCCTCTGGGACCTTGTCCCCGTCCTCACAGCCACATGGAAACGGAGGCTCCCTGCGAGGTGCTGAGACTCTGCTGAGGTTCAGGCCCGCTGCTCTGCTCTTCTGCCTCCACCCCACTCCCTCCAGGTACAAGGAAAGAAGTGAGAATGGAGGTGTGTGTGGTCAGGTCCCCTGCAGTCATGGGCTATCTCTATCTCTTAGCACCTCATCAGCTGTGAAATGAGGTGACAGTAACCTAGCCGGTTATTTGAGGCTTGAATTCTGTGATCCCTGTGTGGTGCTGTCCCAGGCCCTGGCGAGGACACAGAGATCACCTGTCCCAGTAGTTCCTGCTCTCCTTTGTTCTTTCTCTAGGTTCTGGGCAGGGGCCGGGGCATCTGCTGACAGTGGAGGCCATAGTGTGGGAAGGGCTGGGAGGAAGGTGGCTCCCAAAGGCATGGGGAAGACTCCTGGCAGGGCCGTCTGAGGTCCAGAGTGACCCCAGGGCCGAGACCAGAAAGGTGCAGCCCTTGACTCAGATGTGGGATCTGCAGAGCATGGGTAGGGATGGGACCCGGGAGCTGAGGAGTCTTTGTTAGCTGAGGCTCAGGACAGCAAGGGTCCCTGGGCTGGGAGATGGTGGCACGAGGTGCCTGACCACCACTCTGGGCCTCAGTCCCCGTTTATGCTCTGAGAGTCAGAGGTGGGTCCAGGTCTGCAGGTGGCCCTTGTGTCTGTGTGTGTGTGTCCCCATGTGTGTGTGTGCATGCCCGGCAGAGACCACGAGAGGCCGCACAGCACCCAGCCTGGGTTCCCCACCCACACTTCCTACAGCTGGGCCTGAGCAAGTCCCCTGACTCCCCAGGGATGAGGCCCCACTGCATCCCCTCTCTGCTGGTGAGTCGCTTGCGGACCTGATGCCCACAGGCTCCCCACTGGGGCCCTCCTGCTCTGTCCCTGCGGCCTGCAGTGGGCAGACTGAGAGCTGCCCGTGGCCTGGTGGGTTCGTGGAGCACCAGGCCTCTCCCTTTCGTTTAGCTCCCTCCCTCATTGGCCTTGCCCCCAATTCCCTTTGTTGAGGTGAGCCCTTCTGAAAGTCTCAGCCAGTGGGCCCAGTTCACCTCGGGTCCCCTCTGTGATACGGTCTTAGGCTCTAGCAGGTATGACTTTGAACACCTTGTTCTCCTTCTGTGTCTTGTCTTTGCACACAGGTCTGTGGACATTGGGGACACTTTGCTGTGCCCAGAAAACCTAGGTCCCAACAAGGTGGAGGCGCTGGAGAATGAAGCCCTGCTACCCAGGCTTCAACAGAAGTACTTGATGCGCTGGCCAACCCCCGCTGGCTGCTGCAGCCCGTCCTGGGGAGGGCCGGGAAAGACGTCTTCCAGGTGGACATCCTCAAGCACCTGATCCCCTTTGGGCGGGAGGCCTGCCAGACTGAGCTCTGGAGAGGAAGGTGACGGAGAGACCAGCTCATGGTGACACTACCTAGTCTCCACCATGCCCTAGGCATGCCCATCTGGTTCTGTCTGAATCGGCCCTGCCCTGCGGTGGGCTGGCTACTTGGTGCAAGACTAGGGGCAGAGACTCCCCTCATGCAGTGCTGCTCTGGACTCAGCAAGAGTCTCTAGGACTTTGACCTTTACAAAAAGATGGCATCACCACTCATTTTGGCCCTGCTGGGTCTGGGTGCTTGAGAGAAATGTGTTGTTAGGAAACCGGTTAGTGTCTTTCCCTCTCTGTTCTGGTCCAAACTCCCCATTTTGAAACAGTGTCCAGGGAGTGATTGGGGAGGCCGGCGGCTGGGTTGAGTGTCTTCAGGCAGAGAGGCCCACAGGCCCAGAAACAGGCAGCAGTCTGTCCTTGCAGGTGATCCTTGGCCTGCTGTAAAGTGTCCCTTGGCTCACAAAGCATATGTGTTGGATCGGTGCCTGGCAGCCTCACGTCCAAAGATAGGCTCCTAAATACACCTCTGAGGGCAGAGCGACAAGGGCTGGTGTTCATCTTGTGGAAACTTTGTACTTGTCTTTGGGTTTGGGGTCATGTGTTTTCAAGGCCCTTGGCAGTGGCATGACCCTGTTTTCCGATGAACCTCTTGGGGAGGCCCCTGGATCAGGAGCTGGAGACACTCAGCTGCTGACCAGAAACTTGTGGCATCGTTGGGGGACCCATAAGGAGCCCCTTCCACTTCAGAGTACATGACTCATGGGAGGTGACACCCTCAAGATCAGGAGCCCAGCTGGGCTGTCTGTTGAGTGGCAGGCAAGGCCCAGGGACCAGCCCATCCTGGGCTCGCCTTAATGCTTGGCTTATGAGCCAGACCCTTGGCCGAGTGTGTGAAATGCTGCTGCTTCAGATGAAAAGGGACCACAGGGACTGGACTGAAGCCTGCCTGGGGTATGGGCTTCCAGCCTTATCTGGCTCACCCAGTGCTGTGTGTGAATAGTATGGACAGATAGAAAGAACACAGACTTTCAGTTCTTGTTTGATTCTTTATTTAGTCCAATGGAGTTTTGCTTTACTTTATTAGAGTCAGAAATCAATTTTTGATTACAAGATAGTGCTCTTGAGTCTCCCTAGGAATCTGGGAGCTCAGGGAATGGGCTTGTCCTTGACCTGCTCACAGAGGACACACATAATCTGAGGACTCTCCCTGCTCCTCCTCCACCTCAGGGGCCTTGTTTGGGGCCATGACAGAAAGGACTGTCATCAGGATGGAGTAACAGGTGTTGTACAAAGCCATCACTGATTCGTAATCTGTGTACTCTGGCGGGGCTCTAGGCAGTTCCCCTGGGTTGTCCCTTCCAGCAGTAGCCGGAGGTACAGACATGGCATTGCTGGATGTACCCTCTCCACTGGGGCCGCCCTGCTTACTGGGGAGATGGTTGCCCCAGTCCCCCTGGCTACACTGCCCATAGACCAAAGGCGAGAGAGCACAAATGAGTGCAGGCTGGGGGTTCTGTGAGCAGCTGGGGTTCCCTTCTGGACTTCCTTGCCTGCCTCTTGGGTGCACTGGTTGTGATGGAGTCGAGGAGAGTGTCTGATTGCTACCACTTGCTTCTTTCTCTTTGGGGTCGCTGTTGCACAGGTGGTGGGCTGAGCAGTTGTTCTGGGGCCAGCTTTCCTCTGGATGCTCTGCAGGAGGAGAGGCTTGTCTCTCTGAAAATTGGAGTTGCGATAGATCTGAAAGGAAATGAATCACTTTCGCCATGGTGGGGTAGAGGAGCTTTTCCTCCCCGCTCTCCTCCCCACCACTGTCCTGGCCTTGCCTAAGTATGGAGATAAGGTCTCTTCATTCCTGGCATGTTATGAAGTCCTATCATATTGCTCCTCGCTTGAGGGCGGATTTTACTGAACCCATAGAGGTTCAGTTCACGGATGAAACTCTTCACACTGTCTTGAAGATCCTGTCTGAGCCTCTGTGCTGGAGGACCTCCATCTGGAAGAGATCTGCCTCGATGACCACCGTGTCACCCTTGTCGTTCCAGTGCACAGAGGTGAAGGCCGCATCCTCCAAGATCCTCCAGAGCTTCCTGGGGAAGGACAGCTGGAGGACAGCATTGTTCTCTTCCTCGTTGGCCATTTCTGGGTTCGGGCCCTGTGGAGGCAGACTGTCATGGAGGCCTGGATTGGGGCTCTCGAGTTGGTTACCCTGCTTCTCCAGAGCCTCCTTTGAATCCACGTTTGGATCTGGGGAGGAATCACAGGGATCCCCTGCTACGGGCTCCCCATCAGTTGATGGGGCCAGCAGGGCTGCACGTTCCTCATGGAGACTCAGACTAGCCATGGAGCCAGTCTAGCTCAGGAACATTCTCTACCCAAGCAGTGAATGCTCAAGGCAGAAGGGCCTCAGACCATGGTCGGGATGCCCCATAAATAATCTCTGGAGATTCTAGAATCTGTGTTGCTGGCCAGGCAGCCAATTAAGTGGTCAGCCCCCTTATTGTTTCATGATGTCACAGAGGTGATGTGGAGAGGCAGCCCTCCCAGTGTGGGTGAGGGGGGATGGAGACAGAGATGGGATCCCCAGTTTGTCTCTTGTCTGAAAGTACAGAAAAGTACATTTCAGGTTGCCTGCAAAGGCTCCCATCTGTGGTCAGGCCCCTTGTTTCAGGGAGTCAGGCCCTGGATGGGTTGACAAACGTGTCCCTGGCTCCACTCCCTCACTACCAATGGGCAGGCTTCTGCTGAAGGGCCAGGTCCTCGCGAGTCCTGGTTTGGCTACCACCGAGAGATATCCCAGGGGTCAGACGGGCCCCTGGCAAGTGTCCCTCCCAGAAGATGGGGTTCGTAGCAGGTTGTTTTGGGCTAGCCTGAGTTGGCGGTCCCACCTCTCCACCCCTCGGCCCCAGCCTTGCCCCTTTTTGGGCTTTGATCTCTTCTGGCTGGTATTGCTGGTTGGTCGGTCCTGCTCTGCTGCTGCTGCTGCTGCTAAGTCACTTCAGTCGTGTCCGTCTCTGTGTGACTCCACAGACGGAAGCCCACCAGGCTCCCCCGTCCCTGGGATTCTCCAGACAAGAATACTGGAGTGGGTTGCCATTTCCTTCTCCAATGTGTGAAAGTGAAAAGTGAAAGTGAAGTCGCTCAGTCTTGTCCGACCCTTACTGACCCCACAGACTGCAGCCTACCAGGCTCCTCCATCCATGGGATTTTCTAGGCAAGAGTACTGGAGTGGCTTGCCATTGCCTTCTCCGCGGTCCTGCTCAGATGGCCCCAAGGCCATCTGTTGTCCTGCTCCCTTGCCCCCCAGGTCGAGCTCTCCCCAGAGTAGGGCTGTGCTCGAGCACAGTGGGAGTGACCTCACATTCCACTTGACTATTCCCCAAACACCTGAGACACAGACTCCTCATGACGCTGTGTGGGAGGGCACAGTCAGGTGCTCCACTGAGTTTGCAGCCTCCCCAAGCTCCACCTACCCCCAGATGTCATTCCACTGCAGATCACAGGCTGCTGTCTTCAGTTTCCATTTCTTCCCATAAAGACCACTCTCGTGGTCCTAGAGTGCTCACTTGGAAACACCTGTGTGTGTGTGCTTTTCTCATCCCCCTCCCAGAGCCTTGAATTCAGCCTCCCTGAGGCTACCTCAAAATTCCTGTTTCCTTTTGTCAATGGGTTAGATTGGCTTCTGCTACCCCTGTTCCTGGCCTGCCATGTCCAACTTGGGTCTCCGTGGGTACCTGCCCTTTGAAGGACTTGATTGGGGGCTCAATGTACAGCCTGTTCTGTTGAAAACAAGCACTTCACTGGTCTTCAGTGAGGCCAGCTCTGATCTTCTCCACCCCTGCCCCTGTCCCCGCCATCACAGTGGACATGTTTCCCCTTACCCAGATGGCAGGTACATCGAATGATTTCAGGTATATCATGAATCAGGCACTTTTCAAGGGGCCTCCTTTAGACACACTCACTCCCAGGGACATGTCTGACTCATTGAGCTAGATGTGACCAAAGGAAGCCCCCGTCTACCTGTGAAAATGGATGAGAGTCCGGGTGTGGGATTGGACGAAACCCCAGTGAAAGTCACCTGTGTTCACTGCACATGGGCAATAGGGCAGTGGATTTGGAGATGCATGTTCTCTGACCTTTGTGGGCCACTGTTCTTCAAAATCACCATGTGGGGGACAGACTGGCACCTTGGAAAGGCCCACGTGTGAGGACCCTAGAGCACTGTACCCCTAGGGACAGTGTTCCCCTAATTCTGCCACTCAGTAGGGTCATTTGCCCTGTGTGAGGGCCGTGGCCTAGTGTCTGAAAGGGGAGAGCCAAGAGGGTGTGGAAGAAGCTCGCCCAGGGGCCTTTCAGTCTGAGGTCTGGTGGCTAGAATGGAGCTCGCAGGCCTTGACCTGTGCTTGCTCCCTTGCCTTTGAGCTCCTAAACAGGTTGACAAAGCATTCCTTCAGGTAATTTCATGTGACTGGGACATGACTCTGGAGGCTATGATCATTGGTGGGGGCCCCTGGTGGCTCCTCCAAAGGGGACCAAAGACTGTGGTATCTGTGGCAGCCTGGCTAGGTGGCCTTTCCTGCTCCCATCCTCACCCCACTCAGGGTCCCTTCTCACACTTTGGGTCCTGTGAGAGCTGCCTTTTCTGGTCCCCCTCTTCCAGGCACCACCCGGGCCCTGGCACTGGGTTTGTGTGGCACCAAGGAGTCTTTGTCAGCTCTGGCTCAGGACACTTGCATTGTGCAAACACAAGCCCTCATGACGTCCAAGGCCTGCCTTTCTCAACCTTGCTCTTCTGCCCCTGAACTTGGCATTCCTGCCCCAGTGTCGCCAGCCCAGTGGCCCTCCAGCTTCTCCCTACACTCACTGCGGCTGGGGAGACCTGGAGCCTGGGGGGGTCTGCCCATGTTACCTTCTCTCCCGTATCTGAGGAGGCTCCTGTAGGGGCCTTATCCCAGTGGGCACTGGAGCCATACAGTCAGGCCCTCCATCCCTCCTTCTCAGCGAGGAGCTGGCCAGCCTGGCAGGTTCAGTTGGGCAGGAGGCCCCATGGCAGCAGCAGGGACAGGGCGCCACCCTCACGTGAGAGGCGCTGGGACTGGACAGAGACGCTGGTCCCCTGCAGAGTCAGTTCTCAGCAAACCCCAGAGCAGTCCCACAGTGCTTCTGATTCTCCCTGTCCCCTTCCTTCCATGGGCCTGCTTTTTGTCACCTCAGAGGCATCGTGTAGCACTGAGAAGAGGAAGGCGGGAGAAGTCGGAAGGTTGGGCAGTGGCCTGGGGTGGGCGGGAAGGGCGGGGGCTCCAGAGGAATTGAGACCAGGGCTCTGAGCCCACCCCAGCCCTCACTAGCACGTGGTCCTGGAAAGATGCCCAAGCCCTGCGGCCTCAGTTCTTCATCTGGGAGGCGAGTGGGTGTGAGGAACCCCGTGTGTTGGGCTGCAGGATGGGCCTGAGGGACAGGACAGAGCTTGCAGGACCTGGCAGCTGTTGGCACTGTGATGGCGGGGCAGGAATCTCTCACATTGCTGCCCCCAGACACTCTTCCACTCTCCACTGTGGGATGGGATTGGCTGCTTTGTGGTTCAGACATGTCAGAGAATATGACCCTCAATAGGATGTTGAATAGCTAATCAGCCAAACAGGATATTTCATAAATAAAACTAAGAAACTTTGCTACTTAGACCATAGTGGACCATAGTGTTTGTTGCTCAGTCTTGTCCAACTCTTTGCAACTCCATTGCCAGTCTCCTCTGTCCATGGAATTCTCCAGGCAGGAATACTGGAGGAGTGGGTGGCCATGCCCTTCTCCAGGCGATCTTCCTGACCCAGGAATTGAACCCAGGTCTCCCACAATGTAAGCAGATTCTTCATCATTTGAGCTACCCAGTAAGCCCCATTTCCAGCTAAAGAACCTGTTAAATTTGGGTGTGGAGGACTGTTCCAGAAGGACCCAAGCTGCTCTAGGAAATAGAAGCAAGAACCACTCTTTGCCTCTGCCTCAGCTGGTCTTCCAACCAAACCATTATTTTCCTTCATTGCAACCCCAACGAAGGTCGAGTCCTTGATTACGATGGCCAGTTACAATCAAGATAATTTAAAGCTAATTAACACTCTGGGTTCCAGATCCCATTGACCATGAATTTCTTGGGCACCACTTCAATGGAGTGCGAAGGAGTTCTGCAAAATTCCTAGCAGATATGGGGTATGAAAACACCTCCTTTGCCCGTGTGATCAACAGCAATGCGACAAGAGCCAGGACCTGTTCCTTTCTGCCCCAGAAAGAGATCTCTATGGGCTTTATCCAAAATGCAAAAGGATACCTCACAGCAATGATCCATGTCAGAATTTCCCATCACCCCAAAGACACACTGTCTGCAAGTCTGAGGGCTGCCACCACCCAGCCTCATCACAATCACGTCCCACAGAAGGAACCCAGCTTCTCAAAGCCCCAAACTGCCCTGGCTCAGCCACTGACACTCCAGTGCTCCTCCTGGAGCCCTATCACCCTGCCCTGTGTTGCCTTGTTCAGTGCAACTAGGGGATATCTCTCCACCTTCCTCGTGTGACTGCGGCTCCTAGACCATCGCTCTATGTGTGAAGGTGTCCAGCTTCTCCTAGTGTCCCCACTGCTAACATGGCCTTTCACAGAGCAGAGGCTCCATAAAGGTCTTCAGAATACATGAGCCAGTGAGCAGGGGGCTCAATTAATTATTTGCTACTTCCTTAAATAACCCAAATAAACAGAGACAATTTAGTTTTTGAAAGTGACACACAAGAAGGACAGAAGCAAGAATTCATTATGATTACTTTTATCATCTAATTCTTCCCCATCAATATTACTGCTAAGTAAGCTCACATTTCCAAAACATTTCTAATTCCAATTCTATTTCATCCTGTTTGGGACCACAAAACACAATGGAAGAGTTTCCAATCTCTTTTACAAAACTGCAAAACTCTTGTTCTTGAACTGGGTAAGTACAAATACACTGTGATCAACATCATTCGCAAAGCTAAGACACTGAAGTGTATTTACCCTTCTGTGAAAACAATGAAAACAATAAAAGCTTTAAAATTTTCTAAGGAAAACAGTGATGAATCTCCATGTCATCATAGAGAACAGGAACCCAAAGATGCTATGCACCAGTTTCCCCAACTGGCCCGGGCTCTCATTTCTGAGAAGGCTGACCACTCCCTCTTCAATCACAGAGGGAAGGATCAGACAGGCTGCTGCTCTGGCTCAGGCTGCTGAGTCCTCCTCCCTCGCAGCCTCTGAAGACAACGGTGGGAATGCCCTCAAAACCCTTTGTTTGACTCTGAGCAGAAACGCCATGACTTGCCACTTGCTAGTCTCCGCATCGGGCCAGGGACCCCACAGGAACTCATAGTGGGCAGGGTGGCTGTCAGGTACCTGCCGGTACTCCAGGTACTCTTCCTGCACCCACACTTGGGTCAGCAGCTCCCTAGGCTCCCCAAAGACGGAGTGCTCACTCCCAACACACAGCCCTATCTTGCTGAGTGCTCCCCAGACCGCCTCCTCAGGGGCGGGGTCTCCATTCCACATGATCAGGATGAGGAGGCCGGCCTTGGGCAGGCCCTGCCCACCGCTCTGCATCGCATCGCAGGTGAGGCCCAGGGTGGGGACCATGATGTAGATGTGCTCCCTGGGGTCCACCTCCTTCACCTCCACCCCAAAGGCCAGCTGCAGGCACTCCGAGGCTTGGCTGAAGACCACCGGGAAGTGCTCCTGGTTATCCCTGAAGACCTTCTTCAGCATTTCCGCCTGGGAGGTCAGTTCTTTGGCTTGATACTTGAGGAACGGGAACTTCACCAGGCTCCTGCCACCATCTCATTAAGAGCTTCCTGGGGCAAGGCCTCCCCAGGGGTGGAGCAGGAGACTGAGGGGACAAGGCTGAGGGGGATGCAGCCTCTCCTGCCTCAGCCCCCAAGAGCTGCGCCTCTACCCGGCCCTGGGCCTCGCCTCGGTCCTGAAGGTCTTCCTCAGGCTTGCTCAGCTCACTCATCTCGACCACAAGCACGGTGCCTGGGATCAAACCACAGACAGGAGTGAGGCAGGGGGACCGATGGGGACCACCCATCTTGGGGAGAGTCAGGGTGTGAGCAGCCTCGGCTGAGAAATGCACCCTGGGCAGTCTGACACAGGCCACTTACAGTTCTCCCCTTGAGGGGTGCTCTCAGATCTCACAGGGGCGTGCCTCCGGAGTGGCCAGTCCCCTGGCTACCTGACGGAGGAAGTGAGGTGGCTCTCCAAGGTGCAGGAAGCACAGCCTGAGATTTCTGGGGTTGACTAGGTGGGGGGAGTAGGCCCTCGTGGGTCCCCTCTGTTCTGGAATGGGGAGCCCCTGGTGCCCACTTAGGGCACGCTCCTCACCTTGACTCCTGGTACTGCCTGGACCTCCTCTGCTCTCTGAGGACATGGGCCTCAGACCTCTGCCTTCGCCTCCTGGTTCCTGGAGCTCCTATGAGAGAAATGGAGGGGGCACCTTGGGGATATCTCATGCATTTCTCAGCCGAGGCCGCTCACACTCCCTCTCATCCTGAGGCCAGTAGTCCCCATCTGTACCCCTGTCTCACTTCCGTGTCTTGTTCAACCCCAGGAATCATGCTCGTGGTCGAGATGAGTGAGCTGAGCAAGCCCGAGGAAGACTTTCAGGATCCAGGCGAGGCCCAGGGCCCGGTGGAGGTGCAGCTCTTGGGGGCTGAGGTGGGAGAGGCTGCATCCCCCTTGGCCTCCTCCTCCACAGTGTCCTCCTCAGCCCCTGGGGAGACCTTGCCCCAGGAAGCTCTGAAGGAGAGCATAACTAACCTGATGAAGTTCCTGCTCCTCAAGTATTTAGCCAAGGAGCTGACCTCCCAGGCAGAAATGCTGAAGAAGGTCCTCAAGGATAACCAGGAGCACTTCCCGGTGGTCTTCAGACAAGCCTTGCTGTGCCTGCAGCTGGTCTTTGGTGTGGAGACGAGGGAGGTAGACCCCAGGGAGCACACCTACACTACGGTCCCTGCCCTGGGCCTCACCTGCGATGTGATGTAGAGCAGTGGGCAGGGCCTGCCCAAGGCCGGCCTCCTGGTGCTGGTCCTCAGGGTGATCATGAGGAATGGAGACCCCGCCCCTGAGGAGGCGGTCTGGGGAGCACTCAGCAGGATGGGAGTGTGTGTTGGGAGGGAGCACTGTGTCTTTGGGGAGCCCAGGGAGCTGCTGACCCAAGTGTGGGTGCAGGAGGGATACCTGGAGTACCGGCAGGTGCCTGACAGTGCCCCTGCTCACTACGAGTTCCTGTGGGGTCCCTGGGCCTATGGGGAGACCAGCAAACAGCAAGTCATGGCATTTGTGCTCAGGTTCAGACAAAGGGCTTTGAGGACCGTCCCACTCCTGTCTGCAGAGGCTGCGAGGGAGGAGGAATAGGGGGCCTGAGCCAGAGCAGCAGCCAGTCTGATCCTTCCCTCTGTTATTGAAGAGGGATCAGTCAGCTTCTCAGAAATAAGGGTCCAGGCCACTTGGGGGAACTGGTGTGTAGCAATTTTGGGTTTCTGTTCTCTACAATGACATGGAGATTCATCTCTGTTTTCTTTAAAAAATTTTCAAACTTTGATTTCATAGAAGGGTAAATACACTTCAGTGTCTTAGCTTTGTGAATGATGTTGATCCCAGTGTGTTTATGGTTACCCAGTTCACGAATGAGTTTTGCTGTTTTTGAAAAGAGATTGGGAACACTTTCATTGTGTTTTGTAGTCCTGAACAGAATACAATGGCAGAATTATTTTGAAAATGCGAAGTAATTTAGAAATAATATTAAATGGAGAAGAATTATATAATAAAAGTAATCATAGTGAATTCATGCTTCTGTCCTTTTCTGTCATTCGCAGTAACTAAATTATCTCTGTTTATTGAATTTTATTGGGTAATTAAAGAAAGTATCAGACAATCTGAGCCCCCTGCTCACTAGCTCATTTATTCTGAAGACCTTTACAGAGCCTCTGCTCAACAAAAGGCTGTGTTAGCAGTGAGGACACTAGGAGAAACAGGACACCCCCACACTTAGAGTGATGATCTAGAAGCCACAGTCACAAGAGGTTTGTCTTGGGGGTGAGGGGAAACTCTGAAATGGATCATTGCTGTGAGGTGTCCTTTTGCTTCTTGGATAAACCGCAGAGAGATCCCTTTCTGGGGCAGGAAGGAAGGGGTCCTGGCTCTTGTCCCATAGCTGTTGACCACAAGGATGAAATAGGTGTTTTCTACCCACCATCTGCTAGGAATCCTAGAGATATGTGAATCTTGCTCTTTTATGTATGGCCCAGTATTCCCTGTGCTAGCCCTCCTCTCTTTGCCCTGGGAAGCTGATTAACAAGTACATTGAAATGACAGTTAATTTGGTCATCTGGACTTTATTATTTTTACTTGTGAGCATGGTCTAGATTTTATTTGGATGAAATGAGTGAAGATAAGCTCCAAAAGTTGACAGGACCTGCTGGGTGACTAGAATCCTGGGATCTTTGAGTGAGATGTGCCCAGCTGGGAAAGACACTGCTCCCCATTCCCAAACCCTCACAAGCACCCAAATTGAATAATATATCCCCGGGGAGGAAAACACACAGAACAGCAATTTTGAGTGGTTTTCTATTCCGTTTCCTATTGAGCTATCAATTCTCAGAGGTGTCTTAAAAAGAAAACAATTTCCAGAGGAGAGAGGGACAGAGTCTGAGATCCAAATAACACAAGAAATAAGTAGTAGCCAGGAAAGATGCAACATCCGCCAGCGTCCCTGGGTTCAGACAGGTTCAGAAGTGTGGAGGCAGCAGAGACACAGGTTAAGGCTGTGCCTGGCATCAAAAGGCAGGAGCGAGTTCCGAGCCTAAGGAGGTGGTGAGGTCACTGCAGTGGGGGCTGCGAATGGGTGCAGGGGGCTGAAGGGGCAGCTCTCCCTGCTGAGTGCCAGAGAACAACAGGAACAGAAGATGTGATTCTGGCCACATATGTGTCAGCTCCCAGATAGTCAGTGGATACTTGGAAAAGGTGGAGAATTTCAAGACCCATGTGACCTGCTCAGACTAGCCTCCCCAAAACAAAGGAGATTTTTAACCACTGCTCTTTGTTGAGCATCTGCTAGGCAGTGTGGAATTGGAGAGATGTCAGGTGTTCAGCCACCTCTTGTCTTACTCTCTCCCTGCACACATGGGGACACGACCTTGCCAGGCCTCTTCACTTAGGAAGGGTCATGTGATGACCTGGGGCCAGTGAATTTTGAGCAGAAGCATTTTTGTCAGGACCGTTTGTTTTGAAGGGACACAGGCACCCAGGGGTTAATCCTCAAGCCAGGACAACACGCAGACACAGACCACTGCGAGTGCGGTTCCTCTCCCAGAGACTAAAGTCCTGCACCTCTGACCTTTGAGAGAGGCTGCCCCACAGGGAGCTGGCTGCAGGAATTCCTCCCACCACACCCACAGTCACACCCCTGCTGCCCCCCCGAGCTGCACTGTCAGCCCCCTCGGGGCTGTGCTCAGTCTCCATCAGGAGGGCAGCAGCCAGCTGCCAAAGTTCCCTGTTGGGGTTGGGGGCATCCTCCTCGTGGGCCCCAGCCCCGAGGCCACCCACCCCTGCTTCCCACAGCACCCCCTCTCCCCTGGAACCTGGCCTTGGGATTTGTCCTGCCTGCCCCCCACTCAGAGCCAATTAGGCCCTGGTCCTGATGACCTCATGTGTGTATCTTTATCTGGAAGTCCCAGAGCAGCATCCCCTTCCACCATGCTTCAGCTGGAGCCAGCAGGACTTGACACAGCGTCTGGGCGATCTCCTCATGGTGGGTCAGTAGTATTCATGGCCATAGAAGTGCAGGGCACATGTCTATGATCCTGAGGTGTATCAGACCATTCCCTATGGAATCCCACATGTTGGAGGAAACTCAGGGTCTTGTGAATGTGACTGTGAGGTCCTGGCTTTTGAGCCTGAGTGTAAGAGGCAGGGGATGCCTGGTCATCCACCTGCGCAGCGAGCTAGGACTTCAGTGTTCCTATTCCAGCTGTTTGAGCAGAGGACAGGCTCTAGCAGATCGCAGAAGTGGTACCCAGGACACTCTCCCAGGTACCAGAGGCTCCAGACTCCAATGAGGATTCAGAAAGGAGCCAGGCAGGAGAGGACTACACGGTCCCAGGGGTACAGGCTGCAAAGAGGGTCAGCCACCCCAGAGAGGTGGAAGCAGTAAGCCCCTATAGATCCCATCAGACCTGCCCGGGGCTGGCCGGGAGAGGGAGCGGGGAGCAGATGCCACTGCAGGTGAGCTGCAGTGGCCTCCATGAGGACATCTGTGCTCTGAGGCCAAGGCCGGGACCACAGCCCCGGGGGCCACTCCAGGATGGATACATGACAGCTCTCAAAGCAGGTACTCCTCATGCCCTTCATTGGATATGACTGCTAGGTGTGGTTGGGTTCTTGTTATGGGTACATAAAAACCTCAGGCCTTTGGCTGCTAGGACGGGAAAAGTGCCCCCCTCCCCGTCCCCACTGACTTATCTGGAGGTCATTTCCAAGATCCAGCATCTTCTGCAGCCGCCTCTGAGTGGACACACACCACCCTGTTCCCAAGCTGATCTTGCCCATGACATCATAGATTGGACAGGTGCCTCCCCGCTTAAGGATTCTCAGTGAATGTTCTGCTCCTCTGAGAAGTCCCTGTGTTTCCTCATGGCTTCGCTGAAGGCTCAGGGTTAAATAATCCGCCTGCGATGTGGGAGATGCAAGTTCAATCCCTGGGTGGGGAGATACCCTGGAGGAAGAAATGGCAGCTCACTCCAGTATTCTTGCCTGGGAAATCCCATGCCAGGGGGCTACATTCCTGGGGTTGCAAAGAGTTGGACATGACTGAGCGACTGAACACTCACATGTGCGCACAGCTAAAGTTTTGCTCTGGACCCTTGTATCCTTGGCAACAATCTGAGTCCTGCTTGGACCTTGACAGACTTCTTCTGTGGTAAATAACACTGGCAGATGTCTTTAAGCAATTTTTGCACAAATACATGGTTCCAGGTCTATACCTGACCTTGGTTGGGGGCTCTTGCTGTAGACCATAGCCCCAGGGGGCCCTCCCAGGAAAAGCAGGTATCTTTTGTGTCTATTCATGAAATTAACTGACTGATGGGTGACAGTACTAGCCGAGGGGGAGTCCAGCAAGCATGACAATAGCAGCCATGACATATCAAGAGCGACCCAGGTCATTCTGAGGGGGGGCATTTCATTTCCTGGTGACACCATCCTCCCCAGTAGACTCTCAATTCAGTTCAGTTCAGTTCAGTCGCTCAGTTGTGTCCGACTCTTTGCGACCCCATGAATCCCAGCACGCCAGGCCTCCCTGTCCATCACCAACTCCCAGAGTTCACTCAAACTCATGTCCATGGAGTCGGTGATGCCATCCAGCCATCTCATTCTCTGTCGTCCCCATCTCCCCCTGCCCCCAATCCCTCCCAGCATCAGAGTCTTTTCCAGTGAGTCAACTCGTCACATGAGGTGGCCAAAGTATTGGAGTTTCAGCTTTAGCATCAGTCCTTCCAATGAACACCCAGGATTGATCTCCTTTAGGATGAACTGGTTGGACCTCCTTGCAGTCCAAGGGACTCTCAAGAGTCTTCTCCATCCTCACACTCTCTGTGCTAGATCCCACCCCTCATCCAGGGTCTCATCTTCATTCCAGGGGAGATGGTGTCTTGAGGGGTTTAGGAGAGTCGCTGTGGGCAGGGTCCAATGTCAGGCTCTCTGTAGAATGGAGACTGTAACAGTGCAACTTCTGAACCTTGATATGAGATTATATTAGGTTCCTAGAGCTGCCCAACAAGGTACCACAAATTGGCGGGTGGGGGCGGGGGTGTGTGTAACTTCTTTCTCTTTCTGCAAGGCTCAAGTGATTTTCTGAAAATCACAGTGCTGGTAGGGCCATGCTCCCTCTGATGGCTCTGGAGGAGGATTTTTATTGTTTCTTCCATCTTGTGATGTCTCCAAGTGCTCCCTGGTTTATGGCTGGATTACTACAGGCTCTGCTTTCATGCACTCATGGCTGTCTCCCCTCTGGACATGCCTATGTTCAATTTGCCCTCTTCCTATAAAGATAACAATCCTATGGGATAGAGTTCAGTTCAGATTAGTTGCTCAGTCATGTCCGACTCTTTGTGACCCCATGGATTGCAGCACGCCAGGCCTCCCTGTCCATCACCAACTCCCGGAGTTTACTCAAACTCATGTCCATTGAGTCGGTGATGCCATCCAGCCATCTCATCCTCTCTCGTCCCCTTCTCCTCCCACCTTCAATCTTTCCCAGCATCAGGGTCTTTTCAAATGAGGCAGTTCTTTGCATCAGGTGGCCAAAGTATTGGAGTTTCAGCTTCAACATCAGTCCTTCCAATAAATATTCAGGACTGATTTCCTTTGGATTGACTGGTTGGATCTCCTTGCAGTCCAAGTTTTCTCTACCACCACAGTTCAAAAGCATCAATTCTTTGGTGTTCAGCTTTCTTTATAGTCCAACTCTCACATCCATACATGACCACTGGAAAAACCATAGCCTTAACTAGACAGACCTTTGTTGGCAAAATAATGTCTCTGCTTTTTAATATGCTGTCTAGGTTGTTCATAACTTTTCTTCCAAGGAGTAACCGTCTTTTAATTTCATGGCTGCAGCCACCATTTGCAATGATTTTGGAGCCCCCCCAAATAAAGTCTGCCACTGTTTCCATTGTTTCCCCATCTATTTGCCATGAAGTGATGGGACCAGATGCCATGATCTTAGTTTTCTGAATGCTAAGCTTTAAGCCAACTTTTTCACTTTAATCAAGAGGCTCTTTAGTTCTTCCTCACTTTCTGCCATAAAAAAGTGGTGGTGTCTTCTGCATATCTGAGGTTACTGATATTTCTCCCAGCAATGTTGATTCCAGCTTGTCCTTCATCCAGCCCAGCATTTCTCATGATGTATTCTGCATATAAGTTAAATAACCAGGGTGACAATATACAGCCTTGACATACTCCTTTCCCTATTTGGAGCCAGTCTGTTGTTCCATGTCCAGTTCTAACTTTTGCTTCCTGACTTGCACACAGATTTCTCAAGAGACAGGTCAGGTGGTCTAGTATTCCTATCTCTTTCAGAATTTTCCACAGTTTGTTGTGATCCACACAGTCAAAGGCATTGACATAGTCAATAAAGCAGAAATAGATGTTTTTCTGGAACTCTCTTGCTTTTTCCATGATCCAGAGGAGGTTGACAATTTGATCTCTGGTTCCTCTGCCTTTTCCAAATCCAGCTTGAACATCTGGAAGTTCACAGTTCATGTGCTGTTGAAGCCTGGCTTGGAGAATTTTGAGCATTACTTTACTAGTGTGTGAGATGAGTGCAACTGTGCAGTAGTTTGAGCATTCTTTGGCATTGCTTTCTTTGGGATTGGAGTGAAAACTATGGGATTAGGCCCAGTCTAACGACCTCATCTTAATGTGACTATATCTGCACAGGCCCTATTTTCCCTTCAGTTCTCCTGGCAGCTATGAGATTGAAGATTTCAGCATAACTTTTGGGGATATAATTCAAACCCTAACAAATAAGATATAAGGTGTTACCGGCATATGAAGTGGTGATCCAGAGTAGCTGCTCAGTGACAAGGGGCTATTGTTACTGAGTATCCGAGATGTACCTTCCCCCACATTTTAATATTCCCACATCTATATATGTCTAAGGATCCACTTGTACATTGCTTGATGCATATTCTTCTCTTTCCGGTTACAGTGTTATCAAATGGATGACCTATCTCATGTCTGCAAACATGGTGTAACTTGTTCTATAATAAGATTCAAAAAGCCTCAGCATGTCCATGCCCTGGGAGAATGAGAGGGCAGCTGCCCACAGACAATGCCTGTAGCTACTGGAAACTTAGGAAGCAGAGATCATGGTTCTGACAGAAGTGGGAGACCAAGGGTGAGGTCTAGGGTGTGGGGGAACTGCTTGCTAGCGTGGCTCTTGTGTAGGTTGGACTCCCAAATTCATTTTCTGAGCACCTATGATCTAAGGGGCTGCAGGGAGGCTGAGCTGTCAGGACACAGAGTTTGGGGAGAGCACCACCCCCTTAGAATGCAGAGAGGTCAGGGCAGGGTGGAGTGCTGTGCATGGGGCTGGAGAAAACATTTTAGGAGGTGGCAGGATCCCACTGTAGAAGGGAGACTGTGATAGAGCAATCTATCCATCTGACAAATGTCTACAGCTGCTTGACTGCTCCAAGTGGTACTTCTCAGAGGCGCAGAAGCCTCCCTCCCTACCTGGGATGCTTTCCTGGAGCCTCTGGTGGCAAGAGAGGTCCAGAGCAGAAGCCATAGGGACATCCTGGTGGCTCTAGAGGCCCAGACACAGCCTCCCTATTTAACCGTCCAACAAGAAATGCCACCTACTTGCTTTAGTGGGTAGCTTGCTCCAGGAGAGGTGTTCATCCACTGGCTCCCAGGGACAAGTGACAAGAGGGCCAGAGGGGCCTGGACACACCAATCCCTCTTGTCCCAGCAGGGGCAGTATGCAAATCCTAAGGGACTCCTCCCTGCAAGGGGTGGCCCTTCTGATCTCTGGAGGAAGATGCAGTGGGAGGGGGGGCAAAATTCAAGCAGAATGGAAGCCCCTCCCTGAGCTCCTCAAGCCTGCAAACCCAGCCTCTGCCAGGGAGCTCTCAGGGTACAAAAGACTAGGCACTTATGGAGTCTAGATAAAGGAGCCAGAAACAAAGGGCCCTCTCTGGAAGTGGGTGTGGGTGTGGGGGGTGCATCATATAAGTGAAGTCTTGGGGACTCCAGGGATTTTCTCATTAGTGGCATTCACGATGTGCCCTTTCAGGAACTCGAAAGTGCAGAATTTCAGGTCCAGAGGGCCAGCACAGTAATGCAATTCATGCCCCAACCACTCAAGTCAAGGAAGCTGAAGTCAACAGTTCTATGAAGACCTACAAGACCTTCCAGAAATAACACCAAAAAAAGATGTTCTTTTCATCATAGGGAATTGGAATGCAAAAGTAGGAAGTCAAGAGATGCCTGGAGTAACAGGCAAGTTTGGCCTTGGAGTACAAAATGAAGCAGGACAAACATGAACAGAACTTTGTCAGGAGAAAGCACTTGTCATAGCGGACACCCTCTTTCAACAACACAGGAGATGATTCTACACCTGAACATAACCAGATGATCAATATCGAAATCAGATTGATTATATTATTTCCAGCAGAAGATGGAGCAGCTCTATACAGTCAGCAAAAGCAAAACATGGAGCTGACTATGGCTCAGATCATGAACTCCTTATTGCAAAATTCAGACTTAAACTGAAGAAAGTAAGGAAAACCACTAGACCATTCAGGTATGCCCTAAATCAAATCCCTTATGATTATACAGTGAAGGTGACAAATAGATTCAAATGACTAGGTCTGGTAGACAGTGTGCCTGAAGAACTATTGACAAAGGTTTGTTTGCATCATTGTACAGGAGGTGATGACTAAATAATCCCAAAGAAAAAGAAATGTAAGAAAGCAGAATGGTTGTTTGAGGAGGCTTTACAAATAGCTGAGGAAAGAAGACAAGTGAAAGGCAGAGGAGAAAGGGAAAGATATACCCAACTGAATGCAGAGTTCTCGAGAGTAGCAAAAAGAGATAAGAAAGCCTTATTAGTGAACAGTGCAAAAAAATAGAGGAAAACAGTAGAATGGGAAAGACTAGAGATCTCTTCAAGGGAAAATTTCATGCAAAGATGGGCACAACAAAGGACAGAAACAGTATGGACCTAACATAAACAAAATAGATTAAGAAGAGGTGGCAAGAATATACAGAAAACCTGTACAAAAAAAGGTCTTAAGGACCTGGATAACCAGGATGGTGTGACCACTCAGCTGGAGAAAGACATCTGGGATGTGAAGTCAAGTGGACCTTAGGAAGCATTACCATGGACAAATCTAGTAAGGGTGATGGAATTCCAGTTGTTGTTGTTCAGTCGATCAGTCATATCCGACTCTTTGCTACCCCATGGACTGCAGGCTTCCCTGTCGTTCACTATCACCTGGAGCTTGCTCAAACTCATGTCCATTGAGTTGGTGATACTAACCAACCATCTCCTTCTCTGTCATCTCCTTTTCCTCCTGCCTTCAATCTTGCCAAGCGTCAGGGTATTTTCCAATGAGTCAGCTCTTCACATCAGGTGGCCAAAGTATTGGAGCTTCAGCCTCAGTATCAGTCTTTACAATGAAAATTCAGGACTGACTTCCTTTAGGATTGACTGGTTTGATCTCTTTACAGTCCCAGGGACTTTCAAGAATCTTCTCCAACCCACAGTTCAAAATCATCAATTTTTTGCCATTCAGCCTTCTTTATGGTTCAACTCTCACATCCATACATGACTACTGGAAAAATCATAGATTTGACTATATGGATCTTTATCAGCAAAGTAATGTCCCTGCTTTTTTAATATGCTATCTAGGTTTCAGTTCAGTTCAGTTCAGTTCAGTCGCTCAGTCGTGTCCGACTCTCCGTGACCCCATGAATCACAGCACGCCAGGCCTGAGTCGGTGATGCCATCCAGCCATCTCATTCTCGGTCGTCCCCTTCTCCTCCCGCCCCCAACCCTTCCCAGCATCAGAGTCTTTTCCAGTGAGTCAACTCGTCGCATGAGGTGGCCAAAGTATTGGAGTTTCAGCTTTAGCATCAGTCCTTCCAATGAACACCCAGGATCGATCTCCCTTAGAATGGACTGGTTGGATCTCCTTGCAGTACAACGGACTCTCAAGAGTCTTCTCCAACACCACAGTTCAAAAGCATCAATTCTTCAGCGATCAGCTTTCTTCACAGTCCAACTTTACCATTGCTTTTCTTCAAAGGAACAAGTGCCTTTTAATTTCATGACTGCAGTCACTATCTGCCCCCCCCCATATTAAAGTCTGTCACTGTTTCCATTGTTTTCCCACCTATTTGCCATGAAGTTCTGGGACCAGATATCATGATCTTAGTTTTCTGTTGAGTTTTAAGCCAGCTTTTTCACTCTCCTCTTTCATTCATCAAGAGGCTCTTTAGTTCCTCTTCACCTGCCATAAGTGTGTCATCTGCATATCTGAGGTTATTGATATTTCTCCCAGCAATCTTTATTCTAGTTTGTGATTCATCCAGCCTGGCATTTCCCATGATGTACTCTGCATATAAGTTAAATAAGCAGAGTGACAACATACAGCCTTGAAACACTCCTTTCCCAATTTGGAACCATTGTTCCATATTCAGATCTAACTGTTGCTTCTTGACCTGCATACAGGTTTCTCAGGAGGTCTAATCTAAGGTGGTCTGGTATTCCCATCTCTTTAAGAATTTTCCACAATTTGTTGTGATCCACACAGTCAAAGTCTTCAGTGTAGTCAATGAAGCAGAAGTACATATTTTTCTGGAATTCTCTTGCTTTTTCTATGATCCGATGGATGTTGGTAAATTGATCTCTGGTTCCTCTGCCTTTTCTAAATCCAGCTTGTACATCTGGAAATTCTCAATTCACATACTGTTGAAGCCCAGCTTAGAGAATTTTGAACATTACTTTGCTGGTAGGTGAAATGAGTGCAATTGTGTGGAAGTGTAAATATGCTTTGCCATTGCCCTTCTTTGAGATTGGAATAAAAACTGATCTTTTCCAATCCTTTGGTCACTGATGAGTTTTCCAAATTTGCTGGCATATTGAGTGAAGCACTTTTAGAGCATTATCTTTTAGGATTTAAAGTAGCTCAGCTGGAATCCCATCACACTCGATAGCTTTGTTTGTAGTGATTCTCCCTAAAGCCCACTTGACTTTGCACTCCAGGATGTCTGGCTCTGAGTGATCACACCATAGTGATTATCTGGGTCATTAAGATCTTTTCTTCTGTGTATTCTTGCCACCTCTTCTTAATCTCTTTGCTTCTGTTAGGTCCATACTGTTTCTGTCCTTTATTGTGCTGTCTTTGCATGAAAAATCTCTAATTTTCTTGAAGAGATCTGTTATTTTTCCCGTTCCAACTGATCTATTTCAAATCTAAAAAGATGATACTGTGAAAGTGCTGGGCTCAATATGGCAGTCAATTGAGAAAAGTCAGCAGTTACCACAGGACTGGAAAAGATCACTTTTCATTCCAATCCCAAAGAAGGGCAATACCAAAGCATGTTCAAACTACTGCATAATTGCACTCATTTCACATGCAAGCAAAGTAATGCTCAAAATCCTTCAAGCTAGGCTTCAACAGTACGTGAACCAAGAACTTCCAGATGTTCAAGATGGATTGAGGAAAGGCAGAAAATTAGAGATCAAAATGCCAACATCTGTTGGATTATGGAGAAAGCAAGATAATTCCAGAAAAACATGTACTTCTGGTTCATTGACTACACTAAAGCCTTTGACTGTGTGGATCACAACAAACTGTGGAAAATTCTGAAAGAGATGGGAATACCAAACCACCTTACCTGCCTCCTGAGAAACCTGTATGCAGGTCAAGAAGCAATAGTTAGAACCGAACATGGAACAATGGACTGGTTCCAAATTGGGAAAGGAGTATATCAAGGCTGTGTATTGTCACCCTACTTATTTAACCTATATGCAGAGTACATCATGGGAAATGCCAGGCTGGATGAAGCACAAGCTGGAATCAAGATTTCTGGGAGAAATAACAACCTCAGGTAAGCAGATGATACCACTCTAATAGCAGAAAATGAAGAGGAACTAAAGAGCCTCTTGATGAAGGTAAAGAGGAGAGTGAAAAAGCTGGCTTAAAACTCAACAGAAAACTAAGATCATGGCATCCGTTCCCATCACTTCATGACAAATAGATGGGGAAACCATGGAAACAGTGACAGACTTTTTCTGGGTTCCAAAATCACTGCAAATGTTGACCTCAGGCATGAAATTAAGACACTTGTTCCTTCGAAGTAAAGCAATGACAAACCTAGACAGCATATTAAAAAGCAGAGCCCTCACTTTGCCTAAAAAGGTCTGTCTAGTCAAATCTGTGATTTTTCCAGTACTCATGTATGGATGTGAGAGTTGGACCATATAGAAGGCTGAACGCCAAAAAAATGATGTTTTGAACTATGATGCTGGAGAAGACTCTTGAGAGTCACCTGGATAGCAAGGAGATCAAACCAGTCAATCCTAAAGGAAAATAACCCTGAATATTCCTTGGAAGGACTGATGCTGAAGATCCAATACTTTGGCCACCTGATGCGAAGGGCCACCTCATTGGAAAAGACCTTGATGCTGGGAAAGATTGAGGGCAGGAGGAGAAGAGGGTGGTAGAGGATGAGATGGTTTGATGGCATCACCAACTCAATGGACATTAATTTGAGAAAACTCCGGGACATAATGAAGGACAGGGAAGTCTGGTGTGCTGCAGTCCATGGGTCACAAAGAGTCAGACATAACTGAAGGACTGAACAACAACCTGGCTGAAGAAGCTGTCAAGCAGGTCCCCCAGGAATGCTGGCACAGGCCTGTCCCCCAGGCGGCCTGGCATTGGCTCCTAGATAGCCCTCTCTCCACTGGAGGGACAGTGACACTGGTCTGTGTCCTCTGTGTCCCCTTCATTCTGCCACTGTGGTGGCCTGGGGGAGCAGCCCTGGTGGCATGGACAACTGGGTGACAACTATTTTGTTCCCTGACACAGGTCTTCCATCACCAGGATGTGTGAATGCAGCATTGGCTCCTTTTAGGGCCCTGCTTTTCAGGAGCCCACCTTCCACCCATCACATTGGAGTCAATGTGAATGTTGAATTGGAAAAGTCACCTACTTATCCGAGTTCATTTCAGTTCAGTTCAGTCGCTCAGTCATGTCCGACTCTTTGAGACCCCATGAATCACAGCACGCCAGGCCTCCCTGTCCATCACCAACTCCCGGAGTTCACTCAAACTCATGTCCATCGAGTCGCTGATGCCATCCAGCCATCCCATTCTCCGCCGTTCCCTTCTCCTCCTGCCCCCAATTCCTCCCAGCATCAGAGTCTATTCCAGTGAGTCAACTCTTTGCATGAGGTGGCCAAAGTATTGGAGTTTCAGCTTTAGCAGTCCTTCCAATGAACACCCAGGACTGATCTCCTTTAGAATGGACTGGTTGGATCTGCTTGCAGACCAAGGGACTCTCAAGAGTCTTCTCCAACACCACAGTTCGGCGATCAATTCTTCGGCGCTCAGTTTTCTTCACAGTTCAACTCTCACATCCATACATGACCACGGGAAAAACCATAGCTTTGACTAGATGGACCTTGGTTGGGAAAGTAATGTCTCTGCTTTTTAATACGCTTTCTAGGTTGGTCATAACTTTCCTTCCAAAGAGTAAGAGTCTTTTAATTTCATGGCTGCAATCAGCATCTGCAGTGATTTTGGAGCCCCCAAAATTAAAGTATGACACTGTTTCCACTGTTTCTCCATCTATTTCCCATGAAGTGATGGGACCAGATGCCATGATCTTAGTTTTCTGAATGTTGAGCTTCAAGCCAACTTTTTCACTCTCCTCTTTCACTTTCATCAATTTATCCAAAGGGTTCAGTTCAGTTCAGTTCAGTTCAGTCGCTCAGTCGTGTCCGACTCTCCACGACCCCATGAATCACAGCACGCCAGGCCTCCCTGTCCATCACCAACTCCCGGAGTTCACTCAAACTCATGTCCACAGAGTCGGTGATGCCATCCAGCCATCTCATTCTCCATCGTCCCCTTCTCCTCCTGCCCCCAACCTTTCCCAGCATCATAAATCTAAGGTGGTCTTTAAAACCATGGTCCAGATATACACTGAAGTTTCTTGAACCCAGCAACAAGTGTCCACTCCAAAGCCACATGGATATGCTTTCTGGTTTACTTGGGGTTCATGCCTTTTCAATCCAGAACCATTTCAGACCTTTGTATGAAGATTATTGGGAGCCTCTAAGTAAGGTGGCCCTAAAATGTGGTAGCCAGTCCAGGTTGGCTAGAGGAGATGATGAAGGTGTCATCCTTTGCATGGCTCAGGGGCTTTCCTCAATGCTTGGGTCACTCATGGATTTGTCCACACAGGCCATTGAAACTTTGGACTGCTGCACAGGGTCTGACACTGAGGGGTCTGAGGTGGGCAGCAGATTGGCAGCAGGGTCTTTTGTACTTGTTGGAAAGAGGACAAGAGGGTCACCTGGATGCTGTGAATCTTATTTCCATGGAAGCCCCAGGAAAATACATGGCAGGGCCACCAGTGAAGTTGAGGCAGTCCAGGTACCTCCATTTCTCAAAGGTTCTGGATGGGAGGCTTGGGTAGTCCAATTTTTCCTATATGTCCTCATGGACAGGCCTTTATGCTCCCTTGGCAATTTGGCTTGTCAGAGCAAAAGAATACAGTGACAGTTGTTTGTACATTGGCATCCTGTTCCTCCAGGCTAGGCAGCCCCCACAGGCTGATCATCTTGGATGTGTGGGGGGGTATTGTGGGCCTCCAGAGCAGTGGCTCAGCTCTGAGATCCTCTGGGACGTCACCGAAGTAGTGCCTGCTCTCAAGGCTCTGGAGTCTGAGCAGCCCGTTTGGTCTCTGTCCATGAATCTCTTGAAAGGGCAACAGTACCTGGTACTCAAGTGTCTTAACTGACCAACAATCTCAATCTTAATGCCTGTTTGGAGTGAGGCCACTAGTAAGGAAGTGGTGTTGGTCAATCTGGTCACTGGCAAGTATCTCTTTTTTTGCAGAGTGTGGGCTACAAGCT
Source organism: Moschus berezovskii (assembly GCF_049115385.1). NCBI lineage: Eukaryota > Metazoa > Chordata > Mammalia > Artiodactyla > Moschidae > Moschus > Moschus berezovskii. The sequence goes on along the minus strand of NC_142488.1, from coordinate 140,549,480 downwards.
TGTCAGGAAGTCCTACATCCTTAGTTGCTGGGCAGCTCAGGGCACATTATACAAGCTTTTATGTGCCTCAGCTTTCCATTCTGTATTTCTATGCTCATTGAGAACCTCCTCAGGGGTAGACAAAGGACTCCACTGGAAGGATGGACCGGGGAGATAGACTCAAACTCTAGGACAGTCCCCTGGTGCTTCAGCAGCCAACAAACTTGATTCAGGTCACTCATCCTTAAAAACAGCTCATATAATAATACCCACTCCCTAGTGGGTTTGGGAATCCTAATTACCATTTGTGAAATGTTTTGCAAGTTCTCAGAAGAAAGGTAATACATCATGGCAAAGTATGACTCTCATAATTGTGATATTCTCAAGCTGCCTCCAAGGCTAAGTCCTATAAAATTGCCATTTGAGAGCCATTTGAGAAACTTCAATTGTAACAAAGTATAACTATTACCCATAATGATATGAGACTAATGTCTAAGGTATTCCTGTGCCCATGGAAAACTCATATCAGCCCGGAAGTGAAGAAGGTAGACCAGGCCACCTGCTGGAGCTTGTTCTGCTCTCTAATTCCAAAAGTAAACAGACTCCTTGAAGAGAGGCACCTGCAGAAGCACCAGATAGCAACAGTGTTCTCTAAGCACCGAGTGTGCACCAGGCAGTGTGTTATGCACGCTATCTCACCGAATCTGGAAAAGTTTAGGAAGTAGGTGTTATTATCTCCGTTTTGCAGAGGAGAAAAGAGTGAGGCTCAAAGATGTTGACTTGCCCAAGGAAAATGAACCCAGCAGTTATAAACAGGATGGCTCAGAGTGCAGTAAGAGCTGGGCCAGGTGGGACGCGACCACAGAGTCTAGGCAGGAGCCAAGGAGACTTTGAACTAGGTTAGGAAAGCCAGAATGACTTCCAGATTTCCAGTTTGGGCACCCCACCTTGCAACCAAGCCGGTGACTAGGTCTGCTGCCAACGCAGAGAGGCAACCGAGGAGGGGTAGGCCGTAGGGAGGGCGGATGACTTTGGTGCAGGGTAGCCTGAGTTTGGGACGGCCAGCGTATCTCCATGCGCTGACGTGGGCCTTGGGAGGGAAGTTGAGAAGCAGTCATTGACACGTTTGACAGGTGAAGCCTGGGAGGAGATCGCCAAAATGCAACGTGTTTCCCGGGGTCACTACCCTCAAGGCTCCGTTCTCGCTGAGGGCAACCTCCAGAAGGCAGCGCGGGCCAAGGTGTCAGGGGTCCGCGAAGACCTCCCCGCGGGACTCCCGGGCGGACCGCTCCCTCCCCGTGGGCCTGCACAGAGTCAGCAGCCCTGTTTGGTTCTCCGCGCCCTCCCCCGGGTCCCCTGTCCTTCCGGCCTCCGTCGTCCCCACCGTCTCCTTGGCCCGGTGCGGGGCCGAGGGCCGGGACCTTCGCGCGCCGGGAGCGGGGACACCGGCGTCGTGCGTGGCCCACAGCGCTCCTCGGGCCGGCGGGGCGGGGCTCAGGGCGCATGCGCAGCGGCCTTACGGAAGCCCGGAAGGAGGGGAGGGAGGTGCGGCTCAGGTTTCTCCGGGAGGCGGCGGAGGCGACGACGATTACGCGGCCAGCGCTGGCACCATGTACCCGCTGTAACGCGCAGACCGCGCTGCGCGGGGGGCGGGGGGAGGAGGAGGAGGACGCCGCGGTGAGTTCTCCGCCATGAACCTGAGGGGCCTCTTCCAGGACTTCAACCCGAGGTGAGGCGTCGCCCGCACGGCTTGGGGAGGCGCGGTGGCCGTGATGGCGCGGTGGGCGACGGGGCCTGCCCGAGCCTCCTCGGAAAACCGATCGGCCTCGGCGCCGACCCGCTGCTCCTCCCGCGTCCGCTACGTTCAACCTCCGGCCCACCGTCCCTTCTCGAACCTCCCGGCCCTAGCCCTGCCGGAACCCCGCGCCCCTCCGCTCGCCCTCCCTTGTCGACGTCCCAACTTCCCTCTCACCACTCCCATCTTCAGGCACCCACTGCCTGCCTCCGTTCGCCGGGCCAGGGCCGCTTCACTTGACCCGCCACCTCTACCCCGCACCCCAGCTGTTTCCTCCAGTTCCTCTCAGCCCTTGAGGTTTGCCTTGGACGTTTGCCCAAACCTCGCTTGTTTGCTTCTTTGTGGAACTGATAGCTGAAATACTGTTGAATCCTTGGAGTCCGTGTCAGGGCATGGCGGGACCTTACGTAATGCTTTCTGAGGGGTAAACCTGGCAATTTTCTGTGCGTGTTGTCTCATCAGTCTTGATTATATGTTTATTTGCAGGAAGTAGATATTGCCGTACTGTTTCCCAGATGGGGACTAGCGAGTGTACAGGATGGAAGGCACTCAGGCTAAGGAATCGAGCGCCTCTCCTTGCACTTGCCCAAGTGTTCTGTAACTCTCTTACCTCCCAAGACTGTGAACTCCCTAAAGCAGAGACAGTCTCCTGCTCAATTCTCTATTCCCAACAGGCCCCACTGTGTCTGATACACATAGGAGCCACTTGTAAAATGTGAAACTAAACTGAGCCCAGAGATTTGGATTGGAGACCAGGCCATATGTAACTGGGGGATTCTCTGCTCATGCGAAAAATAAGGAGTTGGTCTAGCTGATCTTTTAAGTCCACTGCCCTGTGAGGGGAGTGCCCTGTCTCTCATATTTGCTGGTTGGAAGCCACTCACTCGATGAACCTATGCTGGTTCCTGGTCTGGGGGCTTCAGATGCTGGGAGGGCCCATGGGAATGGAGAAGGGCAGGGAAATAGACGATTTATGGCAGTGTTCAATGCTGTACCGTGGCAGCTCAGGAGAGACCACTGTCCAGGCTGCTTGTGGGGGATGCAGGGAAGTCTTGGGGGAGAGATAGAGGATGAGTGTGTGTGTTTTGGGAGTGCCATCTCCTTCTGGATGGTGACGTTTTAAGCTGCGAGCCACTGTGACTTCCTGAGTGCTCTTACTCCTGTTTGAGCACTGTCCTGTTCATCTTCTGTCTAGTCTGAAGTGCCAGTGTGCCCATCCCAGTGCAGTCATTATCACTGTCGGCCTTCAAGATGCTCTGCATAGAGGAGCTTGTTGAGAGCAAGTAGCAGAGAACTGACTACATGCATCGCCTTCCTCTGCTGCTGCTAGGTAGGGGTTAGGGTTGATCTCTGGGATAGCAGAGTTGGATAGGCCTTGTGTATCTACACTGTTTGATGAGAACAAATAAGGAGGAGAACGATAAGATCTGAATTGTTTTGTGTCCTTGGGCCACTCGCTTATCTGTTGCAGAATAGGGAGGCCAACTTAATGATTGATTGCAAAGCTCTTTACAAATAGAAAGCTCGAGGACAATTTTGCAAGGTGACAAGAGCATTCTAAAGCTACAAAGAGCTGCCTGGAGTGATCCAACTAACAGTTGATGAAGCAAAACCGTGCTGCACAGGTAACATCCTTAACCACTTTTTTTGGTAGCTTCTCCCCTCGCCCCCCAAAATTTGCACATGAAAAATATAATCAAATACCAGCTATCGAAGGGCTTCCCAGGTGGCGCTAGTGGTAAAGAACATGCCTGCCAATTTAGGAGACCTAAGAGACCTAGGTTCGAGCCTTGAGTTTGAAAGAGGAGGAAATGGCCACCTAGTCCAGTATTCTTACCTGGACAATCCCCATGGACAGAGGAGCCTGGCGGGCTGCAGTCCATGGGGTCACAAAGAGTCAGACACAACTGAAGCAACTTAGCACACATACATGCACCAGCTATGTAAACAGCTTTATAGTAAACATCACCATATTTGTCAGCCCTTTAGTTCTCCTGGGATTGAGATGCACAACTCCCTGGGAAGTGTAAAGGTGTGGTGGGTCAGTGGGAGTGAGCAGTGTTTCCTCTTGGCGGAGACTGCTGAGACGGTGGCCAGCTCACATTGGCAGCTGCCAGTTTTCAGCTGGTGGTGTGTTATGTCTCACGGGCACACCTTGTTTTTGACACTGTTCTGTCATTTTTAGTCTTGCTTCATGCCAAGGAGGACCTGCCAGAGAGCTTGCGAGCCAACAGGGCTTGTGCCAGGGCCTCCAGCTTTGCCCCCTGCCTGGGATTCAGAGACCATTCCACACCTGCCTCCTAGCCCGGCACCTTGGCACACACTGTTCTCTTTGCTGGGACTGTTCCCCTCTCCTCCTGACCTAGTGAACTCCTGTTTCTCCTTGAGATCTCAGCTCACTTGTTGCTTGCTGAGGGCAGCTTTTCTGCCTTCCCTGACTAGCCCACTGAGCCCTGTTTGTACCCCTGTGCATAGGGTACTGTGCTCCTCCTCCATGCACTTGTCTGGACCCTTGTGTTTGTCTGTGTGCTTGTTTGATTAATGCCTGTCTGCCCTGTGAAAAGGTAACTGTAGCTCTGTCGGGGCAGGAACTTGACTCTGTGCGTTATGGTCGCCTGCCTACTTGGCTCTGAAAGTGTTTGTGGGAAGGATGGATGAATGAATGAACGACTCACTCTGCAGAGTCACCGTCTTCCTCATGGTCTGCGGCCTGGTTCTCTTTCCTGTCACCCCCTTCCCTCCTTCAGAATGCAGCCCTTCTATCGGAGAGCTGGGAACACTGTGACACCAAGCAGACTGTGGCTGCCTTGACTTTGCAGATTGTGTGTGTCACAGGAATAGTCACTGTCAATAGTCAAGGCAGGGGCCATGACTCCAAAGCTCTTTTCCAGCCTTTTAATCTTGGTGAGTCTGAATCCGCTGCTGTATTGCCAACACTCTGGGAAATGGCATGGACAGAATGATTCACAGCTGTCAACACTCAGATGTACAGGACTGCCAGCTGACCTTCTGCCTAGTTGCATCTGGCTCAGAACTGGTTGATCATGAGCTTCTTTTTAGTTACAGAGGTTAAGGCTTGCAGGTAATTAACAAAAGGGAGCTGCCTGGCCTTTAAGAGGTGTTTGTAAAGTATATGTAAAGCATTCCTTCATTAAACATCTCCCTGGTTCCTCCTGCATGCCAGAGATGTGCTGGGTGTTCAGAGTACAATTGTGAATGGGACGTGGCCCCTTGCCACTTTCCTCAAGCCCAGCAGAAGAAGCAGAAATGGAAACAGATTAAAATTCACACAGGATGAGGCATTCCAGGGACAGGAACCTAAGAACCATATGCTGTGGGAACACGAGGGGCAGAGCCACGAATTCTGTCTAGCTCAACAGAGAGGGTTCCGCAGCCTGGTCCTGAAGGATAGAATTACAGGCTTTTGTCAGACCAGAGGGCAGGGAGGGTATCTTAGGAGGGATGAAGTATGCAGAGGTGCAGGGTCATGGGAAGGTGTGATGTGTTAAGACTGTGGTGAGAGGTCAGTGTGGTAGGGGCATTGCAGACAATGCCCATCATGTGATTTTAAAATACTCTAACTACATAGTGCTCACAATTCCTGTAAATATTTTTGGCACATTACTTTTTTTTTTTTCTTTTAATGATGCTCCAGATGCATCAGTGGTGAGTGTATGTTGGTACTGTTAATGAACTCCTGACCTCCCAAATGTCTGTTTATCTGTAGTTCTGTCATCTCAGATTACCTATAATAAGAAAACCCTGTTGATTATAGTGAGGTTATTATTAATAATAGCTGTGACTTATGCGACACCTACCACGTGCCAGGCACAAGGTCATTGCTCTGTACCCATTATCTTGAATCTTTACAGCAGCCCTGTGAGTTTGAATCAGCCTTGTTTTGTAGACTCTGTAAAGAAAGCTGATCGCCGAAGAATCGATGCTTTTGAACTGTGGTGTTGGAGAAGACTCTTGAGAGTCCCTTACACTGCAAGGAGATCCAACCAGTCCATTCTAAAGGAGATCAATCCTGGGTGTTCATTGGAAGGACTGATGCTAAAGCTGAAACTGCAATACTTTGGCCACCTCATGCGATGAGTTGACTCACTGGAAAAGACTCTGATGCTGGGAAAGGTTGGGGGCGGGAGGAGAAGGGGACGACGGAGAATGAGATGGCTGGATGGCATCACCGACTCTGTGGACATGAGTTTGAGTGAACTCCGGGAGTTGGTGATGGACAGGGAGGCCTGGCGTGCTGTGATTCATGGGGTCGCGGAGAGTCGGACACGACTGAGCGACTGAACTGAACTTGTGACTTCCCTAAAGCCACACAGGCAGCAAGGGGCCAAGTCAGGATTTTAAGAGATTGGTCTCCTTCTGAAGCCTTTGCTCTTTTGGGTAGACCATGCATACCCACCCTCTAATTTAGTGACACACCCCCCACCCCAATCATGGCACAGTAGGTCCAATATACTAAGGAGCCTTCTATTTATGAGTGGTAATTAAACAAAGCAAACCTTGTGTTTGAGTTGACACATCCAAATGAGTGTTATCTTTCAAAGAAGTTACTTAGGGAAAAGGTAAATATATACCTGTTGCATTGCTCATACCCCTTGTTACTCATCTGAAATTTTCCTTTGAAGCAAATCATCTGAGAAAATCTATCTCACTGCTTTATAATCCTATGCAATTGTTTAACCAAAATAGTGCCACCTAGTTTGATCATACTTCCTGACTTTTGGCCATTTCTAGAAATCCACTGTCAGTGGAGATTTGGCATCATTGAGGGTATTCAAAAGAACAGACTGTGGGTTCTCAAGGCAAGTTCAGGAGGAAAGGTCCAAAGATGACTTGAGCAGTGAAGTGGTATTAATGCCCTTCCTCCCAGGGGGACTGTTTAAATGAGACCAGTCTCACTTGAATGCAGAATTTCTGGTTTCGAAAATATCCTTCCCATGACTCGATGGACATGAGTTTGAGTGAACTCCGGGAGTTGGTGATGGACAGGGAGGCCTGGCATGCTGTGATTCATGGGGTCGCAAAGAGTCAGACACGACTGAGCGACTGAACTGAACTTGCTAATTACACACACATTTTTCTTGGGTACAAGTTCTTTGAAGAGCAGGATGGTGAGGGGTTTGATAAATGTGCAGAGTGTTGGGTACAGAGAGATATGAGCCATTGTTAACTCTGTTATAGGGGAGAGACGGTGGATTGGAGGCATTTTAGATAGTTTCCTAGGACTTTGGAAGTGAAGCTTCCCAATATTGAGCTTGGGGTTTCCAGTTGCATCGCTTGATCATAGGCCATGCCTGTACAGTTCAGTTCAGTTCAGTCGCTCAGTCGTGTCCGACTCTCCGCGACCCCATGAATCACAGCACGCCAGGCCTCCCTGTCCATCACCAACTCCCGGAGTACACTCAAACTCATGTCCACAGAGTCGGTGATGCCATCCAGCCATCTCATTCTCCATCGTCCCCTTCTCCTCCCGCCCCCAACCCTTCCCAGCATCAGAGACTTTTCCAGTGAGTCAACTCGTCGCATGAGGTGGCCAAAGTATTGGAGTTTCAGCTTTAGCATCAGTCCCTCCAATGAACATCCAGGATTGATCTCCTTTAGAATGGACTGGTTGGATCTCCTTGCAGTATAAGGGACTCTCAAGAGTCTTCTCCAACACCACAGTTCAAAAGCATCGATTCTTCGGCGATCAGCTTTCTTCACAGTCCAACTCTCACATCCATACATGACCACGGGAAAAACCATTGCCTTGACTAGACGGACCTTGGTTGGCAAAGTAATGTCTCTGCTTTTTAATATATTACCAAGGTTGGTCATAACTTTCCTTCCAAGGAGCAAGCGTCTTTTAATTTCATGGCTGCAATCAGCATCTGCAGTGATTTTGGAGCCCAAAAAAACAAAGTCTGACACTGTTTCCACTGTTTTTCCATCTATTTCCCATGAAGTGATGGGACCAGATGCCATGATCTTTGTTTTCTGAATGTTGAGCTTCAAGCCAACCTTTTCACTCTCCTCTTTCACTTTCATCAAGAGGCTTTTGATTTCCTCTTCACTTTCTGCCATAAGGGTAGTGTCATCAGCATATCTGAGGTTATTGATATTTCTCCCAGCAATCTTGATTCCAGCTTGTGCTTCTTCCAGCCCAGCGTTCCTCATGATGTACTCTGCATATAAGTTAAATAAGCAAGGTGACAATATACAACTTTGACGTACACCTTTTCCTATTTGGAACCAGTCTGTTGTTCCATGTCCAGTTCTAACTGTTGCTTCCTGACCTGCATACAGGTTTCTCAAGAGGCAGGTCAGGTGGTCTGGGATTCCCATCTCTTTCAGAATGTTCCACAGTTTATTGTGATCCACACAGTCAAACGCTTTGGCATAGTCAATGAAGCAGAAATAGATGTTTTTCTGAAACTCTCTTGCTTTCTCCATGATCCAGCGGATGTTGGCAATTTGATCTCTGGTGCCTCTGCCTTTTCTAAAACCTGCTTGAACATCTGGGAGTTCACGGTTCACATACTGCTGAAGCCTGGCTTGGAGAATTTTGAGCATGACTTTACTAGCATGTGAGATGAGTGTACAAGGAGACTAGAATTTAAAATTAAATCCCTGAACTCTGAAGATAGGTTCTTTATAACTGACGATTTGTACTTTGTCATCTATGACCTAATAGTAAAATGATTGCTAAGTGAACTTGTTACAACTGGTTTCTTTGGTCATACTAGAGGTAAAATTCATCATTTACAGACACTTTCTTATCCCTTTATTTTAATGAGTGGATATATGAGCAACCTAATGTGGAGAGAGTGACCCCCACCCCACAACCACAAAGCTGGGAAACAGTTCCCAGAGGCCTGGGCTCTGTCTGGTTCTCCTCAAGAGTCATGTGCTTTTATTTGGCTTTTGTGTGTTCTTGCCAGTAAATGACTAAATTTTGTAAGGTTCTGCTCAGTGTAAGAGGTGCAGTTCCTTTAAAATGCTGGGAGAGTGTCAGCAGCTTGTCAATTGGAGCCATTCTCTGAAGTTATAGACAGGTGCTCACAGGGATGTGTCACCCAGAGCGTGTATGTGTGCATGTGTGCCAGCGGCTTTCACTGGAGAAAACTATGAGTCCAGTTGCATTCTGTTGACTTGTAGAAAACAAAATACTAGAACTTTATACTCACAGTGTCATCTCTTTACGTGGTATATTCCCTCTGTTCCTAAATCCTTTTCCGCTCACTCCAAGGTGGAGAGAGGGGATTTGAGCCTTAAGCAGAGAGTTCCATGTACATTTCAGAGAGGATACTAGCTTTGTAGTTTGACTCATGTGACTCTACTTAGTGATCTTGTATTGGCATTACAGATTGAGATGAAAGTGTAGTAAATCCACTTTTAAGGTGTACTTGGAAAAGTGAAATTGAGGAAGTGGTGGTTCGATGCCAGAATATCCCCTGGAACCTCCATTTGCTGATTGTTGGAGAATTGAGCAGTCTGTTTTTATAGTAGGATTCTGGTCTGAAAGTTTCTTAAAAAGTAACTCATACTAGTTTAGGCGTTTTATTTTTTTTTTTAATTTTTAATGATTTTTTTTATTGTGGTAAAAGTCACAGGATATAAAACATACTGTTTTAACCATATTTATCTGTACAGGTCAGTGGCATTAGGTATGTTCACATTGTTGTGCAACTGTCACCATCATCCGTCTCCTGAATCTTTCACCTTCTGAAGTTTAGACTTTTTTTAAAAAGTAAACTTCCTTATCACTGTATTACTGCTATGTCATAATCTCTTCCTGTCAATCAGATTTGAAATTTCTTATTTAATAGGCAGTCATCTTTTTCACTTGGGTTTAAATGTATTGGTATTGTTGAGATACTATTCTTTTCCTTCCCAATTAAAAACGTATATAAATTCAACATTTTATAGTTTCTGATGGCATTAATTTGTTTTATTTGACTGACTCTGGAATTGTTTTTTTCAAAGAGCTAGCTATTCATGTTACTTATTGATTTTATTTTGGTTCCACATTTCTACTTTTACTTTTATTATTTCCATATTTTGGCTTCTTTGCTTTTTTCCCTTAAAATTCTTGAAGTTCTCTGGTTTTCCTTTATTCTCTTTTCTTTTTTGCTTTGAGTTACACTTTTCAAGTGGATACATGTTCTCTGAGCTTTGCTTTGGCAGCTGCCTGGGCATATTGATGTTTCAGTTGTGTTTTAGTTGTATTGTAAATATTCTGTATTAATTCTGTTTCATCCTTGGTTTAGTCATTATCTAAGAAAGGAAACTAACATTTATTGAGTATTTCCTTCTTGGTGCCAAGCCCTGCAATGGTGCTTTCTATATATTTTTAAAAGAAATATTGTCAGATTAGTTCCGTACTTTATAGTCGTGCTGTTAGGTTTTCATTATTTAGATTTTCCTTATTAGTCATTTGAATGCTTTTTGCTTTGAAATCTAATTTATCAAATTACTAGTAAATTGCTTCTCTTTTCCTTACTCAATCATGATAAACCTGTGTTGTCTCCTTTCTTGTAGTTGGCTTGACTTTTGACATTGGTTGCAAGTGTGACTGTTGACTGCAACAGATTTAGATTTTATTTTTTAATCCAGTAAGTGATCTTTCTTATTTTAGGCCTGTGATAGCATAATAATGACACCTGTCCCCCAAATATGCCCACATCCTAATCCTTGGAACTTCTAAATACATTCCATTACACAGTAAAGGGAAATTAAGGTAACAGCTGGAATTATGGTTGCTCATCAGCTGACCTGAAAATAGGGGAGATTATTCTGGATTTTCTGGCTGGGCCCATTATCTGAGGTCTTAAATGTAGAAGAGGGAGGCAGAAGAGGAAGTCAGAGTGAGTCAGTGTCGGGAGGAGTGCTGGAGCTTTGAAACTGGAGGCGGGGGGTTACTAGCCAGCTCTGAAACAGCTTCTGTGTGTGCATGTGCTAAGTCGCTTCAGTGGTGTCTGACTCTTTGCAACCCTGTGGGCTGTAGCCCATCAGGCTCCTCTGTCCATGGGATTCTCCAGGCAAAATACTGGAGTGGGTTGCCATGCCCTTCTCCAGGGGATCTTCCTAACTCAGGGATCGAACCTGCATCTTTTATGTCTCCCACATTGGCAGACAGGGTGTTTCCACTAGAGCTACTTGGGAAGTAGCCTCTTGAAGCTGGTAAGACAGGGACATGTTCTCTCATAGAGCCTCCAGGAGGCTCAGAACCCTGGTGACACCTTGATTTTCACCCAGTGAAACCATTTCAGACTTTTGACATTCAAAACTGTAAAGATACTGTTTGTGCTTTTTAAGCCACTAAGTTGGTGCTAATTTTGTATGGCTGCAATAGAAAACCAATATCACAACACTTCATCCTCTTTAGGTTTTTCCAACAACAGTATTTGAAGAAGTTACATTTTGTTATTATAAGTCATTATTTGTCCTCTTGTAAGGTCACCTTGTTTTCTTTATATTTTTGATTTTTCATGTAACAGACCCAGAGCTCTTCAGTTCAGTTCAGTCGCTCAGCCGTGTCCGACTCTTTGCAACCCCATGAATCACAGCATGCCAGGCCTCCCTGTCCATCACCAACTCCCGGAGTTCACTCAAACTCATGTCATCGAGTCGGTGATGCCATCCAGCCATCTCATTCTCTGTCGTCCCCTTCTCCTCTTGCCCCCAATCCCTCCCAGCATCAGAGTCTTTTCCAGTGAGTCAACTCGTCGCATGAGGTGGCCAAAGTATTGGAGTTTCAGCTTTAGCATCAGTCCTTCCAATGAACACCCAGGACTGATCTCCTTTAGAATGGACTGGTTGGATCTCCTTGCAGTCCAAGGGACTCTCAAGAGTCTTATCCAACACCACAGTTCAAAAGCATCAATTCTTCGGTGATCAGCTTTCTTCACAGTCCAACTCTCACATCCATACATGACCACTGGAAAAACCAGAGCTCTTAATATCCCTTTGAAAAGTGAAAGTGAAGTCACTCAGTGCTTTCCGACTCTTTGCAACCCCATAGATGGCAGCCCACCAGGCTCCCCCGTCCCTGGGATTCTCCAGGCAAGAACACTGGAGTGGGTTGCCATTTCCTTCTCCAGTGCATGAAAGTAAAAAGTGAAAGTGAAGTCACTCAGTCATGTCCAACTCTTTGCGACCCAATGGACTGCAGCCTACCAGGCCCCTCCATCCATGGGGTTTTCTAGGCAAGCGTACTGGAGTGGGGTGTCTTTTTCTTCTCCAGGGGATCTTCCGGACCCTGGGATCGAACCCTGGTCTCCTAAATTGCAGGCAGATACTTTGCCATCTGAGCCACCAGGGAAGCCCTTCTGATAAAATGGGTTGTGATAACAACTAATGTGCTTTTTTTGTTGCTATAATATAATGAAATGTGTCAGCATTTAAAGATCTTCATTACTCAGTACAATAATATTTTCTGGTTGACCTATATGGAGTTAAATCATGCAAGGATAAAAGATTCATCCAAAGTGCAAGAGAGACCAGTGTATTTTAATGTAGCAGACTATAAAAAGTTCACTGAAAGAATTCCCTGGTGGTCTGGTGGTTAGGACTCAGTGTTTCATTCCCAAGGGCATGGGTTCAGATCTTAGTCGGGGAACTAAGATCCTGTAAGCCTTGCAGCATGGTCAAGAAAAAAGTTCATTGATAGTGTTTCAGACTCTACATCAAGGAACCACCACTTATTGAGTTTTGGTGTCCTATTGAATAAAAATATCCACCATTATCTAAAAGACCAATTAAAATACTCATTTTTTTTCTGATGACATATCTCTGTGACATCAGCTCTTCATATGCTTGAACCCAGAAAACGTCAACAGAATAAATGCAGACATAAATATTATAATCTAGGTATCTGCTATGAAGCCAAACATTTTATTTTTTTCTGATTTTTAAAAAATTTTTAATTGAAGGATAATTGCTTTACAGTATTGCATTGATTTTTACCAAAGAGAAACATGAATCAGCCATATCCACATATTCATATTCATGAAACATGAATCAACATGTCCACTCCCCCTTGAACATCCTTCCCACCTACCTCCCCATCCCACTGCTCTAGGCTGTTATCCAGCCCTGGTTGGAGTTCCCTGAGTCATACAGCAAATTCCCATTGGCTATCTATTTTACATATGATAATATATGTTTCCATGTTACTCTCGCCATACCTCCTACTCTCTCCTTCCTCCACCTAGCTGTGTCCGTAAGTCTGTTCTCAATGTCTGTGTCTCCATAGCTAGTCTGCAAATAGGTTCATCAATATCATCTTTCTAGATTCCATATATATGCATTAGTATATGGTATTTGTTTTTCTCTTTCTGACTTACTTCACTCTGTATGATAGGCTCTAGATTCATCCACCTCATTAGGACTGACTCAAATGTGGTCTTTTTTATGGCTGAATAAATATTCCATTCTATATATGTACAACAACTTATTTATCCTTTCATCTGTTGATGGATATATAGGTTGCTTCCATGTCCTAGCTATTGTAACTAGAGCTGAAATGAACATTGTGTTACACGTGTCTTTTTCAGTTTTGGTTTCCTCAGGGTATATGCCTAATAGTGGAATTGCTGGGTCTTTGGTGGTTTTATTCCTAGTGTTTTAAGGAATCTCCATACTGCTCTCCATAGTGGCTGTATCAATTTGCATTTCCACCAGTAGTGCAAGAGGGTTCCCGTTTCTCCACACCCTCTCCAGCATATTCATTGTTTGTAGATTTTTTTGATGATGGTCATTCTGACAGATGTGAGGTAATGTCTCATTGTAGTTTTTACTTGCATTTCTCTAATAATGAGCGATGTTGAGCAGCATTTCATGTGTTTATAGCCATCTGTATGTCTTCTTTGGAGAAGTGTCTGTTTAGGTTTTTTTGCCCATTTTTTGACTGGGTTTTTTTTTTCCTGGTGTTGAATTGTATGAGCTGCTTGTATATTTTGAAATTAATCCTTTGTTAGTTGTTGCATTTGCTATAATTTTTTCCCATTCTGAGGGTTGACTTTTCACCTTGTTTATAGTTTCCTTTGCTGTGCAAAAGCTTTTAAGTTTAATTAGGTCCCGCTTGTTTATTTTTATTTCCATTATTCTAGGAGGTGGGTCATAGAGGATCTTGTTGTGATTTATGTCATAGAGTTTTCTGCCTAAGTTTCCTGTAGGAGTTTTTTAGTTTCTGGTCTTACATTTAGGTCTTTAATCCATTTTGAGGTTATCTTTGTGGATGGTATTAGGAAAGGTTCTAATTTCATTCTTTCACATGTAGCTCTCCAGTTTTCCCAGCACCACTTATTGAAGAGGCTATCTTTGCCCCATTGTATATTCTTGCCATCTTTGGCAAAACTAAGGTACCCATAGATGTGTGAGTTTATCTCTGGGCTGTCTATCTTGTTCCCTTGGTCTTGTTGTTCAGTTGCTTAGTCATAGCTGACTCTTTGCCACCCCATAGACTGCAACATGCCAGGCTTCCCTGTCCTTCACCATCTCCCTGAACTTGCTCAAACTCATGTCCATTGAGTCAGTGATGCCATCCAACCATCTCGTCCTCTGTCATCCCCTTCTTCTCCTGACTTCAGTCTTTCCCAGCATCAGGGTCTTTTCCAATGAGTCAGCTCTTCACACCAGGTGGCCAAAGGATTGGAGCTTCAGCATCAGTACTTCCAATGAATATTCAGGATTGATTTCCTTTGGATTGACTGGTTTGATCTCTTTGCAGTCGGAGGGACTCTCAAGAATCTTCTCCAACACCACAGTTCAAAAGCATCAGTTCTTCAACGCTCAACCTTCTTTATGGTCCAACTCTCACATCCATACATAACTACTGGAAAAACCATAGATTTGACTATACGGATCATTGTTGGCAAAGTAATGTCTCTGCTTTTTAATATGCTATCTAGGTTTGTCATAGCTTTTCTTCCAAGGAGCAAGCGTCTTTTAATTTCATGGCTGAAGTCTCAGGCTGCAGTGATTCTGGAGCCCAAGAAAATAAAGTCTGTCACTGTTTCCAGTGTTTCCCCATCTATTTGCCATGAAGTGATGGGACTGGATGCCATGATCTTAGTTTTTTGAATGTTGAATTTTAAGCCAACTTTTTCACTCTCCTCTTCCTCTTTCATCAAGAGGCTCTTTTGTTCCTCTTCACTTTCTGCCATAAGGGTGGTGTCATCTGCATATCTGAGGTTATTGATATTTCTTCCAGCAATCTTGATTCCAGCTTGTGCTTCACCCAACCCGGCATTTCTCACAATGTCCTCTGCATATAAGTTAAATAAGCAGGGTGACAGTATACATGCTTGACACACTCCTTTCCCAATTTGGAACCAGTCCATTGTTCCATGTTTGGATCTAACTGTTGCTTCTTGACCTGCATACAGGTTTCTCAGGAGGCAAGTAAGGTGGTCTGGTATTCCCATCTCTTTGAGAATTTTCCACAGTTTGTTGTGATCCACACAAAGGCTTTAGTATAGTCAATGAAGCAGATTTTTTTTTTGAATTCTCTTGCTTTTTCTATGATCCAACGGATGTTGGCAATTTGATCTCTGCTTCCCCTACCTTTTCTAAATCCAGCTTGTATGTCTAGAAGTTCTCAGTTCATGTACTGTTGAAGCCTAGGTTGGAGAATTTCGAGCATTACCTTGTGAGCATGTTAGATGAGTGCAATTGTGCAGTAGTTTGAACATTCTTTGGCATTGCCTTTCTTTGGGATTGGAATGAAAACTGACTTTTTTCAGTCCTGTGGCCACTGCTGAGTTTTCCAAATTTGCTGGCATATTGAGTGCAGCACTTTCACAGCATCATTTTTTAGGATTTGAAATAGCTCAGCTGGAATTCCATCACCTGCACTAGCTTTGTTCGTAGTGATGCTTCCTAAGTCCCACTTGACTGTTGAAAGTTCTTGTGTTTAATGTTGTCCCAGAGAACTCTGAGGCTTACCTCAATTCTTTTCATTCTTTTTCCATTATTTTGCTCTTCAGCAGTTATTTCCATCATTCTATGTTCCAGCTCACTTATCCATTCTTCTGCTTCCATTAATCTGTTGGCTCCTTCCAGAGTATTTTTAATTTCAATAATTGAGTTATTCATCACTGTTGGCTTAACCTTTATTTCTTCTATGTCCTTGACAATTGTTTTAATTGTGTTGGTCACTTCTTGCATTTTCTCCACTCTATTTTCAAGGTTTTGGAATATCTTTGCTATCATTATTCTGAATTCTTTTTCAGGTAGTTTGCCTATTTACTCTTTGTTTAGTTGGTCTTGTCTGTTTCTAGTTTGTTCCTTCATTTGCACCATACTTCTCTGCCTTTTCTTTTCTTTTTTTTTTTTTTTTTACTTTACTGTGTTTGAAATCTCCTTTTCTCAGATTTTGAAGTCGAATTCCTCCTTCCTCTTGGTTTCTGTCCTTGGTGGGTAAGGTTGATTCATTGGTTTGTGTAGGCTTCTGTTGGGTGTGACTTGTGCTTTTGCTCTGGTGGGAGAAGGTAAGTTTTTTTTTTTCCCTCTGGTGGTCAGAGCTGTATGAGGTGGTAATCCTGTTTGCTGGTGATTGGGTTTGTGTTTTTGTCTTGTTTGTTGTTTGGGTGAGTTGTCCTGTATTGCGTTCTGCTAGTAGTTGGGTACTGCCATGTCTTGTATATGGGTAGAGGCCTTTGTGGGAGTTCTCACTAATTAATACTCCCTGGGTTAGAAGTTTTCTGATAGTCTAGAGTCTTGTCAGTGCTCCTACTCCAAAGGCTCAGGGCCTGATCTCTGGCCAGTGAACAGAGATTCCACAGGTGGTTAGTTATGGCATTAAAGGGGATTAAAACAAGAAACAAAATGCAAACCCCAGACAATTGGCAAATACAAAATCAGGCAAATACTAACAAAAATAATGGAATATATATACACACACATATACAGATATAAACAAAACCAAAATAGTCCAAAAAAAAAAGAAGAAGAGATTGAGCCGGTGAGCAAAGGAAAGCAAAAATTATATCCACCAGGTAAAAACAAAACTAATTAAAGCATAAGCTGGAAAACAAAACCAAAGCAATATGCCAACTGGGGAATAAAGCAATGAAAGCAAAACAGACTGATAAACATGGTGAGAAAAAGAAAAGAAAGAAAGAATAGAAAAGCAAAGTTAGAGGTAGATAAAGGAGATTTGTATATATTGAAGAATAAATATGACAGGAAAAGAATAAGAAAAGCAACAAAAGAATATATGTAGAAAAATAATAAATTTTAAAAAATTAAAAAAGAGAAAACCCCTCAAAATCGTAAGAGGCTACCATAGATGCACATGTATTTAAAGGAAATAAAAGGTATGATTAGCAAAAAAAATTCTCAATAGTGTAAATAGATTTAATAATACTATTAAAATCAACAACTACAGCAATAGAGGGGAAAAATGGAAAAAAAATCCAGAAGCAACTACAGAACAGTAAAAATATAAGAATAATAATGTTTTTCTTTGATCTCAGTTGTCAATGTCTTTTACCTCACTGTGAGTCACAGTCCACCTCGCCTCCCTGTGATGCCCTCCAATACTGGGCTGGTCTCTTCACCTGTTTTGGGGGAAGCTCAGACTCTAATCTGGTCATACTCCTATGTGTTCTTGACTCTAATGTCCATATCTGCCCATGCAAGTGTGTTTCTTTTGAGGGACTTCTCATTATGCTTTTATATATTCCATAGACACACAGTCAAGCCAGATATTTTAAAAAATGCAAAACTCTAAATACAATTTGGAAAAAGTTTTTTCATTAAAATTATGTTGTTTATGTTAATATAATGTTTATTATTTTTATTTTTATGAAGTAATAAATATTTTGAATAATGGTTTTAAAATCTGATATAATAAATAGCAATAGCAAACATATAACCTATATAAACAAAGCTCTTTAGAGTCCTCAGTCACTTTTAAGAGTGTAAAAGATTCTTGATACAAAAAATTTTGAGAACCACCAATTTAATGCTTTACACAAAGCACTTTTGATATTAATTATATTATATTCACAGCCACCTTATGAGGTACATATTACCCTGGTTTTGTAGCAGAAAATGCTATGAAAGTGTTAGTAATATTCTAAGAAAAGGCTGTATAGACACTCTAATTAGAAACTTCTGCAAATTTGATGATCCTCCCACAGTTGTTTATACTCTTGGAGGTTAGCTTCTGAGCTAAATTTTGTGGGTCCTTCTTGTTATTCAGTCGCTCAGTCATGTCTGACTCTTTGCCACCCCATGGACTGCAGCATGCCAGGCTTCCCTGTCCTTCACCATCTCTCGGAGCTGGCTCAAAGTCATGTCCATTGAGTCGGTGTTGCCATCCAACCATCTCATCCTCTGTCATCCCCTTCTCCTCCTGCCTTCAGTCATTCCCAGCATCAGGGTCTTTTCCAAGGAGTCAGTTCTTCATATCAGGTTGCCAAAGTATTGGAGCTTTAGCTTCAGTATCAATCCTTCCAAGGAGTATTCAGGGTTGATTTCCTTTCGGATTGACTGGTTTTGTTAGGGGAAGCACACTGATTGAAACCACCCACCCTGGCCAGGCACCATAGTAACCATTTGCATGAGTTGTCTTGTGATAGGAGATCCTGATAAGGAATATGGAACTGATAAGCCACCACCAACCAGAATAGTTTGGGAAAGGTCGAAAGGAGATACCCGGGGTCTGCCCACTTCTCAGAATCCCTCTTGCTAGCATCCATCTTGGCTGTGCAATGCATGCGCCACCAGGAAAGACTCTGAATTAGAATGATTGGCAAAGACTACCCGGAAACTAATCCCATCACCATAAAACCCAAGACTGCAAGCCATGCAGCAGAGCTGTTCTCCTGGGTTCGCTTACCCTACTGCTCTCTACTTGGGTGCCCTTCCTAATAACATCTCTTGCTTTGTCAGCACGTGTCTCCTCAGACAATTCTTTTCTGAGTGTTAGACAAAAGCCCAGTTTTGGGCCCTGGAAGGAGTCCCCTTTCCTGAAACAAATGGCGACTCTGGTGGGGACTCTTCTTCACTGAGACGGACATCCTGACCATTGGGGTACTCAGGGGCCAGTTTGCCTGCCAGTGGACCAGACTCAGCGGCTGTTACTGGGGCCCTTTTGTCCCTGGTCTCCTGACGCAGACAACTGGCCAGAGTGCCCCGACTGGTAAGGAACAAGAGACTTTATTGACCTCTCTCCCCTTCCCTCTCTCTTCCCTCTCCTTAACCCTTCCTATCCTTCCCCGTTTTTCTAGTCCCCCGGTCCTGGACGCAGGAATCTGGTTGAAGGGCCTCAGCCTGAGCTGAGGATTGGAGACTGACCACCTCCTCTTGGCAGAGAACTCGAATTCTGGTTCTGGTCTGGTCTGATTTCTGGTAGGGCCAAGTTCTAGTCCTCCCTTCTCTGGAGGCCCAGGGTAAAGTCCCATAATGCCTGGGTATCTGCAGGTGGCAGGTGATGTCTGTAAGGCCACCCCTTTTGCCCCCCTCTCCCACCTCCTCCCCCTTCTTCTTTCAACCTGGCTTCCTTTCCTCCCTTTGAAATCTTTGAAGACCTGAGATATATTCTTGTATTTAAGGGAGTGTCTGATGAGGACTGCCAGGTTTATATGTATGTGTTTTAACCCTGTGTTCTGATTTTTGATGGTCATTTTGCTTTGTCTGGCCACCATTTGGTTTAGACCTGCCGTCATTTTGTTAGAACTTGATTTTCTTTCCCTGTGCCTTGAGACCAGGGCTCTCAGGAACACTTACCTAGACCATCTCTAACTCCTGAGACTGAGGGAAAAGGAGAAAAAGAAAACGAAGCTAGATCTTGCACTGTGTCTGTCTAAATATGTCTTGGTATGTCTTTGTCTCTGGGTAACCTGGTGGCTCAGAGGTTAACATATCTGCCTCCAATGCGGGAGACCCGGGTTCGATCCCTGGGTCAGGAAGATCTCCTGGAGAAGGAAATGGTAACCCACTCCAGTATTCTTGCCTGGAGAATCCCATGGATGGAGAAGCCTGGTAGGCTACAGTCCACGGGGTTGCAAAGAGTTGGACACGACTGAGCGATTGAACAGAATATTTTTGAGGTTAATTTGTAAACGAGCTCTATTTAATTGGCTTGAAAAAAGGTAAGTGCTTACAAATCAAATAATTCTAAATTAAACAATAAATTCCAGGTTCTGTGAACTGGGAAATATTCAGTATTAAATACCTGATATTAATGTTTATTTGTTGACCTATCTAATATAGACATGTCTTAGAGTAATTAACATTAAGTAAAATATTTTCATTGTACCTAAGTTTAATATAAGTTAAATATTATATCTGTTACAAGTTTGTCAACAAGAAAATTAACTCGAGTGAAGAAACTTCAAAGAAATATAAATAAGATATGAACTTTTACATAAAATCCATCAAGAATAATTATTCTTTAGAAATATCTGTCTAATATAGTCTCTACAGATTGACGTAACTTAAATTTCTAAGGGTTGTGCTAAGTGTGCTAAGTGTTGGAAGTCTATTGAATAGTTAGGTCATTTCCAAATAAAATAAGATTTTGAAACATTCACTTCTAAACACTGATTTCCTTTTACAAAAAAACTAAAGAGATTTGGGACTATAAGTGAATAATGTTTGGTGCCATCCTAAAATGTTTTAAGAAAGCAAGGGTTTTAGAAATTATCACTGGTATTTATGTTCGCTAATCTATAAAATGCTAATATGAAAGTTCACTCTTGGTTGCTAAAGGAAAGCAGGAAGTGTGCTGAATTTCAGTAAAAAAAAAAAAAGATGAAAAAATACTAAAAAGAGTTATGCATGATCAAGATTATCTAAAATTGGATTACAATTAGTTAGATAAATGGATTTTGTTAAGAATGACACAGCCATAAAAAAAATGGTTAGAGCCAACTAGGTCCAAGATGGCGGAGCTGACTTTCACTAGACCTTGAGCCTTGGTATTTATGCCCCTTGTGACATATCAACAAGCTAAATGATACACCCATCAACATTGACTAAATCTGATCAAATGTTTTAAACCCTTTTAATTGATCTTTTTGATAAAACTTCCTGAATCAAATCCTTTTGAAGTTTTTTCGACCTCTAGCTAACTTTGGGGTGCTTCAGAGGACCCCTGAAAATCCCAAAGAGAGATGTTAAACTGTGTTTATTTGGTTGGTTAAATTATATAAAAAATTATCAAATGAGTAATAAATCCGCTCATGTTATAATGTATGGTAAAATTACTAATACAGATATCCTAGAAATTATATGGAGTTCTTAACATTCTGATATGTCCTGGTATTCTAATGGAAAAACTTATGACTTCACAAAAGTTAACAAAAGGACTGAATGAACCAGCGAATATGCTTATAACTTTTATGGTTTCTGTCTGAAAAATTAGGGGCTTGAATCTTATGTTTTCTGGGAGTAGGAAAAACGTTCCTAAGCTCTTAAGTCTTACTTGTGACTTTACTAATACTGCTGGCTATGTTATTTGTATTTCACCTGTTTTACAAAATTGCTGTTTCTTACACTGCCAATACTTTGGCCACCTCATGTGACGAGTTAACTCACTGTAAAAGACTGATGCTGGGAAGGATTGGGGGCGGGAGGAGAAGGGGAGGACAGAGAATGAGATGGCTGGATGGCATCACCGACTCGATGGACATGAGTTTGAGTGAACTCCGGGAATTGGTGATGGACAGGGAGGCCTGGCATGCTGTGATTCATGGGGTCGCAAAGAGTCGGACACGACTGAGCAACTGAACTGAACTGAACTGAACACTGCCAAATGTGTGTCTGAGGCCTCTAATAGAGATCAATGATGGTAACAGTGTAACTCTAGACATGGGAAGAAGCAACAAGAGGGAAAATTTTCCTAGACCAAGAGGCTAGTAGACAGTTGGTCCAGAGAATTTTGAATACTGTTTTATGGCCTAGTCCAGTAACAGCACATTGAGTGGCTTATCAACAAAATCTTTGCCAAACCTGAGAATGGACATTCTCAGCACCATGGGCCAAAATGGTCATCAAATGCGCCCCTCAAAATCATGGTCAAGTTTATGAGCAAAAAGGGGCTCTGCCAGCTGAAGACTTGCCATCTACATCTACAGCGATTAAATCATGGCCACTGCAACTGCTGACTTTCAACTCCCCTGAAAGGAGTTCAGGGTGAAAATCAGGGATGAGGCACTCTGTGCTCTGGGAAAAACTGTCAGAACAGGCCTTCAGATAGTTAGATCTTTTCAGGAGAAGATTTTACGAGTTCCAATTCTTGCATCTTCTCATACCTAGAAAAACACTGATGTTATTAATGGTGACATCTGCTTTGGCTATTAAGAAAAATTTTACAATTAAAAGTCAAAATAGAGTAGCTATGGTTCAGACATCCTGGGGAATAACTATTTCCCAGATATCCTGAGAAATGATATTGTGGGTGTAATTTCAGATTCAACGTTGTATTGCTAAACAATTGAGTTTTCTGAGTTGTGTCAGGCTTAGATGCCACCATTCTCAAAACAATGTCTGCTGAAAGCTAGTAACTGCAACCTTACATTTTATAAAACTAGGCAACTGGCTAGCTGGCTACAAGTCTCCCCGAAGTGCCAGGTCCAGACTGGGTTTCAGGCCTATTCTAAAAAGAAAAAGATTTATTTTGTCTATTAAAATTCCAGTTATCCCTCCTCCAGCTACTTCTAATTGGGTCTGTTACAACAAAATGGCAGACCAAGGGATTGAGATTTTAATCTTACAAGGCTCAGATCTAGGACATGGAACTCAGGAATACTTCCAATTCAGTGTCTATTCTCCAAGCGGAGGCAGTCCTATGCCCCATTTTGACAGGAAGTTATTACAATCATAGTTGCCCAGTTCCCTAAATTAAAACAGCAGGATTCTGTGGGGCTCTGGAATACAGATCTGTTAAGTGTTTTCCATTTCTTATCTGTAGGATACAGGCTTCATTCAGCCTCCTTCACCTTCCCTCAGTTCCAAAGGGTGGATTCAAACAACTGCTAATCAGGGAAGGGAGGGGATGCAGAAACAGAGGAGAAACAATCAAAAGGTGGTATGGCCTTGAGACAGGGTCCTGGTTCCTACTCATAGAAATATGCATAACAGTGTCTTTGAGTTCTACAGAACTGCAGCCCCGACCCAGGTGGAGGATGGTAACTTCAGACTGAACACAAGATTCCTGGAACATAGCTCTGTTGCTTCACCACCAACCAATCAAAAAAAAAAGTCACAAACCCTGCAGCTTTCACCCCAAATGTTGCCTCCTGTTTCTGGGGACCAGTGATGGCCATCCTGTTAGGTCTCCTGTTTGGCCCCTTTCTATTTCATCTCTGAGAGGAGCCAACAGTTTCAAACTAAATTGCTGTTACTACAGGGGTGGAAGCTGGTTTCAGATGTGGAACACCCCAACTTAGATCAGTTAGAGAGAGACTTCTGCTCTGCTAGGCAGGCCTACACCCATGCACAGCAGGAAGAAGTTACAGAAGAAAGAGACTTCTGCCCCCATTCCCAAGAAGTATCTTGGGTATGAAGTCTCTCAGGGGGGCGTTGTTAGGGGAAGCACACTGATTGAAACCACCCACCCTGGCCAGGCACCATAGTAACCATTTGCATGAGTTGTTTTATGACAGGAGATCCTGATAAGGAATATGGAACTAATAAGCTACCACCAACCAGAAGAGTTCGGGAAAGGTCAAAAGGAGACACCGGGTGTCTGTCCATTTCCCAGAATCCCTCTCGCTTTCATCCATCTTGGCTGAGCAATGTATGCACCACCAGGAAGACTCTGAATTAGAATGATTGGCCAAAGACCACCTGGAAACTAATCCCATCACCATAAAACCCAAGACTGCCAGCCACGCCAAAGAGCTGTGCTCCTGGGTTCCCTTATCCTGCTGCTCTCCACCCCGGTGCCCTTCCCAAAAAAATCTCTTGCTTTGTCATCACGTATCTCCTGGGACAATTCTTTACTGAGTGTTAGACAAGAGCCCAGTTTCGGGCCCTGGAAGGGGTCCCCTTTCCTGCAATAGTTTGATCTCCTTGCAGTCTAAGGGACTCTCAAGAGTCTTCTCAAACACCACAGTTCAAAAGTATGAATTCTTCACTGTTCAGCTTTATGGCCCAACTGTCACATCCATACATGACTACTGGAAAAACCATAGCTTTGATTATACACACCTTTATCAATAATGTCTCTGCTGTTTAATACACTGTCGAGGTTGGTCATAGCTTTCTTTCAAGGAGCAAACGTCTTTTAATTTCATGTCTGTAGTCACTGTCTGCAGTGATTTTGCCATGAAGTGATGGGACCAGATGCTATGGTACTAGTGTTTTGAATGTTGAGTTTTAAGCCAACTTTTTCACTCTCCTTTTTCACCTTCATCAAGAGGTTCTTTTGTTCCTCTTTGCTTTCTGCCATTAGGGTGGTGTCATCTGCATATCTGAGTTATTGATATTTCTCCTGGCAATCTTGAATACACCTTGAGCTTCAACAAGCCCATCATTTCCCATGATGTACTCTGCATATAAGTTAAATAACCAGGATGGCAATATACAGCCTTGACCTACTCCTTTCCCATTTTGGAACCAGCCCATTGATCCATGTCCAGATCTAACTGTTGCTTCTTGACCTGCATACAGGTTTCTCAGGAGGCAGGTAGGGTGGTTTGGTATTCCCATCTCTTGAGGAATTTTCCACAGTTTGTTGTGATCCACACAGTCAAAGGCTTTATCATAGTCAATGAAGCAGAAGTAAATGTTTTTTCTGGAATTCTCTTGCTTTTTCTATGATCCAGTGAATATTGGCAATTTGATCTCTTGTTCCTCTGCCTTTTCTAAAACCAGCTTGTACATCTGGAAGTTCTCAGTTCACATACTGTTGAAGCCGAGGTTGGAGGATTTTGAGCATGACCTTGCTAGCGTGTGAAATGAGTGCACTTGTGCAGCATTTTGAATATTAATTGGAATTCCCTTCTTTGGGATTGGTATGAAAACTGACCTTACAGTCCTGTGGCCACTGCTGAGTTTTCCAATTTTGCTGGCATATTGAGTGCAGCACTTTCACAGCATCATCTTTTGGGATTTGAAATAGCTCAAATTGAATTCCATCACCTCCACTAGCTTTGTTCATAGTGATTCTTCCTAAGGCACTCTTGACTTTGCACTCCAGGATGTCTGGCTCTAGGTGAGTGATCACACCATCCAGTGGTTATCCAGGTCACTAAGATCTTTTCTGTATAGTTCTTCTGTGTATTCTCACCACCTCTTCTTAATCTCTTCTGCTTCTGTTAAATCCATACTGTTTCTGTCCTTTGTTGTGCCGATCTTTGCATGAAATGTTCCCTTGGTATCTCTAATTTTCTTGAAGAGCTCTCTGCTCTTTCGCATTCTATTGTTTTCCTCTAGTTGTGGGTCATATCATCTTGAAATCTCCCCCCCCTTTTTCCAATTTAAATTTTTTATGTTGTTTCTCATAATAGAAGAGTAGTGCATGTATGTATCAATCAGTTCAGTTCAGTCCCTCAGTTATGTCTAACTCTGTGTAACCCCATGGACTGGAGCACAACAGGCTTCTCTGTCCATCACCAACTCCCAGAGCATACTCAAACTCCTGTCTATCGCATTGGTGATCCTGTGCAACTATCTCATCCTCTGTCATCCCCTGCTCCTCTTGCCTTCAATCGTTCCCAGCATCAGGGTCTTTTCCAGTGAGTCAGTTCTTCACATCAGATGGCCTACTTTGGAATTTCAGCTTCAGCATCAGTCCTTCCAAAGAATATTCAGGACCTTTAGGATTGACTGGTTGGATCTCATTGCAGTCCAGGGGCATCTCAAGTCTTCTCCAACACCACAGTTCAAAAGCATCACTTCTTCGGTGCTCAGCTTTCTTTATAATCCAACTCTCACATCCATACATGACTACTGGAAAAAACATAGCTTTGACTAGATAGACGTTTGTTGGTAAAGTAATGTCTCTGCTTTTTAATATGCTATCTAGGTTAGTCATAGCTTTTCTTCCAAGGAGAAAATGCCTTTTAATTTCATGACTGCAGTCGCCATCTGCAGTAAACAGTATGAAAAGACAAAAAGGTATGTATCAAAACCTTGCTGAAAAATCGGCAGGCATAGCAAGAGTGAAAAGACTGCCCTTAATTCTCTCTACTGCAGATCATGGTTAATCACCAGCATGCATTTATCTGGATGCTTTTCCAAGAATGTTGAATAATTAGTGTAAAGTGAGTATTGAATAGTACTCAATTAGAAGGACTTTGGAGTCAAATAGCTTTTTTTTAATTTTATTTTTAAAATTTTAATTGGAGGCTAACTACTTTACAATGTTCTAGTGGTTTTGCCATACATTGACATTAATCCGCAACAGGTGTACATGTGTTCCCCATCTTGAACCCCCCTCCCACCTCCCTCCCCATATCATCCCTCTGGGTCATCCCAGTGCACCAACCCCAAGCATCATGTATCATGCGTTGAACCTGAACTGGTGATTCGTTTCACATATGATAATATACATGTTTCAGTGCCATTGTTCCAAATCATCCCACCCTCGCCCTCTCCCACAGAGTCCAACAGACAGTTCTATACATCTGTGTCTCTTTTCCTGTCTTGTATACAGGGTTATCATTATCATCTTTCTAAATTCCATATATATGCGTTAGTATACTGTATTGCTGTTTTTCTTTGGGGCTTACTTCACTCTGTATAATAGGCTCCAGTTTTATCCACTTCATTAGAACTGATTCAAATGTATTCTTTTAATGGCTGAGTAATATTCCATTGTGTACATGTACCACAGCTTTCTTATCCATTCATCTGCAGATGGATATCTAGGTTGCTTCCATGTCCTGGATTATGTAAACAGTGCTGAGATGAACATTGGAGTACATGTGTCTCTTTCAATTCTAGTTTCCTCGGTGTGTATGCCCAGGAGTGCGATTGCTGGATCATATGGCAGTTCTATTTCCAGTTTTTTAAGGAATCTCCACACTGTTCTCCATAGTGGCTGTACTAGCTTGCATTCCCTCCAACAGTGTAACAGGGTTCCCTTTTCTCCACACCCTCTCCAGCATTTATTGCTTGTAGACTTTTGGATAGCAGCCATTCTGACTGGTGTGAAATGGTACCTCATTGTCGTTTTGATTTGCATTTCTCTGATTATGAGGGATGTTGAGCATCTTTTCATGTGTTTGTTAGCCATCTATATGTCTTCTTTGGAGAAATGTCTCTGTAGTTCTTTGGCCCATTTTTTGATTGGGTCGTTTATTTTTCTGGAATTGAGCTGCAGGGGTTGCTTGTATATTTTTGAGATTAATCATTTGTCAGTTGCTTCATTTCCTATTATTTTCTCCCATTCTGAAGGGTGTCTTTTCACCTTGCTTATAGTTTCCTTTGTTGTGCAGAAGCTTTTAATTTTAATTAGGTCCCATTTGTTTATTTTTGCTTTGATTTCCAATATTCTGGGAGGTTGGTCATGGAGGATCCTGCTGTGATTTATGTCAGAGAGTGTTTTGCCTATGTTCTTCTCTAGGAGTTTTATAGTTTCTGGTCTTATGTTTAGATCTTTAATCCATTTTGAGTTTATTTTTGTGTGTGGTGTTAGGGAGTGTTCTAGTTTCATTCTTTTACAAGTGGTTGACCAGTTTTCCCAGCACCACTTGTTAAAGAGACTGTCTTTTCTCCATTGAATATTCTTGCCTCCTTTGTCAAAGATAAGGTGTCCATCAGTTCAGTTCAGTCGCTCAGTCGTGTCCAACTCTTTGTGACCCCATGAATCACAGCACACCAGGCCTCCCTGTCCATCACCGACTCCCGGAGTTCACTCAAACTCATGTCCATCGAGTCCGTGGATTTATCTCTGGGCTTTCTATTTTGTTCTGTTGATCTATATTTCTGTCTTTGTGCCAGTACCATACTATCTTGATGACTGTGGCTTTGTCGTAGAGCCTGAAATCTGGCAGGTTGATTCCCCCAGTTCCATTCTTCTTTCTCAAGACTGCTTTGGCTGTTCGAGGTTTTTTGTGTTTCCATACAAATTGTGAAAGTATTTGTTCTAGCTCTGTGAAAAATACCATTGGTAGCTTGATAGGATTTGCATTGAATCTATAGATTATTTTGAGTAGTATACTCATTTTCACTATATTGATTCTTCCGATCCACACACACAATATAGTTCTCCATATTTCTCCTATGTGATTTCTTTCACCAGTGTTTTATAGTTTTCTATATATAGGTCTTTTTTCTTTAGGTAGATATAGTCCTAAGTATTTTATTCTTTTTCTTGCAGTGGTGAATGGAATTGTTTCCTTAATTTCTCTTTCTGTTTTCTCATTATTAGTGTATAGGAATGCAAGGGATTTCTGTGTGTTGATTTTATATCATGCAACTTTACTATATTCATTGATTAGCTCTAGTAATTTTCTGGTGGAGTCTTTAGGATTTTCTATGTAGAGGATCATGTCATCTGCAAACAGTGAGAGTTTTACTTCTTCTTTTCCAATTTGGATTATGTCTTTTTCTGTTCTGGTTGCTGTGGCCAAAACTTCCAAAACTCTGTTGAATAGTAGTGGTGAGAGTGTTCCTGACTTTAAGAGAAATGCTTTCAATTTTTCACCATTGAGGATAATGTTTGCTGTGGTAATTATAGCTATATATGTGTTTGTCATATGTAGCTATAATTATGTTGAGATATGTCTCTTCTATTCCCGCTTTCTGGAGGGTTTTTATCATAAATGGATGTTGAATTTTCTCAAAGGCTTTCTCTGCATCTATTGAGATGATCATATGGCTTTTATTTTTCAGTTTGTTAATGTGTTGCATTACGTTGATTGATTTGCAGATATTGAAGAATCCTTGCATTCCTGGGATAAAGCCCACTTGGTCATGATGTATGATCTTTCTAATATGTTGTTGGATTCTGATTGCTAGAATTTTGTTAAGGATTTTTGCATTTATGTTCATCAGTGATATTGGCCTGTAGTTTTCTTTTCTTGTGGCATCTTTGTCAGGTTTTGGTATTAGGGTGATGGTGGCCTCATAGAATGAGTTTGGGAGTTTACCTTCCTCTGCAATTTTCTGGAAGAGTTTGAGTAGGATAGGTGTTAGCTCTTCTTTAAATCTTTGGTAGAATTCAGCTGTGAAGCCATCTGGACCTGGGCTTTTGTTTGCTGGAAGATTTCTGATTACAGTTTCAACTTCTGTGCCTGTGTTTGGTCTGTTAAGATTTTCTATTTCTTCCTGGTTCAGTTTTGTAAAGTTGTACTTGTCTAAGAATTTGTCCATTTCTTCCGCGTTGTCCATTTTATTGGCATATAATTGCTGATAGTAGTCTCTTATGATCCTTTGTATTTCTGTGTTGTCTATTGTGATCTCTCCATTTTCATTTCTAATTTTTTTATTTGGTTTTTCTTCCATGCTTCTTGATGAGTTTGGCTAGTGGTTTGTCAATTTTATCTTCTTAAAGAACCAGCCTTTGGCGTTGTTGATATTTGCTGTGTTCTCTTTTGTTTCTTTTACATTTATTTCTGCCCTAAGTTTTAAGATTTCTTTCCTTCTACTAAACCTAGGGTTCTTCACTTCTTTCTTTTCTAGTTGCTTTAAGTGTAGATTTAGGTTATTTAGTTGACTTTTTTCTTGTTTCTTGAGGTATGCCTGTATTGCTATGAACCTTCCCCTTATTCTGCTTTGACAGTATCCCACAGGTTTTGGGTTGTTGTGTTTTCATTTTCATTCGTTTCTATGCATATTTTGATTTCTTATTTGATTTCTTCTATGATTTGTTCGTTATTCAGCAGTGTTTTGTTCAGCCTCCATATGTTGTAATTTTTAATAGTTTTTCTCCTGTAATTGAGAGCTAATCTTACTGCATTGTGTTCAGAAAAGATGCTTGGAATGATTTCAGTTTTTTGAATTTACCAAGGCTAGATTTATGGCCCAGGATGTGATCTATCCTGGAGAAGGTTCCGTGTGCACTTGAGAAAAAGGTGAAATTCATTGTTTGGGGGTGAAATGTCCTATAGATATCAATTAGGTCTAACTGGTCTATTGTATGGGCTTCCCTGGTGGCTCAGAGGTTAAAGCGTCTGCTTCCAATGCGGGAGACCTGGGTTCGATCCCTGGGTCGGGAAGATCCCCTGGAGAATGAAACGGTAACCCACTCCAGTATTCTTGCCTGGAGAATCCCATGGACAGAGAAGCCTGGTAGGCTACAGTCCACGGGGTCGCAAAGAGTCGGACACGACTGAGCAACGGAATGGAACAGAACGGTCTATTGTATCATTTAACGTTTGTGTTTCCTTGTTGATTTTCTGTTTAGTTGATCTATCCATAGGTGTGAGTAGGGTATTAAAGTCTCCCACTATTATTGTGTTATTGTTCATTTCCCCTTTCATACTTGTTAGCAACTGTCTTACATATTGTGGTGCTCCTATGTTGGGTGCATATATATTTATAATTGTTATATCTTCTTCTTGGATTGATCCTTTGATCATTTTGTAGTGTCCCTCTTTGTCTCTTTCCACAGCCTTTGTTTTAAAGTCTATTTTATCTGATATGAGTATTGCTACTCCTGCTTTCTTGTGGTCTCTATTTGCATGGAATATCTTTTTCCAGCCCTTCACTTTCAGTCAGTATGTGTCCCTTGTTTCGAGGTGGGTCACTTGTAGACAACATATATGTGGGTCTTGTTTTTGTATCCATTCAGCCAGTCTTTGTCTTTTGGTTGGGGCATTCAACTCATTTACGTTTAAGGTAATTATTGATAAGTATAATCCTGGTGCCATTTACTTTATTGTTTTGGGTTTGAGTTTATATACCCTTTCTATGTTTCCTGTCTAGAGGCGGTCCTTTAGCATTTGTTGGAGAGCTGGTTTAGTGATGCTGAATTCTCTCAGCTTTTGCTTGTCTGTAAAGCTTTTGGTTTCTCCTTCATGTTTGAATGAGATCCTTGCTGGGTACAGTAATCTGGGCTGTAGGTTGCTTTCTTTTCATCACTTTAAGTATGTCTTGCCATTTCCTCCTGGCCTGAAGAGTTTCTGTTGAAAGATCAGCCTTTATCCTTATGGGGATCCCCTTGTGTGTTATTTGTTGTTTTTCCCTTTCTGTTTTTAATATTTGTTCTTTGTGTTTGATCTTTGTTAATTTGATTAATATGTGTCTTGGAGTATTTCGCCTTGGGTTTATCCTGTTTGGGACTGTCTGGGATTCTTGGACTTGGGTGATTATTTCCTTCTCCGTTTTAGGGAAGTTTTCAACTATTATTTCCTCAAGTGTTTTCCCATGGTCTTTCTTTTTGTCTTCTTCTTTTGGGACTCCTGTGATTCAAATGTTGGGGCGTTTAACATTGTCCCAAGGTCTCTGAGATTGTCCTCATTTCTTTTAATTCGTTTTTCTTTTTCCTCTCTGTTTCATTTATTCCTATCTTCTATCTCACTTATCCTGTCTTCTGCCTCCGTTATTCTACTGTTGGTTCCCTCCAGAGTGTTTTTCATCTCATTTATTGTATTAGTCATTATATATTGACTCTTTTTTATTTCTTCTAGGTTCTTGTTAAACCTTTCTTGTGTCTTCTCGATCCTTGTCTCCAGGCTATTTATCTGTAACTCCATTTTGTTTTCATAATTTTGGATCATTTTCACCATCATTATTTGGAATTCTTTATCAGGTAGATTCCCTATCTCTTCCTCTTTTGTTTGGGTTGGTGGGCATTTATCCTGTTCCTTTACTTGCTGGGTGTTTCTCTGCCTCTTCATCTTGCTTATATTGCTGTGTTTGGGGTGGCCTTTCCATCTTCTGGCAGTTTGTGGAGTTCTTTTTATTGTGGAGTTTCCTCACTGTGGGTGGGGTTTGACGGGTGGCTTGTCACGATTTCCTGGTTAGGGAAGCTTGTGTCAGTGTTCTGGTGGGTGGAGCTAGATTTCTTCTCTCTGGAGTGCAATGTAGTGTCCAGTAATGAGTTATAAGATATCATTGGGTTTGAAGTGACTTTGGGAAGCCTGTATATTGAAGTTCAGGGCTATGTTCCTCGGTTGCGGGAGAATTTGTGTGGTATGTTTTGCTCTGGAACTTGTTGGCCCTTGGGTGGTGCTTGGTTTCAGTGTAGGTATGGAGGCGTTTGATGAGCTCCTATCAATTAATGTTCCCTGGAGTCAGGAGTTCTCTGGTGTTCTCAGGATTTGGACTTAAGCCTCCTGCCTCTGGTTTTCAGTTTTATTCTTGCAGTAGCCTCAAGAACTCTCCATCTGTCACTTCCAAGGTGGTTCCCTCTGTTTTAGCTTCTATTTGCTGGTCTCTTCAGTGTCTAATTTCCACCCTGACACAAGGGGGCGGTGATGGTTACTTCTTTAGACTAACTTGTTCATTCGTGCTGTGGGGAGGGAGGTACACTGCAAACAAATATCATTGGCGTCTGTGGGGAGTGCTTGCCGTGTTTCAGCCACATTGGGTTTCCCCCCCGCTCACGGCGTGTGTGTTTTCCCTGTCTATACTGTTTAGGCTGTAGGTTGCCCTGCTGGCAACTGTCTGAGGCTGGCCCTGGGTTGTATGCACTTCCCAGGTCAAAGCCGCTCAGGTTCAGGTACTCAGGCACTCCACAAAGGGGCAGACTTGGTTGGGCCTGCATTTTATACCCTTCCCCGGTCCAAGCAGCTCAGGTGACTAGGTGTTTGGCGAGGGTGATCGCTGCGACTTATCGCCTCCCAGGTCCCTGCCACTCGGTTTTCTGGGTGTATAACTGGTGCACCTTTTCATGCGGATATCGACCATTCCGAATCCCAAGAAGTTTGGTAGATGATGCTTCTTTGGGGCTGCAATTTCCCCCTTTCAGCTTTGGCTGCCCTCCTCTGTCTCTGGAAGGGAATGGGCCAGTCCACACCCGGCTAGCTCTGCTCAGTCCTTTGTTCTGTGTGCAGTTCTGGCAGTGTCTTAGGTTCAGGCTTTTCGTCTTTTCGTGGGGTAGCTGTCCCACAGTCTGCTTTGCTATCTCAAGTTAGTTCCCTCAGTTTGCCCTCAGGGCATTCAGGCCCGGTCCTTACTCTATAAGCAATGCAGCCCGTGCCTCCCTGTGCAGCCCCCGCTTGCTAGTGGGGGATGTGGGCGTCTGCGCTGCCTCTCCGCTGGAAGTTACCATTGGGCACGTAATCTGTGGGTTTTAATTATTTATTTTTCCTCCCAGTTATGTTGCCCTCTGAGGTTCCAGTGATCACCACAGACTCGCCAGTGAGTGTTTCCTGGTGTTTGGAAACTTCTCTCTTTTTTAAGACTCCCTTCCCAGGACGGATCTCTGTCCCTACCTCTTTTGTCTTTTTATCTTTTATATTTTTTCCTACCTCCTTTCGAAGACAGTGGGCTGCTTTTCTGGGTGCCTGATGTCCTCTGCCAGCATTCAGAAGTTGTTTTGTGGAATTTACTCAGCGTTCAAATGTTCTTTTGATGAATTTATGGGGGAGAAAGTGGTCTCCCCATCCTATTCCTCTGCCATCTTAGGACCACCCCCTCTTCCTAGTTTCTTAAGGTGAATCATAGATTGTTGACGTGAGATCTTTTCTACTAAGCATTGGGTCGGCAAGATCTCCTGAAGTAGGAAATGTCAACCTGCTCCAGTTTTCTTGCCTGGACAATTCCATGGACAGAGGAGCCTGGTGGGCTATACAGTTCATGGGGTTGCAAAGAGTTGGACATGACTCTGCAACTTTCACACACACAGAGAACATTTACATTTGATGTAATTGTCAATAGAGTTAGATTTTGGAGGAGCAAATGGCAACCCACTCCAGTACTCTTGCCTGGAGAATCCCATGGACGGAGGAACCTGGTAGGCTACAGTCCACAGGGTCGCAAAGAGTCGGACACGACTGAGCGACTTCACTTTCACTTTACTGCAGTCTGGAATTTGCCTCCAGGCAGTAAGCTGGGACATTGATAGAGTTTATTTCCTTTTTTTTTTTTTAATTTCTTTCTGTCATCATGGTCCTTCACTGCCTGTTGCCCAGTGTTTGAAAACTGTTGTTTCATATATTTCATCCAGTTTCTTTTTAAGGTGGGAAGGAAAACTCCATTACTCTTATTGTACCAAAGTTGTAAGTAGAAGTCCTTAACAATGTAATTTCTAATTAATATTTTTAAAACATCCTCTTCATGAAGTCTGTTTTATGTAAAATATGAGTGTATGTATGTGTATAATATACAGTCACTAAAGACTAACACATGGATTAAAATATTACTGTATGTGACTATGGTAAGTGGCTACTTTTAAAAAAATAGAATCAAATAATTAGTGACAGAACTTGACCATATCTTGAACTGTCAACTTTTTTCAGTCTCCATATCTTGATGGCTAGTTCCGTCTGCTTGGAGTGCTTCCTCATCTCATATCCTTTCCTGCCTGGTAGCTTTCCATGTGTCCTCCAGGCCAGCCTCAGGCTTATCACTTCTCTGCTTCCCAGTCCCCCCGAGACAGATTCCATGTTTCCTCTGTGGGCTGCCATCACATTCTACCTGTAGAATCATTCTGACATATGCATGTTGTGTAAGTTTCTCTATGGAGTTCTCTTACCAGGAAGCCCTGGAAAGCAGAGAACTTTTTTAGTCTTCTTTATATTTCTTTTATCCTCTAACAACAGTGTGTCTTCTACATAGAATTTTCAATATGTGATTATTGACTTGGTGATTCTTTTCTCATGCTAAAAAGTAATGCTGTTATCACACCTCATTTTAATATCGCCTATTTGTAATGTGAATCTTCTTCAATTGTTTTGTTTTTCTCCTAGCAAATTCCTCATCTATGCCTGTCTACTGCTGTTCTCTGTGTTGCTGGCCCTTCGTCTAGATGGCATCATTCAGTGGAGTTACTGGGCTGTTTTTGCGCCAATATGGCTGTGGAAGCTAATGGTCATTGTTGGAGCCTCAGTTGGAACTGGAGTCTGGGCACGAAATCCCCAGTATCGGTAATACTCTTTTATAAAACCTGTTGGTCTCTACCCTGGGCAGGTACAGGGGGGAGTATCTTGTTTTTCACTTCTCGTAAAGTAAGGAGTATTTTCTTTTCTACCTGTCAGAGATTTTAGAAGAGTTATGATATAAACAGGCTCATTTCTGTTCTAAGTTTTTAAAAATTAAGTGTTTGATAGCCATTGATAAACAAAAGCACTGTTATTTTAGGTGCTTAAGTTCCTCATCAGCCCACAAAAGCTTATATAATCTAAAATGCATCCAAAATGTAGAACTGTTACACCATGCTAGACAAGGAAGTATGAAACCATCATGTTTGTAGGAGCAGTTCTACACATCAAAGTTCTAGTTTTGGCCATCGGGGATATACCCTTCTCCATTGATTCCTGGAACTGAGTCTCTCCTTATCCCAATTTCCTAGTCCTGGGATTTTAGACTTATTAGTGCTGTGAGGGAAGCAGCTTGGCCAGGACACAGTGAGGCCCTGAGACTGGAAAAGATGAGACCCAGATGCTGTGAAGGATAATAGAGCCCTGGGGGCCAGGAAGAGGTGCACTCTTTACCTTCACCCCCCCCTCACAGCTGTCTTCTTGGGTGCCTCAGTCAGTCCAAGTTCCTGTCATGGGCTTAACTCCAGTGCATATCCTGCTGCTGCTGGGGCCCACCAGGGTCTCTCTGCTCTCCCTTGCAAAGTCTGCCACTTTGGAAAGGAAAAGAGGAGACTTGAGGGGGAAGCTATTCTAAACCATCACCAGGTAGATAAGGAGTGACAGAATGCCCAGTAGGCAGGCGGGGAGAGAAGAGAGGGACACATGCAGCTGCTCATTTGAGAGAATTGTATAAGTTGGGACCATCTCAACTTGTTTAAATCTTCATTATGAACTTTAAGATTTAGATCATCTAAAATATGTTACCACATATGTACCTAAGAACTTGAAAAAAGCCACACAGAGAGCGTTAGCAGATGGGGGACAGTAGTGTGTAACTTAGATTTTTTTTTTAATTCTTAAATTTTCTTTTTTTAAGATTACCTGTGTGGCCACAGGTAATTTTATTTCCATTTATGAGATATTTTCAGATATCTAATGTTTGCTCATTCTCTGCTGCCCCCTTCTCCTTTTGCCTTTAATCTTTCCTAGCATCAGGGTCTTTTCTAATGAGTCCGTTAAATAGCATCACCGACTCAATGGACATGAGTTTGAGCAAACTCCAGGAGATAGTAAGGGGTAGAGGAGCCTGGCATGCTGCAGTCCATAGGGTCACAAAGAGTCAGACACGACTTAGTGACTGAACAACAACCTTTGCTACTCAAAGAATGAAAAGTGAAATTGCTAAACAGTTTAAGTTCCACTAGTTGTTTAGAAACTATTTGACCTTTTCTCTTGTTGGTTTAAGATACCTTTCAAGATTCCCTTAAGAAAACAATTGTATGTGTGTAGTTGAATGTCCTGAATGTACAGACATGGTCATTCTAGCATCAACATTGTCCAGTGAAACATTGTTGGGTCTTACAGAATATAACTTCTGATCTCATTTTCTCTGTCTCCTAAAGTCACACCAACATGATGCATCACAGATGTTCACCTATATGTTGAATTAGGTGCATTGTTGGCCTTGCAGATGCATTTTTAACCATTTTCCTGATTAGTGGCCTTATTATTTTTTTAATTGTTAACCTGTTAAGTCCATGCATGATCCGTAAGCAGCTTAAAATGATTTAAAGAACAGTTTTAATGGCTGTTCTTTAGCATCTGCAGGTGTTAGCTTATCCTAATGGAATAGGAAGGAAAATAACATTCATAATTTTATTTCCATTTTAAAAGAGCACCTAACAACAGTTGCTATATTCTCTTGAAATGTAACAGTTCAGTTCAGTTCAGTCACTCAGTCGTGTCTGACTCTTTGCAACCCCATGAATCGCAGCACACCAGGCCTCCCTGCCCATCACCAACTCCCGGAGTTTACCCAAACTCATGTCCATCGAATCGGTGATGCCATCCAGCCATCTCATCCTCTGTTGTCCCCTTCTCCTCCTGCCCCCAATCCCTCCCAGCATCAGGGTCTTTTCCAGTGAGTCAACTCTTTGCATGAGGTGGCCAAAATATTGGAGTTTCAGCTTTAGCATCAGTCCTTCCAATGAACACCCAGGACTGATCTCATTTGGAATGGACTGGTTGGATCTCCTTGCAGTCCAGGGGACTCTCAAGAGTCTTCTCCAAATATAACAGACACTTATGCAATAAAACTAGGGTTTTTTTAAATTGTATTGCATGAAATGTGATTTACATGGTTTTTAATTCATTGAGAGACAGGGATCATGAGATTTAACTCGTATGTGTCAGCTGTTAGCAGTAGAAGCAGTATCTTAAATATTTTTGGAAGTAGTTGAATTTAAATTTATGAACAAAAGTGTTAATGTACACTGTCAGGAGATAGTAACTGTGGTATTGCTTCTGAGAATATTCAGTTAAAACTCTTAAGTCTGGTTTGGTTGTAAATGTTCATTTCTTGTCATATAGTAGTTCTTTGATGTTTGAAAGATTGCCTCTTAAAGAGGAATGTTAACTTAAGCTTTCCAGCTGATTTCCCTTTGCCTTTTGTCAGATTTACAAATACAATCCATAGTATCCATGTAAGTTGGTGTGCTGGGCTGCTTGCTCGCTATGGAGATTCTGAACTGAGGAAGTTTTTTTCTTCTTCTGTCCCTTTTTAGAGCAGAAGGGGAAACATGTGTGGAGTTCAAGGCCATGCTAATTGCAGTGGGCATCCACTTGCTGCTGCTGATGTTTGAAGTGCTGGTGTGTGACAGGATTGAGAGAGGCAGCCACTTCTGGCTCCTGGTCTTCATGCCGCTCTTCTTCGTTTCCCCCGTGTCTGTTGCAGCTTGTGTTTGGGGCTTTCGCCATGACAGGTCACTGGAGGTGAGATTTCATATATTTAGAAAGGTTTTAAAAATCAGAATCTTCTGATCAGTTACTGTGATAGAAGAGGTTGATCACTAATGCTAGATCATGGTATGTAAGGAAACGAAAGACAATGGAAATAATCATGTTTCTCTTTCTTGACTTAAACACTGGTTTTTCACCCAGGCCATCAGGCTTCTTCCTGCTTCATGTCTTTCCCTGTCCACCTGGATCAGCCAGCTTCTCCTGAGAAACAGACCCAGTAGGATTGACGCAGATGGAGATATAGTTGCAGATATGCAGATAGGTGTTCACATAGGAGGCTTATTGGAAGGTGCTGGCTCACGTGTTTATGGGGGCTGGAGATTCAACAGGATTTATTCCTCTCCAGGAAACCATGGTCTTTGCTCCTAAGGCCCTTTAGCTGATTGGATGAGATCTAGCCATACCATCGAGGAGAATCTCCTTTAGTTAAAGTTAGTACACTCACAGCAATACCTAGACTATGTTTTTATTAAATGACCAAGTACTACAGCCACACTGCCTGCTTTGGCACTGCACCACCACCACCACCCGACCCCTGTGTCCTGCAGCCTCATCTGGAGGCCTTTGGAGCCCTCATCTCACTGACCATTCTGCAGCTCCTGACACTCTGGGTCCCTCCACCAATCTGGCTACCTCAGCCTGTATTCAGCTTCTTCACTGAATTCTTCCGTCTATTCCTCACTAGTCACTGTTTCTTAGGATCCTCAGTTCAGTCACTCAGCCATGTCTGTCTCTTTGTGATGCCATAGACTGCAGCATGCCAGGCTTCCCTGTCCATCACCAACTCCCAGAGCTTGCTCAAACTCATGTCCATCGAGTCGGTGATGCCATTCAACCATCTCATTCTCTGTCATCCCCTTCTCCTCCTGCCTTCAATCTTTCCCAACATCAGGATCCTAACCTTGGGCATTTTCTGTCCTCACTGTGCACACTTCCTCTGAATGATCTCATTCACACTTCCTGCCTCCACTGCCGCTTCTGTGCTCTCACTTCCTGAACCTGCATTTCTCAACTCTGATTTCCACATGAGCTCCAGGCTCCTACCTCACTTCCCCCAAATCTGTATTCCCTGTATTTGTTGAAGGTGCCATTTCCAGCCAGTCTCACTTATCTTTCCACCTTATTATGCCTCTTTTGCTTTGCATTCTTTTCTATTATCTGAGCAAATGAAATAACAATACCATGGTTTAAAAATCATTTGTATATTAAACAAAATCACTGACTTTAAGCTTTCTAGATTTTGCCTATTTGGGGCAGTGTTTCTCAGTGGGGGCTGGATATGCTGTTGGCCTTTGGGATAGGAAATGTCTTCTTGAGCAGGACTGTCCCCTGCATTTCAGGTCACTTACTGCTGATGTCTGCCTAGTAAACACTAGTGGATGTGCTCCCGCAGCTTATTGCCACATCCAGTAGGGTCTGTGCACATTTCCTAGCTCCTCCCCAGGCAAGCAGCATTACCCAGGTTGAAAAGCGCTGAGAAAGTTATTTAAATACTGTTGGATGGGAGCTGAGGAAGAGGTTAAAGAAAACTAAAAATCTGGAACTTTGTTTCTTAGAAAATGAAAGCATATACCAGGGCTACGACTATACTAGGCATAAAACCGTATTTTCCTAATGCAGAGTTCTAGAAAATATGTTGCTCATAGGGTCACACTCTTGGCAATCTACGTGCAAGAAGAAACCATGTGCCAAGACTTGAGTCCCCTCTTGGTTCTTGTGTCCCAGGAGGAGGAGTACTCATTGGCTAGGGGTTAGTGGGCCTAGGCTCCCCCAGGGCCATGCAGGAGGAGTCAGGGTGTGGCAGGGTGCCCTGTGCAGGAAGGAAAGGGGATGGTATTTTTCAGGCAGAGGAAATAACACATAAGAAGCCATAGGCATAGAAGAAAGTCTGTCATGTCAAATGAATCAGTGGCTCAGATATGACTGGAGCACAGTTTTGCAAGATTCAGAGAGTTCTGCAGATGGAAAGTGGTGATGGTTTCACAGCTATAGTCATATGGTAGTAATGTGAATGTACTTAATACTGTTAAACCGTACCCTTAAAGAGAATTAAGATGGTAAGTTTTGCATTATGTGTATTTTTTCACACAAAAAAAATGCCTGGAGCATAAAGTGTAAATGAAGGAACTAGGGAGAAGGGGGGACGCTGCAGAGAGGGATTGGGCTGACTAAGGGCCAGTCCTTAGTCTTCAAGGTGGTGCCCAGCTGCCCAGGGTACCACAGGGTGCTCACAGGGCACCATGGGATATTGGGCATTTTTGAGGGAGAAGCAGTGATCCCTGACATCTGTGGGGACACACAGTGAACTACTAGCTCCACATAGTTTGGGTTTTATTGTTAGGTCACACTACATTCATTTCAGTGGTGTCATAGAAGAGTCTAGGTTGTTGGCTTTCTCTGTGATGAGAAGGCAGTGCTGTGCAAAAATCCATAGAGGGCTACTTAGGACGTCAGTATTCCTTTTAGATCTAATGACTTAAGTCAGTGGAACCATTAGATGTTTCTTTTTGCCCATAGGCCTTGGAAGGAATGGCTGAATCACTAACTACCCAGGGAGCTGGGAGCTTTGGGGCAGCTTTGGGCCAGGTTGGGTAGTGTCCTGTGATTTTCATTCTGTGGGTGGTGGTGAGCTGTTGAAGAGCAGCAAGTGCTGGAGCCAGAAGGAGGGCCACCTGTGGGACACTGGAACAGAGACTGGGCTAGGGACCCTAGAGAAGTCTGCATGGTGGAGGACACAGGCCGTGACTGAGAATAGAGCATGGGGAAGGGAATGTAGCTGTGCGCCCATGTCCTGATTTGGGGAATCCAGGCCGTGGTGGCTCCCGGTGAGACAGGAGGCTATGGGAAGCTGTGGCACAGGGTAAGGAGGCCAGGTGCAGGGGATGATTGACTCCCAAGGGGATGGCCTTCAACTGAAATGCCTCAGGGAGAGCCGACTCTGGGCCCTGGCAGGAAGGCTGCAGTGGAGACGGAGGTTGCGGAAGCGAGCAGGAGGGCGTGCCTGCCAGAGCTGTGGACTCCGGCTCTGCTCCCCACCCAGAACGGAGCAACAGAGTCAAGAAAGCACGCATGTTTGTGTTTGTGTCTCTCCAGTGGGTAGAGAAGGCAGACTTCATCAGCCATCACCATTTAAAGAGAGGAAAAGGCACCTGACAGGGAAGTGTCAGAGACCAGTAGGCTGATGCAACAACACACTGGGTTCCTCAACGAGGGATGAGTGGTGGGCAGTGTCACTCGGTGTGGCAGCGCCCAGTCGGGTGCCAGTGGCAGTGTCCCCGACACCAATTTCCAGGTGGTTGTGGGGACAGAGGCCGGTGCACAGTGGACCCCAGAGCTTGGAGTGTCAGGGGAGGCCAGGAGACTCCAGTGTCCACGGTGTCTCACAAAGCTCTGTGGTGATAGAAAGAGAAAACTAGGGCTGGTAGGGGTGCTAGATCAAGAGAAGTGTGGGTTCATTTGGTCTTGGGGTTATTTCGTGTCTAATGGAGATGAGTTGAGCATGTGCTTGCAGGAAGGATCCGTGGCATGGCGGGATTCAAGATGCAGTAAAGCATCCACGAGTGGCATCTTGATGTGACACGGTCCTCCAGGATCCAGAAATGAAAGTGTGGGCTGCAGGTGGAGTCCCAACACAAGAAGAAGGCAGGACAGTGATGGTTAGGAACCATCCTAACATAGATGCATGTGGGCAGGGGCAGGAGGGGAGCTGGGGAGTCCAGCAAAGACTGCCTCTAAAGATTGCAAGCCTGGAAACCGGTTGCTGCATGGATGAGCTTAAAGGGCCAAGCAGCCACTGAGCAGAGAGGACAGGACATAAGGCCAGGGCCAGGCTTCTCCTTGGCACAGCACTGCTTTGCTCCTCTCTGCTGAAAATCAGGAGGTTCCAAGTGTGATGTAATAAAACTTTTGCTG
Organism: Moschus berezovskii; assembly: GCF_049115385.1. Classification (NCBI taxonomy): domain Eukaryota; kingdom Metazoa; phylum Chordata; class Mammalia; order Artiodactyla; family Moschidae; genus Moschus; species Moschus berezovskii. Next base: position 140,507,903 of record NC_142488.1, on the reverse strand, counting down.
AATTATAATTTGCATTGCCTTTTTAAAATGTTAACCAAACAACTGTGGTATTGAATACAACTGTTACTTTGTTTAACTGATTCTTCTCTTCATTTTTAGTTAGAAATCCTGTGTTCTGTCAACATTCTCCAGTTTATATTCATTGCCTTAAGACTGGACAAGATCATTCACTGGCCCTGGCTTGTATGTAACTTTTTAAATCTTTAAATAAACTTTTTTTGATCATAAAACTCATGTTCATCGTAGAAATCTTGGAAAAGACAGATAAACATAGATAATAGGATAATTATCACCCATAATCCACTGGGAGATAACATGGTTAGTGGTTTTTGTTTCCTTATTTGGGGGTTTATTGTTTCATAAGGATAATTGAGATCATACTGCATTTATAATTTGGCATACTGCTTTGTTGTTCTAATGTTGTATCATAGCAGTTTTCTATGTCAATAAATGCTCTTTATATGCATAACTTTGAAAGTTAATTCATAACAAAATATTTTTCAAATACAGTTATCAGACTGTCCTCTCATTTCTGAATATTGAATTTGTTACCAGTGTTTTTACAATTATAAATCATGCTGCAGCATATAATTTTCTGTAGATAAATCTTTGCCTGTTTTTTTCTCATTGCCTTTTTTTTAGGAAAGACTCCAAAAGCAGTATTATTGGCCCAGAGAGTAAGAGCTTTTTGAGATTTTGAAATACAAACCGCACTGCCAACTACTTTTTCAAAAAAACTGTGCCTCTTTATACTTCTGCCAGGGATGAAGTCTGAGTCACGCTAGTGACCTCTGACTCCACGAATGGGTGTTTGGTTAAAACTGATTCTGTTTACATAGGTAGGAGAATGGATGGAGCTATACACACACACACATACATACATGTAAATGGCTCCATCCATTCTCGGTAAGCTGCAAATTAGAGAATACAGTACAATTTCAACTAGTAACACATAGAAAGAAGATGAGAGAAAAGGTAGAAGACTTATGTTACCTCTGTGAGATGAGGTCTTGCCAGGGTTTGGGATCCTGTCCCCCACTGCTTGTTGTGTAGTTTTGTACATAAGACATTTTCTGTGATGAACATGATTTACCTAAAAAAAAAAAATAACAAAGGTAAAAAAATATACTGAAAAAAAGAAAATACTCATTTGGAGACAAGGAAGAAAATAAGGGAATAAAAGATGCCTTTATAGTGAATAAATTCTTCCTAAAGTCTTTGATAAAACATTCATAATAAAAACTATTTTTCAGTCATCCATGTTACAGCTTCAGGGTTCTGTATCTGAAGAATGGTAATTGGGCTCAGAGGTTTTTCTTGTGCCATGGCAGAAACAAATGTGAGTAAGGCCACAATTTGAGTGTAAGATACAATCAGAAAAAAAAAAAAAAGATTAGGAAAAACTATGAATGTTTTCTATAGATAAACAAAGGAATTTTTCCTGTCCTAGTGCTGTGCAAATCCTAGCAGATGAAACAGCCTGACTGCAGGTTTCCCACAGTGTTCAAAAGAAGCCTAGTGAGGCTGCTCACTGACATTCTACCCACGAGGGCCAGGCCACTGTGTCTGAACCCAGATGTGCTTTAGGAGGAAGACCACAGCAAACCTCCATGCGTGAAGTCCAGCCTCTTCAGGAGTCCAGCTTAAGTCCTACATCTAAAAATGAAATGTGAAAACCAAAGAACTGTTCAGTTCAGTTCAGTTCAGTCGCTCAGTCGTGACCGACTCTTTGCGACCCCATGAATCACAGCATGCCGTTGCTGCTGCTGCTGCTAAGTCACTTCAGTCGTGTCTGACTCTGTGCGACCCCATAGACGGCAGCCCACCGAGCTCCCCCGTCCCTGGGATTCTCCAGGCAAGAACATTGGAGTGGGTTGCCATTTCCTTCTCCAATGCATGCAAGTGAAAAGTGAAAGTGAAGTCGCTCAGTTGTGTCCGACTCTTCACGACCCCATGGACTGCAGCCTCCATCCATCCATGGGATTTTCCAGGCAAGAGTAGGAGGAGACAATCTTTGGGATCTGGAGTTAGGTGAAGAGTTCCTGGAAATTATACCAACAACATGGTCTATAAAAGAAGCTCAAAATTAATGTAATATTAATGAAAAGACAAGTTGCAGACTAGGAGGAAATACTCATAAAACACATGTGTAACCAAGGACATATATCCAAAGCATCTAAAGAACTCTCAAAACTAAAAACGTCAGCAACCAAATTTTAAAATTGACAGAAGACTTGAACCAACTATTCACAAAGAAGATAGACATATGGGGAATATGCACATGTAGAGGACATCATTACCCATTAAGGAAAAGCAAATAAAAACCAGAATGAGGTGCCACAATACCTTCATCAAAATGACAAAGATAGCCATAGTACCAGGTATGCTAGGGTGGAATTAAGGGACGAGGACATTTGCCCATTGCTGGTAGAAAGGCCAAACTGGATAGATGCCCTGGAAAATGTCTTGGCAATTTCTAATAAGGTTAAACATAGAGTTGCCATGTAACCTAGCAGTGCCAATCCTGGGTGTTTCCCTTGGAGAAATGAAAATGTACAACTACAAAAAAACCTGGGCACAAATGTTTACAGCAACTTCATTTGCAACAGCCCAAAGCAGGAAAGCACCCACATTTCCTTCCCAGGGTGAGCAGATAAACAGGCTGGGGTGCATCCATCCAGTGGAACACTGCTCAGCAGTGACTGGTAGATACACATAACAGCCTGGAGGCATCTCAGAGATGTCCTGCTGAGTGGGAGAAGGCCGCCTTGGAAGGTGACGTGCTGTATTGTTGGGGTCCTTTAATGGACCGGGACCTGGCGGTCTGGAGGCCACAATAAGAAAGTGAAAGAGAGAAAGAGACTGATACTCCCTGGTTTACACAGAAAACCAATAAAGTCCTTGATACAGGACTTGCATCTCTCACGAAGGCACCAGGCGCCCTCTCAAGGGGGTGAAGGCACAGGGTGTCTTCTCGAGAGGGTCTTAGAAGCCCGGGCAGGAGAGTGAGCAAGACGGGTCTCTGCGCTCCAGAGTGCCAGCCGAGGAGAGAGAAAGAGAGAAAGACACAGGGACCCAAACTCTGATAGAGCAAAGGTGATTTAATGATTTTTCTGTGAGTATATATAGGCTGTAGTACAAGAAATTTCTTTCTTCAATGATAAAGATCAGAAAACCAAACGTACAGTAACCATTACCAAGGGAACAAGGGACGATGATGGTCACAAGGTCAGGAGACAATCCATATCTCAAGAAAAAGGGGGTTGAGACTAAGCAGTTTTGTCATAAAGAGGATGTTTACTAAAGGAGATTCAAGCCTGTCTCACACGATGACCTCAGTTCCTGGGAGCAGCCTGCTGTTCCGCTTAAAAATAAACAAAGGACTCGTGAGAAACAGCACATAGGAATCCTCCTGTTAAACATTCCCTGACAATTCCCCCTTGTTTACTTATAATATTTGTAAAAAGCGTTCTGACCATAAGAGTTTGTTTAGTTTTAACAATCTTTGCATGAAGGCAACGGTAGATGATAAATATAATTGTCAAGACAATCACTAAAATTACAGTTCCAGACCTGATGCTGTGAGTAATGCTTTGAAACCATCCACGTGGGTCTAGCCAGATCAACTAGTTGCTTAGCTAAAGTTTCCAAATTAGTGGAAGAGGGCAGATTATTAGAAAAGGTTTCAAATATTTCTTTTTGTAATAATTGTACATTCAAAGAGGCATTATCATGTATGTTTTGTAAATGAAATTTGATTTGTTCCCAGTTGTAGGCACTATAATTGAAATGAACAGGAGTAGCATAAAATTGAGTAGAATTCCAATCACATTTTAGCATTACCTGTTTTTGTACATCTGTTAATTGACCTCCAACCCATTTGATGGCTGTTTTTAGTTCCTATATTTTATCTTGAATATTTTCATCTATCTGAGCCTGAATGACCCATATAGTATGAGCATCTTTAGTCCAATTTTGGATAAAATTATGTGTTTGAATTGAGGTTTGTAAAGCAACGCCAGTGACAGCAGCAGTGGTGCAAATAGCTGTTAATCCCAAAATGCTAAAAATCAGCCATCCAGTGAATCATTTATATCGCTGGAGCAATTTAGTGAGTAATCGGGAAGCAAGTCCAGCCATGGGACCTTCTTCCCAGGGCCACTGGAGATTTATTGGTAACCACAGGTTATGTCGAGATTGAAGAATCAAAAGGGAGTCATTTCTCAAAGAAATAGAGGAGTTAAGACAAGTATACAATTTACAATATATGAAAGTTACAGAACGTAAAGTCGTATTGAATTGTAAATTTCCTATAGCTACAACAAAAGGAAGTGGAACACAGGCTTGTATAAAAATATGATTGATTATAGCGAAAGACATTACTGCTATGGCTACGACTAGTCCCTGTGAAAAGTCCAGTCCAAGTCCCAAGTTCCTCAGTGCTTGCAGCAAGTTTCCAAATGTCCCATTGCTTAGGCCCAATCTGTTTATCAAGAATGATTTGAGGACGAGGGGAGGCCATTCCACTGTCAAGCCGTCCAAGAAGTCCTCTGTCATGGTAATGCTCCATTGTAGTAGTAGTAACTTTCCATGCCATTTGAGTAACATAATCACACATAGTTCTATTAATATCATCTGAGCAGTTAGATAACCACATACCATGGGATCCCTAATCGACAATTGTATGATTAGCCACAAACATTAATTTTCCTGATTTGGCCTGACGTTTGTCCCAGTGAACAGGAATATATTTAAAGTTCTTATTAGTAAACGCTTTGCATAGTGTTCTTTGTTCTTTCCCTAACTCTTTCCCTAAAGTTTCAGTAGTATAAACATGGTTCATGGGCAAAGAAAGGGTAGTAAATAATCCAAGCAGCGTCTGAAAGTCCACTTTTAGAGGCAGGGCGAAAGCCTGAGTTTGCCGGCTAACATTTATGCATAATTCTGTTGGGCCCATATATAAAGGAAGAATTTCATAACCTAGAGAGATATTAATTAGTTGTTTTTCTTCTTCTTCAGGATGAGAGGGCCCCTGCAAGTTCCAAGGAGGGGTCATATGTGTTGAGTCATTAGTGGATATGATTGGTCCTATATCTGTCCATTTTATAACCTACAATAAAAAAGGGGGTTTAGGTATATAAGCTCAATAATTGTGATCAATCAAGTCAGCCTGAGTGGGGGAAGCAAAAGCAAGCAAAGCAAGCTTAGTGAAGAAAAATATTTTCAGGATTCTGAGGAATTCCCTGTTGAGAAATCAGATTTTCAGCTTGATTAGTAAGGGTATTTATCTGTCTCCAAGTAGGGAGATCATAAGGTCGGTGACGTTGAGTGTGGCGTTTTTTGGAAATTTTTAAAGTCGCCATGGCTTGTATTGGAATTCTTTCCTCCTGAGGTTTTTGTTGTATCATCTCTAGTCTGAATGCTGGGAGCCCCCTTAGGTTGAATCTTCTGAAGAGGAAGTCATATGAGTTCGTTGGATCCATCTGGAGAAATAGAAGCATACCCCTTTCCCTGTAAGATTAGTTTCTTAGATTTTATTGATTAGTTAATCCATCTTGATATCAAATGGGCAAAGGAAGGGAGGTGTCCTTCAATGTTTCAAAATATTTTTCTGCTTTAGTCAAAATATCTCCTTGCGGTAAGTTTAAAAAATTTTAAAACAAAGCTATATTAACAGTAGTTACAGAAAGAAAGAAAAGTAATAATGATGAAAACATTCTTAGGAAATATTTCAGTCCAAAAGAAAAAAAAATCATCTAGAAATCTGTTTGGGAATGGTGTTTGGCTGTGGTTTTGATTTAATGGGTTGATTTTCTCTTCATTCAGTATATAGATTTTTCCTGATGTAAAAAGAAATGGGATCTGACCGTGTTTTAAGTGGTTTGTGTTGTTTGGGGCAAAGGATTAGGAGCAAACATTCAAACATTTTTTCCTAAGTGAAATTATTGAAAAGTTGATGCAGAACAACTTAATGAAATGTTGCTCATATCCAAATATATTTGACCTTGTCCTTGGAAAAGAAATGCAGCCTGGCAGCTGTTGAATCTCTCTGTTCAGTGTGTCAAGGAAGATGATTATACTTTCAAGACAGACCTGAAAAGGTGAATATTTTGCACTTTTGTTATTCTTAGGAGCAAATAACTTATTTGGCAAAAGGTGTCTTTATGTTGTTTTTGTTTTGTACTGTGAAACAGGCATTGAAGTTGATGTTATTTTAAGAATCTTACAGATTGGAAATAGAAATAAAGCTATATTAATAATAGTTATAGGCTTAAAGACTATTGCATTAGAATCTAGTAAAGTCTGTTCTGGATAAGGAAGATAAAAGTTTTCCTGTATATATCCTCTTATTTAATTTTTTATTTGCAGTTACAGTGTGTAATATGTTTAATTATGTCTTGTGTTTGTGGATTATAAGGAATGACTGTAATCTGTTTAATAGAGAATGAATGTAAAAATTGTTTGAATTTACTTAGAAATAAAGGCAGGGCCATTGTCTGTTTTCATAGAATTAGGTGTTCTCATTATTGCAAAGTAAGTCGATAGGCAGGTTATAACATGTCGTGTAGTTTCACCTCGGAGAGGCGTGGCCCATATAAAAGAAAAATTTGTATTGATCGAGACATGCAAGAAGGAAGAGGAAGAAAGTTCAGGGTAAGGAGTTAAATCCATATGTCATAAAATTTTCTTTCATTTGTCATAAACCCCTTTTATATTTTTATATTCCTTTTATTTGCCATTTCTTATATCTTTTTAATAAAAGTATATAATTTTTCTTTACCAACTATGAAATGTCTTGTATGTTAGTATTTTATAGACTGGTGAATATATTTATTTTTATATAAATATATTTATATGTATATTTATTAATAGCTTAAAATCTTTTAGTTTTTCTGTAAAAAAAGCTTTTTGTAAGAGGATGTTAATGTTCAGTAATTAATGTTTTAAAATCTTATTTCATTTTGAAATGACCTAGCTATCTAATAAACTTTTATTATTTAGTTTAGTATAACTCCAGAAACTTAAGTTACCCCAATCCTAAGAGATTATTTTAGATTATAATAATAGATTATTCTATTAAAAATATAATTATTTTTAATAGAGTTTATCTAAAAGTTTTCATCTTATTTATATATTTATATATATATATATATATATATATAAAGTTACCTTTTTGTTGACAAATTTAGTTTACCTTAAACCTAGGCATAATAAAATTATTACAGTGTTGATGATTTAAGACATGTCTTAATTAGATTAGCAAATAATTATATTTAAATTCTAAGAGATTATTTTAGATTATAATAATAGATTATTCTATTAAAAATATAATTATTTTTAATAGAGTTTATCTAAAAGTTTTCATCTTATTTATATATTTAAGTTTTCATCTTATTTATATATTTATATATCTATATATAAAGTTACCCTTTTGTTGACAAATTTAGTTTGCCTTAAACCTAGGCATAATAAAATTATTACATAGTGTTGATGATTTAAGGCATGTCTTAATTAGATTAGCAAATAATTATATTTAAATTATATATTTATATTTATATAAATATTATATTTAATATTGAATATTTTTCAGTCCATGTTAACTTGAATTTAAATAGAGCTTATTAACTTCATATTATCCAAAAACAAAGACATATATTGAGACATAGATAATTTTAGATAGCTAGGCATAGTTTTCCATTTGAAATTTAAAATATCTTTTTGTTTTATTTTTTATTTTTATTTGAGTTCCACCAATTTGTTTATGGCTGGAGTCCTAGATAGAGTGGGCTGTGTATCCCAAGAACATGATAAGAGTTAACTTTAGGGTTTTTCTTAGGCCTGTTTTTGTTTCCTAGGCAGAATTGGAGCTCCAAAAAAATATTTTAACAAGTTAACCTTTTCCTAACTGCATGTGTAAGAAGAAGCAGTTTTGCAATTTTAAAAAACATTTTATTTTAATTAGTTTTCTCTGGAGTCTAAAGAATATCATGGCCATTCAGTGTCAAAAATATCATTTCTCCTTTCTGTAGTTACAGTATATTATTAATGATATATGCATGAGGGAATTGCTGTCATATTGGATGTAAAGCCTTGGCTACAAAATTTTTGACAATTAGGATTGAATGTAGTCTATTGAAATCTTTTATGAGGCCCGATATGATTAGGATAAGGGAGAGAGAAAGTGAATCTCTCCCGGTCTAAAGGGTGTAAAGGTATATTAAAAAGGCGGTCTTGTAAATCAGTAATAATAATGTGTCAATTTTGAGGAGTAGTAATAGGTGATGGGATCTCTAGTTGTAATGTATCCATAGGTTTCATAGATGCATTAACTTTTCTAAGATCTGTTAAGAGATACCATTTGTTAGAATTCTTTTTTCTAATAAAAATAGAGTTCTAAGGAGAGTAAGATTCCTTAGTATGTTTCAGTTCTAATTGTGTGTCTATAAGTTCTTTAGTAGCCTGTAATTTATCTTTCGTAAGGGGCCATTGGTCTGTCCAAATAGACTCATCATTCTTCCAAGTTATTTTAATAATTGTTTTGTTTGTTACATGAGCAGTGGCCCTGAGGAAAAATGTGCAATGTATATCTGAGTTTGCCATTACATAAGTTAAGTCCCTTCCTATTAGATTAAGGGATGCATTTATCACATAAGGTCTTAATGTTGTAGGTTGGCCTTTTGGTCTTTCATATGGGTAGATCTAAACATTTCGATAAATTTCTGGTACTTTGGTTTGGGAAATTCCTGCAATCTGGCAAGAGACCTTTTGTATAGGCCAGGATTTGGGCCATAAGTGTTTGGAAATAATAGTAATATTAGATCCAGTGTCGAGGAGACTAGAAAATATTTTATTATTAATTTTGATATTTATATTTGGTTGGGCATATTCAGATACCAATGATGTCCATAAGGATTGTTTTTGATCTTTACTGCCAAATCCGCCTGTCCGTATATTATTACAGGAGTTAATAGAAATGTAAGGCAAAAGAAGTAATTGAGCAATTTTGTTCCCCTTTTTGAATTGCCATAGAATCTGAGATGAAATCATAATTTGAATCTCTCCTTTATAATTTGAATCAATTATTCCAGGGTGAACAGTAATTCCTTCAGAAGCCAAGATCGGCCAAATAAAAGACTGAAGGTTTGTGGGGGCAGGGGTCCAAAAAGTCCGATAAGTACTCTAGAAGGGACTGCTTAAGGGTAAAGGAAAAAATCATCTAGGGCTGGTATATTAATGGGAGCATTGCCGGATGTTGAGGGTTTGAGGGAAAAGATAGAATTTGCCCCTGGTTTTTGTTGTAGGGGACCTGGGGGGTCCCCTGTTTGGAGTTTCTTGGAATAGGTTTTCCATCAATATCAAATTTAGATTTACAGTCTTTGGCCCAATGCATTCCTCTACGGCAACGAGGGTGAATTCTTGGAGGTTTTTTATTAGCCTTCTTAGGGCAGTCCCCTTTTAAATGGTTTTTATCTCCACCTGTAAAGCATCCTTTATTTCCCTTTTTAAAGGCAGTAGCCATTGTTTCAGCTAGCATTTGCATCTTTTGAGTTTCTGATCCTAGATTGTGACAAGCCTTCAAATAATCAATAATAGTCCCAGTCTCACGAATTGCAGCGATAGCTTTTTGACATTCCTGATTTGCATTCTTATAAGCAAGTAATTTCTCTAGCTGTTTCTTGGTTTCTTCTCCAATTACCATATGGGAAATAGCAGTTTCTAATCTAACAACAACAAAAAAATAGCATAACTTTCATTCAGTTCAGTTCAGTCGCTCAGTCGTGTCCGACTCTCCAACAAAGGAGAGACTTCAGAGTTGTGCCTGTTGGCAGAGGAGGAGCATTTGGAGTAGTTGGGCCAGGGCTAGTGAGAAAATTTTGAAATATTTTATGTTGTTCTAATTAGGCCTTTTGTAAAGTTTTATCATCTAATTCATAACCATGCAATAAGTGTTCTATCTGTTGTTGAATATCGTGAGGGCTAGAAATCAATTGGAATGTTTTTTCCTTGCTTGACGGCTCATTCAACTTTTCTCTGATGTGGTGCCAAATTTCTAAATCAAAACTGCATTTACCAGGGAACCAAGGATTACGTTTAACCACTGTTTGAAAGCAAGCCTCTATTCATTGGCGCAAAACCAAAAGTCCCTGAGCTTTACACAAATGGTGAAGTAAAGTAGAGAATTAATGGGGCATTCCAGCCGTATAACCCGTGTCTTAGTACTTACCGACCTCAATAGGTCCCGACCTCAGTAGGTCCGGAGTCCCTCCAGCCAAAATGCCATGTATACCAGTGTTCCTGTTCTGGGCACCACTTGTTGGGGTCCTTTAATGGACCGGGACCTGGCAGTTTGAAGGTGACGATAAGAAAGTGAAAGAGAGAAAGAGGCTATTACTCCCTGGTTTACGCAGAAAACCAATAAAGAAGGCACCGGGTGCCCTCTCGAAGGGGTGAAGGCACAGGGTGCCTTCCTGAGAGGGTCTTAGAAGCCCGGGCAGGAGAGTGAGCAAGACGGGTCTCTGCACTCCAGAGTGCCAGCCAAGGGAAGAAAGAGAGACGGGAAGAAAAAGAGACAGAAAGACACGGGGACCCAAGTTCTGATTGAGTAAAGGTGATTTAATGATTTTTCTGTGAGTATATATAGGCTGTAGTACAAGAAATTTCTTTCGTCAATGATAAAGATCAGAAAACCAAACGTACAGTAACCGTTACCAAGGGAACAAGGGACGATGATGGTCACAAGGTCAGGAGACAATCCATATCTCAAGAAAAAGGGGGTTGAGACTAAGCAGTTTTGTCATAAAGAGAATGTTTACTAAAGGAGATTCAAGCCTGTCTCACACGATGACCTCAGTTCCTGGGAGCAGCCTGCTGTTCCGCTTAAAAATAAAGGACTTGTGAGAAACAGCACATAGGAATCTTCCTATTAAACATTTCCTGACACTGTATGAGTCCAACTCTGTCATATTCTTGAAGAGACAAAAGTGTTGTGTTAGACGACAGAGCAGTGGCTGCTGGTGTTGGGCTTGGAGCAAGGTGGTGACACAGCAAAGACAGAGCATGAAGGAGTGTGGCACAGTGAGGGAGCTATCCTCTGTCTCACACAAGGCCCCACAGATATACATATACATGTATGAACCATCATGGAACTGGCCACCAGTGGAAAACAGTCAATTTTACTGTTTCACAACAGAAAACAAAGGGACAACAGATGTACCCAAGGGGCCATCGAGAAGGGGGAAAAGGTCAAACAGAGGGAGCTTGGTGAGGCCCCCAGGACTCATCTTCTGGGCTTATATGGGGAATGAAACGGAGTCTTTCTGGTATGACAGCAACAGACACAGAACCCGTCTGGGCAAGGCAGTGGGGAAGCCTCCTGGCCTCAATGTGCAAGTTCACGGAGGGCCTGGGTCCCCTGGGCAGCCTGAGTTGCCAGGGAGCGCAATCCCCAGCCTCTGGCTACAGAACCCCTGGCAGGATGGGCAGTGCCTGGGAAGAGGAGACATGCTCGTGAGCTAGGGTGGCCTCACTACCCTTGACAGGTGGAGGGGAGGTGGGCAGAGTGCAGGCCAGCTGAGTGAGCTCAGGATTCAGGGAAATGGCTGCTCTCCACCCCGAGGATGGCCCTGGCTGTGGGGGATCCCACCAGGAGCAGCGGGTCCTCTTTATGTGCTAGCCACATCCAGGCCTGGCATCCACTTACATGAAGAGATCCAGGATGAAGTCAGCAGTGCCTCCCCTAAAGACCTTTCTTCTCTCCTCCTGCCCTCAGGTCGTGTGTGTCCCCCTGTGGATTCTCATGTCCTTTCTGTGTCTTGTGGTCCTCTACTACATCGTGTGGTCTGTCCTGTTCCTGCGTTCCATGGATGTGATCGCAGAGCAGAGGAGGACACACATCACCATGGCGCTAAGCTGGATGACCATCGTTGTGCCACTCCTTACTTTCGAGGTAAGCTCTCTGGCAGACTGTGCTTTCCCCGGATGACACCCCATGGTCCTTGGAAGGAGCACAGGACAGTAGAGCTTTCTTTGGAGGCCTGGGAGCTGGCAGTGGGAAGTGGACCTTTCCAGCTAACATGCATCTGAATGTATTGATTTGTCTTCTAGAAAGAGAAAGTTGGATGTGTTGTTTTGGTATTTGAGCCCTGTGGAGAATTAGAGAGTGGGTACTGTTGACTCCTCCAAAAAAACACCAGGAAGAATTTCCCATAACAAGCCAGATGTTGGAAATTTTCTAGGTGGATGGATTCTGCTTCGTCCTGAAGAGCCATGTGGAAGCTCTTCTCATCCTTTCCCCCAGAATGGAGGGTTTCCGTTATCTCCTGTGGGGTGACCTTTCCCCCTTAGGAAGCCTGACAAGGGAGGGCAGCCTGGCTTCAGACAGGGCCCGTTTTCAGATGCTCCATCGACAGAACGTTGACCATTTCTCTTTCCTTAGATCCTGCTGGTTCATAAGCTGGACGGCCACAACGCATTCTCCTGTATCCCCATATTTGTCCCCCTTTGGCTTTCCTTGATCACTCTGATGGCAACCACTTTCGGACAGAAAGGCGGAAACCACTGTATGTACTTAGCGTTTCGGAAGTCCTTGAATGGTGGGTGTGCACATCTCTGTCTGGTGTGTGGCTATATGGGTGTGTGTGGCCCTGCTGTATGAAAAAACGAACCTGAGGACCCCAATCAAGGAGAAAGCTGGGAAAGCTGGGACTGGAGAAGACCTGGAGTCTTCCAGGAAAGGGAGTACTGTTAATCCTGTGACTGGAGAACTGAGCATGGCAGGAGGCCTCTCTCAGTCCATTCACTGTGATATGAGAAACATTATCCCTTCTAGCCAGGGGCTCCTGAAGATTCAGTGAAAATCCACATCATCTCCCAAACCCTGGACATCCTCCAGGATCTGTTTCTTCACTCTTGGCAGCATCATTCTTGATATCACTGACTCTCACCAGTGGTGCCTGGCTTGCTCACTCTCCCTCTGCACTGTGATGATACCTGTTTAGAAGTGCTCTTTGATGAGAGCCTCTCCTCATTAGTCCTTGAGCTCCTTTGCATGTAACCCTGGAGCACACCCTTCTGGAAGCTAATGTGACAAGATGTTGTACCCGAGGAAAGCCAGCACTGACCTGATGGTTTAGTGGTACCCAGACAGGAAGAACGGGCCTTGGAGAAGGAGCTTTGAGGTGGCCCTGTGAGCTCAGGTGGCCTGGACCAACACATGCCTATTGTCTTCCCAGACTCCAGGGGTGACAGAAACCCTTTTCTTGGATGATATTCCTGTTGCACATGCCTTTCTCTGGGCCAGGAAGATTGAGTGGTTGACATTGTCTAGGTGCCATAGGCATTTGAGATTCACTAGGGCAGTAGTTCGGAGAAGGCAATGGCAAGCCACTCCAGTACTCTTGCCTAGAAAATCCCATGGACGGAGGAGCCTGGTAGGCTGCAGTCCACGGGGTCGCTACGAGTCAGACACGACTGAGCGACTTCACTTTCACACGTTGGAGAAGGAAATGGCAACCCACTCCAGTGTTCTTGCCTGGAGAATCCCAGGGACGGGGGAGCCTGGTGGGCTGCCGTCTATGGGGTCACACAGAGTCGGACACGACTGAAGTGACTTAGCGGCAGCAGCAGGGCAGTAGTTCTCAAACTGGAGGACCCATCAAAGTCCCAAGACCCCATCCCACCCCCCCACCCCTCCACACACAGAGTTTCTGGTTCAGGAGGTTTGGACCTGGGCCCAAGATCGCATCCCTGACAGGCACCAGGGAGACATCCTGGGGGCTGCCAGTCCAGGACCCCCAGTTACAGAGCCACAGAGCTGCAGGGCTTCTTTTGGTCCTTGTTGGTATTGAGGCCTTGCTCAGGCTTCATTCTAAGACATCAGGATAAAGCAGTTCATTATACAAGGAAAACTTCTCTTCAGGAAGAAAAGCAACCTGAGATTCAGGGGAGGCTAGTGTTTGAGAAAGTACATTTCTTCTGTTTCAGGGTGGTTTGGGATTCGCAAGGATTTCTGTCAGTTTCTGCTTGAAATCTGCCCGTTTTTGAGAGAATATGGAAACATCTCCTACGACCTCCACCATGAAGGTAGCGAGGAAACTGAAGAAACGCCAGTTCCAGAACCTCCTAAGATCGCTCCTATGTTTCGAAAGAAGACCCGGGTGGTTATCACTCAGAGCCCTGGGAAGTACGTCCTCCCACCTCCCAAATTAAATATCGAAATGCCAGATTAGACCATGCTCCCAGGGCAGATCAAGAGTGCACCTGGCCCTCCCTCTTTTCCACCTTCTTCTGCCTCTCTGTTCGCCCCCTCCCTCCCACCCTGAACTGGAGCTGGAGCTGGGTCTCCAGGGACTTCCATCTCATGCCTTGTTTGCACTCAATGCCTACTCAGTGACTCACCGCCACGGGACATGCAGCTGGCAGGTGCCTGGAACATGCAGCGTGGTGTGGGGTGCGCGTCAGCGGCTTTGGACCTGATGGAGGGAACATATGGAGACAGGAAGCGACTCCCCGTGGGCAGGTGCCTTCAGAGCTGGCTTGGGCCCGAGAAGGAATGGCCACACAGCTGGTTTTCTAAGTGTGAAAATTCCCGTCATAAGTGTTATTGAAAAATGTATTATTGAACCAAGCCAGCCTGGCCACTTAGATCAGAAACTCCTGTTCTGGTGTGGTCAGGGGCCCTGACTAGGCCTCAGGCCTCACATGTACCCACACTGCTGTGATTGGCCGTGCTCCTGCCACGCACATCATTTCTCTCTGGGTTTTTACTGACCCCGTTGGTGAGCCCTTTCTAATGGAGTGACTCCGTGCCTGTATAGTATTTATACAAATATTTTAGCATTGTAATATACCGTGTTAAATCCTAGTTCTGTACAGTATATTCTGTTAAAGTATTTTTTTACAAGCTTGTACTGGAGACATACATGTTCTGTTGCAGAAGTAGAAGCCAGTAGCACCGCACCCCTGTCCTGACCACCAGAGTGCTACCCCCTTCATGGGACATTGCCATCTCCTCTTCAGTTTCTCCATATACATAGTAGCTGCTGCTGCCAGAACCGCCACACAGTAAGCAAGAAACGGTTTGTACTTTTTCTACCACACTGGGAACACTGACTTGCAGAAAACCGTAAAACACGCCTGGAAACTGGAATGCTGGACAAGGGTGCCAAGACTAGGAATGTCCAGCAGCGTGTACAGGTTGAGATGTGGGACTTGTTGTCCATCGCACGCTGGGCCTATGCTTTTAACTAGGAGCTTGGGGTATAGCCAAGAGTCAGAATGAAAAAAGCAGATGCGGTGCAAACAAGATGGCCATGAGTAGAAGAGGGTAAAAGGAGCCCCAGCTTTGTCACCCAGGAGCAGGGGAGAGGGGGAGAGAGGGCAGCTGCTGCCTTGTGTAAACCAGGTTCTGCTGATGTACACTGCACCCACCACTCCATCCTGGCACCAGCCTGGAGCAAGCCTGTGCTGTCTGCAGGGGGACACTTGGAATGGTGTTGCCTTTCCTGCTTGGTATGTAACAAATATAGCCAAGTCTACTCTTTTCCTCCCCTTTAGCTGTTCAATAAACTAGTTCTTCATTTTCCATGTGCACTGTGCAGGTCTTGCTTTAGATGAGGACCAGGATGCTGGGAGTTCTCTTGGCCAGCACAAAAGGGAATCTCGAGCTGCCACGGCCAGCTGAGGGGAGCAGGGGTGGGTGAGCATCTCTCAGGAGTATGCAGCGGCAGCCAGCACATACAGAGAGGAAAGCACAGGCCTGGGGATTCAGCCATTGGCAGGAAGTGCCCTGCCACAATCCTGACAGCTGAGGACACAGCCAAGAGTGTTTGCAGAGTCCCAGACAGTCTAAAATGGAACTCGGCTTTTCAGGGGTCCGAGGCATCCCCAGGTCACGTGGGAGGGCACTTAGTAGGGCTTCTGTCTATGGGAAACACTGGGTAATTCTATCTAGCTCACCTGAGCTGTGTCTAGAGACATTTAATTCAGGTGGTATTTCAGCACCCAGTTTGCAAGAATTGACAAGAAAGCCCACCCCTCACTGGTGACGGGAGGCTTCCAGCATGGAGCCAAGGTCCACCAGGAGATCAGTGTTTATGCGCCTTAGATGCAGACTTGCTGTGAGACACAGCATGATTCGCCGTAACCACGTGGCAGACGTAAGTGTCAGCACCCTCGCCACCTCCTGTACCTCCCCTGAGTCCTCAGGACCCTGTGAAGCAGGTGCCCCTAGGATTACCCTTGTGGGGAAGCAGAGGCTCAGAGTGGGTGAGCCAGGCAGCTGGGGATCAGCAGGGAAGCCGTGCCCACCTTGGCATCTCCTCACCCAAGCCCTCTCTCTCACCCACTGGGCTGGGCTCCTGGGCCGAATGGCTGACACCTCAAGATCAGAGGCATTTCTGATTCTGAAAATCTCGGGAAGATCTTCAACCCCAGGAGCAGAGTTGAGGTGGGGGGTTTTAGTGGGGTGGGCTGCCCGTGTAGGCTACCCTGCATGGCCACCTCTTTGATGCTAGAGCACCAGCCCCCAGAGCAGGATGGCAGCTCTCACAGCCTGGACACAGCTGGACGGAGTTCCTGTGGACAGCAGTCACAGGAAAGAGAGTCACACTGTGTGTGAAGGCCCAGGGCAACCGCCCCCTCCCACGTGGCTGGGACCATGGTATGCAGAGCAAGGCCGGCCTAGGGTAGACATGGGCAGGCTGCAGAGCCCAGAGGATGGCACCCTGTCCTTCTGTGTCCCCGGAACCTCGTCCGTAGCCTCTACAGCCCCCACCCTGGGGCTTCCACAGACTGACGGCAGGGCCCGGAGAGGGTCTGTGTGGGGGACCAGATGCCCAGCCAATGACAGTGCACAGAGGGCTGGCTGGCTATAACCCTTGACCGTGGACCCCTACCCAGGACCTGGCTGTGCTTGAGCACAAGGATGCCATGCCAAACCCTCAAGGCACCTATGAACACAGAGGAGGGGCTGACTTTGAGGGTAACATGTCTGTCAGTGCACATCTGTCCAGCCCCGGGGCTCTAGGACCAGAAGGCCATGCCAGGTTCACACAAGTGCTCGGCCTGAGACTTCATGCCCATGTACGAGTGTCATGGGGCCCACTGCCATGATGAGTGTGGACCAGGAGGCTAACACACTGACCAGCCTGGTTGCAGCCAGCCCTTTATTAAGTCTCTTAATGACTGCCTTGTGATGTCAGCCCCAAGCAAGCAGAGGGCTCTGATGAGGGGCCTAGCACCCTTGTGAGCCTGGACTGCTCCTAGCCACTGCACTGTCCCATTTCCAAGAAGGAGGGACACACCACCCTCCGTGTGGCTGCAGACAAGGAGGGCCCTGCAATGGACTGGGTGCCCAGCTTCAGGGGGGGCTCCCTTTCTTCCAAACAGGGCCTCCGGCCCTCAGCTTAGGGAGCTGTGACCCTCCCTGCAGACCTTTTGGTCGCCCTGGCCCTGCCTGTGCCCATGGGCCACAGCAGCTTCAGGCTGCTGCTGGAAGAGAACACTTTCCAGGCTCTAAGTGAAGAGCCTTTGTTGAAGAGGCCACACACCGAATGTGGTGCCCTGCCTGGGGGAGAGGGCGGCCTCCTCTCCCTTCCCTTTCCCATCAATAGTCACCACTTTGTGTCCTTCTGGTGGGTGGAAGACGGCACTTGCGTAGGCATCAATGAGGAGTCCTTCGAGAACATTTTGGAGAGGGTGGGCTCAGACAAGTTATTTGAGACAGACTGCATGAAGAGCTTCGTCTGCCAGCTTGGCCTGTACGGATTCAGCAAAGCGCGCCAGGATGTGCATACTTCCCACTGAGCACCCTGAACACGCTGCTCAGGGAGGAGCCACCTGTCTGTGTCCTGAGCAAGGTAAAGGTGAGGGAGTGCCTGCTGGGCCCTGGGGGCGGGGTGGGTGCCAACCTCAGGGCCTCCGGGGATGGTGGCCAGCCTGCCGGGAAAGCTGTGTGTAAAGACAGGACTGGGGACTGGCGTGACTGCCGGAGCTGCCAGTGCTGTGTGCTGTGTTGGGAGTTGTGAGGGGGAGAGCCTGAGCGTTCTCGGCACAAAGAAGTCACTGCCCCTCCTCTCTTTCTCCGGTGGGGATGTCTGTGCGAGATGACGGAGGTGAGCTGAACGCACAGTAGGGATCAGGTCAGGATACCCGGGGGCCAGCTGTCACTCTGTATCGCCGGCCTGTGGGCCCTTAGATCACAGTCACACCGGGGAAAGAGATGACACTGCTCAAATGCTGGGCCTCCCTGTCCTCCAGCCAGGGCACAAATGGGCCCGGGGTGGAGGCAGGTGGGGGAAGGGGTTTGTGTGCCCCCATGACTCCCTCGTGACACAGACCTGAAAGGATCCACCTGCAAGGCGGGAGACCTGGGGTTGATCCCTGGGTTGAGAAAATCCCCTGGAGGTGGGCATCGCAACCCACTCCAGTATTCTTGCCGGGAGAATCCCCATGGGCAGAGGAGCCTGGCAGGCTATTGTCCATGGGGTTACAAAGAGTCGCACATGACTGAGCGACTAAGCACATGACTCCCAAAGCTGTGGAGCAGAAGTTTAGTGTAGGGAAGCACAGGTCCTTTCCTGAGAAGTGTCCTGGTCAGCCAAGGAAGTGCAGGCCAGGGGTCGACCCCTGCATAGAAAGCAGAGAAGCTTCTGCACATGCCAAGTCCCCTCTCTGGGCCTTGTACAGATACTCTTGGGCCACTCTGAGTCATTTTCCAAGGGCGAGAGGCCATGGTGAGTTAGTGAGTGTCGAGGATGGGCAACCTGGGGCACTGCCTCCTGTGGGACAGGGACCTGCAAAGAAGCCTAGCGATGGCTGGGTGAGGGCACCCAGGGGCCCAGCCAGGAGGGTGCTGGTTTCATAAGCCTTTTGAGACTCGGACTTTGCTATTCTCTCTCTCTCTTGGTGAGCCCCAGTTACAGTTCTGCTGCAGTCCCCTGTTTAAGAGAGACGGCCCACACCTCCTGGGGAAGATGAAGAGGAGAGGGGCCGTTAAGTCTGCGTCTCGGCAGGTGGAGGGCAGGCCGGCAGCCCTGGGCATCCCTCCTGTGCCCAGCACCACACAGCCACAGGACGGCCTGTCAACCTGCCTTGAGGGTGCCCAGGGGACAGCGAGCCCCCTGGAACTCGCCCCACCACCACCCTGGCCAGGACCTATGCCACCTCTGTTGCTGGTCTGGGGACAGATGTCCCACCGCCTTGATGTGTCCTGATGCCTGGCAGCCTGAGGGCATTCAGGCTCTAGTTTCTCTAAACCCTGTCTTGACAGAGGTGGCCCTGCCCATTGAGGGCCCGTGGCTCTGCTTCACCTGGCCTCCTGCCCAGATGGCTCCTCCTGTGGTGGTGGGCCCCACCACTGTGCCCACTCAGATCTTCTGCCTGCCCCCTGGGCAGCTCCCAGTGGCCACACTGGTGCCTCTGTGCACCACGTGGATGCCAGTCGTGGCTGCCGGGCCAGACCCCAACCTGACCTTGACCTCTCAGGCCCAGAACCCGTTCTACTACTGCTTAGGCAGCCCCTCTTTCTCATAATCTCCAGCCATTTTTTCCTATAATCTCCACCCCTGCCAGGTGCGCCCCCAGAGTACCACAAACATACACCCAATTCAGAGGTGCCACTGTGGTGAGAACACTGCACGGCAGTAAAGGGCCTGAAAACACGAGGGATCTCCCACCCAGCACACGTCTTCAGCGCCTCCATCCTGGGCCTGGCTGAGCATTTTAGTCCCCTCAGGCAGCTGCTTGCTTGCGAAGGCAAGACAGATGGCTGCCAACCCCCAGCACAATGTGGGCACCTCATACACACCTGGAGAAGCCCCTCAGACACTCTGCACCCACTCATTGAAAAGACCCGCCAAGGGCTTGACAAGAGCCAGGAGGAGTGGCTTCACGGGCACAGGGACACTGTCCAGCAGGCTCCTCACTTGACAGATGAGGAGAAATTGTGCCTCCCCTTGTCGGGGGCCCCAAAAGAGCCCTTGCTCTCCTGAGATGCACAGGGCTGGAGCCTGTGGTCCCTGCCCGAGGCCTGTGGGTGTTCAGTTTGGGGGCTCGCTGGTGTCTGGACAGCAGGCCTGAGGATTGGCTTCATTGCAAGTTCTGCATCAGATGACATTTTCTTGTTTCTCTTTTCCTTTTTCAGCTGAATACTCTAAGGTGTCACACCTCAGCACCCTCTGATCACTGGGGTCAGTCCCAGTACTGAGCTGCTGTGATGCCTGACCAGGCTGCTCACTTCCAAGACAAAACACAGCCCATTACAAAGGTTCACTGCCTGGGGAACACCTTAACTTTTCAGAAGGTTTCATTCTTTTTTTTTTTTTTTTTTTTGAGCCCCATGGACCGTGGTCTGCCAGGCTCCTGTGTCCATGGGATTCTCCAGGCAGAACACTGGAGTGGGTTGCTGTGCCGTCCTTCAGGGGATCTCCCCAACCCAGGGACTGAACCTGTGTCTCAGGTCTCCTGCATTGGCAGGCGGGTTCTTTACTGCTAGCACCACCTGGGAAGCCCAATAAGCACCCTAGTTCACCACTTTTCTCAAATTTAAAATGTTGCATTGATTACAGCTATCACTCATTATGTTAATAGTTATTACAATCCTAAATATTTCATGTTCTTAAATATTTCATCAATGGGAGCAGTTGACCCTGGCAAATCATTTTTCTTTCTTTTTATTTATTTATTTTAATTGGAGGCTCATTACAGTATTGTATTGGTTTTGCCATACACTGACATGAATCCACCCTGGGTGTACATGTGTTTCCCATCTTCAAACCCCCTCCCACCTCCCTCCACATATCATCCCTCTGGGTCATCCCAGTGCACCAGTCCCTAGCATCCTGTCTCATGCATCGAACCTGGACTGGCAATTCGTTTCACATTATACATGTTTCAATGCCATTCTCCCATCTTGACTTCTGTATGCCTACTGACCTGGAATCACACTCAGATGCTGCTATTTAAAAAACCATGTTCCCAGAAACCTCAGCATGTGTGGCACCTGCTTACCTGTAAATCGATAGAGAAAACAGAGATGGGCAGATTGCAATCTCAAGTCATCTGCTTGTCACAAAAGGCACCTTTTATTTACAAAGTCAAGGCTGCCTGACATCAAAGAGTCCCATGTGGTACTTCACTCCCACCACTCAGTCCTTGGTAGATTTTGACTGATGTCTGCAGAGTGAAGTGGCTAAGCATGCGTCCTCCTGGGCCAGGCAGAGGTGGCAGTCTAAAGTCACACAGGAGTGTAGGGAGGGAGCATGGACTTGATGGGCTGGCCCTGGACAGTCAAACTGTCTCAAGCCCCAGGCGTGCCCAGGTCACCAGAGGAGAGGCCAGGTGGCTCCAGCGGCACAGGGTTAGTTCTGTCCCCAGGGCTGCACAGGCAACAGTGTCTAGGAGACTGGAAATGCAATTCAACCAGTCAGGGTGTCTCAGAGAGGGGCTCTGCCTCACCAGTGCTCCAACTAGGTAAGGGTGGCCCTGGAGGCCCAATCGGGCAGACCCCTGGGCTCCCTTGGTCTGTCCCTTCACAAAGGGAGGTGCCATGGCCAAACAGGGATGAGGTGGGGAGGCTGGAAAAGGCTGATTTCTGGATGACAGAAACAATGCTTAGCCTACGGTGAGCAAAGCTAGCAGTGCTCTAGAGTGCTAGCTCTCTGCAGGAGGAACCGCCTGGGACTCCTTGGCAACTGTCATGAGGAAAGGCCCTGGGATGAATCGAGCTACAAACCGGCAGGGGAGGCTGACGAGACACCACAGCCTGGGTCTTGTCCACGCCTGACCCCACAAGCAAGGCCTACAACCAGGCAGCAAGGTGTTCAGCCATCCACTGAGCCTCTGGAAAGGGAGGGAAGGTCCCCATCTCCAAGGTCTGAGGTCTCGGCCAGGGGGCCCCCCGAGGCCCTGTGCAAACCCCTCAGATGACGAGGTCTGCATGTCTCCACCCTCAGGAAATCTGGGAACACTGAAGCCTCACTCAGGCAGCACCTCCGCCCTCCAAGCGGGTCTGGGGCAGCTAGGCCATCATGGGGGCTGGGCTGAACTGCAGTGAGGCTGAGTCCTTGGCCTTCAGGGGCCCCAGCAGCAGGGCAGGCCAGACACCCACCCTCCTCCTGAACGTCTCTCCTTTCTGGGGAAAAAGACCAGTGGGGACTTAGAACCCATGACTCACAAGTTCTTGGCCCCCAGGAGCCCCTCTGGCCACTCTGCACAAGAAGGGCCCATGGTGGGGGGGCATGAGTGCAGACCAGTGGGGAGAGAGCCACCAGGAGATGACCCTGGGGATACTGCAGAGAGAAGGAATGTGAAGTCACTATGAACGGCCAAAGGCCATCTCCAGGCTGCTGAGTTCTTGCTAACTCACCTGCCACTCCTCACCCTCTTCAGCTAAAACAACATCATTTAAACAAAAGTTTCCAAAGTTTGGTGATGCTGAGGGGCCCCCATGGGAAGGTGAGCGGTTCCCTGTGCTCCCCCAAGGTCATGGGTGCAGCAGGCCCCCATCTAGCATCTGAGCTAGGACTGCAGCCTTCTCTCAAGGGTTAAGGAGGCCCACTCCTGAGTGAGGATGTGGGTGTGCAGTCACCCTGGAACAGAGGGTCCCATAGAACACAACTCCACACCTACTGGGCCTCCTGGGGGCCCTGGTCTGGGCTGTCAGGCTGAGACACCACCCCCCTCACTTCCCCAGTGAACTTGGGGATTCAGGGGCTTGGTCTTTGGGGTGCAGTCTAAGGTGGGCAGAGGGAGGTGCCCACATCCTGCGAATACTTGAGGTGAGGACCAGAGGAGACTGAGGGTCCCCAGAGGATGCATGTGCAGCCCTCCTAACAGCCCTGGGGGACCACGGGGCACGGCATCCAGATGTAACATCACTGATCCAAATGGGAGGGGAGAAGTGAGGGCCTGGGTCAGGTGCCCGGTTCAGGTCAGCAGAGTGAAGGAATCCAGCTGTGCTAGGAGTCAAGGGAGAAACTTGAGGGGGGCTGTGGGACCCAGGACATCCAGGTCGTCAATGCTCTCAGCCCAGGGATGCCCTGGCAGGGTTGTAGGAATGAGCTCCTACTCCTGCTTGCCTCTCAGCAGTCCTGGCTGGGGAGGGCCTGGTTCTAAGGGGAGCAAAGTCAGTGACAGACAGTGGTGCTCAGATCTGCTGCGAGTCAAAGTGAAGAGCAGGAGGAGGGTTGAGGAACTCAGGGGTCATCGTCTCAGCTCTGGGAAGCCCTGGGCTTGAAGCCCTGATGTCATGTCCACAGACTTCCCTTTGGGGTCCCAGTGAAGTGATGGCCTTGGTGTGAGGGCCCTGTCTCCAGTCTACACAAGGGGCATCCCGGACCTGCCAGGCCTCAAGATGACGACCTTGAGGGAGGACACAGGGAACCCCACAGGTCCTGGAACCTGCTTTCTGACCGAGGCAACTCTGTTGGGGGCATGAGCACAGGGTCTCAGGGACACTGGAGACTTGATATAAGGGGCGGGGCCTCAGAGATTGGGGGAGAGATTCTTAGGTTTTGAAGGAGTTTAGGTGAGGACCCTGAGGGAGGACTGAGGGGACCCTGAGCCCCAGTCAGAGGAGAATTAAGAGAAGTCGGTCCCTGCTGTTGGTCCTTGGCATCCCTGGGGTAGGATGAGTGCAGCAGACATGGTCAGACTTCCTGATATCTGGGTCCCAGACTGAGACCTCGCATATGGGGTGGGGACTCAGCAGGGCAGATTCCCAGGTCCTGCGAGGTGTCAAGTTGAGGACCCCGAGGAGGGAATAGGGGGCCGTGGACCCCAGTCAGAGGAGACCTCAGAGAAGCCTGTCTCTGTTGTCAGTCCAGGGCGACCGTGGAGTAGAATGAGTGAAACAGGCATGGTCTGACTTCCTGACATCTGCATCTTTGAGATATTGTGGCCCTGGTGTAAGGGGCAAGGCCTCAGCTAGGGAGAAGCGAGAATCCATGTCCTGCCTTGGGGCAAGGCGAGGTCCCTGAGGAGGACTGAGTGGGCCCCGAGGGAGGATTGACGAAACCCCACAGATCCCTGCCCCTGTCTTTGGCCCCGGGAGCCCTTGGGGTGAGAAGAGCACACTAGGCCTGTCTGCCTTCCTCACATGCGGGTCTCAGAGAGACTGGGGACCTCGTGAAAGTGGCGGGGTCTCAAAATGGTGGACGGGAGAATTCCCGGTCCTGTCTGGGGTCCAGGCCCCATGCGAAGAAGAACTGAAGTGGTTAGACCCCAACAGGGAGGGATATTGGCCCTTGTGGGGGCTCATGGAGTGACCAGAGCAGGGTGAACAGGGTGAGCAGTTTCTTGACCTTTGGCTTAGGGACCTCGGGACCTGAGGTGATCAGGCGGAGGGCTGAGGATTCAGGTCCACAGACGGTGGACTCCCCGGACTCCAAGGGAGGAGTGAGCAGATGCCCGCCCCTGTGGTCAGTGCTGGGAGGCCAGGCAGGACATGAGGAGGAGCTGAGGACTGAGCATCTCCCTAGCCTAGGACCCATTGGAGGCCCTGGGCAGGCGTGGCTGCATGTGGGGCCCCTCAACACTTCCTGTTCAGACTTTGCTCTTGTTCTGAGTTTCCATGCACGCCCCCAGAGGGGAAGGACCAGGTCGTGCCAGGCCTGAGGGGACCACCCACCACACAACTGGGGGACCTCAAAGAGTCTACTCCTTGACTGTCACGGAAGGCTCAGGGATGTGCTACAGGATACCCCTGAGGTGTGCCCTCCATGTCTGTCACAGGGGATCCAGGAACCAGGAGGCGAAGGCAGAGGTCTGAGGACCGTGTCCAGAGGTCAGAGAACAGAGGAGGTCCAGGCAGTGCCAGGAGTTGAGGTGAGGAGGGTGCCCTGAGTGTGCACCAGAGGCTGCCCATCCCAGAACAGAGGGGACCCACGAGGGCCTAATCCCCACATCTTGTCAGCCCTGGAAATCTCGGGCTGTGCTGACTGCACCCTGGGGGAGCCACCTCACTTCCTCCTTCAGGTAGCCAGGAGATTGAGAGCACCCATTAAAAGGAGAACTGTACATGGCCTGTGTCAGACTGCCCAGGATGTGGTTCTCAGCAGAGGCTGCTCTCATCCTCTCCCTTCTCCAGGTCCGTGGTCCCCATCTGTCCCCCTGCCTTATTCCTGTCTGTGCTTTGATCCCAGGCATTGCACTCGGGATCGAGATGAGTGGGCTGAGCAAGCCCGAGGAAGACCTTCAGGAACTAGGTGAGGCTCAGGACCCGGAGGAGGAGCAACTCTTGGGGGCTGAGGCAGGGGAGGCTGCATCTGCCTAGGCCTCCTCCCCGCCAAGTCTCTCTTGCAGAGGCCTTGTTCCAGGAAGCTCTGAATGAGATGCCGGTTAACCTGATGAAGTTTCTTGCTCGTCAAGTATCAGGCCAAGGAGCAGGTCTGTGGCATTGAGGTGAAAGAGCTGGACCCCATGGAGCACATCTACATCATGGTCTCCACCTTGGGATTCACCTGCAATGCAATGCAGAGCAGTGGGCAGAGCTTGCCCAAGGCCAGTCTCCTGGTGCTCACCCTTAGCTTTATCATGTGGAATGGAGACCGCGCCCCTGTGGAGGAGGTCTGGGGAACACTCAGCAGATTGGGTGTGTGTCAGGAGTGAGCACTGCGTCTTTGGGGAGCACAGGGCACTGCTGACCCACGTATGGGTGCAGGAGGGGTACCTGGAGTACCGGCAGACGCCTGACAATGACCCTCATCAATACGAGTTCCTGTGCGGTCCCTGGGCCTATGCAGAGACCAACAAGTAGGAAGTCATGGAGTATCTGCTCAGAGTCAGCCAAAGGTTTTCCAGGGCCTACCCATCCCCATCTGCAGAGGCTGTGAGGGAGAAGAGGAGCCCTGACAGAGAGAAGCCACCAAACTGATCCTTCCCTCTGTGACTGAAGAGGAAGCAGTCAGCCTTCTCGGTAGTGATGGCCTGGGCCACTGGGGAAGCCGGGGTATAACATCTTTGTGTTCCTTTTCTCTGTGATGATGTGGAAATTCATCTCTGTTTTTTATGAATTTTTCAAATTTGTTTTTTTCAGCTTAAGCCTTAATAAACTTCAGTATCTAACTTTGTGAATGACATTGATCACACATGTGTTTGTACTTAACCAATTTAAGGACCAGAGTTTTGCTGTTTTGTAAAAGAGTCTCGCATTTTATTTTGTGGCCCTGAGCAAGATCACATGGAATTGGAATTACAACTATTTTGGATATATGAACTTACTAGCAGTATATAGTTGGTGGAAGAATTGGAAAATAAAAAATGATTGTAGTGAATTCTTGATTCTTACAGTTTATGTCTGTCCTTCTCTACAGCTAATCGATATCTGTTTACTCAGATTTTGCCAGGTTATTATTTAAGAAAGTAGGAGAAAATAGGTGAGATTAATAAACCCCCTTCTCACTGGTTCATTTATTCCACAGAACTTCATGGAGCTTCTGCTTTGTAGAAGGTCATGTCTTAGCAGTGGGGACAGTAGGAGAAGCAGGACACCCCGACACCCAGAGCAATGATCTAGGAGCCACAGTCACACGAGGAAAGTGGAGAGATTTCCCCTAGTTCCCCAGAACAAGGCAATATGGTGGCAGGGCAGTGGGGCTCCAGGAGGAGCACTCAAGTGTTGTTGCCTGAGCCAGGGTGGTTTGGGGCTTTGGGAAGCTGGTTCCTTCTGTGGGAGATGATGGTAATGAACCTGAGTGGTGGCAGCAGCCAGACTGTAGATGGGGTCTTATGAGTGAGAGGAAGATCTGGAATCAGACATGCACATTAGAAGTTCATCTTCTCTCTAATAAATCTCCTGGGTCTGAAAAAGAAAATGCACTTTGGTCAGAGCAGATAGACATGTGGTTTTTCTGCCTGAGTCTAAATACACTCGAAAGTTTCCAAATGGGAAATGAGCGAATTTTGTTTGGCACACAGTCTATTCAGTCTCGGGGTATATAGTTGAAGACATTTCGATTACCACAGTCTTCTGCTAAGATATTAATGGGGTTCTTCTTTGAAACTGGCAGTTGGACATTTCAACTGATGGGTCAACTTTCCTAGGTGGCTAGACCCCAAAGCCATAAAAACTGCACTGAACTTGAATTCACACACCTCAGAATCCTCCTTGGAGGTGAATGCAGATTCATATCCTAGCCGGATTTTATAAGAAAACTCCCACTGTCCTTGTCCTCTCACCGTCCCTTGTCTGATACCTGCCCCTCATGAAGGTCATGACTGTCGGGGAGCCTGTGGGCACCTGTGCAGATGCTCAGGCAAGTTCAATCATGTGGAGGCAGCCGGGACTCCCAGCAGGAGACTGTGTCTGGCATCAGGAGGCAGGGGCACATCCTCAGCTCGCTGAGACTGTGGGCAGCATCACTGCAGAGGGAAGGGCAGAAAGAGCACTGGAGGGAGCCGGGGGGGCCCTCCCTGACATTCCCAAGAGCCTTGGAAGCTAAATCAGATGTTGCATTTGCAAGTGCCGATGATACAGAGTGGTGACTAGAAATGGAGATTCAAGGCACGTTTGGCCTTCTCAGAAACTCCTTAACACACGACGGGAATTGTGTTCATCACAAGCTATACCCTGGCTGCTGTCTGCTGAGCCCCGAGTACACTGCAGGCAGGGGAGAGACTCCAGGTCCTTGTTCTCATCTCTTCTCCCTCTGCTTCCTGGAAGCTGCCTACAGGGAACATGGGATCCTTATGTAAACCTACAACAATTTGGAAATAAATACATGATTAACTCACCGATTTTAATACAAAGACAGGAAAAAAACCGGTTAATCTAAATAACAATAGCATGTTGTTTGGGGAAAAAGCATCCCGTTTGTGTTGATGCCTGGGGTGGCATGGAAAGGTATTTTGGATGCAGGTGGTGCCACATCGGTGGGGCTGAGCTCCCAAGAAGCAGGAAAGGCTCCTGCCCGACTGATGGAAGCTCTGTCCAGGCGCCATCCATTCAGGGCCAATGGTGAGGACCTGGGCTCCTCCCAGTGGCGCGGTCAGAAGGTGGGTGTTTTTAGGAGAACTACTGTCTTCCTAGAGCCCTCCAGGACAATTGTGATGTAGACAGGGTGGAAGAGGAAGGAACATTTGGATTCTGGGCACTGAAAATGGTATCCTGGGGGTGGTACAGCCAGAGGGACTGAGGAGGGTGGAGAGCGCTGGGAGCAAGGGCCAGGGATGCAGCCTAGGAGTCTGGAGCTGAGCTTCAAGCCAGAACCACATGAGGACCACACAGACCTCGCCCTCTGCCCTCCTTCTGGAGTCCATCCTTCTCTCCCTTTCCCTTCATCACATAGCAGGAGCGCAAAGTGCCAGGTGGGAACCATGGCTCATAGGTCAGTAGGGCTGTTATGATATCTCCTGGGGGAACCATCTTCCTTTGGGAAGAGCATGTCCTGTCACCACCATTAATAGAGTAACCAGTAGCCACATGAGGCTGGGTAGTGTGAACTCAAATGTGCGTAGTGTGTCCCAGGGCCTGGCCTTCTACCTTAACATAATGTGAAGTCTAATGTAAATAGCTAGAAGTGGGTAATGGCTAGATAGCCCCGCTGAGGAACTGCAGAACCTACTCGGGGGACCAGAGGCACAACTTCCCTTGTGGGTCACTGGGAGTGGTGGTAGGTGGGGTCACTGTTCCCTCTGGTTCCAGGGCCATGTATCTTACTTAGTGGGGGAACTAATGATGCCAAATGTGGAGTTTGTCCAGTCCCTGGAGGGTGAAATCCCAGCACCATGGGCTCTCATATCCCAGTGTGCACCTCACATGTGCTTCGTAGAGGCCATTCCTCTGCTCCAGGAAACCAGCAGCTCTGGAAGCTGTGGTCTCAGGGCAATGAGGGCTTTGGTGTGAAGGCCCAGCCTTGGGTTGACTCAGGGCCATCCTGTACCTTCCGGAGCTCAAGATGAGGACCCTGAGGAGGACACAAGTACCCCTTAGGTCCCACCCCTGCTGTCAGCCCTAGGCATCCCTGGTGGCGGCATGAGCACTTGGCAGCGTGTCCTACCTTTGGCATCCTTGTCTCTGACAGGTTGGGGACCCGATATAAGGGGCGGGCCTTAGAAGGAGAAGGGGAGGATCGTAGGTTCTGAAGAAATCTGGGTGCGGACCCTGAGGAAAGACTGAGGGGAACCTGGACCCCATCACAGAGTGGGCTCAGGGAGCACATAGGGTGGGATGAGCACACGCCGCATCCCCTGACATCCGGGTCTCAGCGAGACTGGGGACCAGGTGAGAGTGGTGAGGCATCAAAATGGAGGACGGGCCAATTCCAGGTCCTGCCTGGAATCCAGGCTCCAGTCGGGGAAGGACTGAGGTAGTTAGACCCCAACACAGGGAGGGATCCTTGCCTTTGATGGGGGTCTTAGAGGTCCCAGAGTGGGTTGAGCAGGATGAGCAGTTTCTTGACTTCTGGCTTAGGGCCCTCGGGAGATGAGGTGTTCAGGCAGAGGGCAGAGGCTTCAGGTCCACAGAGGGTGGATTCCCCAGGCAGAGCCAAACCTTCCCTTGTGGTCAGTGCTAGGAGTCCAGGCTGGATGTGAGGTGAGGACCGAGCATCTCCCCAGCCTACGTAGGACTCACGGGAGGCCCTGGGCAGGTGTGTCCACATGTGGGGCCCCTTAGTGCTTTCCCTTCACACTTGGGTCTTGTTCTGAGTTACTCTGCAGGCCCCCAAAGGGCAGGGTCCAGGCCATGGCAGGGGAAAGGTAGGCACTACAAGGGAGCTACAAGGGGACCACTATTCCCACAACTGGGGTGGGACCTCAGAGTCCAGGGCTGTGTCACAATCTACCCCTGAGGGGCCCCCCACCATTTTTCTCACAGGGGCTCTGGGAACCAGGAGGCAAATGTCTGAGGCCCAAGTCCAGAGGTCAGAGAGCAGAGGAAGTCCAAGCAGTGCCAGGAATTAAGGTGAGGTGAGTGCCCTGAATGAGCACAAGGGACTCTGCACCCTGGGGATCCACTGCCCTTCCTCCTTCGGGTAGCCAGGGGCAGGCCACCCAGGAGAAGCGCACCTGTGAGGCCTGAGAGCACCCCTCAAGAGGAGACCTGTAAGTGGCCTGTGTTGACCAGCCAGGGTACATTTCTCAGCCGAGGCCCATGGTCCCCAGTGTCCCCTGCCTCACTCCTGTTTGTGGTTTGATCCCAAGCATCGTGCTCGTGGTCGAGATGAGTGAGCTGAGCAAGCCCAAGGAAGACCTTCAGGAGACAGGCAAGGCCCAGGGCCTGAAGGAGGTTCAGCTCTTGGGGGCTGAGGAGGGGAGGCTGCAACCCTCTCGGCCTCCTCCCCCCCAGTCTCCTCATCCGCCCCTAAGGGGGTCTTGCCCCAGGAAGCTCTGAATAAAATGGTGGCTAACATGGTGAAGTTCCTGCTTCGCAAGTATCGGACCAAGGAGCCAACATCCGATGGCGAATTGCTGAATACGGTCCTCAGGGATAACCAAGAGCACTACCCGGTGGTCTTCCGCCAAGCAGTTGAGTGCGTTCTGCTGGTCTTTGGCGTAGATGTGAAGGAGATGGACCCCACGAAGCACATCTACATCATGGTCCCCTCCCTGGGCCTCACCTGTGATGCGACACAGAGAGATGGGCAGGGCGTGCCCAAGGCCGGCCTCCTGGTGGTGGTCCTCAGCCTGATCCTCCAGAATAGGGATCGCGGCCCCGAGGAGGAGATCTGGAGAGCACTCAGCAGGATGGGGGTGTGTGTTGGGAGGGAGCACTCCATCTTTGGGGAGCCCAGGGAGCTGCTGACCCAAGTGTGGGTGCGGGAGGGGTACCTGGAGTACCGGCAGGTGCCTGACAGTCACCCTGCTCGCTACGAGTTCCTGTGGGGTCCCCGGGCCTTTGCGGAGACCAGCAAGGAGAAATTCACGGAGTATCTGCTCATGGTCAACGAAAGGGCTTTTAGGTCCTTCCAACTCCCTTCTGCAGACGCTGTGAGGGAGGAGAAAGAGGAGCCCTGAGCCAGAGCAGCAGCCAGGCTCCTTTCAGGCCCACATCTAGCAGCTTGTCCTGGGGGGCAGGAAGGGTGGCTTATCCTTCTGTCTGTGATTGAAGAGGGAGTGGTCAGCCTTCTCAGTAGTGAGGGCCCAGGCTAGTTGGTCGAACCCGATGTGTAGCATTTTTAGGTTCCTTTTCTCTGCAATGAGGTGGACATTCATTTCTCTTTTCTATAGAAATTTTTCAAATGTGTATTTCAGCTTAAGGCTTAATAAACTTCAGTGTCTAACTTTGTGAATGACATTGCTCGCACATGTATTTGTGCTTACCCGGTTTAAGGACAAGAGTTTTGCTGGTTTTTAAAGGAGTTTGGGAACTCTCCCATCTTATTTTGTGACCCTGAACATGGTAACATGAAATTGGAATTACAACTATTTTGGAAATGCGAACTTACTTAGCAGTAATGTACTTGGTGATAGAATTAGAAAATAAAATGTGATTACAGTGAAATCTTGCTTCTTATACTTTTTGTCTGTTATTTTATACAGCTAAGCTATCTCAGTTTATTTGGACTTTCCCAGATTATTATTTAAGACAGTAAAAGAAAACTAATTCGACTAAATAAAGCCCTGCTCCCTGGCTCATTTATTCCACAGAACTTCATGGAGCCTGTGCTCTGTGACAGGCATGTTAGCAGTGGGGACACTAGGAAAAGCAAGACACCCCCACACCTAGAGTGATGATCTAAGAGCTGCAGTCACATGAGGAAGGTCGAGAGACGTCAACTAGTCCCACAGAACAAGGCAACATGGGGCGGGGCGGTGGGGCTCCAGAAGGAGGACTCGAGTGTCGGTGCCTGAGCCACGGTAGTTTGGGGCTTTGGGAAATTGGGTTCCTTCTGTGGGAGGTGATCATGATGAGCCTGGGTGGTGGCAGCAGCCAGACCTCTTGAAAGTTTCTTATGGGTGAGAATAAATTTTGAAATTGGACATGTACATTAGAAGTTCCTCTTCACTCGGAGGTAAATCTCCTGGGTCCAAAAGAGAAAGTGTACTTTGATCAGGATCAAGTAGACACCTGGGTTTTCTGCCTGGGTGTAAATACACTTGAAAGGTTCCAAATGAAACATGAGTGAGTTGAATTGGCACACAATCTTCTGTCTCAGGGTATATAGCTGAAGACATTTCGGTTACCAGTCTCAGTCTTCCTGTAGTATTTTAATGAAGATCTTCTTTGAAACTTGCGGTTGGACTCTTAAACTGATGGAGCAGCTTTCCTGTGTGGTGAGACCCCAAAGCCATAAAAATTGCTCTGAAGCTGAATTCACACAGCTCAGAATCCTCCTTGAAGGTGAAGAGTGGTACTTTGTGCATATCTTAGCCGGATTTTATTTAAAAAAAAAAACAACCCACTGTCCTTTCCTTGTTACTGCAACAAATTCCTGCCTGTCAGTTTATTTCTTCCTTATTAATGGATGAAGAAAATAGTTGTCATTTTTGTCTGGCTGAGGATAGAAATTCAGTTCTGCTCCATGTGACAATCACTAGCTGTCCAGGGGCCTATCTATCGCCTACTTCAAATTTTCCTTGAGAGACATGAACTCCACAAATCTTTATCGGGGTTATGAGGGACAGATTGTCAGTCTTGTGTAACTTCTTGAATGCTGACACAGGACTTGTACACACTACCTAGTTGGGGTCATGGAGTTCTTGCCTTGTTTTATAAAGGGTCCCTAAGGTGACTTTTCTGGTTACTCCCATATGATCTGTTTGAAGGAGGGGTTTTCTCTCCATATCATCATTATCCTGATATAAATATGTTGTCATCTGGAGGAGACAAAACTTAGAAGTTTTTCTTTCTTTTTTTTTTTTTAAGAAAAACAGAGGCTACTGATGAGTAAAAGAGTTAATGTAAATAGGGGTCAATGAAAGACTAAGAACCAAGTTATATTTGATTACAATTTTGATTCTGGTCCTGGTAGGGTCAGTGTTTGGGTCATCCCATCCAAAGGAATGGAGCTATTTGGACTCAGAAGTAGTTGGAGGAATGGTTACCTGGACATTAATAGACAAAACAGAAAAAGTTAAGCCAGAAATTAAGCTTGAATCCTAATCCAGATTTAACACTTGTACCCAGGTAGCCTGGCTAGTTGTCTATTGTTGTTGTTCAGTTGTGTCTGACTCCTTCGACCCTGTGGACTACAGCACACCAAGCTTCCGTGTCCTTCACTATCTCCTGGAGTTTGCTCAAACTCATGTCCGTGAGGTGGTAATGCCATTCAACCATCTCATCCTCTGTCATCCCCTTCTCCTCTTGCCTTCGATCTTTCCCAGCATCAGGGTCTTTTCTACCAAGTTGGCTCTTTGTATCTGGTGGCCAAAGTATTGGAGCCTCAGATTCATTTAGTTGTCTAGGTATATCTAAGTAGATCTTAACCTTTAATGTGGCTATTCATCATTACACATGGGGTTTTGGTTTTTTTTTTCAACATATGGTCTAGAGCAATTTCATTGTCTAAACATAAAACAGTTACAATAAGAGACCTTTAAAAATAAGATTGTTGTCACCTGCTGTTGGCACATTTTGTTTTTAGAATGGCTGATGGCATTCTAAGTCTGACACAGCTCAGGAAACTCATGTTCTTAACAATAGAAGGACTTCTCTGAAATCACACCATAATGTCACCTAGGTATTTCCATAGCTACTTTATTTTGTTTGTGCCAGAAATCCTCTTGGAGGAGGTCACCATTAACCCCACTATAGGGCTGCCAGGTGGGCGATCTTCAAACTGGAGAACAATTACACCAAAGAAGTTCTGGCACTGTTGAGAAAGCTCTAGCCCCACAACAGACTTCCCAACCTTGGAATCTGACAAAGGGATTGAGAATCTCCAGGGAAACTGATCAGTGGGATTTGATTAAAGAACTTCCACAGGACTGGGGAAACAGGGACTCTCAGAGGGCAGAAACAAAACCTTGTGTGCACCAGGACCCAGGAGAAAGGAGCAGTGGACCCACAAGAGACTGAGCCAGACTTGCCTGTGAGTGATCAGGAGTCTCTGGTGGAGGCCTGGGTCAACAGTGACCCGCCGTGGGGTTAGGGCCACTGACAGCAGCAGTCCTGGGAGGCGCAGCATGCTGGCATAAGTCCTCTTGAAGGAGATTGTCATTATCCCAATCATAGTTTGGTCCCAGGTCAAACTACAGGGCGGGAACACAGTCCCACTCATCAGCAGAAAATTGCATTAAAGATTTACTGAGCATGTCCTTGCCCACCAGAGCAAGACCCAGTTTTCCCCATGGCCAGTCCCATCCATCAGGAAGCTTGCACAAGCCTCTTATCCCCATCCATCAGAGGGCTGCTGCTGCTGCTGTGAAGTCACTTCAGTCGAGTCCGACTCAGTGCAACCCCATAGACAGCAGCCCACCAGGCTCCCCCATCCCTGGGATTCTTCAGGCAAGAACACTGGAGTGGGTTGCCGTTTCCTTCTCCAATGCATGAAAGTGAAAAGTGAAAGTGAAGTTGCTCAGTTGTGACCGACACTTCGTGACTCCATGGACTGCAGCCTACCAGGCTCCACTGTCCATGGGATTTTTCCAGGAAAGAGTACTGGAGTGGGGTGCCATCGCCTTATCAACATTAGAGGGCAGAGAGAATGAGAATCGCAATCACAGAAAACTAAGCAAATTGATCACATGGATCACAGCTTTGTGTAACTTAATGAAACTATGAGCCATGCCATGTAGGGTCACCCAAGATGAATGGGTCATGGTGGAGAGTTCTGACAAAATATGGTCCAATGGAGAAGGGAATGGAAAATCACTTCAGCATTCTTGCCTTAAGAACCCCATGAACAGTATGAAAAGGCAAAAAGATAGGACACTGAAAGATGAACTCCTCAGGTTGGTAGGTGCCCAATATGCTTCTGGAAAAGAGTGGAGAAATAGCTTCAGAAACAATGAAGAGGCTGAGCCAAAGCAGAAACACCAGGCAGCGTGGAAGTGTCTGGTGGTGAAAGTTAAGTTTGATGCTGTAAAGAACAATAGGAACCTGGAATGTTAGGTCCATGAATCAAGGTAAATTGGAAGTGGCCAAACAGGAGATGGCTAGAGTGAACATCGACATTTTAGGAATCAATGAACTAAAATGAATAGGAACGGGCAAATTTAATTCAGATGGCCGTGATTTCTACTACTGTGGGCAAGTAGAAATGGAGTAGCTCTCATAGTTACTATAAGAGTCTGAAATGCAGTACTTGTGTGCAATCTCAAAAATGACAGAATGATCTTGGTTCATTTCCAAGGCAAACCATTCAATATCACAGTAATCCAAGTCTATGCCCCAACCACTGATGTCAAAGAAGCTGAAGTTGAACAGTTCTATGAAGACCTGCAAGACCTTCTAGAACTAATACCAAAAAAAAAAAGTCCTTTTCATCATAGGGAATTGGAATGCACAAGTAGGAAGTCAAGAGATACCTGGACTAACAGGCAAGTTTGGCCTTGGAGTCCAAAATGAAGCAGGGTAAATGGTAACAGAGTTTTGCCAAGAGAATGCATTGGTCATAGCAAACACCATCTTCCAACAACACAAAGGATGACTCTACACATGGACATTACCAGAAGGTCAATACTGAAATCAGATTGATTATATTCTTTATAGCCGAAGATTGAGAAACTCTATACAGTCAGCATAAAACAAGACCAGGAGCTGACTGTGGCTCAGATCATGAACTCCTTTTTGCAAAATTCAGACTTAAATTGAAGAAAGTAGGGAAAACCATGAGACCATTCAGGCATGACCTAAATCAAATACCTTACGATTATACAGTGAAAGTGACAAATAGATTCAAAGGGATTAGATCTGATAGACAGAGTGCCTGAAGAACTATGGACAGAGATTTGTAAAGGCAATGGTTTTTCCCGTGGTCATGTATGGTTGTGAGAGTTGGACTGTGAAGAAGGCTGATCGCCGAAGAATCGATGCTTTTGAACTGTGGTGTTGGAGAAGACTCTTGAGAGTCCCTTATACTGCAAGGAGATCCAACCAGTCCATTCTAAAGGAGATCAATCCTGGATGTTCATTGGAGGGACTGATGCTAAAGCTGAAACTGCAATACTTTGGCCACCTCATGCGACGAGTTGACTCACTGGAAAAGACTCTGATGCTGGGAAAGGTTGGGGGCGGGAGGAGAAGGGGACGACGGAGAATGAGATGGCTGGATGGCATCACCGACTCTGTGGACATGAGTTTGAGTGTACTCCGGGAGTTGGTGATGGACAGGGAGGCCTGGCGTGCTGTGATTCATGGGGTCGCGGAGAGTCGGACACGACTGAGCGACTGAACTGAACTGAACTGAACTGAACAGGAGACAGTGACCAAAACCATCCCCAAGATAAATAAATGCAAGAAGGCAAACGGCTGTCTAAAGAATCCTTACAAATAGCTGAGTAAAAAAGAGAAGAGAAAGGCAAAGGAGAAAAGGAACGATATACCCATCTGAATACAGAATTCCAAAGAAGAGCAAGGAGAAATAAGAAGGCTTTCTTAAGGGAACAGTGCAAAGAAATAGAGGAAAACAATAGAATGGGAAAGACTAGAGATCTCTTTAGGGAAATTAGAGATACCAAGGGAATATTTCATGCAAAGATGGGCACAATAAAGGACAGAAATTGTACGGACATAACAGAAGCAGAAGAGACTAAGAAGAGGTGGTAAGAATACACAAAAGAACTGTACAAAAAAGGTCTTCATGACTCAGATAACTACAATGGCGAGTGTGCTCACTCACCTAGAGCCAGACGTTCTGGGGTGTGAGGTCAAGCGGGCCTTAGGAAGCTTTACTATGAACAAAGCTAGTGGAGGTGACAGAATTCCAGCTGAGCTATTTCAAATCCTAAAAGATGGTGCCATGAAAGTGCTGCACACAATAGGCCAGCAAATTTGGAAAAC
Organism: Moschus berezovskii; assembly: GCF_049115385.1. Classification (NCBI taxonomy): domain Eukaryota; kingdom Metazoa; phylum Chordata; class Mammalia; order Artiodactyla; family Moschidae; genus Moschus; species Moschus berezovskii. Next base: position 140,471,020 of record NC_142488.1, on the reverse strand, counting down.
TCATCAGTGGCCACAGGACTGGAAAAGTTCAGTTTTCATTCCAATCCCAAAGAAGGGCAATGCTAAAAATGCTCAAACTGTCGCACAATTGTACACATTTCATATTTTGAGCAAGGTCGTGCTCAAAACCCTTCAACCTCAGTTTCAACAGTTTGTGAACTGAGAACTTCCAGATGTACAAACTGGATTTAGAAAAGGCAGAGGAACCAGAGATCAAAGTGCTAACCTCCGTTGGGGCATAGAAAAAGCAAAAGAATTCCTGAAAAACATCTATTTCTGCTTCATCGACTACGCTAAAGTCTTTGAGTGTGTGGATCACAACAAACTGGAAAATTCTGAAAGAGATGAGAATACCAGACCACCTAACTTGCCTCTTGAGAAACCGTTATGCAGATCAAAAAGCAACAGCTAAAACCAGACGTGGGAAAATGAACTGGTTCCAAATTGGGAAAGAAGAACAAAGGTGTAAATTGTCCCCCTACTTCTTTAACATATGCAGAGTACATCACACAAAGTGCTGGGTTTGATATAACTGAGACTGGAATAAAGATTGCTGGCAGAAATATCAATAATCTCAGTTATGCAAATGACAGGCTTCCATGGTGGTTCAGATGGTAAAGATTCCACCTGCAATGAGGCAGACATTGGTTTGATTCCTGGGTTGGGAAAGTCCCCTGGAGGAGGGCATGGCAACCCTCTCCAATACTCGTGCCTGGAGAATCCCCATGGCCAGAGGAGCCTGGTGGGCTGAAGTCCATAGGGTCACAAAGAGTCAGAGATGACTGAGTGACTAAGCACAGAACAGCACAGAAATGACACCACTCTAAGGGCAGAAAGCGAGGAGGAACTAAGGAGCTTCTTGATGAAGGTGAAAGAGGAGAGTGAACAAGCTGACCTAAAACTCAACATTCAAAAAACTAAGATCATGACATTCAGTCCCATCACTTAATGGCAAATAAATGGGGGAAAAATGTAAGCAGTGACAGACTTTATTTTCTTGGACTCCAATCACTGTGGACGGTGACTGCAGCCATGAAATTAAAAGACGCTTGCTCCTTGGAAGAAAGCTATGACAAACTTAGGCAGCCTATTAAAAAGGAGAGATATCAGTTTGCTGACAAAGGTCCATCTAGTCAAAGCTATAGGTTTTCCAGTAGTCATGTACGGCTGTGAAAGTTGGACCATAAAAAACCCTGGGCTCCAAAGAATTGATGCTTTTGGACTGTGGTTCTGGAGAAGATTCTTGAGAGTCCCCTGGACTGCAATGAGATCAAACCAGTCAATCCTAAAGGAAATCAACCCTGAATATTAATTGGAAAATCTGATGCTGAAGCTGAAGCTCCAATACTTTGGCCACCTGATTCGAAGAGCCAGTTCACTGGAAAAGATCTTGATGTTCCAAAAGATTGAGGGCAGTTGGAAATTGGGGGCGACAGGATGAGACGGTTGGATGGCATCATCAAGTCAATGGACATGAATTTGAGCCATCTCAAGGAGAGCATGAAGGACAGGGAAGCCTGGCCTGCTGCAGTTCATAGGGTCACAAAGAGTCAGAAATGACTGGGCCACTGAACAACAACAGCAACTTTATTTTGACTTTAATTATCAGTTCAGTTCAGTCACTCAATCATGTCTGACTCTTTGCGACCCCATAATCACAGCACACCAGGCCTCCCTGTCCATCACCAAGTCCATCACCAGCTCCCATAGGAGCTGGGTTTCCAGACAAGAAGGAGGATTCTTGATTCAGGACACTCTGAACCCCAAAACTAGATGTGTCAGGAAAGAGCCCCACACAACGGCAGGCTAACACTAGATCTGGGAACCCTCTTCCCTGTCACTATCCACACCAGAACACTGCTCAACCCACCAATGGGCCGGCACTAGCCCTGGGACCACCCAGGTCTCAACAGCCAGACACCTCATGACCCAACCGCATCCACCGGTGATCATCAGCCTCTGCACAAGGCATGGCCTGGCAACCAAGCAGACCAGGGGTCAGCCATGCCTACCAGGCTGCCCACACCAGTCAGCCTGCCTCAACAGAGGGGACCATGCAGTCTCCACAGGGGCAACACTAGAGCATCTGCCTCTGGTGACAAGAGGGCAGGGGACTGCTGGGATGGATAGGTTGTCTCCTTCCAAAGACCACTATTCCAAGATCAAGAAATAAAATCAACCTGCCAAAGATACAGAAATAAAAATACCTAATTAAGAGAAGTGAGGGGAAAGAAGAATATATTACAATTGAAGGAAAGAGATAAAACCCCTGTAGAAAAACTAAGTGAAATGGAGAAAACAATTTACCAAATAAAGAGTTAAAGGTAATGATCATAAAGATGCTGAAAGAATTTGAGAGAAGAATAGATGTACTTAGTGAGAAGTTACATAGTGAAAATAGGGAAAACCTGATAGACAGAGTGCCTGAAGAACTAGTGATGGAGGTTAGTGACATTGTAAAGGAGGCAGTAATCACGACCATCCCCAAGAAAAAAGAAATGCAAAAAGGCAAAGTGGTTTTCTGAAGAGGCCCTACAAATAGCTGAGAAAAGAAGCAAAAGGCAAAGGAGAAAAGAAAAGATATACCCATTTAAATGCAGAGTTCCAAAGAAGAGCAAGGAGAGATAAGAAAGTCTTCTTCAGTGATCAATGCCAAGAAATTGAGGAACACAACAGAATGGGAAAGACTAGAGATCTCTTCAAGAAAATTAGAGATACCAAGGGGACATTTCATGCAGAGATGGGGACAATAAAGGACAGAAATGGTATGGACCTAACATAAGCAAAAGATATTAAGAAGAGGTGGCAAGAATACACAGAAGAACTATACAAAAAAGGTCTTCATGACCCAAATAACCACGATGGTGTGATCACTTACCTAGAGCCAGACATCCTGGAATGTGAAGTCAAGTGGGCCTTAGAAAGCGTCACTATGAACAAAGCTAGTGGAGGTGATGGAATTCCAGTTGAGCTATTTCAAATCCTGAAAGATGGTGCTGTGAAAGTGCTGTACTCAATATGCCAGCAAATTTGGAAAACTCATCAGTGGCCACAGGACTGGAAAAGGTCAGTTTTCATTCCAATCCCAAAGAAAGGCAATGCAAAAGAATGCTCAAACTACTGCACAATTGCACTCATCTCACAGGCTAGCAAAGTAATGCTCAAAATTCTCCAAGCCAGACTCCAATAGTATGTGGACTGTGAACTTCCAGATGTACAAACTGGATTTAGAAAAGGCAGAGAACCAGAGATCAAATTGCCAACATCCACTGAATCATCAAAAAAGCAGAATTCCAGAAAAACTTCTGTTTTGTTGACTACACTAAAGCCTTCGACTGTGTGGATCACAACACAGTTTCTTGAAGTGGAAAATCCTTAAAGAGATGGGAATACCAGACTGCCTGAGCTGCCTCCTGAGCAATCTGTAGCAAGTCAAGAAGCAACAGTTAGAACTGGACATGGAACAACAGACTGGTTCCAAACTGGGAAAGCAGTACTCAAGGCTGTATAATGCCACCCTGCTTATTTAAATTATATGCAGAGTACATCATGAGAAATGCCAGGCTAAATGAAACACAAGCTGGAATCAAAATTGCTGGGAGAAATATCAAGAACCACAGATACGAAAATGATACCACCCTTATGGTAGAAAGCAAAGAAGAACTGAAGAGCCTCTTGATGAAAATGAAAGAGGAGAGTGAAAAAGTTTGTTTAAGACTCAATTTTCATAAAACTAAGATCATGGCATCCGGTCCCATCACTTCGTGGCAAATAGATGGGAAAATAATGGAAAAAGTGACAGACTTTATTTTCTTGAGCTCCAAAATCACTGCAGATGTTGACTGCAGCCACAAAATTAAAAGATGCTTGCTCCTTGGAAGGAAAGCTATGATCAACCTAGACAGCATATTAAAAAGGAGAGATGATGCTTTGCACACAAAAATCCAACTATTCAAAGCTAAGGTTTTTCCAGTAGTCATGTCTGGATGTGAGAGTTGGAGTATAAAGAAAGCTGAGCACCGAATAATTGATGCTTTTGAACTGTGGTGTTGGAGAAGACTCTTGAGAGTCCCTTCGACTACAAGGAGATCCAACCAGTCATTCCTAAAGGAAGTCTCTCCTGAATATTCATTGGAAGGACTGATGCTGAAGCTAAAGCTCCAATAGTTTGGCTACCTGATGTGAAGAACTGACTCACTGTAAAAGATTCCTGATGCTGGGAAAGATTGAAGGTGGGAAGAGAAGGGGCGACAGAGGATGAGATGGTTGGATGGCGTCACTGACTCGATGGACATGAGTTTGAGCAAACTCTGGGAGTTGGTGATGGACAGGGAAGCCTGGTGTGCTGCGGTTCATGGGGTTACAAAGTGTCAGACACAACTGACTGACTAAACTGGATCACATGTATAGCAACCAATTTTGCATTTTCTGTGCCTTGAGCTTATACCAGGAGCCCAGGCATTGGCACGGAAACCCATTATTTGTATTCCATGGGTCCATGAAGGTGAATAGCTCTCTTTTTGACTGGTTGTGTGTCCATGTAGCTCATCAGTTCAGTTCAGTTCAGTCACTCAGTCATGTCCGACTCTTTGCGACCCCATGAATCAGCACTCCAGGCCTCCCTGTCCATCACCAACTCCTTGAGTTCACCCAAACTCACGTCCATTGAGTCGGTGATGCTATCCAGCCATCTCATTCTGTCATCCCCTTCTCCTCCCGCCCCCAGTCCCTCCCAGCATCAGAGTCTTTTCCAGTGAGTCAGCTCTTTGCATGAGGTGGCCAAAGTATTGGAGTTTCAGCTTCAGCATCAGTCCTTCCAATGAACACCCAGGATTGATCTCCTCTAGAATCGACTGGTTGGATCTCCTTGCAGTCCAAGGGACTCTCAAGAGTCTTCTCCAGCACCACAGTTAAAAAGCATCAATTTTTGGTGCTCAGCTTTCTTCACAGTCCAACTCTCACATCCATACATGACCACTGGAAAAACCATAGCCTTGACTAGACGGACCTTTGTTGGCAAAGTAATGTCTCTGCTTTTTAATATGCTATCTAGGTTGGTCATAACTTTCCTTCCAAGGAGTAAGCATCTTTTAATTTCATGGCTGCAGTCAGCAGTCAAATGCTTTGGCATAGTCAGGGCCAATGCATGAGACACACAGAAAGTGAAAGTGGAAGTCGCTCAGTCGTGTACGACTCTTTGAGACCCCATAGACAGTACAGTCCATGGAATTCTCCAGGCCAGAATATTGGAGTGGGTAGCCTTTCCCTTCTCCAGGAGATCTTCCCAACAAAGGGATTGAACCCACATCTCCCACATTGCAGGAACATTCTTTACCAGCTGAGCCACAAGGGAAGCCCAAGAATACTAGAGTGGGTAGCCTATCTCTTCTCCAGCAGATCTTCCCAACCCAGGAGTCGAACCGGGGTCTCCTGCATTGCAGGCAGATTCTTTACCAATTGAGCTATCAGGGGCACACAGAGGGGCTCCCTCTTCGTGCTCATGATAAGAATGACATGATCCAGAGCCTGGGCCTTGGGATCCAGAAACCTGGGTTTGGACATCAGCTCTTCTTTTGCTGTGTAGCTTTGGCACTTACTATCTCTGGGTGTCTCTCTCCTCTTTCGAAAACCAGGTAGCACAAAACTTCGCTCATGTCACAGGGCTTTTCCAAGGCACAGCCTTGGATGTCATGCTGTCTCCCACTGGGGCTCAGGGTCTGTCAGTGCTCTAAACTGTGAAAAGTTAGAAACATTGATTCAAATGACCTTCCCAGACCCCAGTGCTCAGCCTCTTCCGTGCAGAGAAGGAATCTTAGAGCAAACTAAGTCTGGCTGCGGGCAGGGAAACAACACTGGAAGGTGTGCTTCCTCTGGGACCCTCCCCTGTGGTCAGGGGCACTGCAGCCCCCATCCAGCTTCCAGTCTGGGACACAGAGTCACTCTGCGCTTGGGGTCCAGCTGGACAGAGGCACAGATCTGACCCGGAGGGAGCCCGTTGCAGCCAGCATTTCCTCAAGGACTCCCAAGTGAGGACCCTCAGGAGTGAGTTCTGGTGAGGGGGCATCTTCCCGGGGGGTCCAGAGAATCCAGCTCCACTCCCAGCTCAGCCGTGGAAGTCCCTGAGCCACGGGTCCCAATGCGATGTCACCCGACTTCTGTCTGCCTCAGAGGTCTGAGAAAGTGCGGGCCTGGGTCTGAGAGAAGCGTCCGGTCCAGCAGAGAGGAAGCCAGCCCTATGGGGGAGTCAGGAGAGAAGCCTGAGAGAGAACTAAGACCCAGCAGGATCTGTGTCCTTCCTGGGAGACCCCGAGTGGGCTCGTTGGAATGGGAACCGTAGCGGGAGGGCCTGGGTCCCAGGGCAGAAAATGCAAGGGGGCAGAGGGAGGAGCCCAGGTCATGAAGGGAGCCAACATGAGGAGCAAAAGGAAGAGTCAACGGCTCTTGGAGCCTGGAAAGTGGGGCAGTAGGAAAGTGGGGTGTCCAGAGAAGCTCACCCTTGCCGTCAGGCCTGGGAGGCCCCAGGAGGATGGGCACGTGGCAGGGGGTCCTGACATTCGCATTAGGTCTCAGCCAGACTGGGATTGTTGCAATGGGGGTGGGAGTGGAGGCTCAGGTGGGCAGATGAGAAGCCTAGGGACTACTGGGACAGACAGTGAGGACCCTGAGGGTGCACTGGGAGGACCCTGGACTCCAGAATATGGGTGAGGGTGGAGTGTCCCAGAGAAACTGGGCCTGCCCTCAGCTGCGCGAGGCTGCAGGGCGAGATAAGCAGCCTGTGCTGACTTCCTCATCTGGGTCCCAGAGAGACTGGGAGCCTGGGATAGGGGTGGGCACTCAGGGGGGCAGAGGGGAGGGTTACATGGGACCAAAGTGAAAGTGAGGACGCTGAGGGAGGATTTAGGAGGCCTGGGCCCCAGAACAGAGGTGACCCCAGAGAAACCTGCCCCTGCCTCCAGGCCTGGAAGACCCCCAGGTGAGAGGAGCAAATGTGGTGTATCCCAACTTCCGCATCAGGGTCTTAGATTGGCTGGGGTCCTGGTGTGAGGATTGAGCTGTCTGAATGCAGACGGGCCACCCAGGACCTGCAGGGACATTAGGTGGAGACCCTGAGGGAGAGTCGGCCCCTGGACCCCAGAACCCAGCGTCCCCCTCTCCACCTCTGCTGTCACCCTGGAGCCTGGGCGTGTGGCTCCAGGTGCTGCCCCCTGAGGGAAGCCTCTCCATTTGGGCCAGCTGAAGGTCTGGGTTGAGGGGTCAGGAGGCTGCAGGTGGGCAAAGGAAGGGGCCCAGGCTCCATCAGACAGTGAGGGAGGACCCAGAGGACGACTAGGAAACACTACCCCCTAAGCGCAGCGCCTCTGGGTTCAGGTGTGGGGCGGTGCTGAGTTCAAGGGGCCCCAGGGTACACTTGGGCAGGAAAGGCCTGAACCTGCCCTTGGGGAGGATTGTCGGGTCCCCTGCTCAGAAAGAAGAGAAGCCACCTGCAGGGCGATCCGCTGTACCCCCATGGGAGCCCAGCACAGAGGCCAGGGTGATGCACTCTTCCTGCCAAGGTGCTTGAGGGGGAGCTCGGCGGTGGGGGGGCTTTGGAGGGCTCAGGCTTCAGGGGGAATCGGTCAGCATGGGTCAGGCCAGGCTGCACAGCAATCAGAATGAAGGACGAACTGACTGAGGAGGGAGCTTCCCCAGAACAGCAGGGCCCTGCGTGGTGGAGGTAGGGGAGCACCTGTTGTGGAGGGGAACCTGGAGGGGTGAGAATGGTACCAGGGCAGCCATCTGGGGAGCATGTCTGCTCAGCATCAGGAGGAGTCCCAGAGTCGCCAGGTGTCAAGGTGGGGATCCTGAAGAGTGGGGAACCCCAACCCCCACCACAAAGAGGGGGCCACAGAAATCCCTCCTCCCAGCCCTAGAAACCATTGGAACCCTGAGGCCCACCTCCTCAGCCAGATGGTTGGTCAAGGCCAGGGGGCCTTCCTCTGAGGGTCTGGACTCAGGCCCTCGCAGAGGTCAGGGGGAGCACTGGGGAGACCCCCTCCTCACACACAGTACTTGGATCCCAGCCTGCCTTGCCCCTTTGGTGACACTGGGGTGGCCCAGAATAGGTGGCTGCATTGGTGCTCTCACTTCCGGTGTCATGAATGTTAAGGCCTTTGCTTAAGGAGACGGGTCACAGTCAACAGAAGGCACTGCCCAGGGTTTCCAGGGTGTCAAGGTGGAGACTGAGCTCACTGCCCACCATCCCAGCACAGAGGGACTCCACAGAGTATGGCCACCCCTTGTTGTCCCTTGTGAGCCCTGCTAGCCCCTGGGCAGGCATGACCAGTGTTCAGCGCCCCTCTCTTTCTTCCTTTCAGTACAGGGAATTTGTCTTGAGAATTTTGCCTCAGGACAACAGACAGGAGGGCGCAGACCCTGCCAGGAGGAAGCGGAGGGCCCTCTGTGAGCACAGGGGGGAGACACTCACCTCAGGACAAGGGGAACCTCACTGAGTACAGCCCAGTCCTCCTGTCAGCACCAAGGGGCCCAGCACCATGCCACAGTCTGCAAGCCAACATGCCCCCTTATTTCCTCTCACAGGGGCTCCAGGAACCCAGAGGTGTAAGCACAGGTCTGAAGCTCGTGTCCGCAAGTTGCAGAGCGGAGGAGGTCCAGGCAGTGCCAGGAGTCTAGGTGAGGTGGGTGCCCTAAATCTGTACCAGGGGCTCCGCATCTGAGAACAGACAGGACCCCACAAGACCCAATTCCTCCCCTCTCTGGAAAAGCCCCAGAACCCTGGGCTATGCTGACTGCACCCTTGGGAGCTACCTCACTTTTGCTTCGGGTGAGCAGAAGACAGCCTGCCCAGGAGGAGCGTCCCCATGCGGCCTGAGAGCACCCCTCAAGAGGAGACCTGTCAGTGGCCTGTGTCAGACTGCCCACGGTGGGTTTCTCAGCCAAGGCCACTCACACCCCCTTTCTCCCAAAGGCCCGTGGTCCCCATCTGTCCCCCTACCGCACTTCTGTCTGTGGTTTGATCCCAGTCATCATGCCTGGGATGAGCGAGCTCCACAAGGAAAGTGAGGCCAAACTTCAGGACCCAAAGGAGGCTGAGAGCCCAGTGGAGGGACTGTTCATTTAGGGGGAGGAGGAGGAGGAAATGGAGGTGGGAGAGGAGGAGGAAGTTGAGGTGGAGGAGGAGGAGGAAATGTTTGCATCTTTCTCCTCCTCCGTGCCTTCCTCCTCCTCTTCTGTCCTGTTCCTGGGCACCCTGGAGGAGCTGGAGCTGGCTGATGCTAAGGCACCCAGTCCCCCCCACCCAAGTCTTCAGGGTGCCTTCCCCTCCCCCCTGCCATGGCTGCCGCTCCATGGAGCCAATCCAGAGATGAGGCCTCCAGCAGCCAAGATGAGGAGAGGCCGAGAGCACCTAGTGGGCCTGGGAAGATGCCAAGTCCACGCCCCCAGACCCACTGCATCTGCTGGTGGTGTGTCTGCTGCACTTCCTGCTCCTCAGGTATTGCACCAAGGAGCCAACCACGAAGGATGAAATCCTGAGCACGGTCCTCAGAGAGGACGGGCACCACTTCCCTGAGGCCTTCCGCCAAGCCTCGGAGTGCCTGCAGCTGGTTTCCAGCATGGATGTGAGGGAGGTGGCCCACACGAAGCACACCTACATGCCAGTGAGCGATGGGCACAGCATGCCCAAGGCCAAACTCCTGGTGCTGGTTCTAGGCATGTTCCTCCTGGAGGGCAGCTGCCCCCGTGAGGAGGAGATCTGGGAACCCCTGAACCACCTGGGCGTATACCCTGGGAGGGAGCACTACATCTATGGGAGCCCAGGGAGTGCTGACCCAAGTGAGTTCAGGAGGGGTACCTGGAATATCAGTAGGGGCCGCACAGTGACCCTGCTCGCTACCAGTTCCTGTGGGGTCCCCAGGCCTATGCGGAGACCAGCAAGTGGCATGTCCTAGAGCATCTGCTCAAAATCAATCAAGGGGCTTCAAGGTCCTTCCCACTCCCATCTGAACAGGCTGAAGGGAGGAGGAAAAGGGGCCTGAGCCAGAGCAGCAGCCAGGCTCCTTCCAGGTCCACGTCCAACAGCGTGTCCTGGGGGCAGGAAGGGAGGCTGATCCTTCTCTCCGTGATTGAAGAGGGAGCGGTCAGCCATTTCAGTCCTGAGGGCCTGGCCAGTTGAGGGGACACGATGTATAGCATCTTTGGGTTCTTTCTTTCCACAGTGACATGAAGATTCATCTCTGTTTTGTTTAGGAATTTTTCAAATGATGTTTTTATATATAACTTTGTGAATGGCAATGATCACACATGTGTTGATACTTACTCAGTTTCAGGATAGGAGTTTTGCTGTTTTGTAAAAGAGACTGGGAACTCTCCTATTTTATTTTGTGACCCTGAACAAGCTAACCTTTCATCGGAATACGAATTTCCTTGGAAATGGGAAAGAACAATAAAATTGATGGAGTCAAGGAATAGAGAAATTGGGAATTCTCTGACAATGCAGTGGTTAAGATTCAGCGCTTTCACTGCTGGGGCCCAGGTTCAATCCCTGGTTGGGGAACTAAGATCCCCAAAACTGCTCGGCATGGGGGGAAAAATAAAAGGAAATAGAGAATAAAAAATAAAAGCTAATTCTAAAACTTAGCTTAATTCTAAAAGCTAAGTCATTTGTTGTTCTATAAAATTAAAAGATCTATGTTTAGTTGGATTTGCATTAGTTATTAAAGAAATTAGGATACAATTGATCTGAGTTAGTAAGTACCTTGCTCACTGGCTTATTCTCACCCACAACTTCACGGAGCCTCTGCTCTGTGAAAAGCCGTGTTAGCACTGGGTACAGTAGGAGAAGCAGAACACCCCCACACGTAGAGTGATGGTCTAGGAGCTGCAGTCACATGAGGAAGGTGGAGAGACATTCCCTAGTCCCACAGAACAAGACAACACGATGCGAATTGGTGGGGCTCCAGGAGGAGCACTCAGTGCCTGAGGCAGGGTGGTTTGGGGCTTTGAGAAGCTGGGTTTCTTCTGTGGGAGGTGATTGTGAGGAGGATGGGTGGTAGTGTTGCAGTGAAAAGGAAAACACGAAAAATGAGTTTGTTTTCCCCCTCCTTTCCTGAGAAGAAAGAATGTAAAGAGAACACTGAGCAGACCTGAACATTCCTAGTTTTTTTTAAACTGCTCCTAACTCTGCATGTCAAAAACTAAAGTTTGATTTTCTGCACCCTAACTCTCAGGAGCTATGAAAGTGTGAAATTCGCTGAAGTCGTGTCCTACTCTTTGCGACCCCATGGACTGTAGAGTCCATGGAATTCTCCAGGCCAGAGTACTGGAGAGGGTAGCCTATCCCTTCTTCAGCAGATCTTCCCAACCCAAAATCGAAGTGGGGTCTCCTGCATTGCAGGTGGATTCTTTACCAGCTGAACTACCAGAGAATCCCAAATGTGTGGATCATAACAAACTGTGGAAAATTCTTAAGGAGATAGGAGTATCAGACCACCTTACGTCTCTCTTGAGAAACCTGTATGCATGCCAAGAAGCAACAATTAGAACCTTATAATGATCACCTGACTGATTCAAAATTGAGAAATGAGTCCCACAAGGCTGTATATTTTCATCCTGTTCATTTAATTTATATGCAGAAAACATCATACAACATTCCAGGCTGGATGAGTTACAAGCTGGATTCAAGATTGCTGGGAGAAATACCAACAACCTCAGTTTTGCAGATGATACCATTCTAATGGCAGAAAGTGAAGAGAAACTAAAGAGCCTCTTGATGAAGGTGAAAGAGGACAGTGAAAAAATGGGCTTAAAACTCAAAATTAAAAAAAAAAAAATAAACTAATATCATGGTAACCGGTCCCATCACTTCAAGCAAATAGAAGGTGAAAAGGTGGAAGCAGTGACAAATTTCTTCTTCTTGGGCTCTAAAATCACTGGGATGGTGATTGCAGCCATGAATTTAGAAGGTGACTGCTTCTAGGAAGGAAAGTTATGACAAACCTAGACAGTGTATTAAAAAGCAAAGGCATCAATTGACTGACAATGGTCCATATAATCAAAGCTATGGTCTTTCCGATAGTCAGGTATGGGTGTGAGAGTTGGACCATAAAGAAGACAGAGCAGCAAGGAATTGATACTTTCAAACTGTGGTAATGGAGAAGATTCTTGAGAGTGTCTTGGACTTCAAGGAGATCAAACCAGTCAATCCTAAAAGAAATCAACTCTGAATACTCATTGAAAAGACTGATGCTGAAGCTGAAGCTCCAATACTTTGGCCACCTGATGCAAAGAGATGACTTATTGGAAAAGACCTGATGCTGGGAAAGATTGAAGGCAGAAGGAGAAGAGGGAAACAGAGGATGAGATGGTTGGATGGCATCACTAATTCAATGGACATACACTTGGGCAAACTCTGGGAGATGGTGAGGGATAGGGAGGCCTGGCATGCTGCAGCCCATGGGGTCAGAAAACGTCAGACATGACTTGGTGATGGAACAACAACAGCAGCAGCAAGTTTTCTTAAGATGTTCAACTGCCTTTGAAATCTTCCATTGTTATTTTGGCTAAGTGAATAACTACTGTTTAAATCAAGCAGTCAGGTCTATGGGAAATCCAAGACAGCCTCTTGGCTTTTCCTAGCCCCCTGAGAAAACTCATTTTTATTTAATGGTGTAAAGCATTCCCTGACTTTGAGGTTAGTGCCCTCACAATGAAGAAAAAATTTTGTGTTTCACTAGATATTAAATTCTAGCTTTGTTAATTAAGGTTTGTATTTGCCAAGGCTCACTTCCCAGTTCATTCCTTGCTGTTGTGTTACATTGCCAAAGAGTTTAATTGAGCTTTTAAGGGACACTCTAAATTTGTTCCTAAAAGCTTAACTTAATAATCTCTCTTTGGATAAAGTTCAGATGCCCCGTGACCTGCAACCAGAGGATTCTGAAAAAGACATAATTCAAAAGACTATCACCGACCTGGACAGACAGAGCCTTATCAAGGTCCTCTTAACTTAAGGTGCTCTTAATAAGCTCATGCACAGTATAACCAAAGGCAATTAACTATTTGTTTACTTTCCACTCACAAAGGTTCCCTGCAATGAATTGGCCTGTAGAGAGGACTGCTGATCTCAAAATCACCTTAAAACAGTGCTCAGAGGAAAAACTACACTCACATGAGAATAAAAAGGTGACATCAGAAGTGGACAGCTTACCCAAGATCCTCGACCTGATGTGTATGATCCTTCATACTGTTTTCTTGACTTCTTGGACCTTTCCAAATGAATCAAATGTTTTTCTATCATAGGCATGACCATATGCTAGTTTTAAAAATCAATCCAATTACTGGGTTTGTGTCAGTTATCTGTGTCTAGCACTTCTGGGTTACTTTCGTGGGTTTATCCTCTCCAAGGCTTTGGAGACTCTTGGGAAATCTATCTCAAATGAAAAAAAAAAAGCATTATAGTCATGTTCAGGCCACTATTGATATTATGAGATAAGATCCCCCCACCTTATCAGTTAATAATGCCAGCTCTGAACTTGGCCTTAAATATAAATTTTCCTCTATTACTCAAGTTCAATCAGAGCAACAAACAAAATTTCAACCAAAGAATAAAACCTCTCACAGTTATGGGATAGATTTATGTAGTTAACATCAGGCTATAGTAATTTCAAGTCTCCTCTAGGCTAGGAACAACTAAATCATACTAAGGATAATCAGTCTAGTAACACTAGAAAACAGACTGGGTGCCTTATGGACAATGCCAATATATAGTTTCCCTAAGAAATAAGGATTGGTACAGAACAGTCTAAGTCAGATGACTTAGGTACATACTGGGCTACAACTAATGGAAGTTCTTGACTTAAGTTCTTACTTATGATCTTACTATTGAAAATTGAAAGTGTTAGTTGCTCAGTCATGTCTGACTCTTTGCGTCCCCATGCACTATAGCCCACCAATTTCCTTTGTCCATGGGATTCTCCAGGCAAGAATACTGGCGTGGGTAGCCATTCCCTTCTCCAGGGGATCTTCCCAATCACCAGGGTCTCGTGCATTGCAGGCAGATTCTTTACCATCTGAGCCACAAGGGAAGCCCATGACCTTACTATTACTGCTAGCTATATTGTTTTCTATATTGACTGTTTAAAAAATTGCTGTCCCTTACATTACCAAGTGTGTGACTGACCCTCTGATAAAATGATAGTATACATTTTCACATGAAATCAGTGATTGTAGAGGTGTAACTCTAGATATGGGAAAAAGAAACAAAGGGGAATATTTTTGTGGATCAAGAGGTTAGTAAGTACAGGTAGTCCAGTGAATTTTAAATACTTGTTGAACTGCTTTGAGTTTTGAATACTGTTTTGAATTGTGCTTAATTCAGTAACAACACATTGAGTGGCCTGTTGACGTCATCTTCACATGACCAGGGAATGAGCATTCCTAGCACCATGGGGCAAAACGGTCATGTAATGCCCCCAAATCATGGTCAGATACATGACACTGAAGGGACTCTGCCAGTTGGAAACTGGCACTTGCCATCTATCTCTACAAAGATTAAATCATGTCAACTGAAGCTGCTGATATTCAAAACCCCCTGAAAGGAATTCAGTGTGGAAATTAGAAATGAGGCACTCTGTGTTCTTGAAAAACTGGCAGAAGAGGCCTTCAGATAGTTAGACACTTTCAGGAGATTTTTAAGAGTCCTGATTCTTGCATCTTCTCATACCTAGAGAAATACTAACATCACTGACGGTGACAGTCACTTAGGCTATTAAGGGAACAAAGCTAGTGGAGATGATGGAATTCCAGTTGAGCTATTTCAAATCCTGATAGATGATGCTGTGAAAGTGCTGCACTCAATATGCCAGCAAATTTGGAAAACTCACCAGTTGCCACAGGATTGGAAAAGGTCAGTCTTCATTCCAATCCCAAAGAAAGGCAATGCCAAAGAATGCTCAAACTACCGCATAATTGCACTCATCTCACACGTTAGTAAAGTCATGCTCAAAATTCTCCAAGCCAGGCTAGTGGGTGGGCTTGAAACTGACATGGCAGGCTGTAGGGCTACAGTGGACCTGGAGCTGCTTCCTTCTCAGTGTTGGGTGCAGTCCAATCCAGGCGACCCTGGCTACAGAGCATGTGTTCCTGGAATGGGTGCCAGCCATCTGGTAGGTTGAGCTGGTCCCAGGGTCCCTGACTGCCAGCCTTGGGATTGCTGAAGTTGTTTCCAGCCCACTGGTGGATGGCGCAGGGTTTGGACCTCTGGCTGCAGAGCTGAGGGTCCCCGGGTTTGTGCAGGCACAGTGGTGGGTGGAGCACCATACTGGGCACCCTGGTGGCAGGGCCAGGTCCTGTGTAGGTGGGAGACTCCGAGGATTCTATTGCAACTGACGTGTGGATGGGTGGGGCTGTGGCCATGCTCACCTATCTGTTTGGTCTGAGTCTTCCCAGTACTGATGCCAACAAGCTGCCTGGTGGGGTTGAGACGTCTTGCTAATAAGTGAGAGGGAGGATTTCAAAATGGCACTTGCCAGCACCCATGTCCTTTGGTAGAACGAGCGCCCTCAAGTGGCTGCCACCAGTAGCTCTGCCCCAGGGTGAGCTCCATTTACCTACTGCCTCTCCAGGAGCTCTCAGAGATGAGCAGGTGGGTCTCACACAGGCTCTTTCAAATTACTGCATCCACGCAGAGTCTTGGAGTGGGTGAGATTTTCTGTATGTACTTGAAGAGCAGAATCTCTAGCTGCTAAAGCTGTCTGGCTCTCCTAAGAGTAAGACCCGCTTCCCTTTAAACCCAAATATTTGTGGGCATGTTGTCCCGGTGCATGACCTACAGGCTAGGTGCCCAGTGTGGGGCTCAGACCCCTCCTTCCTTGGAAGAACATATGCAGTGGTGATTATCCTACCATGTGTGCATTGCCCACTCAGGGTATGGCTCTTGACTATACCATGACTCTGCCCAGCTTACCCATCCTCATGTGGTTCCCTTTCTATAGTACATATATATAAATGTGTGTATGTATATAAATATATAATTTTATACATGTTAATTTCATATATATTTCTATATATAAAATTATATTAATTTCATCACAGACTACTGCTGAATCCTCTGTGTCATACTGTTCCTCAAGAAGACCATTGAGCTACTAATGGTCAGTTGATCAAATATCTCACTTCCATCCTTGATGGAGGAGAGGTCTATCTTTGCTGAAATTGATAGGTACACATTCTAGATGTGGGTTTCGCTTTCCTGCTTGCAGCGCCTTGTCTGGTGCCTCTATTTGAGGGCTCACAGAATGCAGGACTGAGTGACACAGAATATTTCATAAAACCATCCAGGACCAAGAGACCCTCTAATAGGACGCCAGAGGCTCAGAGGCCAAGTGCCCATGAGATCCAAAGTCGCTATCTCAGCCTCCACCTTCCAGAAGCTGCTGGTCTTCTGGAGCAATGGAATGACCTCTACAAGGCACACGTGATGTGCACACTGGGATATGAGAGCCCGTGGTGCTGGGGTGTCACCCTCCAGGGACCGGACACGCTCCACATCTGTCATCCTTAGTTCCCCCGCAAGGTAAGATGCATGGTCCTTGAACCAGAGGGTAGAATGACCCCACTGATCACCACTCCCAATGACCCATGACCCCACCTACCATCACTGCCAGTGACCCACAGGGAACTTGGACTTCCAGTCTCCCACGAGGAGGTTCTATACTTCCACAGCAGGACTATCCACATGAGCCACATCTAGCTATTTACATTTGACTTCACATTATATTATGGTAGAAGGCCAGGCCCTGGGATACACTAAGCACATTTGAGTTCACAATACAGTTCACAGTAGCCTCATGTGGCTACTGGTTGCCCTATTGATGGTGGTGACACACAACAGACTGTTCCCAAAGGAAGAAGTTTTCCCCAGGAGATACAATAGCAGTCCTACCAATCTATGAGTCACGGTTCCCATCTAGGCACTCGGAATCCTCCTGCTCGGGACCAGAACACACAGAGAACTGTCCCCATCCTGGAAGGCAGAGCTGACCTTGATCCTAAGGAGTGTGTGGGTTACTCTGGCACAGGGGGAACAGCGAGGAAACATCTCTAACAGTCAGGTGATGTGTCTTGTGTTCCTGCTCCATTTTCCTGGAAATGGCCGAGGTCCTGGCTGAGAGTGCAGGGGATTTAGAACGGATCTCAGGCAAGAGAGAGTGACCGTCAGTTGTGGTGCAGCAGCTGCTGCAACTGTGAGGGCCCAGCATTTGTCCGGTCTTTCTCTCTGAGCTTCTTTAGGAGGAGTGGAGACCAACCAGAATCCTCAAGGAGCTGTCCTCAGAGGAGGCCAACTCTCCAGATGAAGGGAGTGTATGTCAGTGCTGGGAGGGGTGGATTATAGTGGATGCTGTGGTGCCACCCAGATCTCCTCTTTGTCACTAGCCCACTCTTTGCCCAGGGCCACCGGTGTTGGTGGATGAGGACTCAGAGCAAAAGTCTTCTCTGGAATTGCCCTCCACTGAAGGGGCTGCCTCCCTGGGGGCAGCTCATTGTGAGAGACTACTCATAGGATCAGTGTGGGGAGCTTACAGTGGCCTGATCCCCTCACCTTGGTTAGGTTGATCTCTGCAGGGTCTTCCATTTTGATGTCTGCTTTCTGAAAATTACTATGACCACCGTGCTCTGAAATGGCACCAGAAGTGAACAGCAGAATGAAATGCAAGTTACACACACAGACTTAGCCTTTGGAGGTTGAAGTCATGGGCTGGGATGATCCCTGTGCCCTGTCAGAAGTTCCAGGAATATGACCCCCATGTATTTGTGTTGGACTCAATCACAAAGCTATATCTCAAGGCTTCTGTGCCCTGATGGTTATTTTTGCAAGGCAGATCATCTTCTTGACCCAGTGAATAAACGGAACAGAATTAGTAAGCCTTTACCATGACTATTATGATGAAAGTATTTATGCATCACACAGTAAGACAGAGGAGTACGGATGGATGGACTCCAAGTTGGACATTTCCAACTGGCCTCCTGTTTGCATTTCATGGAGCACAAAGAAGTGGGCTTCAGGCTGTATACTTAAAAATATTGGTATTCCCTGTGACAAGGGATAATTTGCTACAGTTGAGGCACTTACAATCAGCCTCCTGTTTGCTTTCTGAAATGGATAAAACAATAGAGACAGCGTAAATAGTCAGGGTTTGTCTCTTATAAATACCTAAATGGCAAGGACAAAGAGGGGCAAAACTTTGAGCAAAAGATAAAGGGATCTCCACTCCCTATCTTTTGGGACAAGGGAGACACTAAATATGTGAATAAAAGACTTCTTGTGGGTCCAAACTCAAGGGATAATGCCAGACCATAAGGAGTCTTGCTCCTCACAGAAACCTTCACTTCGAGATCCATCTTGGCTGAGGGGTGTGTGTATGAATGCAGGGGAGTGTCCCAGGGTAGGTCAGGTGTGGAAAAGAAACCAGATAATTGGCCTGAAGGAAGACAAAAATCCAGAAGGACTGCCTTGTATAAATGACTCTACCGCCTCTTGACTGTGCTCCTGCTCACCAGGTGTGACATCCACACTTTCTCACCAGGATTGCATCTCTGCCTTGTTTCTGTCTCAACTAAACTATTTCTTTATGTGCTCTCCCACTTGTTGTGTTGTTTCTAACGATACACTTTGCACCTGCATTTACAGTTTCTGCCTCTGTGATAAATGCATTTTTCACTGGAGGCAATGATCCATGACAAAATAGCTTTAGCCTCTAGCCCTTGCTGGTCTCCTGGCGAGGATTCCTGGCTCTCATCCAGGCTGCCCAGGTTCAATTCCTGGGCAGGGAATAAGGATGTCACTCCACACAACCACTCACTGCTGACTCACGAAATCAGTGCCACTGGAAGGAGCCCATGTCCTCACCTTGGCCCTGAATGGACGGCACCTGGACAGAGTTTCCATCAGCCAGGCAGACAGGGGCCTTTCCTGCTTCTTGGGACCTCAGCCCCATGGATGTGGCACAACCTGCATCCAGAATGTCTTTCCACCCCACCCCAGATATCAGCAACAAATGGGATGCTTTTTCCCCAAACGACGTGCTATTGTTAGTTATATGAAAAGTGTTTTTCTGTCTTTGTATTTAAATTGGTGAATTGATCTTGTATTTATTCCCAAACTGTTGGAGGTTTATCTAGGATCCCATGTTCCCTGCAGACAGCTTCCAGGAAGCAGAGGAAGAAGAGATGAGAACAAGGACCTGGAGTCTCCCCTGCCCTGCAGTGTACTCGGTGCTCAGCAGGCAGCAGCCGGTAGGTATAGCTTGGGATGAAGACAATTCCCGTCGTGTGTTAAGGAGTTTCTGGGAAAGCCAAACGTGCCTTGAATCCCCAACTGTTTCTAGTCACCACTCTGTATCATCAGCACTTTCAAATGCAAGATCTGATTTAGTTTCCAAGGCTCTTAGGAATGTCAGGGAGGGTCCCCCCCGCTCCCTCCAGTGCTCTTTCTGCCCTTCCCTCTGCAGTGATGCTGCCCATAGTCTCAGCAAGCTGAGGATGTGCTCCTGCCTCCTGATGCCAGACACAGTCTCCCCCTGGGAGTCGCGGCTGCCTCCACACGATTGAACTTGCCTGAGCACCTGCATAGGTGCCCACAGGCTCCCTGACAGTCATGACCTTCATGAGGGGCAGGTATCAGACAAGGGACGGAGAGAGGACAAGAACAGTGGGAGTTTTCTTATAAAATCCAGCTAGGATATGCATAGTGCAGAACTCTTCACCTTCAAGGAGGGTTCTGAAGTGTGTGAATTCAAGTTCAGTACAGATTTTGCCACTGTGGTTTCCATAACCCCTCCTCATCTATGGCTTTTGGGTCTGACCGCCTGGATAAGCTGATCCATTAGTTTAAGTGCACACTCACCACTTTCAAAGAAGACACTCCATTAAAATCCTACCAAAAGTTTGGGGGTGTTTACCAAGACGTCTTCAACTATATTCTCCAAGACTGAGTAGATTGTACAGCAAACCAAAGTCCACTCACCCCTCCCCATTTTGAGAAATTTTGGTATACCTAGATCAAGCAGCATAAACAGGTGTCTAACTGTTCCTGACCATAGTGTAACTTCCCTTCCTGCCCCAGGAAATTTATCTAGGACAGAAGAGGATCTTCTAATGTGTATGTCCCACTTCAGATTTTCTTCTCACCCATAAGACACTGTGTATAACTCTGGCTGCTGCCACCATCCACCCTCATCACAATCACCTTCCACAGAATGAACCCAGCTTCCAAAGGCCCAAACCACCCTGGCTCAGGCCCCGACACTCAAGCGCTCCTCCTGGACCCTGCCCCTGATTGCCCTGTTCTGTGGAACTAGGGGATATTTCTCCACGTTCGCCATGTGACTGCAGCTCTTAGATCATCACTCTAGGTGCTGGGGTGTCCTGCTTCTCCTAGTGTCCCCACTGCTAACACAGGGCCTTCCCCAGAGGACAGGCTCCACGAAGGTCTGTGGAGTAAATGAGCCAGAGAGGGGCACTTATTAAGTCGGATCAGACTTTTTGTACTTTCTTAAACAATAACTTGAATAAATACAATTGAACAGAGATAGTACAGCTGTATAAAATGACAGACAAGAATCATAGAAGAACTCACCTCAAAAATATTTTACTTCTTAATTCTTGCTCAGTAATATCATATTTCCAAAACGTTATTTTCCAAGTCCATGGAATCTTGTTCAGGGTCAAAAAATAAAATGAAAATGTTCACAATCACTTTTACAAAAGAGCAAAACTCTTGTTCTTGACCTGGGTAAGCACAAACACACTGTGATCAACGTTACTGACATGGTGCGACACTGAAGCTCATTAAGCCTCCAATTAAAAGGAACAACATTTGAAAAATTTCTAAAGGAAGCAGAAGTGGATCTCCATGTCACTGTAGAGAACAGGAAGCCAAAGATGCTACACACCAGTTCCCCCAACTGGCCCAGGCCGTCACGACTAAGGCTGAATGCTCCCTCTTCAAACACACAGGGAAGGCTCAGCCTCCCTTCCTACCCCCAGGACAAGCTGCTGGATGTGGGCCTGAAAGGAGCCTGGCTGCTGCTCAGGCTCAGGGCCCCTCTTCCTCCTGCCTCACACCTCTGCACACCGGGGTGGGAAGAACCTGGGACCCCTGCCATTGACCCTGCGCAGGTAGTCCTTGACTTGCTGCTTGCTGGTCTCCGCATAGGCCCGGGGACCCCACAGGAACTCGTAACGAGCAGGGTGGCTGTGAGGCACCTGCCGGTACTGCAGGTACCCCGCCCGCACCCACACTTGGGTCAGCAGCTCCTTGGGCTCCCCATAGATGCCGTGCTCTATCCCAGCAAATACCCCCATCCTGCTAAGTGCTCCCCAGACCTTCTCCTCAGGGACCCGGTCCCCTTCTAGGAGAATCAGGCTGAGGGCTGTCACCAGGAGGCCAGCCTTTGGCATGCTCTGCCCATCCCTCTGCATCTCATTGAGGGTGAGGCCCAGGGTGGGGACCATGGCATAGATGTGCTCTCTGGGGTCCACCTCTTTCAAATCCAGGCCAAAGACCAGCTGCAGGCACTGCGTGGCTTTACGGAAGACCACGGGGAAGTGGGCCTGGTTATCCCTGAGGACTGTATTCAGCATTTCAGCCTGGAAAATCGGCTCCTTGGTGCCATACTTGAGGAGCAGGAACTCCAGTAGTTGTGTCGTCATCACACTCAGAGCCTGCTTGAGCAAGATCTCCGCATCCACAGCGACAGAGGAAGATGAGACTGGAGGGAAGGAGGCCAGAGGGGTTGAGGCAGCCTCCGCCTCAGCCCCCAGGAGCTGCACCTCCGCTGGGTCCTGGGCCTTGACTTGGCCCTGAAGGTCTTCCTCAGGAGTGTAGAGCTCATTCGTAGGGACCACAGGCATGATGACTGGGGTCTTGTGCCCAGTGTGGTTGTGGCAGGGGGAAATGGAGACCACTGACCTGGGAAAGAGAGAGAGTGTAAGTGGTCTCAGTTTTGAAATGCGACACGGGTGGCTCCGACTGAGGCCGCTTACTGGTCTTCCTTGAGGGCTGCTCTTGGGCGTTACAGGGACGCTCCTCCTTGGTGGTCAGTCCGCTGTCAAATGAGGAAGGGAAATTCTGGCTCAGGGTGCATCCAGTACAGCCCGAGGTTCTGGGGCTGACAAGGTGGGAAGATTAGGGCCTTTTGAGGTCCCCTCTGTTCTGGGATGGGGAGCCCCTGTGCGCACTCAGGGCACCCTCCTCACCTTGATTCCTGGCACTGCCTGGACCTCCTCTGCTGTCTGACCTCAGGATACAGGCCTCAGACTTCCGCCTTTACCTCCTGGTTCCTGGCGCCTCTGTGAGAGAAATGGAGGGGGCACCTCGGGGGTAGACTGTGGCACAGACCTAGGCCTTCTGTAGTAGGGGTTGACTCTGTGAGGCCACCCCAGATTTGGGGTGGGTAGTCCCATCGGGGCTCCTCACACGAGGTCCCCAGTCTCTCTAAGACCCTCATGTCAGGACGTCAGACAGGCCTAGTGTGGTCTTCTCACCCCAAGGGCTCCCAGGGCTGACTAAAAAGGGCAGGGATCTGTGGGTTTCCGTCACTCCTCAGTCCTCCTTCAGGCACCTCACCTTGCCTCCGGGCAGGACCTGGGATTCTCGCCTCTCCCTAACTGAAGCCCCGCCACTTATACCAGGGCCCCATTCTCTCCAAGACCCCGATGTCAGGAAGTCAGACCATGCCTGTTTCACTCACTCTACCCCACAGTCACCCTGGACTAATAACAGAGACGGGCTACTCTGAGGTCTCCTCTGATTGCGGACCACGGTACCCTAGTCCTCCCTCAGTGTCCTCAACTTGACACACCACAGGACCTGGGAATCGGCCCACCTGACTCCCCATCCCATATGTGAAGTCCCCAGTCTGAGACCGGGATGTCAGGAAGTCCGCCCCCTGTATCAGGACCCTAAACTGAGACCCAGATGTCAGGAAGTCTGCCCCCAGTTTCAGGACCCCAGGCTTAGACCCGGATATCAAGAAGTGAGACCATGCATATTGGGCTCATCCTACCCCAGGGCCACCAAGGACCGACAGCAGCAAAAGGCTTCTCTGAGGTTTCCTCTGATTGGGTTCCATGGTCCTTTCAGTCCTCTCTCAAGATCCCCTACTTGACACCTTGCCGGAGCTAGGATTCTTCCCTCTGCCCACCTGAGGCCACTCCCCCATACCAGATCCCCAGTCTCACTGATACCCAGATGTCAGGAAACATGGTTTGTATTCATCTCGCCCAAGTCCTCCCAGAGCCCACTCAATAATGGGGTCCAGAGTCCCCACAGTCCTCCCTCAGGGTCCTACCCAGACGCTTTCAGAACCTAAGATCCTCCCCCTTCACCCTCTGAGGCCTCTCCCCTTATATCAAGTCTCCAGTGTCTCTGCGACCCTGTGCTCATGCCGCCACCAGGGTCTCCCAGGGCTGGCAGCAGGTGCCAGGACCTGTGGCGTTACCTGTGTCCTCCCTCAAGGTCCTCATCTTGAGCCCTGGCAGGTCCAGGGATGTCCCTATGTTGACCCGAAGCAGGACCCTCATGTCAAGGCCTTCACTGCCCTGAGACCCCGGGAGGAGACTGGACATGATACCAGGGCTCCAAGCCCAGGGCTTCCCAGAGCTGAGATGATCCCGCAGGGGTTCCTCAACCCTCTTTCTCTTTGTCACCTTGACTCCCAGCTCACCTAGGCACCACTTTCAGCTGCCAACTTTGCCCGCCTTAGAGCCAGCATCTCCCCAAGCCAGGACCCCTGAGAGGCAAGCAGGAGAGGGGACTCATTCCCACAAGCCTGCCAGTGTCTCCCAGGGCTAAAAGTAGTGACGACCTGTATGTCCTGGGGTCCCAGCGCTCCCCTCAGGGTTCTACCTTGACTCCTAGCACAGCTGTGCTCCTTCACTCTGCTGACCTAAACACAAGCTCCGTGACCCAGGCCCTCAATTCTCCCCTCCCAGCGAGGTCAGTGACAACACATCTGGATGCCATGTCCCATGGTCCCCCACAGCTGTCAGGAGGGCCGCATATGCATCCCTTGGGAACCCTCAGTCTCCTCTGGTCCTCACCTCGAGTCTCTGCAGGACATGGGCCCTTCCCTCTGTCCACATGAGACTGTACCTTCAGACCAAGACTCTGACTCCCTGAGTCACTGAATAAGTGGTGGCGGAGGAGGGCTCAGCCTGACAGCCCAGACTGGGGTCACCAGGAAGGAGTCCCAGTAGAGGTGGAATTGTATTCTATGGGAACTTCTGTTCCAGGGGGACTGGACCCCCTCATCCTCACTCAGGAGGGAGCCTCCTTAATCCTTGAGAGAAGGCTGCAGTCCCAGGACAGATGTTGAATGGGGGCCTGCTGTGCCCATGACCATGGGGCAGCACAGGGAACCACACATCTTCCCATAGGGGTCCCTCAGCAGTCACCATACTTCGAAAACATTTTGTATAAAATATTTGATTTTAGGTGAAGAGGCTGAGTTGTGGCAGGTGATTTAGGGGAACCCTTGGTTTAATGATTAGAGAATATTACCTGTTGGTTGTTGTTCATTTGCTCAATCATGTCCGACTTTTGCTACCCCATAGACTACAGCATGCCAGGCTTCCCTGTTCTTCACTATTTCCCACAGCTTGATCAAACTCATGTCCATTGAGTTTGTGATGCCATCCAACCATCTCATCCTCTGTCAACCTGTTCTCTTCCTGCCTTCAATCGTTCCCAGCATCAGAGTCTTTTCCAATGAGTTGGCTCTTCGCATCAAGTGGCCAATGTGTTGGAGCTTCAACTTCAGCATCAGTCCTTCCAATGAATATTCAGGGTTTATTTCCTTTAGGATTGACTGATTTGATCTCCTTGCTATCCAAGGGACTCTCAAGAGTCTTCTCCAACACCACAGTTTGAAAGCATCAATTCATCAGTGCTCAGCTTTCTTTATACTCCAACTCTCACATCCATAAACGAGTACTGGAAAAGTCATAGCTTTGAGTATGTGGGCCTTTGTTGGCAAAGTGATGTCTCTGCTTTCAGTTGCTTCAATTAATCTGGCTTTGTGGCTGTCCTGGTGTTACCCCAGGGTACTTATACCTATGGTCTGGGGCCACTTCAACTTTGTGCAATGAAATGGGTCCAAAGTTTAAAATCTTGTCTCCTTAGCCATCCCACCCTCTGCACCTATGCAGCCCAGAGCTTCTCCCTAACTTCCCCACTGCTTCCCATCCCCTCCCCAAACACAAGAACCAGCTCTGCACAGTCTTCACTCTTCCCCAGAGCTTTCTCATGTTATGTTGTTTAGATATTGTTTTTAACTATGCTTTAAAACAGACTTTTTAAATATAGTGTTATTTATTTATTTATTTTTGGCTGTTCTGGGTCTTCGTTGCTGCACAGGCTTTACTCTAGTTCTGGAGAGCAGGGGCTACTCTCTAGTTGTGGTGCAAGAGCTTCTCACCGCAGTGGCTTCTCTTGTTGCGGAACTTGGGCTCTAGGCACTTGTGCTTCAGTAGCTCAGGTTCATGGGCTCTAGTGAAAGTTGCTCAGTCTTGTCTGACCCTTTGCGACCCCATCGGTTATACAGCCCATGGAATTCTCCAGACAGAATACTGGAATAGGTAGCCTTGCCCTTCTCCAGGGGATCTTCTCAACCCAGGAATCAAACCCAGATTCTTTACCAGCTGAGCCACAAGGGAAGCCCAAGAATACTGGAGTGGGTAGCCTATCCATTTTCCCATGGGCTCTAGGGCACAGGCTCAATAGTTGCAGCGCACCGGCTTAGTAACTCCACAGCATGTGAAATCTTCCCGGATCAGGGATTGAACCTGTATCTCTTGCATTGGCAGGCAGATTCTTTACCACTGAGCCATGAGGAAAGGCCCAGACTTTTTTTTTTAGAACACTTTTCCATGAACACAAAAATAGAAAGATGGTACAGCGATTTTACATTTACTTCCTTGCTCCAAACAAACATAGCCTCCTCGGTTATTAAGAACCCCACCAAACTGGTACATTAATTATAACTGAGGAACTTACACTGATATGTCATAATCACCCAGAGATTATAGTTTACACAAGGATCCCCTCTTGGCATTATACATTCTATTGGTTTGGACAATTGTAAAAAATTCCACTTTCTAGATGTACCAAAGTTTATCCTTTCACTGACTCAAGGATGTCTGGTTTGCATCTATGTTTTGACAATAATAAGTAAAGTTGCTAAAAAACATTCATGTGTAGGTTTTTGTGTGGACATAAGTTCTTGTCTTTTGGGTAACGACCCATATGGTTGCTGGATCATGCAGTAAGAGCATGTTTAGTTTTATAAGAAACTGCCAAGCTGTCTTCCAACATGCCTATGCCATTTTGTATTCTCACCAGCAATGAATGGGAGTTCTCAATGGTCCAAATCCTCAACAGGGTGGTGTTGTCCCAAGAGCAGAGTTTGGCCATTCTAATAGGTGTATAGAAACTCTGTGTGTGTGTCTGGGTGTGTGACATCATCAAGCAATATCTCAGGCTGACTAATCACTAGGGATCAAGCTGGGAAAGGCACAGCCAGACTAAAGCATTTTAAAGTCCTACCTGAACCATCAGGAGGCAGCTTTGGGCACATTATGTGAGCAGGTTCACGTTTTCTGGATGTAATTCCTATTCTGACTGCTTTCCAGAAGGGAAAGCAGAAAACAAAATTGAAAATGTTACAGAAAATAGCACGTTAGGATCAGAAATTGGTAACTCAGAGTGTTTCACACCTTGAAAGACTTTGTGTAAGGAAGAATGGTTTCGAAATAACGGGATGGAGAGGAGACCCTCCAGTTCCAGGCTGTGCAGGGGAGATTTGCAATGAGCTTCCACACCCAAGGAAGCATGCACTTGGGAGAAGAGGTGATAGGTCCAAGGCAGAAACATTCCCTAGACATTCGTTGGGTCCCCCACGAGGACGCTCTTTCTCAGAGCCTTGTGGAGGGGTTTGGATCAGGATAGTCCACCTGTAGTAGGTCTTCATGCTCCTCCCCCTGGCCATTTCCTACAGCCCAGAGCATTTTCCCTGCCCTGGGCCAGGACCATAACCATCACCCTTGCTCAGTCTAGACAAGTTATGCCATATTTAGCAGTTCTGACATGTGAGATGTACCATTCTCCATAAAAGATTTTCAGGGAGAAAAGGAAAACTGCCTCAGTCAATGTGCATAAGGTTCAGAAGACATGTACTGGTTCAGAACCTTCACAATGTTGAGTAAGGTACATCTCTGACCCTCAGGAACAACAGCTACATCCACTGACCAAGCTTTTTACAGACAGGTCACATCAAATGGGAACTCACACTGATGCTTTCACCTTGTACTGTTATGAGACCCATTTTACAGCTGGAGAAATCCAGACTTTGGGTGTCCATGATTTCACTGGGTTATCAGTAGCACGATACGTATTCAAACTGAGCTTCGTGTGGGTTCAAAGCCCCATCCCCCCAGGGGCCTGACCTGTCTCCCTGACAGACAAGGGGAATCCAGCTGTCCTCCCACCTGATGCCTCAGATCACATAATGGAGAAAACACAGGGAAGCCAGGCACCATTGCCCATGAGAGACTGACAGAGGATTTTGCCCGTGTGGCCTCCCTAGCCCCATCCAGAAACCACCCCTACTGAAGCGGACACGAGGGCCATAGAGGAGGGATAGGGTGTAGGACGGAGGGTGTGAGCATGGAGAAGGCTCCTGGATGTGGGGGTCGGAGGCCAGCCCGCTGAGGATGGCTCTTATGTTCAGGCTACAGCCCTGCTCTCTCATTCCACTGCCCCCTCTCCTCCCTTCTCTCCCAGCTCCTGGGGATTCCAAGCTCTCCTGCAGACTGGATGTCAGGCAGCGGGAAGCCTGTCCTTTAAAGCACAGTGATCATGGGTCTGGTGGACTCACGGCATCCACAGGGGAGTGAGTATCTGTGCCCTTCAGGGCCATGTGGATATGCATACAGGACATGCTTCGTACATATACCTGGTATGTCCATATATAAGTATATAAGCATATGAAATCTCCAGACATTTTACATATATATCAGACACATACCATACAGACATGTGAAATGTATTTCTCTCTATGAATGAGGATTAAACAGTGAAAATCATGGCACTCCAGTTGGTATTATTATTTAATCATCAAACCAAGTTCAGTTCAGTTCAGTTCAGTCGCTCAGTCGTGTTCGACTCTTTGCGACACCATGAATCACAGCACGCCAGGCCTCCCTGTCCATCACCAACTCCCGGAGTTCACTCAAACTCATGTCCATCGAGCTGGTGATGCCATCCAGCCATCTCATTCTCTGTCGTCCCCGTCTCCTCCCACCACCAATCCCTCCTAGCATCAGAGTTTTTTCCAGTGAGTCAACTCGTCGCATGAGGTGGCCTAAGTATTGGAGTTTCAGCTTTAGCATCAGTCCTTCCAATGAACACCCAGGATCGATCTCTAGAATGGACTGGTTGAATCTCCTTGCAGTCCAAGGGACTCTCAAGAGGCTTCTCCAGCACCACAGTTCAAAAGTATCAATTCTTCGGCAATCAGCTTTTTCACAGTCCAGCTCTCACATCCATACATGACCATGGGAAAAACCATAGCCTTGACTAGGCAGACCTTGGTTGGCAAAGCAATGTCTCTGCTTTTTAATATGCTATCTAGGTTGGTCATAACTTTCCTTCCAAGGAGTAAGCATCTTTTAATTTCATGGCTGCAATCAGCATCTGCAGTGATTTTGGAGCCCAAAAAAATAAAGTCTGACACTGCTTCTACTGTTTCCCCATCTATTTCCCATGAAGTGATGGGACCAGATGCCATGATCTTTGTTTTCTGAATGTTGAGCTTCAAGCCAAACTCTTCACTCTCCTCTTTCACTTTCATCAAGAGGCCTTTGAGTTCCTCTTCACTTTCTGCCATAAGAGTGGTGTCATCTGCATATCTGAGATTATTGATATTTCTCCCGGCAATCTTGATTCCAGCTTGTGCTTCTTCCAGCCCAGCGTTCCTCATGATGTACTCTGCATATAAGTTAAATAAGCAGAGTGACAATATACAACCTTGACATACTCCTTTTCCTATTTGGAACCAGTCTGTTGTTCCATGTCCAGTTCTAACTGTTGCTTCCTGACCTGCATACAGGTTTCTCAAGAGGCAGATCAGGTGGTCTGTTATTCCCATCTCTTTCAGAATGTTCCACAGTTTCTTGTGATCCACACAGTCAAAGGCTTTGGTATAGTCAATGAAGCAGAAATAGATGTTTTTCTGGAACTCTCTTGCTTACTGCATGATCCAGCGGATGTTGGCAATTTGATCTCTGGTTCCTCTGCCTTTTCTAAAACCTGCTTGAACATCTGGGAGTTCACGGTTCACATATTGCTGAAGCCTGGCTTGGAGAATTTTGAGCATGATTTTACTAGTGTGTGAGATGAGTGCAACTGTGCAGTAGTTTATGCATTCTTTGGCATTGCTCTCTAAGGCCCACTTGACTTCACATTCCAAGATGTCTGGCTCCAGGTGAGTGATCACGCCATCGTGATTATCTTCGTCGTGAAGATCTTTTTTGTACAGTTCTTCTGTGTATTCTTGCCACCTCTTCTTAATATCTTCTGCTTCTGTTAGGTCTATACCATTTCTGTACTTTATCGAGCCCATCTTTGCATGAAATGTTCCCTTGATAGCTCTAATTTTCTTGAAAAGATCTCTTGTTTTTCCTATTCTGTTGTTTTCCTCTATTTCTTTGCACTGATCACTGAGGAAGGCTTTCTTATCTCTCCTTGCTATTCTTTGGAACTCTGCATTCAGATGCTTATATCTTTCCTTTTCTCCTTTGCTTTTCGCTTCTCTTCTTTTCACAGCTATTTGTAAGGCCTCCTCAGACAGCCATTTTGCTTTTTTGCATTTCTGTTCCATGGGGATGGTCTTGGTCCCTGTCTCCTGTACAATGTCACGAACCTCTGTCCAGGGTTCATTAGGCACTCTATCTATCAGATCTAGTCCCTTAAATCTATTTCTCACTTCCACTGTATAATCATAAGGGATTTGATTTAGGTCACATCTGAAAGGTCTAGTGGTTTTCCCTACTTTCTTCAATTCCCACTGCCAAAGCCCACATGGTGCCTGGAGGAAGGGGACCAGAAAAGGCAGCTCCCTCGGGACCCAGGGGGCCCGGAGGGGCCCTGAATTGGGGGAGAGGGGATAGGAAAGGCCACCTAGCCAGGCTGCCCACAGATGCCATGGCCTTTGGTCCCCTGTAAGAGGAGCCGCCAGTGAGCCCCACCAATGTTCACAGCCTCCAAGGTCATGTCCCATTCAGAGGATTCAACCTGAAGGAATGCTTTGTCAACCTATTTAGAAGCAGAAAGGCCACGGAGAAGCCCAAGTCGAGGCCTGGAGCTCATCCAGGCCACCAGTCCTTAGGCAGAAAGGCCTCTGGGAGAGCTTCTTCCACACCCTCTTAGCTGTCCCCTTTCAGACATCAAGCAGTGGCCCTCACACAGGGCAAATGACCCTGCTAGTCACAGAACTGGGAGACAGGGCCCTTGGGTCCTTGAACATGGGCCTTTCCAAGGTGCTCGTCTGATCCCTACATGGTGATTTTGAAGAACAGTGGCCCACAAATGCCAGAGAGCATGCACCTCTAAACCCACTGCTCTACTGTCCATGTGCAGTGAAGACCAGTGACTCTCATTCAGGTTTCATCCAGTCCCACACCCCGACTCTCATCCATTTTCAAATACATCTAGCTCAACAAGTCAGACATGTGCCTGGGAGTGAGTGTGTATAAAGGAGGCCCCTTCAAAAGTGCCTAACTTGTGAGCCAACAAAATCATTCATTGTACCTGCCATCTGGGTAAGGGAAAACAGGTCCATAGTGGTGGTGGGGACAGGGGCATGGGTGGAGAAGATCAGAGCTGTCCTCGAAGAGGACCAGTGAAGTTCTTGTTTTCAACAGAACAGGCTTTATGTTGAGCCCCCAGTCAAGTCCTTCAAAGGGCAAGTACCCACAGATACCCAAGTTGGACGTGGGAGGCCAGGACCGGGGGTAGCAGAAGCCCAACCACCCCACTGACAAAAGGAAATAGGAAGGCTGCGGAGAAGGCAATGGTACCCCACTCCAGTACTCTTGACTGGAAAATCCCATGGACGGAGGAGCCTGGTAGACTGCAGTCCATGGGGTCACTACGAGTCAGACACGACTGAGCGACTTCACTTTCACTTTTCACTTTCATGCATTGGAGAAGGAAATGGCAACCCTCTCCAGTGTTCTTGCCTGGAGAATCCCAGGGACGGGGGAGCCTGGTGGGCTGCCGTCTATGGGGTCACACAGAGTCGGCCACGACTGAAGCAACTTAGCAGCAGCAGCAACCAGGGAGGCTGAATTCGAGGCTCTGGGAAGGGGACGAGAGAAGCACATGCAGGTGTTCCCAAAGTGAGCACTCTAGGGCCACGAGAGCGGTCTTTATGGGAAGAAATGGAAACTAAAGACAACAGCCTGTGATCTGCAGTGGGGTGAGGTCTGGGGGTGGGCAGAACTCGGGAGGTTGCAAGCTCAGCAGAGAGCCAGAGTACCCTCCCACATGGCATCCTGGGGAGTCTGTGTCTCAGGTGCTTGGGGAAAGTCAAGTGGAGTGTGAGGTCATTTCCACTGTACTCGAGCACAGCCCTGCACTGGGGAGAGCTCAACCTGGGTGGCAGTGGGAGCAGGACAACAGAACTGACTTTGGGGCCATCTGAGCAGGATCGACCAAACAGCAGCACCAACCAGAAGAGACCAAAGCCAGAAGAGGGGGAAGGATGGGGGGGCCACCAACTCAGGCTAGGCCAATCAGCCCACTATGGACCCCATCTTCTGGGAGGGACAGTCGCCAGGGGCCCATCTGATCCCTGGTGTTTCTCTTGGTGGAAGCTGACATAGAACTTACCAGAACTTTATCAGAAGCCAGCCACAGGCCTGCACGTTGCTAGTGAGGGGAATGGGTCCAGGAGCACTTTTGCCAACACATCCAGGGCCTGGCCACAGATGGGAGCCTTTGTAGGCAGCCTGAAACATATTGCTCCATACTTTCATACAAGAGACAAGCTGGGGATCACAACTCCATCCCCGTCACCCCCTCCCCCACACTGGGCCAGGGCTGCCTCTCCACATCACCTCTGTGACATCATGAAACAATTAAGGAAGTTGACCATTTAATTGGCTGCCTGGCCCACGACACAGATTCTAGAATCTCCAAACAGTACTTTTATTGGGCACTGCAACCCTGGTCTGAGGCCCTTCTGCCCTGAGCATTCACTGCTTTGGTATTGCAGTGAATGTTCCTGAGCTAGACTGTGTCCATTGCTAGTCAGAGTTCAGACGGGGCACATGCAGCCCCGCTGGCCCCATCAACTGATGGGGAGCCCACAGAAGGGGACCTCCCTGATTCCTCCCCGGGTGCAAATGTGGATTTAGGGGAGGTTTTGGTGAAGCAGGGTGACCAAACTGAGAGCCCAGATCTGGGCTAAAAAGACAACCTTCCCCCACAGGGCCCAAACCCAGAAACAGCCAATGAGGAAGAGAACAACACCGTCCTGGGCTGTCCTTCCCCAGGAAGCTCTGGAGGATCATGGAGGATGAGGCCTTCACCTCTGGGCACTAGAATGATGAGGGAGACATGGTCGTCATTGAGACCGATCTCTTCCAGATGGAGGTCCTCCAGCACAGAGGCATGGACAGGATCTTCGACACAGACAGCATCAAGAGTTTCATCTGTGAACTGAACCTGTATGGGTTCAGTAAAATCCACCCTTTGGGTCGCTCTGCAGGGAAGAACAGGATGATGGCAACATAGAAAGTCCTTCTGGGGAGACTAGACTAGATGAGCTGAGTGCTGGGTGGGTTTTACTTCCCAGGAGGTTTTTCTTGTGAGAGGGTGGTTAAGCATAGAGGAGAAAGCAGGGCCTGTCGTATTCCATTATCCCCTTAGACAGGATCCACAGGTGTGACACCAGGCCCTGAGGGGTCACTTGATGTCAGGGAGGGGCCAGTAACACCTCAAGCAAGGCCAGCCCCAAGGGAGCTGTAGAGAGCACACATGCTAGGGCCTCATAACTTGCCAGGAATGAAGAGACTTTGTCTCTGTACAAAGACTTTGTCTTTGTCTCTAGGCAAGGCTGGGATGGTGGTAGAGTGGAGGGCAGCGAGGAAGGGCTCTTCTCCCACATGATGGCTAAAGTGATTCCTTTCAGATTTATCACAACTCCGACTTTCAAAGAGATAAGCCTCTTCTCCTGCAGAACATCCAGAAGAAAGATGACCCCAGAACAACTGCTCAGCCCACCAATGGAGCAACAACAACCCCAAAGAGAAAGAAGCCAGTGGTGGTGACCAGGCGTTCTCCTCGATTCCATCACAACAAGTCCACCCAAGAGGCTGACAAGAAAGTTCAGAATGGAACTCCAACTGCTCACGGAAGCCCCAGCCGGCACTCACATGTGTTCTTTTTCCTTTGGTCTATAGGCAGTGCAGCCGGGCAGGCTGGGGCAAACCACCTCCCTGGTGAGCAGGGCGGCCCCAGTGGAGAGGGTATATCCAGCAATGGCATGTCTGTACTCCCGGCTACTGCTGGAAGGGACGGCATAGGGAAACTGCCTGAGAGCCCCCCAGAGTATCCTGGTTATTGTTCGCTGATGACTCTGTACAACACCTGTTACTCCATCCTGATGGCGACCCTTTTAGTCATGGCCCCAAATGAAGCCCTTGAGGTGGAGGAGGAACAGGAAGAGTCCTCAGATTACAAGTGTGCCCTTTGTGAGCAGTTCAAGGACAACCCCAATCCCTGAGCTTCCAGGTCCCTAGGGACACTCAAAAGCATTCTCGTAATAAAAAATCTATTCTGGCTCTAATAAAGCACAGCAAAACTTCACGGGAGTAAATAAAGAATCAAATGAGAACTGCAAGTCTGTGTCATTCTGTCTGTCTATGCTATTCCACACGGCACTGGGTGAGCCAGATGAGGCTGGAAACCCACTCCCCTGGCAGGCTTTGGTCCAGTCCACTTGGTCTCTTTTCATCTGAAGCAGCAGCATTTCACACATGGCCAAGGGTGCAGCTCGTGAGTGATGAGGCCAGCCCAGCTCAGGCTTGTCCCTGGGCCTTGGCTGCCCCTCAGCAGACGGCTCAACTGGGCTCCTGACGGTGGGGGTGTCACCTTCCATGAGTCATGCACCCTGAAGCAGAAGGGGCTCCTCCTGGGTTCCCCGATGATGCCACAAGTTTCTGATCAGCAACTGAGCATCTCCAGCTCCCGATCCAAGGGTGGCTCACTGGAAAGCAGTGTCACCTCACCTGCCAAGGGCCTTGCAAACACATGATCCCAAAGACAAGTACAATATTTTCCCAAGGTGAACACCAGCCCTTATCGATCTGCCCTCACAGGTATATTTAGGAGCCTGTCTTTGGACACGGAGCGGCCAGGCACCAGTTCAACACACATACTTTGTGAGCCAAGGGACACTTTACAGCAGGGCAAGGGTCACCTGCAAGGACAAACCGCGGCTTGTTTCTGGGCCTGCAGGCCTCTCTACTTGAGGATGCTCAGCCCAGCCCCCAGCCTTCCCCCATCACCCCTGGATACTGTTCCAACATTGGGGAATTTGAGGGAAAATAACTAACCGGTTTCCTTTTTTTAAAATTTATTTTAATTGGAGGCTAATTACTTTGCAATATTGTATTGGTTTTGCCATACGTTGACATGAATCTGCCACGGGTGTACATGTGTTCCCCATCTTGAACCCCTCTCCCACCTCCTTCCCCATATCATCCCTCTGGGTCATCCCATTGCACCAGTTCCGAGCATCCTGTATCATGCATTGAACCTGGACTGGCGATTCGTTTCACATATGATAATATACATGTTTCAATGCCATTCTCCCAAATCATCCCACCCTTGCCCTCTCCCACAGAGTCCAAAAGACTGTTCTATAAATCTGTGTCTCTTTTGCTGTCTTGTATACAGGGTTATTGTTTTCACACACAAAAATAAACTCAAAATGGATTAAAGATCTAAATGTAAGACCAGAAACTATAAAACTCCTAGAGGAGAACATAGGCAAAACACTCTCCGACATAAATCACAGCAGGATCCTCCATGACCCACCTCCCAGAATATTGGAAATAAAAGCAAAAATAAACAAATGGGACCTAATTAAAATTAAAAACTTCTGCACAGCAAAGGAAACTATAAGCAAGGTGAAAATACAGCCTTCAGAATGGGAGAAAATAATAGTAAATGAAGCAACTGACAAAGGATTAATCTCAAAAATATACAAGCAACTCAACTTTTTGCTCCTGTCTGGGGTTCAAAGGCAACACTTGGCCTCAAAATTCAACAGAGAGAAATGCCAGCTTTGAGAACTTTTGCAAGCTGCATTTTGCCTGTGAATACACATGCTTTTTAGTGAGAATCCTCTCTGGTATGCCTTCCACCCAAGTGCTATTTTTGTGTCTTTGTTTTTTGGTCCCTTGGAGATTCTTAGAGAAGTTTCCAATATTGATAGACTTTTAAATGATGTTGCAGAAATGTCATGTTGCACTGCTTACACAAGGGATGACATCAGCTGCTTATGGACACTGGTGTCCATTTCTTCAAGTGAAACACAGATAACAGCAAGCAGTATATAAGGAGATCATGTCCTGGTGAAGACAATTTAAATTCTTGATATTTTTAGTATTCTTACTGCCATAGAAAATGAGGGCTTTCTTTTTCTCACCAAGCCAATTGTTCCCCTTGCTACCTTTCTGGCATAAACTACTAACCACAGGAGGACACCTGGCTGACGAGGCACATGATAATTCACTGTATGGTGGAAGAGTTCTTGCACACTTCAGTTTTTCCCCTGACAATTGCCCCATTTCAAGCTATTTTTAGCTGTTCCTTCTGTGGATGGACCCTTTTGCACCTGAGGTGTGTTGCATGGCAAACCTATGAGAAGGGCCACATAGGAATGTCAACCCAGGCCTCACGCTGCTTCCCAGTTCCACTTTTATTGGAGAAGTGCAGAAGAAGTGGGGGTTGCCCTGACCATCCAGGTGTGGGCTCCACTTTGCAAGAAACACCCAAATGTCAGCAGCTGAGAGCACAGGTGTGCAATGCCCGTAGACTGTCCTAGGGCTGCCCTGCAGCCCTTCCCTTCACACAGGACGCCCCAGACTGTTAAAATCCTCCCTCCTCGAGGCCTCCTTATTTCCCTTCCCTGAGGCTCTTTGTAAAGCTCGATCTGAGGGAAGAGGAACGAAGAAAACCAGGAGGAAGGGGGTGACCAAATAAACCCTTCTCGTTCCCATGCATGCAGGGCAAATGAGGGGAAAAACAGTCATACCTCACTCCGTGCAATACGTGATTAGGCTTTTCTGTTTTGTCTGAAGTGTGTGCCTTCGTTTGTAATCAGCAGTCCCCAAAGTTTTTGGCACCAGGGACCGGTTTTGTTTGAGACAATTTTTCCACTGATGGTGGGGGGGGGGTGGAGTGGGAGGTGGGGGTAGTGATGATTTCAGGATGATTCAAGCACATTACACGTATTGTGCACTTTATTTCTATTATTATTATTACATCAGCTCCACCTCAGATCATCAGGCATTAGATCCCAAGGTTGGAGACCCCTGGTGTTTATGTTGCTGTAAGGAGGTGAATCACCAATGAAGCCAGCGCTTGGGCGGCCCCTGGTGGATGCTTTTAGAAATTCTCCACTTCCTGACTGAGTACTAGGATTGCCTGCTCCAAGCCTGTCTGTGCATCCAGAACTGAGCTGGCCAAATCAATGAATGGCAGGATAAAAAGGTCTGGGCTTGAGAAGAAAGGAAGGAAGAAGAGAGGAGAGGAAGGGGAGAGAACCGAAGGGAAGGGAAAATTCGTTCAGGATGCTGCAAGGTGTCCAGAGACAAACGGGACTGGGACCAACATCTCTCCTTATACAGGCCTTGGTGGAGCATGTGACTTAGGGCAGTGAAAGTCACTCAGTCGTGTCCGACTCTTTGCGACCCCATGAACTATACAGTATACAGTCCATGGAATTTTCCAGGCCAGAATACTGGAGTAGGTAGCCATTCCCTTCGCCAGGGGATCTTCCCAATCCAGGGATCGAACC
Organism: Moschus berezovskii; assembly: GCF_049115385.1. Taxonomy (NCBI): domain Eukaryota; kingdom Metazoa; phylum Chordata; class Mammalia; order Artiodactyla; family Moschidae; genus Moschus; species Moschus berezovskii. Next base: position 140,433,875 of record NC_142488.1, on the reverse strand, counting down.
CAGGTCTCCCGCACTGCAGGCAGATTCTTTACCAGCTGCACCACCAGGGAAGCCTGGAGCTCAGCAAATGTCAAGGATACAGTGATGCCCAATCCTTCTTCTGCGTCCTCATGTTCCACTGGGCTTTACTTCAACACCATCAGGTTCTGGTTGTAATTCAATTCACTTTCACTCCCCCCAGGAGTTCCCAGCTAAAAACCAGCCTGCGTGCGTGCTAAGCCACTACAGTCCTGTCCTACTGTTTTCGACCCCATGGACTATATAGCCCACCAGGTTCCTCTGTCCATGGGATTCTCCAGGCAACAATACTGGGCGAGTTGCCATTTCCTACGATGGGGTATCTTCCTGACCCAGGAATCAAACCTGTATTTCTCATGTCTCCTGCATTGGCAGGTGGGTTCTTCACCACTAGTGCCACCTGGGAAGCCGCAGAAACCAGGCTAGTCCTGCTGTATCATCCACCTCCTGGCAGCCCAGATCCGGATCCATGCACCAGCCACTCCCCAGGCAGTTAGAGACCCGCCTAGCACATCCTGAGACAGTCACTGCCTGGAACAGGGCCCTCGGTGCCCAGCACTTGTGGTAGCAATTGCAGTCCACATTGGGCTCCTCAGATTCCATTCACATGCCCAGAGACAAGGGTGTTGCCTGCTGCTTTGTGCAGGGTGAGAGCCCTCACTGGCAGCACGCTGAGCACAATCTGGGCTTCTCTGCCTTCTTACTCAAGTACTTCTGACTGTGCTGCTCATCCCAGTGATTCCTCGAAATCCAACAAATCATGCTAGACCTGTGCATACAGCAGTGAGTGGAAGGGGCAGAGGCTGACTTTGAGGAGTGCCCATCTGAGGACCCCAGATCGGGAATGAAACAAGCCTTGAATTCTCCCCAAATCCTCATCCTTCTGCTGTGGGAGGATATTTTGGGATGTTGACCAACAGACGCATGTGTTCTGTCCTCACACCCAGGAGTTAGGTGGTGTTCCTCCATACTGCCTTTGGTTGCTAGAATACCTCTTACTGAAGGGTCAAGCAGGAGATAACTTTTTGAAATCTTGTATGTCTGAAAAACTTTATTCAGTTCTCATACTTACTATACAGTTGGGCTGTATATAAAACTTCATGCTGAAACTTTGTATACTTTTTTTAAAAATCTGTACAAGCTTTTAGAGTCTTTTCCTATCCTTCGTGTTCTGAACTTTCACAAACTATGCATAAACTTGGGTGTGTGTTCATTCATTGTGCTAGATACTCAATAAACCTTTTCAGTATGAACTGGTTTTACTTTAGCTCTAAAGTTATTTTTCTAATATGCCTTTAATTTCCATTTCTATAACTTAGTAAGATCTTGCTCTTCCTATCTCATATTTTATTGCACACTCCCTAGATTATGTTTGCCTATGTTATTGAGGCATAACTTACGTACAGTAAAGTGCACAAATCTTAGGTGTAGAGCTTAATTTTTTTCATATGTACTCACCCATATAATCACTAATCAGATAACATACTAGAACATTTCCAGCACTTCTGAAGACTTCTTCATGGCCCACTCCTGTTCCATACCTTCCTCCAAAGTTAACCACTATTCTGACCTTATCACCACAGATCTGTTTTGCTGTTCTAGAACTTCCTATAAATGTCATTACACACTATATACACTTTGATGTCTGGTTTCTTGCAATCAATGTTATGTTTTGGGGATTTAATTATGTCTTGGGTGTATCAGTAGCTTGTTCTTTTTATTGCTGCACTGTATTCCATTTTGTGATGATATCATAGTTTGTCTACCAAATCAAAGGACCTCTGGGTTGCTTCCAGTTGAGGGCTCTTCTCAATAATACTTTGAACTTTTTCTCTGTGTCTTTTGGTGGCCAGAAGTCTCACCTCTGTTGGGCATATGCCTTGGAGTAGAGTTGCCAGTTCATGAGGTAGGCATATGTTTAACTTTGGCTTTTGGTAAATTCTGCCACAGAGTTTTCCAAAATGGCTGTATCAATGAACATTCTTACAATCGATGTGAAAGTTTGAATCGCTCTACATTCTTGCCAGCCCTTGATGGTGTCCTTTAGTGTATTTCTGCTCAACATTGTAAAAGTTTCTCTCAACTTGACTTTTCAGTTCTTTTATTGAAAGTTGAATTTTGCAACTATAGTTTTGATTTCCAAGTGGTCTTTCATGTTCTGTTGGAATTTTTCCATAGCAATCTATTCTTGTTCCAAATATTCAATTGCTTCTCAAGTCTTTCTGATGATGTTTATAAAAGGTATTTTTGTTTGTCCTTTCAAAATTATACTTGGAGGGACTTCCCTGGTGGTCCAGTGGTTAAGACGTCACACTTCCACTGTAGGGGGCTTGAGTTCGATTCCTGGTCAGGGAACTAAGATCCTGCATGCTGTGTCCTCTAGGGCCAGCTTTGCCGTTTGTTCTTCTTGGTATTTCTCTGTCACCTTGTATGCCATCCTCAGATGTTTGACCTTTCTTTGTCACCTGATTACACTGAAGAATGAGGCTGGCTGGCAGCTCTGTGTACAGGGTGGGAACTATTCATTTGCAGGCTTTGTTTTATCAGGCAGTACTCTGATAGTTTTGTTGTGGGTCTGCAAAATGTCATAATATGAAGGGATTTGTGTGTGTGTGTGTGGTGGTAGTGGTTTCAACACTCATTCCAGCTTTCCTAGCCTTCCCCCAGACAATTTATTCAATTTCTTTAGAGAAGAGCCCTTCTTTTTTTTTTTTTTATTCTTGGGTTAAAGACTGATTGGGGGCTTTCTGGGGGAGGTTACCATCCATATAGAAACCTGCAATTAATCTCTCTTGTTTACATTCCATGTCTTATCGTGCCCAGTATCATACTTGCTCTCTTGGAGTTGGGAGACTGTCCAGGCTAAGTTTGTTCCTCATTTGTTGAAATCCCTTTGTAGGCTCTGGCTTCATCAGTCTCCATTGTGGCAGCTTCTAGAAACTTGGTGAAATTTTTAAGCCATTGAAGGCTTCCTCCTGTTTTGTTTTGTTTTTACTTTTTAAAAATTGAGATAAATTTACATAATGTGAAATTAACCATTTTAAAGTAAACAATCAAGTGCATTCACAACTGTTGTACAACCACTGCCTCTGTCTAGTTCCAGAACACTTTTACCATCCTGGAAGAAAACCCAGTACCCATTAAGCAGTTTCTCCCCATCCCTTCTCCCCCAGTCCCTGGCAACCACCAATTTGCATTCTGTCTCTACAGATTTATCTATTTCGAATATTTTAGAGAAATGGAATCATACAATACATGACCCTTTGTGTTTGGATTCTTTCAACTAGCAGGATGCTTTCAAAAGTCATCCATGGTGTAGCATGCATCAGTACTTTATTCTTTTTATATGTCTACACGATATTCCATTGTATGTATCTCCCACAATTCATTTATATGTTTCATCTGCTGATGGATAGTGAAAGTGAAAGTCACAGTTTTGTCTGACTCTTTGCAACCCCATGGACTATACAGTCCATGGAATTCTCCAGTCCAGAATTCTGGAGTGGGTAGCCATTCCCTTCTCTAGGGGATCTTCCCAACCCAGGGATTGAACCCAAATCTCCCTCATTGCAGGCAGATTCTTTACCGAGTGAGTCACCAGGGATACTTTGGCTTATTTTGCTTTTGGCTATTGGATGTGCTACATGAATATATGGGTGTTAAGTTACTTCAGCCGTGTCTGACTCTTTGCCACTCCATAGACTGTAACCCGCCAGGCTCCTTTGTCCATGGGATTCTCCAGGCAAGAATGCTGGAGTGGGTTGCCATGCTTTCCTCCAGGGGATCTTCCTGACCCAGGAATCAAACCGGTGTCTCTTGCATCTACTGCATTGGCAGGCAGGCTCTTTACCACTAGCACAACCTGGGAACATGCATGTACTTGCATATATTTGTTTGGGTACCAGTTTAAGCTGGAATCAAGATTGCCAGGAGAAATATCAATAACTTCAGATATGTAGATGACACAACCTTAATGGCAGAAAGCAAAGAGGAACTAAAGAGCTTCTTGATGAAGGTGAAAGAGGGGCGTGAAAAAGCTGGCTTGAAACTCAGAATTCAAAAAAAAACAAAGATCATGGCATCCAGTCCCATCACTTAATGGTAAATAGATGGGGAAACAATGGAAACAGTGACAGACTTTATTTTCTCGAGCTCCAAAAGCACTGCAGATGGTGATTGTAGCCACGAAATTAAGACGCTTTTTGGAAGAAAAGCTATGACAAACCTAGATAGTGAATTCAAAAGCAGAGACTTTGCTGACCAAGGTCTGTATAGTCAGACTATGGTTTTTCCAGTAGTCATGTATGGATGTGAGAGCTGGACAATAAAAAAGGCTGAGCACTGAAGAATTGATGCTTTTGAACTATGGTGTTGGAGAAGACTCTTGAGAGTCCCTCTGACTGCAAGGATATCAAATCAGTCAATCCTAAAGGATATCAACCCTGAATATTCATTGGAAGGACTGATGCTGAAGCTGAAGCTCCAATACTTTGCCCACCTGTTGCAGAGAGCTGACTCATTGGAAAAGATCCCAATGCAGGGAAAGATTGAAGGCAGGAGTAGAAGGGGATGGCAGAGTACAAGACGGTTGGATGTCAACACAGACTCAGTGGACATGAGTTGAGTGAACTCCGGGAGATGGTGAAGTACAGAGGAGCTTGGTGTGCTGTAGTTCATGGGGTTGCAAAGAGTTGGACACAACTGAGCAACTGAACAACAACCAGTTTTCAGATCTTCAGACCTTCTACCAAGAGTCATATGGTCATTCCATTTAATGTTTGAGGAACTGAAATCTGTTTTCCACAGTAGCTGAATCATTTGTCACTCCTAAGAGCAATGTACAATGGTTCTAATTCTTCCACATCCTCATCAACACCTGTTATTTTTATTTTTTTTGTGGGGGGGATATTAATCAGCCTAGTGAGTGTAAAGTGCTACTTCACTGTGGTTTTGAGGTGCACTTCCCCAATAGCAAATAAATTTGAGCATTTCTCCCATTCTATCTTGCTGTCAGGTTATATTACTTTGTTCTTTCATGATGATTTCAAAGGGCAGAAGAGATATGAATACAGATATGTGCAACCTAAGTCCCCTCTCAGTGGAAGCCTTCTTGCCCCAGGGGCTGAGAGGGCGGCACTTCGGGGCTATATGCACCTTCAGGGCTTGCCTCAGTTGCAGAGAACCACCTAGCCCAAGATCACAGCCCTCTGAGGGTAGCTACATTCAATGACTTCTCAAAGTGATGTACAAATACTTGGCCATCTGGCCATAATTCAAGACAACGCTGAAGGCCAGTCCTAGCTCTAGACTGCGCTGTGGTATTTGCCCAGGCCTGTATCACTGCTCAATTGATCTTTCTGTCCACTCTTGCCACCTTCCCACCTTTTCCACAGGTATTTCTCCTAAAAGCACTTCCTGATAAACATCCTGCACACTTAACTCTGCTTTAGAGTCAGCTTTCTGATGAACCCATCCCATGCATGTTCAGTCACTTCAGTTGTGTCTGACTTTGTGACCCCATGGACTGTAGCCTGCCAGGCTCCTCTGTCCATGGGATTCTCCAGGCAAGGATATTGGCGCGGGTTGCCATGCCCCCCTCCAGGGGATCCTCCCAACCCAGGGATTGAACCCTCATCTCTTGAATCTCCTGCATTAAAGGTGGATTCTTTACCCACTGAGTCACCTGGGAATTCCAAACTCAACCCATATAAGACAATAAATGCATGTGGCTGGTTAGTTAATTTGAGCTTGAAATTTAGTTGATTTAATTTGATAGTGGTATCAATAATTATTTCTTTAATATTCCAGAAATGTATTTAAGATATGCTTGTATAAACCATTTTATATAGAAAGATTTGGGGCTGTGTGCTTTGGATGCCCTTATGAAATCTCATGAGCTACAAAGTAGTGCCAATCTTGAGATACCCAAGCTCTGATTTTATGTTTCCACCTAAATATTTTAGTTTTTAGTGAAACTAAGTTCAGTTCAGTCACTCAATCATGTCCAACTCTTTGTGAAACTAAGCCACTCCCTTAAAAACTGCTCAATGAATTGGAGCCACTGTATGAGTGCAGCTGATATGGAGGAGGGCATTTCACATTCTGGTCTGTTGGGGTGTTTAAGTACTTTAAGAATTAGTTTTGAAATTTTAAGTCATGAGAATCATTAAAATCTAGGGTGTCTACATCAATGAAGGCTGCTTTGTGTTCCTGAAATTGGATTATGTGTTCAACAATGTCCGTCTTCAGCGTTTGCTTTCACTTCTCCTCCACTAACATCTCCCTTTACTTCTGCATTTCATTTTTCAAAGCTCTTCCACATCTGCTTGAGTTTTGTTGGGGTCTACCTAGGAAGGAATCTGACCTTGCAGTTAAGACCTATTCATTATACGAATGAACAATATTGTATTCATCTTGCATTGTTTCACAAGTTACCACAAATTTAGTGACTTAAAACAATACACATTGGACTTCCCTGGCAGGTCAGTGGTAAAGAATCCACCTGCTAATGCAGGAGACATGGGTTTGATTCTAGATCTGGGAGGATCCCATATGCTGCAGAGCAACTAAGCTCATACACCACAACTACTGAGCCTGTGCTTCAGAGCCTGGGAGCCACACTACTGAGCCCATACATCCTAGAGCCTGTGCTCCACAACAAGAGAAGCCAAGACAATGGGAAGCCCGCATATGACAACTAGAAAGTAGCCCCCACTTTCTACAACTAGAGAAAGCCCACGCAGCAACAAAGACCCAGCAGAGCCATATATAAAAATTAAACAAATAAATTTAAAAAATTTTAAAAACACCCCACATTTATTAGTTCACAGTCTATGGATCAGGAGTCCAGGCACAGCTTAGTCTGATCCTCTGCTCAGGGTCTCACAAGGCTGCATTCCCTTATGGAGTGCAGAGTCCTCTGTCAGGCTCACATGGTTGTTGGCCAAATCCATTTCCCTGTGGTCCTATGACTGAGTTCTTTTGGCTTCCTAATGAATGTTTCCTGGAGGCAGCCCTTAGGTGGCAATTTTCTAAATAGACACTGGGGTCCTTGAGTCGGCTCAGAGCTTCCTGAAACATTAGGGGCCATACTTTGGGGAGGGAAAAGGCAGCCACCAATGCAAGGGCTACAAGGAGATCAAACCAGTCAATCCTAAAGGAAATCAGCCCTGTATTCATTGGAAGGACTGATGCTGAAGCTGAAACTCTAATACCTTGGCTACCTGATGCAAAGAACTGACTCATTGGAAAAGACCCTGATGCTGGGAAAGATTGAAAACAGGAGGAGAAGGGGACGACAAAGGATGAGATGGTTGGATGGCATCACCGACTCTATGGACATGAGTTTGAGTAAGCTCCAGGAGTTGGTGATGGTCAGGGAAGCCTGGCACACTGCAGTCCATAGTGCTGGAAAGAGTTGGACACAACTGTGCGACTGAACTGAACTGAATGCAAGTGTAATGTCAGCATGCAGAGGGACAGCTGAGACGCCACCTCAAGCCTAACAGCTTGGGCACTTGGCTGGGCTGGCCCATCCCAAAGGATTCAGCATTGTCTGGTCTGGTGAGTGCAGGTGGAAGCTGGCCCTTCCTGGGCAGGGCAGGCAGGGGAATGCCAGCCAGGCTGCAGTGTGAACAGCCACCCTGCGGGGACCTGAGAAAACAGCAAAGCAGGTGCTGCGGCAATGGTAGCAGGCCTCCTGCAGTGACTGCAATGTGGCTACCAACAGATCAGGTTCCTTACCATGGGAGTTCACCCTGCGCCTCCACTTCCTGGCTGTGTGATAGCGCGAGTGATTTAGCCCCTCTGAATTGCAATTTCTGGATCTGTGAAATGGGAATGATAGTAGCATCTAGCTCACAGTGTCCATGTGAGGAGAAAATTAGCACGTGGTCTGGGTATAGGAAATCCTCAATAACAATACTAACATGTATGGATTATTGTATGCAAGAAAAGATCTCCAATCTGCCTGGCATTCTGCTAGGTTCTTACACTGGGAGAGATGAGTCAGAGACAGAAGGAGGATTGTGACATCCTTCTCAACCCTAAGTCCCAGGCAGACACTGAATGACTTTTGCCATCAAAGAGTTGTGACCGTCTCTTCTCCCACCTCCTACCTGGTCCCCTTCTCCTGTTTCCCCTCCAGCCACACCAACCACTGTGCCATTGGCTCACACTGTCGGCATGCTGTCCACAACGAATGGTCCCTCACTTCCTTCACGTTTTTGTTCAAATGAGACTTTACTATTGAGGCTTTGCCTGGTCACCCCATAGAAAATAACATGAAACTCCCCATACCCACCCCCCCCCCATATTATTTGGTCATTTATTGTCCACAAGCTCCACCAGGGTAGGGGCTTAGAACTCACAAGCCGCCAACAGTGCTCGGATACATATCAGGTGTACTTAATAAGTGTTGAACAAATGCATAGGAGAGGAGTCCTTTTAGATGGAGCAAGGTGGGCTCTCAAAGGACACCATGGAAGGAGAATGGCATTCGGGCAGATCTGCAAGGAGAAGTATGACTTTTATAGACAGAAGAGGGAAGGGAAGGGCTTCTAGGTGAAAAGCATTGCACGAGCAAAGGCAAAGAGGCGGGAAACTGCTGGTTAAGACAGTGGTTGCAACGGAAATCTTTGAGGACACCTGAAAAGACTCCTTGTGCTCCTGTCCTACAGGTGGGCGGGGCCCCCGCTCCCCGCGAGGAGGTCTGCCAGGTGGGCGGGGCCAAGGGGCGGGCGGGCGCTGCGCTAGAGTCAGGGCTCCGCCCACTATGACCCGGATCTCGCGCAGGCGTACTCGCGCTCGGCCCGGCCGGGCCGGTGCGGCGGCTACAGCCGCCTCCCAGCTCTCCCGGGTTTCCGATGAGGGACAGGCGGCGGGGGCGGCCCGGCCTTGCCGAAACCTGTCGCCGTCGCCCTGGAGCGGCTGCTCTGGGGCAGAAATGCCGCCACCCAGCCGTTCCCTGCTATGGCTTGGGCTGGTCCTGGGTGCTGTCTGTGCCTCCCTCGGACCCGCGGCGCCAGGCAACGCCACAGGTGCGTCCTTCGTCCCGATTGCGGGGCTCCGTCTCTCGTTCCCTGGCTACGTCCCTCCTTAACTCCCTCGCTCCTTCTCTCCTGCCATTCCGTCCATCCTTCCTCCCTCCCTCCTACCCTCACTCCCTGTTCTTTCTTCCTTCCCTCCCTCCCTCATCCAGGCTTGAGGCCATGGCCAGAGCCTAACCTTGCCACCCAGGACTGGGGCTTCCTCTGTGCGCCCGCTTCCACTCTCCCTGGCTTGGCTGGCTGGTCTGTCAAGGCTCCGGTGCCAGCCTTAGGCCTCTTGGTACCCTAGCATCTGCCACTGGTGGTGATTAGGTGTCAGTCCAGGTGATCTCACTGCAGCCCCTCCCCCGTGCAGATCCTCTGAATGTCCTTCTCATCATCGTGGATGACCTACGCCCCTCCCTGGGCTGTTACGGGAACAAGCTCATAAAGTCCCCAAACATCGACCAACTGGCCTCCCGCAGCCTTCTCTTCCAGAATGCCTTTGCGCAGGTATGTCTGGGCCCCTCTGGGTGTGCCCCCCTCCCACTGTGCACTGAGGGTTGTGTGATGGCGTCTCTTTATTATAGGGGACCATGGTCTGGAAAATGGTGGTTGAGAAAACCTGGTTGTCCACTGGCAAGACAGCTGGTTGCCTTCAAGGGGTACTTCTCCTGGGGTGGAGGGTGTGCCTTGGTCCTGTCGTGCTCAGGCCAGTCCTGCTCAGCTTTCTTCCCCACATTGGGGAATGCCTGGTGCTGAGAAGGAGTGGGTGCTGCCATGGGGTCCTCCCTCGTGCCCCCAAAGACCCTGCCTGCTCCGGGCCCCTGACAGACGCCATCAGGCAGAAGGACACAGTCATCTGCTGGATGGAGGGGCTGAGGCCTTCTGCTCCTCTCGGGAAAGACTTTTTTCTGGCATGAGGCCCAAATCCAGCTGGTTGGCTTTGAGATCTGCATGACTCAGCCGCCAAGCTGTTAGCCGAGGACCCGGGAGGTTGCCTGGTTACCTTTTAGCTGCCAGACGTTGTTTTCCTCTGAGGACGTGTCCTTCTGCTTCTGCTCCCTACCAGCAAGCTGTGTGCGCCCCGAGCCGCGTGTCCTTCCTCACTGGGAGGAGACCAGACACTACCCGCCTGTATGACTTCAACTCCTACTGGAGGGTGCACGCTGGAAACTTCTCCACCATCCCCCAGTACTTCAAGGAGAACGGCTACGTGACCATGTCGGTTGGAAAAGTCTTTCACCCTGGTACTGCTTGCCCTGCAGAGTCTGGGTTCTCTCTTTTTTCATGCCTGGGGACTGGAGACCCCTCCTGGGGTTGGAGCGCTCTCTGCAGAGGCCTTTTTGGGCTCAGTGGACACCTTGTTAGTCACTGACTTCTTTGTCCAAAGTAGCACTTCTCACCTTGACTTTGTGTTCTCACCCAAAATGAGAAATGGTAGAAGAGCTTTTTCTTCCTTTCGGATACTGGTGATGGGGGGAAGGAAGCAGGGGTCAGCATTGCCCGTGAGTCCATCTCTGCACCTGACCCCCTGTACCCTGGGCTTCCTTGCAACAAAGTAAGATTAGGGCAGCTCTGCTGACTTGCCCTGGAGAAGGCAATGGCAAGCCACTCCAGTACTCTTGCCTGGAGAATCCCATGGGTGGAGGAGCCTGGTAGGCTGCAGTCCATGGGGTTGCGAAGAGTCGGACACGACTGAGCAACTTCACTTTCACTTTTTACTTTCATGCATTGGAGAAGGAAATGGCAACCCACTCTAGTGTTCTTGCCTGGAGAATCCCAGGGACGGGGGAGCCTGGTGGGCTGCCGTCTATGGGGTCGCACAGGGTCGGACATGACTGAAGCGACTTAGCAGCAGCAGCTGACTTGCCCAGTGAAGAGGCTGCAGTTTTGTGGGAGTTGAATGCCCACCGTCTGTGACTTAGTTCAGAAAGAGGAGAGTGAGCTGGTACCAACATCTCTGACCTTCAACACAAACTGGTGAACTGGCTCTCTTTAATGCCAAAATGAGAATGCTGAAGCACATACTTTAATTTTTTTTTTACCTTGAAATAATTCGTGGTTATTTTGCAAAAAGTTGGGGGAAAAGAAGGAAAGTATAAACTAAAGGATATAAATTACTTGTACTTGCAGCACATGGAGAAGAGCAGTATTTTGATGAGAGCATTATTTTTCTGATTTGAGATTTTCCTGTATATACAGTTATATACTGTGAGTGTTTTAAGCACAAACATTTTCCCACATAGTAACTCTTCACACCATCATTTTTAATGGCAGCACAGTGGTCTAAAAGAGACATGTACAGTAGTTTAGTCCCCCTTGTTTTCAGGTTCCCTCACTTCCACCTTCTAACGGACAAGCATCTCTAGAGGCAGAGTGAACTGCTGATGGGCAGTAGCACTGGGGTGCGGGCCCCAGGCTTCCAGTCCCAGCTGTGCCACTGCTTTGTTGTTGTTCCCTCACCCAGTCCTGTCCAAATCTTTGCGTCCCCATGGACTGCAGCACACGAGGCTCCCTTTCCATCACCAACTCCCAGAGCTTGCTCAAGCTCATGTCCTTTGAATCGGTGCTGCCATCTAACTGTCTCATCCTCTGTCGTCCCCTTCTCCTCCTGCCTTCAATCCTGCCACTGCTTAGCTGTGCAGTTGACCTCGGGCAAATCATTCATCATCTTTGATCCTCCCATTCCTCTTCTGAGAAGCTGGAGTGGCAGCTTCCTTGATTCCCTTCCCAGGGGAGGATGGGGGTGCACTGTGAGCCCAAGCTCTGTCCCACGTAGCACGTATCAGGAGGGGCTGCAAAGCTGGGCCCAGTTTTGAAGGCAAATCTGCCAGGAATCATGTTGCGTGACCAAAAGGCTGGCATCTCTAGAACTTTCTGCTCCCATCTTGACACCCTCGCCTGAGCACCACTGGAAGGACAGCCCGGTAAAGGAGACACAGTGGAGAGGAGATGGTGCTTCAGGAAGGGGGCCTCCTTCCTCCCAGGAATGAGCTCATGAAATTGTCTTAGTGGGGACAAATGCAACACTGCAGCCCTTGTTGAGACACATTTTTCAAGAGGGTCTTTGCTCTCGAGAACCGGTTCTCAGGGAGGGGCCTGCTCAAGGCTGACTTGGCCTCCTTGACTGAGTGCCTGGCCACCGCCCTATTCCTCTGGCAGGCTGGGGGTGGGGTTTTCTCATGGATGTCACTTCCCCAGGGAGGAAACTGAGGCTGGGGAGGTCAGGTCACTCGCCCGAGGCTGCACAGGCACGGAGGGCAGTGCTGGGGTTTGGAGCAGGTCTGTGAGCCATGTCTCGGTGCCTGTGGTATTGAGAAGCCCTCTGCCTGCTGCCCTCTGCCTCAGGCCCACCTTGCCCAGCTCATCATGGCAGTCGCCTTGTGTACCCGTGCTGCCCTCTCAGCTCCTCCCCGCTGAGCCGCACAGGCTCTCCCTCCCTCTCTCCGTTCAGGACCCTCACTGTCCCCCCTGCCCAGACCCATGTCCCCTCTGTGCCCAGGGCTCCCTGCTTCCACAGTGCTTCTCCTCTCCAGACAGCTGCTGTCCTTCTGGTGTGTTGCACGTTGTTATTTTGTTTTCCCGAATAGACTGTGGACTACTGAGCTTGGGTGGGTTTCTGTGTCATGAACGAGCACTGGACCTGACGTCCTAAGGCAGGGGTTCAAGTCCCATTCACTTCACTTCCTGTCTGGTTAGCATACAACAAGGCACCCGTTTCGTGGAGCCTCCCCTGGCCTAGCCATTCCTGGTTGTGCCTGTGCCTCTGCTGCCTTCCTCGTCAGGTGGGGAGAGGTGCCAGCGAGGGCTCTTCAAGGTCAGGTCCAGTGCTCAGTGCTCAGGAAGAAGCCCAGAGGGACAGCTCTTGTGGGGACTTCTTGTCATCTGGCCTAGCTCCTGATCTTATAGATGAGAAGACTGAGGCCAGAAGAGGGGGTTGGCCCTTCCCCAGTTATGTGCAAAGTGTACATTTTGGGTGGGGAGGGCATTGAGGGACTCGCCATGCTGTATTTAATGACTTTTCCTTTTCCCCCCAAGGCATATCTTCCAATCATAGTGATGATTCTCCATATAGCTGGTCTGTTCCACCTTATCATCCGTCCTCTGAAAAGTATGAAAACACCAAGGTGAGGCTCTAAAAGGGGTACTGTTCTGAAGAGGAACCTCTTGTTCTCTGTCTAACAAATTAAAGTCAGCATTGCATGTATTCTATGTTCTTTCTAGCTGGTTCTATGGTGAGCTTTGTGGCTTTTGTTTGTGATCATGACTTGATAGAGACAAGTGTTAGGATCTTTAGCATTAGGTCCAATGGAGAGGTGGCTGAATTTTTAGAAGCTGACTGGGATGCGTTGCTCTAGAAGCTTCTGCTCTAATGTGTAAGACTTATTTAATGGCTCCTTTGTGCTCCCTCTGGATAAAGCGCTGTACAGAGGGTTAGAGGAGATGCTGAGGCATGGAAGGGAGAAGACAGACCTGTGCTCTGAGCGCCTCAGTGCAGATGGGGAGAAAGGCTTTCCAACTATCTGTCTGTCTTGGGCCTAATGGATGTGTTTTGGTGCTGAGACCTTTGATAGGGGCTTTAAAATTTGAGAGCATTATGAAAAAAAGGAGTCTATAAGGAAACTTAATGATGGTTCAGAGGAGCCACCACCGCCCCCCGCAATGTATAAATGCAACTAAAACTCACATTTAAGAAATTCAGAGCACCAGCTAGAGCGCTGAGAAATGACATGTTTCTTGCAGGTTTTTAGAGCCATCATGTGGGAGAAGGGTGTGGATTGGGGGAGATTGGTGGGGTGCAGAAGAATTTTCTAAATTCATGACAACTTTCATTTCAGAATACAGTGAAAGCCAGAGGGCTCTGACCTTTGGCCGGTGGCTTGAGTGTTAACAGAGTGAGGTTGGAAGACTGCATCTCAAGCCTTCTGTTCCCTGAGATCATCTCCCTACTTTTAGTGGCCTCACAAATGCCGGGTCCCTGAACCCATCCTTCATATCATTCTCAAAGTGATGGGTCTGACTGCATCACATCCCCAGGGGTGTTGCAGACCACGTGAACGTGGCAGCTGAGTGGGTACTAAGAGGCAGGTGGTGGCTGTCCTGGTCAGGGCGGCATGGACAAAGCAGGCCTGTGAAAGGATGCTCCTCAGCGAGATGTAGCAGCAGCTGCCACTGCCTCTGGGTGTTTCTGAGGTAGAAACCATGGTCCAAACTGAAATTGGCCTTGTGGCCAACGTGTCCACTTTAGGAAATGAAGCAGTAGGTTCAGTTCCATCCTGTGCATGATGTGGATGAGGAACTCACAATTCTACCGACTGTCACTTTATCCAGTTAACTGCAGCCATGTCATTTAGAAGCTTTAGCCTCGCTTTGAAATTGAAAACATTTTTTTTTCACTTCCCTAATGACATTAATTATTGTCCATCTGTCTGTCTTCTTTGGGGAAATATGTATTCAAGTCCTTTGTCTATATTTTTATTGCTGAGTTGGAGACAGCTTTTTTTTTTTATAGTTTACTTGGGTTTCCTTTAATTAATTATGACGTAAAGACAGAAGATACACAATAGAAAGCTAAGTGCTGGTGGACTTCTGGCCTCTGCCTGGAAAACAAGAAACACTTCTGTGTTTCAGTACTGCTTCCTGTGTGCCTGTCTAGTCTGGATGACTAATACTTAATGTTCTGGAGGTAAAAAAGCTGAATTGATTGTGTGAAACTCTCATGGCTTCTGTTTCTTGCATTTAAAAAGCTGATTTTATGTGCTTTGTTTTGAAAGACCTGTAGGGGACCGGATGGAGAACTCCATGCCAACCTGCTGTGCCCCGTGGATGTGGTGGATGTGCCTGAGGGCACCCTGCCTGATAAGCAGAGCACGGAGCAAGCTATACAGTTGTTGGGGAAGATGAAAACATCGGCCAGTCATTTCTTCCTGGCTGTGGGGTACCATAAGCCACACATCCCCTTCAGATACCCCAAGGTGAAGAGCTGGCTGAGGGCTGATCCAGCACAGCTGTGATAGCTGGGTCATCATAAAGGTGGCCGCATCTGGCCGTCCCCAGTCACCAGGGCTGCCTGATGGCACTGGTATACTCAGTGGTGGGATGCTGGGTTTCAGAGGTCAATGCCAAGAAGTAGACTTAGGATAGTAATCTAGTTGGAAACGCCGGGTTTTCTACTTCCTCCACTGGAGGGTTTTTCCTTGCATACGGTGAGTCATGTAGGGGTGGATGGTGAAATCATCATGGAGAAGGGCAGCAGAGCCGGCCACCCTAGCCCACAGTAAGCAATGGTCCGTGGGACACCCCTCCAGGGGCTGTGCAAACCTAGTCAGCTTAACTGCCTTTCCCCTGAGCTTTGAAACACAGGGCCCTGTGTGGCTTGTTTGATCCTCAAATACTGTGCTTACATGCATATTATTTAGAGTATGTAGTCACTTCTTTTGCAGAATATGCTTCAGTTTTCCCTGTTGTGTTTTCCTGGGCCTAAGCAGCCCATCCTTTTGTTTTCACAAAGCATGTCCATCGTTTGCGATGGGAATGTAGACCAGAGGCTGCTCTCTGATGCTGTGGTTGTTTGCCTTTGACTGGCCCAGGGCATCGGGCCTTCCTCGCAGGACCTGTCAGCCCCCTTGCCAGAGGGGGACTCACTTCTATGTCCCATGCAGAAGGAGTTAGCCTACCCCTGGACCTGCTCATGAGGTTGAACCTGGCCCAGCTTTGGGGAACCTGGCTCCTGGGAGTGAGTGTTCTCCCCTCTCCCAGAACTGCAGAGTGGCTCCCTAGGCCTGGACGGTCCACAGAAATCCCTGCTTTCCTGCCTCAAGTCTGGGATTTTGATCTCTGCAGGATACCTGAGTGACCAGCCTCGTCAAAGCCTGGGCGCTGAGGCTTTCATGAGCCTCCGCTTCCCTGCTGGCAGCGTGGCATAAATGTCAAACAACTCATTGCGGGGGGAATGACTCACATCCTGTGTGACTGCACTGCGGCTGTTCCTGGTGTCTCCCAGACTGTCCCCTTTGCTGTGTCTCATATGCTTTCACTGTTATAATCGTAGCCTATGAGCTCTCCCAGTGACTGTCTGAACACGAGAGTGGTTTGGGGAGCTGGCAACACCTCTCCACATGTTTTCTAGTTGGAGGGGAGGTGGTGACAGAAATAGGAGGGCATTGGTCCCTATGAGGGAAGAGAGCTGTCACTGATTGGTTTGCAGGAAACCAGTCGAGTGATTTCATTAGCACTGGCATCTCGTGACAGTGACTTTCAGAGGGGGAGACACCTGTGTCAGTGCATCACAAGTTGAGCAAAGAGGCCCAGCCTGTGCCTTTGCCAGAAGAGTGACATCCTGGTGGCTTTGTGTGCTTTTCCCCCAAGGAATTTCAGAAGCTATATCCCTTGGAGAACGTCAGCCTGGCTCCTGACCCCCAGGTCCCCGCTGGCCTTCCTCTGGTGGCTTACAACCCCTGGATGGACCTCAGGCAGCGGGAGGACGTCCAAGCCTTAAATCTCAGTGTGCCCTATGGCCCAATTCCTGCTGACTTTCAGGTACCAAGTTTCTATGTATGAAGCGTCTTGTGGAGCACAGGGGTCGGGGGTGGATGTGCTGGGTGGATCGACAAATATCCCCTTCAGCATCCCCATTCCAAAGAAGGGGGTTGTTGGGAGACTTGGGAACTCACTGGCTGGGGCCCCACGGTGGAGATGAGGCCTGGGTGACCCTCACTAATGGGAGATGCTGTTGAATCCAGGTGACAGTCTGTCAGGTGGAGGGTGGTTGGCGACTCCTGTGCCAGCTGAAACTCTGGGTTTGCTGGTCCTGGTGAGTCCCCTCTGTGGGAAAGCTGACATGTGCATCCGTTGGTGTCAGGAGGTGGCTTAGTGAGTGGGGCCTTGGTGCAGAGGGAGCAGGGCACACACATGGCCAGTGCTGTCCAGCTGTTGTGTCTGGGGTCCATTTGTCATGATGTGGGGATAGAGCAATTCCAGAGTTGGAATCCTTCTGCTGACTTGCCAGCCCCCCTTCCCTGAAGTGCAAAGCAGATGTTGAGGACACGCTTTCTGGAATATTCCATATGCAGCCCTGCCCTTCTGTTACCACATGAACATTCCAACGGACCCTCTACATGGGAAGGCAGACAACAGTGTTTTCACACTGTCTTCCTGTTGGAATCACCAGGTGTGCTTTGTGGGAAATGCAGGTTCTCTGACTCCACTCCCAGCTTCCAGCTCTCTGTGTCAAAGTGGGGCCAGGACACCATGCACCCCACAAGTTTTCATGGGGATTCTGATGCAGGCAGCCCAGGAAGACACTGAAAATACAATCTTCTTCCTTCCCATGAAAAAGGCAGGGGCAGAGTCAGGCTGCAGACACCTTCTGCTCCCGGAGCCACTTGGGCTGAGAGTCTGGGGAGGGTGTGCCGTAGCAGCTTGTTGGAGAGAACGTGGCTATTATCTCCTGCCAGGTGACAAACGGCCCAGAGGAGAGGCCTGCTCATGGCCACCCTTAGGGTTGAGTTGTGTCCCTCAGGAAGATCCGTGACAGTCCTGACCCCAAGGGCCTCAGAGTGTGACCTTGTTTGGAAGATGTGACATGTGTGAGCTCATGCTGCCATTGGCTGGGCCCACATCCACTGTGATTGGGGTTCTCATGAGGAGAGAGACAGCAGAAGGACTCCACGGGTGGCTGGGTCAGAGGCTGGAACCCCAGAGATTGCAGCTACCACCCTAAGCTAGAACATTCATCTCCTGAAGCCTTTAGAGAGAGCCCAGCCCTTCCTATACGTTGAGTTCAGACTTCTGGCCTCCACAACTGGGAGACAATCCGTTTCTGTTGTTTTAAGCCAGCAAGAATGTCATACTTTGTTAGAGCAGCCCAGGATATGAATACAACTTTATGGCATTTTTGGCGTGACTCTCAGAGTTTGGGACGTTAAAGCATCTTCCTACAATGCAGGAGGCCTGGGTTCGATCCCTGGGTCGGGAAGATCCCCTGGAGAAGGAAACGGCAACCTACTCCAGTATTCATGCCTGGAAAATCCCATGGACTGAGGAGCCTGGTGGGCTATAGTCCATGGGGTCACAAAGAGTCAGACACGACTGAGCGACCTCACTTCACTTCACTTCAGAGTTTGGGAGGCTGAGGGGTCAGTTTCTGTGTACATGGTCATCTCCTGGGACTCATAAGGATATGTGAAGGAGACAGAAATGGATAGTAAGAGGCATATCTTGTGGTCTGTGCCCAAAAGTGATAACTGATTTGCTGATTTGCCCAAAAAATGGGAATTTGGCTGTGGCTGTGGAAGGCACTAGTGGTAAAGAACTTGCCTGCCAATACAGGAGACATAAGAGATGCAGTTTTAATCCCTGGGTCAGGAAGATCCCCTGGAGAAGGGAAATGGCAACCCACTCCAATATTCTTGCCTGGAGAATCCATGGACACAGGAGCCTGGAGGGTTATATTCCATGGGGTCACAAAGAGTCAGACACGACTGAGCAACTTAGCACGCACACACGTGGAGGCGAGGGTATGGGGAGGGAATGAGTGTTCTGTTCTTGTTGAAAATGTCACCAAGGGCACCAAAGGGCTGGGGCTCAGGAGAGGCGCTCAAACAAGCACTGGATCTGGGTATGCCATACACATTAAATCGTAGTCACTTGCATTACTATTTTTATCTGCAGCGGAAAATCCGACAGAGCTACTTTGCCTGTGTATCTTATTTGGATACACAGGTTGGCCACCTCTTGAGTGCTCTAGACGACTTCCAGCTGGCCAGCAGCACAATCGTGGCACTTACGTCGGATCATGGTAAGTGTTTTGAATGGCCCTGGCAAGTCACTCAAAGCATCTGAACTTGTCCGTAAAGACTTCCCTAACTTTGTGAAACAGGGGTGTATTCTCTTCCGTGAATCAGGAGTGCCCTGAGTCTGCAGTCTTGGGTGCTTTTGTGTTCACCTTATTAGACCCAGGACTTCTCTCCATGGAGGCCAGGCCTCTTTTGAGTCAAAGAAGTATCTTGGCTGGTGGAGGTGGGTGGGCGGGATGGTCGTCATACTAACCTTTCTTTCTTGGTGAACTCAGCAGGAGCCCGTATTTCTCACTGAGAGGGTGGGAGGACTCTTAGTTTGACTGAGGAGGGTGCAGAACAATGCTGACTGAGCGCACCATGGCCTTCAGGCCTGAGCCCCGCTGTCCCGTCTGCTGGGATCCTGGGGCTCACGACTCTGGGTCTCTAAGGCAGTTTCCCACTTGTCCCAATAATGAAAACATCTTTTTAAAAGAATTCTTTTGTGGGCTGTGTTTGGGGCCAGTGAGCCCTTTTCCCCATGTTCCTGTGCCTCAGTTATCCACTCATAGCAGTCTTGTTGGTGAGTCTCATCCTCACCCACATCCCCATCCCCAAATTGTTTTGAAGCCAGGCTCAGGTAGTTCAGTTTTCTAAACAGTATCTCTAATAAATTTGGCTCTTGATTTGACTATACTACCATTGTCCTACTTAGAAACAGGAAAATAATTCGCTAATACTGTCAGATATGAAGTGGGACAGTTTTCGATCATAGCATGTGTCCATTGTGATGAGAAAGAAGCACATAGAGCACACTGCCCTTTATCCCGCTTGCCCAGAGCTAACTGGCACTGACAGATAAGCATCCGTCCTTCAGTCATGCATATGCGTGGGACTCTGTGTCATGAGTGTGTATGTGCATAGTGTATAGCCGTAAAACACGGCAAGATCGATTGTGCTTGTGTCCTGTTTTGTTTCCTGGTTTGTTTTTTCCACTTACTGTCATAGACAATTCTCTGTGTCATTTCTCACAAGCCTACCTTACACCTTATAAAGACCCATATTATTTTGTTAAGTATGGAGGTGTCATACGTTTTCACTGTTTCCCTAATGATCTGCCATCACCTTCGGAACCCCCTTCTCAGTGCCCAGTTTCCTCCTCCAGTGCTACCATGGCTCCTGCAGCCCTGTGAAGGCCAGGCCATCTGGAAACTAGCTTTTGCTCTGAGGCACTTACACTTGATGACAAATGGCCCTTCCCAAAGGGCCCTCCTGGAACTGCCTACATCCGAACCACAGAAGCCTTCTTGAACCTGTACATGGCAGCTTGACGTGATTTTGTTTATTTTTTAATATGAAATACTTAATGTACAGTCTCTCTCTTTTATATTTTTTATATCAAAAAGGGCACTCAAAGTGATTGGAAATTGCCAACTTGGGGTATTCAAGCTATCTTTTATAAGAGGTATTTTAAAGCAGGCTTAGGAGTTGTTTTGAAATCAAGGTTAAGCATGTGGAACCAGAAGTTATTTTCTTTGATTTGTGGTGTTGCGTAAAAATTGAAAAAGGTACACATGTCTTTTTAAACTGTGAGAAACTGTGGCCCAGTCTCACAGTTCTTGTTTTTGTGGTACACACCCACCAGTGCAGACCTGAGCTTGTGTGATATGAGTCGCAATGAGTCTACCTTCTACCTTTCTGTGTGGTAATTCTAGTGGAATTTCTTCTAGATGCTGAGTCTTTGCTTCCTCTGGCTTTTACAACAGGGAATGAAGTGATGTCTAACTGAAGTGAGCAAGCCATGAGGTGCTGATTCATGTTCTGTCATGCTCTCATTTTTATGAACCAGGATGGGCTCTGGGTGAACATGGAGAATGGGCGAAATACAGTAATTTTGACGTCACAACGCGAGTGCCTCTGATGTTCTATGTTCCCGGAAGGACGGCCCCACTTCCAGTGGAAGGCGAGAAGTTTTTCCCTTACCTCGACCCTTTTGATTCCATCTCAGAGGCGCCAGAGCCAGGTATGGAAATGCAGAAGTGATTCTACCTGAGAGCAGGGGTGCCTTTGGTTGGTACAGAAACCCCCTCACCACCCAGCGCAGGCCTTTTTACCTAGGGCAGGGGAGCGGCAGCGCCAGAGTTGATGAGGGTGGCCCCTGTCCATGTGGGGCTCAGAAGGGGGAAGGGATGCTCACCCCAAGATGGGGAGAGCCATCATGGAGTTGATAGCAGTGTGCTCTGAGCTCAGGGCAGGGGCCAGGGGCTTCCCCCTTACAGGTGAGCAGAAGTTCATTACCTGCGTCCTTCTGGCTGGGACTCAGCCTTCTGCAAGGGGCGTTAGCCACCTCAGCTCCTCCATCTGGTGTGGCGCCAGTTCTGTCCCTTCAGTGGCTCTTGTTTAAATTTTTCCTGGTTCTAGGCCATTGTTCTGGCCTTTCTGGATCTTTCAAGTTTGCTCTCTACTGCCCAGTTTTTTTCTGAACCTTTGATTTCTGTGTGCTGCATGCACTGTCTTCTTACATGTCATTGATAAAAATGTTAAACAGTTTGAAGACATGACCATAGCCCTTTATTTGCTGGGAGAAATCTTCTGATGGGTTGAGAATCCTTTTTGAAACTTCAGAGGGGAGGTATTGAGCAGCTTATAAATTGATGTTGCTGCACTGTCATCCCATTTCTTTCCAAATTTTCTTTCAAGCCTGTATGTCTTCTTTGATCTTTGGACTTGGATTTCCAACAGCCAGTCTAACGTGCCCAAAGCTGAATATTTGACCTTTGACTTTAAGCCTTTGACACTCTTCCCCTTCTCAGGAAATGGCAGTGGTTGCCCAGGCCAGAAAACCATGCTGATAGTGGCCCGTCTTTTCTCTTACGGTCTGTACGCGATGAGCAATCTTTCAGCACTCCTGCCACTCTTCATTCAGAATCTGTCTACACCATTTCTCCCACTTACCGCCACCATCATGCACCACACTGCCACCTTCTCTTGGTAAACCCCCTTGCTTGTGGCCTTGATCCCTAGAGTTTTTCCTCAGTGAGCCTGATGTTAACAGCTTCAGTGAGCCTGTTAAATCCCAAGCAGGTGGTTTCAGAATCCTGCTCTGGGGCCTCCTACACGCCTGTCTCAAGTCTGAGTGAAAAGTTATTACAATGGCCGGCTGTCACCTGGGCCCCCCATATCTCCCTGAAATCATGTTTTTCAAGCATCCAGGGCAGCTATCTTGTATAGTGTTCCACAGTCTGGGTTTGTCTGACTGCTTCCTGAGAACTAGATTCAGGGTAAACCCTTTGGACACATGCTGCACACTGTGAGGTTGTGGGCTCCACCTGTATCCCACTGGGGACACTTCATGGTGGCCTGTGCTATTATTAGTGATGTCAAGATGGACTGTCTGGTTAAGGTGGTTGTGTTAGACAGGCCTTGCCGTTGTAAAGGTATCTTTTTAAAAATATTCTTTACCTTTATTTTTATTTTACTTACAAGCCAAATGTGTTGGAAATAAAATTGAGCCATATAAAGCAAACTTTTAAAGATCCAGAAAGGCTTGAGTTATGGCCCAGAGTCACAGTAAATTTTAACAGGAGTCACAATAAAGTGCAGGATTTAGCCTTTAAAGATAGATCAACAACAATGAGACATCATTTCATACCTGTTAGAGTGGCTATCATCAAAACAGACAGAAAACGGCAATGCTGCCAAGGGTGTGGAGAAATAGGAGCCCTCAGGCCTTGCCAGTGGCAATGTGAAATGGTCCAGTCCCTGTGGAGGAGAGTTTGGTGGGTCCTCAAAAAGTTAAACATACAACAATCATGTGACTTGGCAGTTCCACTCTTAGGTATATATCGCACAGAACTGAAACCAGGTACTCCAAGAAAATTATGTAGAAGAATGTTTATAGCATTATTAGTAGCCCAAAGGTGGGAGCAACACAAGTGTCCATTGACAGATGAATGGATTAGCAAAACATGGCACATACATAGAATGGGCTATCATCCAGCCTTAAAAGGGAAGGAAACTGATGCGTGCTACGACCCGGATAGACTCTGAAGACATGATACTAAATGAAAGAAGCCAGGCACAAAAGGACAAACACTATGTGATTCCATGTCTGTGAGGTGCCTAGAGCAGTAGACACACAGAGACAGATAGTAGAAGGGTGGCGCCAGGAGCTGGAGGTGTCATTTCACAGGGACAGTTTCAGCTGTGTAAGGTGAAGATAGTTCTGTGCGGGGTGGTGGGCATGGCTGTACAACAGTGTAACATCCTGAGTGCCCCTGACCTGGGCATTAAAAACTGGTCACTGTGCTAAATTTCATGTTGTTTGCATTTTACAACAAAGAGGGAGATGGATGAGATGCAGATACCCAGAAAGGAGAGATCGGCCGGGCGATGCTGTGGGGCTGGGAACAGACTGTCCTCAACAGACTTTCCCCAGCAGTCTGGGCCTTGCCTGAATCTCCCACACACTGGTGGGTCCTACATTTAAATCATTTCTAAAAGTGCCAGCAAGCTGAGGGCACCTTCATTCTGCCCTGCTGTTGGGTGAGGACCTGAATTGGCTTTGTTCCTAAAGCTCTTGGGCTAAAAATAAATGCTGTAAAAGAACACAAGTCAGCGTGTGGGGCTGTAACCTGCTTCACAGGGTGCTTCCTCTTTCAGGCTGGCAAACTGGGGACCTGGTGGAGCTGCTCTCTCTCTTCCCCACACTCGCTGGACTTGCGGGGCTCCATGTCCCTCCACGCTGCCCCATCCCCTCGTTTCACGTGGAGCTGTGCAGAGAAGGCCGGAACCTCCTGAAGCTCTTTGAAGGCCGTGGTGAGGAAGAGGAGCTCCATGTCCGCAGTAATCCCCGGGAGTTGGTCGCCTATAGCCAGTACCCTCGGCCTGCAGACTCTCCTCAGTGGAATTCAGACAAGCCAAGCTTAGAAGATATAAAGGTCATGGGCTATTCCATACGCACAGTAGACTACAGGTATACTGTGTGGGTGGGCTTCAATCCCCAGGAGTTTCTGGCTAATTTTTCAGACATCCATGCAGGGGAACTGTATTTTGTAGCTTCTGACCCTTTGCAGGATCACAATGTGTATAATGATTCCCAGGGTGGAACCCTTCCCCAGTCATTCATGCCTTGAGCTCACCAACCACAGAGATCATATATAATGCTAGTGAGAGAAGGAATTAGAGCTCGTTATTTCATGATCACCCATACTATTGGAATCAACCCCAGGGGCAGGGAGTCAAAATCTGCATCAGTAATTTGGCCTAAGAATATGTAACAGCTGCAACTTTTGATTTTGTCATTATAATTGGGCTGAACATTTTCTTTCTTTTTTAATTTTTTTTGTAACAGTCATAGCTTATTTATTGAATGAATAAGCACAGAGTGAGAAAGTTGAAATTGTCATAGCTTCAGCTGTCAAGAGCATAGTAACTGAACATAGCAATGTACTCAAGAAATATAATACTTCAAATATTTGTGAAATGTAGGACATTTCAAAATGTAACCACATGTCAAATTAGGTTTGACACTATAAATTCCTGTTTTTTTTGTTGATAATTTAATAATATATCTAATTTAGCCTGATATACTAAAAATATTATATCAACATGTACCCTAGGTTTTTTTTTAATGTAAACTTAATAATGTTATATGCCAGTACCTGAAAGTCTAGCTCTAACTTTTCCAAGATTGCAAATCTTCAAATCCAAAAATAAACAATGCATGAGGTGATTACCATATTATTTGATTTCTATATCAAATAATAAATAATGCTAAGTAAACTAGAGGCATGCCATGTATGAGAAATTTAGTTAAAAAATTTCAGAGACTTTGTGGTGCAGACAATAATTTTTTAGCAAGTAATATGACCCTTGGACACTAAGGCCATCTTTAAAAGGCATCTCTATTCACAGTGGAAAATAGTTGAAGGCATAACTGTATCCCTGAATTGAGACATTTAAAACCGTTAGCATTCTTCTTCTCTGGAGATTGTTGGTTGCAGACATGTATTTATCCAGGAGGCAGGAAGGAAATAGTCCACTGTTGCTATTACAAATAGCATTAATTTTAGTAAATTCTAAATTCTTTTGAGAACTGTGAAAGCTATTCATTAATATTATATTAGGTGATTTCTAATTCCCCAGATGGTGGTTCTATATTCACTAAATAAAATTACCAGGAAAGGCAGGTAGTAGTAATAAGCTTAGCCCATGTCATCTTAAAAATAATGGAATATTCACACGTCATGTTCACTACATGTTGATCAGTCATCAGTAGTCATCAGAAGAGTGAAGCATTCTGTTAATAAACATTAATGTAGTCCTGTATCAAAGTAACTTTTTCTAATTCTTTACATGTGCTACTTTGGTGTTTAAAAGGTAAATGTTTGTGAACCAAAATACAGCAGATAAATTTACTGCACTGTATTACATTGTAACCAAAAAGGCAAGATATTATAAGATTACTTCAAATCAGTAAAATTTCAAATACAGATTTTTGTTTTTTACTAAGCCTACAGTGGAGGCGTATATGGTGACACAACAGTCTTATAATTGATTCAGTGACTTCATGTTCTGCCAGCAGTTTGTACTTGAGGAGTAAAGGGCCTTGTTCCTCTCTGCTGATCCCATTTCTCTTCTGGAAGCCTCTGCTTTTGTGGATGGTGTCCCTCAGCCTTTTCTTTTTCCTTCTCCATCCTCTCTATTGCTCACATCACTTCGATGCAGAATTTTACAATCCAGTCCAGTTTCTCATGATGTCTTTTCTGGGTATTTAGCTTTATCTCCTACTTTACAGTTATAAAGCTTTTATTTCAAATTCCTGCTTGACTATCATCTGTTTTCTCTTTATTTCTTGAAGCACATTTTAGTATCAGAAAATCTCCAAATTGTCCTCTTGCTGAAGTTGTAAGCTGAACTGTGCTGAAAAAAGCAGAGTGACTCTCATTCTGGCTGTCTCTCACCTGCATGACCAAAGCCACTGCTGAGTCTGCTCGGGGACGTTTTGCATGTAGATCTGACTCTGCAGGAAGAGCTTCTGTCTTCTCTTTTCTCAGTGAAGGCACAGATTCAGAATGCTTCTTCTCTCCTTAGGTCTTAGCTTTCCTTGGCCTCCCTTTACAAATGTTTCCTTTTAGAAACTCAGCTGCATTTCACATGCAGGGGTGTGCTCTTCTAAATCAGCTCACAGGTGACGGTTGCTTTTTGTGTTTTTGACACTGATGCCAGGGTGGAGCCACTTGTACACGTCTCCAGCATTCATCGAGACGAGCAGCTGCTCTCTGGTTTTCACATATCAAAGCTGACCACATTCCTTATCTTGACCTGGCTTAGGGAAACCACATCTTCATTGCATCACGTAACTTTTCTCCAATCCTGCTGAACTGGACACATTTTATGAATGGTTCTCTAGTCATTCTTTGTAGAAATCCCTATTTCACTTGAGCCAGAGGGTCTTTCATGCAGTTTACTTGAAACCCAGACCAGTGATCTTAGAAATCTTGAGTGGCCCTAATTCAGAGGCTCAGATACATGAGGGGGCAGCTTCTGCTTCAGGGTGTCTGGGTGGGGTTCTGAGAGCCTGCACTTACGACCCTGCTCCTCCAAAGAGTGCCCTTTGAGAACTCTTGTCACATGTGTGCTGACCAGTAGCCATTAAGCCCCGGTGACTTTAAATTTCAATGAATGAAATTACAACCAACATTTTAAAAGCAGAATCTCTGTTGCACTTGCCCTATTTCAAGTGCTCAAGAGCCAGTGTGGGTAGTGCACTGGGGCACCGTATCAGACATATCTGCAGCCTTTCCGTGTGGCAGAAAGTGGACCGAACAGAGCTGCCCTAGGTTAACTCCGAATTGGTTGACCTGATCCACCTGGCTGTTGAAAGGCTCCTCTCACGGGCTGATTCTCTCCTGTTTGCCCGCAAAAGCTTGTCCGGTGAGGAGCCACGTGTGTTTGGTATAAGTGCAGAGCAGGGAGTTCCCTCTGCCAACTGACCTCTTCTTCTCCACCACCATCGCTGTCACCCCAGCCCTTCCCACCTCCTTCCCAAGTAGTTTACCTCCCCCCCTCTTTCCTCCCCTGCTCCCCTCAAAATCCATGTGTCTTCCTGAAATCCCTCTTTGAACCTGCCCTTTGAGAACACCATTAGTGCCTACTTCTGGGTCTACATAGACCTCTGCTGAGCAGTCAGAGTCTTCCCTGACTCCACAAAACCCCTTTCCTTGGCTGGCCAGTCTGTGAGCTGGTGCCTGACTCTCCTTTGCCGATCCCTCCCTCCCGGCCCGCCCTTAGGTTGTTCCCTCCCACCTTCACCATCCATCCATACATAATCATCTGCCTCAGCCCACTTCTATGCCTCTACTTCCAAGAGAGTGAGGGCTCTGAACTCTCTCGACTGCGTTCTTGGATGAGATGAACGTCACTGAAGAATCTTATGGGTACCTTATCTTAATAAAAGGTTTTTTTTTTTCTAATTGTAAAATTAATATGTTAATTTTAGAAAAAAATGGAGAACAGAAATGTAATAAAAGGTAAGAAAATACATCAGTATTTTACACCAAGATAGTCACTAAATATCTTGCCTTTTTGGGGTGTAAATTTTTTACATTGTTGTAATCATACCATGTGCTTTATCATGCAGTTTTATATTCCTATTTTCCTATGTGGTTATCACAGATACTTTATATTGGTGATAGTATATTGTGTTGTGTAGTTTTATCATAATTTCCTAAACTTTCTTTCAGTTATTGGCAATTTAGTAAATTTCCAGATTTTCAGTATTGTAAATAATGTTGTGATAAGCAACTTTGTGATAAAATGTTTTTGTCTGTTTCACATTAATCCCTTAGGATAGGCACTTAGTGCCAAGTTGCCAGAAGCACCTCCATTTTAGTCCTCTCCTGCTCCCTTAGGATAGTAAAACTGAAAATAAAGCAAACAAGCATACAGATAATACAGACCATAAAAATAAACAAAAATCCCCACCCTCCCAATAATAGCTGAAAGTAGAATCCTATTTGAGCTTTGAATTCTTTGCTTATTAATGGCCTTGATCATTGTTCTCTGTATACATTTGTTGGGCATTTGTATCTCTCATGTGAGTTTGCCTTTAAATTTTGGGTTTTGCTTTCTTAAGTAATCAAACAAATCGCTCTTTTCCTATGTGATTTTTCTGCTGTCTTTTCCTATTAAATATGAGACCCATCCCAATCTAGAGATTTAATAAATATTCATATTCCTCTCCTTTTCTTGTGGTTGGTTTTTATACTTAATTTACTCTGTCTCTCCACTCCATGATCAGAAGAGTATATATGCTCATTTTGTAAAATTGGGAAGACATGGGAAATGGTGAGGATGACCAGTAGCCACCTCCAGACACCTGGACACCTACCACATTAAATCCTGTGTTCAGGTGTTTTGGTCTAAGGTAATATTAACCTGCTTTTTCATGTTGCCAGCAGTTCTTGGTTAACAGTTGTCATGACTGTACCACCCTTCCTACATTAATCTTTTTTTTTTTTACAGAAATTCTCAACTTCTGTATGCTTTAAAAAACTGTAGTAAAATGTGTATAATGTCCGATTTACCATCTCACACATTATTAAGTGCACACACTGTGGATTAAGGACAGTCAGTGTTATGTCACTGTCACCAGCATCCATCCTCAGAACTCTTCCTCTTGGAAAAGTGAAACTGCCCCATCCAACAGTTACTCCCCATTCTTTCCCTCCCCCAGCCCCTGGTAGCCACCATTCTACTTTTTGTCTCTGAATTTGATTACTTTGTGAACCTCATATCAGTGAGATCATGCATTTAGTTGCATTTTGTGCCTGGCTTCTTTTGCTTAGAATAATATCTTTAAGGTTCACCCACGTCATAGCAGGTACCTTAATGTCCTTCCTTTTTAAGGCTGAATACTGTTCCATGGCATGGATAGACTGCATTGTGTTTATCCATTCATCCCTGAGGGCACTTGGGGTGTTTCTACCTTTTGGCTGCTGCAAATAATGCTGCTCTGAACATGTGTGTACAAATACCCAGCCCATGCTCACCTCTAAGCAGTTAAAAATGGTAGGGTGTGCTGAGAGATAAGACTCAGCCGGCTACAGAAGGTAGGATTTCTCCAGACCCTAGCAAGGGGCTGGCCCTCCTCCTTCAGGCCAACTTCAGCGATGCCTGCCAGGTGTCCAAGCTGTCCCACCTCACTGTGTGAGAATGAGTGTGTACACATTCCCAAATGAGGCTCAGCTCCTTCCCCAGTGCCCAAGTCCAACCGGTTTATAGCTCCTCCTCTGAGTCTCAGATTCTGGCCCGGGCTCACATTGAGCTGGAAGCCAGCTGCCCATGTCGTCCTCTGCCCATCGTCTCTTTGGGCCTTAGGTACAGCCCCTTGTGGTTGAACCTGCTGTCAACCTCGCCCCTCCCACCCTGGGCAGTCTCACTTCTGTGAAAGAGACCTTGAAGCTGAGAAGGCTGTCACTGATAGGGGCGCTTGGGCCACTATACTGTTGTGATGCTCAGAGCCTTCACTTCTGTTGGGGACTTGCCCTCCATATGCTACCGAAGCTCCTTGGGTGTCTCTTCCATGTACTCACTTGCTGGGGCAGAGGCTGCCTCCCTATTGAGTCTCTGATGTGTTCAACAGCCCACCCTCAAGGGCTTTTCTTTGAAACAGTTTCCTGCCCAAGATGGCTGGGAGCCAATGGCCTTAGTCACCAGATGATGGCCGTACTTGGCTCTGGATTTGGGGCCGTGATTCTGGGCCTCTGATGGAGACAAGTCCAAGCTGAAGACAGTTGTGGTTTGGCTTGGCTCTGGATGAGGTACCCACACAGGATCACATGGCACAGCCCGGGCAGGAGGAGCAGAGCCCTAGGAAACAAAGACACGAGGTCTAGTGTACTTGGCACTGGCCAGAGACCAAGAGTTAGGATGTGAACAAAGGCCAAGGGTTAATAAGGGCTTTTGCTTTTTCCTGCCTGCAACAGGCACTGGGATTTATGCAGGCGAGAGGGTTTGCAGCAGGACCGAGGCTAACAGTTACCAAACCCTTGTCCTAATTTATCATTGTTTCGAGTGTTTTGGAAAGAACCTTTTGCAAGTGATTTATATTCAAAACTCATTATTTACTTAACAGGTTTTATCAATTAATCTCTTCCACGCTATTGAAAATGTGGCCTTGTATGTGCGTTAAGTGCACCATGAGTTATTGTATGAATAAATCACATAAATTTGCCATTATCAGTGTGTGCAATTCTTACTGCTGCTTCAAGATGGCTTGCTGCTGCCCTTAAATGAAAGAGGCCTTCAGCAGCTCTCAGCACCGCAGTCCAGGTGTGCCGTGGGGTGGCTGCAGGAGTTGGGTTCATGGTGAGGGGTGAGTTGCACCAGAGTGTTATAGAAGCACCTTTCTGGGTGGTGATACTTCTGCCAGCTTGCCCTGCAGTTAGAGACTCCACAGAAAGAAGGAGGAAGTGAGCGAGGTGGCCAGTCGGTGGGTCCCTGTTTAGGGAAACCAGATAGACAATAGTAATGACTTAGAGGAGGGCCAACTTGTTTTCTTGAAGGAAGTGAGTGGAATCCTGGGGTCCCAGCTGGAAAAGTCACCACTCAATACCTTGATTTAAAAGTTCCTTGGTGAGCCTAGCCTTGTCTTTTTCCACCTGGCCTCATGGATGGCTTTAAGTGAAGAATTGGAAGGTCTTTGAGGATGACAGTGAGGACTCTGGAAGATCCATCATCCCTTTCCAAATGTGTCAGGAGAGATTGGATGGACTGGGTGACCCTAAGCAGGTGGAGTATGTTCCATGGATCTATTTATTGGCTTCTTTACTGTGACCAGGGAATACATGCATGTAGCAAAAAGTTTAAAAAGCACAGATTTGTATGTAGTCTTCATTGTGTGCAATTTATTTTCTCTTCCATCCCGTCCCTAGCCACCCTACTGTCCCCTGAGACAAGCATGGTTACAGACTTCTTGTGAAGTGGTGAAATTTGAGAAGGATAAACATAGTCCTAATGAGGCAGGGGGAGGGTGTGGGTGTGGAGAGTGACTGAAGAGAATGGTGTCACACAAAGCTTCAGCGTTTTGGCCAGCAGCTCAGAATGCTGTCCTGGTGTGACATAGCTGTGGACTACATAAATGAGCATCCAAGAGGGGGGAGGTGATCATTTCACGGCCAGCCAGCACCTGAAGCATCATATGTAACTGAGGACCTGGAGTGGTCATGGACCCACAGAAGACCCAACGTGTCCTGTTAGGGACAGCTGAAGGAGGAATGCTCAACTTGGGAGAGAAAAGATTTGGTAGCAGGTGGAGGGGGGCAATGAGGAGCAGAGCAGGACGCTATGTTGATCTCTGCTGAAACATCATAGGAAAGGGAGATTGGACACGGTTGCTACCGGCCCCAAGGAAAGAAGCTGGAGGGAGACAGATGGTCGCTCAGTGAAATGCTGAACTCTCCAGCAGCAACTCCTGGTTGGAAAAGCTGTCACCTGAGGTATGTAAGCAACACTTAGGCCAGTGGTTCTCAATGCGGGTTATTCTTCCCTTGGGGACATTTGGCAATGTCTGGAGTCACTTTTTGTTGTCACAAGTTGGGGGAGGGATGCTAACATTGAGTGATGAGAGGCCAGGGAGGATAGGAAGCAGGCACAGGACAAAAGTCAGCTGGCCCATGTGGCACGAGTGCCAAGATCCAGAGACCCTGGCAGGTAATCATTTGCTGGAGTGCAGCTGACTCCAAACACCCCTTCTGTCTCTGGAACTTTTATGATTTGGGGAAGACACAATTATTAAAATAGTGTGCTGGCTATATAAGGGGAGTGGCCCTTTGCATATAGCTTTGAAAAAAATCTTTCAAGAGGGCAAGGAGTTTTCAAATACAGATGAGCATTTTCAAACAACAACAACAGCAAAAGGTTTCTATGGTAGTAATTAATTGGATTACTCCTTTCTTCCTGTCCAAAGATTTTCCCATCTCAGCTTCCTCTCTGATAACAAAAGAGTTATATATATACTAGGTAATTTATTTTAAACAATAAGATTGAATTCCTCCCTTATTGCAAAAGTATTTACATATTTATCACAGAAAATATACAAAGCAAAGATAATCTAACACCACAGTGAACTCGATGTAGCCCTTCGTGTGCACAATATATGCAACGATTGGACCTTGTTCTGCATCCTATTTTTCTCCATATTTTACAACCTGCTTTTCTCACTGTATGATCTCTAAGGGCTTCCCCAGTCTCAACTTTCTGACATTCTATTCTGACACATTTCCATGTGAGCACGTGATGCTGTTTCCTGGAGGACAAAGCCTGAAAACTTGATGTGTCCTTTCTCTCTCATGACTGCTAATCCATGTGACTCTTTCTACAAAGGTTAACACCAAGACTGCTGCTCTGCCCAGCCTTGACCTTCATACTGTCTGTGCTGCCATCTCCACACATTGGATGCATAACCACTTCCTTGGGTTTCCTGCTCCTTCTGCACCCCAGTCTAGTTCACACAGTTCTGATCTTTGCAAAATGCAAATCTTATCATGTCACCGTTGGTACATCCCTTACAGGCTTTCCTGGTGGCTCAGTTGGTAAAGAACCCACCTACAGTTCAGGAGACCTGGGTTCAGTCCCTGGGTTGGGAGATACCCTGGAGAAGGGCATGGAAACTCATCCCACTGTTCTTGCCTGGGAAATCCCATGTACAGAGGAACCTGGCAGGGTACAGTCCATAGGGTTGCAAAGAGTCGGACACAACTTAGTGACTAAACCACCACCACCACCTCCAAATGTGTCAGTGGCTTCCCAGTGAAATGAGGGCAATCAGAACATGATTTAACCTGGCCTTTCTGTAGGCCCTTCATGGTTTTGTCCTTACAGACAGGCCTCCAGGTCCTGACGCCTCCTCCTCTGTCTTCAGGGCCAGCTAGTCCCTCATCTCCCAAGAGCCTTCTTCCCTGCTGCCTCTGACTGGGCCAGGTGGCATCATGCCCATCCGACTCCTTCATAGCCCTCAGCTCACTTGTACTTTCACACTTGCTTTGGGACTGATTTCATTTATGTTTCCCCAGGAAGCTCCATGGGGGCACAAAGTGTCCATTTTTGCACTCTTATCTCCCAGTGCCTAGTACATGGTAATATATACAACAAATATTTGTGGGATAAATGAGTACCTGTGAAATATTAACGTAATTCTAAATGATTAAAATGTAGGAATTGAATTTCCAGGTCAAGGTGTGTGTGGAGGACATTTGTCATGATTTTGGCTACCAGCATCACCATCTTGTGGGGCTCTACTTTTGGGTGGAAGTCATAGCCCACTTGCCATTGCAGAGGCACAAAATGTTGGGTGCCCACCTTCCCTGTGGTTCCCTTGTGTATAGTGAGCAGGTGTGTGACGTTCACCCAGTTAGGCAGACACCCTCCCCCCATTTGGCTGTAGGAGGTGATGGTGGCACAGCACACAGGCTCTGCACCCACAGCAGGCAAGTGGTGGCCACCAGTGCCCAACTATTTCGTGGTGCAATTTCAGCTATGTTCGTGGCAGCTGCCTGCTCACCTATGTCCCTACCTGAGCCTGAGACTGCAGCCTCCCCTGGGACCCTGTGAGTTATTCCATAGCCTTAAGAAAATAAAAGCCAACATCTTTTCTGCTTTCAAGCAACCAGGACCCCTGACTCATATAAAGTATGCATGTGACAATCTGGAAGCTGATGCCAAACTGGCCTCCAAAGGAAGGCCCAAATTTGCACTCCCATCAGCAGGGCAGTGCACCAGGCTGATCCCTCTCCTCAGGTACACTTTCTGTCACTTTGCAATGATCTTGTTCTCAGGAAAGGGGCATTCCCTATTCATTTCCCTATGCTAAGCCTCTAACCCAGTGCCTGGCACATTTTAGGCACAGTCATGTTTATGAATTACTATCTCTTTCAGAATTTTCCACAGTTTATTGTGATCCACACAATCAAAGGCTTTGGCATAGTCAATAGAGCAGAAATAGATGTTTTTCTGGAACTCTCTTGCTTTTACGATGATCCAACGGATGTTGGCAATTTGATCTCTTGTTCCTCTGCCTTTTCTAAAACCAGCCTGAACATCTGGAAGTTCACAGTTCACATATTGCTGAAGCCTGGCTTGGAGAATTTTGAGCATTACTTTACTAGTGTGTGAGATGAGTGCAATTGTGTGGTAATTTGAGCATTCTTTGGCATTGCCTTTCTTTGGGATTGGAATGAAATTAAAAGACACTTACTCCTTGAAAGGAAAGTTATGACCAACCTAGACAGCATATTAAAAAGCAGAGACATTACTTTGTCAACAAAGATCCATCTAGTCAAGGCTATGTTTTTTCCAGTGGTCATGTATGGATGTGAGAGTTGTACTATAATGAAAGCTGAGCAGTGAAGAATTGATGCTTTTGAACTGTGGTGTTGGAGAAGACTCTTGAGAGTCTTCTGCAAGGAGATCCAACCAGTCCATCCTGAAGGAGATCAGTCCTGGGTGTTCATTAGAAGGACTGATGTTCAAGCTGAAAGTCCAATAATGGCCAACTGATACGAAGATCTGTCTCATTTGTAAAGACCCTGATGCTGGGAAAGATTGAGGGAAGGAGGAGAAGGGGACAACAGAGATGAGATGGTTGGATGGCATCACCAGCTCAATGGACATGGGTTTGGGTGGACTCCAGGAGTTGGTGATGGACAGGGAGGCCTGGGTTCATGGGGTTGCAGAGTCCGACACGACTGAGCGACTGAACTGAACTGAACTGATGTTTGTGAAATGAATGAACAAAAGGAATAAAAAAAAAATTGAAGAAGACTATCCTCAGGTGGTGCTAGGGGTAAAAGATCCTCTTGCAGCATGGGAGACGTGGGAGATGCGGGTTCAATCCCTGGGTAGGAAAGATCCCCTGGAGCAGGAAATGGCAACCCAGTCCAGTATTCTTGCCGGGATAACCTCATGGACAGAGGAACCCAAAGAGTCCAACAGGACTGAGCAACAGAGCAGGCACGCATGCACAAAGGGTCCAGTGCATTGAGAGAAACTAGACTTGGGAGGACGCCCAGGCAGCTCGTTATTCCACAAGAGGGCGCTGAAGCGCAGAGCCCAGCAGCCTTTGGGCCAAGGACTCGCAGGTGCCCCAGGGGTCAGGCCTCAGACCCAGGTCCACACACTTCTCCCATCACCTGTGATCCGGTTCTCCGTGGCCCCCCTGCAGGGGCTGCTGCAAGGGCATCAGCTCCTCTCCTTGGGTCTCCCCACCCAGGAGGTAGATTTCAGCTGAAATGATGTGCAAACGAGCCGGCTCAAAGCTGTGGCGCTGCCAGAATATCACACTGTGAAAGGGGAAAGGCTGGTGACCACCCGTTTGGAAAGGTGCCTTTGTATGTACCTGGAAGATTCACATGTATGTGTGTGTTTAAGGATCAAGAGCCGGCCCCTCTATGGCCATATTTTTCATTTCCCTTTATTCTTTGTATTGCTTTCAAATCAAAGGGAAGCTGTGGCAGAGAACCTTTTGCCCCGAGCTGCATATATGAAAATGAACAAGGTTCTGGGAGTCGTGTGCTTTCAATAATGGATCGGCGGTGCAGCCCTTGCTCGGAAATGAAGCGAGACTGTTGCTAGGTTGGAGGTAAGAGGCAAGGGGTGGGGGTGGGAGTCCTCATTCCAGTGATTTTACCTTGCCCACATCCTCCACCTAGCCCTTTAAATATCACCAACTCGTAGAATAAGAATCAATTCCGAGGCCAGTCTTCTCTCTATTTAAATGATTTTTTTTTGACGTTTCCATCATCAGGGCTTGATAGTTAAAGAAGATTCACAAAGCCGAGTCCATTTGGAAGAGAACAACTGTAAAACTGGGTCAGCAGACGCTTTCCACGTTGGCACGTAAGATGAAATATAACCCTGGTCTGGTCGGAGCTTCACAGTCACAGGCAAGAGCTTTGTTTCCACGGGGCGCACTTGGATTTGTGCCTTTCGGCTGCGATCCTCCCACGCAGCCCGGGCCCCGGAGGTGTCTCGCCTATAGCAGTTGCGAGGCCGGCCTCGCGCTCTGACCGGTAGCGGAGACCGACTGCGGTTCCTCGATCGACCACTGGAGGCCACTGTGGCACCAAGAACGCGCTGAGGGCGCCCAGTTGGCGGAGCGAGAGTCCCTTAGGAGGATTGGCACACTCACGCACCAACAGTTCTTGAATTCTAGTCCAGGATTTAAAAGATGGTGTTATGAATTAACGAGAAGAAAAGACTCGGCAGATAAAGCGCGGGTCTCGGCTTCCCTGGGGTTGTTTTCTAGCTACTTGCTAACTTATTTTCCCCCTCTGGGACTGGATCTCATCTGCATCCCACGAGATGCAGGCTTTCTGTATGGTGAAAACGCCCTCCAAAAATGACATAAGGGGAAGAAAAACCGCGGCTTCAGCCTGTAGTATTTTATCCCCCAGTACTTTTGCAAAGCAGGATATTTTACTTTTTCTCTAGCAACCAGTTTGGCGGCAGGTGCCAGCCACCAAGTGGGCTGCAGCAGTAGTGCTGCCTGATAAAATCCAAGATGCCCGGTTAAATATGAATTTCAGATGAACAATGAATACGTGGCTTACTATCAGTACGTACCACATGTCACATGGGTCATGCTTAACTAAACAATGATTTGTTGTTTATCAGAAATTCCAATTTAACTGGGCATCTGGGATTATGATTTGCCCATTCTGCCCACCCTATACTGGCAGGATGACTGGGATGGGGTAGCAGTGAACTGCCCTGAGGGGACTTAAAGCCTGAGAGTATTTAGGGCTGAAACCAGGCACTGAGAGTTCTAGTCCAAGCTGGGCAGTGATAAGCACCACGTGTTCATTCAGAGAACATATAGGTCCTTAGACCCACCTAGCAGATGGGAGTCTCAATTAGCAGAAACAACTGGAGGTATTGTTTGACTTTTCTCTTTTCTTTGTACTGCCTTCAATTTAACACCTACACAGAGAAACCAGTTTCAGGGGACTTTATTCCGAGCTCAACCGAGTTCAACCATTGGCCACCCAGTTATGGCTCGGGAGGCCCTGTGCACACAGGACGCATTGCTACAGGCCTTGCCCCTGGCATGGGCACCCCACAGTGGAAGAACCAGCACTGATTTAAACCTGGGTGGCCTGAGAAGGAGGTGAAACCTGCCAAGGGGCGTTCTCCTGGTATTACAGGAGGCAACAGCAGGCATTTTGAACGTGGGGCTCCTGAGATCACTGGGGTCCCAACACATTCCTGCTCACATCTCCAGACTCTTCACAAGGCTCTCCCATCTGACTGGAGGGGTCCAGGACTCAGTGGGGATGTGCCACCACAGAATTTTTGTCTTCTGGTTTTGGCAAGTAAATCAGATTCCCAAGGAGCACCCTGTCTCTGGCCCTCTCTTTTGGTTGGCTTGAGCCTTTAGATGTCTAAGCAGAAACCCTGGGAAGGTCCAGAAGAACTCACACAGATCAGGGTTGATCCCATTCTGCCACGTGGAGGCTGAATGACCTTGTGCAAGCTATGCCCCCTCCAACGTGTCAGCCCCCCCTCCCCATCGCCCAACTCCTGGCAGTGTCTGGCCTCTTTTTCTAAGCGCCATGAGATCAGGGACCCTCTTGAAAGTGAAGAATCTGCACATTCCAAGTTGCGACTGCTGGCATAGGAATAGTAAGAGGGAAGGGGGTCTCTGGTCAGAGGACACTTCGGAAAAAACATAGCTGCTGCTGCTGCTGCTAAGTCACTTCAGTCGTGTCTGACTCTGTGTGACCCCATAGACGGAAGCCCACCAGGCTCCCCCGTCCCTGGGATTCTCCAGGCAAGAACACTGGAGTGGGTTGCTATTTCCTTCTCCAATGTGTGAAAGTGAAAAGTCAAAGTGAAGTGGCTCAGTCATGTCCGACTCTTCGCGACCCCATGGACTGCAGCCTACCAGGGTCCTCCGTCCATGGGGTTTTCTAGGCAAGAGTACTGGAGTGGCTTGCCATTGCCTTCTCTGAAAAACATAGCTAGGTAATAAAATTACTCTAAGTATTAAGGTCTATGGCAATTATTTGAAACATTTCTTCATTGTTTGCCTGGAGGTTAGGGATTGTGTTTCCATCTCTACCCTCCCAGGACTGACACTAAAAACCTGCCCCTGCCCCTGCCCTGCCCGTGACACATGGGGTGACCTGGGACAGATCTTCCTGGGCCTGGGTCACCCCATCTGGGGCTGATCCTGCCCAGCTGTCACCCTCAAGAGTCCTGTGAAAGGCCAGCTCTTCTCCCCACAAGAGCTGTGTTTACTATAAGCAGCAACATGATCTCTGGGGTTTATTTTCCTTCTTTCTTTATAAACTAGGCTTGGATGAGTTTAGCCTCAAACCAAACACATACACACACACACACACAAACACAAACACACATTTCCTGACTTCCTGGGGCCAGCAGGGTCCAGCACTGGCCTGACACCAGGTCAACCTGCAGCTTGAGGGCCACTTCCAAGATGGGCTCCCAGGCCTGGGAGAGGCTTTCTGGCAGAAGAGGTGGGGTCACGGGGTTACCATGCAGGTCCTCACCTCCAGAGGCCAGCCCCTGATCTGGACAGCCCAATTGCCCGCTTCCCTGCCTACCCAGTCTTCAGACCTGTTACTCCAGATTTCTCTTGTCTTACTTGGCTTTGCTATTTTTGAACTTGTTTTGTTCTCGTGAATGGGTCATTGTACGTTTCCCTCACTGGAAAATCAGATCCAGAAAACAGAGACCTTGTGGTATCTCCTTTACCATGCCTTCTCACAGTCAGCACTCAAATCAAGGCCTCGAGGGTGCTTGAGGAGTATTGGGTTGGCCAAGAAGTTTGTTCGGGTTTTTCCATAAGATGTAACAGAAAAATTTGAAAAAACTTTCTGGATATTTGTTGCATCTATTTTTGATCACTGTTTGAAAGCTTATAAGAGAAACCATGGCAGGTGAGAACAGACCTAATTTGAGAGTGAATTCTGACCCCTCTACCCCCAACTAGCTGTGTGGCCTTAGGTAAGTGCATTAACCTCTCTGATCCTTAGTCACCTCATGTGTAAAATGGGATGATACGTCTGCCTGTCTTACTGGGTTGTTTCCAGGATTTGCTCAGACCACTGACCTGTACAGATTGTCCAAACCCAAAGCATTCGAGAGGTTCTGCTACTGTGACATCACCTGGCATGTAGACAGTCCTTGACACCGTGTGTGTCAGATTGGGGGTCGGTGGCCACGCTGACACTTGGATCCTGGTCTCCTAATCTTTGATCCAGGTGGCTTTTGGTTTGCTGCTCATGGTCTCATCAACGTGACCTTGACAAACTATGTATATGTACCCACGTAGGAGAACAGCTGAATGGTTTTCCCACTGGGAACAGGGAGCCTCAACTGGTGCTGATCAAAGCAGGTCAGACAGGGGGCGGTAAGGGCTCAGAGGCCCAGCCTTGTTTGCTAAAGTATTTCCTTTCATGGAAGGTTCCTGTTGTCCTCATCATCATATCCCCCTCGACCTGCCACTAGAGCCCTTTCATTTTCTTCTTTTCCTCTCGATGTGCTGCAGCTGTGTGTGCTGCCCACCCGCAGCCTGGATGGGGGAGGGGCCAGCTGTTTCCACGCCTACCTGCATCTTCCTGGAGTAGCCCAGACCACGTGGGCAGCCTTGTCTCCAGGGGCAGTCAGAAGATTCTCGGCTGGGCCAGGGGTCCCTGCACCAGCCCCCTTTGCTTTGTTGCTCTTAACTCCCTAGGGTTTGCCATCTCTGCTGAGTTTATCTTGTGAATCCACTTGCCCAAATCTGTGGCCTTAGAGTCCATAACAAGAGAAGCTGCAGCATCTGTAAGCACTCAAATATTTGAACGAGCTCTAGGCTCGTGAGTGAGGACTTGAGAAGAACAGGATCAGCTCTGTGATATTAGTTTGTTCTTTTCTTAGCTCGCCTAAAGGCCACAGGAGGGAGAACCTTGGAAATAGCTCCCTGTGTTGTTTGTTCCTTCCTGAGTTGCTTTTCTCAGCCCATCAGTGTAGAGTACCACCTCTTCCTGCCAGGTCCACACTAGAATCCCGCTCTGGATGGGCTGTCAAATCTGGACTCTGGGTGTGCTAAGTTGCTCAGTTGTGTCAGACTCTTTGTGACCCCAAGGACTGTAGCCTGTCAGGCTCCTCTGTCCATGGGATTCTCCAGGTATGAGTACTGGAGTGGGGTGCCGTGCCCTCCTCCAGGGGATCTTCCCAACCCAGGGGTTGAACCTGTGTCTCTTGCGTCTCCTGCATTGGCAGACAGGTTCTTTACCATGAATGCCATCTGGGTTCTGGGAATGTTATTTCATCACAGTTCAGGGTCCTGGGCATGGGTATTCAGGGGGGGATGTCAGGAAATGGAGTAGGCTTGAATGGGCAAGTAAGTGTGTGGTGGTGGTAGGCAGGGTAGGGTGGGGCTGGAAGGCACCATTGACTCCAGTTTCAAGTTGCCGATGAGGCATCAGAGGCGGGGAGAACTAGTCAGACTCTGCCCAGCTGCTGCCAAAGTCAGAAAGCACAGCCATGTGTTTCAGGGAGGTTCTGAATGCTGTCTGAAGAGGGATGGTGAACAGTCTCTTCTTGTACACCAGGCCCGATCAACTGCAAAAGGCTGTCCAGAGTGAAGCTTGAGAAAGTTTCTGAAAATGCAACTGGGCCCAGAGGAAAAGATCAACTCACAGTGTCTGCATGGACACAGGAATAGGCGATTGAAGCAAGCGTTTGCCAAATCTTCATAAGTTGAAACAATGCCAATGAGGAGATGGGATTGCTCATCTGAGCTCTACATCAAAAAATTTTGTGGCTTCACTAAGTCACTTAGCTCTATTTACCTATCCAAATACACACACATATATATATATATATATATTCACAAACAAGTATACATATAATGCATATAGGTATATAATTATATACATATTTGCTTATGTATACATTTCTGTATGTATATTTGCATGTATATAATTGCATAGATATAGCTACAGATTTATGATGTATTTTAAGGATTTGGGGGCTGGCAAGTCTGAAATCTGCAGGACAGGCCAGCAGGCCAGAAATGCAGGGAAGAATTTATGTTGGAACTCAAGTCTGAAGGCCATCCAGAGCAGTTCCTTACTCCTTAGGGGAACCTCAATCTTTTATTCTTAACACCTTCAACTGACCGAATAAAGCCCACCGATATGGGGGGGCACTCCGTTTTACTCAAGGTCTACTGAGTTAAATGTTGGTTACATCTAAATAATACCTTCATAGAAAATGTAAAGTGGTGTTTGACCAAATAACTGAGCACCATGGCCTAGCCAAGTTGACATATAAAATTAACCATTAGAGAGGTGATCTGAGAAAACATCTACAGAGGAATAAAGAGAGGATACAGGGAAGGAAAGCAGCCACCAAAGGGTTTGTTATGAAGTCAGTCATCACTGAACAATGGGAGCTTAATCCTTCTGGAGTTCTCTAGGTTCTAGAGTAGAACACATGTCTCCAAGTGGTGCAGCCCAAGAGGTGAAGGATTAGGTCATTCATATACCGACTCCCACCAGTTATGGGTTCAGAGTTGCTCCCAGCATAGGGTGAATTCATCATCCTTCAGGCCTGCCCCATGGGCAGGTGGAGCAGATGCTAGTGGTGAGAGACAGTGCCCAGGCAAAGCAACTGGCAGCTGGAAGCAGGGCCAGTGTGCATGAGGGCTGAGGGACAAAGAGTAGAACCCTGAAAATGTCTACAAAACCAGAGAAAGTAATAGTCACATTCT
This sequence comes from Moschus berezovskii, assembly GCF_049115385.1. Lineage (NCBI taxonomy): Eukaryota > Metazoa > Chordata > Mammalia > Artiodactyla > Moschidae > Moschus > Moschus berezovskii. The sequence continues at coordinate 140,392,266 of NC_142488.1, read as the reverse complement.
CAATCACCTTCAGTGAGAGTTTATAATGGTAAAATGAGAAAATAGAAATGAACGTACTGGAATTTTAGTCTTTATGAATGAGGTGCCAATATAATTAATTATTTAATTTAAAAGCTAGAAATTTCAATTTACCTAAATCCATTATTCTTTGAATATTCCACTTAGTCAAGATTTTACTGACAAATGCCACGTCAGGCTAATTCCTATTCATCCTTCTGATCTCAGAGAGAATGTCTTATTTTCTCTGTCCCTTCTGGGTAAGTCAGGTCCCATGTTATACACTCTCAAACCATCCTGTTCTTTTCCTTCTGAGCACTTCCCAGCCTGGAAGAAGGAACTATATCTTTCTCTCTTTTTTTTGTACTACTGATACCCCATCACCTAAGAGAGTACCTGAAGCATAGTAGGTACTCAATAAATATTTGATGAAAAAAATGAAGAGGATATAGCAGAAAACCTTTCTTGGAATCCATTATGGATCAGCAATTGTTGTAAAATAAATTCATACAATGACTCAGACCAGGATCAGAAGTTATCTTTGATAACTCGCTGTAATGAAGAGACACTAAGGACTTCTTATCAATGTGACAATTGTTGATTAGTAAATGGGTAGTCTTAAAGTTCTCGAGTGAAGTCCAAAGCTTATAATTCTTAACTCCAAAGAAATTAAAGCCCACAGTTTCTTCTCTCTAATTTCTGAGTCTTCTTGGTCTCAGCCACAGACTTTCTTCAGCAGCTGCCGCCTAGCTGCCTTCCCCTGGAGTGGATATTGTTCCTCGGTAGTTGAATTAGCCTCTCGTGTGCTCTGCTTTTAAGAGTGCCATGACTGTGGTCATGCTGGTCTTCTCAGCATACACTGAGTTGGCCACACCATGGTAAAGAATTGGTCTTTGTTCCAAGTGCAATCCATCCTTTGAAATGTTTTAAGAAGGAGGTCAATACGGTGGTTGATATGAATTTTACTCAGATCCTTTAGACTACGGAGTGGAGCATAATTGGAAGGGAAGTTGAGACAGATGGAAGAAAGACCGTCATCAGACTTGAAGAGGTGAGGCTGGAGTGGATGACAAGATGGTGGCAGTGGCGATAGAGAAAGTGGAGGAATGGGTTTAAAGATGTTGGGGAGTAAAATCAGCAGTATTGATTTGATGTGCAAGATGAAAGAAAGTTCTTTTTTTCATGCAATGAGTATGCAGTTCATTTTCTTTTTCTTCCTTCCTTCCCGCCTTCCTTCCTTCTTCCCTCTCTCCCTTCCTTTCTTTCTTCCTTCCTTTCCTTCCATGCTTTCATTTATTCTTTAATTGAAAAACATTTACTGAATGCTGCCTACATTGACTCTATTTTTCCGGAACTGTGCTCTGCACAGCGGGGAGATAGAAAGAAGAATCTGCTCTCAGGAATTTCTGTCCAGTTGAAGAAGCTTGGAACAGTTTCAAGCAACTACATGGTCATAATAATGTCTACCATGTGCTGACTCCTCTGTACTGTGCCAGGCACTTGACATATTCAATAGGACTTTGGCATTTAGGGGTATATATATTTTATGTGGTTTCAATGATTGTTCCAGAATATGTTGGCATTTGGAACTCTGATGGGGGCACTGGGATGTTGGTATAGGGAAAGGAGGCTAGCCCAGGATCCAGCATCTGCAGGTTCACATGGTTTTGCCCTTCTCTACCCATCCCTGCCCATAGAAAAGCTCTAATTAAAGATTCAAAAATGCCCATTAAATTTCCCAGTGATACCTCTTTTTCTGTGGACTCTATGTGTTACAGTCATCTTTGAACCTTGATTCTGTGATGGCAAGTCTTCTGGGAGTCATAAGTATTCATCATCACCTCTGACTTTCTACTTGTCCCCAGTGGGAGACCACGATCGTGAAAACACTCTTGTGCGGGAGGTGACTGTGATTCACTGGGCAGGAGGAGAGGACCGGATCCCCTCCTTTATCCTAAGCACAGCCTGCAGATATTTCACTACTGGAAAAAAGAATGAGGAGGTTTCGTTCCCACAGGCTCCACATGGACTTGAGACCATTGTTCTGGCCCCCTAACAATAATGGACTCCTTCTTTGGAGTCTGGACCCCAACTGGCCCAGCTGCTGAGACTTCTGGTGCCCTCATCTTTCCCTTAGTCTCCTCTCAGCCCCCCTTTCTCCCTTCCTCTCTCAATGCACTGAAACCTTGATACTTAGAAATTGCCTGAGTAATGAACTTTGGTAACAACCAGCCTCGGGTGGAATCAACCCAGTGACCTCAAGGGGAAAGAATTTTTTTAAGTGACTTTTTTCTTTTATGTTTTCAAAGGAACAAGTACTGGACTTTTCATTTCACACATCACAAATTTACATCTTCAAAAGCAGGGAAACGTCAACACCTCAGAAAAATAGAGTGTAAAATCTGTGGACATCTGCTCGCGTGGAGTGGCAGTGATCACACAACTGTGATCTTCTGGACCAGGGCATGACTAGGCTTCAGGGCCTATGACCTAACTTAGGGCCATCTTCAACCTTCTTAGCTTCATATAACACACAAGGCCAGGCATCACGTTCCCTGAATTAGGCTGCTTGTGAAACCAGAACCTTATTTCTATAGAAAGTCAACAATGAAGCTGTTGTGTTTGACTGGAGTTAGACAGGCTCGGAGGAGCTCCACTTCCCACGGTGGGGTAACACGTTCAATGGGGCCTTCATCTCCAGTGCAGCCCATGGAGATGGGAGTCAGAGTTCTCAGGTATTTCCTGAGGGCCCCTGTCACAGTTCCCTCTCAACGTGTGCATTCATGGCCAGGTCATTTATCCTGCCTGCCACCTTGGACTGATGAAAATGTTACTTTGACTTATGGCTTGAGCACTTCCTCAGAAAGTTGTGGACCCCGCATGAGTTCCACTCTGGACTTTCTTCATGGAAAGGTTTTCATTGTTTATAGCCTGTGAATTTTGGCTGGCGGCCAAGGCCCAAGCCAAGAGGAAGGCATTCTCTGTGGGATTTTGCCTGCGTTCACCACTGTGATAAATACGTGATGTCATTATCAGTATATTTGACTTTCTATAAATGCTTTCTTTGTCTGAGAGGAAATGTGTGTGATTTTCAAGTTCATACATTGTCCTCTGCTGTTCATTGGTCATCACAGATTCATTTAATTGTTAGGAGATTACTGCAAAAAAAGATTACTGAAAAAGATTACCTCTTTTTGAGCTCAGATACATCACATGGTGAAGAACACCCAGAACTTTTTGGATAAGAAAAGCTGCTCTTCCAGTAGACCTCTCTTATAATTCCTGGAAGATGAGTCCATTGAGCTAAAACACAGAAGTATAGAAAAGACAAACTTTCTGTGGGGTGAGGCTTGGTAGCAAATAATAGAATTATTATTTACTTTGAGGACAATTGTTTTTTGGGATTGTAACTGAGAGAAGTGGTAGAATCTTTTCTGACAGTCTTTAGGACTAAAAGACATGGTCCCACCTGGTATGGTTTAGGCATTGTGTTGTTGCAGTTTAGGGGGAGGCAGTGATGCTGTCTGGGGAAGATCCCTTGAAGGAGGAAATGGCAACTCAATCCTGTCCTCTTGCCTCAAGAATCTCATGGACAGAGGATTCTGTCAGGCTATACTCCATAGGGTCACAGAGAGTCGGACATGACTGAAGCAACTTAACATGCACTGATGCTGTCTATATACCTACGTGCCATCTAGGGGGATGGCTAGTGGTGGCAGGGTTCCTCAAGAGCAGCTTCTTGGTTGGGTCACCCCATTCTACAGAAGTTATTTTTTAAAAGCTTACTATTACTGGTTTCTTATAAAAAGCCCAACTCAGAAATAGCCAAATGAAAGAGATGCTTAGGGTAAGGTATTATGGGTGTAGGGTGTGGCATGGATCTTCTATACGGTCTCTGGGCATGCCATCTTCTTAGCACCTACATGTGTTCATCAACTGGGAAGCTACAGATGTGTTTTTTAAATCAGTTTTAGGGTGGGATTTTTTTGCATTCTTTTTTTTTTTTTCACTTTTGGGCTGCATTGTGTGCCATGTAGGATGTTAGTTCCCTGACCAGGGATTGAACCCATGCCCCTGCAGTGGAAGCATGGATTCATAACCACTGGACACCCAGGGACATCTCAAGAAGAGGTTTTTAACCCTTTTTTGAGTCATGGGCCACTTTGGGAATCTGAAATAATTTTTCTTTTTTTACTTTATATCACTACATACTCATACGCACCTGTGCACACATTTATACGTGTAACTTTATGGGATTCCTTGAACTCCTAAAGACCTCTCCTTAAAGGACATGAACCCTAGATGTAGCCTCCAGTTTCTGCAGTGTAGTTCTCAGTCTGAAGCTGTGTCACATCAGGGTGCCAGAAGTGAGGACAGACTCATGAGAACTGAAATATCAGCAAGAAGTCAAAGAATCTATCGTGGTATTTCCCTCTTTATAATAACCAGTGTTTTTATGTCTCCTTCTTGGTATCCAGAGACCTGAGGAGCAGAATCATTATGCCAAATATTGCTTGGAGAGGTGGGTGGCTGGGGGTGGGCATTTTATTCCAGCACTGAGGGATCTTGCTGCTCTGTTCCTGTCCTGAGCAAAGACCATCTCCTTACCAAGCCCAGATCCAGGAGCTCTGTCCTTCAAATGGTGCTGGATATACATGGCAATCTGCACTTCTTTGAACTTGATTTTCCAGGCTGATCAGTCCCCTCGATGGACTCATTCTTTCTTTAGAAATTTCCTGTTCCCTGGAACCCTGGAGCCATGTGTGTCCTCCAACTAAAGGAGGCCCACAGTCTTAGCTTCAAGATCACAGGTATGGAAGGTTCATGAGAGCTGAGGATGGAGCCCATCCCTTGTGTTCATTGCCTCTAGCTGTCCTAGGTGCTTACAAGAAAACTGGAAGGAGCTTCTGACAATTTGATGTGGTTTGTGGCCTTCGTGTTTCCTTTGTGTCTACCTCAGCCCTGAAGTAGAGTTGCACTTAGGACAGGAGAGGACAGCAGCCTGTGTGGTCAGGGAGGCTGTGATCTACCATTTTCCCCAGATGACTGATTCAGAGCATATATATGCCTATTTTAATGTGGTATGTTTGTACTGCAGACCATATTTCCAGCTACTTTGCCAAAAATCCATCTGCATAGTGTGCCCCACTGGCTTCCATATTTGAAGATCCAAGGGGCCTGCAAAATGAAATAGTTGAGTGCAACTTTGGGGGTTGCATAGCCTCCTGAAACACCGATGTTTGGGGATTCTTTGATATCCAAAAATACCTTCATTGACTCTTGTAACCTATGATGGTAGAAGGATGCCTTTCTAAGCCCACATGAAGACTCCCTTGGCCTTTTCTGAACCCTAAAGGGGCAAGGTTATTTTGGCATACAAGGGCACCTGGGAGAATTGGTGTAGTAGCAATGCCGGAGAAGGGAACCACCAGCCCAAACTTTTATTCATCAGTAGGTGAGCTGGCCATCTAGAAAGATGATGAGTATCTTAGAACAGTTATTACCTCCCTGTCAAAAGCTTGACATTTGAGCTGAGGCGTAATATTTCTAACAATAAGAGCAAAATGTTGCAGACTAATGACTGGTCCTGGAGAAGAAGGAGTGTCGCGGCACAGAGCACTTGTCCCTGAGGCACTGCCTTGTATTTTCATTCTGTAGACTAGCCTTACACCTCATAAATCTGTCAGTCTTTTCAAATAAACTTTGTGTTTGTGTTGGGCAAACCATTTCCAACATTTTATCAGAATGACCCTTCAAACTGGTGAGTCAAGGAAGATTGTATTCCATGCTGAAATGAGGAGAAAAAATGAGTTTTTATCTTAACTGATCATTTCTTTGCTACCTCTAATGCTGCACACCTATTAAAAAGCTAGTGTCACATTTCCTTCTGATTGGAGAATTTAAGTTGAATCTTCTCATTTGGGTTGCCATCTGGTGTGCTACTAACAGTCTCAGGGAGTAAGAGGCCATCTGTTAATACTTTTTCCAGGAAGCTTTTTATAGAGCAGTGACGTGGCAACTCTCAAAAACACATTGTAATGACTTACAAGATCTTGGCTATCTGTTCAAGTTTAGGCTGATATTTTGTTTCTACCAACAGTATTTTCTTCCATGGAAGAGAGACAGAGGAATCAGTAAATATAGTACATTTTCATGCAAAAAAATGTTTATCCCTGATATGTGGAGAGCCATAATGCTACCAAGTTATCAGTCTTATGGTATTTCAAAAGAAGGATTGTAAATACATATATACACAGAAGTAATAATAATGATGATGATAATATTGATAGTCATTGAACATTCATCATCTTCCACCCACTGTGCCAAGCGCTTTATATCCATTGTCTTCTTTTCTCCTTACGAGAACCCTGAGAGGGGGAAGGTCGAAAATGGCAGAGAAATAGGACGGGGAAACCACTTTCTCTCCCACAAATTCATCAAAAGATTATCTGAACACTGAACAAATACCACAAAGCAACTTCTGAATGCTGGCAGAGGACACCAGGCACCCAGAAAGCAGCCTATTGTCTTCAAAAGGAGGTAGGACAGAATATAAAAGAAAAAAGACAAAAGAGTTAGGAATGGAGACCCATCCTGGGAAGGGAGTCATAAAAGAGGAGAAGTTTCCAAACACCAGGAAACCTTCTCACTAGCAGGTCTGTGGGGGAGTTTTGGAATCTCAGAGGGCAACACAACTGGGAGGAAAAAATAGATAAACAAAGCCCACAGATTACGTGCCTAACTGCAACTCCCAACGGAGAAGTAGCCCAGACGCTCGTGTCTGCCACCAGCAAGCGGGGGCTAAACAGGGAGGTGAGGCTGCATTGCTTAGGGTAAGGACCAGGCCCGAATGTCCTGAGGACAACCTGAGGGAACTAATGTGAGATAGCAACCCAAACTGTGGAATAGCAAGAGAGAGAGAGAGAGAGAGAGAACTTTCCTGCAAAAAGCTCTAACCTAAGGCACTGCCGGCTCACTCACAGAACAAAGGACTGAGCGAATACCAGAGGAGAGCTAGCCGGCGGCAGCACACCAGCCCATCCCCTGCCCACCGAAGGCAAGTGGGTGACAACCAGAGCTGGAAGGCAAGGGGCAAACTCAGCCCCAGAGATGGCATCCTCTACCAAACTGCGAGCAGGCTCCCAGTTGCTAACCAAGTCTTCCTAGGATCCTGGACGGTCGACATCCGCCAGGAGGGTTGCAGCCAGAGATCAGCTCCCCAGAGGAGACACAAGACACACCTGAGACGGTGCTCCCGCTGCGCACCCAGGAAACTGAGTGGCCCAGACAGGGGAAGTGATAAGACGCATCGCACCTGGGGAGAGTGCGCTCGCCAAGCACCTGGTCACCTGAGCTTCTCGGACCTGGGAAGGGCACAAAACACAGGCCCAACCGAGTCTGTGCCCTTGGGGAGTACCCAAGAACCTGAACCTGGGCAGCACAGACCTGGGAAGTGCACACAACCCAGGTCCTGCCTTTGACAGTTCCCCTGCAGAGCAACCTGGAGCCTGAGCAGTGTAGACCGGGAAAGAATACATACCGTGAGCAGTGGCAAATCCAGTGTGGCCCAGACACTGTGAGCACTCCCCACACATGCCAGTGATATTGGTTTGCAGTGTTCCTCCCTCCCTGCAGCACAATTGAACAAGTGAACCTAAATAAATGATCACCTTCGCCCCCTTGTGTCAGGGCAGAAGTTAGATACTGAAGAGACTTGCAAACAGAGGAAGCCAAAATAATCAAAAAAGAGGAAACGGCTTTGTAAGTGACAGGTGCAACAGATTAAAACTCTGTAGTTAGCACTGGATACATTGGAAGGGACCTATAGACCTTGAGAAGTATAAGCTGGAACAAGAAACTATCTTAAACTGAACAGACCCCACACTGCCCTCAACAGCTCCAGAGAAACTCCTAGATATACTTTACTATTATCATTAAACATTTTTTTTTTAATTTTTAAGTTCTTTATTACTCCTTTAATTTTTATTTTTAAAACCTATTACCTTGCAAAAAAAGATCCTATTTTTAAAACAAATTTCATATTTTTTTATAACTTTTGCAATTTTGTTTTATTTTTTAATGTTGTATTTTTAAAATTTATTTGTTTTAATTGGAAGCTAATTACTTTACAATATTGTATTGGTTTTGCCATACATTGTCATGAATATTTGAAAGTCTAACCTCTACTCTAGATTTTTAATCTTTGCTTTTTGGTATTTGTTATCAATTCTGTACCTTTAAGAATCCAATCTTCAGTACCCATTTTTATTTAGGAGTGTGATTACTGGCTTGATTGCTCTCTTCCCTTTTGACTCTCCTTTTTCTCTCCCAGGTCACCTCTATCTCCCCTCCCCCTTCTTTACTTAACTCTGTGAAGCTCTTTGGGTGTTCTGGGCTGTGGAGAACACTTAGGGAACTGATCACAGGCTAGATTGGTCTCTCTCCTTTTGACGCCCCCTCCTCTCCGCCCTGTCACCTCTATCCCCTTCCTCCCTCTTCTCTTCTCTATGGAACTCCGTGAACCTCTCTGAGTGTTCCAGACTGTGGAGAGCACATAGGGAATTGATTACTGGCTAGCTTTCTCTCTCCCCTTTTGAATCCCCCTCTTCTCCTCCTGGTCACCTCTATCTCCCTCCTCCCTCCTCTCTTCTCCATGTAATTCTGTGAACCTCTCTGGGTGACCCCCACTGTGGAGAATCTTTTCACCGTTAACCTTTTATCATCAGTGCTGTATGGATGGAGAAGTCTTGAGGCTACTGTAGGAATAAGACTGAAAGCCAGAGGCAGGAGGCTTCAATCCCAAACCTGAGAACACCAGAAAACTCCTGACTCCAGGAAGATTAATCAACAAGAACTCATTCAAAAGCCTCCATACCTACACTAAAACCAAGCTCCACCCAAAAGCCAACAAGTTTCAGAGCAAGTCATACCAAACTAATTCTCTAACAAAGCAGAAACATAACCCTGAGTACAAAAATACAGGTGGCCAAAAGTCACACCAAACCCATAGACACCTAAAAACTCACTACTGGACACTTCATTGCACTCCAGAGAGAAGAGATCCAGCTCCACCCAACAGAACACTGAAGCAAGCTCTCCTAACCAGGAAACTTTGATAAGCCACTCGTCCAACTGCACCCACAGGGAGGAACCTCCACAATGAAAAGGAACCACAAACTTCCAGCATACAGAAAAGCCACCCCAAACACAGCAACCTAAACAAGATGAAAAGGCAGAGAAATATTTAGCAGGTAAAGGAACTGATAAAAGCCCACCAAACCAAACAAAAGAGGAGGAGACAGGGAGTCTAACTGAAAAAGAATTCAGAATAATGATAGTTGATCCAATCTTGAAAACAAAATGGAGTCACAGATAAATAGTCTGAAGACAAGGATTGAGAAGATGGAAGAAATGTTGCTGGAGAAGACTCTTGAGAGTCCCTTGGACTGCTAGGAGATCCAACCAGTCCATTCTAAAGGAGATCAATCCTGGGTGTTCATTGGAAGGACTGATGCTAAAGCTGAAACTCCAATACTTTGGCCACTTCATGCGACGAGTTGACTCACTGGAAAAGAGTCTGATGCTGGGAGGGATTGGGAGTGGGAGGAGATGGGGACGACCGAGAATGAGATGGCTGGATGGCATCACCGACTCGATAGACATGAGTTTGAGTGAACTCCGGGAGTTGGTGATGGACAGGGAGGCCTGGCGCGCTGTGGTTCATGGGGTCGCAGAGTCGGACACGACTGAGCGACTGAACTGAACTGAGAAGAAATAAAAAGAGTCAATCAATAATGAATAATGCAACAGCTGAGATCAAAAGCACTCTGGAGGGAACCAACAGTAGAATAACTGAGGAAGAAGATAGGATAAATGAGGTGGAAGATAGAATGGTGGAAATAAATGAAGCAGAGAGGAAAAAAGAATTAAAAGAAATGAGGACAAATGCAGAGATCTCTGGGACAATGTTAAATGCCCCAACATTTGAATCATAGGAGTCCCAGAAGAAGAAGACAAAAAGAAAGGCCATAAGAAAATACTTGAGGCGATAATAGTTTAAAACTTCCCTAAAATGAGGAAGGAAATAGCCACCCAAGTCCAAGAAACCCAGAGAGTCCCAAACAGGATAAACCCAAGACGAAACACCCCAAGACATATATTAATCAAATTAATGAAGATCAAACACAAAGAACAAATATTAAAAGCAGCAAGGGAAAAACAACAAATAACACACAAGGGGATCCCCATAAGGCTAACAGCGGACCTTTCAATAGAAACTCTTCAAGTCAGAAGGGAATGGCAGGACATACTTAAAGTGATGAAAGAGAAAAACCTACAACCCAGATTACTGTACCCAGCAAGGATCTCATTCAAATGTGAAGGAGAAATCAAAAGTTTTACAGACAAGAAAAAGCTCAGAGAATTCAGCATCACCAAACCAGCTCTTCAACAAATGCTAAAGGATCTTCTCTAGATAGGAAACACAGAAAAGGTTTATAAACTCGAACCCAAAACAACAAAGTAAATGGCAATGGGATCATACATTTCAGTAATTACCTTAAATGTAAATGGGTTGAATTCCCCAACCGACAAAGACTGGATAAATGGATACAAAAACAAGACCCCTATATATGTTGTCTACAAGAGACCCACCTCAAAACAAGGGCCACCTACAGACTGAAAGTGAAGGGCTGGAAAAAGATATTCCATGCAAATAGAGACCACAAGAAAGCAGGAGTAGCAATGCTCATATCAGATAAAATAGACTTTGAAATAATGGCTGTGAAAAGAGACAAAGAAGGACATTACATAATGATCAAAGGATCAATCCAAGAAGAAGATATAACAATTATAAATATATATTGTTATATGCACCCAACATAGGAGCACCGCAATATGTAAGGCAAATGCTAACAAGTATGAAAGGGGAAATTAACTGTAGAACAATAATAGTGGGAGACTTTAATACCCCACTCACACCTATGGATAGATCAACTAAACAGAAAATTAGCAAGGAAACACAAACTTTAAATGATACAATGGACCAGTTAGACCTAATTGATATCTATAGGACATTTCACCACAAAACAATGAATTTCACCTTTTCTCAAGTGCACATGGAACCTTCTCCAGGATAGATCACATCCTGGGGCATAAATCTAGCTTTGGTAGTTTCAAAAAAATTGAAATCATCTCAAGCATCTTTTAAAGATTAGATGTGAACTATAGGGGAAAAAACTATTAAAAATACAAACATATGGAGGCTAAACAGCACACTTATGAATAACCAAAAAATCACAGAGGAAATCAAAAAAGAAATTGAAATATGCATAGAAACAAATGAAAATTAAAAAAAAAACCCAAAACCTATGGGAGTAAAAGCAGTGCTAAGGGGAAGGTTCTTAGCAATACAAGCCTACCTCAAGAAAGAGGAGAGAAATCAAATAAATAACCTAACTCTACACCTAAAGCAACTAGAAAAATAAGAAATGAAGCACCCCAGGGTTAGTAGAAGGAAAGAAATCATAAAAATTAGGGCAGCTTAAATGCAAAAGAAACAAAGGAGACAATAGCTGAAATCAACAAAGCTAAAAGCTGGTTCTTTGAGAAGATAAATAAAATAGACAAACCATTAGCCAGACTCATCAAGAAACGAAGGGAGAAGAATTAAACCAACAAAATTAGACATGAAAATGGAGAAATTACAACAGACAACACAGAAATACAAAGGATCATAAGAGACTACTATCAGCAACTATATGCCAATAAAATGGACAACTTGGAAGAAATGGACAAACTCTTAGAAAAGTATAACTTTCCAAAACTGAACCAGGAAGAAATAGAAAATCTTAACAGACCCATCACAAGCACAGAAATCGAAACTGTAATCAGAACTTTTCCAACAAACAAAAGCCCAAGACCAGATGGATTCATAGCTGAATTCTACCAAAAATTTAGAGAAGAGCTAACACCTATCCTACTCAAACTCTTCCAGAAAATTGCAGAGGAAGGTAAACTTCCAAACTCATTCTATGAGGCCACCATTACCCTAATACCAAAACCAGTCAAAGATGCCACAAAAAAAGAGAACTACAGGCCAATATCACTGATGAACATAGATGCAAAAATCCTTAACAAAATTCTAGCAAACAGAATCCAACAACATATTAAAAAGATGACCAAGTGGGCTTTATCCCGGGGATGCAAGGATTCTTCAGTATTCGCAAATCAGTCAATGAAATACATCACATTAACAAAATGAAAGACAAAAGCCATATAATTATCTCAATAGATTCAGAGAAAGCCTTCAACAAATCAACATCCATTTATGATAAAAGCCCTCCAGAAAGCAGTCATAGAAGGAACATACCTCAACGTAACAAAAGCCATATATGATAAACCCACAGCAAACATTATCCTCAATGGTGAAAAATTGAAAGCATTTTTCATGACAAGGATCATGACAAGGATGCCCTATTCAACACAGTTTTTGATGTTTTAGCCACAGCAGTCAGAGAAGAAAAAGAAATAAAAGGAATCCAGATTTGAAAAGAAGTAAACCTTTCACTATTTGCAGATGACATAATCCTCTACATAGAAAACCCTAAAGACTCCACCAGAAAATTACTAGAGCTAATCAATGAATATAGTAATGTTGCAGGATATAAAATTAACACACAGAAATCCCTTGCATTCCTATACACTAACAATGAGAAAACAGAAAGAGAAATTAAGGAAACAATTTCACTCACCATTGCAACAAAAAGAATAAAATACTTAGGAATAAATCTACCTACAGAAACAAAAGACCTATATATATATATATATAACCATAAAACACTGATGAAAGAAATCAAAGATGACACAAATAGATGGAGAAATATACCATGCTCATGAATTGGAAGAATAAATATAGTGAATATGAGTATCATACCCAAAGCAATCTATAGATTCAATGCAATCCCTATCAAGCTACGAATGGTATTTTTCAGAGAACTAGAACACATAATTTCACAATTTGCATGGAAATAGAAAAAACCCCGAATAGCCAAAGCAATCTTGAGAAAGAAGAATGGACCTGGAGGAATCAATCTGCCTGACTTCAGGCTATACTACAAAGCTACAGTCATCAAGAAAGTATGGTACTGGCACAAAGACAGCAATATAGATCAATGGAACAAGATAGAAAGCCCAGAGATAAAGCCACGCACCTATGGACACCTTATCTTTTACAAAGGAGGCAAGAATATACAATGTAGAAAAGACAATCTCTTTAACAAGTGGTGCTGGGAAAACTGGTCAACCACTTGTAAAATAAAGAAACTAGAACACGTTCTAACACCATACACAAAAGTAAACTCAAAATGGATTAAAGATCTAAATGTAAGACCAGAAACTAAAAAACTCCTAGGGGAAAACAGGCAAAACACTCTCTGACGTAAATCATAGCAGGATCCTCTATGACCCACCTCTCAGAGTAATGGAAATAAAAGCAAAAATAATTGGCCACCTCATGCGACGAGTTGACTCACTGGAAAAGACTCTGATGCTGGGAGGGATTGGGGGCGGGAGGAGATGGGGACTACAGAGAATGAGATGGCTGGATGGCATCACCAACTCAATGGACATGAATTTGAGTGAACTCTGGGAGTTGGTGATGGACAGGGAGGCCTGGCGTGCTGTGATTCATGGGGTCGCAAAGAGTCGGACACGACTGAGCAACTGAACTGAACTGAACCGAATTAAATTTAAAAGCTTTTGCACAATGAAGGAAACTATAAGCAAGGTGAAAAGACAGCCTTCAGAATCAGAGAAAATAATAAGAAATGAAGCAACCGACAAAGAATTAATCTCAAAAGTATACGAACAACTGCTGCAGCTCAACTCCAGAAAAGTAAGCAACTAAATAAAAAAATGGGCCAAAGAACTAAACAGACATTTCTCCAAAGAAGACATACAGATAGCTAACAAACACATGAAAAGATCTTCAACATCACTCATAATCAGAGAAATGCAAACCAAAACAACAATGAGGTACCATCTCACACCAGTCAGAATGGCTGCTATCAAAAAGTCTACAAACAACAAATGCTGGAGAGGGTGTGGAGAAAAAGAAACCCTCTTACACTGTCGGTGGGAATGCAAACTAGTACAGCCACTATGGAGAACAGTGTGGAGATTCCTTAAAAAACTGGAAATAGAACTGCCCTCAGTTCAGTTCAGTTCAGTTCAGTCGCTCAGTCGTGTCCAACTCTCCGCGACCCCATGAATCACAGCACGCCAGGCCTCCCTGTCCATCACCAACTCCCGGAGTACACTCAAACTCATGTCCACAGAGTCGGTGATGCCATCCAGCCATCTCATTCTCCGTCGTCCCCTTCTCCTCCCGCCCCCAACCTTTCCCAGCATCAGAGTCTTTTCCAGTGAGTCAATTTGTCGCATGAGGTGGCCAAAGTATTGCAGTTTCAGCTTTAGCATCAGTCCCTCCAATGAACATCCAGGATTGATCTCCTTTAGAATGGACTGGTTGGATCTCCTTGCAGTATAAGGCCCAGCAATCCCACTGCTGGGCATGCACACCAAGGAAACTAGAATTGAAAGAGACACATGTACCCAGATGTTCATCGCAGCACTGTTGGCAATAGCCAGGACATGGAAGCAACGTAGATGTCCATTGGCAGACGAATGGATAAGAAAGCCATGGTACATTTACACAATGGAATATTACTCAGCTATTAAAAAGAATGCATTTTAGTCAGTTCTAATGCACTGGTCATAGCAAACACCCTCTTCCAACAACACAAGAGAAGACTCTACACATGGACATCACCAGATGGTCAACACCGAAATCAGATTGATTATATTCTTTGCAGGCAAAGACCGAGAAGCTGTATACAGTTGGCAAAAACAAGACCAGGAGCTGACTGTGGCTCAGATCATGAACTCCTTATTGCCAAATTCAGATTGAAATTGAAGAAAGTAGGGAAAAACACTAGACCATTCAGATATGACCTAAATCAAATCCCTTATGATTATACAGTGGAAGTGAGGAATAGATTTAAGGGACTAGATCTGATAGATAGAGTGCTTGATGAACTCTGGATGGAGGTTCGTGACATTGTACAGGAGACAGGGACCAAGACCATCCCCATAGAAAAGAAATGCAAAAAAGCAAAATGGCTGTCTGAGGAGGCCTTACAAATAGCTGTGAAAAGAAGAGAAGCGAAAAGCAAAGGAGAAAAGGAAAGATATAAACATCTGAATGCAGAGTTCCAAAGAATAGCAAGGAGAGATAAGAAAGCCTTCCTCAGTGATCAATGCAAAGAAATAGAGGAAAACAACAGAATAGGAAAAATAAGAGATCTCTTCAAGAAAATTAGAGATTCCAAGGGAACATTTCATGCAAAGATGGGCTCGATAAAGGACAGAAATGGTAGAGACCTAACAGAAGCAGAAGATATTAAGAAGAGGTGGCAAGAATACACAGAAGAACTGTACAAAAAAGGTCTTCACGACCAAGATAGTCACGATAACGTGATCACGGACCTAGAGCCAGACATCTTGGAATGTGAAGTCAAGTGGGCCTTAGAAAGCATCACTGCAAACAAAGC
The DNA here is from genome assembly GCF_049115385.1 of Moschus berezovskii. Classification (NCBI taxonomy): domain Eukaryota; kingdom Metazoa; phylum Chordata; class Mammalia; order Artiodactyla; family Moschidae; genus Moschus; species Moschus berezovskii. Next base: position 140,376,658 of record NC_142488.1, on the reverse strand, counting down.
TAGTGGAGGTGATGGAATTCCAGTTGAGCTATTTCAAATCTTGAAAGATGATGCTGTGGAAGTGCTGCACTCAATATGCCAGGAAATTTGGAAAACTCAGCAGTGGCCACAGGACTGGAAAATGTCAGTCTTCATTCCAATCCCAAAGAAAGGGAATGCCAAAGAATGCTCAAACTACCGCACAATTGCACTCATCTCACACGCTAGTAAAGTCATGCTCAAAATTCTCCAAGCCAGGCTTCAGCAATATGTGAACTGTGAAATCCGAGATGTTCAAGCAGGTTTTAGAAAAGGCAGAGGCACCAGAGATCAAATTGCCAACATCCGCTGGATCATGCAGAAAGCAAGAGAGTTCCAGAAGAGCATCTATTTCTGCTTCATTGACTATGCCAAAGCCTTTGACTGTGTGGATCACAATAAACTGTGGAACATTCTGAAAGAGATGGGAATAACAGACCACCTGACCTGCCTCTTGAGAAACCTGTATGCAGGTCAGGAAGCAACAGTCAGAACTGGACATGGAACAACAGACTGGTTCCAAATAGGAAAAGGAGTATGTCAAGGCTGTATATTGTCACCTTGCTTATTTAACTTCTATGCAGAGTACATCATGAGGAACGCTGGGCTGGAAGAAGCACAAACTGGAATCAAGATTGCTGGGAGAAATATCAATAATCTCAGATATGCAGATGACACTACCCTTATGGCAGAAAGTGAAGAGGAACTCAAAAGCCTCTTGATGAATGTGAAAGAAGAGAGTGAAAAGGTTGGCTTGAAGCTCAACATTCAGAAAACAAAGGTCATGGCATCTGGTCCCATCACTTCATGGGAAATAGATGGAAACACAGTGGAAACAGTGTCAGACTTTATTTTTTTGGGCTCCAAAATCACTGCAGATGCTGATTGCAGCCATGAAATTAAAAGATGCTTACTCCTTGGAAGGAAAGTTATGACCAACCTTGATAGTATATTAAAAAGCAGAGACATTACTTTGCCAATAAAGGTCTGTCTAGTCAAGGCAATGGTTTTTCCCGTGGTCATGTATGGATGTGAGAGTTGGACTGTGAAGAAAGCTGATCGCCGAAGAATTGATGCTTTTGAACTGTGGTGTTGGAGAAGACTCTTGAGAGTCCCTTGTACCGCAAGGAGATCCAACCAGTCCATTCTAAGGGAGATCGATCCTGGGTGTTCATACGAGGGACTGATGCTGAAGCTGAAACTGCAATTCTTTGGCCACCTCATGCGACGAGTTGACTCACTGGAAAAGACTCTGATGCTGGGAAAGTTTGGGGGCGGGAGGAGAAGGGGACGACGGAGAATGAGATGGCTGGGTGGCATCACCGACTCTGTGGACATGAGTTTGAGTGTACTCCGGGAGTTGGTGATGGACAGGGAGGCCTGGCGTGCTGTGATTCATGGGGTCGTGGAGAGTCGGACACGACTGAGCGACTGAACTGAACTGAACTGAATGGGGTGGATGAAATTGGAGCCAATTACACAGAGTGAAGTAAGTCAGAAAGAAAAACACCAATACAGTGTATTAATGCATATATATGGAATTTAGTATGATGGTAATGAAGACCCTATATGTGAGACAGCAAAAGAGACACAGATGTAAAAAACAGACTTTTGGGCTCTGTGGGAGAAGGCGAGGGTGGGATGATTTGAGAGAATAGCATTGAAACATGTATATTACCATATGTGAAATAGATCGCCAGTCCAGGTTCAATGTATGAGACAGGGTGCTCAGAGCTGGTACAGCTGGTCATACAGAGCTGGAAGACCCTGAGGGATGGGATAGGGAGGAAAGTGGGAGGGAGAGTCAGGATGGGAAGCACATGTACACCCATGTACACTCTGTGTGCACGCTCGTAATGCCACCCTATGTGCCTTTAGCCCATGGCCCATGGACCCCGGGAGCATCACCCCAGCCTGGGCCTGAGCTGCAGACTGGCTCCTCCTTCCCCTTGTTCTCTTGGAGGTCAGCAGGGAGCTCATGTCCTGGGGGAGAGGGATACATTCACAGGGGTGACCCTTACTATTTGTCTTACCCCCCCAGCCCAGCCCTGGTCTTCATTTTTTGTAAGATAAACCGTTTTTAACACACACACCGCCATGCTGTAAATAAGCCGAATGTTGCTATAAATACAGGAAGGAAGAGGTTGAGGTGGGAGCGCGGGTTGGGAGGGAGGAATGGGCCCCACCAGCCGCCTCCTGCTTGCTCTCTTGCCGTCCTCCTTCCACATGTACATAGATTCACTCTAGGAGGAAGACAAATGACAGATTCTGACATTTATATTTGTGTATTTTCCTGGATTTATAGTATGTGACTTTTCTGATTAATATATTTAATATATTGAATAAAAAATAGACATGTAGCTGAAAAAAAATGTGTATGTATGGCAAAAACCACCACAATATTGTAAAGTAATTAGCCTCTAATTAAAATAAATAAAAAAGAAAAAATACATACAAGAAAAGGTTTAAAAAAAATAAAGAGAAAGGAAAACACACACACACACACACACACACAAAAGAACACTGAGAAATAGTTGCCATTACTATGCAGTTTACAAGATGAAAAAGAATTAGTGCTTGGAGACATTAATGACTGGCCCATGGCGCAGAATAACTAGAAATAGCCAGGACTTGAATACGGTTTTCTTATTTTTTCAGGCTCCAAAGTCTGTGCTATTAATTACTAGCTCTTCTTTCTCATTCTCTTGTGAAAGTTGGACCAATGTCATTTTTGTAACTGGATAAATACCAGCAACTCAGCTTTCTATCAGAAGAAATAAAGATTTAGATAAATTTGATCCAAGACATCTGATGGTTTGGATTAATAACTGTATAGGTCAGCATGGGTTAGGTTTTGATGTAGTTACATATAAGCCTCAAACCCCTGGGGTTTAGAAGAAAAACAGATTTGTTGCCTATGTGCCTTGCCTGACAGCTCACAGGAACTCGGCTCCATCCCTGTACAGGTATCTGTGATCACAGTGGCACTAGTATCTTCTTACTTATTTGCACATTTCATTGGCCAAAGCGAGGACTTTGTCAACCCCAATGGGAAGTTCAGTTCAGATCAGTCACTCAGTTGTGTCCGACTCTTTGCGACCCCATGGACCTCAACGTGCCAGCCTTCCCCGTCCATCACCAACTCCCGGAGCTTCCAATGGGAAGATACAACTTAAATTCTCCAAAGGTGTTGAATAATTTCAGTCCTACTACATGTGTGCCTAGAAGCTTGATTTCTAGCCCTTTGTTCACTGAGTGTTTCTCAATTTGAGACTCCAGTAAATAGAACCCTCCTGCCAATGCAGAAGATGGAAGAGACTCGGGTTCGATCCCTGGTTCGGAAGATGGCCTGGAGGAGGAACTGCCTACCCACTCCAGTATTCTTGCCTGGAGAATCCCATGGATAAAGGAGCCTGGCAGGCTATAGTCCATGGGGTCACAAAGAGTCAGATATGACTGAGTGACTGAGCACACAAAAGGATACATTTGTATTGGTTGGACAACAGTGTATTTCCATTTTCCACTTAATGTCATTAATTGTTCCTTAGGGATCAAACCTTGTCTGAATCAGCCTCCTTTCTCTTTTGAATCTACATCCTATAATCATCAGAAGATACCTAAATACACAAAAAGATACCCCAGTATCTTTTTCATCCAATTGGAGTTTACTTCAAAGATGGCTTCAAATCATACGATTTAATTTTTTGTTATTAATAGTATCAGGTGTGCCTTTGTGTTCAGCAAGCCACAGTGGGGAGATGTACACAGGGACACTTTTTAGGCAAGTCAGCCTATCCTTGTTAGACAGTATGACTTCTGGAGGATTGTAAAAGTAAGCATTAATATTTAAAATATCTGGGTTTTTTTTGGCAATGCCACAGGGCATGCAGGATCTTATTTCCCTCACCAGGGATCAAGCATGGAGTCTTAACCACTGGACCACCAGGGAAGTCCCTAAAAAATCTGTTTTATTTCATTTTTGTTATATTTTCTTTTACATTTACTGTTTATGTCTTTTTATTTATTTATTTATTGTTCTTTGGGTTTTTTTTATTTGTTAGCCAAAAAATTTTACTTGAAGCCTGAAAAGAAATTTTTTTTTTATGTTCCCCATCTTGAACCCCCCTCCCACCTCCCTCCCCATCCCATCCCTCTGGGTCATCCCAGTACACCAGCCCCGAGTATCCTGTATCATGCATTGAACTTGGACTGGCGATTTGGTTCACATATGATAATATACATGTTTCAATGCCATTCTCCCAAATCATCCCACCCTCGCCCTCTCCCACCGAGTCCAAAAGATTGTTCTATACATCTGTGTCTCTTTTGCTGTCTCATATACAGGGTTAACGTTATCCTTCATTGGGGTCCGATTGGCATTAAACACTGTGAAGTGAAGTCGCTCAGTCGTGTCTAACTCTTTGCAACCCCATGGACTGCTATCTCGCCAGGCTCCTCTGTCCATGGGATTTTCCAGGCAACTGTACTGGAGTGGGTTGCCATTTCCTTCTCCAGAGGATCTTCCTGACCCAGGGATCGAACTCAGTTATTCCGCATTATAAGCAGACGGTTTACTGTCTGAGCCACCAGGGAAATCAATATTTAATATAAATAACTTGATGAGTTTGGAGACAAGTATACACCCATGGAACCTTTACCACAATCTATGTCATAAACATATGTTACCTCCAAAAGTTTTCTACCACCATCTTTATTATTTTTTTATGATGAGAACACTTAACAAAAGATCTATCTTCTTAGCAGATTTTAAGTATATAATATAGTACAGTTAGCCTCTGGAACTGTGAGAAATAAATGTTTGTTGTTTAAGCCATCCAGTTTATGGTACTTAGTTATAGCATCCTGAACTAAGGCAACCATGCTCTTTATCCATTCATCCTAATGGGTGTGAGGTGACACCTCTGTGTGGTATGGATCTACTTTTCCCTGATGATAAGTGATGTTGAACACCATTTCATGTGCCTCTTGGCCATCTCTATGTCTTCTTTGAAGAAATGTCTATTTTAGTTCCTTGCCCAGTTTTTAACTGAATTATTTGTGGGTTTTTTGGTTTTTGTTTTGCTACTGAGTTTTGTGTTCCTGCTATATTTTGGATATTAACTGTTTATCAGATACATGGTTTGCAAATATTTTCTCCCATTCTGTAGGTTGTCTTTTCACTGTATTGTTTCCTTTGCTGTGCAAAAGCTTTTTAGTTTGATGTAATCCTACTTGTTTATTTTGCTTTAGTTGAATGGGCTTTTGATGTCCTAGCCAAGACCAATGCTAAGAAGCTCTTTCCCTCTGTTCTCTTTTAGGAGTTTTATAGTTTCAGGTCTTGTTGTTGTTCAGTTGCCAAGTTGTATCTGACTCTTTGCAACTCCATGGGCTGCAGCATACCAGGCTTCCCTGACCCTCACCATCTCTCAAAGTTTGCCCAAGTTCATGTCCATTGAATTGGTGATGCCATCCAACCATCCCATCCTCTGTTCAGGTCTTACATTTAAGTCTTTAATCCACTTTGACTTTACTTTTGTGTGTGGTGCAATAGAAGGCTCTAATTTCATTCTTTTGCATGTAGATATCCATTTTCCCCAGCATCATTTTTTTTTAATTTATTTTATTGGAGGCAAATTACCTTACATGAATATATTGGTTGGTTTTGCCATACATTGACACGAATCCATTGGTTTACATATCTGTTTTTATGGCTGTGTGATACTGTTTTGATTACTGTAACATGTAATATATTATGAAATCAGGAGTTGTGTTGCATCCAGCTTTGATCCCCTTGCTCATAATTGTTTGGGCTATGTGTAGTCTTTGGTGGTTCCATTTGAATTTTAGGATTGTTTATTTCTATCTCTGTAAAATTTGCTATTAGGATTTTGATAGTGATTGCATTGATTATATGGACATTTTAGTCCATGAACACGAGATATTGTTCCATTTTTTTGTATCTGCTCTAATTTCTGTCATCAAGCCATTTGTCTGTACAAGCCATTTGCCTCCTTGATTAAGTGTACTCCTAACTATTTTATTATTTTTTGATTATAAAAGTAATACAGGTTTGTTGCTGAAACTTAGGGAAATATAGCAAAAAAAGTTGTAAAAAGGAAAAATCACTAATGATTACTAGCGAGATCCCATTAAAATAATAATCATTTTCAATGTTTGGAAAGAAACATAGTTCTTTTATATGCTCTTCTAACCACCCCCACCCTCCTAACAAAGCAGTCCCCCTTTATGTTCTGGAGTGCTGTGCTGTGCTGTGTTTAGTTGCTCAGTCATGTCCAACTCTTTGTGACCCCATAGACTATAGCAGCCAGGCTCATCTGTCCGTGGGGATTCTCCATGCAAGAATACTGGAGTGGGTTGCCATGCCCTCCTCCAAGGGATCTTCCCAACCCAGGGATTGAACCCAGGTCTCCTGCATTGCAGGCAGATTCTTTACCATCTGAGCCAACAGGGAAGCCCAAGAATACTGGAGTGGGTAGCCTATCCATTCTCCAAGGGATCTTCCTAACCCAGGAATTTAACTGAGGTCTCCTGCTTTGCAGGCGGATTCTTTATCAGTTGAGATACCAGGGAAGCCCATGTGCCAGAGGACTAACCTGTAATATTTCTTCAAGATACTTACTGAAATCTGTAGTTGTCTATGTATTTGTGTATTTGTATGTCAAATACATGTGCAGCAGCAGTATCAATGCCGCAGATCAAGTTTATGGCTGAGTAGTATTCCATTGTACATATATACCATATCTTCTTTATCCATTCATCTGTCTATAGACACTTAGGTTGCTTCCATGTCTTGGCTATTTTAAATAGTGCTGCTGTGAACATTAGAGGTGCATGTATCTTTTAAATGAGAGTTTTTGTCTTTTCCAGATATATGCCCAGGAATGGGATTACTGGATTGAATGGCAACTTTAGTTTTTTTAAGGAAATCTCCATATTGTTCTCCACAGTGGGGGCACCAATTTACATTCCCAGTGATAGTGTAGGAAGGTTCCTTTTCCTCCACACCCTTTGCAGCATTTATTATTTGTAGACTTTTTGATGGTGCTTCCCAGTGGCTCAGTGGGAAAGAATCCGCCTGCCAAGAAGAGATGCAGGTTTGATCCCTGGGTCAGGAAGATCCCCTGGTGAAGGAAATGGCAACCCACTGCAGTATTCTCGCCTGGGAAATCCCATGGACAGAGGAACCTTGTGGGCTACGTTCCTGGAGATCTCAAAGAGTTGGACAAGACTTAGTTACTAAACAACAACAATAGCAACAGACTTTTTGATAATGGCCATTCTGACCAGCATGAGGTGGTGTCTCATTCTAAACTGACTTGCATTTTTTCTAATAATGAGCAGTGTTGGGCATCTTTTCATGTGCCTGTTGGCCATCTGTATGTTTTCTTTGGAGAAATGCTCTGGCAATGTGGGTTCTTTTGTGGGTCAATATAAATTTTAGGATTATTTGTTCTAGTTCTGTAAAAAAAAAAATGTCATGGGTATTTCGATAGAGATTGCATCAAATCTGTTGATTTCTTTGTGTAGTATGGACAAACTAAGAATATTGAGTCTTCCAATTCAAGGACATGAGATATCTTTCCATTTCTTTGAATTACCTTCAATTTCCTTCATCAATGTTTTCAGTCTTTCACCTCCTTGGTTAAATTTATTCCTAGGTATTTTACTGATATTTTATTTTTTGATGCTTTTTTTTTTTTTTCAAATCAACCATCTTCTTGAGGCAATTGTAAATGGGATTTTTTGGTTTGTTTGTTTTCTCTGTCTGCTATTTCACTATTAGTGTATAGAAATGCAACAGAGGGCCTTCCCTGGCAGTACACTGGTTTAGACCTTGCACTTCCAATGCAGGGGACACAGGTTTGACCGTTGTTAAGGAACTAGGATATCACATAGTGCTGGGCATGGCAAAAAACATGTATCAGATTTCTGAATATTAATCTTGTATCCTGCACTCTTTGCTGAATTTGTTAGTTCTAATAGTTTTGGGGTGGAAACTTTAGGATTCTCTCTTTATTCTGTCCGAGTTTTTTTTCCTATTTATTTGTAAGCACTCTTTACATATTAAGGTTATTGATCCTTGTCTTTCACTTATATTACAGTTTTTCACCAAATTTATTACTTCTCATATTCTTATTTATGGTCTTGTTGAGATAAATAAATTTAAAACTTCAATGTAGTCAAAACTACCACTCTTTTCTTTTATAGCTTCTACCAGCTTATGCTTTAAGAATTATTCCTTCCCCCGGGATTAAATAGTCACCTTAATGCTGTGTAGCTTATTTCCCCCTAATGGTTAAATAGTTCACATTTAACTATTTATTTCATAGGATATTTATAATGGTGTAGAGGAGGAACAATAATTTTCCCTCTAGCCTTCTAGATTCTTGGCCAAGACTCTCCTGCAATAAAAAACAGATTAAAAGGAGAAAAGCAAGCGCTTTTAATTATGTATGTGCAGGTTTACATACAGGAGCCCTAGAAAGATATGAGTCTCAGAAAGGCAGCCAGGCACTTCAGGCTTATGTACAATCCTGGGCTAAGGAAAGGGACACTGGTCTGGGGCTTCAGAGGGGAAGAAGGCCACTCACAGGAAGGTGGGAAGAGTGAATAGAAATTTCCTTGCCATGTAGGAAAGTGTCTCAGATGAAAATAATGATCTCTAGTAATAGCTCCTCCATCCATGGGATTTTCTAGGCAAGAGTACTGGAAAATCCCATGGATGGAGGAGCCTGGTAGGCTGCAGTCCGTGGGGTCGCTAAGGGTCGGACACGACTGAGCGACTTCACTTTCACTTTTCACTTTCACACATTGGAGAAGGAAATGGCAACCCACTCCAGTGTTCTTGCCTGGAGAATCCCAGGGATGGGGGAGCCTGGTGGGCTTCCGTCTGTGGGGTCACACAGAGTCGGACACGACTGAAGTGACTTAGCAGCAGCAGCAGCAGTAATAGCTCTCTTCCTGGCTCAGACTCCTTTCTAATGTAAATGTCTCTTACAAAAGGGTAGCTGCTACTCTGCTTCCAGAACTTTTCATGTGTCTGCAGTTTCTAAAATAATCAGCTCAAAATAATCCTCAACAAAGAGTCACATTTTGGGGTGGCATATTCTTCTGCTCTTCAGTGGCATATAGTGCAGGATATTGATTCACTTTATTTTTCCCCACTTTTAAGCGATTCTGCCAACTCCATCCAAACTCCTTACTAGCTTAGATTTCAAATCCCTCTTGCTAAAATCCTAATTTATTCCTAATATTCTAAAAGTTTTACTTGTGAATTGCGAGTTTCTTTTAAAATTGTATTTTCCAGCTTGTAATTGCAGACATATGGGGTACTCTAAATCCTATACATTTGTTTTGTAACCACCTCATTGAATTCTTTTGAGTTCTTATAGTTGATTCTCCTGAATTTCTAAGTAGAGTATGGTAACATCTGAAAATATGACCATTTTGTCTCCTTTTACCCAGTATTACCTTCATTTTTCTTGCTTTGTTATTTGTATATCTATGAATAATTATACAGAATTGGTATTATACAGAACACAAAATTTACATACATGGCATATCTTCATTTAATATAGTGTGAACATTTCTTAATTGGTACCTTATTACTTTAAGAAAACCCTAAGTTTAATACTTGCATAAAATTTCTATTGTATAATATACAATATAATTTAAAAACTTTGAGAGGGCTTTTTTCAATTTATTTAACTTTTGAATTTGAAATAATTTCAGATGTACAAAAATGTGCAAAATAGTACAAAGGATTCTCATATTCCCTCCATCCAGTTTCCTCAAATGTTAGCATCTTACATAATCGTAGTAAAAGTATCAAAACCAGAAAATTAGCATTGATACAATATTATTAACCAATCTACAGATCTTATACAGATGCTTCAATTGTTACACTAATATTTTCCTTTTTTGGTGTGAACAAATGAACATGTGTGCATGCTCAGTCATGTCCAACTCTTTGCAACCCTATGAACTGTAGCCCACCAGGCTCCTCTGTCTACGGGATTCTCCAACTAAGAATACTGGAATGGGTTGCCATGCCCTCCTCCAGGGGATCTTCCTGACTCAAGGGTCGAACCCCCCCCTCTTGCATTGCAGAAGATTATTTATCACTGGATCATTGGGGTTTTTCTTTTTCAGTCTAGGATCCAATCCAAGATCACATATGGCATGAGGTTTTCATATCTCCCTTGTCTTCTATAATCTGGGATGGTCCTTTAATCTTTATTTTAACTGTTTCTGAAACTTTGAAGAGAACTATCCACTTCTTTTGTAGAATGTCGTTAAATTTGAGTTTGTCTGAGGTTTCCTTTATTAAACTCATATTTTGCATTTGGGGCAAGAATATGCAGAAGTGATACTGTGCCCTTTTAGGGTATCATATCAGGAGGTGGATGATGGTGATATGTCCCATGCTGATTATGTTAACTTTGATCATTGTTTGCTAGCTTTTTTTCACTGTAAAGTTACTTCTTTTCCCTTAGTAATTATAAGTATCTTGTGGTAAAATATTTTGAGACTATGTAAATATTCTGTTGCTCATCATACTTTCATGTACTAATTTTAGCATATGCTATTGATTCTTCTTGAAAACTGTGGTGTTTGCCAAATGGTGATTTTCTATTTTCATTATTCTGCCTATATTTATGAGTTGAAAGAGCTTTTCTTTCTACCTCATTTATTCATTCAATCAAGTATTAATTATTTTATACTTTGGGTTGTACTCCAATACTACTTTATTTTGTTGCTCAGATTGTTCCAACTTTAACCATTGACTACTGTTTCAGGTTGGCTCTTAAATTCCTTTGGCATGTCTTCACCCTTTTATTCCTTGAACAGTTGCTACTTTCTCATATATAAGATGTTTCAGGCACATCTTGTACATTTACTGCCCCAGTCCATTTCTCCAAGAAGAATGATATTCAGAAATCAAGATCTGGGTACTAGATGTGGTCATTGCCACTGGGGTCATTGCTTCTAGGTCCTCTCAGTAGACAGAGCTAGAAAGTTCACATGTGTATACACAGATACACACACACATATATATATATATATATACATTCAGATGTATATTGTATGTCCTGCTAAGGATATATCTTTATAATCACACTTTATTAAGAATGATCATTAAGAACTCATATGGATTTTAACATGCCCTCTTAATATCTATCAGAATGGTCATATGGCTTTGATTCTGATGTGATGAATACTAATCATAGAATTTTCTACTAAATATCTAAAATAAAACCTACCTGGTCCTAGGGATGAACCAGAGGGATGGGATGGGGAGGGAGGGGGAAGAGGGGTTCAAGATGGGGAACACATGTACACCCGGGGCAGATTCATGTCAATGTATGGCAAAACCAATACAATAATGTAAAGTAATTAACCTCCAATTAAAATAAATAAATTTTAAAAAATCATTATTTTTCAGGAATTGCTTTGCTGATATTTCTTTTAGAATTTATGCTTCTATATTCACAAATTAGATTTTTAGTTCTCATTTTTGGTGGTTTGTTAGGTTTGGATATAAAAGTTAAGGTGGTTGTATTAGTTTCCAATGGTTGCTCTAACAGGTTATCATAAACTGGGTGGCTTGAAATAACAGAAATTTATTGTCCCACAGTTCAGAAGGCTGGAAATCTGAAATGAAGTTGTAGATATGGTTGGTACCTTCTAGAGGTTCTACGGGGGAATTGGTTCCATGCCTCTCTCTGTTAGCTTCCGGGGGTTGTCAGCGATTCTTGGCATTTCTTGACTTGCAGATGCATCGCTCCACTCTCTGCCTTCATCTCCAGGTGGCTTTCCCCGTGTGTCTCTCTGTGTCCTCTTGTCTTCTCACAAGGACAGCCATTGCATTTAGGACTCACCCTAAATTCAGAATGGTTTCCTCTTGAAATCCTTAACTAATTATAACTGCAAAAACTATACTGCCAGATAAAATCACAGTCTGAGGTTCCAAGTGAACATGAATTGGGGTTGGTGTCGGGTGGGTGCAGCACTATTAACCCACTACAATGGCCCAGGAAAATTAAGGGGACAAAAACTTTTATTTTATTTTTTTTGCAAGTTGGAACCAGAGTTTCCTTGTAGTCATGGTAGCCTAAAAGCTAGGTGTGAGGTTCTTACACACAACATTTCTCACTTTAAATCACCTATGCTTGCATTTACCATAGTCTAATCTTTGGCATTCTTTTGTTGTTTAGACTATTTAGTGCCTCAACCATCTTCATAGCTTTTCCCTTGGTTAATTGTGTTTTCTCATATATAAATATATAAATCACATGTAATCATGTCATTCAAAAGTGTTTCTATTAATCAATGCAGCAGGGTATGTGTATGATATAGAGAGATAAGGTTATAAATATTGGCATCTGGCAATAAGCTGACATCTGGTGGGGAGTACCACCAGATACTTCTTATTAATTGATTTATCTTCATAATTGGTTTATGCATACTACATAAATACCACTTCTATTTTTATTAAAAAATTAACCATACATTTGTGATAGCTTTAATATGGATTAAACTCTAATCAGCTCACATCATATTAAAGAGCTGCCATTCTCACCATATGCCATAGAAAGGCGGCCTCAACTGTTAGTCCCACTAGTGTCCCCAGAGGGGTCATTCAAACTTGCATGATGAGTTGAATTTCAGTGGGCATATAAAGTCTTCTGCCAGACCTAGGGAGTAACCGAAGATGCCAAGAAGATCAAAGAGTGGGGGTCTGGCAGGATCTGCAAGGAGCCTGTGTGACAGATGGGGAGGTGGGAAGGAGATTCAGTGGGCCAAGGTCATTCCGTGCGGGAGGGGAGTGCAAGCCCCACCTTCTCTTGTCAAGACCACTTGAATGGCCGAAATCTTTTCTGCCCTCAGTTTGGTTTCGAACCAGCCTCATCTGCAACACCAGTGAGGCTTTCTTCACATCCCCACTCCCCATCAGAGCATCAGGTCCCAGTTTGTAGCCTTAGCTCTGAACTAGGAAATTCAGGAGAGAAACTTATGACATTTAGAGGCTCATCTGGCCATAGGGGTATTTAATCCAACCTCACCGAAGCCCTTCCAAACACAAGAGAACAAGTCAAGATTGAGAAACTGAGTCATATGCTTTCTTTGGACACCCCCATCTCCACTTTTTATATAAATACATGGTAAGTGCTCAATTCATGTTCAGTGAGATTTGCTTTATAGCTCTTGGCACAAAGCTGAGCATGCAGGAATAACTGGCCACCATTTTCTTGAACACCCTACTACCTACTGGTCACCTACCTGAGTTATCTCTCTTAATCCTCACAATGAAATCAGATGACACCAACCTCTGAAGTTGCTGTGAGCATTACAAGATGGAATCCATGTAAATCACTTACCATAGTGAGTAGCTATTAAGAGACTAATTTTATAGATGAGGAAATGGAAGACCAGAAAGGTTAACAACTTGTCCAAAGTCACACAGTTAGGAAATCATAGAATTCGAATGGTAGCATGACTTTATTAGGCTCAAAGCCCAGGTCCCCACTGTCCTATGCTAGAAGGAATTTAGTTAACTGCTATGAAATAAAGAGCCTCTTTAAAGGCTGTCCATCCAGGAGTGCACTGAACTGGATATCTGGCTGCACAATTTTGCTAGTGAATTTAGTACTTACTTAAAACCACTAAAAGTTATTATGGTAAAGTTTCACAGTTTCTGGAGAAAAGGCGATTTCATTTTGGCACAGAGGGAGAAGTAGGGGAGAGGCAAAGAGATGGAGGAGAAGAGAAGCAGAAGCCTGCACTGGCTTGCCGCATGCCTGTTTTTCAAATTAGACATTCTTCCATCAGAGTAGTTTGGTGTGTCCATCTAGGCAGATTTCCATTGCTTGGAAAAGACACAAAAGCTTTTGTTCATCATGAAAAAATTTTCTCCTTCCCACCTACAGTAATTGCCAAAAATGAGCTCTGTTACAGTCATTGGAAAGAAGAATGATGGCCTGTCCCTGCCTAATGCCACGTCTTAGAATCAGGACCAGCTTGAGACACTGCAAAAGCAGCAGTCTCCTGTGTGGGTCAACAGTGATGTGGTTTTAGTTGCCTTTTAGGTCACTTCTTTCCAGGGAAGGTCCAGGATGCTTCAGCCACTATAAAGAATTGTGTGCTTTTAAAAAGGGACACACACTCCCTTGTTTTTTGGATGCAAAATCTGAACCCTAGAGAGAAGGGAGGATTTGGTCCATGTTATGCAGTAAGGGTGGCAGAAACCAGGGCTTCAACCTGGATCTTCTCACTTCAGTGGGGAAATTGAACTTAATCCAGCCTTACTGAGGAATGCTGAAGGAGACAACTAGTTATATCTGGTAGATTAACTGTCAGGGGAAACTGGTAAAGAATTGTGAAGAACAAATGTCAAAGGTAGCCTGATAATCATGAAAAACTATATCAGAGAAACTACTGTTGAGGTAACTCTGAGGTAAAGTGAGTATGTGTTGCTTACTAAAAGTAGGGTGGTGAATAGTGACTATAGCTTTACTTCCATGTCAACAAATCTGAACATCCACTGTAATTTGGAGCTGCTTGCTAGCTCCCTGCATGAGTTCAAGGGTTTTGCTGTGCTCAACCATTACGATCAGCTCAGTGTACACTGAGGAATCGGTGTCTTTGGGTCTTGACTTTTTTCTTTTCTTTTCCTCCAACACTGCCAGGCCAGCAAACTGCACTGCAGAGGTCCTTTTCACTTCTTGCCTGTTTGCTATTAAGGACCAAGAGGTTTTTTGGAGGTAGTGAGGGAGTAGTCCTATTGGCAGAAATAAACACAAACTCATCTTCCCCCATTTCCCTGAGCTCTGCCGTTCTCTCTGTCTAGTTGTCTGTGAATTGGAAATAATATAGCTATTGATCAAGGTGCCTGCCATCCCTGGCTGGGTTACTGGACCACCTTCCCCCACACAAGGATTTTTGGAGGTCGGAACAACGATGTATGGGCACCAATGTATGCATGGTAGGCTGAAAAATGGCTCCTTGAGACATCGGGCCCTAACTGCAGGAACCTGGAAATGTTACCTTATTTGAAGACAGGGTCTGTGCAGATGTGATGGAGTTATGGATCTTGAGATGAAGACATTATCCTGGATTACCTGAATGGCTCTAAATGTAGTCCCATGTATCTTTATCAAAGACTTGAAAAACCTAAAGGAAAGTAGTGTGAACAAATCGGGTAGGGAATACTGGCCAGAGGACCAGTATTTGCAGGGGAAGATCATGGTTTCAGCTTAGGAGAAGACTTATGGAGCTTGAGATGCCTATTAGAGGTCCAGGTAGAGGTGGTGGGTAGGGAACTGGATCTTGGGCAGAGGTCCATCTGTGTGCCATTGAAAGGGTTAGGCACTGATGAAATCACCCTGGGGAGGAAGTGTAGACTGAGGAAAGAGAGCTCAGAAGCAGCCTCTGGAGTACTCCAATACGGCTTAGGAAAGCAAAAAAAAAAAAAAATTGCTTTAAAAAATGCTAAAAATAATAGCAGCTAATCTTTATTAAGGACTTCCCTGATGGCTCAGATGGTAAAGAATCTGCCTGCAATGCAGGAGACCTGGGTTCAATCCCTGGGTTGGTAAGATCCCTTGGAGAAAGGAAAGGCTACCCACTCCAGTATTCTGGCCTGGAGAAATCCATGGACAGAGAAGCCTAGCGGGCTATTAAAAATTAATTTTTACAGAGTCCTGTTGTGAAGGTTTTACTTGTTTTTTGTTTAATTAATTAATTTATTTGTTTCTGTTGTTCTTAGTTGAGGCGTGTGGCATCCTTTTAGTTGCAGCCTGTGAACTCTTGGTTGCAGCATGTGGGATCTAGTTCCCCAACCAGGGATGGAACCCAGGCCTCCTGCATTGGGAGTGCAGAGTCTTAGCCACTGGATCAACAGGGAAGTCCCATGGTTTTTGACTGCTGAAAACTTTCAAGCCTCATTCATTTTTTTTTCCCTTTGGCCTGGTATCTGAGCAAGTCTGGTGCTCCGTCCTGGTGTGCATGTGTTTTAAGTCACTTCAGTCATGTCCAACTCTTTGCGACCCCATGGACTGTCGCCTGCCAGGCTCTTCTGTCCATGGGATTCTTCAGGCAAGAATACTGGAGTGGGTTGCCATGCCCTTCTCCAGGACTGTCCAGGCACCACTGGGAATTTCAAACCATGAAGGGCCCAGCCCCCCCGCCCACAAATACCCACTGCAGCTCCATCCCCTCACCACAATAAATACCTGAAGCCATCCACCACCACCTCACTGCTATTTTGCCCTAAACTGAACCTCAACTCTTCACCTTGGGGAATCCAGTAAGGAAATTGTGGTACCACTACTGAAAGATGCAGGGATGGATGTTTAATCTTCTCCTGTAAATGATAATCTGGCTTGCAATAGAACCTTAACATATTACCATTGACCAAGATAATCCATTTCCACCCTGCTTATCCAGTGCAGTCTCCAATCCCTCCTCCTTTCCTCTTCCTTGTTTTTGCTGCTCCTTAGACCGCCTAAGCTCATTTTTGCCTTTCCATTTGTATCATCTGTTCCCTCTGCCTGAAATGCTTCTCCCTCTGGCCCTGTCTTTGTGTGGCTTCCTCCTTCTCTTCATTCATCTCTCAGCTCAAAGTTTATCTGTTGACAGATGCTTTCTCTGGCCACCCTAACTTCAGTGCTATTTCATCTTTATAGTCACTTTGTTACTCTGTCTTCCAAGTCATTTTCATTATTTGATGATATTTCTATTATGCCTATGTGCTTACTTCTGATTATCCTTCTTCCTTGATAGAATGTAAATCCCACTGGATTTTGGACATGTACACACTGCTATATTTAAAATGGAAAACCCCAATCACAGGAAACTAACCAACCTGATCACATGGATCACAGCCTTGTCTAACTCAATGAAACTATGAGCCATGCCGTGTAAGGCCACCCAAGACAGACAGGTCATCATGGAGAGTTCCGAAAAAACGTGGTCCACTGGAGAAGGCAATAGCAAACTACTTCAGTATTCTTGCCTTGAGAACCCCATGAACAGTATTAAAAGGCAAAAAGATATGACACTGAACAGCAACAACAATCCATTCTCACCCAAACCCCTCTCCCATCCAAGCTGCTACATAACATTGAGCAGAGTTCCCAGTGCTATACAATAGGTCCACGTTCAGTTCAGTCGCTCAGTTGTGTCCGACTCTTTTCGACCCCATGTACTCCAGCATGCCAGACTTCCCTGTCCTTCACCATCTCCTGGAGCTTGCTCAAACTCATGTCCATTGAGTCCATGATGCCTTCCATCATCTCATCTTTTGTCATCCTTCTCTTCCATCTTGTCCATCGTTCATCTCGTCCTCTTCTCCTGCCTTCAATCTTTCCCAGCATCAGTGCCTTTTCCAGTAAGTCAGCACTTCTCATCATGTGGCCAAAGTATCAGAGCTTCAGCTTCAACAGCAGTCCTTCTAATGAATATTCAGGGTTGATTTCCTTTAGGATTGACTGGTTTGATCAGTCCCTTTGCTGTGCACCTGAAACTATCACAACATTGTTAATTGGTTATACCCCAATGCAAAATAAAATGTTTTAAAAAAAGTAAATCCCACTGGATCAGGGACCATGTTTGTTTCATTCATCACAATAGTCCCAACATCCAACATAGGGCTTTGAACACAGTAGAACCTTAAGAAGTGTTTCTTAAATTAATAAGGAATTTAAAAACTGCAGATTTACTGAAATTAATTTTCTGTTATCATATGACATCACATTTTTGGACACAGAGCAATGGAAGGGAAGATGAGTGGCGAACAGAACCCCAAACAGAGAAATATAGTAGGAAGTTGGGAGCTTGATGATAATTATTCTGTGAAATAACAGTATTAGAATGTCCAGGAATCCATGAAGAACAGAAATCAGTGTTGTGAATGGGACCTAAGGCAGCCATTCTCTGACGTGCTGTGGTCCAACACATTCTGTCTGTCATCATTTTCACACACTCATGTTCAGTCCTATCTCCATCTCAATTTCCGTCATATTGCTGCATCTAATAGGGAGCTAACTGAGGCCTTGGCAGCTATATATTTCTTTGTTCCTGAAAGCCCCCGAATTACTGTGCATGGGACTATTCCAATTCCTCTGAGTCTTCAAAATCTCTCTGTGCCAGTCTATACCATGCTGCTGGGTGTCAGCAAGCCCAGAAATCTTGGTCACCATCCTTCTCTTGGAGGCATCTGTCTTCTGGAAGCTTCTACCACAAGAGAATTCTAGTGTCTATGGAAATCTCTGAAATGGTTACTGGGGCATGGCTCAAAGGCTCCAGCCAAGCTGAGAAAGGCAACCTAAGAAGATATGTGACAGATGACAGATTGCTGCTGCTGAGTTGGTCCTGGGTTCTGGGCCAGCCCTTGGTGCTGAGTGAATGAGTATCAGGTGTCCCCATCTGCACCAAAGGAATGGCAACACATATGCACACTCATCTATGGACTGTCCAGAGCTGAATGTCCGCCTGCATCGGGCTACCTTCCCATCAGCTGCTTGCTCAGGCATGAATAAACAAAGTGGCTGGCTCTGCTCAAAGCAGACAGTTCACAGCGAAGGTGGGAGAGTGCTGGGCTCTCTGTACTGAAAGGGATTTCAAGCTACCTACAGAACAGCTACCACACAGTGTCTTGGTGTTCACCATCCATTTAAAGGGACATTTATTTTTTCATTCTGTGTTTATTACATTCACAACTTTTAAACACATTGTTTTATTACCTATTGTGGCCTAGTTATGAGCATATATTTTTATTCTTTTTATATTGCTGCATAGGCACTTTTTATTACACATAATTTGAAAGCCTATCATTGTGAAGGCTGTGTGATATTCTATCTATTCATAGAACTGTGGTTTCAACCAAGGGAAATATTGTCCCCTAGGGAATATCTGGCAATATCTGGAGATATTATTTTAATTGAAGTATAACTGACACTTAACATTATATTAGTTTTGGTATATAATATAATGATTCAATATTTGTATACACTGCAAAGTGATTACCACAATTAGTATTGTGACCAGCCGTCACCACACAAAGTTATGGCGTTTTTTTATTTTCTCTTTCCTTGTGAGGAGGACTTTTAAGATTTAATATCTTAGCAACTTTCAAACATGTAAAACAGCATTATTAACTATAGCCACTATGCTGTAAATGACATCCCCATGACATCTATTTTATAACAAAGTTGGTACTTAAAACATCATTTATTCATTTTGAAAATTTTATAAATTTAAAATATTTAAAAAACATTTTGGTTGCACTGCAAAGCGTGTGAGATATTAGTTCCCAGATCAGGGATTGAACTTGTGCCTCTTGTAGTGAAAGCATGGACCACCAGGGAAGTCCCAGAAGTTTGTGTCTTTTGAAAAAGGTGAAGGGGGTCAGTTATAAAATAAAAAGGTATAACTTTTGGATGCAAACAGTGAGCAGAGCCTGGGGCCAGGAAACCCTTACTCCAGAATAGCTTTCCCACTATACTAGCGAGAGTGTCTGGGAGCCTCCTGGACAGCCCTGTTAAACCACAGGTCTACAGATGAGGTTGGTGGGAGGCAGGTTGAAATCTGAGAGGGGAAGAGAAGGCAGGCAAGCGGAGGTGTATAGTACCCATTGTTGCTAAGGCCCAGATTGAATCATTCCCTTTGAGGTTGCTGTCCCTCTTTGCCTTGATGGAAATGAATTGTTATGGTCATCCTATTGGCACAAGCTCCACATTTCCATTTTCAGGGTTGAATAGTAACACCATGATGGTGTGATCACTCACCTAGAGCCAGACATTCTGGAATGAGAAGTCAAGTAGGCATCACTATGAACAAAGTTAGTGGAGGTTATAGAATTCCAGTTGAACTATTTCAAATCCTAAAAAACAGTGCTGTTGAAGTGCTGCACTCGATATGCCAGCAAATTTGGAAAACTCAGCAGTGGCTACGGGACTGGAAAGGATCAGTTTTCATTCCAATCCCAAAGAAAGGCAATGCCAAAGAATGTTCAAACTACCACATAATTGCACTCATCTCACACACTAGCAAAGTAATGTTCAAAATTCTCCAAGCCAGGCTTCAACAGTACATGAACCATGAAATTCCAGATGTTCAAGCTGAATATAGAAAAGGCAGAGGAACCAGAGATCAAATTGTCAACATCCATTGGATCATCAAAAAAGCAAGAGAGCTCCAGAAAAAATATCTGCTTCTGCTTTATTGACTATGCCAAAGCCTTTGACTGTGTGGATCACCACAAACTGTGGAAAATTCATAAAGAGATGGGAATACCAGACCACCTGACCTGCCTCCTGAGAAATCTGTATGCATGTCAAGAAACAACAGTTAGAATGGACCTGAAACAACAGACTGGTTCCAAATCAGGAATGGAGTAAATCAAGGCTGTATATTGTCACCTTGCTTATTTAAACTATATGCAGAGTGAAGTGAAGTGAAAGTGAAGTCGCTCAGTTGTGTCCGACTCTTTGCGACCCCATGGACTGTAGCCTACCATGCTCTTCCATCCGTGGGATTCTCCAGGCAAGAGTACTGGAGTGGGTTGCCGTTTCTTTCTCCAGGAGAGTACATTAGCAGAGTACATCATGCTAAATGCCAGGCTGGATGAAGCACAAGCTGGAATCAAGTTTGCCGGGAGAAATATCAATAGCCTCAGATATACAGATGATACCACCCTTATGGCAGAAAACAAAGAAGAACTAAAGAGCCTCTTGATGAAAGTGAAAGAAGAGAGTAAAAATGTTGGCTTAAAACTCAACATTTAGTAAACTAAGATCATGACCTCTGGTCTCATCACTTCATGGCAAGTAGGTGGGGAAACAATGGAAACAGTGAGAGACTTTATTCCAAAGGCTCCAAAATCAGTGCAGATGGTGACTGTAGCCATGAAATTAAAAGACACTTGCTCCTTGGAAGAAAAGCTATGACAAACCTAGACAGCTTATTAAAAAACAGAGACATTGCTAACAAAGGTCAATCTAGTCAAAGTTATGGTTTTTCCAGTGGTCATGTATGAATGTGAAAGTTGGACCATAAAGAAGAGTGAGCACCAAAGAACTGATGCTTTTGAACTGTGGTGTTGGAGAAGACGCTTGAGAGTCCCCTGGACTGCAAGGAGATCAAACCAGTCAATCCTAAAGGAAATCAGTCCTGAATATTCATTGGAAAGACTGATGCTGAAGCTGAAGCTCCAATATTTTGGCCACCTGGTGCAAAGAACTGACTCCTTAGAGAAGACTCTGATGCTGGGAAAGATAGAAGGCAGGGGGAGAAGAGGACAACAGAGGATGAGGTGGGAGGATGGCATCACCGACTCAATGGACATGAGTTTGAGTAAACTCTGGGAGTTGGTGATGGACAGGGACACCTGGCATGCTGCAGTCCATAGGGTCACAAAGAGTCAGAAACTGCTGAGTGACTGAAATGACTGACTGACTGACTGAGGGGCCCCATGGAGGAGCAAGACCGCCAGTGGGCACATTTCTTGGACCACTGACCATCAGTCTTCCCCTGCCTTTTTCCCCTTGAGGGTTTGGCAGACTTGGTATCACACTGTGACCTATGTAATAAGAGCCCCACACTGGTCCCTGAGCTTCAGATGGCCTCACTTTGAAGAGGAGACATTGGGATCAAAGGGATGTGACCAAACAGAGCAGGTGGCCACCTTCTAGATTACACAGTAGATAGATACCTGGGAAGTGGGAATTACTTGCCTAAATGGCCACGAGCCCATCTCCAGAGCCTTCACATTCTCCTTTTTGGTGTCTGTCTCCCCAGGGATACACATGTCATTTATGTGTGTATCAGTGTGCCTGAGTGGTGGCCAGGAGGTAGCCTTTGGCTATTCGGGGTGAATGGGGATAGAATTTAGAAGCATGAGCTAGTAAGTGCCCATTAGCATGTGTGCAAACCTTCCAGTGAGGAGTGAGCCAAAGTGAGAAGGGAAGGGGCTAGGTAGTGGGTCAGTTGCTAGAGGCTGGTATTCTACATTGAGGTGTAGAACTTTGAGTCAGAGAATTTAACATTTGAACCTGGCTTTCCAGGTTGTCTTGAGGGTGTTTGTTGAGGTAGAAGGATGGGACATTTAGTTATTGCAAAGCTTTCAGAAGGAAGCATAGGAGAAAATCTTCATGACCTCCAGTTAGGCAAAGATTGCTTAGATATGATTTTTTAAAAAGCAAGCACAATCTGTAAAAGACAAAATTTACAATTTGGACTTTATCGAAACTAAAAACTTATGCACTTTAGAAAACATTATTTAAAAAAAAGGAAAGATAGCTTACAGAATTGGAGACAATTTTGGCCGATATTATGTCTGATAAGGAACTTGTACCCAAAATACCAACAGGACTCTTACAATTCCATAATAATAAGACAAACCAATTGATTCAATCAAAAATTCAATGTAGAACATTTATGAATGAATAAAGAGTCGGACTCGACTGAGTGACTAACACTACTGCTAACAGTAAGCACATGAGAAGGTATTCAACATCATTAGTCATTACGGGAAAGTAAATCAAAACATAAAGATATATACTTCATACACACTAGGATGGCTATAATTTTTTTTTTAACGGAAAATAACATGTTGATGAGGATGTGGAGAAAATGGAACCTCCATACACTGTTGGTGGGAATGTAAAGTGGTCCAGCCACTTTGGAAAACAGTGTGGCAGTTTCTCAAAAGGTTAAAAATAGACCCAGCAATTCCACTCCTAAAGTATATGCCTAAAAGAATTGAAAATAAACAAAAAACTTGTATGCAAACATTCACAACAGCATTATTCATAATATATGACAAGTGAAAGCAACCTAAATATCCATCAACTGATGATGGATAAACAAAAGGTTGTATAGCCATACAACTGGATATTATTCCTCCATAAAAAAGAGTGAAATACCAGTGTGTGCTCTGACATGGATGAACCTTGAAAGCATGATGCTAGGTGAAAAGCCAGTAACAAAATGCTACATATTGCATGATTTCACTTATATGAAATATCCAGAACAGGAAAATCCATGGAGACAGAAAGTAGATTGCTGCTGCTGCTGCTAAGTCACTTCAGTCGTGTCCGACTCTGTGTGACCCCATAGACGGCAGCCCATCAGGCTCCCCCATCCCTGGGATTCTCCAGGAAAGAACACTGGAGTGGGTTGCCATTTCCTTCTCCAATGTGTGAAAGTGAAAAGTGAAAGTGAAGTCGCTCAGTCGTGTCCGACTCTTAGCGACCCCACAGACTGCAGCCTACCAGGCTCCTCTATCCATGGGATTTTCCAGGCAAGAGTACTGGAGTGGCTTGCCATTGCCTTCTCTGGAAAGTAGATTAGTGATTGTTTAAGTTTAGGGGAAGGTTGGGATAAGTAGTGACCGACCAGGCTGGAGAGCTCTCTTTGCAGTGGAAGAGATGTTCTAACACTGGAGAGTGGTGATGGTTGCAAAAATATAAATTTGCTAAAAATCATTGAATTGTGCATTTAAAATGGAGGATTTTATAGTATTTAAATTGCATTTCAATGAAGTTGTAAAAAAAAAAAACCTTGAAACTATAGGCCTGCCTAGAATGCGGTAAAATTGAGGAACAGAGGCCTTGCTGCCCAGCAGTTCACAACTTAGAATCTCTAAATCTAAAGCTAATCTCATTTTTTTGTTTGTTTGTTTTCTGTGAGTTGCTAATGATAATCTAGATTTCTTCCCAAACTGTGTGAAATAAACTTGGAACAGCTTCTGATGGTAGAAGTTTTTACTTATAAAAAACTAATAAACCACACTTGGCCCACCTCTTTGCATCATTATAAACCACAAAAGCCCTACAAACAGACAGCTGAACTTCCGCCTGTAATGTGTGTAAGTGATGAGGTATGAGGCCTTGGTATGACAACAGTATTTTTAAAGTTTTGCATTTGTTTTCTTGCTTGTAGTATTCAGGATATGGAGCTGGCAATGGGGGCGTTTTATGTATGTGATAAATCTCCATCTATACTGCCCCTCCAGAATGTTTATTTCTTGCCATCACCCGGACAGTCTAAGCAATCTATGTTGTATGTGCGTGTGCTAAGTTGCTTCAGTCGTGTCTGACTCTTTGCCACCCTATGGACCTTAACCCATAAGGCTCCTCTATCCAAGGGATTCTCCAGGCAAGAATAATGAAATGGGTTGCCATGCCCTCCTCCAGGGGTTTTTCCTGACCCAGGGATTGAACCTATGTTTCTTTACATCTCCTGCATTGTCAGGCTGGTTCTTTACCATTAGTGCCACTTGGGAAGCCCAAGCAATCTATAGCATGATTGTATTCAGCCATGAAGTTCTCAACAACACTTTAATGCAGAACTTCCGAATGGTTAATGTAGTCATTGGTGTTTAGTAGCTCAGCCGTGTCTGACTGCAGCATGCCAGGCTTCCCTGTCCTTCATCTCCTGGAGTTTGTGCAAACTCATGTCCATTGAGTCGATGATGCCATCCAACCATCTCATCCTCCATCACCCCCTTTTCCCCCTACCCTCAATATTTCCCAACATCAGTGTCTTTTCCAATGAGTTGGCTGCTTGCATTAGCTGCACAGTATAGTAGAAATTTGTGGATATGGTAGAGGGTTGGAGAGAAGCTATTTTTTAAACAAAGACAAATAACAGAATGTCTGCATACTTCTGCTAAGACACCCTATTTTCTTTTCTTCTCTAAGAGTTTTTAATTAATTCCACCAGAAAGAGCAGTTGAAAAATTAGAGTTGGACTGAACCAAAATACTCCAGGAAGGGGTGTTGGGATGGGGAGGAAAGGCTCTCCTCTGAGAGCAACCTTTGGGGAGGCCGAGCAAGGATGCCAAGCCTTTCTGTTGCTAAAGCGGGGGAGTGTGGTGGCACTTGTCCTGCTGTTTAAAAGTAAAAGTGCCTTGTACCAAATAAAAGGCTCAAACCTTTAGGAAGAAAAAATTCAGAGAGAGAAAAAATTAGTCCAAATCTTAAAAAGAATGTTAAGGAGTCTTTTCTTAAGGACTTGATCAGGTTTTTATAGAGCAGCAGTGCTGTATAATACAGGAATCACTAGTCAAGTATAGTTATATAAATCTGAATTGTTATTGTTATTGTTCAGTCACTCAGTCATGTCTGACTCTTTGCGACACCATGGACTGCAGCACGCCAGGCTTCCCTGTCCTTCACCATCTCCTGGAGCTTGCTGAAGCTCTTGTCCATTGAGTCAGAGATGCCATCCAACCATCACATCCTCTGTCACCCCCTTCTCCTCCCACCCTCAATCTTTCCCAGCATCAGGGTCTTTCCTAATGAGTTGGCTGTTCGCATCAGGTGGCCAAAGTACTGCAGCTTCAGCTTCAGCATCAGTCCTTCTAATGAATATTCAGGATTGATTTACTGTAGGATTGACTGGTTTGATCTCCTTGCAAATTTGAATTAATTAAATTAAAATCTCACATCTTCAGTCTTGCCACATTTCAAGTGCTCAATGGCCACATGTAGCTAGAGGCTGCCATAATTGACAGTGTAGATATAGACCATTTTCATCTTTACAGAAAGTTCTTTGAAACAGGGCTATTAATCAAAGATAATAAGAAAAAATATTGTGTCTGGCCCCGCCTCTTGATCCTATAGACAGGGAAACGTATCTGTTGAGGAAATAGGATTTTATGAGATTAAATCTAGGCCAATAGACATTGTGGACGTGCATGTAGCTCCTGGCACTTGCCCAGATCGAATCCTTATGCTCAGGCTCTTATCCTAGAGTTCTCAAATGTCACTGTTCCTTAGAATCATCTGGAGAGATTTTCACAGAGACTGAGACAGAACAGTGTTTGAGTGTCTCCTGTGGAGGTACAGGTCAGTCCTAGACTGTTTCAGGGGCAGGGACTCTGGGTGCAGTAGACCTGGGTATAGCATAAGCCCTCTTGAAGGAGGTTGCCATTACCCCCACCATTCATTTCAATCTCTCAGCTGTGTCTAACTCTTTGCGACCCCGTGGACTGCAGCACACCAGGCCTCCCTGTCTATCACCAGCTCCTGGAGTTTACTCAAATTCATGTCCATTGAGTCGGTGATGCCATCTAACCATTTCATCCTCTGTCATCCCCTTCTACTCCTGCCTTCAATCTTTCCCAGCATCAAGGTCTTTTCAAATAAGTCAGTTCTTCGCATCAGGTGGCCAAAGTATTGGAGTTTCAGCTTCAACATCAGTCCTTTCAATGACTATTCAGGACTGATTTCCTTTAGGATGGACTGGTTGGATCTACTTGCAGTCCAAGGGACTCTCGAGAGTCTTCTCCAACACCACAGTTCAAAAGTATCAATTCTTCAGTACTCTGCTTTCTTTGTAGTCCAACTCTCACATCCATACATGACCACTGGAAAAACCATAGCCTTGACTAGACAGTGTTGACAAAGTAATGTCTCTGCTTTTTAATATGCTGTCTAGGTTGGTCATAACTCTTCTTCCAAGGAGTAAGCGTCTTTTAATTTCATGGCTACAGTCACCATCTGCAAGGTGAGAATACACAGCCTTGATGTACTCCTTCCCCTATTTGGAACCAGTCTGTTGTTCCATGTCCAGTACTAACTGTTGCTTCTTGACCTGCATGTAGATTTCTCAGGAGGTAGGTCAGGTCATCTAGTATTCCCATCTCCTTAAGAATTTTCCAGTTTGTTGTGTCATCTGAGTTAAATTCACCCATTCCAGTCCATTTTAGTACTCCACCATAGAGCCGCCAGAACTTACACAGGACTAGGGAAACAGACTCTTGGAGGGCACAAACAAAACCTTGTGTGCACCAGGACCCATGAGAAAGGAGCAGTGACCCTACAAAAGACTGTCCTGGACTTGCCCGTGAATGTCCAGGAGTCTCTGGTGGAGGCGTGAGTCGATGGTGCCTGCTGCAGGGTTGGGGGCACTGAGTGCAGCAAGACTACATGTGCCCTTTTGAAGGAGGTCACCACTATCTTCATTACCACCACCATAGTTTGACCTCAGGTCAAATAACAGGGAGGGAACACAGCCCCGGCCATCAACAGAAAATTGGATTAAAGATTTAGTGAGCGTGGCCCATCCATCAGAACAAGACCCAGATTCCCCCTCAATCAGTCTCTCCCATCAGAAAACTTCCATTAGCTGCTTATCCTTCTCCATCAGACAGAATGAAAACCTCAATCACAGAAAACCAAACAATCTGATCACATGGACCACAGCCTTGTCTAACTCCATGAAACTATGACCTATGCCATGTAGGGTCACCCAAGAGGGATGGGTCATGGTGGAGAGTTCTGCCAAAACAAGGTCCTCTGGAGAAAGGAATGGCAAACCACTTCAGTATTCTTGCCTTGAGAACCCCATGAACAGTATGAAAAGGCAAAAAGATAGGACACAGAAAGATGAACTCCCCAGGTTGGTAGGTGCCCAATGTGCTACTGGAGATCAGTGGAGAAATGAATCCAGAAAGAATGAAGAGACAGAGCCAAAGCAAAAACAACACCCATTGTGGATGTGACTGTTGATGGAAGGAAAGTCTGATGCTGTAAAAGAACAATATTTCATAGGAACCTGGACTGTTAAATCCATGAATAAAGGCAAATTGGAAGTGGTCAAACAGGAGATGGCAAGAGTGAACATTGACATTTTAGGAATCAGCAAACTAAAATGGACTGGAATGGGTGGATTTAACTCAGACGACCATTATATCTACTACTATGGGTAAGAATCTCTTGGAAGAAATGGAGTAGCCATCATAGCCAACAGAAGAGTCCAAAGTGCAGTACTTGGATGCAATCTCAAAAAGGACAGATGATCTCTGTTCGTTTTCAAGGCAAACCATTCAATATCACAGTAATCCAAGTCTATGCCCCAACCAGTAATGATGAAGTAGCTGAAGTTGAAGGGTTCTGTGAAGACCTACAAGACCTTCTAGAACTAACACCCAAAAAAGATATCCTTTTCCTTATAGGGGACTGGAATGCACAAGTAGGAAGTCAAGAAACACCTGGAGTAACAGGCAAATTTGACCTTGGATTATGGAATGAAGCAGGGCAAAGGTTAATAGAGTTTTGCCAAGAGAACACACTGGTCATAGCAAACACCCTCCTCCAACAACACAAGAGAAGACTCTACACATGGACATCACCAGATGGTCAATACCGAAATCAGATTGAGTATATTCTTTGCAGCCAAAGATGGAGAAGCTCTATACAGTTAGCAAAATAAAGACCGGGTGCTGACTGTGGCTCAGATCATGAACCCCTTATTGCCAAATTCAGACTGAAATTGAAGAAAGTAGGGAAAACCACTAGACCATTCAGGTATGACCTGAATCAAATCCCTTAGGCTTATACAGTGGAAGTGAGAAATAGATTCAAGGGATTAGATCTGATAGATTCAAGGGATTAGAGTGCCTGATGGACTATGGTCAGAGGTTCGTTGCACTGTACAGGAGACAGGGAGCAAGACAATCCTGAAGAAAAAGAAATGCAAAAAAAGCAAATTGGCTGTCTGAGGAGGCCTTACAAATAGCTGTGAAAAGAAGAGAAGCGAAAAGCAAAGGAGAAAAGGAAAGATATACCCATTTGAATGCAGAGTTCCAAAGAATAGCAAGGAGAGATAAGAAAGACTTCCTCAGTCATCAGTGCAAAGAAATAGAGGAAAACAATAGAATGGAAAGACTAGAGATCTCTTCAAGAAAATTAGAGATACCAAGGGAACATTTCATACAAAGATGGGCACAACAAAGGACAGAAATAGTATGGACCTAACAGAAGCAAAAGATATTAAGAAGAGGTGGCCAGAATACACAGAAGAACTATACAAAAAAGATCTTCACAACCCAGATGATCACGATTGTATGATCACCCACCTAGAGCCAGACTTTCTGGAATGCAAAGTCAGGTGAGCCTTTGGAAGCATCACTACGAACAAAGCTAGTGGAGGTGATGGAATTCCAGTTGAGCTATTTCAAATCCTAAAAGATGATGCTGTTGAAGTGCTGCACTCAATATGCCGGCAAATTTGGAAAGCTCAGCAGTGGCCACAGGACTGGAAAAGGTCAGTTTTCATTCCAATCCCCCCAAAAAATCAATGCCAATGCATGCTCAAACTCCCACACAATTGCACTCATCTCACACGCCAGCAAAGTAATGCTCAAAATTCTCCAAGCCAGGATCCAACAATACATGAACCATGAACTTCCAGATGTTAAAGCTGGATTTAGGAAAAGCAGAGGAACCAGAGATTAAATTGCCAACATCCGTT
Organism: Moschus berezovskii; assembly: GCF_049115385.1. Classification (NCBI taxonomy): domain Eukaryota; kingdom Metazoa; phylum Chordata; class Mammalia; order Artiodactyla; family Moschidae; genus Moschus; species Moschus berezovskii. Next base: position 140,347,354 of record NC_142488.1, on the reverse strand, counting down.
GGATCATCAAAAAAGTAAGAGAGTTCCAGAAAAACATTTGTTTCTGCTTTATTGACTATGCCAAAGCCTTTGACTGTGTGGATCACAGCAAACTGTGGAAAATTCTTAAGGAGATGGGAATACCAGACAACCTGACCTACCTCCTGAGAAATCTGCATGCAGATCAAGAAGCAACAGTTAGTACTGGACATGGAACAACAGATTGGTTCCAAATAGTGAAAGGAGTACCTCAAGGCTCTATATTGTCACCCTACTTATTTAACTTATGTGCAGAGTATATCATGAGAAATGCTGGACTGTATGAAGCGCAAGCTGGAATCAAGATTGCCCGGAGAAATATCAGTAACCTCAGATATGCAGATGACACCACCCTTATGGCAGAAAGCAAGAACTAAAGAGCCCCTTGATGAAAATGAAAGAGGAGAGTGAAAAAGTTGGTTTAAAACTCAACATTTAGGAAACTAAGATCATGGCATCCGGTCCCACGACTTCATGGCAAGTAGGTGGGGAAACAATGGAAACAGTGAGAGACTTTATTTCTTTGGGCTCCAAAATCAGTGCAGATGGTGACTGTAGCCATGAAATTAAAAGACGCTTTCTCCTTGGAAGAAAAGTTATGACCAACCTAGACAGAATGTTAAAAGGTAGAGACATTACTTTGCCAACAAAGGTCCGTCTAGTCAAGGCTATGGTTTCTCCAGTGGTCATGTATGGATGTGAGAGTTGGACTATAAAGAAAGTTGAGCACCAAAGAATTGATGCTTTTGAACTGTGGTGGTAGAGAAGACCCTTGAGAGTTCTTTGGACTGCAAGCAGATCCAACCAGTCTATCCTAAAGGAAATCAGTCCTGAATGTTCATTGGAAGGACTGATGCTAAACTTGAAACTCCAATACTTCACCTGATGTGAACAACTGACTGTTTGGAAAAGACCCTGATGCTCAGAAAGATTGAAGCCAGGAGGAGAAGAGGACGCCAGAGGATGAGATGGTTGGATGGTGTCACTGACTTGATGGGCATGACTTTGAGTAGGTTCTGGCAGTTTTTTTTTTTTTTTCCTGGCAGTTGTTGATGGACTGGGAACCCTTGTGTGCTGCAGTCCTGGGGTTGCAAAGAGTCAGACACGACTGAGTGATTGAACTAAACTGAACTTAATGCTCTGGTCACAAAGGTGACCAAGTAAAGCAGACTTTCTGGGGAGTTGGATCAGGCATCAGGTTTTTATTTACTTATTTTTTGTGACTACCCTAGGTCTTTGTTGCTGCATGTGGGCTTTCTCTAGTTGCAGTGAACGGGGGCTACTCTCTAGTTGCGATGTGCAGGCTTCTTATTGCTGTGAACTCTCTTGTGGAGCATGGGCGTGCAGGCTCAGTTGTAGTGATGTTTATCCATATTCTGATTATCAATACCATTAGGTTTAAATCTATCATTTTCTATTTGTTTTCTATTTGTCCTATCTGTTTGTTTTTGTTTCTCTTTTTCTACCTTCTTTTTGGATGAACTGAGTGTTTTTTATACTTCCATTTTACCTCCTTGGCTGGCTTAAAAGCTCTAACTCTTAGTTTTATTATTCAGTGTTTCTTGTAAAGTTTATGATATACATTTTGTGCTTATCACAATATGTCTTCAAGTGATATTATACTGTTTCAAATAAATATGAGGATCATACAGAAGCCTCCTGACCTTAGTGCTATAATTGTCATACATTATACTTCTATATATATTATAAATCCCCCAGTAGAATATTGTTGTTTTTCCTCTTTAAAACAGTCCATTATCTTTTCAACATCTTTACTTAAATGTATTCATATACCATATAATTTATCTATGCCTGCTTTATCTATAGCACTCATTTGGAAAGAACTCACAGTTTCCTGATATGCTATCTCATGTACCTAGCTGCTGTCTGTCTTTAGGGTAATTGCACATTTAATAAGGGTTGTCATTGACTTGTCTTGAAAGCATAGATCCATGACTTGAATCTTGAATTTTGGATGTGTATTAGATCAAAAATTTTAACATTGGAAGACCTCAGTGCGAATCTGTTTGTCTAGCTTATTGGCTGAAGCTTTGCCAAGTCCATTCTCTAAGTCACTTTTGTGATACAGCATCAATAATGTGAAAAATACTTAGAACAGTTACCAAATTCCCAGACCTTCTCTGTAGCGGCTTCACACGTTTTTCAGGACACTGTTTCTGAAGGGTCATGAAGTGCTTCATTCTCAGATCAATATTAAGTTTAATAATCACCACCTATTTATTTTCTGTGCTTTCTTAAATAGCTCTAAGGGGCCAAGTCAAAACCTCATTTTATTGAGCTTTGCTTTATTGAGCTTCATGGATACTGTGGGGTATTTTTTTGTTTGTTTGTTTTTTACAAATTGAAGGTTTGTGGCGACTGTGCACTGAGTAAGTCTATCCATTTTTCCAGCTCTATTTGCTCACTTCGTGTCCCTGTGTCACATTTTGATAATTCTAGCAATATTTTAAATCCTCCGTCAGCAAGAAGATCAGTACATGCTGAAGTCTCAGATGTTGGTTAGCATTTTTTAGCAATAAACTATTTTTAGTTAAGGTATGTGCATTATTTTTTTAGACATGATGCTATTCCACACTTAATAGACTACAGTATAGTGTTAATGTAACTTTTATATGCACTGGGAAACCAAAAAAAATTGTATGACTTACTTTATTGTGATATTTGCTTTATTGCAGTGATTGGGACCATATCCGCAATACCTCTGAGGTCTGCCTGTACAGGCTTAAAGATAATTTGTAGCTTTTGAAGTGTGGTGCTGGAGAAGACTCTTGAGAGTCCCTTGGACTGCAAGGAGGTCCAACCAGTCCATTCTAAAGGAGATAAATCTTGGGTGTTCATTGGAAGGACTGATGCTAAAGCTGAAACTCCAATACTTTGGCCACCTCATGCGACGAGTTGACTCACTGGAAAAGAGTCTGATGCTAGGAAGGATTGGGGGTGGGAGGAGATGGGGACGACAGAGAATGAGATGGCTGGATGGCATCACCGACTCGATGGACATGAGTTTGAGTGAACTCCGGGAGTTGGTGATGGACAGGGAGGCCTGGTGTGCCGTGATTCATGGGGTTGCAAAGAGTCAGACACGACTGAGCGACTGAACTGAACTGAACTGACTGAAGTGAGCAGGCTGCTTCATCAAAGCCTCCTTAGTGGGAAAGTGGCTGCTAAAAATCTACCAAAAAAAAAAATTAATTCTTTCTTTCCATCTGGGAAATACCTATACCCCAGTGGGTCTATAAAGTCCTTGTCATTATTATTATTTAGCTTAATCTGAAGCCACTCACTAGCTCCCCTCCCTTCAGATTTTTGCCATCTTGGCTGTCAGCATTTCCTCCAAAAGATTAGCAATCTATGAGTATGCAGAAAGAATTTATAAATATGTGAGAACTGTGTTTCCCTGGGTTAAATGGGTGACAGTATGTTCCTGTACCTCATCCTTTGGTGCTTCTGGAAGCATCATGATTTCCTGAAATACAACAAGCACGTGCAAGCTCAATTAGCAGATAAAATCTTTCTTTGGTGGTTTTCTAGGAGTGGTATAGGAGAAAAAGCCAGATTTGCTGGTAGATGAGTTTGTGAGAGATGCTTTTGTAATGCCTTGAATAGAAGGCTTAAGGCCAAGTATGTAATTGAGCAAAGCTCACTCCAACACTACTACTGTGTTAGTAAGAGCACATGATCCCTTCTGAGTGAGTTTACAACTGCAGGGCCATTAGGTGGCCATAGTTCCTCTAAGTACTAATCGTAATGGAACATGCCGGCCCACATCTTAGCCACATTGGGGACAGTTATGCCAGGAACACTGCTCACTACTCAACATCATATGGACTATCTTTCTGGACAATGCTGCTCAAGTGAGCAAACAGTCAGCGTGGAAGTTATTCTTCTGAGACTTGTTAGCTGCTGGTCTTCCAGCCAAATCACTTTGTCAGGTGTGCACAGAGCACTTTAAAAGGAAAGAGTGCAAGGCACTTGGGAGATTCAACCTGATTATCTTGCTGCCAGTCACTACAAACCCAAACACCAGTTTGTGCCATATCCAGCTCGAGGTGGCTTAGACTCTTTTTGGCAGAACACAGAGGATATTCCATGTCACATGTTCTGGGGGAGCCCTGACAATCTGCAGGGCCTAGGAGTAGGATATACCCAGACTGTGTCACAGGTCCATAATTTTCCCAGACACTTCTCCTCCACCCAGCAACCCAGATTCTCCCAAGCTTGCCATCTAGAGTGGAGATCTTTGCAAAAAGCAAGGTGATGGCCCTGTACCCTCTCGGCTTCATGGGATGGAGGAAGCACTGAAGGAGCTCAGAGAAGACTTGGGTTGGTTCTCAGCAAAAGGGTAAGTAGAAGACTCGGTCTCTAGGTCCCAACCATGGTCACACTTTCTCTCTTTTCTTCCCTTCCTACTGTCCACAATCCTGGTCTGCTGTCTCACTCAGCAGGGAAAGCCTCCATCATGATTCTAAATCAGTGATGTGAAGGGAGAGAAGAAACCTGCCCTGTGACGATCTCAGGCAATTTGGAGTCAAGTTTCTTGTTATAAATGACAGAAACCTTCCTTCCTAGTAGAAGCATACAAGAGAATTTATTGGAAGGATACTGAGGGAGCTCCCAGAATCAGTGCAAGAACTGCAGGAACCAAGGCAAATCAGGAAACTTCAGGGATTGAAACTAGAGACTTGATAGCCTGTGTGTTTATATGCTCCTGTGGTCCCTCTCCCGCCGCCCCCCCCCCCAACCCACATCTCTGCTTATTTCTTCTCAGCTCCAAACTTCGCTATTGCAGATGAGCTTTCTTTACCTGGCAAAGAATATGGCTTCTAGCATCCCTGGATTTACGAAATTCTAGCTTGGAGACCCCAGAGGAAAGAGAAAACATCTTTGTTCTCTTGTCAGTGTTTAAACATCCCTAAGGACGGATTCTGACTTTGAACATAATCCTAGGATTTTAGTAGGCCACAACTTGGCATAACGTGACATGCAGCCAATGAAAATGTGACCATGATCAGAGTTGCAACAGTATAAGCAGACTGTCTAAATCAAAACACGTGATGGATTCAAAATCTTCTCTAGTTTTATTTTTAAGAGAATGGGGATTGAGTTTATGAGCCCTCTGAAGATCTGGAAACCATGAATTATGAAGTTATTTTGAAGAAGATGGGGATGATTCATGCAGAGAAAAGAAGCCTCCGGTAGGGTTAAGGTAGTGAGGGATATGAAAACTGTGTCAGTGTGATGGAGAGGAATGAGATTTACTGGATGCTATGGAAAGTGGAATTACAGTCAGTCCCCTACACATGAACGAATTCCATTCTGAGAGCATGTAAGTCCAATTTGTTCCTAGGTCCAGCAAAGTTAGCCTAGGTACCCAACTAACACAATCCACTATATAGTACTGTAATGTAATAGGTTTATAACACTGTTCACATGAATAATACGTAAACAAACTCAAAAAATAGAGAAAATATGCTAAATCTTACAGTATAGTACCTTGACAGGTACAGTGGTATAATTACACACCAGGCATCAAGTGAACAGGCAAGAAGAGCTACTGACTGGAAGAGGGAGAGGAGGTGGGAGATGGTGGAGCTGAAGGATCACCAGCAACAGGAGATGGAGGCAAGCTGTTATTTCACTCATACCTGATGTGGATGGTTCAGGTTCTGGTTCCTTGCTGGATTCAATTCTATTTATCCTCTTGAAAAAATGATCCAGTGTTTTCTGAGTAGTAGCTCTTTTTTCATCATAAATGATGTGGTGGCACTGGATTGCATTCTGATCAGCTGCTGCAAACTTTGTGTACCATTCTACGTTCAGGTCCTTTGACTCAAAAATACTAGTGGGTTGCTGTGCCCTCTTAGAGCAGTCAACACATGGAGCTAGCAACCTTAGCCTGTAGAGGAAGTTTCAGATCTGCTGGCGGGATGATGAGGCCTAGATTCTGAATTTTCATTTCTTTTAAGTAATATCTCTTCTTGAAAGGGTCTGAGTGTGCCTGGCAGGTATTCTATTCTAGTGGCATCAGCCCCTTTACACTTGGCTGGTTTTGCCCAGACAGTGGAATCACTGCGCTAATCAGATGTTCTCTATTTTGCCATAATAGGAAGTAACATAAACACTCTTCAGATTTTCACTGGTGAGAGTATTTTTGTTGTTGTTGTTGTTTTGGTCTTTGGAAAATCTCCATGGCTGCACCATTTGGCTATTTGAAGCTTTCTCATGCATTGCAAACACCAGGGCACACACACTTCATGGAATTAGGAATAGAAGCCTGGGTTACAGCTGGATGTGACTTCCTCTGTAGGACTGACATGGTGAATGGGGCATTTGTGGTTCATCTGAGCTTTTGTGCTCATCAATTCAAGATCTCTTTTGCTGCTGTGAAGATACTGCCTATTTGATTATAAAACTTGCCTTGGAGAAAACAAGTAGCTATTTGTCAGTGTACAGGGAAGTCCAACCTGGGAGCTATTTCAAGAGGCCTAAGGAGAGTTCCTTGGTCAAGAAGTCTAGCTCTAGATGCAGGAGGTATGTCTCTCTCTCTGTCTTCTCCATCAATATTCTCCAGAGGGGCCTTGTTGGGCCACCAAACTGGCAGACTCCCCATCTCCCCAACTGGCCATGATAAGCTCTTGGCCTCTCTATCACAATCGCATGCACATGATCACTGCAGCATCTCAAGCAGGAAAGACTCTACAGTGCAAGGATTGAGGGCTCCTTTGTTCCTGTACCCCAGGGCCCAGTTGTCAGGGTGGCCAAGAGGGTCCTGAGCATCAAGCAGACAATGAGGGCCAGGAGTGCCTATTCTCTACCAGGCTCTTTGCTACCTGGGGACTAAGGATACAACTAAGCAACACTGAGACACAATCCCACCCCTCCTGGAGTGGACAGTCTAGCTGGGGAGATGCACTGTAAATAATGAACAAACTGAGACATGATCACAAGTTGTGATGTGTTCTTGGAATAAAATTAATTTGCATGACTGTAGAGAATTGTGGGTGGGATGGGGTACCTACTCAAAACAGGTTGCTGTCGCCTGTTAGAAGAGATGATATACAAGCTGAGACCTAAAGGATGAGAATGAGGTAGACAGTCAAAACTCGGGAAAAGTACTTCAGACAAGTACCACCCACCCATGCTGGTCCCCCACTGTTATGCCCAGAAATCTTTCTGCTAGAGAGAGATGTACTAAGAGGCTGTGAAGATATGCCCTTGACTTTCAGCGAGAGGCTAGGGCCCATGGTGCAGGTGTTTGCATGCTAAGTCACTTCAGTTGTGTCCAACTATTTGCAGCCCTGTGGACTGTAGCCCACCAGGCTCCCCTGTCCATGAGATTCTCCAGACAAGAATACTAGAGTGGGTTGCAGTGCCCTACTCTAGGGGATATTCCCAACTCAGGGATGGAACCTGAGCCTCTTATGTCTCTTGCATTGGCAGGCAGGTTCTTTACCACTAGCACAACCTGGGAAGCTCCCAAAGTACAGTATTTCAGTTCAAATGCTTAGTAGCCTGTGGGCGGGGATGATGAGGGTTTACAGCTGTGCCTTGCTCTGGGCTGCTTCACAGGCATATTGTCCTGTGGTCTATGAGGTCTCAGCTCAAATTAGGCCAAAGACATTGATGTGGGCAGGTGTCTCCCATTAGTTATGTAAACAGGATTGCACTTGGTGCCCCTCAAGGGCTTGATAGCTCTAAGACCTTTAAGGATTTCACGGGTCCCTCAGTTGTGCTCTTGATGGTGTCACCACACTGATTCATGGTAGAGCAAAATTCATGTGGCCAACAAATTTGGCAATATACCAACATCCACAGGAATTTCACATTGGGAAAGTATAAGGAAAAGAATTCTATTTATGTGCACCTTGCAGAGTGGTCCAAACAGGAAATGTGGAAGCTCTCCAGTGGCTAACAAAAAGTATTGGATTAGTTAATATTGATACTGACCAGGGTTCTTGGCCTTCCCCAACCAATAGAAATTGACTAGAAGCCAGGCAAGAAATTCAGGCAAGGCTTTACTGGGTCTCCTGCTGCAGCAGGGGGGCCAAAAACAAGTAACAGGTTCCCTTGCTTGCTTCCTGAAGCAGAGTGAGTTGGTTCCTTAAATGAGGTGAGTGTAGGGGTGTATCCAGGGGTCAGGCTGGAGGGGTGGCTTACATGGTTTGCCCATCCCTTTGGTGGTGCTGAGTGCAGGAGCATGCTCTGTACCCTGCTTTTGCTCCCAATTCTTCAGCAATGGCAATTGGGTTTTTTGATCTTTTTGTATCTTATGGTCCATAATTTGCTCCAACTGTGCGTGCATGTGTGTGCTAAGTTTTTGGGACCCCACAGGCTCCTCTGTCCATGGAATTCTCCAGGCAACAATACTCGCCATTTCTTCCTCCAGGGGATCTTCCTGACCTAGAGATTTAACCCGTGCCTCTGATGTCTCCTGCACTGGCAGGCAGGTTCTTTACCACTAGTGCCACACGGGCAGCCCCTGCTGACACTGTACCTGCATGCAGTTTTTAGTTCTTTATAGTTTCTTTTTGTTTTGTTGCTCAAGGAGTTGTTTGTCCAGGTTCAAACACAGGAGTAAAGTGTCTCAATATCAACTAACATGTACTGTGGAGTTACTACCAGCACAGTCCAAAGTGCTTTATGGTATTAGCTCATTAGGCCTCTAAGCAGCCATGGTGATGGGTACTATGCTATTGTCATCCCTGGTTTATAGAGAAGGAGACTAAAGTTCAGAGTGATTCACTTGTGCAAGACCACAGGCCAGGAAGTAACAGAGGTACAGTGTCACCCCAGCTCCATCTGACCCCAAGGTCAGTGCTCTTTACTATTTGCAGTGTACCTTTTGTCTGCATCACATCCACGTCACAGACGATTATTTGGTTCTCAAAATGATGGCTGCAACATGTAGAGATGCCTATAACTGCATGTGAAAGAAGCAAGATATGAAATTGTAGATATGACCGATCATAACCATGCCAAGCAAGTAGAACTTATTTATAACCAAAAAGGCAGAAAAGATTATACCAATGTTAACACTGGTCATTTGGGGATGGAAACACTCAATTTTCCTTTTATCCTCCTCTGTATTTTCCACATTTTCTGTAATGAGCATTTATGAGTTGTGATATAAATGAATGTGTCTGCTATTGAGCTTGTCACTGAACAGGGGAGCAGCAAAGGAAACCCCCTTCCTCTTTTCCTACTAAATTTGTCTCCATTCCATTTGCCTTTGGCCCACAGGCTGTAAACCTTGCATGTTTATAGTAAGCATAGACAAGGAAGAGAAGTGAAGGAGCTGCTTAAAATGTTTGACTTGAACTCCTCACAGGAGGAAGTGATAACTTCTTGCCCGAGTCTTGGAAGAAAAGAGTTTGGTGACAAAAGAATCCTATGGTTTTATATTCGTCAGAAGGGAAAAAATAATGTTGTTGCCTTTGCTTCCTCTCCACCTCTTTTCCCCAATGAGAATCTGAAGAGTTGAGAGCTTAAATTGAGATGTACCATCATTTAGATGTGGCGGATGAAATCACATGACTCAAGACTTTCCTGGAAAAGAAACTTTCCTTTGATTAGAGTCAGAAAGCTCTCAGTCCTTCATCTGTGCAGTGATTTACAGAATGAAAATGAAAGTCAGGTGGGCAATTTTTTTGGTTCTTTGATGGTTCTTGTTTAAACACCCAATACCCATTTCAGAACTTTTAACATTCACTTTGTAGGTTGAAATGGCCTCTCGTCTGCTGTGAATCCTAAATTAGCAGGCATGCGGATGACCAAGATTTGAGTTAGCATGATTACTTTGAGTAAATATTCTGCCTTCATGTTTGATTTCTTATTAAACGGTGTTTCAGAAGCTCTTGCTATACAATGTCCCTGTGTGCATGCATGCATGTGTGTGTGTGCATGCATATGTGTGTGCGTGTGTGTTAGTTAAGAGGACTCTTTATGTCTAGGAAGTGACATCTTTCTACTGTCTCAGTTAAGAATTTTTCCCCTTGCCAAATGTTATTTTCAGACAGATTGACAAGAGTTATTTTAAAGGTATGAATAATCCTGGTCCTGAAAAAAGCAGGGCAATTTCTTCTCTAGAGCAAAAGAGAGGTAAGTTGAAGGATATTGAGTCACCTAAGACCAGGCTATCAAGATGTGACTGGCTTGAGTGCCTGGATTTTGGTATTTGAAATCTTTTTCTTTGAAATACAGACTCACCATGCAGAAGCTGTCTCTGTGAAATGGATCTCCTGAACGATGGCAGGAACAGCCTTTTCCTAGTTATGAGATGCAGCCAGGCTGTCCATGGGATGACCGAGTAGGCCTGCATCAGCCAGGAAGTGTGTCAGGGGAGCAGGGGATGTCTTTGGGTCACTTGGATAATGAGCACTCTGGGCTAATGGAGTGATTCTAAGGCCAGGTCAGGATTTAGACGCTTCTGGTCAGGCCCACTGCCATTTGCAGGGCCACTGTGTTGCATCCTTGCTGGGCCCTGTGCTTGGATCTCACACCCCCAATTTCACCTGGCTCGGCCAGGGACGGGGGACCCTGGTGGGCTTCTGTCTATGGGGTCACACAGAGTCGGACACGACTGAAGTGACTTAGCAGCAGCAGCAGCAGCAGGCAAGGGTGGGGCTTTTCTTGTGCTTTCATGGATCCATCTGGGAAGATCCCTATGAGACCACCTCCTGTGCCCCACAAGACAGAAACGGGCTGGATTTGCCTTAGAAAGGACATGCTAGGTCCATGGAAGAGTGGAGACTAAGCCTCCCAGTCTTGTATCTGTTCTCTGAGGCAAGTGTGAGTGTGCATTTCAGGGCTAGGCAGGCAGCTCCTAGGGCCTTGGCCATGCCAGTGCTGGTGGTCAGTATCAGATTTCCCGCAGGGACTGACTTTCCACATTCTGATCAGTGAGAGTGAATGTCTGGGCTTCCAGGGCACGTTCCTGTCTCTCTCAGCCTTTTGTCCCAGTGGGAGGGGGCTTTGGCGGCCTTGTGAAGTGCAAAGAACTTTCTCCCCTTCCTGCCTTCCCCCATCCACCCCCACCACTGCCAGGGGCCTAACGGACCTCCTGCCATTCCACCTCACTGAGCATCCTCGAGAATTTCCCATCCACTCCCAGCAGGACGAGGGAGGCTTCCATGTGAGTGCCATGCTTCTCTCTGTTGCTGCTTGATTCCAACCTCCTTTTATATTTTTGAGAACAGAGGTGAAAGGGACATCAAGAATTGCTTTAATCTCATGAAAACTACCCACCATCCCAGGGACCTCCTCTGTCAGCAGCAAAATTTCCCCTAGTTCTTCTTTTTACATTTTTACTGTTTCTAATAAATCCAGAATTCTCTGGTAACAGGTAAAGGTAATTGTAGTAATCACACATTTAATCTGTAATTTAAATTTCTCCTTTCAGGCTTTGCCTTTCTTCTCTGTGAGGTTTTTGTTGTTGTTGTTTTGTGGTTCACTCAAGCCTGATCAGAGAAGGAAATGGCAACCCAGTCCAGTATCCTTGCCTGGGAAATCCCATGGACAGAGGAGGTTGGTGGGCTACAGTCCATGGGGTTGCAGAGAATTGGACACAAGTGAGTGACTAAAGACCACACACACCCAAGCCCAATCTTAGCATTGGTTTTGGTCAGGCGATATTTTGGCTATGAAGGATTTCAAGTGGTTGTGTGGTAGAGAAGGGAACATGCAAAGCAATCGGTGATGCTGCCTGAGTAATGATTGACACATTTTTCCCTTTCCTAATTTTAAACCGGCAGTTTCAGATTGACAGTGTTAATATTCTTCTGTCTGCTGCCTCCTGGCCTTGTATGAATTGGCTGTGAGGCTGTGTGATGTGGTGTCTGGGCTGAGGATTAGAAGGCCCAGGTTTTCATCTCTAATGCTTTCCTTATGTTTACAGACTTCAACACTATCTGTGTACAGAGGCACGTTCATGGGTGCAGGGAACTTCTGTCTCCCGGGTGACTGGAGGAGGCAGCTGTGAGCTGCAGAACAATTTCCAAAGTAATGGAGAAACTCAAATGGTTGTCACCTGAGTTTTAAAAACTCTCCCATTCAAGTGAAGTTTCCATCATTAGATGGCCTAGCTGGGAAGGCAGATGCACAGTTCCAAGGGAAATGATCCCACAGAGTTCTGGAATGTTAGTGATGGAAGGAGCATAGCAGAACTTTTAGGCAGCAAACTCTTCAAGGCATCACGTAGGTGGCCAGGTGCAGTTTGGTGGGGGGCACTGTTGGGGATACAGTGAGGTGCAAGCATCCTCCAGTCCAATCCCCTCTCTTGATGAATAGGCCCCTCAGTTCCCCAGAGGAGGGCACTTGCTTGAAGTCATGCAGCAAGTGTGCAGCACGGCTGGGCTGGAACACAGTGCCCCTGGTGCCTAGGCCTTTTATGTCTTAACTCTGCTGCTGCTCCTGGCTGTGCTATGGCCTTGGTTAAAGTCCCCCAAGTTATCTGAGCATATGCCCCCCATCTCCCCATCTCTCATCCTAAAAACTCCAGTTTCCATGCCAGGCAGATAGATGGCTCTGGGTACCAGTCACCTGAGGGCGTGCCATAGGTCTGCCCCTTTGTGTGTGTATCTAAGTCCATAGTTCTTCTAAAGAGGTGTGTAAAGTCTTCAAAGGAGAGACTATGAAAAGACCCTGACAGGGCTAAGTTAGGGCTTCCCTGGTGGCTCAGGTGGTAAAGAATCGCCTGCAATGACGGAGACCTGGGTTCGATCCATGGGTTGGGAAGATCCTCTGGATGAAGGCATAGCAACCCACTCCAGTGTTCTTGCCTGGAGAGTCCCCATGGACAGAAGAGCCTGGCTGGCTACAGTCCATGGGGTCACAAAGAGTTGGACACGACTGAGTGACTAAACACAGCACAGGGCTCACTCAAGGACAGTCAGCAAGACTCTTTTCCTGTGCTCCCATTGGCCACAGCCCAGCTTAGTGACCAAGAGGCCACTTTGAGTCACCTGGCCTATTAATGTCGAGTCTTCAGGATCTCACACACGGAAAACAGTCTGTAAGTTTGGGCAGAATTGAGCTGATGGGTAAGAGGAGCACTTCAGAGGAAGATGGTGCAATCACTGAATGAAAAGGGCTGGTTACTACTGAGCTTCTGGACCATGAAATTTTGCCCGTGGGCAGGTGGCTTCAGTAACCTGTTTCCAGAAAACTGGCGCTCCCTACCCTCCCTTTGCTGAGTTGTCTCTAGCACGGATGTGCCCTGTCACATCAGACACTGAGCTGAAGGCTGTTGGGATTAGCAAGCTGCCACGTTAGCACATCTTCCTCTTTTCAGAGCAGAGTGTGCCAGTCATTGTGATGGGCAGCAAGACAGTGTTCATTGTGAATTAATTATTAGTTGTCAACTCTGAGACTTTGTGGAACTAAGAAGATGCAGGCAGGTTGTAGAATTCCTGCTTGAAAGATACCACAACATTGTTCAGAGCAAATGAAACACACTCCATTATCAGAGTGTGCAGATAGCCTTTTACATTTTGCCTCTGCTGAGAATTCACATCATCATGCCCTTACTTTAGGGTTGGCTCCTTGCATAATAGCAGGCCAAGAAATGGGATACTTTCATCATCCATATGTCTCTGAAATGTCTGAAAGATTATTGTGTTTTCGAAGGAGAAAAGGCCCACAAAGGGATGACTTGGGCCTACTGTCCACTTCTAGTTTGGAAGGGTGACCTTGAGATGTTTAGGACAAGCTTTTTCAAGAAGGATTTGGTCCTCATCTATACATACACTGGTTAAGCAAACTTTGAAGTTTATGGTGAACTGTCTTGTGAAAACAGAACTCTCATCTGACCTGCTGCTGCTATTAACACACCTGTTTTGTTGATTTGATTCTTCCTATGTTCCCATTTAAGGGAGGCACATTTATAGCAAGTAAGTGAATTTGACACTTGGATAAATGGGCTTTGGTGACAAGAGATGGAGTGTCTTAGTGGAATTTAGTCTTGGGCAAAGGTCGTTATGATACAGAGCCCCAGAATTCCTATGGTCTCTTGTCTGGGCCATTTTAGCAGCTTGTGGGTGACATCTGTAGACATTCCAGATGCTTGCTTTGCAGTTCAAAGAGGAGATTACTTGGGACTTAAACTCTTAGGCCTGGTTTGACATATAACAAAGTAAGAGATTTACTAGAGTGTTGTGGGAGGAAACATTGAATGGCCATATGTGTGGGGATTTAGAGGTGATTCCTTTCGTTTTAGCTTGCTTTCTCTGTTATTTCCTAGGTTTGAGAATCATGCCCATTTCTTGACCACCACGGCTTTTTTTTTTTATTTTACAATATTATATTGGTTGGTTTTGCCATACATTGACATGAATTCGCCCCAGGACCACCACGGCTTTTGATGAGTGATCTCCCTGGCTGATGGACCAGAGGTCTACATGCTACAAGTTTCCATGCCTCCAGGGTTGAAAGACACACTTATAGGCTCTTTCCTCAGTGAAATGGAAAACTCTTGAGCCTTGCCACTCAAGTGTGGTCTGGGGATCATGGAATCAGCATCCTCTGGGAGTTTGTGTGGAATAAAGTTTCTCAGGCCCCATTCCAGGGGCACTGAATCAGAATCTGCCTTTGAACAAGATACTATAGACTCATTCTGTTCTTGAGAAGCCTGGATTTAGTGATTAAGAGTTTGGGACTTTGGTCTTGGACAGGCTTGGGTTCAAATTCTGGATCTGCTACTTATTTAATGAGGTGTCCTTGAGTATATTAATTACCTGCTATGAGCCTCACCTATGAAATTGAAACAGGGGTAATAAGAGTACCTGTCCCATGAGGCATAGGGTGATGTCTACATGATAATTCCATGTAAAGCACTGAGAATGGGGCCTGCTACAGTGCAAGCCCCCAAACAGGGTGGGGGTGGCATGGCTGGAACTGTGGTTGAAGAAGAATTGACTGCTCCTTTCTCAAGGGATGTTTGATATCTAGGAATGAACTCTGCCCTAAGGAGCCTCTGGTTCTTCCAGTCCAGGAGGAGGTAGTAGAACTTCTCTTTCAGCCAAGGGCAGAGGAAGGAAGTTTCAAGGCCCCAAGCACAGTGATGAAGGAAAACACCTTGTGATTCCTCCACTGATTAGGCACTGGCCGAGGAGAAACAGAAGTACCAGTGGACCACAGGCTGCAGCACAAGGGGATTGAGCCTTCACCTCAGCGCCGGGGGAAGGGAAGCTCTGCAAAGAGCAGATGACAGCCTGGATTGTTTTCCTAAGGCTGGACCCAGTGAGACTCTGAACTCCCAGCCAAGCTAGAAGATGGGGTCCCGGCTTCAGATGTCGTTGATTGAAAATCATCGCTGATCTTGGAGGAACAAGATACCACCCTGAGTCTTGCCCTCTGACGGGAAAGTCCATGTCAGGTTGTGTGTTTTGGAGTAACTGTGAACTTTATACAACTTAGGCAGCCTGTCTGCTGATAGGTGGGGTTGTGCTCCTATCTTGCTCTAGAAAAATGGTGTAGATGAACTTATTTGCAGAGCAGAAATAGAGACACAGATGGAGAGAACAAATGTATGGACTGCAAGGGGGGAAGTGGAAGGTGGGACAAAATAGGAGATAGGGATCCACACAGTGGTAAAGAACCCACCTGCTAATGCAGAAGATGTAGGAGACCTGGGTTCGATCCTTGGGTCAGGAAGATCCCCTGGAGAAAGAAATGGCAACTCACTCCAGTATTCTTGCCTGGAGAATTTCATGGACAGAGGAGCCTGGCAGGCTATAGTCCATGGGGTCGCAAAAGGGTCAGACACGACTTAACGACTAAATAGCAACAACATGGGTGAGTTAGCTGATGACATTTGAATCCCCACTTCCTGTTGTTTCTGAGGATTCATGTCCTTTCCAGGCCTTAGATTTTTGTCTAAAACATAGTTTTTTGAGGGAAGCTTAGGCTAGATTGATACTGACTTCTGTCAGTTGCAACCAAAAGATTCCTGAGCAATGGAGGTGGCCACAGATCTATTCTGTGACTTCTGGAAAATACCTAAAGAATGAAGCATGTAACTGAATAGCTGAAACTCCAAGGATACCTACGAAGAATAGCTACTGCCTCAGAGTACAGGGGACCCAGGCAAGCATCTTCTTGATCATTAAGTGAAGGTGTTAGATAAACAGGCAACTTAGGTGTCCTGCAAATCAAAAGGATAAGCTGTATTTCCTATAGTCTCCTGAGAAAGAATGGAGGGGTCATGATTTTTGAACTCAGCTCTGCCACTTCCTGGTCATGTGGCCCTCAGTAAACCATTTCCTCTCTGAACCTTGGTTTCCTCATCTGTTAAGTGAATGGTGATAGTACTTCTTTTACAGGAGCTTTCTGCAGTTGAAGGAGGCAGGACACAGGAAAGCATCTAGCACTGTGCCCTCAGCTCTGTAGAAACTCAATGAATATTGATTTTCTTCCATCCATTATTTCCCTGATTGAATGCCATCAAGGAGGCTGTCCTGCCTCTTCCTAAAGAGTGTCTGATGGGGCTATTTATCTATAGAGGCAAACTTCCAAATTTAATTGACAAGTAGCCATCTTCTTTCAGCTGTTCTGTTTGTAATCATTTCCTCCTTTCCTGGTATTTTCCCCGCCCCTCATCACAGAGAATTTCTCATCATGTCTGGATTCCTTTTAGACTTGAAAAAAAGCCTGACGTGGGAATTATTTTTTATGTTGAAGTCTTGTCTCTCCTGGCCAGAGTGATCTTAGAAAGACGACCTTGGTAATGAAGATGTTGTGGATTAAAATCTGCTTTCAAGGTGGGGCTCTCTTGTTCAAGTGTCTGCATGGTGTTTCTCCTTTGCGGAGATGAAGGATAAAAGAAAAATAAAATCACCAGGCATTTTTGTTTAACTATGCCATTGTAGTTTTATGTAGTTTTATTACCTGAATGTATTTAGATATGAGGATTCTGAGAAGGCTGTGAAATATATTCTAAAGCTTTGGGGGCAGGTGTGTGCTCTGAGCTGGTTACTTGGTATGTGTCTCACGAGAATTATCTGCCAGGCTGCAGATTCTGACAGAAGGCGCTCTGCCTTTTATAGTCCTGCTCTCTGAAGGGAGAGGTGGAGGAGGAGAAGATTCTGGAAAGTCTCTTTCAGAAGCCCAGAAGAGCTCTGTGTTGCTTTCAAAAGATGTTTCCAACTCCTTTTCTTGCTATTAAAACTACCTGTAAGCCAAGCAGGCTGTATAAAATGAGGGAAAAGGAAATGAAGTCTGTTAATCTTGCAAGACAGATATTTATTATCTGAAAGCCAAGTGACACCTTCCTATTGTAGCCTCACATTCTGCAGAGCGAAAGGCTGATGCCTGAGGGAGCTTCTCTCTGATAGGGGGCTGCACCTGCCTCCTGAAAGAGGACTGGCCTCAACCAAATGTCATCTCCATGAATACTGGCCCAAAGTTGCAGTTGTTGAAATTGCTGTTGATTAAAGAGCCATGATAAATGTCACAGCTATAAGATCAGAGCCCTGAATCTCAGAAGCCAGTCTCTTGTGAGATGTCACAGGAGTGTCACCCACTCCCTTGGTATACTGATCTCTGGTCTGAGTGAAGCAGTGAGTACACAGGGTATGCGAGGGCAGTGCCAAGTAGGGGAGGGAGCACTGGAGATGGAGTCTGTGGCTACTAGCAATTTGTAAATCACAGAGAGTGCAAACAGCCTCTGTTTCTTAGCACAGAATCGTGCATTCTGGACTTAAATGAGCTGAGTTCAAATCCCAGCTCCACTGCTCATCAACTATGTGATCTTGTGCAATTTACTCAACCTCTCTGTGCCTTAGTTTCCTCTTCTGTAACAAGAGAATAACAATAGTATCTACCTCAAAGGATTGTGATACAGAGTCAATGAGTTCATACTTGTAAAAGATCTGGGGCAGTGTCTGGTAAAACCTGAGCATCTTATTCACTGTCTGTCAATTAAATATCTTCCTTGTTCTCTTGCTTTTTTCATACCAAGTCTGTTCTCAGCACATTGCAGATAGAGACATTGAGGTTCAGAGAGATGAAAGTATTGGTCCAAGGTCATCCACCTCATCAAGGCCAGCTTGAGCTCTGAAATACAGGCCTCTGATCCTGTCCTGTGCCCTCCCAGCCTGCAGCTGCCACTCTGCATTCCTCAGTGTGAGGCTGGGTGAGATAAACCTGCAGGAAAGGGTCTTGTAAGTGGAGTCACTGTGTTCAACATTAGGACCTAGTAGAATTCTGTGCTTATCACATGCGGCTATTTGAAGAGATCTGGGCCATTGGATAGCAAGACTATTCAGGTACGAACATCTCACAACATATTCCATTTTCTTGAAATCAGCAGCCAAGCCTACAGAAATTCTAAGAATGACTTCAGCACTGAGGGCTCTTTCTATGTTTGTGTTACTACATCGAGGATGGGGAGGCCTAGGAGGAAGAGCTGAGGACAGAAAGCAGAGACTCTTGAATGGAGCCTAGCTGCAAAGCCTTGGCTTCTGTGTGGTGGTGGCTGCACTGGGGGAAGGTCCAAGTTTGGAGGGAGAGGGCTCTCTTGGGATGCGGGTTGCAAACCTGAGAAGGACTTATGGTTAGTTTTTGCATTTGAAGGGCTGAATGGGATATCCAAGACTGCTTGTTTCAATTTCCCTCTATCCCCAGGGAGGCATCCAGCCCCTGAGAGATGGAGCATGGTCCAAGGACCCTTGGCAGTACCTCCATGTTCCTCAAGCGACTTTCTCATGGTGAGTTGGTTCCCTGGGACCCATGGATGAGAGGGTCTAGGCTCCTTGGTAATTTTAGTTCTTATTGTCATCCAGTCAAGAGTCTTTTAATGTCCTTCCCTAGAACTTTCACAGCTTTGGGAGTGTAGGAGAGCACTCCCACAGTCAATCAACCCAGAGATCATGATGCATCAGCATAGAAGCTTAGCAGTGTGGACCAGGTCCCATGTATTCACACAAGTGCCAGCTTGTTTGGTCTTTGGTTAGCTGGCAGGCCAATCCCAATGACACTCTTTGTTTTCCTTTGAGCCACACATTCTCTTTTCAAAACGTCACCACACTGTTTGAGAACAGGCAATAACTCTAAGAGTGGTGAACATTAACAATGGTTCTGTATGTTTTTGGAAAGTTCTGTCTCCTCCCTGGTCTGGGCAGAGGCCAACTAGAAGGAGCTGTCATCTCAAAGCTGGCTAATGACTGGGAAAGGCAGCCTGGAAGTTGCTAGAAGGCAGTCTGTGGTGGTGGTTGGGTCCCCCCTCACTCTGGCCTGTAATATGGTGCCAATGCTTCCCAGGGTATGGGACTGGTCCTTGTAAACAGTCAGCAATAGGGCAAAAAGGAGTCTCAGGAAGCCTGAGGTGTTGCATCACAAAGACTGCATCTGCCTGCTCATTCACTGTTCCCTAGAACTAACTCACCCCTCCTCCACAGGACTCAAGGATGTTTCTGGAAGACAAAGCACATCACAAGCAGTCCGGAACCCATTCCATCTTAAGGTAGAAGGGCCCACAGAGACTGGCTTGCTCCAATTTGCAGGCAGAACTGGGGCTGCCTACTGCAGTTTTGCAGGTAGTACTCCTTATCCAAAAAGTTGCCTTCCTTTGGGTTACATGCCTTTTAACTTGGCCTCTCAACCACTCATCCCCCCTCCCTGGGATGTGCACCTGCTCTCAAGATAGGGTCTTTGGACAAGAACAAAGTCCAATCTGCTCAGGCTTGAGAAATCCCAGGGATGCTGGGGAGAGCTGGGACCTCCTTTTAGGTCACTCTTCCAAGAATCAAACCCTGGCCAAACCCTGGTCCTGCAGGCATGTGTGCCTGGGTGCAAGGGCCTGGAAGGAGCTTTGTTGAGGGGAGGTCTAGAGGAGGTCGCAGGGTGGCAGCTCAGTGAGGGGCCCCTGGGGTGAGAAATAAATCAGCAGCCTCTCTAGTTTTGGTGGCCAGCAGATTTACAACCAGCACATGGCAGGGACATGCTCCCAAGACAAGAAAGAGGGCTCAGATGGGAACAAGGACAGAAAGTATTCAGGAGGGAAATGCTGTGTTCTTTCTTGACTGGTCAGAGGTCACTTGATGGATTAAAACCAAATCTGGACTTTGTACTCAGAGGCCTGAATAACAGTGTATTTATTCTATGGGCTTACATCCTCCATCTGCTACTTACTGTGTGATCTTGGAGAAATTACTTAATTGCTCTGTACCTCTGTTGCTTCCTTTGTAGAATGGGGTCATTGTGAGCACTAAGTGAAGTAATCCATGGAGTGTTCCTAGCACAGAGTGGGTGCAGAGTCTGAGTTCAATACATCTTAGCTGCTGCTCCTGTTGTTTGTTACTCCCATGAGCTTCTGTCACTGGTATCAATGTCTGCCATTCAACAACATCTCGCCTTTGGATTCTCTGAGTCTTCTCTCGGTTCCGCATCCTTGTTTCCTTCATTCTTCATCTGACATGATTTCCAGCTCATTCCTCATCCAAATTATGCTCTCCTCCCTCCCTCCCTTCTTTTCTTGTCTGTGCCCGCCCATGAGATTAGGTGCTGGACCCAGGGCAGTGAGACTGGCAAACTTGACCGCTGGTGGTGAGGTAACAGGGCAGGGCTCTGGGAATCTTAGGCTCAGATTGAAACTATCATCCTCTTTCTGGGTGGGGGCCTTAGTTCCTGCAGACGAACTCAAAGGTACTGTTACACACATATCCCTTGAGGAGCAGCCAGCTTCTGCTTTAATCGCTGTACTATTATTTCTTGATTGCTCCCCCTTTTGTTTCTGCTTCCCATCCCTTCCGTGGTTAACAGCTATTTGAATTGGCTGGAGGTTGAGGCCTTTTTCCTACAAACCAGAAAAGGGGGACACAGAAAGGCTTTGGGACCCAAGAGGACCACACAGGGTCCCACTGGATTTCAATGCCTTCAAATCACCAGAGGATCATCTAAGAGAGAGTTAACATTTCTTTGTTATCGAAAAAAGCAGGGAAGATCTAGAGGGCAGGGAGGGGACCAGTGATTGAAAGCAATGAAAAACTTACTGAGGGGTCCAAAGAGCCAACAACCTTCTTAGGGAGAAGTGAGTTTCTTGAATTGGAGGAATTCAAGCAGGGCCTGGACTAGCCCCTCACCTCTTTAACATTTATTTATTTGGCTGCACTGGGTCTTAGTTGTGGCACTTGGGGTCTTTAGTTGCAGCATGTGAACTCTTAGTTGTAGCATGTGTGATCAAGTTTCCTGACCAGGGATGGAACCCCGGCCCCTGCATTGGGAGCTTGGAGTCTTAGCCACTGGACTCCCAGGGAAGTCCCTGGACTAGCCCTTGACAGGGGGAATTCAAACATCAGAGGGCACAGCACTTGGCTGATCTGAAAAGCCCACCTACCTCACCCCTTTCTCCAGACTTCTTGTTGCTCATTGAATAGCTGGTGTTCTTGTGAGTGCAAATGATGTGTGAAGTTAACTTCTGATTTTTTCTGGCACACTGCAAAGTTGCGCAAGACTTAAGGAAATACTTAGCTCCACCTAGCAAGCCTTTCCCAAGTCAGTATTGGGGAAAAAAATAACTCCATTAGAAGTGCTAAATGAGGACCATAATGAGATATCCAGAGTCTTGCCAAGTGAATTTAATCGCTTTCTGATCCCCACAGCCACACAATTCAACTCTTTCTTAGCATAATTAAGCAAGTGACAATGAGGATACTATTCTAAGACACGGTAATGAGATGCCGAGGGGCCTGAATTCAGCTGGAGGGGAATTCCTATTAAATATTTATTAGATATGCAAGTTCTTTAATAGCTAGAAAAAATAGAAAAGGAAATTTAGTTAAGTGAGGTCCATTTCCTTTGAAATTAAACTGTTAAAAACAGAAGCTGCCAGGTCACTTGCAGGCATCTTCATCTTTCCGACCTGAGAGCTTGGTTCTAGTCTGGTCATAAAACTCCTTAGGTGAGAGGGAGCCACAGAAAAGGTGACTAAATTAGGAAATGATGGAGATTGTTGGCTGCGGAGTAAAGAAGGAAGAAGTAATGAGGTAGTGGAGTGGGGTAGGAGTGTGGTGTCCAGAATTGTGTTGGAATTTGAGCTTGGAAATCACTAGGGATGTGTTTACACGTGTAGGTGTGCATCCGTGTGTGTGTGTGTGAGAGAGAGAGAGAGAATGAGAGAGATTGGGAGAGAGAAAGTGCAAGGTCAGATGGAGCGCTTTACGGTTAAGGTTTGATCCCTGGGTTGGGAAGATCCCCTGGAGAAGGAAATGGCAACCCGCTCCAGTATTTTTGCCTGGAGAATCACATGGACAGAGGAGCCTGGCGGGCTACAGTCCATAGGGTCGCACAGAGTCAGACACGACTGAAGTGACTTAGCACCGACAGTGAAGTGCAGTTTCCTGCTCTGTAAAATGGGTTTGTTCATATTTACCATATTTATTCAGAGGACAAAGAGTGATACTGATTGTGAAAGTGCCTTAGAATCTGGAAAGCTCTGAAAAACATCTGGGTCATTGACTCTGAATCTCTGCAAGAGAATTTCTTGGGGTGCTAGCAAGCTCCTAGCAAGTTCAAGCCTCTTCTCTGGTTGTGGTTCCCAGGAGAAAGATCAAATTGGCTGGAAGACTGGCTGTATGTTGAACTTTTTTCTACCAAGCAAGAGTCACCTTCACACACCCACAAGGATCAAAATCCCACATTTCTCCAGGGAATGTGACTCAGTATGCAAATAACATGCAGGCTCCAGGCCCCACCAGGAAGGGGACTGCAATTACCTGCCTCACCTGTATAAAAGGCGGACTAGGGTGGGGCTTTACTCAGGTCAGCCCTTGGGAGGCCTGTGTGAGCATGCTCAGACGTGTGTTTCAGCTTAGTCTTCGTCTTTGGAACAGAAAAGCTCTTTTAGAAATGTTTATCTTCCTTGTTTTAGGAATAAGGGCTTCTGCTGAGAAGCTTTAGGCCTCTGGAGATGGGAGTCAGAGTGTTGGAAGGACACTGAAGATCTAGCCAGGTGAGGGTCACATGGCTCTCAGCACCAGAGAGCAGGAGGTCTCAGGAAGCAGATTTTTCTAATGATGGCAGCTCCCTTGCTTGCAGGAGGATCCAGTCCTGACAGGACCCCCGCCATCTCTGCTCTCTCTACCACTAAACCTCTTGATCTTAAAAACATGGAAAATTAAAAATATACAAAGTAGAATAGTTTGATAAACCACCATACACCCTTTATCCAACTTTGAAAATTATCAACTCAAAGTCAGTTTTATTGCATCTCTGGCCCAATCTATTTCCTCCTTCCTGTATTATTTTAAAGCAAATCCAAGACTTCATGAATTAAGTAGTCCATAAATATTTCAGTATGTATCTCTAAAAGACATGAAATAGTTTTATAACAATCAAAATGCCATTATCAAATATAAATAGTGCAGTAATCTCTTAATATGATCGAGTAGCTCTTCACTATTCAAATTTCTAGTTATACACATGTGTATGTACATGTGTGCACATGTGTGTACATGCACACATGCACACACACACACTACAGTTTGAATCAGGATCCAAATGAACTCCAAATTATCACAATCAGTTAAGGTTAATATGTCTTTTAGAACTTTTTAAAACTGTGGGAACCCTCTTCTTTTATCCGCCCCCCCATAATTTATTTGCTAAAGAAACCAAGATGTTTTCTGTAGAGAGTTTCACAATCTGGACTTAGCTGATTGACTCTCCTCTGCCCTTAGTGTTTCTTATGAATTGGTAGTTGTATTTCCAGGCTTGATCTGATGCAAATTTAATTTGGGAGCAGCAAGAATGATGTCATAGATGATGTTGGTCACCCCACACCCTCTCCAGGTGCCTCCTTATTTCTTGATGATGCTAGCAGTTATTATTGTTCAATACCTAGGTCCATTGCTTCATTACCAATAACACAGTGGTGTTATTCTAACTCTAATGACTTCATTTATTGGTTACAATACTTATTTTAAAAAAATTATTGGAGTATAGTTGATTTACAATGTTGTGTTAGTTTCACATGTACAGCAAAGTGATTCAGTTATTCATATATTCATTCCTTTTCAGATTCTTTTCTCATATAAGTTATCACAGAATATTGAATAGACTTCCCTGTGCTATACAGTCGGTATTCATTGTTTATCTACCTTACATATAGCTACAATATTTCTATAAATAGAAATTTCCCTCATCTACTATTTGGTTGCCCAGTGGTTTAGTCCATAGAGAAATGTGGAATTAATACTCAATTCTTTCTCTAATTATCAATTTCCTAAAGAATAAATTGGCTCCCTTTCATGGCACTAAAGTGACTAAGTAGATTTTTTTAATAATGAAATTGTGATTTAAATATATTTTAAGTCCATTGCAGTCATTATTATTATTTAAAAAATTTTTAATTTATATCAGTGTAAAGTTGATTTACAATGTTGTGTTAGTTTCTCTAAGGGCTTCCCTGATAGCTCAGTTGGTAAAGAATCTGTCTGCAATGCAGGAGACCCCGGTTTGATTCCTGGGTTGGGGAGATCCCCTGGAGAAGGGATAGGCTACCCACTCCAGTACTCTTGGGCTTCCCTTGTGGCTCAGCTGGTAAAGAATCCTCCTGCAATGCGGGAGACCTGGGTTCGAGTTTCCCATATAGGTTATTATAGAATATAATTTCTCTCTGCCACCAGCTACACACACAATTACAGTTCCCTGTGCTACAAACTAGGCCCTTGTTGTTTATCTATTTTATGTATAGTAGTGTTAATCCCAAACGCTTACTCCTCCCACCACCTTTCCCCCCTGGTTTGCCAATCCATGTAAGTCATTATTTTCTGATATTCAAAGTAGCCCATCTTTGGCCAGTAGAAGCCTCTTTAAGCTGGTTTCCTGGGTCCTCTGGCCCTGATCCCTGTAGCTTTTGATCATTTCCTTGTTCTCAAATAGGACAATGTTCTCCAGATTCATCTTGTACATCTTCTGCCCCAGATCTAAAACCAACCATTTGACCAGGAAGCCCTTGTTCCTTTTAGTGATAAATAATATTTCAAGACTACAATCTGCATTTTAAGGGTGCCCCATTGCTACTGGGTTTGTCATTCTTTCTAGAGCTTTTCAGCAGAAGAGCTAGAAAGTGTATTATTATTATTTTTAATTAATTTATTGCTGCACACAGGCTTTCTCTAGTTGTTGTAAGTGGGGTCTTCTCTCTAGTTGCTCTGTGCAGACTTCACATTGCTGTGGTTTCTCTTGTTGCAGAGTGCAGGCTCTAGGGCAAGGGCTCAGTGGTTGCAGCGCACTGGCTTAGTTGCCCTGTGGCATGTGGAATCTTCCTAGACCAGGGATTGAACCTGTTTCCCCTGCATTGGCAGGCAGATTCTTAACCACTGGACCACCAGGGAAGTCCAAAAGTATATCATTTAAAGTAAAATACATCATAAGTTCATAAGGATACTTCCAATTCAAATTCAGAACTACAGGGCATTTATGTAACATCTTCTATTAATATCTTACATCCACATCTCTTTTTTTCTATACTAAGAATCCCAGTTTTCAAGGCCACTGGGGATAATATAAAATATCACACAATTACTTTTTCAGTTTATCTCATCATACAAACAAAACTGTCTCAAAATAACAATACTAATGCTGCCACCGCAATATGATCTCTATAAATAATTTACATATTTTTTCTAATTCTTGTACTTACAGCAAATCTCACTAGGGATCTACTATCAAATGACTGTGTTTAAAAGTCATTGGAAATAATTTCTCTCTGCCACCAACTACACACACACAATTAGGTTCATCTATTTCATTTTGCTTTCAGTTTGGGAATTTCTATTTTGTGGAGTTATTAATATTCTTTTATGATTATGTGATATGGTTACATGATTCTAAAGTCAAATCTGTAAGCCAACATATATTCAAATAAATCTAGCTTCTATCCTTACCCCTTTCATCCTGTTTCCTCTTCACCCTAGAGGCAACCATTTCAAAAAAAATCTTAGGGCTCATCCTTCCATTTTTTAATGTTTTAACCTGAGAATATTCATCTGAATGAGCTTCCCAGGTGGCACTAGTGATAAAGAATCCACCTGCCAATGAGATGACATAACAGATGCAGGTTCATTCCCTGCATGGAGAAGATCCCCTGGAGGAGGAAATGGCAACCCACTCCAGTATTCTTGCCTGGAGAACCCCGTGGACAGAAGAACTTGGGCATGGGGTTGCAGAGTCAGATACGACTGAGTACACACATGCACACATTCATACACATATATGTTTTTTTGTTGTTGTTGTTACACTGGGCAGCCTGTGGGATCTTGGTTTACCAACCCCAAATCAACCCAGAACCTTGGCAGTGAAAGTGTCGAGTTCTGACCACTGGATAGCCAGGGGATTCCCCATATATGTGTATCTTTACATCCCTCCTTTCTTGCAAAAAAGATAACATGATATGAACCTTTTCTACACCTGCTTTTTTCCACTTAAAAATAGATCCTGGAAATCACTTTATAGTATCTTCTCATTTGTTTAACAGCTGGGTGGCTCTTTCCTGTGGATGCAGCACTGTTTGTTCAACTAATCCTCTATCAAGGAACATTTGGGCTATTGCCAGTCTTTGCTTTTACAAATTGTTCTGCGTCAAATAGCTCTGTGTATATGCATTTTCATATTTTTGCCAGTGTATCTATGGGTTAGATTCCTAGGATTGGTATTGTCAGGTCAAAAGGTAAACACACATATTTTTATTAAATATTGCCACATTTCTTTCCATAGACGGGGTATAATTTTACATCCCTGCCAGCAAGGTCAATAACATGTATATTCTGTATAGTGGCTGTAATTTGGCCTTGCCTGCTTTTTCTGTTGTTGAAAAACCAGTCACAAGTGTTGATAGTGAAAGACAGGAGAGAAGGAATGATTCGGCATACAAACTCTGGAGTTGAACCGCCTGCATTCCAAACCTTGGCTCTGCTACTTAGTAGCTGGGTGGTCTTGAGCAAATTACTCAACCTCTCTGTGCCTGAATTCTCTTATCTGTGAAATGGGGATGTGAGGAAAACTTCTTGAAAGGGTTGTTCTGGTTGATCGCATTAATGCTTTAAGCAAACAAGTGAAACCCTTTGTGCTCCGCCTGGCCAAATAGATGTTAGTTACAGCTAATATTAGTTTAATACTCCTTGTAAGAACTCTTTGAGGTAGGTATCATCAGCTCCCGTGTAGAGCTGAGAACTCAGGCACAGAAATGAAATCATTTGCCCTGGGTCACACAGCTAGAAGTGGGGGACTGAGGCTCAGACTTGTCTGCCCCCACAATACACACTATTGGGTGATGTCACACTGCTGGCTTCCTGTAAAGGGCTGGTCTGGGAGGAGCTGGAGCACAGGAAGCCAGAGTTAGTCCAGGCTTCAATCCGCTTCCAGCGACTCTCTTGGGTACCACCACACCACTTTTCCAGGCCTACCATGCTCCCTGTCCCTTACTGTGGGGCTCAGTTGGCCACATTTCCACCATCCCTTGCAGATCCAGTGGGCTGTTGTGAGCAGGCTCCCGATGAAGAGTGAAGACTGAACTTGGTTTTCCTGGCCCATCCTCCCCTCTGTCTCCTAGCAAGAAGCCATTTTAACCCTTAATGAGGGGAGAACTTCCTCCCCTTAGGCCTTTGCCCATCTGTTTTTCCAAAAGTTAGCAGAGCTCTCTAGATTTCAGGTTTCCCTGGTGGCTCAGATGCTAAAGCGTCTGCCTGCAATGTGGGAGACCTGGGTTTGATCCCTGGGTCAGAAAGATCCCCTGGAGAAGGAAATGGCAACCCTCTCCCTTATTCTTGCCTGGAAAATTCCATGGACACAGGAGCCTGGTAGGCTATAGTCCATGGGGTCGCAGAGAGTCAGACACGACTGAGTGACTTCACTTTCACTTTTCTTTTCTCTAGATTTCACCTCTCTCTGTAACTCCTACCACACAGTTACCCCGTCTCTCCTGACCCTCTTGCCTGGCTTGATCCCAAGGTGACCTAGAGTCTTGCATGCTCAGTAAATATTTTTGCTTTGAGTCCACATGCAAGAGGAAGTGTAGGGGGTGGTGAAAATTTTTCTGTGTGTAATTGACAAACAATGCTCTTAGTGATAGGCAAGTTGTGCCTCCCCACAGGGGTGACGATTTGTTCCTCGCTGCATGGTTTTCAGGCCGGGCAGCCCAACTCTGCTTGGTGGGTGCACCAAGCAAGCCTTTCCCCAAGTGTGGGTAATTGAGACAAGACAGGAATTTAATGCATAACTCACTTTTTATTATTAAAAATGTTTTGTGGAGAACTTACACAAATCATGAATACACCCACAAATCTCTGTGATCTTTCATCTCCTACCAGAAGCAGGTCCCGATTTGGAAGGCCTGAAGCTTACCAAATTTGTGTGACTCTTTAAGAAAAGCAACCTAAATCACAAATTCAAATTTCGGTACAAAAGTCAATGTTTATTTAGAAAGGGAAAATAAATAAAAGGAAAATAAATCACAGAAATCACAAAATTGGAAGGCTGACAAATACCACAGACATCATAAAATCCAGAGAAGTGGCACATTATTTTTATTAAGCAACTGTCTGACATATTCTTTAATCACTTGCGCACATGACAATTTTATAGTATTCTCTGTGGAGAGACTTGGAAGATAATTTTTCTTTCCTCTATCATTATTGGTTGGAATTTGTTTCATATCATTGTTAGTTTAAAAGAGCTTTTTTTTCCCTCCCAGCTTCACAACTCTTTGTTGGTAGTTCATCTAATTGTGAATTGTTTCTATTGTCAAATTTAGGAAAATCTCTCTTGCTGGTTTTAAATCTGTATGTAAGATTTGAAAGAACTTTCCAAAGACTAAGCTTCTGACTCAGTACGCTATAGCCCTGATTGTTTTCCACTACTGCCCACTTTTGGTACTAGCTGCTATAGGATGTGTGCCCAGACAACATGACTTCCGTACCATTATGTCATGGCTCCAGGTGAGTCAGCTTAGTGGATGGTACAAACGTTCCACAAGTCATTCCTACAGTGAGATGCTTAGGGATAATGTAACTCGTCATGGAAGTAACTGCAAACCCAATAAATATATCTTCAGTTCAGTTCAGTTCAGTCGCTCAGAATATATCTTACTAAACTCAAAATTGATCTATCCTAAGTCAACTTCTTCTAGCTCATTCCCCAAAATATGTGAGACCATTCCAATGCCACCTAACACAAGGGAAAATGGGGGTGACAAGAAAATCAGAGGAGAAAAGAGAAGTAGGCTTAGCCAGCTGTCATGAAAAAATCTTACTTTTGCAAATTTAATAAAACATATGGCCTTGTGAACACATTGTAATGACCCTGTGCACACCTACCCCTTCTCTATCCTGTCAATCTCTGGGTCCCTAAAACCTCATACAAGGCATGTCAAAATTTTTGTTTTTGTTTTTGTTTTTGTTGTTGTTTTAATTTTTTGGCCGCGCTGTATGATATGTGGGATCTTAGTTACCTGACCAGGGATCGAACCCATGCGTGCTGCAATGGGCGTATAGCATCTTAACCAGCGGACTTCCAGGGAAATCTTTTTGAATGAATGCTTTCAACTTCTGACCTAAGATGTTTCATGGACCAAGATTTAAAGAAATTAAAAGCTTTCTTCTGTCAATGGTTTCCTATTAATATCTGAAGACCGTGGACATTTTATTAGGGATAAGTGTTAGCTTCACGCTTCAGTGTGGAGACTAGGGCTCAGTAGTCAAGCACACAGGGTGTACAAGTCAAAGAGGCACCAGATGCCTCATTCTCACCCCACTAGCCCCAGTCTGGTCACAGGCCTCACCTCTTCTAGAAGGCACCTTGGCATAGTGAAAATACTTAGTTAATATTGAAAATCGAGTGTGAGTCCTTACCAAGTAGCCAAATGGCAACCTTTTTGCTGACAGAATCTATAGGAACATAGTGTTCTTTGTACCGTAAGGGACAACATTCTGGATATGAGCACTGGAAATGTATACAGCACACAGAAGACTAACACCATTCATGGCTAAGACTCCAGGCCCAGGAGCCAGCCCAATGGTAGACTGAGGAGCACATTTAATCCCCTCACCACAAAGGCATGAAAGAGCTTCCCAACCTCTGAGTTCAGAGGTCTCCTAGATGGATGGGGAAAGGGCTGTACCCTCCTCTCCAACATGGTGGTAAAGGCGTGAGAGTGCAGAAGGGATAAGTGAGAAGGAGGTAAGTAGGTTGCTATATGACAGAGTAGTATTGGGATGGCCCCTGCGTTTTACATTCCTGACTGCAAAGACGTTGTGATCACCAAGGAGTCAATGCCAAGGTTCCCTCCGTAACCTCTGATGATCATGTCACTAGAGGAGGGAAACTTTATATATGGATTCTCATTTTCTGGGTTCCTGGAATTTCTCTTAAATTTTCAAATATGCCATAACCAACCCAAAATGCATTTCTTTCCTTGTTAAACAATACAAGGAATTCCCTGGCAGTCGGGTGGTTAGGACTTGGCACTTTCACTGCCATGACCCTGGGTTCAATTACTGGCCAGGGAACTAAGATCCCACAAGCCTCCTGGCATGGCAAAATAAAAAAAAATTAATTAAAAAATACACGCTCATTGGATAAAATGTGTTGATAAGTGTGAAGAAAGAGGAAAAACTACTCATGATTTTACCACTCAGACATAACCGTAGGTAATATTATGGTGCATTTTATTCCAGAATGTTTTGGACACATAGCCACCTGCACACACATGCATGGGATACAGTTGATTTGTATACCACTTCTTTGACTAACTATATTTTGACCATCTCCACATAGCATGAGATTAAATGTGATTTTTAGCAGCAATGTACTATTCTTATATATGGAGGTACCACACTCTAATCTTCTGTTGTTGAGAGTATAGGCTCTTTTCACATTTTAATTTGTTTATCTAATAGGTTCCTTAGACTAGATTCCTAGAAGTCACCTTTGACTGTGTCAAAGGTCATGAGCATTTTTAGGGCTCATAAATAAGTAGGTACTCTTATCATTCCCATTATATGGATGAGGAAAATAGGAACAGAGACATTTAACAACTTGCCACAGGTCACACAGCAAGTAAAAGGCAGAGCCAGAATTCAAACTGAAGTAGTCTGACACCAAAGAAACCACCACTGTGGAAAGGTATTGACTCTGTGTTATAGTGGCTACAGATATTTTTACCCTCTGTCATTTGTGTCTTAAATTTTGCTGGTGATATTTTTATATGGAGATTTAAATACGTATCTGTAGGCAAATTCATTAATGTTTTTGCTTTATGCTTCATTTTTTCATGTTTATAAAATCTATAATATCTCCATCCTATGAGCTGGTAAATATTCACCCATTTTGATGGACTGTCTGATAACTTTCTTTTAAAACTTGACTCTTTAATTGATTGGAATATTCTTGAATGGAAGAGGTGAGGCAAAAAAGTTTTCATTTGTTAGTAGTTATTTGACATTCTGCCACCGCTATCAAATCCTGAGTGTAGAATAGAGATGGTAATGATCTCTACTCCAAAGGATCATTGTTAGATAAAGTGAAAAAAAATTTAAACACACACACATACAAAGTTAAAAATTTAAACAAACACCCAACAGGAATTAATTCCCTTTCTCCAAATCAGTCTGCCCTACTCAGCAAAGATTTTAAGGCAATCATATATTTACACACCTCTCTTCTGTACTTGCTTCCTTGTCTAGAGAAAAGAAGTTTCCTTATCT
Organism: Moschus berezovskii; assembly: GCF_049115385.1. NCBI lineage: Eukaryota > Metazoa > Chordata > Mammalia > Artiodactyla > Moschidae > Moschus > Moschus berezovskii. The sequence goes on along the minus strand of NC_142488.1, from coordinate 140,315,621 downwards.
AGTTTTGCAGTCTTGAGAATTTAATGATTTCTCCTTGAAACATTTTATGAACAGTTTGAAACAATCTGAATAAAGTTGACTTCTTTGAAAGAGTTATGTGCTTCATAAAGAGCAGGTACTTTTGCTACTTTGTCTGGGGGATGATATTTAAAACATTGATTCATTCATGATGATGGAGTCACCTATTGAATTAAGGAAATCAGTGTGTTCCAATATGTTACCCTAATTATTTTGATGGGAAAAAGATTGTATTTATCAGTTTCTTCCATTTTGTGGATATTATACTGTGGAGTGACCACAATTCCAATGGGTATGTCACTTGAATAATCACAAACATGGTGGTCTAAATAATGGTGACATCCTTAATACTTTCCTCTCCTTCAACACATCACTAAGTTCTGTTGGTTCCACCTCTATAGTATAACCTCTATCCATCTATTACTCTCCCAACCCACTGTTCCTACCCTGGTCAAGTCACTATCATTCCTTTTGGACCACAGCCCCTGCTGGCCCCTGCTTCCATCCCTGCCCCCAAGCAATTCATTCTGCATGCAGCAGCCCAGGGTGAGCCTCTTCATATGCAAGCCATACCTTGTCATTCCTCTATTGAAAACCTGGCACTGGTCCTACATGTCAGTGTTTAATCTTAAGAGTGTGGTCCTTGGACTGCCTGCAGAAGAATCACTTGAGATAATTTTTTAAAATATGAATATCTGGGCCTTGCCCAAGACCTACTAACTGAACCCTCTGTGGGTGGAGCCCGGGGAATCATATTTTAAATAAGCATCCTGAGTTAGTCAATTCCCAAAGAGATTCAAGTCCTTGCCAAGAACCCCTGGATGCTAGTGACCTTGACTTTTTCCTGTCGTCTCCCTGCTGGATCTAAGAAAGGGCCTGGCACAGAAGAGATGCTTAGGCTCTCTGGGTTGAATGGCCAGGCTGGAAGGTACAGATGTGTGCATATTTGAGCTAAAGCTTGAGGCAGGGTTCAAGACAGGGATGTTTGATTTACTTTAATATTTGAGATCTTTCCAACTCTGCCTTTCCTTCTACCTACCATTACTCCTGCCACCCCTTCCTCTCTCCCACACAGCCCTAGGTCTGGCTGGCCTGACTGATTCTGGAATCCTTGATTCCCATAAGCCTTATGTACGAGTTTTCCGTTACTGTATAACATACGACCACAAACTGAACAGCTTAAACTGACACATGTTTATTATCTCCTGGTTTCTGTGGATCAGGAGTCTGGGCACAGCTTAGTTGGAGTCTCTGATCAGAGTCTCACAGGCTGAAATCAAGGTCAAGGCTGAGAGCTCTTTTAGTGGCTTGACTGGGAAAGAACCAGCTCCCAAGCATCAGGATGTGGGCAGAATTAATTTCCTCATGGCTGTTGAGCTGAGAGACTGAGTTTTTTGCTGACCATAAGCCAGAGGCCACCTGAAGTTCTTGTTATGTGGTTTCTTCAACATGACTGCTTCCTTTATCAGGGCTTCCCTAGTGGCTCAGATGGTGAAGAATAAGCCTGAAGCCCTCCTGTAGGAGACCCAGGTTTGATCCCTGGGTTGGGAAGATCCCCTGGAGAAAGAAATGGCAACCCACTCCAGTATTCTTGCCTGGCAAATCCCATGGACAGAGGAGCCTCATTGGTTATAGTCCACGGGGTCACAGAGTCAGACACAACTGAATGACTAAGACTTTCACTTTGTTTTATCAAGGAGAATCCTCCTTCCAGTCTGGGGAGCTGGAGTCTTACATAACAAGATAACTGTGGGAGTGACATCTGATTACCTTTGCCATATCCTGTAGGTTGGAAGCAAGTCATACGTACTACCCATGCTCAGAGCAAGAAGAGTAGGCAAAGACATGAATACCAAGAACCTCCAAGAAGCATTGGAGGTTAACTTAAAGTTTGTCTGCCACACCCTTGTCATTGCATTGCCATTGGCCCAGGGACTCCTTCAGAGAAGGTTGCCTCTTCTGGCCCCACATCAGCATCAGTGAGATCTTCAGCCATCCTGTCCTAAACCATTGCCTCTTCACATCCTAAGACTTCTCCTGGGATGTGTGGTCACAGTGGGTCCAGTACCTTAGGCCCATCTAGGTCTAGCTCCTCTGGGTTGGTGACTGCATTGTGCTACCAGCTCTGCCTCTCTGGGGCACATTAACCCGGGTGACATCAGTAGCCTCCCATACAAGGTGATTGGGAGGTGTATGTGGGGAGCCCAGGTTCACGTATATGCATATGTATATCTGTGCCTGCTACTAGTTAAAGCAGTCCTGGGCTTAGGGGCTACTGAGATCTTATACTTGGGTGTGGTCCAACTGGAAGAGTTCTACGAAGCTGAGGATTGAGGGGAAACCTTGATTTCAACTCATGGAGAAGCAAGGAGCTAATAAAAAGCCAGAGAAGGTAGTCTAGAAGGCTGCCAAACTTGGGCCCCAAGGCCAGCAGAGATGCAGTGCAGGGCCTGGTGTGGAGTACTGAGTGGGAAGCGAAGGGTGATGTTGTAATACACGAAGAACCTGCAGGATGATGGCTCTGTTGCTCAGATATAATGAGTGAATCTTTTAAACATTTAATTTTACATTTTCATGTCAAGTATCTTGGCTAAATGAATTGCCTTGAGACACACTGTGTCTGTAGGAACCTGATGTTCTGTACAATCTAAGCTTGGGTTCAGGTCAGATTGTGTTCTTGACTCGACAAGAAATGTGGAATAAAATAGCACTAAAAGCAAATGATCTTGTTTTCTGGAACAAGTGCCACTTTGAGGGGCCATCCGGCTATCATTCTGTTCAGGCAAAGATTGTTCAACTTGTTCTTTCTTGATAGATCATCTCACAGAGTCACTGGGTTAAACATTGAGCTTTGCACAGTCTGGTTTTTGAAACCTCTTCTACTTCGTCCTTAGTGGGCCTCCAGATGGGCTGGCAGTTGGCCAGATCAGCTACAGAGGGAAGATAGTCTAAAATGCCTGTATGCACTTGAATGTCTCAAAGATCTTTAAAAGAATCAGTGAAAAGTGTGTTAAGTAAAGACAGGCACTTGGGCGCGTCACTAGTGTCTTGTTCTGCAAGCTCTATTAACTGAGCCATGCGGGCCCAGGCTGGGAAACCTAGTTGTGAAACCATGAAGACGCCAAAGAGTTTTTGGCTGCTTATTGGCAGTGATGGGGAGGCTTCTACAACACAATTAGCATCATTTTTAAAGAATAACCCCTTGGTCTGCAACCTTGAGGGGCCCTGGTCTTCTCACATGATGCTGTTTGAGCTTCCACTGACCAGTTCAGATGCCTTCCTGACTGAGAATGACATTTCACCTCAAAAAGTGCTGCCAATTGCCAGGCCAGGGAGGGAGTACTCCCCATGTTTGAGTGGAAAGGGATTTCCTGCTGGAATAGAGAAGAAATAGATGCCAGGCAGGCGGAGGGTCCTCCTCCCTCTCCCAAGCCCTATCTCAGTGGAGAGTGGTCTCTTGCATTCAGGTCCTCAACCCAGAATCTGAGAGTCATCCTCGACACCTGCGTCTCCCTGGTTTCCTGCGGTCAACCCACCACTCAGCTCTGGAGAGTCTGTCCTCTAAATAACTTTCCCCTCGTCCACCCTTCTTCCTCCTCTCTGCCCAGCCATCATTGTCTCCTCTCCTTGGGACAAGAGTCTTGGTTTCCCAGTTGGCTCCATTAATCACTTTTAATCTGTTCTCCTTTTAGTGGCTCTAGGGACCTCTTAATGCAGATCTGATTGGTCTCTTTCTCTTTGTTTAAAACCTTGCAATGTCTTTCTGTGATCCTTGGGCTACATCTTCAAATCCTCAACACCACTGCCATGGTCCCTTTTGCTTCTGACAGCCAAACAGTGGGCCATCTCCACCTTTACTGTCTGCTGTCCAGTCCCACAGTCTACCTTGGGATTCGTTGGAAGATGTGTCTTCCTTTCTGCTTCTGGGCCTGCCTTCTCATGTAACCCTTTTGCCTGAATACCCCTTCTCCTCTTTTTTATCTAGTTATTGCTCATAGAGCCTTAGAAGTGTTACTCAAATGTCACTTTGTCCAGGAAGCCTGTGTGATCCTCCTCCGATATGAGGTTAGTCTTGGCTGCTGTTGGGTCTCCTGGCAGCGAGTGCTGCTGCTTCATAGCACTGATCACCAGGGTAGCTATGTCATTAATCGGGATATTAATAGTGTCATGACAGTCTCCATCTATAGAGCATTGACTGGGAAGACAGAGGACACATTGTCTTGCTTGCTTGGTCAGTCTGGCACCAAGAACAGGACCAGTCACTGGCTGTGTGCTCTTAGGCAAATTACTTAGCCTTTCTGAGATTCTTTACTTGCAAAATTGACTGTTCTCCAGATTCATTGAAAACATAGTTCACATAATTAGCCCATGATGGATATTCAACAAATACCAGTCTTTTCTCGGAATAGGGTCAGAATCCCGGGAACTGGTCACTGGAAATTCTGTCAACATGGTCAAACATTTCAAAATTCATCCTGCTAACAAAATTCAGTGTTCTTTGGACAGGCCAGTGTCACTTGGAGTGCTGGATTAGGAATGTCTCCATCTAGCCCTGCCACCCCCCCCCCAAGCACAACTGAGCAACGCATCCATCCATTTCCTGAGCAACGCATCCATCCATTTCCTGAACAAATATTTATGGAGTGCCTCCTATGAACGAGGTGTTGGTACTATTAGAGCAACCAATATTATGATCTGTGATCTCTTACAGCTTATAGTTAGCTCCCCTCAATGATTTTGCTTTCTTTTTCTATTTTGTAAGAAGTTGGCTGTGATGCATTTTCTTTTTGTGCTTTGGGGTTTTTTTGGCCACACCATGCAGCATGCAGGATCTTAGTTCCTTGACCAGGGCTCAAACCTGTTTCCTGTGCATTAGAAGCACAGAGTCTTAACCACTGGACCAGTAACAGAGTTTCAACAGTTGGATCTTGTTTTCATTTCACCAAATAAATGGCTTGACTCTTCTGGATCTGTCCTGAGACAGCCCTAGCTGTGGCTTGAGACATGTTGTGGGGGACACTTTAGCTCTCCTGGTTCAGTCAAAGCCATTTTCTTCTCCAGATAAACTTGCACTTGGATTTTAAAACTCTATCCACAGTTCTTCTTCTTCATTTCCTATCTTCATCTTGTGCCCTGTACCCTGGTCCTCTTCTAAAGCACACCCGAGATTACCTTCTTTCTTATGATGTGTTGGCAGATAAGATGAGTGTCTTCATCCTTAGAACAGCAGCTATTTATGGAATGTTGGGAAGATAAAAGAAAAGATGGGAAAGGCAAAGGAGAAAAGGAAAGATATATCAATTTGAATGCAGAGTTCCAAAGAATAGCAAGAAGAGATAAGAAAGACTTCCTCAGTGATCAATGCCAAGAAATAGAGGAAAACAATAGAATGGAAAAGACTGGAGATCTCCTTAAGAAAATTAAAGATACCAATGGAACATTTCATGCAAAGATGGACACAATAAAGGACAGAAATAGTATGGACCTAACAGAATCAGAAGATATTAAGAAGAGGTGGCAAGAACACAAAGAACTATACAAAAAGATCTTCATGACCCAGATAATCACGATGGTGTGATCACTCACCTAGATCCAGACATCCTGGAATGCAAAGTCAAGCAGGCCTTCCAAAGCATCACTATGAGCAAAGCTAGTGGAGGTGATAGAATTCCAGTTGAGCTATTTCAAATCCTAAAAAATGATGCTATGAAAGTGCTGCATTCAATATGCCAGCAAATTTGGAAAACTCAGCAGTGGCCACAGGACTGGAAAATGTCAGTCTTCATTCCAATCCCAAAGAAAGGCAATGCGAAAGAATGCTCAAACTACCACACAATTGCACTCATCTCACACTCTAGGAAAGTAATGCTCAAAATTCTCCAAGTCAGGCTTTAACTGTACATAAACCATGAACTTCCAGATGTTCAAGCTGATTTTAGAAAAGGCAGAGGAACCAGAGATCAAATTGCCAACATCTGCTGGATCATGGAAAAAGCAAGAGAGTTCCAGAAAAACATCTACATCTGCTTTATTGACTATGCCAAAGCTTTTGACTGTGTGGATCACAAAAAACTGTAGAAAATTCTTAAGGAGATGGGAATATCAGACCACCTGACCTACCTCCTGAGAAATCTGTATGCAGGTTGAGAAGCAACAGTTAGAACTGGACATGAAACAACAGACTGGTTCCAAATAAGGAAAGGAGTATGTCAAGGCTGTATATTGTCACCCTAATTATTTAACTTATATGCAGAATACATCATTAAAAATGATGGGCTGGATGAAGCACAAGCTGGAATCAAGATTGCCAGGAGAAATATCAATAACTTCAGATATGCAGACGACACCACCCTTTGGCAGAAAGCAAAGAAGAACTAAAGAGCCTCCTGATGAAAGTAAAAGAAGAGAGTGAAAACATTGGCTTAAAATTAAACATTCAGAAAACTAAGATCATGGCATCTGGTCCAATCACTTCATAGCAAATAGATGGGGAAACAGTGGAAACAGTAACAGACCTTTGTTTTTGGGCTCCAAAATCAGTGCAGATGGTGACTGTAGCCATGAAATTAAAAGACGCTTGCTCCTTGGAAGAAAAGTTATGATCAACCTAGACAGCATATTAAAAAGCAGAGACATTACCTTGCCAACAAAGGTTCGTCTAGTCCAGGCTGTGGTTTTTCCAGTAGTCACGTATGGATATGAGAGTTGGACCATAAAGAAAGCAGAGTGCCGAAGAATTGATGCTTTTGTACCTTGGTGTTGGAGAAGACTCTTGAGAAACCCTTGGATTGCAAGGAGATACAACCAGTCCATCCTAAAGGAAATCAGTTCTGTATATTCATTGGAAGGACTGATTCTAAAGCTGAAACTTCAATACTTTGGCCACCTGATGCAAAGAGCTGACTCATTTGAGAAGACCCTAATGCTGGGAAAGTTTGAAGGTGGGAAGAGAAGGGGTCAACAGAGGATGAGATGGTTGGATGGCATCACCAACTCGATGGACATGAGTTTGAGGAAGCTCTGGTAGTTGGCAGTGGACATGGAAGCCCGATGTGCTCTAGTCCATTGTGTTACAAAGAGTCGGACAGGACTGAGTGACTGAAGTTAACTGAGGAAGATCTGGTGGGCAAGACATGTCCTCTAGGGTATTGAAAGCTGCTCAGGTTGCCTTCATTCCTTACCCTGTGTCCAATTGAGCAGCATAGCTTTGGTTCTGAAGTCTGTTTGCATTTCATGGTGATTTGAGTTCCCAACTCTTTGCAAACCCATGGACTACACAGTCCATGGAATTCTCCAGGCCAGAATACTGGAGTGGGTAGCCGTTCCCTTCTCCAGGGGATCTTCCCAATCCAGGCATCGAACTGAGGTCTCCCACATTGCAGGGGTATTCTTTACCAGCTGAGCCACAAGGGAAGCCCTTTAAAGACACAGAACTATTGAAATACGAGAGAAACTCGCAACTCCAAGGAACTCGAGTTCTCTCTCTTGGTAATTTTCAAGAATGCAGATTTACGACAATTTTGGGTGGATCAGGATCCCTCGACTAAGAAACACACATACAGAAAACTGCTTCACACAACAGCTCACGCCATTGTGTAGATCCAGGCTTGTGTGAGCCGCCTTGGGTTCACGTCAGCTGGAAGGAACCCCCCTCACTGTGAGTCCCCTGAAATTGTGGACCAGGCAGGTTTGCAAAATCTGTCAGCCATTAGTCCCTTGCAGAATCATCTGACTGTGAGGAACGGAAGAAACTTGTCAGTACCCCATTTATTTATTTTGGAAGGAGGTAACAGAGCACCCATGTGTGTGTCTGGGTTGGAGTTTGTTGGTTTTGAGGGGGAAACCTTTCTTGCAGGGGAAGAGCCCCATTCCTCCTCTTTAGAAATGTGGGGGCCTCTCCTGTGACAGAGTCAGTTTCCCAGCTTCGCCTCTAATGGAGTGAGCAGATTGCAGGAAGAATGTGATGCTGCTCAGTAAATTTAATGACTTTATGAAGATAAATGTTTCTCTTCCGAGGCTGCTTCTTGTCAGAATACATTTAATACCACCATTCCTTTGAGAACTAAATTCCTGTAGCACTTTGCAGCATATTAACATGTTTTTCTCACCACATGAAACTGCACTTCAAGCAAGAAATAATAATGTTTCTGCCTCCCCTTGTACATTTTTATTACTGCCAATGAATAGGAGTAAATTAACTATTATGGCTAACATTATTCACGGGGACAAATTCCTAACTCATTTTACAGAGAATAATAAATAACGGAATGAATAAGACGCCTTTAATTTCACATGCGAATTATCAAAGATTCCTCAGACTAGTGGAAGAGAGGCCGTCTTGTTTATACACAAAATATCAGTATCCAGTCAGTGCTGAGCATCACGATGTGTGTCATCTAAGAGTCACCTGCTTGTGGCTACACACATAACCAGGCTGCCCCAGATTCCTGAGCTGGGGAAGCCAAATTCCCATCCATCACTCATTCTCAGCTACCTAACACACACTCTAATTGTACACTCAAACAACTATATTTAGCTTTTACAAAATCGAGTTCCCATGTCTATCCAGGCATTTATCACTTCATTCCATAGGCAACCTCAAGACCGGGCAGATATGGTTTCTGTTAAGGACATTGCAAGGCAAATTCCACTCAAATGGAAACTGCTGAAGTCCTGGCCAATGGCTCTTTCATTCTGAACTGCCTTCCACAGCCCAAATTCCAGTACAGTGACACAATTTGAACACCTCCTATAGCCTGTTCTAATGGGATTTTTGCTGTATGATAAATTGTTAAGAACCTGAGAGGTACAAGCAAGCAGGATAATAGGGGACAGAACAGCACACACACCCTTCTGGAATATCACTCCAGTTAAGGCCTTCCCAGCTCTCTGTGGCTGCACTGCCGCATCTATGTTCTCTTGGCCAGACCACTATTGAGCAGGGACCATGTTGGGGTGCAGAATACCAATTTGAGGGATTGCCAATATCCTGGAGAGAATGCATGCTGCCTAGTATCCTTGGTTATTGGCCTAAAGGGGCCACAGGCTGAATTTCTGCTGAGGTGGGGTTGGGCCTGCTGGAAAAGAGGGTGGACCTGATGGAGAGGAGGGCAGGGTGCAGAGTTCCACCAGTCAGGCATATGCCAGAAGTAGATGTAGGGAGGTGGGAAAAGGCAGGAACACTTGTGCGGGGAGTGAGGACTCGTCTCTTCCATTTGGCCTGTGTCATCTTCATGCCTACCATGAATTCAGATCTTCCCCTAAAAACATGGACTTTCTGGACCTAAGTGCAGAACTTTGCACAAACTTGACTAAGCTTCTTCTTCAGAGTTTCAGTTTAGCAATTATTCCTTTCAAATGAGCATGTGTCCTTATGCTTTTCAGCATATGGGGTTGACCAAAAATTTTGTTCCAGTTTTTCCTTAACTAACATGGTAGAATTCATTACAATTGTGGGTGCATAGGTTATAATTCATTATAATTGTGAGTGCACAGTACACTCAACTGCACTGTGATGTATAGAATGGGCCACTTATTCTTTTTGGAAAATTGGAAGCAAATTTTGCTTTTTCTATTCTTTTGGTGTCATTTCTAGTCTTTCGGGAGAACTACCTCAAGGACTGACAGACTACAACTGTTTCCTCTCTATCTTGGCCAGTTGCCAGGTCAGGAGATAGGAACTTATTTAGAATAACTTACAGCTGCCCTTTGGTAAAATGCATATATTTCTGATTATAAAGTCACTGAATAAAATTTGGAAAACACAATAAAATAATGAAAACATTAAATCACCAGTGACCCTAACTCCCTGAGGTCCCTTTGTTACCATATTTGTCTGTGTTCTTTCAGTATTGTTCTGTGCACATACAGATGTATACATGCTAGTATAAATGGGTGCGTTTTTCTAGTTATTCCCATAGGATACATCTTAGAAATAAGTAGAAATATTGACTCAAACAGTATAGATTTTTAAGACTTTTTACGTCACTTGTCAAATTGCCATTCAGAGAAGTCTTGCTGGTTAGTACTTTGACATTATCATTGCAATACATTTATCCCTGCCCCTCTGTCAGTTGTGTGTATTCTCATGCTTAAAATCTTTGCCAATGTGATAAACGAAAAAGAAAAATTGGTGTCTCATTTTCATTTTGCATTTCTCTGATTGCAAGTCTTATTGGGCATTTTAATGTTTACTGTATGATGTATGTGTTGTCATTGTCTATTTGTGTGATTTGTCTCTTTTGTGATTTTTTTCTTATTGATTTTTGAGAGCTTTTTGTATATTAAGGATATACAGCCTTGTCTTATTTGTTGGAATATTTAGTTTCTCATTTGCTTCAGATTCTTCTGTAAAATAGGATGGTTCTATGTATTTTGCAAGGCTGATTTGATGGCTAGCCATCATGAGTAATGTCCCTCACACAATGTCTGGGATGGTGGATGCTCAGCATGGGCTAGCTATTACTATTGTTGCCATGGATTAGACTTGTAATCCAAACTGTATGGATATGGGTGTTTGGGCATTTTCCCCACAGCCCAGATTTCTGTGCAGGAAGCTGTGACACTAAAACTACCAGCAGACAAGCAAAGAGCTGCATCACCTTCTTCCTACAGGGCTATTCATCAAGGAGGCTGACTTTAAGGGATGACTTCAGCTGGAGGACACAGATCCTGGTGCCAGCAAAAGGATCTGCAGAAGTGGCACAGCATACCTATGGAGTAGATGCTGTCACCACTCCTACTTGACTACTGAGGAAACTCAAGCACAGGGAACTCAGGCACCTCCTCAACATCACACAGTAGCTGAAGCCAAGTGTATGACATCTCAGAAACCAGCTACGGGAACTTGCTGTCTGTGCTGAGGATTTCTCAACCATAAAATGAAGAGGTTTTAGTAGGCAATCTCTGAGACCCTTGGAACTCCAGCAGTCCTTATTTCTGAAGAGAATCCGTGGGTATAGCCCTGATTCATTAGCCATAAAATTCATTGTATTGATTCACAGTTGCCCAAGGGCATTTTGTGTCCTTTGCAACTCTTATGTTCTGTTACTTATGTTGCCAGTGCCAAGGGGGTTGGGAGACACAGGAACAAACTTCCTTATTTTTGGGTTTGATTCCTAATAAAAATCCGTTCTATAATACAAAGTGCAGATACTACCTCATAGGCTCCTCTAACTCAACACATCCCAACTGAACTCAGCTTATCTTCTGGCCCTAGGGCTATTCCTTCTGGAAGAGCATCTTGGCTCCCCATCTCAGCATTTCTCGTAGTTTCTAATTATGCCTGTCTTGGTGGTGTTATTTGCTTGATGTCTGTCTTTTCTTGGATTTCTGCCCATCAGGAGGTGAAAAGTGGTTCCTCAGTGTAACTGTGCATTTTGTCCCTGCCTTTAATGCAGAATGCTTCATGCCATGTTGTACTTGTTGATTTAGTTCTCTATCTCTGGCCAAAGACTGTGAACTTCTTGAGGACAGGGCATGTTATGGACTAAATGTGTACCCCTACTACCTCAGTTCATATGCTGAAGCCCTAACCCCTAATGTGATGGCATTTGGAGAGACTGCATAGAGGAGGTAATTAGGTGTAGATAAGGCCCTGAGGGTGGGGCTTTCATGATGGGGTTAGTGCCCTTACAAGGAGAGACACCAGAGAGTTTGCTCTCTCTTTCCACATGTACACACTGAGGACAGGTAACATGAGTACCCTGTGAGACGGCACTTGTCTATAAGCCAGGAAAAGGATGCTTATCAGAACTGGACTGTGCTAGCCCCATGATCTTGGACTTCCAGCTTCTAGAACTGTGAGAAAATGGTTTATGGTATTTTGTTGTGACAGCCTGAGCTGGCTGAGATAGGGCACCTTTTCCTTGTCTTTGGCCTCCAGTTCCCAGTACAAAATAGCTGCTCAGTAATTTTTAAACTGAAATCAAACAGATGCTCAGTAAAAAGTAGGTGCTGAAGGAAGGATTGGTTAGCTGAGAATCCTAGCCATACTTCAGGTTAGAGCTGACATCCCGATCCCCCTCAATATCAACAGAGCAGCCATGGCCCCCACCTCTCAGCATACCTGTCATACACGATGCTGAGAAAGCTTGACTCTGGACTGATTTCCCTTCTCCAGGCTCCCACTGGGTAAAAGTGTGAGAACCACTTCCCAACATGAAAGTGGCCAGGAGCCAAAATTGATAACAAAACATCAGACTATGTTAGACCTCTCAACAGCTTGTTGTAGACCACCTTTCCCTACGGTAAGGGCAATCTGAGTCTCTCAGAAAGAAGCCAAGGGTTTTAGAAAGAGACACTCTTGTCAAAGACAGGGTCACCAAAGATCCTTCTGAGAGTGCCCTGATTTGGCTGTCCCCTGAACTGTGTCCAGCTCAGATGAGGACACAAACCTCTTCCCACAGTTTCTTGTGGCACAGCTGAGGCAGCCTGCAGTCTTCAAGACAACAGAACACCAAGAGAGCATGGCTAAGATGCCTTGCCACATACAGGCTCAGGAGAATCCCAAGTGGCTGGTTCTCCTTTGCCCTTTAACCCAAGATCCTTCAGCTCCAGCATGTCACCATAGAGAGTGCCAGCAGGTTTCTGACTGCAGTTGAGTGGCTCACTCAACAGATAGACAATATCCTGCCCCAGCCTGGAATGTGCCATTTTTCCAAGCAGCTGTGATGCCTTTGAATAGGGAATTTAAACCAATGTCTGTGGCCTAGGTGAACTCCCTGCTACTAGGATAGCCATGCTTCTAGGAAGTACACATGCCCTTTGCATCCCCGACCCTACCATCTAATTTTAAGTTGCAACTTGATCCTGATATCTTGAAATTTCAATCCAATCTCCCCATATTTATATCTCTTTTCTTCCAAAGTGAGAACTGTGGTTTCCAACAATGTCAAGCTATTTACCCATTTGATTAATGCACTACAAGTACTTTTGGAGTTGTTGCACCCATGCTATTATCCACAACAGGCCTACTCAATAGAATTTCAGCTTCACTGGGAACAGAGGCACCACATCATTACTGCTAGATGAGGGTAGAATTCCCAGTTTACCATTGGGTCTTTCTTGACACTCAGGGTGGGTGGGGGTTCTTTTTTTAAAGGCATTTATTTTTTAATTGGAGGATAATTGCTTTACACTGTTGTGTTGGTTTCCATCATACGTCAACATGAATCAGTCATAGGTATACATATGTCCCCTCCTTCCTGAACCTCCCTCTCACCCCCATCCCACCCATTTAGGTTGTCACAGAGCAGTGGGTTTGAGCTCCCTGTGTCATACAGCAAATACTCACCAACTGTCTATTTTACCTATGGAAATATATATGTTTCAATGCCAATCTCTGTATTTGTCCCACCCTCTCCTTCCCCTGGGTGGGGGTTCTTCTTACTACTGCATGAGGGTGGAAGTTCATGCTCTCCACTTGGTCTTCACTAATTCACCTCTGGTTGGGTGGGGAAGGAAGGTGCTATTACCATTCGGCACCTGGCATAGGGGGTGGGGCTGATTCCTATTTCTATCTAGAGGATGTGAGAATCCTGGCAGGGAGAGAGAGGAGTCCCTCTTCACTGCAGGGCAGGGTTGAAGTTCCTACTCCCACCATGTGGGGGTAGCCTTGTGTATTAATCAGGGTTCTCCAGAGGAAAAACACCAATTGCATGTGTGTGTATCTATATGAGGAGGTTTATTATAAGGAATTGATTCACATCATTATGGAGGCCAACAAGTCTGCTTTGGGAAAGCTTACTCTTCTTCACCCCTTTTCCCCACAGCTCCTGGGATCAGCGAGCTAAGCCAGTTTCTTGCACACTGAGGCTGCTGCCAAGGGAGGTCACAGGGCAGGCCTTTGTCCTATATCCTGTCAGGCAGGAATAGGGATATTGAAAGTGAGAAGCTCATGACATTGAGGGTCAGGCTTGTCTGTGGTTGAGATTAATTACAGTGGCGTGTCCCTGTTGTGTCAGGGCAGTCTCACATGAAATACTCTTTTAGGCTTTGTGATGAAGGCAGGTTGAAAAAATATTAATTTAATATCACTCATCACATCTAAAGGTTTGAATGGAAAATACTTGGGGCTGAAATGCCTATTAAGACTTTAAATATCACTTGGGGCCTGGCAGACATGGCCTCTACCACCAAAAACCCCACAAAGTTTCTTCAGTGTCTCCAGCCTGGCTTTGCCACCCTTGACCTTGATCTTGGCTCAAGGGAGTTGAGTCATTTTCTTAGAAGTTCCCAAGTGAGAAGAGATACTTATAGGATCAACTCTAACCTCTTTAATATGGTGCAGACAGACCTTGAATGGTCCAACCTTGGCCTCTCTCACTCAATACTCCAGCTAGTAGAACACACTCCTAGTTCAAGAGATTTCCAGCTCTGAGTCTTTCCTCCCATGACCTCTTCTGCCTGGAGCTACCCTCCCTCTTCTGATGGTTGTCCACCTAGTCAATGGCCACCCCACCTGGGAATGGTCCATCTTCAGTAGAACTGACTCCCTTGGAGCCCCACACAGAGTTTTCTCCCAGTGTTTCCTCTGCTTTTGTTCCCTCAGGTCTCAAGGGAATGTTCCTTGAGGGTGGGGATTGTCACTGCTTTATCCTTAGAGTTCTAGTGACTGGCATGAGGTGGGGTCATGTGGATGAAGACAGGAGGTTTAGCCTTGGAGATTTGGGAAGGAAAGCAAAAGGAATCACAGGTGTAGCACCACCATTGTGTCAGTAGTTTTTGCCAGTGCAATTTTCTTTTGCTAAGTGTGATTTCAGGCTCTAAAACATCAACAGCTAAATGTCACTCGGATCAGCGGGATTGACCCACCATGAACAAGATTGGTTGGTTTCCCTCTTTTTCAGAGAAATCTTCCTGGTGAGAGCTGCTTGGGGGACTTAGACATTTCCTCGAAGGATCAATTGTTCGCCAATTTTGTTCTGTAGAGCAGTGTCAAGCGCTTTTAAACTGCTTCCACTAGTGTTATTAGATCTTTCTGAGTCAAATATTTTTTGTAGTGCTGCAGTACTGTAGTACTGTCCTCTTAATGCAGCCAGACCTTTCTTTTCCCCCTTGCACTTTTTTCTTTGACTCCTGGATTAGTATCAGACATGCTCTTCCTTTGGCCTGTACGCATCCATATACTTCCTATTCCCAGGGTCTTTTCCATCCTGTAACATCCTGTCACAACTGGACCAGATAGGACTTTTCCAGTTGATCTAGTTCAGACTTTGGGAAGTCTGAAAGTTCAGATTTTTCCAGCTTTATTGAGATATAGTTGGCATATATTAGGCGAATTTGAAATATACAATGGGTTGATTTGATATACTTAGATATTTCATACTTCTAGTAACTCAGTGACATCACATCCCATCTTAGATATTTCATACTTCTGGTAACTCAGTGACATCACATCCCATCATTACCACTCTTTTTGCAATGAGAACATTGAATATCTATTCATTTAGCAACTTTCAAATATATGAGACAGTACTAGCTACTGTCTTGACCACAGAGCTTCCTCTGTTTGAGAGCTCCTACTTCTCCCCATCCACATGGCAAAATCCTTAGCTCTCAGGTTTCAACTTTTTCATCATGCTTCTTAAAGTATCTCTCATCTCCTCATTCTTGCTTCAGTGTTCTTTGTTTGTGGTCCCATATGCCACTCTTTTCCAGTACTGAGCTACTGCTGTCTTTTGGACTGATTCTGAAGCTGAAGTTCCAATACTTTGGCCACCTGATATGAAGAGCTGACTCATTGGAAAAGACCCTGATGCTGGGAAAGACTGAAGATAGGAGGAGAAGGGGGCAGCAGAGGATGAGATGGTTGGATGGCATCACCAACTAAATGGACATGAGTTTGAGCAAACTCCAGGACATAGTGAAAGATAGGGAAGCCTGGCATGCTGCAGTTTATGGGTTGCAAAGAGTCAGACAAGACTGAGTGAATGAACAACAAAGAACCATTAACATGAGATCTACCCTCCTAACAAAATTCTCAGTGCACAATACAGTATTGTTACCTATAGGCACAATATTGTACAGCAGAGCCCCCGAACATATTCATCTAGCATAACTGAAAGCTGATACACATTGGATAGATCTGACATCTTGAAAAATGCTAGTTGATTACCTGTCTCATCTTGAATACATCTTGAGTTTCTTGGGGACAAGGGCTATGTTTTATTCACCACTGTACCCTCAATGCTGGGCAGAATTTGGTACTGGGTAGCTGCTATCCTCGGAGAAGGCAATGACACCCAACTCCAGTAATCTTGCCTGGAAAATCCCATGGATGGAGGAGCCTGGTAGACTGCAGTCCATGGGGTCGCTAAGAGTTGGACACGACTGAGCGACTTCACTTTCACTTTCATGCATTGGAGAAGGAAATGGCAACCCACTCCAGTGTTCTTGCCTGGAGAATCCCAGGGACGGGGGAGCCTGGTGGGCTGCCGTCTATGGAGTCGCACAGAGTCGGCCACGAGTGAAGTGACTAATCAGCAGCAGCAGCAGCAGCAGCTGCTGCTATCATCAGGATTCAACTGGAATGGCAGAAGCTAAGTAAGATATGTGTGTGTGTGTGTGTATCTCACAACTATACTATATATTAATATGTTATATACAGTAGTATACAGGGAATTGATTTATGTGGTTGTCCAGGCTAGTTAAGCATGTCTGTAGGGCAGGCAGTCAGGAAGGGGAAATCACAAGCCAGCTGGGGCTGCACAGGAACTGGCTGAAGCTTGTTATCCTTAGGCTGCAGTCAAGGGGGATGATCCTGGGCAAGTTGAAGCCCTGTGAATAGGAGCTGTTTGATGTCTCTGCCTCAGGGAAGGCATAAAGCTTCCTTTAAGAGCTTCCTGGATTAGGCCAGATGACACTACCCTTATGGCAGAAAGTGAAGAGGAACTCAAAAGCCTCTTGATGAAAGTGAAAGAGGAGAGTGAAAAGGTTGGGTTGAAGCTCAACGTTCAGAAAACAAAGATCATGGCATCTGGTCCCATCACTTCATGGGACATAGATGGAAAAACAGTGGAAACAGTGTCAGACTTTATTTTTGGGGGGGCTCCAAAATCACTGCAGATGCTGATTGCAGCCATGAAATTAAAAGACGCTTACTCCTTGGAAGGAAAGTTATGACCAACCTTGATAGTATATTAAAAAGCAGAGACATTACTTTGCCAACAAAGGTCCGTCTAGTCAAGGCTATGGTTTTTCCCGTGGTCATGTATGGATGTGAGAGTTGGACTGTGAAGAAAGCTGATCACCGAAGAATTGATGCTTTTGAACTGTGGTGCTGGAGAAGACTCTTGAGAGTCCCTTGGACTGCAAGGAGATCCAACCAGTCCGTTCTAAAGGAGATCAATCCTGGGTGTTCATTGGAAGGACTGATGCTAAAGCTGAAACTACAATACTTTGGCCACCACATGCGAAGAGTTGACTCACTGGAAAAGACTCTGATGCTGGGAAAGGTTGGGGGCGGGAGGAGAAGGGGACGACAGAGAATGAGATGGCTGGATGGCATAACCGACTCGATGGACATGAGTTTGAGTGAACTCCGGGAGTTGGTGATGGACAGGGAGGCCTGGCATCCTGTGATTCATGGGGTCGCGGAGAGTCGGACACGACTGAGCGACTGAACTGAAGTGGATTAGGCCAGGCCCACCTAGAATAATCTCCCTTGGGTTAATTTACATCTTCTCATTATGGAATTTAATCACATCTGAAAATCCCCTTCATGATTGCACCTATATTAGTGTTTGATTGACTAACTGGGGACTACACTTGAGCCTAACTAAATTGATATACCAAAATGCTGTCAGAGTGTTCAATAGATGATTCTGGAAGTAAAGGAAGACTGGTTGAGGTCAGTTCAGTTCAGTTCAGTTCAGTCGCTCAGTCGTGTCCGACTCTCTGCGACCCCATGAATCGCAGCACGCCAGGCCTCCCTGTCCAACACCAACTCCCGGAGTACACTCAAACTCATGTCCACAGAGTCGGTGATGCCATCCAGCCATCTCATTCTCTGTCGTCCCCTTCTCCTCCCGCCCCCAACCTTTCCCAGCATCAGAGTCTTTTCCAGTGAGTCAACTCGTCGCATGAGGTGGCCAAAGTATTGCAGTTTCAGCTTCAGCATCAGTCCCTCCAATGAATACCCAGGATTGATCTCCTTTAGAATGGACTGGTTGGATCTCCTTGCAGTCCAAGGGACTCTCAAGAGTCTTCTCCAACACCACAGTTCAAAAGCATCGATTCAGGGAAACAGAAAGGCTTTGAAGTCACTGCAGCCAACAGAAGAAAATCAGAGTCCATGGAGTCATTGCTGACAGTGCATGGCTGTCTACAGCTCTGTGCTGAGGATCGACTGAAGGCCAGGTTCCTAGTCTCATCTTTGCAGCTTCCAGGGCCAGGCCACATCTGATCAGCTTCTCTGCATGCTGTGTGTGCTGCAGGCAGGCCGGACTCAGGCCTGCATCTCCCTATTTCTGCTGCTTTGCTTTTGGTCTGCTGTTTCTCTGTTTGCCTCCTGTCTCTGCAAACCCACACTCTCCCTTTGGGTCCTCCAAGGTCTTTGTTTAGAACTGTCTTGACTTCTTACCAATTAGAGAAGACTGCAGTCCTCAAGGGAGACCTGGCCTAGGGCATCAGGCCTCCGGCAGTGCCAGCCCCCAAGCTCTGTCTCGTGTTTCTATGTGGCCTCGCTTTCTCATCCATGTTGAACTGAAGGCTCCACAGATCCTGTCAGCTTTGAGTTAACACAAAGAGTTTCAAATAAAGCATCCTTATTTCTTAAGCTACTGGATTCTGTAGCCCATGTTCAGAGGAAAGACAATTTGTCTTCTAATTAGGCTTTAATGAATTGGACTTGAACTTTGAGCTCTGTTTTCAACCTTGAGAGAAGGCCATGAATGTGTAAATTCCAAGGTTTGATTTAAAAATAAAAGTCACTTCTGTTTGTCTCACATTTGTACAGCCTTCAAATTATAATGCCTTCTCCTCTCTCACTTGAGCTGGGGGGTCGGGGGTTGGGCTCTCCCATCTTACAGATGAAAAAACTGAGAATTGGAGTGGTCCAGGCCTCTGTTCTGGAGAAGGCAATGGCATCCCACTCCAGTACTCTTGTCTGGAAAATCCCATGGATGGAGGAGCCTGGTGGGCTGCAGTCCATGGGGTCACTAAGAGTTGGACTCGACTGAGTGACTTCACTTTCACTTTTCAATTTCATGCACTGGAGGAGGAAATGGCAACCCACTCCAGTGTTCTTGCCTGGAGAATCCCAGGGACGGGGGAGCCTGGTGGGCTGCCGTCTATGGGGTCACACAGAGTCGGACACAACTGAAGTGACTTAGCAGCAGCAGCAGCAGGATCACTCAGCTTGTTGGAGGAAATCAGGGACTCCAGGCAGGATCTCCTGGCTCCTGGTCCAGCTTTCCCAGGGGAGGATGGGGAGTGCACCGGTGGGGAGACAGCACTGAGCACTGGCTGGTGAATGTAGCTGGGTTACAGGACTTTCTGTCACCCCTTCTCTGTGTCCTCACCTCCCACACCAACCTTCCTGGCAGCAGGGTGTTTTCCCAGTATTCACTGGAACATGGTGACACATCTCCCAATACTTGCCCAAATCAATCTGCCTGTGTTTTGTCATAACAGTGGCTCGAATGTGCCTGTGGCAACTTTGTTTTCTGTTCTTGGCTCTTGTCATAAATTATTTGACATGTTTTCTTACAAAATAGTTACACTGGTCTGTAGAAGCAGGAACAGGAAAAGATAAAAATGATTGCTTTGGTCACCAGACTGTTGACAGCACTTCAGGATCGAGGAGCCCTTTTCCATTCTTCATTTTCTTTCCAGTGCTGGGTGTCTGATGATCTGCTTTTGAGTTTGCAGTGATACTTGGGACAAATAATAGGGAAAGGACTGTGGTTCCCTTGGCCATAGAGTCAGCCCCTGCTGGGTGCCTCATCCTGGGACAGGTTTGTCTCTGTGGCTGTCACTGAGCTTTTCAACCCATGGAAGCTCCTTTATTTTCCTTCTGCCCTTGCAGAATCCTTGCCAACATTTCAGCCATGTGTCACCTTCTCTGGGGAACCTGCTCAGATTACTTAGTCCTTGCTGAGTCACCAGGGGCACCACCTGCCTGCATGCACAGTGGATGGAGCCCTTTACTCTCCCTGTGTCTGTTCATGTTCCTACGAGGGAGGCAGGGCTGTCAGCTTCTTTCCATTGTAGAGTCAAGGGGCCTGGGGCCCAAGGAGATGACATGTTTTTTTTTTCAAGGTCACAAAGGTGGTGTAAGTGGTAGGATCTGAACGATTTCTGCTCTCTATAGCCCCTTCCCTGCCCTGATAGCTGTGTCAGGCCAACCACAAGAGGGCTTGTGGACATTGATTGCTGTGCTTCTGGTGTTCCACCTTGGGTGCTGTGCCCGACACTAGGGTGCCTGCTGGTGAAGTATTTGCTCACAGGCTGGGATGTTTTTGGATTTCTTTCCACAAGCTCTTCCCATGTCACTCTCCCATCACCATTAGATGGTCCACCAAGAGCATTTCACACATGGGTGGACTCAAGGCTGCCGTGTCCTTCAGAGTTGAGGGCAACCCCTTCATATCATTGGAAGAACATAGACACAGAGTGGGAGGATGAATTTCCAAGGGTTACTCAGTTAGGCTGGGATGTGAACCCAGATTCTGGCACTGTCCTCAACACCATCTGCCCTCATAATTAAAGACAATCTCTTCTCCTTTTAATTGCTATTTGTGTGTGAGTGAGGTCAAAGGGACTAGACTCTTATGCTTTGTATCTACTTATTTATTTTTAGTCAATTGCTGATTTATCTATGTAACGTTTTATTTTGTATTGGGGAATAGCTGATTAACAATGCTGTGATAGTTTCAGGAGAACAACGAAGGGACTAAGCCATGCATATACATGTATCCCTTCTCCCCCAAACTCTCCTCCCCTCCAGCCTGCCACATAACAGTCTAAACTGGTAGGCTTTTAAAAGATGGGATCCAGATCACAATTTTCACCCTGGAAATTAGTTATCCAGCGCTGAGTCACTAAGTTCCCCACAACTTAGTGGCTTCACATGACTATGGTATATTATTTCTCACAGCTCTGCGAGTTGACTGTGTGATTTTTTTGCAGATCTTCCTTGGGCTCCCTCATGGGGTTGGATTTAACTGGTAGATGGGCCGAGGGCTGGCCACAATGCTGGGGTGAATGATTGTGACTGGTCCCTGGGCCTCTTCACGTGTTCTGTTGCTCCTCAGTCATTTATATCAAGTGTCCTAACATGGTGCTGAGCATGTTCTGTGAATTAAAACTTCTGGGCCTAAGTTCAGAAATTAGTGCCACTTTTACCACATTCTATTTTGGGCTCCAAAATCACTGCAGATGCTGATTGCAGCCAGGAAATTAAAAGATGCTTACTCCTTGGAAGGAAAGTTATGACCAACCTAGATAGCATATTAAAAAGCAGAGACATTACTTTGCCAACCAAGGTCCGTCTAGTCAAGGCTACGGTTTTTCCCGTGATCATGTATGGATGTGAGAGTTGGACTGTGAAGAAAGCTGGTCGCCTTAGAATTGATGCTTTTAAACTGTGGTGCTGGAGAAGACTCTTGAGAGTCCCTTGGACTGCTAGGAGATCCACCACCAAGGTCTTTTCTAAGGAGTCAGTTTCTGCATCAAGTGGCCAAAGTATTGGAGCTTCATCTTTAGCATCAGTCGTTCCAATGAATATTCAGGACTGATTTCCTTTTGGATTGACTGGTTTGTTCTCCTTGCAGTTAAAGGGACTCTCAAGAGTCTTCTCCAACACCACAGTTCAAAAGCATCAATTCTTCAATGCTCAGTTTTCTTTATAGTCCAGCTCTCAAATCCATACATAACTACCAGAAAAATCATAGCTTTGACTAGATGGACCTTTGTCAGCAAAGTAATGTCTCTGCTTTTTAATATGCTGCCTAGGTTGGTCATAGCTTTTCTGCCAACGAGCAAGTGTCTTTTAATTTTATGGCTGCAGTCACCATCTGCAGTGATTTTGGAGCCCAGGAAAATAAAGTCTGTCATTGTTTTCATTGTTTCCCCATCTATTTGCCATGAAGTGATGGGACTGGATGCCATGATCTTCATTTTTTGAATGTTGAGTTTTAAGCCAGCTTTTTCACTCTCTTCTTTCATCAAGAGGCTCTTCAGTTCCTCTTCAGTTTCTGCCATAAGGGTGGTGTCATCTACATATCTGAGATTTTATTGATACTTCTCCTGGCAATCTTGATTCCAGTTTGTGTTTCATCCTGCCTGGCATTCTGCATGATGTACTCTGCATATAAACGGGGTAACAATATACAGCCTTGACGTACTCTTTTTCCAATTTTGAACCAGTGTGTTGTTCCATGTCCAGTTCTAACTGTTGCTTCTTCACCTGCATACAGATTTCTCAGAGGTGGGTCAGATGGTCTGGTATTCCCATCTCTAAAAATTTTTTCCACAGTTTGTTGTGATCCACACTGTCAAAGGCTTTGGTGCAGTCAGTAAAACATAAGTTGATGTTTTTCTGGAACTCTCTTGATTTTTTGTTGATCCAGTGGATTTTGGCAATTTGATCTCTGGTTCCTCTGCCTTTTCTAAATCCATCTTGAACAGCTGGAAGTTCTTGGTTCACATACTGTTGAAACCTCACTTAGAGAATTTTGAGCATTACTTTCGAATCCTGAGTTGTCTTAGCTTCTTCAAGCAGGGCATGGACATAATAAGGTCTACATTTTATTTCTGATACATTTGTGTTTTAGCCAGATGTCCCTGGTAATAGAGTAGGAAGAAGAGTGACAGAGAACAGGGAGATCAGCTAGGAGGTTGGTATGGTGACCAGTAGAGAAGTGGTGAGTGTTTGATTTATGGCAGTAGCAGAGGAAAGGGAGAGATGGCTAACTTAGATGATATTAGGGAAGTAGTCCTATTTTGAAAATATTTTGTAAACTTACACTTGCCCCCAAATCAGACTGGATAATTCATGAGGGATGATTGACTGGGAGGTGGGAAGTCTGGTCTCTTCACTTGACTCCTTTTCCATACTATTACTATGAGAGCCTTCTCTCAAAACTTTCACTCAGTTATTTCAAAACTCATTCAAGAGGAAGGCATGGTGCAGCCAATTCATACCTTGCCTGCATCTCAAGGTATTCTCTGCATTAATGTTCAGAGAGCAAAAGCCCAGACCCTGGGTCTGTACAACGTTTTACTCTGTGTTTAACATATGTCTTCACTGATTCCTTTTAAAGAAGAAAAGTGACTTTTACAAGAATAGTGTCTAAAAGTGACTCCATGTTTGCCCTTTCCTGAGTCTTCTGAGTCCTGCCAGCCAGACTTGTATCCATGCTGGTGACACAGGAAGGGTGATTGAAAGCCATCTAGTCCAATCCATTTCCTTTTTAAATTTTGCTTTTTAATTGAAGTATAGTTGACTTACAAAGTTCTCTTAGTTTCCTGTGTACAGCAAAGTGATTCAGTTATATATATGTGTGTATGTATCTATTCTTTTTTAGATTCTTTTCCATTATGGGTTATTACAAGATATTGAATATAGTTCTCTGTGCTAAACAGTAGGACCTTGTTATCTATTTTACATATAATAGTGTGTGTCTGCTAATCCCAAGCTCCTGATTTATCCCTTCTTCCCTCTTCCCCTTCAGTAAACATAAGTTTGTTTTCTATGTTTGTGAGTCTATTTCTGTTTTGTAAATAAGTTCATCATATCTTTTTTTTTAGTTTCCACATATAAGTGATATCATATGATATCTTTCTCTGTTTGACTTACTTCCCTTAGTATGATAATCTCTAGGTCCATCCATGTTGCTGCAAATGGCATTATTTCATTCTTTTTTATGGCTGAGTAATACTCCATCATGTATGTGTGTGTGTGTGTGTGTGTGTATATACCGTGTCTTTTTTATCCATTCATCTGTTGATGGACCTTGAGGTTGCTGCCATGTCTTGACTATTGTAAATAGTGCTACTATGAAGACTGGGATGCATGTATCTTTTCAAATTAGAGTTTTCATATTTTCCAGATATATGCCCATGAGTGGGATTGCTGGGTCATATGGTAGTTCTATTTTTATTTTTTTAAGGAACCTCCACACTGTTCTCCATAATGGCTGCACCCATCTACATTCCCATCAACAGTGGAGGAGGGTAGTCCAATCCATTTATTTTTGAGGTTGGGTATACTGGAGAGGGGATTGGACAGGAAACTGGAGGAAGAGTGTCGTAGGGGCAGTTCACAGAGGCCCCAGAGCCACACTCTGGGAGGCAAAGCAATGACTCCATGTCTTCCTAAGTAATGAAAAATTGTCCTCTTCCCTCTGTGCTGCTCCATGCCTTGCATGAGGCCAGAGCATTCAGACATTTATTAAACTGCAGAATGAGCAAAATCTTCTGGGAGAAAAGCCCCCTGTCCAGATGAATGGGCTCTCAGGTGACCTGGCCTTGAGATGACTCTCACTCTTGAGAATGCCACCTTTGCAGATTTCTGTGAAACAAGCGTTGATGATGGGTAGAAGGAAAGTGGGAAAGTAGGCAAGAAAAATATTTGCATCTGCTACATTTGTCACACAAATCATGAGGCCTTTATGTCTAAAGGGAGATCAGAACCCTGTTTACAGAACAGGAGTGGAACAATTTAAGCATGTGGAACAAGGAGTGGAACAATTTAAGCATGGAGGCATCTGGTTTATTTTATGTTTGGCATTTTACTGTAAGATTTGTAGTCATTGGAAATGATGGGTGCACCAAAGCCTGGGAAAGGAAGAGAAAGCCCCCAGATCTCCAGAGACTACTGAAAGGATGATGGAAAGGTAACAGCGAGGGGCGGTGCTGGCTCTATCTGGATGATGCTGGTCATCACCGACATCATGAGCAACTACCGTGTGCTGGCATTTGAGTTCAGCTCTTGATGTGGATGATCTCATTCAGTTTTCTCTACAGCTCGGTTAAGTAGTCATGTTAGTTTCCCCTTCTTACAGATAAGTAAACTGAGATAGAGAGTTGTGGAATAATTACCCCCAGGACACATCAGCGGAAAGACACAGAACTGGGATTCAGAATTCTGAAGTGAAAGGGGTTGGATGCCTCTGTATTCCTATACAACGTTTCACTAACCCGACCCCTTGGCAGTGTTCAGTAATAGGGATCTGAGACCTGTTTCTACTACAGAGAAGCTGTGTGATCGAGGGAAGGTAGCTTAACCTCTCTGAGTCTCAGATACCTCGCCACTACACTGGAGTTAAAAATTCCTGCCCTCCCCCTTTGCAGGACGTGCATAAGACTACAATTAAGCCAATTAAAGGCATTTGGGATTGGCCAAATACCATATGTGTGGCAACTAGGAGAGCTGATTATTGGCTTAGGACTCTGTGAAATCCTCAAGAGGAGGGGCCAGGCAGGAGCCCAGGAGCTTACAACCCCTACTGGGCACAGCTGGTGTAGAAAAGGGAGCTGCCAGATGCCAGGGGGTCCTTGGAGACCATGTGGTCTCAGCCCTTATTGTACAGGAGAGACCAACAGAGCCCAAGGAGAGGAGGGACTTTGCTTAAGGTCACATGGAAGATGCTTTTCATTTACCTTTCTCCAATTTGTACTATTTCATTTCAGCTTGGCAGCACACAGTTCCTGTCGTACTGAACTCCCCCTTTGCATGATAATCAGTTCCCAAAATTATTACAGTGCAAACTGAAAGATAAATGGTCGTGGCATTTGTTAATACTGTAAACACCATTTGTTGGCAAATGATAAGCTTTATTGATACCCCTAATGTATGTATTAGCAAGAACAATACACCACAAAATGTTAACATCTGCCAACGCAGTGCAAACAATTACAAGTAACTTTCATTTAATGCAGAAATTATACAATCACAAAAGGTATGCCTGCAAATTAATGTGACATGGAGCCAGGTTTATGCATTGAGAGGCATAAACAATAATTTTATACAGCAAGCCAGGAAAAGTTCTTTTAAGCATCTTTGTCAAAAATGACTCCCTGACACCATATACAGGGGAAAGTCTGGGAATTGAGATGGTTATTAAATCTGACCTTGATCAGATTTTTATTATGTCAGAAAAAAAAATGGTTCTTAAGAGAGAGAGTTGTCATGGGATTAGAGTCCATCTACAGCAAGACGTTTCCATGGCAACAAATCAAACACCATTTCCTCTGACTCCAGTCTCCTGCTTCAGAAGTATGAACTTAGCACTGAATAATTAGAGTGAGACACAGCAATGTTGTGTAAAGACAAAAAACAGAAGAATCAATCTGGAGGCAGTGAATTATTTTAAAATGGCAATTAACCCCATCACAGTGACTATCTGCAGCTCACGCAGGCCATGACAGGTCCCACGTAGATATTTGGTTTTACAAATTGAAAGCATAATTTTTTTGTCACACACAACCTTTAAAAAAACCAAAGCCAAACTGTAATTCTACCCAAATTAACGAAGTTTGAAAGTTATGGTGAAGGCCATAATAGAAATTCAGAGCTGCCTCCAAGTCTGCAGTCGGTGGTAGCATGTGGTACCTTACCTGAATTCTCCCCATGTTGGAGGGATCTGAAAACATACTTGATACCGGTGCGTGGTTAGTGTCCCACAACCAATGAGCTATCTAAATTCATAGGCTCCGATGTCACACTCCTAAAATCTTAGTGGAAAGTTAACCTGGTGCACACAAAGCCACTTAGAACTTAGGGAGATACCTATGGCTTTAAGCTACTTGGTTGGCTTGCCGTATCATGAACTAATTGCGTTAAGGGCATATTGTTCTTCCAAAGAAAATGTATCTCAGGAGCCAATCTGGTAGATGGCATCTGAGGTTCACTGCCAGGCTGAGTTTTTCCCCAGATGTTTTCCATTTCTTCCGGAAATGTTTCCTACCCACAGGGAGAGACAAGAATCTGAGATCTGCATCCGAGTCAGGATGCAAGTTGTAATGAGTGAATTCATCAACACAGCACATCCATTCCAACCCCGTCTGTTTCTATAATGGGTCTCGGGGCTGGGGGCTCTAGCTGTTCCTTCAACATACTTTGACTCAACCCTAAAACTTTCTTATCCTCATTTATAGGTCACACCCAAGTCCTTGCTGTCAGGGACCAACCCTCCTCCCATCCCCCACTCTGCAGCACCCTGCCTCCATCACCCATTATGTTGTTTCTTAGCTGTGTGCAGGCGAGGGAAATTTTCCTGTAGATTAATTCTACATCCAGAGGAAAGGTTTTGTGTACTCACACATCTAGAAAACTACCAACTCTGAGAGGACCAGAAAGGGCCTTGAGGAGAAACTTGTAGTCTTGATTCAAAGGCAAAACTCAGCCTGTCTTAAGGCAGTTCTTTGCATTTTCCTTGTTTTTCTCTATTTCCAGGATGCCTTGTCCTTACCTCTTTATTGTGCAAACTTAGACTGGCCGCTATTGGCTGGGAAGCATGCAAGAGCCCTGGAAACTTACTTCCAAGGATAGGAAGCTGGGGTGGGGGTGGTGGAGTGGGGAATCCAAGAGCAGGCCCATTCATTCATTTTTTTCATTCCCAGTTATTCATTTTTTCATTCCCAGTTATTCATTCATTGGATAAACACATATTATGCATTCTTAGATAGGAAGCGCCCCAAGGTGTTAATCCAGAGAAGAGGATGAATCCTGGAGCCAGGATGC
Organism: Moschus berezovskii; assembly: GCF_049115385.1. NCBI lineage: Eukaryota > Metazoa > Chordata > Mammalia > Artiodactyla > Moschidae > Moschus > Moschus berezovskii. The sequence continues at coordinate 140,287,912 of NC_142488.1, read as the reverse complement.
CCAAGCATGGCTTGTTAGCAGCCCCCCATCCCCTGGCTCTATTTGGAGGGTGATGCAGACTCATCCCCATGAAGGAACATTCCCTCCCTCCATTTCTCCTCAGGTGGAAGTGCTGGGCTGGCTTGTCAATGAGGTTAGATGTGAGATGAAACAGGAGAGGTGTTTCCCAATTTACATGACTATGAAGATGAGTCCTTCATCCTCCAAAGGGGAAAGGAGTCCTGGCCAAGTAGTTCCTCAGGGTGCTCTATACAGAGCCAGATGGCTACTATTAGTTGATTATTGGACATATAGAAGCCCCAAAGAGCGCAGACATCAGTTTGAATCCTGGTGCTTTCTCTCGCTGGCTGTATGACCCAGGGAAAGTTACTTTGCTTCTCTGAGTCTCAGTTGCTACAGTTGTAAAATGGTGTTAATATCTGCCTCACTGGATTGTTGCCAAGAGCATAGGAGATAAAATATTAAGGTATTCAGTGTGGGACCATACAGCTCAATACATGTCAATAGAATGCCAGTCAATCAATTGGTTGTCAACTGCATTTTCTGGTTAGACCTTAAAATAAGGATGACCGTGAGGAATTTCTGATGATGAATCTAGCAGAGGCATTATTTAAAAGCCAATGTAAATGGGTAGCTTATAAAAATGCATTGGCTAGAATGACATCTCAGTTCTTTAAAACATTTTGTGGCTGAGAAAGTTAAGATAAACATTATTCCTATGTTCCCTTTTCAATTCCTTTTATAGCATGAAATCTCTTACATGCAAATTGGTAGCTACTTTCAAAAATGGGACAGTGACTCACTTAGGTGCTTGACCTCATGCATTTGAAGGGCCTCCTGATTTCTTTTATTCCAGGACAACTTAAAAGCCATCTCTGCTAATGGTGCAATAGTTACTCTAGGTCTATTCTAATGCCTTTAATAACAGTTGGCAGTTAGAGAGGTGACAAATGCAAGTGTCCCCAGACAAATTGTGTGTCGTGGGTCTTGCTGAGGGAACATTTACAAAGGTTGCTTTTTCGTCAAATGGCTCACTGACAAGCATCCTGGCACAGGGTTGATGACTCCCTTGGGGAAGAGGACACACCTATGTAGAACACGCTCTTCCCTTGGGACTACTGTGAGCACCAAGCATCTGAGGGCCCTTTTTCCTGGGTGACAAGCAGCCCTGGTCCTCTGCCGTGTGCCAACCCTCAGAACCCAAAGGACTGGGACACTGGCCTCCATGGGCCCTTCCTCACTAGCCTTTCAGGGTTCCAAACTCAGCTATGCTGTTACCTGTGCAGCAGCCAATCAAGAAGGAGAAAATGGAAAACCCCTCCTACCCCAACCCCATAGCTTCCCTGCCCCTAAACCCCAATAACTGGAGTGGTTCCAGCCAAGTTCATGCTCTGCTGGACATGACCGCATTCAGAAGTACCTATTATGGCCTCCATGTCATAGTCTGGACCTGAAGTCTGTTGTCCGGTCCACCTCCCAGCCAAGCAGAAACAGGAGTGGGCAAGGTGACAGGTTTCCAAGGCAGACTGCCAAAAAGTAGGAAGTGACACCTGACAGAATAGGTGGCGACTCAGTAATTGCACAAAGCTTGTTCTTCGATACAACACTGGAAATGCCACCCATACCACCAAGAGCCTCTTGTTTGGAGTAAGGTGGGTCTCTAGGAGGCCCCTGCAGACAGCACCCAGTGCCCAGCTGGTAAGGGAAAAAGGTTACCAACTTCCTGGAAAGATCAGCAAGCTGACATGCTGGATGGAAGGGAATTGGTAGAAAGAACACTGGAATGTAGCATGTATATTACCATAAGTGACCAGTCCAGGTTCGATGCATAAATTTTCCTCTGTTCATTCTTTGCATTTGTGCTTTTTCAATAAAAATACTTTTAACTGATGTAAAAAAATAAAAAAAGAAAAAGAAAGAACACTGGGCTTGGCCGTTGGCATGAGCACAGAGTTCTCATAAAATGCTGGAAACTGGGGAGCGAGTTCTAGGTCTGTCTCTAATACACTATGTGACTGTGGGTAAGTCCCTTCTCTTTGGGCTGCCAGTTCTCCTTTAGAAAGCCTTTGGGGTTCATATAACTTCACTGCTCATTGCTGACCTCTGACCTCTGGCTATACTTGCTACTAGGGTTTGCATTGTGTCTTCTGTCAATTCATATGTTGGAGTCCTAACCCCCAATATCTCAGAATGTGACCTTGTTTGGATTTAAAGATTTAAAATCCTTGTAGTTGTGATCAAGTTCAGATGAAGGCATAAGGGTGGTCTCTAAGCTAGTAGACTGGTGTCCTAACAAGAAGGGGAATTTGGACATGGAGACAGGCTTGCAAGTAGGAAGATGGAATGTGAAGATGAAGGCACAGACCATGATGATCCTTGCGGACACCTTGATCTTAGACTTCTGGCATCCAGCACTGAGACATTTCCATTGTTTCAGCCACTGAATTTGTGGGACTTTGTTAGGACAGTCCCAAGACACGAACTGTTCACAACCTATGATACAGTCCGGACGATCTTTAATGGTCCTGCTGTTCCTGAAAATTGAAGTCCCCTTTGAGGGTATGTGCTACTCCTGTTTCCTAAGGGCTCCACACAGGGCCATGTTCCTTGGTCTAGTATTTGAATTTGGTGTCATTCCAGTCCTGCCCAAGTGTTGCCAGGTGTGTGGCAATTGATGTAATCACTTTACTGTATAGCAGAAATTAACACAACATTGTAAATCCACTATATGTTAATTAAAAAGAGATCACGTCCAGGAGCAGTGCCGCTGATGTGCCCTAACATGTTAGCTCTTCTCTAAGGGAGGGGAAGTGGGGTGTGTGTGTGTTTGTATGGTCATGTACAAGTGCACTATGGGTTGTGAAGGAGAGTGGTTACAGCGCTTGACACACAGTGGGTGTTTAGTTTCTGATGCTGTTAGCAATCCCTCCCCTCGCCCTTCCACAAGGCTTGAAGGCTTCATTCTCCAGGGAGGGCATATTCATACAGTGCTCAGATGCTGCCTCAAAGTCCTTCTCAACACAGCACTGTCGGCAGATACCCCAGTCATTCAGAACCAGAGTAAGGTGAATCCCTTCAGCTATTCCTGATGTAGGCGGATCACTAGGTCGTCCACTAGCCTAAACAATCAGGACTCCTGCTTGAAGACAGTCCAGGGTATCAGGCCTGGACAAACCTCTGGTTTTGCTCAGTCATTGGAGACCTCTGTGAACCCTTCCCCAACCTGCAGGGAGTGGTTTGTGGGGCGTGGGGCTGAAAAGCAGGCCCAGGAGACTGTGTGATGAGGCAGGCTGCTCCCCACTGCCCACCCCTCCTACCAGAAGAGCCACCCGGAAAGATGATCTCATCAAATAAAAAAGAAAAATGATCCCTCCATTCCTCTTAAATGAATGTTTATATGATTTGGGGTAATGAGAGCAATAATGATTATATTGCTCCAATAATAAAAATTGAGGAGCCTCGTGCATGTGAGCTGACCATATGGGAAGCATCAGGCCTGGCAGCAGGGGCACCAACTAAAGAGCTGCCACGTGATGAGCACAGTCAGGGTGGAGGAGTGCCCCCGCCCGTGCCTTCTGGGGACCACCCCGGCTCTGCCTGCTCTCAGGAGACCTCATGATTTCACTAAGATCTTCTTCAAGCCAACAAAACCAGATCGAGGCTCTTGACCATATCCCCATGCACACCCCTCTTGGCGCAACCCTGGGATGGCCTTCAGAGTCTGGGATGACCTAGGGATGCAGGAAGCCATGGTCAGCAGCTGGCCTCTGCCTCCAACAGGACCAGGCTTGATCTGTTCCTTTCCGAGCAACTGAGGACTCTTGCCAGCCTAAGAGCCTGTGCAGGCTTGGGGTGGAGCTTTCTGACAGGACCGCCCCCATGCCCTTCTAACTGCTTTCCATCAGAATCTCACTTGTCTACAAGGTCGCAGGTGACATTTCCTCAGGCTGCCTTTCCTGGCAACATCTCTCACCACCTCCCTATCCCATCTAAGCTAAGTTCACCCTGTGCTTTTTGGAACTCTCTTGAAGTACTCAGCAAGTCCTTTTGGACATTCAGAACTGCTGGGGCCCAACTCTTCACTAGACTTTGACTAGCTTGGGGACAAACATCCTGCTTCCTGTCTCTAGAGTTCTCTAGGGGCTGCGTTTTCATTTTTGAGCTTGGCTGTCCCAACCTGGACTCAACAAGGTGGGCTGAAGTGGGGTCCTTACTGGCCTTACACTTCCCACCCTGCTGCCTGGTGTGAAGGCACCCAGGAAGGAGAGGCCCCAGGACTTTCTTAGGCCTGGTAATCTCAGCAAAGTCCAAGATGCTATGTGATCTAATAAATAATAGAACTCTAGTTTTAGAAGTGTCTCAGAAAACAAGGGCTTCCCTGGTGGTTCAAATGGTAAAGAATCTGCCTGTAATTCAGGAGACTTGGGTTCAATCCCTGGGTTGGGAAGATCCCCTGGAGGAGGGCATGGCAACCCTCTCCAGTGTTCTTGCCTGGAGAATCCCCATGGATAGAGGAGCCTGGTGGGCTGCAGTCCATGGGGTTGAAAGGAGTTGGACACAAATGAGAGACTAAGTACAGCAGAAAGCAAGCCGTGTTACTGCTTATGTTTGAAGTAAGGGAGCAGAGAGGGGGCTGTGACTTGTCCAGTGTCATAGAGCAAAGCCATGATATGAACAGGTAGAAAAGCAGGCCCCCTGATGCTGTGTCCACTGAATGGTGCATTCTGCCAGATCCCTTGGCCAGCACCCGTGGCCTGGAGGCCTGTGCACTGGACATGGGTGTGCCTGGGAAAAGGGCTTTGCGATTTCTTCATTCTGCGTGTACAGTTTTTAGAAAACCACTTATTATGATTTATAATTGATTAATGTAGAATGCCCTTTCAGTATGTGAAGTGAAATTGCTATAAATAATTCACTAGATTCTCCATTTGACTGAGTATGTAAATTGTTAAAGGCGAGATTTGTGAGCAGAATGGCGAAATCCTCCTGGTGGAAATTCTCTGAATGATGGTTGTCCGTGTTGATGAGAATGTGGTCAAAATGGTCCAGGGATTGTGCAAATGGGAAAAACGCCCTGGGGGTTGCTTTGCCTGTCATTTGCTGACTGACAGGCTCACTCCTGCCCTTCTTCATTCATTTTTTCATCCACGATGCATGTGCTGAGTCTAGGCCAGGCCTCCCTGTCCTTTGAAATCCTGCTTCCCCTCAGCCAGGCTATGAAATGGGATTTGTTCCCTCATTTGTTCCCTCAATCACTGCAGTTCCCTCAGAATCATCCCTGTGAAAGACAAAGTTTTGTCCTCAGAAGAGGCCACGGCAGCGTCATTTGTAAAAATGGTATATGGAAGTTAACGGCATAGGGCTGCCAAATCACTCAGGGCCTATCACTGATGCAGCAATTAAAACAGCTGACTGTGAAGACAATTAAAAAGCATGTAAAATGCTTATGATCAGTGAAAAAAAATGCCTTCTACAAAGCAGGGTTGTCTAGACAGCATTCTGCCCATGTAAAACTGAATACCTGTGAACAGGGAATGGAAAGAGGTTACTCAAAATGGAAGTGATGATTTTGTTGTGGGAGGAGTGGTCCTGAATCCTTCTGTGTTCCTAACTCCATGAGATGTCACTTGATTGGCTTTATTTATTCACTTAAAAGGAAACAAAGCCCGCTGTCTGCAGTCAAGATGCTGTGCTGCAGCTCTGGTCTGCTGCCAGCAGATGGAGATGGCCTGCTTTCTGTTTTCTGGCAGTCAGGCTATCAGCAGGAAAGCCTTGGTTTCAGCCTGAAGTTCCTGCAGATTCTCAGCATTTTTATTCAAATATCTAACCATGACTGCTCCAGCACCTGGGGAGCCATGGAAGTTATTTCTGATCCTGTTATTTGCCTTCCAGGGAGCAGATCCAGGTATTATAAGGCCAGAAGCTTATAGAATTTGGGGGGCCTCTTTGAGAAAAGTAATTCAAAATCATTAATACAAAATCAAGTGGAAGGCCTTGGAAGGGGATCCCTGCAAATAAGGACTATTTTGCTGAATCTTCAGTAGCTTCCCAATCAGTCCACTGAAGATCACTGCTTTCCCCCGATCCATCTGGCCTGGGGAGTAAGGACACTGCCTGAGAGGACACCACAAGTTTCTTGGGGGGTGGTGATCATGTCTTCATTCCCATCATTGTCTTTCTTCTTATTAGTACAACACATAGTGTCTGGTAGATCCTCAGTGATGGGAGGTTATAGGAAAAGAAGCAGAAACATGATCTAGGAGGAAGTCTGGAGCTCAAACCCAGTTTGGGGGAAGGGGAAGCTTGAAAATGATGCTTCTCTATTCTGTTCTTCTGAGGACATGTGCTGGGCATGGGTGGCAATGGTCAGAAAAGCTGCTCTGTGGGTTGGATCTTTTCCTTCCTACCCATCAACTACCTGGTCCAACTCATGTCTGGATCCCAGAAGGTCTGGATTATGTACTCTTGTTTATGTATAGTTTAACCACTGGAAGACTCCTTCAGTGTGAAATAGATAAAGGAAGTATTTCCTTTCAGTTCTCCTATAAGCAGAATTATACCCGTGATTCACCTAGATTGCCCTGTCTCATTTCCTTTCTGTATTTTATATACAAGTAAGTCCCAGTCTTCCATAATACAAGGATTCCAGTGTTTGGCTACTTTGTTTTTGCTTTTCTAACCATAGCAATAGTCAATCCCTTGTTATAACCACGGCACCTCTTTCTGGCATCATATCATTGCTTATTCTGGCCTATGGTGAGTCAACCAGCACTGGTCTCTGATCCCAGTAATTTTTATAAGTTATCCCTAGGAATAACTCTACACTGAATAGGCTTCCCCATTGTCTTGCCTTCTTCACTATATTATTTTGGTTAGGCTAGGCTTCAGTAGTAAATAAACCCACACATCTAATGGCTGAACACATGAAAGTTTATTTCTTGCTCATGTAACAATCCAGGATGGTCCCAGATAGGCAGGGAGCTCTGTTTCACCTTGCCACTCAGAGGCCCAGGCTGAAGTAGGCTCTGCCTTCTCTAGTATGTGATTTTTAGTCTCTCCAAGGTTAATCAGACAGAAGGAAGAAGGCATAGAAGAGTGCAGGTTGGGGGATTTTAATAGGCAAAGCCTACAATTGGCATACTTTTCTTCTACTTAAATTCCATTGGCTAAATATCAATCACATGGTCACATATAATTGCAAGAGATGCTGGGAAATGTAGTCTTCTTGTGTATTTAAGAAGAAGAAAGATTCTGGTGAACAGTCTCTGCCACACCATGTGTAGCACAGCAGATACAAGTTGAGCAGGCTAGATTCCTTCCAGACATTAATTTAAAGATATTGGAGTAAAAAGGTCTTTGCTTCTCTCTGAATCCAAGTTAGGGGGAAAAAAAAGAATAAGAAAAATGAAAACTCTGTTTATGTTGAATTGGAAACGCCTGTAATCCTGAACCACAAAAATAAGACAGTATGTCACATGCAGTGAACATTGGCTTGAAGTGATGGAGACACCAATAGAGGACACATGCCTTTCCAGACCTTGGGGAGAGTTGGCAGAGCACAGAGCTCTCCAAAGGAGACAGTCTACTTTGTGGGCAAATCCAACAGCTCTTTACTTGGAACAATAAGATTGGGGTGCATGTTTGGCTACAGGAGCCTCCTGAGCCCTCTTGGATACTTTAACATGGTAGAGATGTTAGTAGAAATGAGTGAGAAAACTCACAGATGTCCCATCTTTGTAGATGTACAGTGTGTGGAGGAAAACTTGGTGGGTATTAAGCAACTCAGTGGCAGCCATCTTTTTTTGGTGTGTGTGAGCTAAAAACAAAGAACAGTTAAACCACCTCTTGATCATTCACTTTCTATCACACGCAACACACATCTATACACCACTCCCCCCATCTTCTCCCACAAGACCATAAATTGTAAAGGACTTTACTGGGAATCAGGGGATTTTCTGCTAACCCAGAGCATTGTCCTGGCTCCTCCCCCACACAATTCTTTTCAAATATCTGCTCTAGGGAGATTTCTGCTCACTCAAGCAGAATTCTGCTCATTTGACCAATAATGAAAAAGGAACCAAGAGATCTATACAAAATATTACAATATGGTGGAAAATAATAGGACAAAAAGGCAAACTAAGCCTACATAGTATGAGCATTTTGTTATGGAGCTGATGAAAATCATGAATAAATATTTGTCTAAGAATTCAAATAACATAACAAAAAGTTCTATGTGAAATAAAACTTCAATGCAGAGGTGTAAGGAATCAGGAAAGGCAGCAGAAGGAGATTAAAATTGAGCTGACTGTGTTTAGGGCACAAAGTGGGAAAGAAAAATGAAATCAGAAATTATAGCTGCCTTGCAAATAGACAAAAGGAGATAGATGGCAGCCTTGAGACAACTGAGCAAAATGAAGTGGAAAATTTTAAAAGTGATTAGAGAAAAATTGTAGATATGGAAGACAGGCAAAGAGAAACAACATAAGCACAAATGTTTTCTTGAAGAGAAAACCGAGAAAAAATGAGAAAATTTTCAAAGATGAAATTTTTAAGTCTTTCCTGATTTTAAAGATTTACATCTAAAGAGTGACAGGACACAGGGAACCTTAGGGGAAAAAAAAAAAGCATAGAACCATAGTCTGGTAAAATTTCTTGAATTAAAAGATAAAGGGAAAAAAATCCTATGGTCACCCAGGTGAAAATGATCAAATTACTTATAACAATAAAACAAAATGCACAAGTTGGCTTTAGATTTATTGAACATTAGATGACAGTGAAGGAATGCTTACAGAGTCTTCAGGAGAAGACAATATGACCCCATAATATTTACCAGCTAAATTGCCTTTCAGTTATATTGGCAAAAGACAAATATTTCCAAATATGCAAGAATCCAGGTGTATAGTTTTCATGAACACTTTTTTGAAGAAACTAGTAAAAGATGTGGTGAAGGCAAATGGCAAGCCACTCCAGTACTCTTGCCTAGAAAATCCCATGGATGGAGGAGCCTGGTAGGCTGCAGTCTGTGGGGTCGCTAAGTGTCGGACACGACTGAGCGACTTCACTTTCACTTTTCACTTTCACACATTGGAGAAGGAAATGGCAACCCACTCCACTGTTCTTGCCTGGAGAATCCCAGGGACAGGGGAGCCTGGTGGGCTTCCGTCTATGGGGTCACACAGAGTCGGACACGACTGAAGCGACTTAGCAGCAGCAGCAGCAGCAGTAAAAGATGAAATTAAACCGAAAGAAAAAAAAATGAAGGGTAAAACTGTGGACAAAGATTATAACAATTAAAGGAATTACCATTAAAGACAAAATGTAAATGTAGCCAAACATCATAATAGAGAAATACGAAAATAACCAACAAAAGTTAGGAGGTATAAGGGAAGGGAAAGTGATTTTGTACATATAACTTGGCTTTCTTACTTTTCATAAGGCCAAAAATATTTTTAAGAGTGACAATTAAAATTTAAAAAATATAAATATATTTAAATAAATAAAGCTAACTACTAAAAGAACTAGAAGAACTAAGATAAATAGCATACACCACTAAATTGAGATGGAGGGGAGGGGAAGTTAGAAATAGAGGTATATTCATTTAGTTTATTACTGTTATTGAAGAGTAAACACATACTAGCTAAATAAATAGAGGATTACATATATAAAATTATTCTTACAGACTTTCACTAGAATTAGAAAGAGACCATACACCTTTGAAAATAACAGAAGGAAACACCATACCAAACAAAGCAGAAATTCAGTTTAAAAGTTGTAACACTTACAGCAAACATGTCGACTATGTTAATACACAGAAAAAGTGATTCTCATATTGAATTGACAAAGCAAGGCCCAATTAAATACTGACTATAGGATACTTACCTAAATGGAATGACTCCGAAAAAAGTAAGCAAAGACATATAAGACAAATGAAAGTTAAAGGAGAGCAAGACATCTGAAAATTACTATTAGACAAGGTTGAATTCAAGGAAAAACGAGACAAAGAAGAGCAGAATACAATACATAATGAAAGTCTAAAAGCAATGAATATCTATGCATTAAGTAACAAAACAAAATGTAGAGGAATGCAAAGAGAATTAGAAACACTTACAGAGTCGGAGTTTTAAATTTAGCTTCATTATTCCATGACAAATAGTCAAAAAATAAGTAATTGTAGAGGACTTCCCCAAATTTATAAGGTGTATTATTAAACTCAAGTTTTAAATCTACCTAATTAATGGCTAATCAATACGGTAGATTGATTCTACATTCTGAAATTAGAGAATATATCTTCTTTTCAAGGACCCTTGGAATAATCACAAAAACTGATTGTATATTTATAGTACAGAGGAAGCATTGATACCAAAAAAGATGCTAGATTGTCTATTGCTCACTTGGCATCACCCTCAGCCCTTGGATGCAAAGGGACTACATTTCTCAGAATCACCTGCCCTGCAAGTGTTCCAGGGTAGAATCGGCCAAGTGAGAGACACTCTCCTGAGGTTTAGGAGACCAAAGGGAAGCAGAGAATCAATTGTCTCTGGAAATAGGGACAGATGAGAGATTCATGGTGGCTGCTTATTGATAGTTTGAGAACTACCACTTCTTTTGCTCCAGGGGAAGAGTTTTTTCAGAGATTCTTGAGAATTTCAACAGCTTCCAAGTAGGAATTTGAGCAGGGAAAGGCAACCCACTCCAGTATTCTGGCCTGGAGAATTCCAAGGACTGTATAGTCCATGGGGTCGCAAAGAGTCAAACACGACTAAGTAAATTTCACTCACTCACTCACTTCCATGCTTAAGACTTGGATCTTTGGTGTCTGCTTCCTGGACCTTCCAACTGCAGATTTTACTGCTGACCTGCACTACCAACTTTTCCCAAATTTAAATAAGCCCATATTCCTACATTAATTCAAATAATTCAAATTAACCTTTAGTCAAATGTATCAATCTTTTGCATAATGAATAGTTGTTGGCTACCAAGAATTAATTTTTGTTTCATTCAGTAATGGGCCCTAATTTTCATTTGGAATTCACCCTTACCCCTCGTAGTAGTATTGCAATAATAACTCATAAAATCCAAATAATAACAAATTAAAACAAACCCAGATTTCTAAAGTAAAACTCCTGGGATGTTTCAGTGGCTCTGTTTTTCTGAGTGAACCCAGATTCATAAACACAAAAGAAAATTAAAATCAGTGTGTCATGTGAATATAGATATAAAATTTCTAAGTAAAATACTAGCAAATAGAATTAATATTTGCAGATGTTATACATGGAAAACCTGAGAAAAACACTGCAAAGCTATTAAAAATTAAAAACACTTAATAAGATGTTATTGTTATTCTTCAGTTGCTAAATCATGTCCAACTTTTTGCGACCCCATGGACCATAGACCACCAGGCTCCTCTGTCCCTGGGATTCTCCAGGCAAGAATACTGGAGTGGGTTGTCATTCCCTTCTCCAAAAAATCTTCATGACCTGGGGCTTGAACTTGGGTCTCCTGCATTGCAGGCAGATTCTTTACCACTAAGCCACCAGGGAAGCCCATAAAATTAATGTATACATATTAATAGCTTTCCTTTATTCACACAACAGCCAGATTAAAAATATAGAGCAGAAGTCAGCAAACTTTCCTCTGTAAATGGTCAAAAAGTAAATATTTTTGACTTTGTGGGGCACATGGCCTCTTTTTTGACTACTCAGTTCTGCCACTCTAATGCAAATGCAGCCGTAGACAACATGCAAGTGAATGGGTATGGCTATTTAAACATTATTGTAAGACTTTATTTGCAAAAACAGGAAGTGGGTTGGATTTAGCCTCCTGGCCATAGTTTGTCTATCTCTGATGCATCAATAGAACAAGGAGAGAAAAGACTACACTAGAAAGCATCCAAAAAAGGATATTAAAAAAAAACAAGAGTAAACTTAACAAGAAATGTGCAATATTTATATGAGGAGAAATGAGGGACATAGCAGAAGATGGGAATATATGGAAAGACATATCCTGGCATTGTATAGAATGACTCAATAATACAAAGCTATGTCAAATAGCCCTATGTTAATATATAGATTCAATGCAACTTTTGAGGCATAAAATCAATTTAAATAAACAATATCCTCAATATTTAATAGTGTTTTAGAAAAACCTAGACATGGCAAAAAGTAATAAGAAAAAGCAGGTCTCTGCCAAAAGCAAAAGTGAGAAGACATTGGAGGAAAGAATTGGGTGGGCTGAAAGCCAAGTGGCAGCAGCAGGATAGAAAGGCAACATCTAGCTTCTCACAGATTCATAGAAATGGAATGCACTTTCACACTCTTGGAGGAAAACAGTTCTTTTAGGCTTATCACCAAAGAAACACTGCTCAGGTGCTTAAAAGTTCACCTAAGATGCTATATCACTCCCCAAGTTAAAAAGATGTAATAGCGGCAACCAGAAACATCAGCCTAAAGTGTTCATTGGAAGGACTGATGCTAAAACTGAAACTCCAATACTTTGGCCACCTCATGCGAAGAGTTGACTCACTGGAAAAGACCCTGATGCTGGGAGGAGTTGAGGGCAGGAGGAGAAGGGGACAACAGAGGATGAGATGGTTGGATGGCATCACCGACACCATGGAAATGAGTTTGAGCAAGCTTTGGGAGTTGGTGATGGACAGGAAGGCCTGGTGTATGGCAGTCCATGGAGTCGAAAAGAGTCAAACATGACTAGCGACTGAACTGAACTAAAATATTAATGAATTCTACATAGAAAAATATAAGCAAAGTTGAAATATAAATGGCAAATGGGGAATAATAAATTCTAAAGTATGTGGGTGATGAAGTAACCTCATTAATATATAAAGAGTTCCCTTAAGTCAACAAGATAAACCTGTCACTCTTCTGCTAAAACCTCCTAGTTTCACCCCATCTTACTCAAAGTCCTTACAATAACCTGCAAGGCTACTTGACCTGTCATGTGTCCCCATTCATCTACTGCTCCCCTCCACTTTCTCATTCTGCTCTGGCCCTACATGCCTCTTCATTCTCCTCCAACAATTCTTGCCTCAGGGCTTTGCTTCTTCCTTAGCCTGTAATGCTTTTCTCTCAGATGTATGTGTAGTTCACTCCTTCATCTTTAAGATTCCACTCAAATGGCACCTTCTTGATAAAGCCTTCCATGTCCACCACATTTACGATTGTAACCTTCCCACTCCACATTTCCCACCTTTCTTACCCTGATTTATTTTTCTCCATGGTTCTTATGTATGGATGTATGGGTGTGAGAGTTGGACTATAGAGAAAGCTGAGCGCCGAAGAATTGATGCTTATGAACTGTGGTGTTGGAGAAGTCTCTTGAGAGTCCCTTGGACTGCAAGGAGATCTAACCAGTCTATCCTAAAGGAAATCAGTCCTGAATACTCATTGGAAGGACTGATGCTGAAGCTGAAGCTCCAATACTTTAGCCACCTGATGCAAAGAACCAACTCATTTGAAAAGACCCTGATGCTGGGAAAGATTGAAGGCAGGAGGAGAAGGGGACAACAGAAGACGAGATGGTTGGATGGCATCACCGACTCGATGGACATTAGTTTGAGTAAGCTCTGGGAGTTGATGACGGACAGGGAAACCTGGTGTGCTGCAGTCCATGGGGTCGCAAAGAGTCGGACATGACTGAGTGAATGAACTGAACTGAACTGAACTGATGGTTCTTATCATCAGACTATGTTGCTAATGCTTTGTTTCTTACCACTAGATGTCACCGCTGTGTCCTCAGTGCCTGAAACAATGTTTGGCACATAATAGGAACTCAATGAATATTTCTTAAATGAAAGGATGTGAACTGACAGTTCATAGAAATGGAAAACAGATGAATTTTACTTTTAAGTGTGTATATAGAGCTGTTGCATTGTTTCTAATAGTGCTGTGGATTTACACAGGTAGATGTACTGGAGTTTATTTAACTGGTCCCCTAATGAGGAACATTTATGTTGCTTCCCATGGTGTGCGATTACAGATATTGCTGCATTGTAGGAAGATGGTAATCTTCTCAGCAAATGTTGTTGGAACAAGTGGATATTCAAATGCAAAAAACCTGAACCTTCACCACTACCTCATCATCATCAGAAACTGACTTGAAATGAATTACAGACCTAAATATCAAACCTAAAACTGAAAAACTTCTCGAAGAAAATGAAGGAGAAAATATTTGTGACCGTGGCTTAGGAAAAATAATTTTAGGTACGACACCCGAAGCATAAGCCATTGAAAAACCAAATAATGTGGACTTTGTCAAAATTAAATATTTCAACTCTTTGAAAGGAACTATTAATGAATGAAAAGACAAGGCACAGAAAATATTTGCAGAGTACATATCTGACAGAGGCCTTCTATCCAGAATACATAGAGAACTCTCAAAAGTGTATAGTAGGAAGATGAAAGCCCTCACCTGGAAGCCTGGCGCCTTCAGGGAGTGGAGCTTGTGTTCTCGAGATCTGCTGCAAACAGTTACATCATTCATCCATGCAGCAAACATTTGCTGAGCGTCACTCTGGGCCAGACTTTATTCAAGCATGGGGGATACAGCAGTACACAAAATGATCATGGAGCACTCATTCTTGTGGGAAGAGGTGGGCAAAAACAGAGGAACAGGTTGGAGCAGTATAGTTGTAATCTAGTTAGACTTAAATCATCCAGATAATTACATCTTCAATTAACATTTTCCACTGCCACTGACAAGACAGGAGCCTCAGTAACATGAGGTTTCCTTTCAAGTTGTGGGCATCCATAGGCATCTGAAGTCAGTCTTTCCTCTGTCCTCGTGTATTAGAGGGATTTGATAGTATACATCCCTTGAGTCTAGTCCTCAGAACAGCTGTCTGCCAAGCCAAGCAAAATTCAAGCACCTTGAATTTATGGTACAACATGTGAATCTACTTTAGTGTGCTTAAAAAAATTAAGTGTAACATGGCTCATGCACATCCATATTTTGCCAGATTTCTCCATACTGTACAGTCAAGGATGAATATCAGGTCATGGGATTTGGAGCTTGAATCCTTCATTGGGAATTCTTTAATACAGCCTTGCCTATTCTTGATGTCAGGCAGTGCCATCTTAGATTGCTCTCCTAAAGATCAAGGTCCCTTCAGTTTGAGCCTCTTTTACTCATCTTGAGCCCAACCGATGTGTCATTTCTGGAAGTTGAAACATCTCATTATTTGTCTTAGTACTCATTAGGAGCCAGGAGATTCCCCAAGGGAAATATGCTACCTTATGCGATGAGTTGACTCACTGGAAAAGACTCTGATGCTGGGAGGGATTGGGGGCGGGAGGAGATGAGGACGACAGAGAATGAGATGGCTGGATGGCATCACCGACTCGATGGACATGAGTTTGAGTGAACTCCGGGAGTTGGTGATGGACAGGGAGGCCTGGCGTGCTGTGATTCACGGGGTCGCAAAGAGTCGGACACGACTGAGCGACTGAACTGAACTGAACTGAGGGGAAAATAGATGGTAAGGGCCTCTGGTTTTCTGTAGGTGTTGGCACATGGTACTTGTGTGGTTAAAGTCTGTAGTTCGAACAGCCCCCAGCTAGCACTTTAGAAAATTTAGATTTATTCCAATTATTACTAATTACCACATGCAGTGGTGATGCAAGAAGAAGGTTTTAAAGATCTACAGTAGTCAGTGAATGCCTACCCGGCTCATGGAGCCAGGGTAGCTGTATGTTGTATAGGCTGCTTCACTGAACTTGTGCATCTGTCGGTGTAGGGAACCCCCATGCTATACTCGTACATCACTGTGATGCAGAGGAACTACCTGATGCTAAAATGGCATCTGCTCTCATCACTTTTGGCCCTGTATCATCCCTTCTACTTCTTTATAGTAAGTCTTATTGCCTACCATATTGTTTGATCTTGATAGTTAATTTATTTATAAATTAACTCACTCAGAGCTCACTTCCTTAGGAGCAGGGACTTTTTTCTGCTCGCTGATGTCTTTCCACTCTTTAGCACAGTGCCTGGCTCATAGTAAATGCTCAGTAAATATTCTTGAAGGAAGAAGGAATGGAAGAAAGCGAGTGAGCAAGAGAGAAGGAGGGAGGGATGGAGAGAAGGAGGAAGGCAGGGATCCTTTTCACTGTGAGGACGCTCAATCTCTTCACTTCTGACATAGCTGACTTCATGGACCAAAGGCCAGAATTTGGCCCACAGAGTTGCCAAGTCCCTGCTTGAGCCGCTTGCCTTAGAATTTTTCAGAAGCTCCTCCCCTTTGGTGCCAGGCAGTGGCAAGGGATTGCTGCTCCATTGTGCAGATGAGCAAAAACATGTCATATGGTAAAAGAGAACCTCACTCTTTGAGCTTTCTGCAGGTGACTCCCCAGTGGCTATGAAGGTGAGAATGTCTATCATTGTAGAAAACTCTCTCTTTCCCATGCTGCATTTCTTCCCTTATTAACTCTCCAATGCTTTGAGTTGTGTCTGCCCCCACTGTGAGCTCTCAGAAGATGTTGACTGACTAGCTAAATTATGCTATTGATGTGGCTTAATTAATACTAATGACTTATCATGAGAATTCCAGATATGTACCCGTGTCTAGGAAGTGTCAGTGACAAGAGAATTAAGGTGTCAGTTCTCATAAACCATGAACAAAAAACTCTTCAGGGTGATTGGAGACAGTTACCTTCTCTCCCAGCAAAAATGCCCTTGAATTGTTTTGGCATGTTGCAAATCTTGACTCTCTAGTCTTCTTAGGTTTGCAATGAGCATGGTAATATTGAAACCCCACATTCCACACTACCACACAGTTCTCTGTGAAAGGATAACAAGAAGGTTGTGGATCCAGGTGACAAGAGGACTTGTGTTCAGGAGTGTTTTGAGCAACGCTGTGGAATGGTTGGCAGTGCAACTGAGCAGCCATGGGTAATATATATCCAGACAGAGAAATGTATAGATTAGCATCCTGGGGTTTATTTCACTCTGCAGATAATTAACATGTCCTTATTTTGGAAATAAATGCTTCTGCAGTTAAAAATAAATGTATTTAATTAGTAAAAACGTTTAGTTCTGAAGTGGGAAGTGAATGTACTAATGGAATAAATGGTTGTATAAACATTTTATATTCCTAACCCAAGTTAAATGCATCTCCTTCAAGCTATATATGTGGAAGGTGGATCTTAAGTTGTAAGAACTCATTGCCATCAGGCTTCATGGCATGTGTCTCATGCCAATTTGAAGGTCAGGATTGCCCAATTTGTCTGAGTCTCTGTTCCAAGTCAGTGACATCGTTCTGGCCTGGTTGAGGGTTGAGTCATCCCATGCGGTCAAGGTCATGTTGCTCTCTCCAGAGGTAACCTCCCTCCCCAACTGCCTATTGGACATGTGCACCCAGCTGGCTGCTGAGACTTCCAGTACAAACTGGTCAGGACAGGTCTCTGCACCCCTGTTGCCCCAAAGCCCCTGCAACCACAGAACCCCCCACTCCACAGGGTTCTTCCTCCATTCATCATTTCCGGTCCTGGCTCTTTGTAAAGCTTGAGTCATGTCTGACTGCACTCTTGCCTCCCATAGTCAAATCAAGCCCATCTTCCACAGTTCGCCATCATCTCCTTGACATCCTGACCTGCCTCTACCTTGTCACTACTGCTCCGGCTCTGCTAAATCCATCTTCTAAATGTCTCCTCAATCATCATCTGTCCACTTTCCCCCATGTCTTCTAAAGATTTTTTAAAATTTATTTACGGCTGCGCTGGGTCTTCATTATTGTGTGGGCTTTTCTCAAGTTGCAGTGAGCAGTAGCACTCTCCAGTTACAGTGTGTGGACTTCTCATTGTGGTGGCTTCTCTTATGGAACACAAGCTCTAGAGCTCAGGCTTACTTGCCCTGAAGCATGTGGGATCTTCCCAGACCAGGGAGGGAACTCGTGTCCCCTGTATTGGCAGGGGGACTCTTAACCACTGACTCAGAAGGAAAGTTCCTCCCCATGTCCTTAACTATTGTGGTCTCCTCTTTGTCCCTCTGTGCCTAAATCTTGCCTTCTGGTCTGCTCTCCACATGGCTACCAGGCCCAGAACTGATCGTGCCACACCCCTGCCTAAATTCTTTCATAGACTACTCTCCCCTTCCCATCAGTATGAAGCCCCCACCTTATGGTTGAGCCCAATGTCTCACACCTTTCCTTCATGTATCTCCAGACAAACAGCTCCCCACTGTAGCCTGAAGAAATTTCCATGCTCTTCACCATCAGTGCCTTTGCTCAGACCATTGCTTTGTCCTAGGGTGATGAGTTGGGCTTCTAACCTTGATTCATGGGAGGGGCTGTGGGCAAGTGTGGTCCTGGATCCCAAAAGAAATTGCTCTTCCCTACCCTATTCCTTCCCCTACAAGAGCAGTGTTTAGACTCTGGGGACTCCTCCTGTGATGAGTCTATGAATATGTGGAGGGGGTGCTCTTCTCTTCCTGAAGCTCTCCTTGGACTTGGTTTATAAACTGGTCTTTTATTTTATACTTGCTCCCAGACCCCAGAGTTCCTAAGGACACCCCAAGGTGAATATCCTGCAGTGAGGTCTACTTCCTGAGTTGGATTTGGGCTAAAGGTTTTCCTTCTTACCCCAGATTCTGTCCTGGTGGTGACAGGAGAACAAGGCAGCTCTGCTGTCCTCACCCCACAGCACAGGAACATTGGATGAGAGAACCCCTGAGCTCTGCCTCCTCTTTTTCTGTGTTATGGAAATATCCTGAGCCTCCCTGCTGGGGATCCCACATCATACACACACAAACCATCTGCACACACACAGCAGCACACCTGCACATGGCTGCATGCACACACAGCCACTCCTCTGCCCTGGACCTGGGCTGAAGACAGCAGGACTCATTGAGATACAGACCACAGGAAGGTTCCGAGGAGTATTTATTGTGCACCTTGCAATCAGAGCTCAGGTGGACAAGCAAGAGCAGAAGTCTTTGAGATCCAGCAGAATCAGACACTTGCACTGCTGGAGAGTGCCTGCCTCTGGATCTGGGACAAGGCCCAGCCAGGATCCCTGGATCCAGTATAGTTCATTTATTTTATAAATATTTATGGAACACCATGGAGAAGGCAATGGCAACCCACTCCAGTATTCTTGCCTAGAGAATTTCATGGACAGCGGAGCCTGGTAGGCTGTGTCCATGGGGTCGCACAGAGTCAGACATGACTGAAGCGACTTAGCAGCAGCAGCAGTATGTAGCACCAACTACATACCAGACACTATTCAATCTAGGAAATGAGGGCAAAACTATGAAAAGGACAGGTGTGATCTTCCATGTCGCTTATGTTCTTGTGGAAATAAGAAACACAAGTCAATTGCCAAGTCCTGTCAGTCTGCCTCATAATAGCTCTGAAGTCTACCCATACTCCCTTCTGCTGCTGGTCCTTTGGTTCATGGTCTCATCATCCTTATTCATTCAACAAATATTTATTTTGGACCTCAGTGCCAGCAGTGTGCAAAACAGACAAGTCATGTTTCCTAGACTTAGAGTCTAGTCGAGGAAGACAGACATCAGCAGGTGACTTCACAGGGTAGATCTTCTCAGATAACAGTCTGCCCGGGAAACTTGAAGACCAGGAGAAGGAGAGAAAGGTCAGTTCTTCAGTGTCAGTTGATGACCAGGAGAGGCTTGCCATGAGCTGAGTCTTGACAGATGAAGGGATATCCTCTAGGTGAACAGAAAAGTGGGCTCTTTAGGTTCAGGGAGCAGGAGGGGTAAACACACAGGAACAGGGCACAGTCTGGGGTATTCAGGGAACTGCCAGTACTTCAGTGCAGCTGAAAGATCAAGGTGGCTGATGGGTGTGACCACAGCCATGAAAAAGACTGAGCCAGAACTCGGCTAGTTGCCCTGGAGGTATTTACAGGAGGGATTGCTGAATGAGGCCAGAAAGGTGAAGAAAAGTATACACAATATGGTCTCAGTTTGGTAAAATAATGACCAACTGACCCAAATGTATTTATTTGAGCCTGTGTGTGCATGTGTGTCTGTGTGCACATTTATCCAAAATGATTACGCGTGCGTGTAGAAAACTATGGAAAGACATGGTCCAGCTTGACAGGTGTTATAGAGAATGAGGCAGAAGTAACTGTGTGATAGCAGAGGGAGAAGAGTAATGAAAAAGGGAAAGAGATATTAAATGAGTGAATAATGCCATTCATTTACTTATGCATAAGTGAATAAGTGGATCATAGATTGTAATGACAGGAGTGATATGAGTCTGGCTTCCTGAGTTCAGTGAACAAGATTCAAGCCTGGGGTGGGAGTCGGCTGGTACCAATAGTCTAGCCATGAACCTGAAGGTCTTTGCCGAGGTCCAGGGACCTAAGATTTGGGATAAGTCCAGGCTTTTTCCAGAAACCAGAGGAAAACCAAGGCTCACAAACACCTATTGGTAACCAACAGGAGTCAGTGTTGTGTGACAGCTAACACGTGTTCGCGTTGGGATCATTTTGGATTGGAGTCCTTGCTTTGCCTCTTATGAGCTGAGTGACACTGAGTCGAACTCAGCCCCTCAGTGCACTTCTCCATTGCTTCAGTTATAGATTAGAGGTCAAATTATCACCACCCTTGTGGGTTGTTGTGATGATTGAACGAGTAAATGTATGTACATCATTTTGGATGGTGCCCGGCATATAGTAACCATTCCATAAATGATACCAAATAACTTTTAATATTTGTTCTTTGTGTTTGATCTTTGTTAATTTGATTAGTATGTGTCGGGGTATTTCGCCTTGGGTTTATCCTGCTTGGGACTCTCTGGGTTTCTTGGACTCGGGTGATTATTTCCTTCCCCATTTTAGGGACATTTTCAACTATTATCTCCTCAAGTATTTTCTCATGGTCTTTCTTTTTGTCTTCTTCTTCTGGGACTCCTATGATTCGGATGTTGAGGCGTTTAACATTATCCCAGAGGTCCCTGAGATTGTCCTCATTTCTTTTAATTTGTTTTCTTTTTTCCTCTCTGTTTCATTTATTTCTACCATTCTATCTTCTAACTCACTTATTCTATCTTCTGCCTCTGTTATTCTACTGTTGTTTCCCTCCAGAGTGTTTTTGATCTCATCTATTGCATTATTCATTGTATACTGACTCTTTTTTATTTCTTCTCATCCTTATTAAACCTTTCTTACATCTTCTCAATCCTTGTCTCCAGGTTATTTATCTGTAACTCCAATATGTTTTCAAGATTTTGAATCATTTTCACTATCACTTTTTGGAATTCTTTATCAGGGGTTCCCTATATCTTCCTCTTTTGTTTGGGTTGGTGGGCATTTATCTTTTTCCTTTACCTGCTGGGTATTTCTCTGCCTCTTCCTCTTGCTTATATTGCTGTGTTTGGGATGGCCTTTCTGTCTTCTGGCAGTTTGTGGAGTTCTCTTTATTGTGGAGTTTCCTTGCTGTGGGTGAGGTTGGATGTGTGGCTTGTCAAGGTTCCCTGGTTAGGGAAGTTTGTGTTGGTGTTCTGGTTGGTGGAGCTGGGTTTCTTCTCTCTGGAGTGCAATGAAGTGTCCAATAAAGAGTTATGAGATGTCAATGGGTTTTGAGTGACTTTGGGCAGCTTGTATATTGAAGCTCAGGGCTATTTTCCTGTGTTGCTGGAGAATTTGCATGGTATGTCTTGCTCTGGAACTTGTTGGCCCTTGGGTGGTGCTTGGTTTCAGTGTAGGTATGGAGGCATTTGATGATCTCCTATTGATTAATGTTCCCTGGAGTCAGGAGTTCTCTGGTGTTCTCAGGATTTGGACTTAAGCCTCCTGCCTCTGGTTTTTAGTCATTCTTGTAGTAGGCTCAAGACTTCTCCATCTGTCACTTCCAAGGTGGTTCCCTCTGTTTTAGCTTCTATTTGCTGGTCTCTTTAGTGTCTAATTTCCGCCATGACACTAGGGGGCGATGGTGGACACTTTTTAAGGCTCATTGTTCAGTTGTGCTGTGGGGAGGGAGGAACGGTGCAGACAAATATCACTGGCGTCTGTGGGGAGTGCTTGCAGTGTCTCGGCCACAGTGGGCTTGCCCCAGCTCATGGTGCGTGCTCTGTCCCAGTCTACACTGCACAGGCTCTAGGTTGCTCTGCTTGGGACTGTCTAAGGCCGGCCCTGGGTTGCATGCACATCCCAGGTCAAAGTCGCTCAGGTTCTGGTACTCGGGTACTCCACAAAGGCACAGACTCGGTTGGGCCTGCGTTTTGTACCCTTCCCTTGTCCAAGCAGTTCAGGTGACCAGGTGTTTGGCGAGTGTGGCCACTGTGACTTATCACCTCCCCGGTTCCTGCCTCTCAGTTTTCTGGGTGTACAACTGGCGCACCTTCTCAGATGGATGTCGACTGGCCAGAAACCCAAGAAGTCTTGGTTAGCAATGGGGCCTGCTTGCAGTTTGATAGATGATGACTCTCTGGGGCTATGATTGCCCCCTTCCGGTTCTGGCTTCCCTCCCCTGCCTGTCTCTGGTGGGGGATGGGGGATGAGCCGGTCAGCAGCCGGCTAGCTCTGCTCAGTCCTTTGTTCTGTGAGCGGGTCTGGTGGAGTCTTAGGTTAGGGCTTTTCGCCTTTTCGCGGGGTAGCTATCCTGCAGTCTGCTTTGCTATCTCCAGTTAGCTCTCTCAGATTGCCCTCACGACATTCAAGCCTGGTCCTCATGCTAAGCAATGCAGCCCGTGCCTCCCTGTCCAGCCCCCGCTTGCTAACGGCGGATGCGGGCGTCTGCACTGCTTCTCAGCTGGGAGTTACCATTGGGCGCGTAATCTGTGGGTTTTAATTATTTATTTATTTTCCTCCTGGTTATGTTGCCCTCTGAGGTTCCAAGGCTCGCCACAGAGAGTGTTTCCTGGTGTTTGGAAACTTCTCTCTTTTTTAAGCCTCCCTTCCCGGGATGGAGCTCTGTCCCTACCTCTTTTGTCTCTCTTTATCTTTTATGTTTTTCCTACCTCCTTTCGAAGACAATGGGCTGCTTTTCTGGGTGCCTGATGTCCTCTGCCGGCATTCAGAAGTTGTTTTGTGGAATTTACTCAGCGTTCAAATGTTCTTTTGATGAATTTGTGGGGGAGATAGTGATCTCTCCATCCTATTCCTCCACCATCTTCCTCCCTCCTCCGGAAAATTGTCAATGTTACCTAATAACTATGGCAGCAATAATCATTTCAGAGTTGAGAGTTCCTGCTCTGAAGAATACTGGAACTTTATATTGCAATTAGACTCAGAAGAAGGGGAAGGAAAATAGTATTTACCCAATGCGTACTGTATGCCAGGTAGTAATACTCCTCCTCATAGAATTTTCAGGACAGTTCTCTTGGAATGATGTCCATTACACAGCTGTGGGCACTGAGGCTCAGCAAGGGGAAGTAACTGGGCTGAAGTTACACAGCCTGCAAGTGGCAGTGCTGCCACTGAATCTCAGTTTATCTGATTCTGAGGTCCTCCCTTCATTGAGTTCATCCTTATATAAATGGTATCCAAATTCACAAGTCCAGCTGTAAGTCAGGATAGACCTTGACAGTGATGAGGACACTTGAGCTGGAGAATGATTGGCCAATGGGGAATGGGTGCCTTCCTGAGACATTGACTATCTCCTCTACTACCCGCTTTGGGGACTTGGACTCAAAGCTGGAGCTGCTTTCTCAAAAAAATATCCATTCCAGCAAAAGCACATAACAGTGTGTGGACTGCTTCAGGGATCTGTAACACTCTTGAAGCCTGTCCCTGGACTCAGGTAAAAAATTATTGCTGGGTGGGGAAAGAACCTTGTGGTTTTAGAGGCCTCCCAAACCCTCCCCTTGAGGCTTTCTTCTTTCTAGTCACCTGCTGCTCCTGCTGCTGCTGCTAAGTCGCTTCAGTCATGTCCAACTCTGTGCAACCCCATAGACAGCAGCCCACCAGTCTCCCCCATCCCTGGGATTCTCCAGGCAAAACCACTGGAGTGGGTTGCCATTTCCTTCTCCAATGCATGCAAGTTAAAAGTGAAAGTGAAGTCGTTCAGTCGGGTCCGACTCTTAGCGACCCGATGGACCTAGCAACACAGTATTTCAGAAAGGGAGACTTCAGAAGAGATCCAACCCCCTTTAGTTTATGGGTGTAGAAACTGAGGCTTGCTGCCTGAGAGGAGTGTTGCGCACCAGCCTTCATGGACCATTACCTGGCATTTTGCAGATGCTGTACCTGCACAGACTCACTTGATCCTTTTCATGTATTTTTTTAAAGGAGTTAATTCTATTTATTTATTTATTTTGACCTTGCTGTGAGGTATGTGTGATCTCCATTCCTGGACAAGGGATCAAACCTATGTCCCCTTTATTGGAAGGCAGATTCTTAATCACTGGATTGCCAGGGAAGTCCTTTGCTTAATTGTCCTTAGACTCTGGGTTCCTATCTGGCTCTGCCAATTTACTACCTCTATGGGTAAATGATGAAATCTTCACAAGCCTTGGTTTTATTCAACTGTAATCTGAGGATCACTCCCAGGGCCATTGTGAGGATTGAGATACTATGCCTGTGTCTGGGCAGGTGACGGCCTAAAGATGCTACATCCTGCTCTGTTCCCTGATGACTGGTCCCCTTTGATGGGATGGGATGTCACCCACAACAGAGTGAACACATCCGGGCCCACGGTGGAGGGGCCTTTGAGCATCTGATTTGGGAGCAAAACCGGGGATACTCACATTTCTAGATACCCACAGTGTGTGGGACCTTTGGCAAGGTGCATACAGGATGAAAAGGCCCTGTCTTCCAGAGTTTTATCCTGATAGTGGATCAGATAGAAGTAGCCATGTAGGGAGCACAGAGGGCAGGGGCTGTAAAAAGATTCAGGGAAAGAGCTATGAGACCCCAAAAGGTGGGGCTTGGCAGTGAAGACCAGAAAGCTTCAAAAATCAGATGTCAGCCAATCCCCATATTGAGCAGAATGTATGATGGGAAAATCCCAGTAGAATCAACAGTTCTGTGCTCCAGCCAGTAAAGCTGATGGCAACCCTGACTGTCTTTGAGATGCTGTCCTTCCACGGGCCCAGCCTTCCCTGAGCCACACAGGTGACTTCCAGTGCCCCACCCACTTTGCACTCACGAGTTGCCTAATGGCTGATCACCCTCTGCCTCGTGGCACAGCCGGGGAAAAGGGCAAGCAGAGTATGGGACTGCGGCCCAGCTGGGCTCTTTGTTGGCAAGTTGTGGCTACTGCTTTGTCACTAGAGTCCCCTGTGTGTCTAGGGGTGCCATGAGGAATGCACTGGTGGAGGCAGGGGGAAAGGCAGCTCCACGTTTCCCACAGCTAGGCTGCTGTGGAGGTGAGAACGCTATGAGCTAAGGAGTTGTACTCATTACGCAGGCAGAGTCTTCCCCAGCCAGCAGTCCTGATGCTGGGGCCTCCCACGCAGGCCTCGGCAGGGCTCGTGTGACCCCAGCAGGTCTGCCGGATCAGCTTACCCCCCCACCCCCTGGTCCTCCCCTCTCGCATCCAGTGCTGAAGTGAAAGCTCTCTGGGAAGCCAAGCTCCCAGCTAGCAGAGGTCATTTTAAAATAACCTGCAGAAGTCCTTTGAAGACATCGCTGTCGTGGCAGATAAAGGAAACTCAGGGGCTACAGCGTGCCTGGATTTTTAAAAAGCATCTGACAGTGTTGGGCTTGGAGATGAATGGGCGACATGGGTAATGGGGAAGGCCGGTAGGTGGTGTGAGGGCTGAATTAAAAATAGCACCTGGCCCTTTTGTAAGTGTGTCTTTGAAGGGTCTCTCCTACGAAATGCCAATGGCTACACTCAGTTTCTCTCAAGCCAGACTCATCCATGAGCCCATTTATTTCTTGCCAACAGAACTTCAGCCTCTTCAATCCAGCTGCAGGGCTGCCTCCATAACCCTGACCTTGGAAAGGGAACCCCCAGGCACAGCATTTTGGACTCCCAGCTAAGACTCCCCCCATGCAGGTCTCCAGCTTCTGTGTTGCCCTTCGCCTTAACTATTGAATACAGTAGTGCAATAGGGATGCAATATGATGTCAAGCCTACGTATAACCACGCCCTCCCAAGATCTAATTAACACCTGCCAACTGATGGTCACTGTGGCAGCAAGTCTCAAGGGCCACATGGACTGGGGGCACTGGATAAACCCCCTCCACGGGATTGCACTTGGTCCTCCAGTATCTCCTATTTGAGAAGCATGGCGGTCACTGACAGTGTGCTGAACTGGTGGTGGGAGAGCAGGGTTTGGGTTGTGTCCCATCATTTGTTAGGGGTGTGGCCTTGAACATATCACCTCCCTTCTCTCCACCTGGTTTCCTGATCTGTGGGGTGATGACTTCGGTGGTTCCTCTCACTCCAAATCTCTGTGAGTCCATCCTGACATTTCTTTCTGGACCTACCTGCATAAGAATCACCTGTGGGTAGAAACAGGCAGATCACTAGGTCCCTGGCCAGGCTCTTGACTCAGCATCTGAGGGCAGAGCTGGGGGACCTACACAGCTAACAAATTGTCCAAGGATTCACGAGCTCTGCAGAATCTGAGAACCACTCTGCCCTTGCAACAATGAGGTGCTTTGTAACCTTTTGGACAAGGAAATCTTTGTAATGTGTTGTGAAGACCTCCCGGTGTGCTGCACAGCACCTCCTTGTATAATGCACACTTGTATTCACAGGTAGATTGCTAGCTACAGTGGGTTCCGTTGCTTTATTGCCTGTGAAACTGGGGCTTGGCCTCCCTGGCTGGGTGTTGAGCGTTAATAGAGTGCCTACCCACTGGGCCATGTCTTTGTTCCCTTCATGCTTCCATCTTTTTCTTAAATTGAAGCATAGTTGATTTACAGTGTTGTGTTAATTATTGCTGTACAGCAAAGTGACTCAGTTACATACACACACACACACACATATACTTTCTTTTTCATATTCTTTTCCATATGGCTTATCCCAGGATATTGATTATAGTTCCCTGTGTGATAGAGTAGGGCCTTGTTGTCATGCTTCCATCTTTAAAGGCCAGCTGTGACCTTTGGATTCCATGTAGATGTCTACTCACTGTGCATGGAGAAGGGATTTTGGGAAAGGCCTGGGCTGGTAATGAGGTTCTTAGAAAGGCGTGGAGAATGGAGCAAGCTGGAGAAAGAATCACCAATGAAGGCTGAGGGTTCCTGGGAGGGGAACCTCTTCTGATTTACTTCTGTTCTTTGCTTCCTTGCATGGTACTTGGTGCAAGGTGGGTGCTCACAGTGTGTCTGTTGAATGAGTGACCATATACACCATCCTCACCCATACACTCACACACATACACATTTTTTCATACATTCGAGTTCTTCCTGCATTCTAGATGTTTCCAGGCCCTTTAAGAGCCACCCATGTCCTCCTTGGTGTTTGTGGGTCTCAAGTGAAGTGCCCTTCTTCCCTTCCTCCTCCCAGGAAACACGTGACGCCTTTAGTGGGCATCCCAGGTTGGGGGGTATGAGGGGCTGCAGCTGTGGGAGCCCACCCTCTGCTCTCACCGTCCTCTCCCATCAACTCAGGGGTGGCAGGTGACCCCAAGTTTCCCCTTCCATGCCTCGAGATGCCAGGAGAGAGCAAATGACTTTTGCTGTTCTTCTATTTTTAATTACAAGTAACTGGGAACAGAGTGAAACATTTTAGCAATTTAATCTTAGTGTAAAATCGTGTATTTTCCCTTCATTAACTAAAAGGGAAATCAAATGGCTTATCAAAGGTTGAGCTTCCCATTTGAATACGAGTCTGAGATTCCTGAAGCAGGATTTGTAACAGCTATAAAAGGCCCTCGGCTATCTCTGGGGACCACCGGCTTTATCATGCTGACTGCAGCATCATCCAGTGACATTTGGACGTGGAGTCAGGCGGGTTCACTGGCGGTAGTCAGCCCTGCCTGTTGGCTGGGTTCCTGAAGCTGGCGGCATCAAATCTCTTTTGAGTCACAGAGAAGCAAGCAGAGGCTCCAGTTGTGTATTAAATATCTACAGAGGCAGAACAAAATCAGCCCACAACCTAGTGGCTCCACACCATGAACAATTGTTATCTCACGATTTGTTTGGGTTAGGAATCGGTAAAACTTAGCTGGGAGGCCTTTTAAAAAGTTGCCATCATGATTGCTACAGTCACTTCCAGCTTTGACTAAGGGGGCCAGTGATCCTCTTCTCTGCTCACTCACATGCACCTCTCCAACTGGCTGTGTTGTGGCAGGGCAGCTGCCTCCCCCAGGAGGAGTGACCCAAGAAAGAGTGAGAGAGTATGAGAACTTAAAGAAAAGAAAACCATGATGGAAACTAGACTGTCAATGATCTAATCTCAGAAGTTACATGCCATCACTTCTGCCACATTCTGCTCTGTTAGAAATGAGTCATTGGGTCCAGCCCAAATCTAGGATGAGGGTAATATCCAAGGGGGCATGAATACCATGAGGAGGGACCACTGGGCGATATCTAAGAGGCCACCTTCCATACCACTTACTGCCATTTGCAAGGGGACCTGGGAAGAGAAGTTATCGTTGAAGACGAAAGAGTAATTAACACCCTCTTCAGACCCTCCTTCAAACAGTCTTCTTCTTTTCTTCTTTTTAGGACTTCTCTTCACCTCCAAAACATCCTCATAGGGTTCCTCATCAATTTATGGTGGGAACAAATAAATCACCTTAAAAATTTTGACCTCATGAGAAACTCAGTTGTACAGGTAGGAATCGGTTGTACAGGTAGGAATCGGTTGTACAGGTTTCTGGTGACGGAAACTGACAGAGGTCTCAATGTCTCAATATGACAAAGTGTGCAGCAGTCCTGAAAAAGCATAGTCCCTAGAGAAGGGAGGATAGAGGATGGGAGCACCATCAAGGCTGACCAAGAGCCACTATTGGTGTTTTGTGAGAAAGAGGAGAGAAACAGGGTGAGTAGTGACCACAAAGAACAGGTTTCAGATGGAAAGGTGGAAAGATGACTCAGGGTATTTTGTTGCATATGCTATAGTATGAGGTTTCCCCCTTGTCCCCTCTACCCTCTCCAGCCTTCTTCAGGGTCCCTTAGGAAAGTTCTGCCTTACTCCTCAAAGCATTCTGGAGTTGGGTATGTGATTCCTTTGCCGAAACACTGGGCTGAGCTTAGCCTCAGAGTAAGCCAGTTTCCTTCCAGTTACAGATTTCTCTGCTTTCAGGATATGCCTTGAGGAGCAGATCTTAGTCATCACTCCACCCCCATGATATGGCCCAGTCTTGGCAAACCTAGACTAGGTATCATAGACTGGGGAATGTTTGTGGGGTCAGACCATACACTCATATCCACATCTTTCTATGGAACATCTAGCAGGTACCAGAACCAGTGCAAGGCTAGAGGGGAAGCAAACAACACAAAACAGCTCTTGTCCCCTAGGGATGGAAGACAGGGGACAGAGGAGCTAAGACACAATGACATAATAAGAACACGACATAATATAGCATGTACAAGAAGGCTTAGGAGATGGTGTGAGGGTTGAGCCAGGGGTAGTATGACTTGTGGCTGTGGGTGGGGAGAGTGTGAGATTTCCTAGAGGCTGGACTTGCAGATGTCAAGGGAGCAGGATTCAAAATCAGTGTAGAGACAGACGCAAGCATATTATTGTGGGAAGCTGGGATCCTCCATGTGGCTCAGGCTTGGGGTCCACACTCAACTGTGGTGGGGGGCAGGGTAGCGGTGTCAGCATCACTTTGAACTTCTATCCAGAAAGCTTTGAAAGCCATACAAGGGAGCTTCACGAGTCTTCAGAGGGATTCAATAAATCCATCGTGCTTTGCTCTGGTATATGTCTGGCAGCTGTCTGTTGAGTGGGGTGGCTAGAGGTTTGGTCATGATCTGGGTTAGCAGGACTAGACTCCTGGATCAGGAGAGTGGTCAGGGGTGTGGACAGGAAGGACTGGGTGCGAGAAGCAAAGCAAATTCGGACTCCCTGGGGCTTGGTAACAGGTGGGACAGGTGAATTCAGGAGGAAGGAGGAGGCCTACCTGGCAGGCTTGAAGCCAGGATTGCTGGGGAAAAGTGACTGCAGACATACACAGGGAGCACTAATCAAAAGGCCTGGGGGCTGGCCAGCTTTGTGAGGATGGTGCTGAGGATGCTGTTGGCTGATCTAGCAAATGCAGAACCAGGTATTCAGTTAAATTTGCTTTTCAGATAAACATTAAATAAGCTTTTGGTATATAGAAGTATAAGCCATACAGTATTTGAGATAAGCATAACTGTCATTTATGTATATTCAAAATTTATTCTTCATTCGTCTGAAATTCATATTCAGCCTCCTGCCTTTTACCTGCAGCCCTAGCTGAGCAGCCCTGTCACCTGGGGGTCAGGCTTGGCTGCCTGCCATGCCTCTTTCTGGGGAGGAGGTCGAGCAGCAGTGGTTAACTGTGTGGGTCCTGGAGTTAGAGCAGCTGAGTTTGAATCCACTATCTGCCGCTTATTACTTGTGTGACCTCAGGAAGTGACTCAACCTCCCTGAAAGCTCATGTAGGAAGTGGGGAGAATGAGTCCTGTCTTGACCACCTACCAGGGCAATTGTGGGGGCCAAATGAGGCAGCAGCATGTGGTAGTGCTTTGAAAACCACGCAGCCTCTCGAAGCAGTGTGACAGTCCCCGTGTGGGTTGGCTATGGATTGGAGAAGTAGGCTGAAGAAGATGAATATTTTGGCCTCATTAAGAAACCTGCTGGCTGGTGTGGGATTTGGGGCTCTAATTAATTCTAAATATCCAATACTGAGTGGAAGCTTTTTCTTTCTTCTTTCTGGAAGCTGGGGGAGGGGAGGAGAGGGGAGCAGACTGGCACTGTCCACGCACTCCCACCACTGGGACTTCATCATGTCCGAGAGAGAAATATTCTCCAAATAGCTTGCACTTCATTTCCCTGAAGCTGTCATGCAGCTGAGACCAGAGCTCCAGGTCCTCCCACGTACCTGTGTCATTGTCACACTGCCATTCCCTGAATCCATTTCTGCTCCTCAGCTGCCTAACTCTGGCAAGGGGAGGGGCCAGGAGCCTGAATTCAAAGTGCATCTCTCCAAAGGGGTGGGGCCTTGGAGGCAGGCAGGGCTGTCAGAATACAGGGGAGACAGGCACTCGAATCGATCACAGCCTGGCACTTGAATAGAATTCCAGTGAAAGGGCATATTTATCAGAAAACAAATAGAGGGGTGGCAGGTATCAGCACAGAAAGTGTGTGTGTAATTGTGATTTGCCTCCAAAGCTTGACAACCAAGTCAGGGCAATGTGAAAGACACAGCCAAGGCAAATGATGGCAATTCTCATCCCTTTTATTGCTTGAGCTGTGCAGTGGTCACGGCAAAACCAATCACAAAACAAAGCCACAAAGCACAGAACTCCACAGCCTGTTGGCGGATGCAAAGATTCCCTGAGTCAAAATGCTAGGACCCTAAACCTGCCCAGACATGGTCAGATGGCTGTGTGTGTGGAGGGAAGGGCCATTTGTTTCTTACAATAAATTCAGGAAGGAATTTTTCCTCTTTTGGCAGTACAATGCTGTCCCTGCTCTTTAGATTAACCTTAAAGTCTGGTATGGGCAGAATTATGATTCCCCATCCCCCCATCTTATGTTGAAATCCTAATCCCCAGTAGCTCAGATAGTGACTGTATTTGGAAATAGGGCCTCTGAAGCAATTATTAAGATAAAGTGAGGTCAAGGAGAGAGGCCTGAAAGGAAACCAACATTGCCACCACTCTGATCCTGGACATGGATGGATCCAGCGTCCAGAACTGTGAGAAGATAAATGTCTCTAGTTTAAGCCCCCCAGTCTGTGGGCCTTTGCTCTGGCAGCCTGATCGAACTAATATGGGACTATCCCTGCTGGGGTCTTCCTAGTACAGTCGTTTCCCATACAGTTATTCAGGCCTTACAGGGATGTACTGGTCAGAACTTTGCAGTGTCTCAAACCACTGGACATCTTCTTGGCACTATAATTGTATTTAGAAATTTCAAGGGAAACGGTTTAGATTTAAACCCCCTACAAGCATATCTTATGGCAGAATGTCAAAATTTCACATGAATATTTAAGACATGGTGAGTTACCACGAGTTTGATGGTATCACTGACTCAATGGACGTGAGTTTGGGCAGGCTCCGGGAGTTGGTGATGGACAGGGAAGCCTGGCATGCTGCAGTCCATGGGGTTACAAAGAGTCAGACATGACTGAGTGACTGAACTGAAATGAGTTACCCTAAACAAACTTGCTGCTTGCTTCTGGAAAAGTATTAAGATTTAAATCATGGAAAATCTTGTAAGCCAGTGTTAAATGTTGCTGTTCAGTGGCTCAGTCATATCAGACCCTGCGACCCCATTGACTGTAGCATGCCAGTCTTCCCTGTCCTTTACTCTCTCCCAGAGTTTGCTCAAACTCATGTCCATCGAATCAGTGATGCCATCCAATCATCTCATCCTCTGTTGCCCCCTTCTCCTCCTGCCCTCAACCTTTCCCAGCATCAGGGTCTTTCCCAATGAATCAGCTCTTTGCATCAGGTGACCAGAGTACTGGAGTTTCAGCATCAGTCCTTCCAGTGAATATTCAGGGCTGATTTCCTTTAGGATTGACTGGTTTGATTTTGCTATCCAAGAGTCTTCTCCAACACAACAATTCAAGGCATCAATTTTTCAGCACCCAGGCTTCTTTATGGTGCTACACTCACATCTGTGGGTGACTACTGGAAAAATCATAGCTTTGACTAGATGGATCTTTCTTGGAAAAGTGATGCCTCTGCTTTTTAATATGCCATCTAGGCTTATCATAGCTTTCCTTCCAAAGAGGAAGCGTCTATTAATTTCATGGCTACAGTCACCATTCACAGTGATTTTGCAGCCCAAGGTGGAGGGGGGGGGAACCTGTCACTGCTTCTACTTTTTCCCCTTACATTTGCCATGAAATGATGGGTTTGGATGCTGTGATCTTAGTTTTTTGAATGTTGAGTTTCAAGGAAGCTTTTTCACTTTCCTCTTTCACCGTCATCAAGAGGCTCTCTAGTTCCTTTTCACTTTCTGTCATTAGAGTGGTATCATCTGCATGGCATGGCTCATAGCTTCATTAAGCTACACAAGCCCCTCCATGATGACAAGACTGTGATCCCTGAAGGCACAATGTTAGGTGACTAGGTGATGAGGATGTAATGAAAGGTTTTGATCAGGGAATCTGACCTGGATTATTTCTGTTCTGCAATATTCTAGGTGTGTGCTTGCTTCTTGCTGCTGCTAAGTCACTTCAGTCGTGTCCGACTCTGTGTGACCCCATAGATGGCCTCCTACCAGGCTTCCCCGTCCCTGGGATTCTCCAGGCAAGAACACTGGAGTGGGTTGCCATTGCCTTCTCCAATGCATGCAAGTGAAAAGTGAAAGTGAAGTCACTCAGTCGTGTCCGACTCTTAGCGATCTCAGGGACTGCAGCCTACCAGGCTCCTCCGTCCATGGGATTTTCCAGGCAAGAGTGCTTGAGTGGGGTGCCATTGCTTGCTTCTTAGACAACATTTAATTAAGATACCAGTAATTTAAAACCCACAACTCCTACCTGAGATCTGGAATGGCTAAGGTAGGGTATGAGGGTGGGAGAGGAATTAGGCAGAAGTTTTAGCCTTTTATTTTTTTATTGGATTTCTTGTTGGTACCTGTGATGGTTAATTTTATATGTCAACTTGACTGGGCTAAGGGATTTTCAGTTAGCTAGTAAAACATGATTTCTGAGTGTGTCCACAAAAGTATCTCTTTTGGAAGACTAGTATTTGAATCAGTGGACTTGAGAAAAGAAGATTCACCCTCAACAATGCATGAGGACATCATCCAATCCTTTGAAGGCCTGACTAGAACAAAAACTTGGAGGAAGAATGAATTCAGTCTCTATGCTTGAGCATAGATACATTGAGGAAACATTGAAACACCGAGGAAACATAGAAACATTGGGGAAACATGCATCGTTTCCTGTCATTGGATGTAGGTGCTTCCAGTTCTCAGGCCTTTGGACTCAGACCATGACTTCATTGGCTTTTTTTTTAATGTCAAGATTTTCAGTCAGAAATAATCCACTTTACAAATGAATTGTCTTTATTTTTTCTTTTTAAATTAATTAAATTTTAATTGAAGGATAATTGCTTTATAGAATTTTGTTGTTTTCTGTCAAACCTCAACATGAGTCAGCCATAGTTATACATATATCCCCTTCCTTTTGAACTTCCTTCCCAACTCCCTCCCCATCCCACCCCTCTAGATTGATACAGAGCCCCTGTTTGAGTTTCCTGAGCCATACAGCAAGTTCCCATTGGCTATCTGTTTTACATATGGTAATATAAGTTTCCATGTTATGAAAGAGTAACGTCAGCTTCTTGATTCTCACGCTCTTTGCACTCAGACTGGATGACACCACCAGGTTTCCTTGATCTTCAGCTTGCAGGCAGCAGATCATGGGACTTCTTGGCCTCCTGTAACAGTGTGACACAGCTCTTACTTCATATATATATATATATATGGTGGTTATTGTTATATGTTATTGATTCTGTTTCTCCAGAGAAGTCTGACTAATACATTGCTCATGGTTGTAGAGATGGTAAGTTATAGAAGACAGTATGGCAAAGGTGGATTGGATACTCACCACTTCTGCTTTCTCTCCCTAGACACAGAGGAAGACTACATTTCTCAGGCACATTTGTGGTTACCTTGGGGCATATGACCAGGTTCTGGCCAACAGTATGTGGGCAGAAGTGACAGTGTGGCATTTCTAAGCCTGGCCATAAGGTTTCCTGTACAACTGTCCACGTTCTCCTTGCCCCTTGTTTAGAGACTGTGTAAGCTCTCTGTTGAAGACTGCAGCATCACTAGATGGAATTAACCTTGATCTCTGGATCACTATGTGGAAAAGCACCACCAATGAAAACTGCCCAGTCCACATTTGATCTTGATGTCAATGAGGGATTCATCTTTACTGTGTTAAACAGCTGAGAACCAGGGGTTGTATGTCACAGCAGCTGGTTCTACCTGTCCTGAGCAATACAGGAACAGAGAGCTTTGATGATTCATCAAATAATTATTGAATGTCCATTATATTCCACCTACCATGTTAAGTGCTACTGCTGCTGCTCAGTCGCTTCGGTTGTGCTGACTCTTTGGGACCCTATGGACTGCAGCCTGTCAGGCTCCTCTGTCCATGGGATTCTCTAGGCAAGAATATTGGAGTGGGTTGCCATGCCCTTCTCCAGGGATCTTTTCGACCCAGGAATCGAACCTGCATCTCTTACATCTCCTGCATTGACAGGTGGATTCTTTACCACTAGTGCCACCTGGGAAGCCCAGGTGCTAGGAAGTGCTAGGAATGAGCCAATCAGACATGATCCCTGTACTCTGAATGTCCAGTTCCACGATTGCACAGATATAAATAAAATTCAAACTGTGGTATGTGATAAAACAGAAACGTACATGGCTTGGTGAGAATGTATAATAAGGGGGTTTGACCTGTTCTGTGGGGGAGGGGACTAAGGACGACAGTGACAGCTTACGTGTCTGAAGGATGTGTAGGTGCTACCTAGGTGAGGAAGAGGGAAGTGCTTTCCAGGCAGAAGGAGCAAATAGCTTATGTGTCAAACTGAAAGGAGGCCAGAGGGTTGATTCTTTGATAATTTTTAGCTAGAGTAACCTGCTCATTAGTCAAAAACTTGCTCATTTGGTTCTTTTAATAGTATCCCTTCCTCATCATTAGGGCTGAGCTGCAGGAATGCCTTCATCCACATTTCTTATATACCAGAGATTCTAAGACAGAGAGAAACAAATGTGGTGAGAGGGAACTTTCTGAATGGATCCCTTGGCATAATCAGGGTTCCATTTTAATGATAAACAGGAGCTTCTCATTTGAAGCTATTGTAGTTTATCACATCAGAGCCAAGGATTATTGACACTAAAACCTCAACAAGGTGTCACAATCTGCTTGGGGACCCCTTAATCCATGGGATATTGATACCACCGACCATAACAACTTCTTCAGAGGGGAAATAAAATAACTGCATGATATTGCTGCAGCACAATAAAAATGGAAGTTGTAAATTTGACAATGTGAAATAGTTTATTTTCTTTTTTATAGAACAGATGTTGTTTGACCTAGAAGAAGGAATAATATTATAGGAATTGTGATCAGTCTGAAGGAAAAAAAGGGACGTCTAAAAATAAAATACAAATAGCAGCTGCTTGAATTGTCTTCCTAATATATCAGAGTTGACAGCTCTTACTTTTTCATTTGAGTTGGGATTTGCAAGGAGGCATTTGGTTGGGAAGATTGTTTCAGGAGGGCATCCACCATGTGTGGCGCATGGCCCCTTCTGGCACCAAGAGGCCTCATAGTCACAGGATATCTCTGAAGGTCTGGCATTAAACCCTGGAACTGAAAGCAATCTCAGATCTGTGAATCAGAGACTCTCAAGAGCCCATATCTTTTGCCATGGCATGCCCTGGCTTTCTTTCTCTTTCTCTTCCCTCCTGACCACTGATTTTGACGACACACTGACATGTAGATTTCCATTTGTGCACATGGCCCCTATTCTCTACCACCATCTTATTTCTTCTTCGGTAGAGGATCTCATGGAAAACTGTAAAGAGGAAGAAAATGTAATTATGAAACCACTATAGTTTGAGAAGCATGGAGAAACCTTTCAATTAATGGTTTTGTTCAATTGAAACTTGCCATTAGTTACAGACAAATAACAGTTATTGGTTTACTCACAAGATGTTGCAATCTTGTCTTGTTTTTGTCTCCTCCAGCTGAATCTACTTTAGGAACATCACCTTTGGGCTCTGACTTGCTCTCATTCCTGGGATTATCTTGATTGGAACTATCAACATGGAACCACATGGTGTGATTCTGGGTCCTGTCCCTCAGCCCACAGGAACTAGCTATTCCTTGAGGACACAATTAATGACACCCTCAAGCTCCTGTCAGCTATGTCTCACTCCACAATGGTTACCCAGACCATGTCTTCCCTGGCTCCAGTAATGATCTGTTCCCTTGAGTCCTGCTACTGGCCTTGGCTTCCTTGGACCTCTTGGTAGCAGCAATCTCTTGATCCATATCTGAACTTACTTTTCCTCCTAAACCCTTCCCCCAGTTTCTCACTTCAGCCCTGTGGAATACAAACACTCAGCCCTGTTTCTTTTCCTTCACCCAACATGTCTTGCTGAATACAACTCCTAAAATCCCTCTTACATTTGTCTACTTTCCTGCTATCTTTACCTCAGTTTTGGCCCCCATTGTCTCTTGATGTTGTTCAGTCACTAAGTCATGTCCAACTCTTTGCGACACCATGGACGCAGGCTTCTCCATCCTTCACTATCTCTCGGAGTTTGCACAAACTCATGTCCATTGAGTTGGTGATGTTATCTAAACTTCTTGTCTCTTACTTGGACTATTTCAACAATCTTCCCATGTCGGTAGAGTATTTCCTCCTTTAATCCATCCTCTGCTCTTTCTGGAAGCCAGAGGGGTCTTTCTAGAATAGAAATCTAACCAGCTACTTCCTTGATTGAAACCTTTCAACAGCTTTCCATTACTGCAATGATAATTCAAACTTTTAAATGGGGTTTCTTGATCAGGCTCTGGCCTGTTTCTCCAGCCTTGTTTCTTGTTTCTTCCTCCCCAGTCAGACTAGACTTGGCTCTCAAAGCAGACTAAACTTCATTGCTGCTGCTGCTGCTAAGTCACTTCAGTCGTGTCCGACTCTGTGTGACCCCATAGACGGAAGCCCACCAGGCTCCCCCTTCCCTGGGATTCTCCAGGCAAGAACACTGGAGTGGGTTGCCATTTCCTTCTCCAATGTGTGAAAGTGAAAAGTGAAAGTGAAGTCGCTCAGTCGTGTCCGACCCTTAGCGACCCCACAGAGGTCCCCATAATATGTCTTGTTCTTATTCATCTCCAGGCCTTTGACCATGTGCTTCCCTTTGCCTGCAATCCCCATTCCCCTTCATCTGACACAGTGTTGTTTTTCCTCTGATCTCATTCTAGATGCCACTTCCCCCATCTTAAGTGCTGGCTTAGCCCCTTACCTATCTTGATTAACATGCTGATCACGATGAATTTTGGACTTTCCTAGTGGCTCAGATAGTAAAGAATCTGCCTGCAGTGTGAGAGACCTGGGTTCAATCCTTGGGTTGGGAAGATCCCTTGGAGAAGGGAAATGGGTACCAACTCCAGTATTCTTGCCTGGAGAATTCCACGGACAGAGGAGCCTAGTGGGCTACAGTCCATGGGGTTGCAAAGAGGCAGACACAACTGAGCGACTTTCACAATGAATTTTAATGGGGCTATATGTATCTCTTCCTGCTACTTTGTGATCTCTTTGAAGTTCAAGGCCACATCTTCCATGCTATATTCACGGTCCCTTACATGATCTCTGCCCACAAGGAGATCACAGAGTTGCCTGCTACTTTGGGTACAGTAAAAGTTTGTAACATAAATGCAGAAATGACAACTGAGGAGCAACTTCCAGGCATGACAATTGGATGCCCCTGTCCAGTGCTCTGGTGCTTCTTTTTCCTTCCTGTAGATGATAACATGGGTCCACAGGCAAGCTCTGCGTTGCAGAAATTGGGAGGTCTGGTTGCCTTGCTGTTGGCAAAAGGCGTGGGGATCCTTTTGGAAGTTCATATATTTCCACTAGTAAGTCTTGACAAACAGCCTGTGCTCTGCTGTAGTTGACATTAAAGAAGACCAGCAAGCCATTTTTTAGATGCCAGAGCAGCTGAAATTCAGATCGCGGTAGAACAGATACCATCCATTTTTATTTTTATACAAATGTGCTGAATTCCATCCCTTTCTCTGGGCTGCCCCGTCACAGGGGAATTCATGATGTTCACTGGCCATTTATTTGTCTCTGGCCTTGCTGTTCTCTGAGGGAAGCACGTCCTTTGGATTGATGGCACAATTGCTGCAAAGGGTACTATTTTCAAGTAATATCAGGAGGCTTTTGTATTCTGTGGCTCAGTGAAACCAGGGAGATGCAGCTTTGGTTACAGAGAGAAGGAAGCTTTGATGATCGCTAAGCAAACCCCAAGTAATCCTGCAGCCTCCTGCTAGGATGGAGGGTTGGGATTGGAACAGAGCCAGAGTGTGACTCTATTTGTTAGGTCGTGACCGCCTTAATGCCACAGGCATTTCCTGAATATCTGTTATGTGTCATTACGTCCTGTTTTCAGGAAGCCCCTTAGTCTTTACAAAATGCCTTTTCAACCCATCTCTCCCTCCCCAAAAGGTAGGTTTATTTTCTCTTCCTTCTTTCAGCAGAGTTGGCAACAAGAAGACCCTTCTGAGCACCCTACAATTTGGGACAATTGCAATAGGCCCCTAGGGTAACTGGAACCCAGTAAAATTGATGGGAAAGTGGCACTGCCAGCTGCCTGGGAACCAGTGAAGGGAATAGCAACATACTGACCATTTCCACAGCTGCTGGAGATCACACGCGCTCTCTCTACACCCATGGCCAGGGTTCATGGCTCCAGGTGGGATTTCCCTGAGGACTCTGCATGGGCTGTTAAGTAGAAGCTTCCACCAGCTGTTGCCCACTTAAAAGTGCTTGCTGACTTGTGCCTGTGTCTGTGAGTGGGAGGGAATCCTACCAATTCTGAATTCAGGCAAATTAAGGTTAGACACGTTCCTTTCAAACTGTATATGGTTTATGACAAACAAAACTTGGATTCATTCCTGGAAGAATGATTTGACTGTTTTCTTCTGTGTCCACTTGTACTATGTTTCATTTGATTTATTCTTACCAATGCTCTATATTTTTAACCTTTTAGCCTCTTTAGTGGAGTTGCAAGACCAGCCTGTATCAAAAAAAGGAAGCTGAGTTTCCTGTTTGTTCATTCTGTACTCACTCATTCACAAATGTTTGTTGAACCCCTTTTATGTGTCAGGCACAGGAAGAGAGATGAAAAGAGTCAAGGTCCTTATCCTCAAAGATCTTGCATTTTTGTGGGGGAAATAGATAATCAATAGTCTTCGTAATAAATGTAAAATTGCAGTGATGACAAGTTCTGGTCCAAGGATCAGGAAGGGCTCTCAGAGGAAGTACTCTCATGATCAAATCTCTTAGATCCTCCAGGATCTTTCTCTAGGTAGCCAGAGATGCTAGGCCTGGCCTCAAGGACAATTGCATGGAGACAGAGTTCAGTTTTACAGACAACATCACTGCTCTTGGCAAGCATGGGGAATGGCCATGTGGCAAGTTTGTGGAGTAGCTTACAGCAGGTGTCAGTTTCATTTTAAGTATACAATCCCCATTTGACATTCCATCCGATAATAGCTTGAGCCAAACTTTTGGGAGTATTTATTCCCTGTGAGAAAGTGAGTATCTGTGGTGCTCACTTCCATCCTCAACTGGTAACAACATTCCTAAGTTTCCTGGCTTCTAATTTTGCAGGCTTTCAAGTTGGCCTCTCCATGGAGGCCACAGGACATAACTGGGATGAACCAGAGGGATGGGATGGGAGGGAGGTGGGAGGGGGGTCAAGATGGGGAACACATGTACACCTGGGGCAGATTCATGTCAATGTATGGCAAAATCAATACAATATTGTAAAGTAATTAGCCTCCAATTAAAATAAATAAATTAAATTTTTAAAAAAAGAAAGAAAAAAATTTTTAATTAGGCAGGTCTGGATTCACATTTTGGTTCTGCAACTTCCAAGTGTGATCTCGAGCAAATTTCTTAACTTCTCTGTTTCAGTTTCCTTATGTGTTTTTTAAGTGTACAGTTCAATGATTTTTATTGAGCTTACTGTGTTGCACCACCATCACTGTAACTCAGTTT
Organism: Moschus berezovskii; assembly: GCF_049115385.1. NCBI lineage: Eukaryota > Metazoa > Chordata > Mammalia > Artiodactyla > Moschidae > Moschus > Moschus berezovskii. Next base: position 140,247,146 of record NC_142488.1, on the reverse strand, counting down.
TAGAACATTTTCATCACATTTTCCTCATCTATTATAGGATATGAATAATACTATTAATATTAATAGGTTTTTATAAGGATGAAATGAGATCTTTATAAAAATAGATACTTCTGTGTTTGTAACACAGAAAATGTTTTAAAAGAATGGCATAGAAGGTTACTTCAGCAAAATACCAGATGAAGAAAATCTAAAACTCTGCCCCTTGAGAAAAAGAATGAAAAAATGGCAGTACTATGAGAATCCACATTGGAAATATGCAAGTTAAATGTTTTCATCAACCCAGGGGAACACTTAAAAGTACACAACTGAATCTCAGTAATAGCAGCAAGCTTTATGGTGTTTTCATTGACCCTAGTCCAATCCACAACCACCCGTTGCAGAGATAGTCTTGAAATTAACAGCCCATATTCCTGATTCTGGAGGGAGCAGAACAGATTTCAAGGAAAGAATTGTCATTATTTCATCTGTCTGGTGGTTCCTTGGAAGATCTACTCGAAAGCTTTCTGTTTATTTTACCTGACTCAGAAGTCACCCAGTGCTAAAGTTGCTACCCTGGAACATATATCAAAAACACTTACAGGCAAATATTTTTGCCTCTGCTGCTTGAGGCAATTGGTAACACCTAGGACAAACACTAGACTAACCAAAAGTGTTTGGGGGAAAGGCTGGGGGTTGAAATGTCTATAAGTGTATAAAGCTCCCCAAATTGATATCATCCAGTTTTAGCAAAAGGAAGAAAAATGAACAGGGCCTCAGAGACATGTGGGCCACCATCAAGTCTACCAACATTTGCATAACAGGAGTCCCAGAAGAAGAGGAGACAGACAAAGGAGCAAAAAGAACATCTAAGGAAATAATGACTGAAAAAAATGCCCAGTTTTTGGAAAAACATTCACCTGTACATCAAAAAAGCTCAGCAAATTCTAAGTAGAATAAACTTAAATAAACTGGATGCATCACAATAAAATTGTTGAAAGACAAAGATAAAATCTTGAAAATGACAAGAGAGAAGTGACTCCTCACATACAAGGGAGCCTCAATAAAATTAATAGTTGATTTCTCACCAGAAACTATGTGGGGCCAAAAGACAGTGGGATGAAACAGCCAAGGTGCAAAAAGACAAAAGTCATTCAATCAAAGATTCTATATCCAGGAAAACATTGTTGAAAGAAATTTAAGAAGACCTAAATAAATAGAAAGACAGTCCATGCTGATGGATTAGAAGACATTAATAATATGATTAAAATGGCAATACTCCCTATATTGATGTAAAGATTCGATGCAATCTCTACTAAACTTACATCTATCACAGAAATTGACAAGCTGATCCTAAAATTCATATGGAAACATAAGTGAATATCAATAGCCAAAGCAAAATTGTAAGAGAAAGACAAAGTTGAAGAACTCACATTTCCTGATTTCAAAACTTAATACATTGTGTCAGTAATCAAAACAGTGTGGTAGTAAGCATAGAGACAGACAGATCAATGGAAGAGAATCAGGAGTCCAGAAATAAACCTTACAGTTATGGTCAATTGATATTTGGCAAGGATGGCAAGAAAATTCAATGGTGAAAAATAGTCTTTTAAACAAATGGGACAACTGGCTATCCAGTTGGGAAAAGAATGAATGTATCTGTACTTCACACCATATACAAATATTTACTCAAAATTTATCAAAAACCTAAATGTAAAAGCTAAGCACATTATGCAGAAAGTGAAAAGGTAATCCACATAATGGAAGAAAATATCTGCCAACCATATGCTTATAAGGGATTTGTATCCAGAACAGAATTTGGTAATAAAAAGACAAATAGCAAAATTAGCAAATAGACATATTAATCTTAGTAGACATTTCTTCAAAGGAGATATGTAAATGACCAAGAAATACATGAAAAGATGCTCACCATCATTAGGGAAATACAAATCAAAACTACAATGAGATACCACTTAACACTTACTAGGAAGGCTATAATTTTTTTAAAAAATGGAAAGTGCAAGCATTGGCAAGGATGTGTAGAAATTGGAATCCTTATACACTGCTGATGGCTGTGTAAAATGATGCAGCTGCTATGGAAATCCGTTTGGCAGTTCCTCAAAAAGTTAAATATAGAGTTACCATGCGACCCAGCAATTCGACTCTTGGTATATATCCAAGAGAAATGAAAACATATGTCTGCACAAAACTTGTATGCAAATATTCAGATTACCATTACTCATAATAGTCCAACTACTCAAATGTTCGTACAGTGGAATATTATTCAGCCATAAGAGCATTAAGTACTGACATAGCTACAGCGTGGATGAACCCTGAAAACATTACGCTGAGTGAAAGGAGCCAAACACAAAATCCACATATTGTATGATTCCTATTTATATTATACATCCACAATAAGCAAATCCATAGAGACAGAAGGTAGATTAGTGCTTGCCAGGGCATGGAGGTATAGGGAGGGGAGTAGGAAGTGACTGCTAACAGGTAAGTGTTTTTTTTTTTTTGAGGTAGGGTAATGGATATGTTTTGGAATTGGATTGTGATAATGGTTGTACAACGTTGTGAACATACAAAAAACCCCACATTGAACTGTGCATTTTAAATGGTGAATGGTATGTTATATGAATTTTATAGACTTTATTTTTTATTTAAATTTTATTTTCATGGAAACACTGAGCAAAGGTACAGAGGTTTCCCATATACTCCCTGTCCCCTACCTCCCAAAACATACAACCTCCTCCAGTATCAGCATCCTGTACCAGAGATGTACATTTGCTATAACTGATGAACCTACACTGACACATCATAATCACTCAGTCTCAGAGGCTATAGTCTATAGTGGAACCCATATCTCCTATAGTTTATAGTAGGGTTCACTCCTGGTGTACATTCTACGGGTTCCAACAAATGTTAATGACATGTACCCATCATTAACAGAGCATAGAGAGTGGTTTCAGTTCAGTTCAGTTGCTCAGTCGTGTCCGACTCTTTGTGACCCTATGAATCACAGCACGCCAGGCTTCCCTATCTATCACCAACTCCCGGAGTTCACTCAAACTCATGTCCATCAAGTCGGTGATGCCATCCAGCCATCTCATTCTCTGTCGTCCCTGTCTCCTCCCACCCCCAATCCCTCCTAGCATCAGACTCTTTTCCAGTGAGTCGTTTTACCATGCTACAAATTTGTGCTCTGCTGATTTGTCCCTCCTAATCCTCTAATCCCTGACAATAGCTGTTTTACTATCTGCATAGTTTTGTCTTTTCTAGAATGTTATACAGTTGAAACCATGTAGTATGTAGTCTTTTCAGGTAGGCTACTTTCACTTAGTAAGCCATGTGAATTTTTTCTCAATAAGAAGTTGCCCAGAAAAAGGGGTGGGACAAATCATAGTAATGCCATGGTGTTGGTGGTAGTTATTATTACAAAAACTCCTCGAGGAAAAGAAACTAGAAATAATTTTTCACTCAACATTTGTTAACTTACTACAATATACATGGGATAATGTATTCAAATATAAATAAGGCAAGATGGCTCAAGGCACTTAGAGTTTAGTAGGGGAGAAAGACATATAAATAGAAAATTAAATTATCAGTTATTCATTGAACAAATATTTCTTGGATGCCTCATAAATGCCAAGCCACGTATAGTGTGGCAAGTGTGGTCATGGGATGTCCATCAGGGCATGTGAGCCTAGGGTGGGGGGAGAAGACAGCACCCTGGTCAAATTCACCCAGCAGTGGGGTCAGTGTAAACATGACATTCTGGAGGGTTAAGGACATACTGGATGGAAAATGTCTGAAACAGTGGGTCAGGATGGAGAGGGTACATGAAGATACTTAACGCAGAAAAGAGAAGGCTTGGTGAGAACTAATTGCTTTTCCCTAAGTGTCTGATCCCCAGTGAGCAAGGAGCAGTCTGAAGGGGTCAGGCTCATGGGGCCAAGGTGAGGCACTGGGAATGGGTGTGATGTGTCATCCTGGTGGATGGGCAAGGATCCGAGGGGCTGTACTATAAGGAGAGGGCCAAGGTCAAAGCATAAAACAAGTCTAAAACAGGGCAACAGCTTCAGGGCCAAGACAGGAACAGAAGTTTAAATACAAAACCAAACCCAGGGTGGGTGAGAAGGATTTGCGAGTAGGGGGAGCAAAGTGACTCCACGATCTGGAGACAAATTACCTTCATTTGAGCTTCATAACAAGTTCGGCCACTTGCTAGCTTAATGACTTCAAGCAATTCACTTCACTCCTCTGTGCCTCAGTTTCTCCAACTGGAGATAGCAATGAAAGAAAGTGTAAGTGTTAGTCATTCAGTTGTGTCCGAGTCTGCGACCCCATCTACTGTAGCTTGCCAGGCTCCTCTGTGCATGGAATTCTCCAGGTAAGAATACTGGAGATGGTTGCCATTCCCTTATCCAGGGACTAACCCAGGGATTGAACACACACTTCCTGTATTGCAGGCAGACTGTGCCTGACAGGAAGACACGGCTTGGAGAATGGACCTCAAGGAGAGCCCAGGGGCTGCCATTTAACCACAAATTTCTCTCCTCTCCTAACAGTTCTACCCATAGAACTTTCTTTGGATATCCAAGCCCCTCTCAGAATGTAAATCCGTTTCACCAAGTCCTTCTAGAATCTGAAGATTACCGATGAAATTGGAGTTGCAACAGGGGCCACAGTGACTGAGTAGGAGGGTCTGTAACTGTGGTGGATCCAGAGGAATGCTTCCCAACCAAGGCTACACAATGGAAACACCTGGAGCTTTTGTACTATATGAATGCCTGGTTCTCACCTCCATAGATTCAGAATTAACTGTTGGTGTGGATTCTGGCCATAGGCCTGTTTTGAAAAGCTCCCCAGGTGATTCTATTGTGAGGCCACGGTTGAGGACCACTCAGCTAAAGATAATGACAAAGCAAGAGGAAGTGGTCTAGACCAAGTAGTTGACCTGGGAAACTTCAGTAGTCTCCATTTCTTTCAGTTCACCACTTTTAACATATGATATGCATGACACTATCCAGAGCAGTGACCCAACCTGCCTGGATGCACGGGCAGGCAAGTACCACCAAGCTTCAGATACACAAGGGCCTCTGACTGTGGAAGTATGGGCTTTCCCTGGGCAATGTATGCCTCAGAGAGCCAGGAGCCTTGCTGGGTGCTTCCATGCAGATAGTGGTTTACAGGATTAGCTCTTTGAGTGAGTAAATAATGAATTTGTAATGCTAATTTGGAAAAGGATTTGTTTTGCTAATTTCATTTATTTTGGGTTATTTGCCTTAAGGATGTTGGAATGTGTTTACAACAAAGAAGACTAGATCTTAACCCCCTTTTTTATTTATTAGGCGTATAATTGTTTTGGGTGGTCAAATAAAGGTTGATTACCTAATGTGGTATAATGTGGCCATAATCTGATTACCACAATCTCCACAAATGGTGATGTGATATATGTGTAAAACCATCAGCTACCAATCTTATAAACATGAGCAAATGGACAGCAGCAGGATTTTGGCCTCCAGTCTACAAAAACATAAAGAGTACCAACTTTCTAAGCCAAGGAAAAAGCAACACATGACTTGCCAAGGTTCACAAAATTGACACTCTGTGCTAGCTATAAAATTAAGCTAAGATTATCCTGCAGTCACAAAATCTGAGATGATAACCCACCTGAAAATTGCCACTGGCGGCTCTTGGACAAAAAAAAAAAAAGTTTGTCATATGGTTGAGGGTGCCTTGCCAATTTACTACAAATTTCCCAGTCAAGGAGGCAGATAAACCACTGAAGTCCCTTCAACCATCTCAGTAAGTGCTCAGCTTGTCAAGACATGGACTTGCTTAGGACCAGGCTACTTCTGTGATGGAATTATCCTTGAGTGTGGCTGTTGTGCACAGCAATTATAATGTGGCGAGCTGAGAAAGCACTTAATCTTAGAGAAGATGTTCAGTGTGGGTATGTAGCGTCATGACCTGGCTCCTGTTTCTGGATCTACCCCCCTGTGTCTCCATATATGAATTTGGAACTCCTCTTTCTTCCATCCAGCAACTGTTATGAAGTGCTCACTAAATGCAAGGTATTAAAGGTTCAAAGATGAGTGTAATATGGTCATTGTGTTTGAGGAACTCATAGTGCAGCAGTCAGTTTAGGCATATGGATCAATGTAACAGAATAGAGTCTAGAACTTGACACCCTCATATACTGTTCTCCACCACTAATGCTTTACCTTGTGGAGAATGCCACATAAATGGATATACCTTTAAGATTCATCTACAATGCTTTTAAGATCCATCCAAATTGGCACTTATATCAGCAATTGATTCCTTTCTGTTGCTGAGTAGTTTTCCACTGTATGGATGTCTTGCAATTCGTTTAGCTTTTCACTTGCTGAGGGACATTTTGATTGTTTTCACTTTATGACTATTATAAATAAAGGTACTTTAAGCATCAATATACATACTTTCGTATGGACTTAAATTCTAATTTCTCTGGGAAAAAAATGTCCAAGAGTGCTATAGGTGGGTCGTATGGTTTGTACATAGTTTGACTTTATTTTAAAAAGCTTCCAAACTGTGTTCCAGAGTAGCCATACCATTTTTTAATTCCCTCCAATGATATGGAAGAGTTCTACTTGCTCAGCATGTTTTCTGTCAGTATTTTTTGTTTGAGATATCCTGATAAGTATGTAGTGATAACTCATGGCTTTAATTTGCATTTCCCTGATGGCTAGTGATGCTGAACATCTTTCCATGTGCACATTTATCATTCATATATCCTCTTTGGTCAAGTGCTTGTTCAGATCTTTTACCCATTTTCTAATTGAATTGCTTGTTTTCATGTTGTTGAGTTTCTTCCTATGTTCTCAGTGTAAGTCCTTTATCAGCTATGTGATTTGAAAAATATTTCTCCCAGTCTTTAGATTCATTTCATTTTCCTGCAGTGTCTTTTGCATAACAAAAGCTTTCAATTTTGGTGAAATCCAGTTTATCAACTCTTCCTTTATGGTGTCATGCCCAAGAAGGTATTTCTTAATTTTAGTTTACAGAATTTTTTTCCAGTGTTTCCTTCTAAACATTTTATAGTATTAAGTTTTACATTTAGATTGATGTTCCATTTTTTTTATATAATATGGTTTATGGAGATTGAGATATTTAGACTTTGTGGGGAGTGGGATAGGGTTGTTCATTTTGTTTTGTTTGCCTCTACGTGACCAAAGTTTCCAATACCCTTTGTTGAAAGGAAACCTTTCCTCTTTCAAAAATCAGTCGAACATATTTGTGAGGGTCATTTTCTGGACTTTTTTCAGGTCCATTGATCTATGTGTCTATCCCTCTGCCAATATCGCAGTCTTGATTGCTGCATTATAGCTATAGAATAAGTATATATATATATATATATATATATATATATATATATATATAGTAAGTATATGGTATAGTTCTGACTATTTTAGTTCCTCTTCCTTTTTCATATAAATTCTATAATCAGTTTGCCTATCTCTACAAAAAGTCTTTCTGAGATATTTATTGGAATCGCATTAAATCTGTAAAATAATTTTGGGAGAACACACATTGTTAATATGTAGAGTCTTCCAATTCATGAACATAGTTTGTCTCTCCATCTATTTAGGTTGTCTTATGTTTTTCTATCAGTGTTTACAATTTTCAGCATACTATCCTGTACATGTTTTGTCAAATTTACACCTATGTAATTCATTTTTAAACTGTTATAAATGTTATAATTTTAAAATTTGTGTTCCAAAATTTTCATTGCTAGTATGTAGAATTATGGAAGAGTTTTGTGTGTTGACCTTGTATCCTGTGCCTTTGATGAATTCACCTACTAGTTCTAGGAGGGTTTTGGGGTAGATTCCTTGGAATTTTCTATCTAAGCAATCACATCATCTACAAATAAGGTCAATTTTATTCCTTCTTTTCAATATGCATGCCCTTTAGTTCTTTTTCTTTCTTTATTTCACTAAATCTTTCAGTATGATGTTGGATAGGAGTGGTAGAAGCAGACCTTCTTGCCTTATTCCCAACCTTAAGGGAAAAGCATTCGGTCTTCCTGGAGAAGGAAATGGCAACCCTCTCCAGTATTCTTGCCTGGAGAATTCCATGGACAGAGGAGCCTGGCAGGCTGCAGTCCATGGGGTCAAAAAGAGTCCAACACGACTGAGCGACTTTCACTTTCATTTCACTTATTCTGTCTTCTACTGCTGTGCTGTTAACCATAAGTATTTTTATGGTTGCCCTTTATCAGTTCAGGAAGTTTCTATCACAAATGTATGCTGGAGTTTTTCAAGTGATTCCCTTGCACCTATTGAAAGAATCATGTTGTTTTTTTCTTTAGGGTGTTAATATTGTGGATTTTATCCAGAGATTATTGATTATTGAACCAACTTTGCGATTTCAAGATAAATCCCACTTGCTTGCAACATTACTACTTTTACATATTGCTGAGTTTGATTTGCTAATATTTTGTTGAGAAACTTTGCATTCATGAAGAATATTAAGCTGTACTTTTCTCATAATTACTTTCAGCCTTGTAAAATGAATTGGAAAATATTTCCTTCTCTTCTAATTTTAGGAAGAGGTTATATAAAATGGGCTTTATATCTTCTATAAGTATTTGGTAGAAGTCATCAATGAATCCATCAAGGACTACTGATTTCTTCAGGGGAAGTTTTTAAAATGCAGGTTCAAATTCTTTCATAGATATAGTGATATTTTGATTATGTATTTCATATTTGATGAGTTTTGGTAGACTGTAATTTTCAAGGATTGATTCATTTCATCTAAGTGTATATGGGGTTCTCAAGTCAAGAATGCTGAAGTGGTTTCCCATTCCTTTCTCCAGTGGACCACATTTTGGAATGTTCAAACTACCACACAATTGACTTATTACATATACTAGCAAAGTAATGCTCAAAATTCTCCAAGCTAGGCTACAACAGGACTTGATCCTAGAACTTCTAGATGTTCAAGCTAGATTTAGAAAAGGCAGAGGAACTGGAGATCAAATTGCCAACATCCATCGGATTGTGGAAAAAGCAAGGCAATTCCAGAAAAACATCTGCTTCATTGACTACATGAAAGACTTTGACTGTGTGGATCACAACAAACGGTGGGAAATTATTGAAGACATACCAGATAGCAGACCACCTCACCTGCCTCCTGCAAAACCTGTATGCGGGTCATGAAGCAACAGTTAGAATCGGACATGGAACAACAGACTGGTTCCAAATTGGGAAAGGAGTATGTCAAGGCTGTATACTGTCACCCTGCTTATTTAACCTCTATGCAGAGTACATCATGTGAAATGCTGGGCTGGATGACGCACAAGCTAGAATCAAGATTGCTGGGAGAAATATCAATAACCTCAGATATGGAGATGATACCACCCTTATGGAAGAAAGCAAAGAGGAACTAAAGAGCCTCTTGATGAAGGTTAAAGAGGTGAGTAGAAAAGCTGGCTTAAAACTCAACATTCAAAAAACTAAGACCATGGTATCCAGTCCCATCACTTCATGGCAAATAGATGTGGAAACAATGACAGACTTCGTTTTCTTGGGCTCCAAAATCACTGCAGACAGTGACTGCAGCCATGAAATTAAAAGATGCTTGCTCCTTGGAAGAAAAGTTATGACCAACCTAGAGAGAATATTAAGAAGCAGAGATATTACTTTGCCAACAAACATCCATCTAGTCAAAGCTATGGTTTTTCCAGTAGTCATGTATGGATTTGAGAGTTGGACTATAAAGAAAGCTGAGCACTGAAGAATTGATAATTTTGAACTGTGGTGTTGGAGAAGACTCTTGAGAGTCCCTTGAACTGCAAGGAGATCCAACCAGTCCATCCTAAAGGAAATCAGTCCTGAATATTCGTTGGAAGGACTGAGCTGAAGCTGAAAATCCAATATTTTGACCACCTGATGCAAATAACTGACTCATTTGAAAAGACCCTGTTGCTGGGAAAGATTGAAGGTGGGAAGAGAAGGGGACGACAGAGGATGAGATACTTGGATGGCATCACTAACTCAATGGACATGAGTTTGAGTAAACTCCAGGAGTTGCTTATGGACAGGGAAGCCTGACCTGCTGCTGTCCATGGGATCGCAAAGAGTCGGACATGACTGAATGACCAGATTGAACTGAACTGAACTGAGGCTTGCTCAGGCCTTCCATGCTCTGGTGTCTTGCTGTCTTTCTGACTTCATTGGCCACCACTCTCTTCCTCATAGCCTCCACTGCAACCATGCTTGCCTCTGCTCTTCCTCCCCTTGCTGATCCTCCCCTTGCCTCAGGGCCTTAGCAAGTGCTTTTTCCTTTGCCTATAATCCTCTTTCTTCTGGTTTCTCTTCCCCTCCTTCATGAAAGTGAAAGTCTCTCAGTCATGTCTGACTCTTTGCGATCCCATGGACTATACAGTTCATGGAATTCTCCAGGTCAGAATACTGGAGTGGGTAGTCTTTCTCTTCTCCAAGGGATCTTCCAAACCCAGGGATCAAACTCAGGTCTCCCGCACTGCAGGAAATTCTTTACCGTCTGAGCCACAAGGGAAGCCCACCTTCACGGTTTTCCTCAAATGTTACCCTCTTAGGGAGGACTTGCCTGCCCATTGTGTTTAAATTTATAATCCTTCCCTCTCCCAAACCTTTATTTCCCTTCTCTGCATTATTCTTTCTAAAAGCAGTTTTCACCAACTAACATACAATGTAATGACTTGTTTATTACATTTAATTGTCTGCCCATACCCCCACTGGAATGTGAACTCTCAAGCAGACAAGGATCTTCATTTTGATCATCAGTGTATTCCAAGCACCTATCAAAATGCCTGATGCTGAGATGACGCTTGAAAAATATTTGTTGAATAATGATTGGATGAATGAATTCTTTTTACGACACTTTGATGCCTCAGCAAAAATAACATTTGTCTGTAATAACTATTTATTGAGGGTCTTCCACTCAGATGCTGTGTGTGTTTCATCTTGTTTAACTATCCAAATATATCTGAAAGATAGGCTGTATTATCTATATTTTACAGAGGAAGAAGCCTGCTACTAGAGAGAATGCAAAAGGAGAGAGAGGTTAATAGCAGCGACCATTTGTTGAACATGTGCTTCTAAGTATCAACTATTATCCCAATAGCTTTCATGATCTATCTCATTTAATCCTCCTAAAACTCTAGGTGTTATTATTTTTCTCATTTTGCCAATGATAAAACTGAACCATAGTGATTTTGAATTACATGCCTAGGGTTACACCACTGCTTCAAAGTGACCTTGGGGTTTGAACACTGCCAATGGACTTCAGAATTTTTCCATAGTTTATTGTGATCCACACAGTCAAAGGCTTTGGCATAGTCAATGAAGCAGAAATAGAGGTTTTTCTGGAACTCTCTTGCTTTCTCCATGATCCAGCGGATGTTGGCAATTTGATCTCTGGTGCCTCTGCTTTTTCTAAAACCTGCTTGAACATCTGGAAGTTCATGGTTCATGTATTGCTGAAGCCTGGCTTGGAGAATTTTGAGCATGACTTTACTAGCATGTGAGATGAGTGCAACTGTGCGTTTTGAGCATTCTTTGGCAGTGCCTTTCTTTGGGATTGGAATGAAGACTGACCTTTTCCAGTCCTGTGGCCACTGCTGAGTTTTCCAGAATTGCTGGCAATATTGAGTGCAGCCCTTTCACAACATCACCTTTCAGGATTTGAAATAGCTCAATTGGAATTCCATCACCTCCACTAGCTTTGTTCATAATGATGCTCTCTAAGGTCCATGTGACTTCACATTCCAAGAGGTCTGGCTCCAGGTGAGGGACCACTCCATCGTGATTATCTTGGTTGTGAAGATCTTTTTTGTACGGTTCTTCTGTGTATTCTTGCCACCTCTTCTTAATATCTTCTGCTTCTGTTAGGTCCATACCATTTCTGTCCTTTATTGAGACCATCTTTGCATGAAATGTTCCCTTGATATCTCTAATTTTCTTGAAGAGATCTCTTGTTTTTCCTATTCTGTTGTTTTCCTTTATTTCTTTGATGGGAATACCAGACCACCTGACCTGCCTCTTGATAAATCTGTATGCATGTCAGGAAGCAACAGTTATAACTGGACATGGAACAACAGACTGGTTTCAAATAGGAAAAGGAGTACGCCAAGGTTGTATATTGTCACCCTGCTTATTTAACTTATATGCAGAGTACATCATGAGGAATGCTGGGCTGGAAGAAGCACAAGCTGGAATGAAGATTGCCAGGAGAAATATCAATAACCTCAGATATGCAGATGACACCACCCTTATGGCAGAAAGTGAAGAGGAACTCAAAAGCCTCTTGATGAAAGTGAAAGAGGAGAGTGAAAAGGTTGGCTTGAAGCTCAACATTCAGAAAACAAAGATCATGGCATCTGGTCCCATCACTTCATGGGAAATAGATGGGGAAACAGTGGAAACAATGTCAGACTTTATTTTGGGGGCTCCAAAATCACTGCGGATGCTGATTGCAGCCATGAAATCAAAAGACGCTTACTCCTTGGAAGGAAGGTTATGACCAACCTAGATAGCATATTAAAAAGCAGAGACATTACTTTGCCAGCAAAGGTCCGTCTAGTCAAGACTATGGTTTTTCCAGTGATCATGTATGGATGTGAGAGTTGGACTGTGAAGAAAGCTGATAGCCGAAGAATTGATGCTTTTGAACTGTGGTGCTGGAGAAGACTCTTGAGTGTCCCTTGGACTGCAAGGAGATCCAACCAGTCCATTCTAAAGGAGATCAATCCTGGGTGTTCATTAGAAGGACTGATGCTAAAGCTGAAACTCCAATACTTTGGCCACCTCATGCGAAGAGTTGACTCATTGGAAAAGACTCTGATGCTGGGAGTGATTGGGGGTAGGAGGAGACGGGGACGACAGATAATGAGATGGCTGGATAGCATCACCGTCTTGATGGTCATGAGTTTGGGTGAACTCCGGGAACTGGTGATGGATAGGGAGGCCTGGTGTGCTGTGATTCATGGGGTCACAAAGAGTCAGACACGACTGAGCGACTGAATGGAACGGAATGGACTTCAGGGCCCAGGCTCTTCTCTTGTATGCCCTAGTGTAATCTCAAGAAATGAGAATCAAAGATAATGATGCCTAGGTTTCTGGCTGGAGCAGCTGGGGAGATGTTTATGTTATTACAGAGGTGGACGTGGCTTTGAGAGGAATCCTTTGAAGAAAGAAAAAATCAAGTGTAGTTTGGCCCATTCAAAGATGTTTATGAGATGTTCATGATGATCATGAGACCTCCCAGGGGAGATGTAAAGACAGCAGTAGGTTGGCGACATCAATTTGAAAACCATATGCGTAGAGCTGGTATTTAAAGCCATAGGGATGGATGTAATCATGGTCCCTTGTGTGTCTTTGGTATGCACACATGTGTTGTAGCTAAAGGCTGCCTGGGAAAGAGAGAATCCATCCCCAATGTATGAAGGAAGCTGCCCTTGGAGATGAGTCCAAGCCCAGCTTGCATGGGATCCCCTAGCTACCACCACGCTGAGCTGGAGATGGATCGTTTTTCTGTCAGCATTGAATAGCACCTCCCCTTCTTTCCAGCCATCTCTCAGAACCTCTAGTTTCAATTATCTGCGTTACAGTTCCTGTCAAAACCCAGAGGAAGCCATTGATATTCGAGAGTGCCAGTTTTAGGGAATTCCTCCAATGTTTCAAAGCTGTATCCCTATATCATTCCAGAACTCCAGGAAGCTACAGACCTGGTCTTTATCACTCTGTCCCCCAGTGGAATTTCCTTCACAGAACTATAGCTTAACATTATAGATTTGGATTTTCCTGAGGGTCCACATAATAGATAGCATATGTGGACTATTGGTACATTTCTTTGGTAAAAAGTTCTGGTAAGTATACCATCCATTATACGACCAAGTTCCCTTAAGCAAATACTTGGGCAACAAATTTTTCTGTAAGTTCTGAAATGAGAAACAGGTTGTCTACTTGCTTTTGTGAGCTGCTTGAGGTCCTCTAGGCCATCACCTGCTCATCTTCACCTTATCTCTCAGGAACCTCAGAATCTAATTGGTGCTCATTTTAAACAGTTTCTCTTCATGTATGTCAGGAGTCACAAACTGGGACCCAAATATTGCATATAGATGATTAACATTCAGCTAGCTTTTTGTTTAAAAATAATCACATGGCTTTTGGGATGAATATATCTACATGTAGAATATATATACATTTAAGATATCTCTCAATTGTCTTAAATGTATCCTGATTTGCACATCTATGCTGCCTGCCTGGTGCCTGTAGAGTTTGCAACCTCTGACCCAGATCTTTCCATGTCATCATTTTTCCTCCCCTCAATTCCTTATTAATACCTGGTCCTTCTATTTTGTAGTTCTTGTTTAAACAATTTTCATTTCATTGTATTGTCACTCAAATATTGTGTTTAGGTTGCCTAAAATCCTTCTGGAGAAGATTACCAAAGGAGAAAGCAAGGGAGGAATAAACTGGGAGTTTGGTATTAACATATATACACTACTAGATGTTGTTGTTGTTCAGTCGCTAAGTCATGTCTGACTCTTTGCGACCCCATGGACTGCAGCACTCCAGGCTTCCCTGACCTTCACTATATCCCCGAGTTTGCTCAAAATCATGTCCATTTAGTCGATGATACCATCCAACCATCTCATCTTCTATTGCCCTCTTCTCCTTCTGCCCTCAATCTTTCGCAGCATCAGGATCTTTCCCCATGAGTTGGCCTATTGAATTGGGTGTCCAAACTATTGGAGTTTCAGCATCAGTCCTTCCAATGAATAATCAGGCTTGATTTCCTTTAGGATTGACTGGTGTGATCTCCTTGCAGTCCAAGAGACTCTCAAGAGTCTTCTACTGTGCACAAAATAGATAATCAACAAAGACCTACTGAATAGCACAGGGAGCTCTACTCAGTACTCTGTAATAACCCATGTGAGAAAAGAATCTGAAAAAGAATTGATGTATGTATATGTATAACTGAACCACTTTGCTGTACTCCTGAAACCAACACAGTTTTATAAACCTGCTATGCATGTGCTATGTGCTTAGTCACTCAGTTGTGCCCAACTCTTTGAGACCTCATGGACTATAGCCCTCCAGGCTGCTCTGTCCATGGGGATTCTCCAGGCAAGAATACTGGAGTAGGTTGCCATGCCCTCCTCCACGGGATCTTTCCAACCCAGGGATCAAATCCAGGTCTCCCACATTGCAGGTGGATCCTTTACCATCTGAGCTACCAGGGAAGCCCAAGAATACTAGAGTTTGTAGGCTATCCCTTCTCCAGGGGATCTTCATGACCCAGGAATCAAACTGGGTTCTCCTGCATTGCAGGTGGATTCTTTACCAGCTGAGCTACCAGGGAAGCCCTAAATCAGCTATATTTCAATATAAAATAAAAATTTAGAAAACTCAAACTCTGTTTACATTTCCACATGCATTTGTATTTACAAGGCTAATTATTTGAGGGGTTGCTTCCATCTCATCACCACGTGAAAATGTGTTGGAATTCACATGAAGGCTCAGCCAACAAGCAGTTTAAGAGCTCACAGTGTTTAGGGTTGCCAAAGAACTGAAGGAAATGTGGGGGCCCCATTCCTTGGGAGGATGACAGGGATGTGAAATGGAGGTAGTTTAGTTGAAAGGGCGTTTCTCTTAAGGATCCTATTATGAAACTGGAGGGTGGATATTAAGATTTATTAGTTAGACTAAGACCCTGTGCCTTCTGAAAGATGGTCAGCTGGTGACAATATTGATAGGTCCTGTGTCAAGGTGGGTCATCTCACTTTTGTCCCCTGGACTTTTTTGCGACTGTGTTCAGTGCTAAGCTGGGTATCCAGGTTGGACTGTCTGTTCCTCTTTTCCTCTATGAACATTTTTCTACCTTGTCTTAAAGGGCAAGAACACAGAAGGCTGCCATCAAATTAGTGAACTTTGTGAAGTGGGTAGTGAATAGCCTGTGGATTAGGAGGCTCAAAGAAGGATTTACAATGATTTGTGAGTCATTGATCTCACCTCTTTTCAGTTAACAAGGATCAATCAGGGATTTCTTTACAACATGTGTCCCACCCACTTCACACATGCTTTCGAGGTGGCCAGGTCTGAACAGCTCAGTGGCAGCAGGGATGTTGGAAACTATGGAGTCTAACTCGCACCTAGTGTCTGAATACCTGGCTATTTTCATCTTGCTTCTGTTGGAATGCCTCAAATGATAGAGAATTCACTACCTCATGAAGCGTGGATTTCAGTGTTGCACTTCTTTAAATGTTGAGTGTCTCTTCTGTCAAATTAAGATCTAAGTGATATAATGGAAAGAGCACTGGCCAGCGGAGAGGACAGAACTGAAGTCAAGATTCAGTCTCCCCTTGCTTGACTCTTGGCAAATCCCATTGTCTCTCCAAGGCCCAGTTTTACCAGTTTTAGAGAAGAATAATTGTCCTTCTTCATGGGATAGGCCTGAGTATTCAAGGAGACCATATAAGTGTATGTCCATTGTCTGGCATGGTAAAGGAGTTCAATAATATTTGGTTTAGACTCTGCATTTCCAATGCAGAGGGTGCAGTTTCAATCCTTGGTCAGAGAACTAAGATCCACATGCAGCCAATAATAAATAAATAAAACAAAATCTTTACATGTAGTTTGAGCTTTTCCTCTGGGACTCTAGTGACTACATACAATCCCTTCTCCTTGTGATGTCCCACTAATAAACTAAACACACTGACAGCACACCCATCTGGAACCATTGCCCCACTAGCTGAAACCCTGGCCATCCTTAAAGGCTTTCCTATGCTGTGATTTCAGACCCTTCCTTTCTCTGATTGACCTTCTCTGGACTTGGTCTACTTTGGCACAGCAACCCTAAAAGCATGGGGCCCAGCCAGGGTCCCCATATGTCATGCAGAAAAGCCTATCCACTAGCCAGAGTCTGTCAGCTCCAGCCCCAGGTCTAGCTAGCTTAGGAGCCCATGCTTCCACAGAGCCCCTCTCTCCTTGTTGAAAAGCTCTTCAGTCATATTACGGCCTGATGGCAAAGATGGCCTGGAGCCTCCAGGGATAGACCGCTTGCCAGCCTATCTTTAATTTTAATACTTCAATTATCCTCTAGTGCCTCTTTATGGCTGCCATCACTTTCTGCTAATTTCTTGATTATTCTGCCCAGGCAGTAGTAGAGCTAATCTTCTTCCAAGTTCCCAATTTTCATATCCTTTAACTGTAATTAGCCTTTATCAGACTCTAGATACTTCTCATCAGAATCCAGTCTTTAAATTGCAGACCTATTGGAGAATGAGGGGCTAAGGTTCTAAGCAGCCCTGATATGGAGGCCCTGTGGAAACCTGGTCGATTCTGTGCTAGTCACTCCTTACAAAGGGTGTGAGGTTGGTGGAAATATCTGAGACTAGGGGCCAGGCCACTTTCCTCTGACCTTGACTGGTTGGGTAGCCTTAGGTCAAAAAATCTCTCTCTCTGTGAAACCTGTCTTACCTGTTCTAAGATTTTCTATAAAGACAAAAGTGAATTCACTGATGGAGAAATGCTTTGAAAAGCACAAGTTCTGAATTTATGCCAGGCTTGTATTACCATTAATGATCACCAGCGAGCATCTGATGGATGGGCTGACTGTGAGTGTGGCTAGGATGTTTGTTCATATATGGGCCACTAGGCATGAGGCTCGGAGAAGGCAATGGCACCCCACTCCAGTACTCTTGCCTGGAAAATCCCATGGACAGAGGAGCCTGGTGGTCTGCAGTCCATGGGGTCGCTAAGAGTCGGACACGACTGAGCGACTTCACTTTCACTTTTCACTTGCATGCATTGGAGAAGGCAATGGCAACCCACTCCAGTGTTCTTGCCTGGAGAATCCCAGGGACGGAGGAGTCTGGTGGGCTGCCGTCCATGGGGTCGCACAGAGTCGGACACGACTGAAGCGACTTAGCAGCAGCAGCAGCAGGCATAAGACTGAGGCCTCAGCTGGTCTGGATCTACTAGTGCTGCTGTGGGTCTAGGGTTCCAGGCATAGCCTCTTTGGTGAGGGCTTACCCATTCAGTCTTTACCTTACCAAGCCTACCTCACCAGTGTGTTTGAGATCTAATCTTTCCTATCCATACTGTTGTTAACCTGTCACTGGCTTTACCCAGGGCACAGCCATTTCTACTCTATCCAGAACCTGAACTCCAGGGGTTCCCCTCCCATTGTTGGGACCTCATTTCTCTGACTGCTTCATTAGTCTGTTGGGACCCCATTTCTCTGACTGCTTCTCTCTGATTTCCTCTTGTCCTGACCCATCCTACGCCTAACATACATCTCAAAGTTCATGATATATGAAGACACATCCGGAAATGATGTGTGAGCAGATATTTGGGGCTTCCATGGCCCAGTCAAGTTGACACTTGAATTTAGCCATCACAAGTCCACTCCTTGTCAACCCGGCACCTATACACACCTTTGAAAACCATACTTAATCTTCAAATGAAGAAAATATTAAGGTTGTCATTCTGTCTCCCATCATACAACTATCCTGCACACAAGTGAACAAGTGTCAAGTCCTTTCCCAGAAGAGGAGGTAAAGTCCTTGAGTGATGTTTACTGTCCTTCACACACTGTCACTGAAATACTATGATGGAAAATCACAACAGTGGGAACCTGTGCAAGGCAGAGCTTTCACGTGACATCTATGTACTGTGCAGTGCTTTATGCTCTACCAAAGGTTTTCACTCACATATGAAACAACATCTAGTCCGCTTTAGAATGAGCTAGAATGCCAACTTCTAGAGAAGGCATTTAGTGATATGAATGCCAAGTTTTCTTTGCCTTTTGATAAGCTGGATAAGATCCTATTAGAAGGTTCCTATAGGAACCAACAGATGCTGTGCTGAAGATTTTGCAAAGCAGAAGAACAATACTCCTTGGGGATGGGTTGCATTCACCTCAAATCAGACCGATAACAAATGAAATTTATTTCAATGATCAAACTCAGGGTCTCTGGGTCTCAGGAGGGCTGGTGGAAGATGGGTATACAAACAAATGGACTACAGTGTGCAGGTCTGTGTACCCTTTAATTTTCTAACTCTGTTTCAATGTTATCTTATCAAAGCCGATCACTTTGTGACTGGCCTTGCTGTTGTCATGTTTTATGTTGTCTTAAACCTAGCTGTTGTAAAATTCTCAGAGATCAAAAAAGTGGTAGATCCTAATACTGTAGGGAAAAAACGAGCCCCTGGCTTAGATGGAGCATTTGAAAGGGTATTCTAGGGCCTTAGCGCCTGGAGTTGCACAACTGGGCCTCTCACCCAGCTTTTATGTTAGCAGGGGCCTAATCTACCTAGGTTCCTAATGGAAATGTGGCCAGTTTCCCCGTCCAGAGTCTGGTTTGGGGCAGATTATGTGTCTGGAATGTCCACGCCTCAGTTGACAAGATTGAGGCTAGTGTCAAGTTGCCATGGCAGAGTTCTCAGCTTGCAGAGCTGGTAGTCAGCAGTGGCAATGCCTTTGCCTTCGACCCAGAGATTCATAAGCTCCAGTGGTGTTTTCAGATATCCAGGTAATTCTGAGCATTCGTGGATCCTGAAAAATGATGCATGTTCCATATTCTTCCCCAGAATCCTTTATTTATGCCAAGTGCAATTCTTGGTACAGCAAAGGGAACATTATCATACAATTAGATTTTTCTGTGCTCCTTTTGTGGTTGGTAACATATACAATTTCTCCTTTAGCCCAGATTTAAACTTTACCTTAATTTACACATTACTGAAAACATTACAAAGCATAAATCAGTTCTATTTTGAAAGTTCCTGTATGATATTTTGAGAGCAACCAAATTCCCCTGCTTGTCTGGACTCTTTCCCACCACCTGCCCCAGCTCGTGGCAGGCTAAATAACTGTGGAGAAAAAGCAGATTTTCAGCTGCAGCTCAGATTACTCTGTCACCCTTCCTGCGTGGCAGACAGATCCCTGCTGACATGGAGAATGAAGACAAGAAAATTACTTCATTATAGTGTGTCCTGATCAATTACAAACATCTAGGAGTTGGGTCTGTCCATCTGCTGCTCTGATCTGTCTGGCCCTGGACATAGTTCTGGGTTATGAAAACAAGGGTTGTGTTGCCTTAGCCCCCAGGAATGAGCAACCGAGAGGTTTTCATATTCCCAACTGGGGTTGCTATGCTGTGGCCTGTTCCTGTTGGAGTCAATGTGTTCAAGCTGGACAGCTTTTAGAAATTGAATTTACCCATTTCTTTCCAAAGATCCAGAGGAGGGAGGGCAAGTGGCATGCTCAATGTCACAGCATAAAATGGTATTGGAGTTAAGTCTATATCACAAAGAATGCATCAGGTCTCAAAGATGGCAGTTGATGTTTCGTTTTACCAGTAAACACTTCCTTTTGCTCCCTTCCAGAATCCAGAGTCCCCAGGGTCTAGAGTCCAGGGTCCCCAATAGCACTCACCTTCTTCATAATGTCTGAGAGCTCTGAGGATGTAGGACCCTGGCTTCCTGGTTTATGCCAGTTGCCCCCAGGTCATTCTTCATACTGTCAAGCACCTTCTAGCCCTGGAGGTATGTTTGTTCACTTAATTTTCACAGCAACAGTTATCTTCACCAGTGCTTAGAGAGGTGACATAACTTGCCCTGAGTCATACAGGTATTAGATTATGGTATAGCTTGGAGTAGAAACAGGCAGTCTGTCTTCAGAACCCACCTTTTGAGCCACTATGTTACACATGTCCACAATCCCTTACCTAGGAGCCAGGTGTGGTTCAGAGAGTTACATTTCAAATGTTAGAAAGATAATATATTGTGCTATTTTGTATATTACCTAATACAAGGGCAGCACCCTGTCATCAAACAAATGATGCTTCTGCAGTAAAATGTGTGAATATTCACATTATGTGGGATAGATGAAGATTATGAATATCCCTCACCTCAAGTTCAAGTTGGGTTTTGCTTTAGTTATAGAGAAACATTCCAAGCTTGGATCTATTTAAAACTGGATGATGTGGACAGGCAATCGAGGACTGGGGTTGCTGTTCTCAGCGTAGCTCTCACAGTTTCCTCTCCCATCTATCCCTACAGCTAACTGCTTGAGTCAGGGCCACCATCACGTCTCACCTGAGTGTTGCAATATCCTGTCCTCGGACCATAAAGCTGACAATGAGGAGACTTCTAGAAGGTAGGAGACTCACTGGTATCATAAGGGCCTTTCTGGTCTCCGAGTATGTTGAGTCAGTCCCTCATATCCAGGTTTTCCCAGGCTCTATGCTCTTCCCTTAGAGAATCATTCTTCCTGTATCTCAGGATGTCAGGTGCCAAGCATGTGTTTCATCACTGGACAAAAAGAGGCCATCAACTTAGCCACTGTCTGATTCAGTTTGCTCTTGGGTCGTTGAATTGCATTCACCAGCTTCAAGTGAAATGGGTCTGTACCACAAATAGCTACAGGGTGAAGGGGGCCGGGTCATAGTTGTGTGGCTTGGTGAGTCATGAAACACATCAAAAGGCCCTGGCTGTGTGCAAGAGTAACCTTTGCAGAACTCAGCACCTGTGATCTGAGACGGGTGTCCACCACTCTGAATTTAACAGCATGGTGGTGTCTTCCTGGATGCTTCCATCTTTGCCCTTCTGAAGTTGAAAGTGTGATTCTTCTTGCTGACAGTATGAGTGGCTTAGGTAAAAGTGATTCTTCACATGGGGAGAGCACTGTCCAGAGCACAAAGACTGTCTTTTCGTAGCTGCAAGTGATTCTCACACCAGCCCTGAGATGGACATAGGCTTTGGCAACCTCCCTGCAGACAGCTCTGGGGTACACTCAGAAATACTGTATTATCCATAAAGCAAAACATTAAACTGCCATACATGCTAAGTCACTTCAGTCATGTCTGACTCTTTGTGTCCCTATGGACTGTAGGCTCCTCCGTCCATGGGATTCTTCAGGCAAGGATACTGGAGCTGATTGCCATTTCCTCCTCCAGGGGTCTTCCCGATCCAGGGTTCGAACCCAGGTCTCCTGCATTTCAGGCAGATTCTTTACCACTGAGCCATTGGGGAAGCCCTAAACTGCTGTACCTAAATTCTTCTATTCTTCAGTTAGTACACTGGTAGTTTACTACTTAAATTATTTCCTGAAGAAGACCTACTAAATTGGGAAAATTCAAAGTATGGTTGTACAGTGGTTATGTTTTGATGGTAGATGAAATGATGTGGATAGTAAAAGATTATAAATAGATCACAATTATTATTATAGAGATGACAAAAAATAAACATCTATAAACTGATAAAGTGAAATTGTATGCAAAAATACTCTTATTTCATTTATTAATTTGGCCATATGGTGTGGCTTGTGGGATCTTAGTTCCCTGACCAGGGATTGAATCTGAGCCCTTGGCAGTGGAATAGTGGAGTCCTAACCACTGGACCACCAGGGAAGTCCCCCAAAATGCTTCTATTTTACACAGAGTGAAAACTAATGAAAACCTAAATACAAAGTCAATAGCCACAAAGAGCAAAGTCTTCCTGAGCAGGCTAAACAGGAAGAAATATAAATCTATGATGAGGAAATGTACATAGAAAGTTGACTTAGCAGGTGAAGCAGATATAATATAAAAGTGTTTCAACATTTATAGCATTTTATATATTCAAAAATAAGAGTATAGTTTAAATAAATGCAATTTATTATATC
Organism: Moschus berezovskii; assembly: GCF_049115385.1. NCBI lineage: Eukaryota > Metazoa > Chordata > Mammalia > Artiodactyla > Moschidae > Moschus > Moschus berezovskii. The sequence goes on along the minus strand of NC_142488.1, from coordinate 140,224,466 downwards.
TCAATTATACCATAATTGCAAGTCATTAAAAGGAAATGATAGCAATGGTCAATACTCCATAGAAGCTCTCTGGGGACGCTTCAGTAGGAGCAGACCATTCTAGCAATTAACACATGACACTCCAGCCTTCAAGGCAGCCCAAGGGATGCTTGGACATGAGCCACCCACCACTTATAAATGACATCCTCTGCAACCCATGGCATTTGAGCTCTCCAGAAATTTTTCTGCGGACATAGTAGTTCATCTAAAGCCTTTGCACTCAACTGTATTGCATTTTTAAAAATTAATTCCTTTTTATTTATTTAATTTGGCTGCACTGGGTCTTTGTTGCAGTGTTCAGTCTCCCCTAGGTGTGGAGCATGGCCTCTGGAGTGTGCAGGCTCAGTAGTTGTAGTGTGGGCTTCTCTAGTTGCATATGCGGTCTTAGGAATTGAACCCATGTCTGCTGCATTGGAAGACAGATACTTTACCACTGGACCATCAGGGAAGTCCCATCTATATTGCTTTGATTTGTGGTTTAAGACGTGTCAGGGCAGGACTATGACAGTGTGTTAGGGCATAAGCCTGTCACAATGTCTTCCTTGCATACTGTAAGTACTCAATCACCATTTTTTTTTCTTTTTCTTTTTGCTTGGCAGGAGAGTTGAAATGTTTCAATGTTTGCTCATTTGAAGCCATTCATCTTTTACTTCATAAAATAACAAACTAACCTACCAAGGTTACATCATTTTTACTTTTATGGTTAATCAACGTTACTGGAAGAGTTTTTAAAATATATTTCCCCCTGATCACAGGAATGTCAGCCCTTTCAAATGTTTTCAGTGTTTCCTCAGGCTGACGCCAAAAAATTTACAGTTTATACCATCCTGTCATTTGCTTTTGATGAAATGACTACAAAAAATAAAATAAAATAAAAAGGATTGCCATATTTTTTTTTTTTACTGAAACCAAAGAAATGGATTTCTTTGGCAAGCAGAAATCTATTATTGATGCATTCATTCATTTTGTACTTCTCTTCCCCAGGAGAGTCACTGGGGACCCTGGATTCTGTGCAGACTTCCCCTGCCTGTTAATGACTTGTTCCAGAAGTTTGAGCAGCTGAACCATAACAGAAAATACCACAATCCAACCAGGAAGAGGAATAGCTATTTCCTGTTCTCGTGGAAATCTGTTGCTATGGCTTGTTCCTGAGTCACTTTCTCCCTGAGCCTCAGTGTGGAAAGGGGTAAGGAACAGACTTCAGTGTAAAACTGATTTGGGTTCCAATACCTGCTCCTCCACTTGCTCATTATGTGATCTGAACTGAGTTCTGAATGTCTTGATGTGTCAGTTTCCACCCAAATACAATGGGGTTCATATTGGTAAAGACTCTGTGGGCTTACATGAAATAAACTTGTGTGCAGAACTTGCCCCGTGCCTGGTACTAATGGTGGGTGCTCTTGTTGGCAGGACAAACAAGGTCATGTTGAATTTGTCTAGTCAGGCCTTTTGGCCAATGGATAGGGCTGAACTGTGTAAGCATCTGCCTGGGCAAGTTAAGTTCCAGTAGTGTGAAACTGCTGGGCCAGAGGGTATGTGAGTTTTAAATTGCTATAGATAAGTGCCACACTGATCCCTAGAAAGATGGCATCTCTTTACACTTTCATTAACTCTGTATGAGAGGCTTGCTTCTACCTGGCTGCACCAGCATGGAGTATAACAGACCCTTGTGTTTTGCTGATCCACTAAGCAAAAAATGATATTGTATGGCTTTGAGGTACATTTCTGTGTTTGTTTGGGAAACTGAGTGTATTTCCTTGGTGTCACATTAAGAGAACCATTCATTCGAGTACTCTGGTTGTATTCAGATGCCACTCTACTGGGTTAAGCATGGGGGATACTAAACCAAGGTTGTATTTGGAGCAGGACAGCTGTGTGTGCCTGGGGACCTCAAAGACCTAACAGAACTATTTCCCACCTAGTTAGGCTGAGTGTGTCACAGCCTGTGCCAGCTCTTCCGTCTCTGGTCTTGGGGGGAAGGTGGGGAAGTAAGGGAGAATTTGAAATTACTCAGCTGAGAAGTCACAGAAATGGCCTGAATTCTCATCTCTGCCATTTACTTGGCATGGGACTGTGGGCAAACCACCCATGCTTTCTTAACAAAGCCATGAGGGCAGAAAGGGGCTAGGGCATCTCCTTTTGGTGATCCTCTCTACCTAGGGCTGTCAGATAAAACACATGATGTCTACTTAAATTTGGATTTCAGATAAACAGTGAATAATTTTTTAGTGTAAGTTTGTCCCATATAGTACGTTTTATTTCCTTCTTTCTTCCTTTATCTTTTTGCTAAGTTTGGAAACCCAAGCTATAGCACCATTTCTATGTATACTTTTTGTATCCTCATTTCAGTCTCTCTGAGCCTCAGTCTTCTACTCCGGAAAATGGGACTAGTAACATGAGCCCTGAAGCCTCACCGGAATATTGTAGGGGTCAGATATATTGATGCATATGACACTGGCAAATTATAAATATCAGACGGCTTTACCAGGATTTATATATGGTGTAGTACATACTATAGTATCCAGCAGAGCTGGCATTAGGGAAGGGCTCCTGCAGTGAGAACACCCCTTTCTCCCTTTGTCCTCACCAAACAATATATAGGAAGTGTTTGGGAAAAGTATGGATTGTATCTCGTGGACTATGGTATGTATCTCCAATACAAACACAATAGAGTTTCATATTTTACAGTAAATAAGCACTTGGGTTTAAATATAACTCTTTCTGTTAAATCGATATTTTTAAAAAATGTCGGCATGGGGTAATTATTTTCCCTAAAGAGCACCAGGAATCCATTGCAGCCTCCTTCCTGCTGAACAGTGTAGAGTAATAAAAGGTCTATCACCCTCAGAATGCTTATTACGGTGACAAATCACTAGGAGAAGGGGAAAATGATTTAGTACCTGCTCAACTCCGTTTATTCAGATCCTGAACATTCCAAATCTGAGGCACACAGTCCTGGTTGGAGGGCAAGTGGGAAGCAATGGTTTGGGAGGAAAGGTACTGGGTCAGTTTTCCACCTGGATATCGTTTTCAAATTGTAGCCGAGCAATTAAATTTTTTATTACCAAAGTTCGATCGCCTCCCTCCTGCCACCTAACTCTCTCCAAATAGCAATTCTCTTGTCTTCTCATCGAAGTGAGCTGTGCTATAACTTTAAGAGCATGAAAGCGAACGTGGGGAGGAGGTCAGTGTGCAGGGCACCCAGCAGGTTTGATGTGTCAGTGGATAAATGATGGGACCACATCTGGAACAGTTTGGTGAATAAATAAAATGTGAAACCTCATATATCACTACCCACCTTCCAATCTGTAAGGGAAAGAGCAAACACATTCTCTAATGACCTTGTAAAGCACATAAAAAGTATTGAATAAACTCTAGAAATTTTGTGGCTCAAAGTGTCCATATTATACAATGAATTGAAGAGTGGGAAAATCCTTGAAATATCAGATGAGCCTTCCTCATAAAGTGCTGCTTTAGTTTATGTGTTATTTACTAGTCCACACTTGCAGAACGCTGAATAATGTAATTTAGATTTTAACTTGGTGTCATAGAAACACTCTTCCTGCAGAGATGTTCCCAGAGGATTTTTTATATCTACACCTAGGGAAGATTCTCCTAGATTTTTATGGCTTTGCCTGCTACAAGATTCTGTCATCTACAGTCCTCATTAATTGGTGCATATTTCCAGTGCCATTAGCCTTAGGAAATCTTTGGGACAACACAGGTACAGGAAATTCCATCTGACAAATATGCATCAGAGCTGAGATGCTCCTCAGCACAGATTTGAAAGGGGAGGAGGCCGGAGGTGACATGTCTTGGCTCTGTCAAGGATTCATCACACATACCTGCCTAATATTAGACAACAACCGGTAAGCACATGGTGTCCTGCCCCCTGCCCCAGGAGGCCTAGATTCTAGTCTTGATCTTGCCCCTAACTTGCTGCGTAACCTCAGACAAGTCTCTTTTCTTCCCACCTCTACTTTTTCATCTGTAAAATAAATGAGGGTGGCCCTAGTGCTCGCCAAGGGCCCTCCCAGCTCTGGCATTTCTCGACTCTCTGATTTGTCAGATGGAACAGGCAGCAGCTGTCTGACCAACAGGTAAGTGTGATCATGGAACTGAGAGACATACGGACAGGTGAAGCCCTTCTGAGATTCTTTCAGTGACCATAAAAGAAAAGACCATCTGAGCCATATCTTGGGTATCTCTGTCATTTTTAAGTATCCCATGCTCCCAGGCAGTTCTGTGGGTGGATCTAGCAATTCAGAGCCACAGTCATCTTTTAGTTAATATTGTTAATGAAGGCAGGGTTGCTCTGGAGGATCTGACTGAACTTTACATGTGTTGGCCCAGTGCTATTGTCTCACACCTGGTCTGAGGACAAGGGAGGCCAGTTGCCCTCCCTTTTCCTTCCCCAGCCCAGGACTTTGGGTCACTTCTCTTGCAGAAAGTGTGCCTGGTTGTGGATGACCACTCCAGAAGCCTGGCTCAGGCCCTTGAAGGAGAACCTGACTTGATCTCTTTTTCTCTCTCATTCTCTTTCCCACTCCCATTCTTTGTCCCACTAGGATGGCTGATCTGGGGGAAAGTTTCTGACTTGCAGGTCTCTTCTGGGCTGTTGAAGACGGATTTGCTAATGTGATAATGAAGCCCTTGGTCATGACTCCGAGTGGCTTTCTGTTTTGCACGTATTGAACACATCTGCAAATAATCAGTTAAGGATGCAATTCGACAGTTGTTTCTCCAAATGACAGATGGTCCACTCACCCCCATAATTGTACCAGCAGTTGAGTATTTACAGGTGTATTCTGGACATTTCCCATCAGACTGCCGTAGGAACCACAGATATATCCAGAGAGAAAGTTTGGTGGGAACCTTTAAATGGCCCATCCCTTAATTCCTCTGTTGCTCATTTTCTGTGCTTCCAATTGGGAAGTTGCTATCCAAATTGCCCTAGGACTCTGGGCATGTCTCTAGACAGACATTTTAGGATTGGGAAGAGAACCCCATCTACTGGTGAGATAGGACTAGTGTGGCTGTCTTCTCACCCAGAACCATCTTAAAAGTGCAATAACCTGGAGCTGTTGGGCCATGTGGACACTCTTGGTGAGAGAGCCAAGTCCAAGTGCTAGCTCTGCTTCTGGCTGTCCATGTGAACTTGGGCAAGGCAAGTGACTTTATCTCCATGTCTATCTAAAGTGGAGACAGAGACAGGCAGATTAATTAGGGTGCTGTTTGTAACATGTTGTCTAAAGTGTGAAATGCTTTTCTAGTACTTTACATATGGCCACTCCTTTACAGAAACTGTTGCTACATCCTCACTTATTCTGTGGGAATTTCTCTCATATGAAAATTAGAGTGTTTTCTGTCCAGATAAGGAAATAATGTATATAAAAGCAGATCCTGCTACAATAGGAATCCACATATTGGTTGAATGCATGAACAAAGCATTATTTCTTGGATTAAAAATAAATATTGTAAGATGAGGGGAGATGAGAGAGAACGCACATTTTTCACAGTTTTACCTTTCTCCCAAAGGAATGCACCCCATTATCTCCCAGTATGACCAATTGCAGTGTGCACAAACTCAGTGAAAGGGAAGGGAGGGGGCAGTAAGGGACAGGGTGATGGTGACAGTGAGAAACAGTCTTCAAGTACCAGAGTTAGGTGCATTCTCCCCACTCACTCTCAATGTCCAACCTTGGTGAGGAGGTTTTACAGGGCATAGACTGAAGTGTATTTGATATTATTATTTTTTAAATTTTATTTTATTATAGTTAATTTATACTGTGTTAATTTCTGCTGCACAACAAACTTACTCAGATATATGGAATTTTCCAAGCACAAATACTAGAGTGGGTAGTCTTTCCCTTATCCAGGAGATCTTCCTGATCCAGGGTTTGAACTCAGGTCTCCTGCATAGCAGGCAGATTCTTTTCTGTCTGAGCCACCAGGATGCCCATAAGATACATTATTTTACATATCTTTTTTCATTATGGCTTCAGTTCAGTTCAGTCACTCAGTTGTGTCCGACTCTTTGTGACCCCATGGACTGCAATATGCCAGGCTTCCCTGTCCATCAGCAACTCCTGGAGCTTGTTCCAACTCATGTCCATTGAATCAGTGGTGCCATCCAATCATCTCATCCTCTGCCATCCCCTTCTTCTCCTGCCTTCAGTCTTTATGATGGCTTATCACAGGTTATTGAATGTAGTTCTCTGTGCTATACAGTAGGCCCTTGTTGTTTATCTAGTTTATATATAGTAATGTGTATCTGCTAATCTCAAACTCGTAATTTATCCCTCCCCACCTTTCCTCTTTGGTAACCATAAGTTTGTTTTCTATGTCTGTTGATCTATTTCTGTTTTGTATATAAGTTCATATCATGTTATATATAAGTTCAAAATATGTGTCATATTTTAGATTTCACATATAAGTGATATCATATGACAATCTCTAGGTCCATCCATGGTGTTAACTGCAAATGGCATCATTTCATTCTTTTTTAAGGCTGAGTAGTATTCCATTTTATATATGTACCACATCTGCTTTGTCCATTCATCTGTTGATGGACATTTAGTTTGCTTCTATTGACCAGTTGTCTTGAAATCATGCTCTCTGCACAAGTCCAAGGACAATCACTTCTTGCTAGAATGAAGAATCAGGTTTTGCCTTTTTCTAGCCCACTGAGGGGCAGAACTCAGTCTACACAGGCTAATGACACTGCAGCCCAGGAGATCATGTAGCAAAACTCCTGTGGGTTACTAAAAAGGGACTGGACTTGTGGCTAAGGCTTGGTGTTGATGGATGGCATGATTTTAGTTCCTCCAGCATGAGTGTTGCTCCTTCCTGTGAGTGGCATACTATTACAGAACAGCTCTGAGTTGCGCTGCTCTGGTAATGAGTTTGTGTTAAACTGTTCAGCCTTGGAGGTTAGCCTTTTTGGGACCAAGAGTGCCATTTATTGTGAGGTAGACGGTCTTAGTGTTTCCCAGGTGGCACTAGTGGTAAAGAACCTGCCTGCTAATGCAGGAAACACAGGAGATGCAGGTTCAATTCCTGGGTCAGGAAGATCCCCTGGAGAAGGAATGGCAACCCACGCTAGTATTCTTGCCTGGAGAATCCCATGGACAGAGGAGCCTGGTGGGCTATGTCCATAGAGTTGCAAAGAGTCACACATGGCTAAAGTGACTTAGCATGCAGTAGGTCTTAACCTGGTTGTGCCCTGGCCTCTCAGTGGTCTGCTGAAGCCTATAGTTTCAGAAAGGTCTTTAAATGTATAAAATACATGAGATTAGAAAAGGAAGCAATAATGCTGAAACACATTTATAAAAATGTTTTAACACACAAGTGTGTGATACAGTAGCATATGTACTTCTTTATCAAGGATTTGTGAACAATGACTGTAATTTTAAAGGGTGAATAGCTATCAAATTACATGAGTGATGATTTGATTTGTGGAATTTTTTTGAAGGCATAGCAAAAGACTTGTTTTTAGATAGAAGAATGCCCTGTAAGATCATAATGGGTAATGAGCTGCCTAATTCCCAGATCCTGGAAACAGGGATTCTCATTTGTTAAAAACACACACACACACAAAATACAAGAAAAAACAAATATCTAATAAGGAAATTCCAATTCAGTTATTGCAATGCCGACCTAAGAAGAGGGACCAAGGTAAGCCAAGGACCTTTTGCTTTCATGTCTTCTTGGCTTTCAAAAGCCTCAGGATGTACTGGTGATTTGCAGTGCTCCCTTCCATTGCAGAGCAGAGTTACCAGAGATCATGAACTCCTCGCTTCAGGAGTCCCAGACAGATTGCACATTGCCTATATTTCCAGATGGACTGCTAAGGCTTACAGTTTATAGGTTCCCCCCCACCCCCTCAGCCCAGAAGAAAGACCCCTTTAATCTTAGCACAGCCATTCATACCACCATCACCATGCTCACCACAGTCACCATCCTCATCTCCATCATCATCCCACCACCATGCCCATCCCCACGTCCATCGTCATCCCCACCACCATCACTATCATGGAACCATCACTGGAATATAAACTGCTGCTATGCTCATCCTCAGGGCCAGACCATGCTAAGCTTTTCTTTCTCCTAGCAGCTCTTCAGTTTACTATTTGGCGGAGAAAAAAGCATCTTCTGGGGCTCCTGGATTGTCAACACAAGAGGAGAGTGCTTTGTGCCCACTCACATTTCTCACAGCAGCCAGGGAATGGACTGAAATATGAACATTCAAATCAAGTCTCTTTTGCACTCTTCAAAAGTGTAGCTGGGGAAGAAGAAGGATTATACTCCTGAGAACCATCCCTTTTAGGCTCTATTACAGTAGAAACATTGTCCTGGTCAGGGGTCTCTTTCTAAAGTATTCATAGGACTTTAAATTTTGAAACCCAAAAATGTGAAAGAAAGCTTCCTGTTATAGTTGGCCAAGGCAAACACATGGCTAGGCCCCCAGAAACTAGAAATCACACGATCACACAGACGGACTCAAGGGGATCATCACAGGCCCTAAATGGAAAATGCTTGCTCATGCATAATGTGAGACTATGGAAAGCAAATGTTGTACCTTCCCCCAACACCTCCTTACCTCCCTGATTGGGAAGATTTATTAAAACATCAGGCAGGGAAGAACAAAATTTCCTTTAGGGACCAGCTAATTTCATGTTTCTGTTGCTAGTAAATAAGTCCATCCTAGATATATGTACCCATCGTGTGCTATGGAAGTTTCATTGGTAGAGGAAGAATCACCAGTTCTTCAAAATGTTTAGGAGACTTATGTGTCAGGTCCACTCTTTCTCACTATGTCTGGGCATCTAAAGTGTCTGAGGCAGTCACCAGAGTCTAGGGCCTGTTTCATCGGTAGAGGAAGAAACACCAGTTCTTCAAAATGTTTAGGAGACTTCTGTGTCAAGTCCACTCTTTCTCGCTATGTCTGGGCATTTAAAGTGTCGGAGGTAGTCTCCAGAGTCTAAGGTCTGTTTGAAATGACCTTGAGAAAGTCTTGCCTGAGAGGACCTGGTCAAGTATTTGTTGTCATCCAGAAAGGGGTCAGTGACAGAAAAGTAATAATTTCCTATCATGTCAGCCATCAGGCCATTCAAAGAATGACATTCCTCCCTCCCCAAGCCCGACCCCATATCAACCTATAGCCTCTGGCTGGGTCATTTTGGAGAGCTTTGCTTGGCCCACAAAGAAGAGATGTCTGTGGGACTGCCACCATCACTCTGTTGATGAGATTTCTTCTGGTTCTTGCTTAATGGTAGACTCTTCTAATCTACTTTGCTCAGTTCAAAAGTCACATTCTTTCTTATTGGTCCTGGACCAGTAAGATATGCCTCACTGGGCCAGACTGATGGCCTTCCAGCCCCTGATTTCTTCTTTTTTTTTAAAGCCAAATTATTTTTTAACTGAAGTATAGTTGATTTACAATGTTGTGTTAGTTTCAGGTGTATAGAAAAGTGATTCAGTTATTTATATGTGTGTGTGTATATTCTTTTTCAGACTCTTTTCCCTTATAGGTTCTTACAGAGTATTGTGTAGAGTTCCCTGTGTTATACAATAGATCCTTGTTGATTATCTATTTTAAATATAATAGTGTGTATGTGTTAATCCCAAACTCCTAATTTATCCCTCCTCTACTTTCCCCTTTGATACCATAAGTTTGTTTTCTATCTATGGGCCTATTTCTATTTTGTATTAAAGTTCATTTATGCTTTTTTAGATTCTGTATGTAAGCAATATCTTATGGTATTTGTCTTTTTCTGACTTACTTCAGTTAGTCTGGTAATTCCTAAGTACATCCATGTTGCTGCACATGGCATTATCTCATCCTTTTTCTTGGATGAGTAGTATTCCATTGTATTTATATACTACATCTTCTTTATCCATTCATCTGTTGATGGACATTTGGGTTGTTTCATGTCTTGGCTATTGTAAATAGTGCTGCAGTGAACATTGGGGTGCATGTATCTTTTCAAATTATGGTTTTTCTCTGGACATATGCCCAGGAATGAGAATGCAGGATCATATGGTAGTTCTGTTTTTAGTTTTTTAAGGACATTCTATACTGTTCTCTATAACCAGCCCCTAATTTCTGACATGAGTACCATGTGGGTCCCGGGTTGCTGAAAATTTATGTAGATTTTATAATACACCATCCTAGTTGATGCTTTTCCTTTAGTAGATAGCAAAGATTATATATTTCTTAGGATAATTTTCCAACTTAAGTAAGTAAAATGTCTAGTGAAAGGAGTGCCTTTTTTCATATTTACATAAAGGTTAGCAACAGCCTTGGGGTGGATCATCCCCCATAATGCAACTGTGTATCCAAGCTGCCCATCATACCATATGACACTAGAATGAAAAGGACTTATCTGCAGGGAAATCAGAGGCCTAGCCGGGAGAAGAGAGGTGCCCAAAGTTGCACAGCAGAGCTGGAGTTGGCACCCTAACCTGTCTCCCTGTCCTCTACCCTTTCCATTGTACCCATTCAGTACCTCTCACCAGTGCCTGTACTCTAGCCCTTCAGTGTGGTGGATGTGTACCAGGGAAATGTGGATCATAGACTTGACCCCAAACCAGACCTTTTCACAATTTATTTTAAGCCAGTGCACTGGTAGAGGGAAGACAGGAGGCTGGCACAATGTGGAGTCAGACCATATCCTAAGAGCAAAGGGGATGCTTTGAAGAGTTTTGTGCACACAGATGACACTGTCTGGTTGGCCTGTGACTGCTTCTGCTCCCGTTACCCATTCCATGTGTCGCAGTGGAGGGAGCCAGGCTGAGCGTGGACCTATCCTGAGCTTATTAGATTGTTGGCACCTTTGTCCTCTGGGCCCATTTCCATATGTTGTGACCAACAAATTCCTGACCTGCTTGCCCTCTGAGTTTCTTCCCATTCCCAGGAGAGGCCACTTGCCTCCACTCCCCCTGCTCTGTCCTAATGAGGCAGCTTACAAAAGGCCTCTTTCCCTGTGAATGGATTGTGATTCCTTTTGCACTGCCTCTTCTCTCTGAGCCTTTCCTGCCCCAAATGGAGCTTGGCTCTGGCCTCCTTTTCTTCTGACGGCTCCTCCAACTCTGGCCTGTCTCAGACCTGCCTCCAGGTGAAGCCTCTGACAGCACTGATCCCATATTTATAGGCCTTGTGACTTGTCAGCCTGGGCCATTTTGCTCATTGTTCCTACACCCAATTAGACTGTTTTGAATTGTAACCTCTTCAGACCAAGACTTTGGCTTTTGGTCCTTGAAAGTTGTGTTTACATCTATTCCCATCTCTAAATGAGTGCTTCCAGGCACAGGCACAGCAGTTCCCACACTTATATTGAAAAATTGCTGCCCAAGCCCCTCTCTGTGTTTGTCTCCTGACTTTGCCGGGGCACAAAGCACCCTTGATGGGTCCTGAGGCTCTGACTTGTGAAAGCCTTAATGGCAGCAAGGCTGACTTTGGCCAATTATATTCTCAGAAGAACGTTTTTTAGCCCTTTAGTTAGTTAGTTCAGTCGCTCAGTCGTGTCCGACTCTTTGGGACCCCATGAATCACAGCACGCCAGGCCTCCCTGTCCATCACCAACTCCCGGAGTTCACTCAAACTCATGTTCATCGAGTCGGTGATGCTATCCAGCCATCTCATTCTCTGTCGTCCCCTTCTCCTCCTGTCCCCAATCCTTCCCAGCATCAGAGTCTTTTCCAGTGAGTCAACTCATCGCATGAGGTGGCCAAAGTATTGGAGTTTCAGCTTTACCATCAGTCCTTCCAATGAACACCCAGGGTTGATCTCCTTTAGAGTGGACTGGTTGGATCAGAACTCTAAATTAGAGTTTAATATTTCATGTTGAACTATAAAGAATACAAACCATTAAAAGACACTCATTGTTATCTATTTATACAGTGAAGCTTCAGGAATAGATACACCATCCAAGAGGGGAGAAATGGCTTGTGTTCACTTAAGAGAACACACTACTTTCAAAAATGATGATAGTAATGGTGTAGAAAGAGGCAAGTAAGTCCACAGTAAGTGCAAGTGGCAAGCAATGAACTTCAGTGTATGACTATCATAGCTGGGAAAGGTTGTATGCCTATGGGCAAGATCTGGAAGATAATATAAAAGGCAAAAATAATTATAACCAAAGTACCCAGTAACCTACAGTTATGAGGTACTTTTATGCACATTATTTTATTGAATGCTCACAACTCTGGGAGGTCAGTCCTCTTCTGCTTATTCTGCAGCTGCACAGTGCATTTCTAGGAAGTGGCAAGTTCAGGACTCAAAATCTGATTGTCTTCTGGCTATAGAATTCCCTTTTATTCCTTTTGTTGGTGGAATCAGAAGATAATTATTTTGCTTTTGATTTCTGTAATGTTATTGGCACAACAATAGTCATAATAAGTTTCAACACATACCTGGAGAAAAAGATCAGGGACATCCTTCATTAAAGAATTCAGTGAGTGTAGCCCAGCAACCATGACTAGGAGAACATTTTGTGAACTTTGTTTTTTCCCCCATGTTGCATATTTCTTACCCACTCCCCCTGCCAATCTATTTTAGTGATGAGCAAGGAAGCCCTTACTTAAGAAAGGAAAGAAAGGTAAAAGGAAAGAGGGAATGAAGGCCAGACGGAAGGATAAAAAGAAGAAAAAATGTAAGAACTTGTAGCTTACAGGTTTATAACCAGGCTCACTTCTTAGCCATGTGACTTACTGTAGGTTATATGGGGAGTTGGCAATGGAGCTAGGGTAGAAAGCACCTTTAAAATAAGTGATTTGAAGAAAACCCTAAGGACTATCCTTTTTCAAACTTTAGAAAATAATATTTTATATAGAAAATATATCAATGTAAACTACTCAGAAGCCATCTCTATCATGGGGGTATAATGTACAACACGGTGACTATAGTTAATAATACTGTATTATATTTTAAAGCAGACAGCTCAAAATTCTCCAAGCCAAGCTTCAACATTATGTAAACTGGGAAATTCCAGATGTTCAAGCTGGATTTAGAAAAGGCAGAAGAACCAGAGATAAAATTGCCAACATCCGTTGGAACATTGAAAAAACAAGAGACTTCCAGAAAAATAACTACTTCTGCTTTATTGACCATGCCAAAGCCTTTGACTGAGTGGACCACAACAGACTCTGGAAATTTCTTAGTGATGGGAATACCATACCACCTGACCTGCCTCTTGAGAAATCTGTATGCAGTTCAGGAAGAAACAGTTAGAACTGGACATGGAACAACAGACTGGTTCCAAATAGGAAAAGGAATTATTTAACTTACATGCAGAGTACATCATGAGAAACGCTAGACTGGATGAAGCAAAAGGTGGAATCAAGATTGCCAGGAGAAATATCAATAACCTCAGATATGCAGATGACACCACCCTTATGGCAGAAAGTGAAGAAGAACTAAAGAGCCTCTTGATGAAAGTGAAAGAGGAGAGTGAAAAAGTTGGCTTAAAACTCGACATTCAGAAAACAAAGATCATGGCATCTGGTCCCATCACTTCATGTCAAATAGATGGAGAAACAGTGGAAACAGTGACAGGCTTTATTTGCCGGGGGGGCTCCAAAATCACTGCAGATAGTGATTGCAACCATGTAATTAAAAGACGCTTGCTCCTTGGAAGGAAAATTATGACAAACCTAGACAGCATATTAAAAAGCAGAGACATTACTTTGCCAACAAAGGTCCATCTAGTCAAAGCTATATTTTTACAGTAGTTATGTATGGATGTGAGAGTTAGAAAAAGCTGAGCACTGAAGAATTGATGCTTTTGAACTGTGGTGTTGGAGAAGACTCATGAGAGTCCCTTGGACACCAAGGAGATCCAACCAGTCCATCCTAAAGGGAATCAATCCTGAATATTCATTGGAAGGACTGATGCTGAAGCTGAAACTCCAATACTTTGGCCACCTGATGTGAAGAACTGACTGATTTGAAAAGACACTGATGCTGGGAAAGATTGAAGGCAGGAGGAGAAGGGGATAACAGAGGATGAGATGTTTAGATGTCATTACCGACTCAATGGACATGAGTTTGAGTAAACTCTGGGAGTTGGCGATGGACAGAGAGGTCTGGTGTGCTGCAGTCCATGGCTTCACAAATAGTCAAACATGACTGAGCGACTGAACTGAAGACAGGAAATCGTCAGTTATCACAAGAAAAGACTATAAATCTGCATTGAGATGGATGCTAACATGTTGGTCATTTTGCAACATATACAAATAACAAATCATTATATTTTTTGCCTGAAACTAATATAAATATTATATTATTATACTTCAATAAGAAGTTCATGAGTCAAAAATTTTATAAATCCTTTCAGCAGCCTGATAAACTTCCCCAATAACTCAGTTGGTAAAGAATCCACCTGCAGTGCAAGAGACCCCAGTTCGATTCCTCAGTTGGAAAGATCTGCTGGAGAAAGGATAGGCTACCCACTCCAGTATTCTTGGGCTTCCCTTGTGGCGCAGCTGGTAAAGAATCAGCCCGCAGTGCAGGAGACCTGGGTTCGATCCCTGGGTTGGAAAGATGCCCTGGAGAAGGGAAAGGCTACCCATCCATTATTCTGGCCTGGACAATTCGATGGACTGTATAGTCCATGGGGTCACAAAGAGTCGGACATGACTGAGCGACTATCACTTTCAGCAGCCTGATACCTAATAACATGTAATAAAATTGAATCCACTTTGTTAAAAAGAAGACTGTCTAGATTAGAAATTGGAGACCTCTTGATGCCGGCTGCGGCAGCGCAGACACTAGAGACGCCGGCTCCGCACAAGGGACCAGGTGCAGAAGCGTGGCTGAGAGGAGCTACCCCACTTCCAAGGTAAGGTATAGCTGCTACACTTTGCTGGAGCAGATGTGAAGAGATATTCCACGACCATGGTAAGAGAAACCCAAATAAGATGGTAGGTATTGCGAGGGGGCATCAGAGGGCAGACACCCTGAAATCATAATCACAGAAAACTAGTTGATCTGATCACATGGACCACAGCCCTGTCTAACTCAATGAAACTAAGCCATGCTGTGTGGGGCCACCCAAGAGGGACGGGTCATGGTGGAGAGGTCTGAAAGAATGTGGTCCACTGGAGAAGGGAATGGCAAACCACTTCAGTATACTTGCCTTGAGAACCCCATGAACAGTATCAAAGGGCAAAATGATATGCTGCTGAATGAGGAATTCCCCAGGTCGGTAGGTGCCCAGTATGCTACTGGAGATCAGTGGAGAAATAACTCCAGAAAGAATGAAGGGGTGGAGCCAAAGAAAAACAATACCCAGTTGAGGATGTGACTGGTGATAGAAGCAAGGTCCGATGCTGTAAAGAGCAATAGTGCATAGGAACCTGGAATGTTAGGTCTATGAATCAAGGCAAATTGGAAGTGGTCAAACAGGAGATGAAAAGAGTCAACGTAGATATTCTAGGAATCAGTGAACTAAAATGGATTGGAATGGGTGAATTTAACTCAGATGACCATTATATCTATGACTGTGGGCAGGAATCCCTTAGAAGAAATGGAGTAGCCATCATGGTCAACAAAAGAGTCCGAAATGCAGTACTTGGATGCAATCTTAAAAATGACAGAATGCTCTCTGTTCATTTCCAAGGCAAACCATTCAATATTACAGTAATCCAAGCCTATACGCAACCAGTAATGCTGAAGAAGCCGAAGTTGAACGGTTCTATGAAGACCTACAAGACCTTTTATAACTAACACCCAAAAAAGATGTCTTTTCATCATAGGGGACTGGAATGCAAAAGTAGGAAGTCAAGAAACACCTGCAGTAACAGGCAAATTTGGCCTTGGAGCACGAAATGAAGCAGGGCAAAGGTTAATAGAGTTTTGCCAAGAGAACGCACTGGTCATAGCAAACACCCCCTTCCCACAACACAAGAGAAGACTCTACACATGGACATCACCAGATGGTCAACACCGAAATCAGATTGATTATATTCTTTGCAGCCAAAGATGGAGAAGCTCTATACAGTTAGCAAAAAGAAGACCAGGAGCTGACTGTGGCTCAGATCATGAACTCCTTATTGCCAAATTCAGACTTCAACTGAAGAAAGTAGGGAAAACCACTAGACCATTCAAATATGACCTAAATCAAATCCCTTATGATTATACAGTGGAAGTGAGAAATAGATTTAAGGGACTAGATCTGATAGATAGAGTGCCTGATGAACTCTGGATGGAGGTTCATGACATTGTACAGGAAACAGAAACCAAGAACATCCCCATGGAAAAGAAATGCAAAAAAGCAAAATGGCTGTCTGAGGAGGCCTTACAAATAGCTGTGAAAAGAAGCGAAAAGCAAAGGAGAAAAGGAAAGATATAAGCATCTGAATGAAGAGTTCCAAAGAGTAGCAAGGAGAGATAAGCCTTCCTCAGTGATCAGTGCAAAGAAATAGAGGAAAACAACAGAATAGGAAAAACAAAAGATCTCTTCAAGAAAATTGGAGACATCAAGGGAACATTTCATGCAAAGATAGGCTCGATAAAGGACAGAAATGGTATGGACCTAACAGAAGCAGAAGATATTAAGAAGAGGTGGCAAGAATACGCAGAAGAACTGTACAAAAAAGATCTTCACGACCAAGATAATCACGATGGTGTGATCCCTCACCTGAAGCCAGACCTCTTGGAATGTGAAGTCAAGTGGGCCTTAGAGATCATCACTATGAACAAAGCTAGTGGAGGTGATGGAATTCCAATTGAGCTATTTCAAATCCTGAAAGATGATGCTGTGAAAGTGCTTCACTCAGTATGCCAGTAAATTTGGAGAACTCAGCAGTGGCCACAGGACTGGAAAAGGTCAGTCTTCATTCCAATCCCAAAGAAAGGCACTGCCAAAGAATGCTCAAACTACTGCACAATTGCACTCATCTCACACGCTAGTAAAGTCATGCTCAAAATTCTCGAAGCCAGGCTTCAGCAATATGTGAACCATGAACTTCCAGATGTTCAAGCAGGTTTTAGAAAAGGCCAGAGATCAAATTGCCAACATCCGCTGGATCATGGAGAAAGCAAGAGAGTTCCAGAAAAACCTCTATTTCTGCTTCATTGACTATGCCAAAGCCTTTGACTGTGTGGATCACAATAAACTGTGGAAAATTCTGAAAGGGATGGGAATACCAGACCACCTGATCTGCCTCTTGACAAACCTGTATGCAGGTCAGGAAGCAACAGTTAGAACTGGACATGGAACCACAGACTGGTTCCAAATAGGAAAAGGAGTACGTCAAGGCTATATATTGTCACTCTGCTTATTTAACCTTTATGCAGAGTACATCATGAGGAACGCTGGGCTGGAAGAAGCACAAGCTGGAATCAAGATTGCTGGGAGAAATATCAATAACCTCAGATATTCAGATGACACCACCCTTATGGCAGAAAGTGAAGAGGAACTCAAAAGACTCTTGATGAAAGTGAAAGAGGAGAGTGAAAAGGTTGGCTTGAAGCTCAACATTCAGAAAACAAAGATCATGGCATCTGGTCCCATCACTTCATGGGAAATAGATGGGAAAACAGTGGAAACAGTGTCAGACTTTA
Source organism: Moschus berezovskii (assembly GCF_049115385.1). Lineage (NCBI taxonomy): Eukaryota > Metazoa > Chordata > Mammalia > Artiodactyla > Moschidae > Moschus > Moschus berezovskii. The sequence continues at coordinate 140,206,858 of NC_142488.1, read as the reverse complement.
TTTTTTTGGGCTCCAAAATCACTGAAGATGCTGATTGCAGCCATGAAATTGAAAGATGCTTGCTCCTTGGAAGGAAGGTTATGACCAAACTAGATAGCATATTAAAAAGCAGAGACTTTACTTTGCCAACAAAGGTCTGTCTAGTTAAGGCTATGGTTTTTCCCGTGGTCATGTATGGATGTGAGAGTTGGACTGTGAAGAAAGCTGATTGCCGAAAAATTGATGCTTTTGAACTATGGTGCTGGAGAAGACTCTTGAGAGTCCCTTGGACTGCAAGGAGATCCAACCAGTCCATTCTAAAGGAGATCAATCCTGGGTGTTCATTGGAAGGACTGATGCTAAAGCTGATACTCCAATACTTTGGCCACCTCATGGGACGAGTTGACTCACTGGAAAAGACTCTGATGCTGGGAGTGATTGGGGGTAGGAGGAGACGGGGACAACCGAGAATGAGATGGCTGGATGGCATCACTGACTCTGTGGACATCAGTTTGAGTGAACTCCGGGAACTGGTGATGGACAGGGAGGCCTGGCGTGCTGTGATTCATGAGGTCGCAAAGAGTCGGACATGACTGAGCGACTGAACTGAACTGATAGGAAACCACAAATACTTCACAAAATACCCCTGAAACTAATGAGTGAATATTTGAAGATCGCAGTGACTTATGGAATCTCTCCAGGCTGATGGCTGTAATTCTTCTCCTATGTGAAGCCACTACATAAAGGCCTGGAGAGTTGGCTGTTTTTTCAAAATGTACAAATCCCAGCCAAAGAAAAAAAAATGAGGCATATAAAGAGACAGGGAAACGTAGCCCAATCCAAGAAACACAATAAATCTCCAGAAAATGACCCTGAAGAAAGAGATAACTGAACAACCTAACAAAGAGGTAAAAATAATCATCTTAAGGAAACAATGAACTATAAGAGGACAAAGACAATTGAATGAAATCAGGAAAATGATGCATGAACAAAATGAAAAAATCAGCAAAGAGATAGAAATTATAAAAAAAAGTAATAAATATAAATTCTTGAGTGAAGAATACAATAATTGAACTGAAATTTCACTAGAGATATTTAATAAAACTTGATCAATCATAAGAAAGAACCAGCAAGCTCAAAGACAAGTCATTTGAAATTATCAAGTCAGAAGAACAGAATGAATAAAAGAATGAAGTGGAAAAGGCCCAAGGAACTTATGTGACACTATCAAATTGGTTAATACATACATTAAGGCAATCCAGGAGGAAGAGAGAAAGAGAAAGGAACAGAAAGCTTATTTGAAATAATGGCTGAATATTTCCCCAAATTTAAAAACATTATAATTGCAGGATAATTGCTTTACAATATTGTGCACATTTCTCAAATGTGAAAACGGAAATGCACATCTAAATTTAAAAAAAAGTCAAAGGACTGCAGAATAGGATGGACACAAAGAGGCCTACACCAAGACACATTATAACCAAACTGTCAAAGTCACAAAGAGATAATCTTGAAAGCAGCGAGACAAAAGCGACCCATCATGTACAAGGAACCTCCCATAAGATTGTTAGGGAATTTCTTGACAGGAATGTTACAGGCCAAAAGGGAATGAAGAGGCATTTTCAAAATGCTGAAAGGAAAAAAACGATGCTAGCCATGAATATCATATCCAACAACAGTGGCCCTCAGAAATGAAGGAGAGATAAAGATATCCATTCTTCCCAGATAAAAGCTGAGAGTCTATTTTACCTAGAACCGCCTTACAAGAAAAGTCTTCCAAGTTGAAACAAAAGGATGCTAGCTATAGAGCCAAAAGCATATAGAAATATAAAACTCTCTGTTAAAAGTAAATACATAGGCAAATACAGAATCCTGTAATCATATAGTAATGGTGCCTAAACTACTTTTAATCCTTGTGTAGAATTTAAATTATAAAAGCGTAAAATAGCTATAATGATAAATACATGCTAATGTTGTTGAACAGAAGCAATTTCACATACATTCTTTGACTCTGGTGGATCAGGAAAAGATCAAAACTACTTGTAATCAAATCTGAGCACAGGCAGAAGCAAGAGCATTGTCCAAACCACTAAATGGACTGAACATCTCACTATCCTGGAGGACATGAAAAACTGCTGCTTAAAAAATATTTTACAGCCTTAGCCTCATTTTGTTTTTCCCACCTTCTAGACAAATATTATTATTCTCAGTCATAAAATTACCCCAGTTTACTGATAGCATCCAATTCATAGCAGAGTCCACTTCTTTGAACCCTTCCCCAAATTACCTAATGAAATCAGAAATGTTATAATGACAGCTACCTGCCTCTTACGTTACGCCACACAGATCCCTATGGTATGTGATCATCTCATTGCAAACAGTCAATAACTCTGACTTCTTTAACTGTGGATGTGCTCCTGATGGTCTCTATTAGAGGAAATCAACAGGATTGACCCTGCCAGGGGCAGCAGTCCATAGTATCTCTAATGACAGTATATTTCATTGAAACCTACCTCCTCCTCAAAGTCTTTCTGGATTTACCCAGTTGGAAACAATCTCTCCCTGCTGCCCCACCACAACCACAGCACTGTTGCAAGGTACCCCATTGTCACTCTGGTCTTATTCTCCCTGGAATATATTCTGGGGGACATCAGAGCCTTATGGGTGTTAGAATCCCAGGATTCTGGGATCAAATTATAGAACTTCCCTGCATGAACTGTGACCTTGGGCAAGGTACTACATCTGTCAAACCTCACTTGCTTCTGCTATTAAGTGAAGAAAATGATCGTACCTAACTTGTTTGTGTTGTGAGGATTAATGAGATAATGTGCACAAAGCATTTCAGCTTGTGCCTGCACACAATAAATAGTAAATGAGTTGAAGCTGCTATTATTATGTTTACTTACACAAAATTCTTCATTCCTGAAGATTTTTAGACCTCATGGGGGAAAAAACGGGTTAAAGGGACTGAGATCAGGAATCATGCTCAGGGCCTCTTCAGGTTGATCTAAGGCTGTAGAGACTCCCACCAATGGGTCCCTCGCCTCATTAGACAACTTCCATTTGCACTAATCTCCACAATGGTAGAGGCATTGTCCATGCCTCTTTAATATAGAGCCTTAACTGGCCTTGGCTCTGGGTGGGGTATTTGCAAGGCCAAACGTACTGATCTTGACCTTGCTTAACCCTTCCTTAGCTTCTTTCCTTTTTCCCAGGCTTCCTTACCAGACTCAATTCTTTTGTCTTTCTCTTTATCTCCCCTTTCTTTTCCCTTCTGCTGATTTCCTCTTTTCTGTTCTCTTTCTTTCACATTATTGTCAGTAGGAATGACCCCTGATTCAGATGCGCTCATTCTTTCCTGGAGCATCTTCATCCCAGGGCTGTGGAGGATGTTAAAAACCTTGGAACAGAACTCCAACAACTGGCCATACCCAGACTGAGGCCCAAGGAAGGCTTTAGCCTGCAAACAGTTCTGTCTGTGGAAATGAGGGGAGGGTTCATTTCTGCAGTGGCATCTTATGAGAGAGTTCCCTAATCAACCCACCTCCTCAAATTCTCTAACTCTGAAAGGGAAACATTCACACATGATACTTAAAAAAAAAAAAAAACAATCTTTAGAACTATTAAGTGGCAACAGAGCATACACCTTCCTTATTCTAAGTTCCTTTTCCTGCATGACTAATTGGGACTTGAGAGAAGCATCGGGAAGCACACCTGTTTCATCTGCTGTGGTGATCTCTGCTCCCCAGAGCTTGTGTTCACTGTGCGTGAAGGGGATAAATATGGAAATTGGAATGAGCAACTGCTTATCATTCCTTTCCCCAAATCAGGTCTAGCCCCAACCTAGGAAAGGATATGCTGAAATTCACTAGTGTTGGTTTTGAGCCTGGTAGGCTGCAGTCCGTGGGGTCGCTAAGGGTCGGACACGACTGAGCGACTTCACTTTCACTTTTCACTTTCACACATTGGAGAAGGAAATGGCAACCCACTCCAGTGTTCTTGCCTGGAGAATCCCAGGGATGGGGGAGCCTGGTGGGCTTCCGTCTATGGGGTCACACAGAGTCGGGCACGACTGAAGTGACTTAGCAGCAGCAGCAAATAGGTTATTTTAAATTGTTATGACCTGGGGCTTCCAATGCCTTCCAAATATTGTGAAATGTACACACAAATAATAATAATTGATCACTAGAACCCACCACCTACGTCATGCCATGGAACATTGCCTGTAACTTAGAGGCCCCTGTATTCCGTGTCTCTCCGCCTCCACCCCAGGAGTAAACTTTCTCCTAAATTTTCTGTCATTCCTTTGCTCTTTTTCATTTTTGTGCTTGTACATACATCTCTAACCAGTGTATTTTTTAAATTTTAGATTTATTTTTTATTAAGGTAACTATAACGGGCTTCCCAGGTGGCACAGTGGCAAAGAATCTGCCTGCCAACGCATGAGATGCAAGAGACTAAGGTTCAATCCCTGGGCAAGGAATATTCCCTGGAGTAGGAAATGGCAATCCACTCCAGTATTCTTGCCTGGAAAATTCCTTGGCTGGCTACAGTTCACAGGGAAGAGGAGCTAATGTGCAAAGGATCTATTGAGGGAATGCCTAGGAAGGGAAAAGGGGAAAGAGCAGAGAGGTGTAAGCAGAGAGAGCCTTCAGACCTCAGTGTTGCTCTGGACTCTGTGAAAGGAGGGAAAGTAAGAGAACTGAGTAGAAAGAGTCTCAGACCGATGAGGTGTTCCCGTACCAGCTCCACAGTTAGAGATGTCCTGCCTCTAAACAAGGATGGTCCACCGCTAGTACCCCTGTAATGCTCAGCCATCGGCCATGCTGTCTGCAGCAGGCTGTCCTGAAGGGAGGATGAATGGCACACTTCTATGGTTGTCCTAGTCATTGGCTGCACCAATTTATGTTCCCACCAGTGTATGAGAATTCCTATTTCTCTACATTCTTGTTGACAGTGTTGTCAGACTTTCTAATATTTACCGATAGCTTGTATGTGAAATGATATATCCTTGTGCTCTCAATTTGCATTTCTCTGATTACTAATGAGAATAAGCATCTCTACATATGTGAGAGAGATGCTTATGGGTCATTTATCTTCTGGAAACTGCCTATGCAGTTCTTTTCCCCATTTTTAACCTTTTGGGTTGTGTGTAATTTTTATGGTTAATTTGTAAGAGTCTTTTAAATATTTTGGATATGAAGTACTTGTAGGTAATAGCAGTTATAAATATCTATAGATAGATATCTTTAGGTAGATGTTTTTCTACCTTCTTTACTGAACCAAAGATCTTAATTTTTATGTATTTATTAGTTGATTTCTTTATAATTTGTGCTTTTTGTAACTTGTTTGAAAATTTCCCTACTTTGAGGTTGTAAAGATATCTACCAATATTGTTATCAAAAGTTTACATTGTTTTACAGTTTGCAAAACTAAGATCATGGCATCTGGTCCCATCACTTCATAGCAAATGGATGAGAAAATAATGACAGACTTTATTTTCTTAGGCTCCAAAAATCATTGCGGGTGGTGACTACAGCCATGAAATTAAAAGATGCTTGCTCCTTGGAGGAAAGGTATGATAAATCTAGACAGCGTCTTAAAAAGCAGCGACATTACTTTGCCAACAAAGGTCCATCTAGTCATAGCTATGGTTTTTCCAGTAGTCATGTATGGATGTGAGAGTTGGGACATAAAGAAGGCTGAGAGCCAAAGAATTGATGCTTTTGAACTGTGGTGATGGAAAAGACTCTTGAGAGTCCCTTGGACTACAAAGAGATCAAACCAGTCAATCCTAAAGGAAATCAATCCTGAATATTCATTGGAAGGACTGATGCTGAAGCTGAAACTCCAATACTTTGGCCACCTGCTGCAAAGAGCTGACTCATTAGAAAAGACCCTGATGTTGGGAAAGATTGAAGGATGGAGGAAAAGGGGATACAGAGGATGAGATGGTTGGATGGTATCACCGACTCAATGGACATGAGCTTGAGCAAGCTCCAGGAGCTGGTGATGGACAAGGAGGCCTGGTGTGTTGCAGTCCATGAGGTCGCAAAGAGTTGGACGGCTCAGTGACTGAACAACAACGGTTTATAGGCAAGTCTTTATTACTCCACCTGGAATTGATGTTTTAGTATGCTGAGATAAGGATTTAATTTTACATTTTTATTTATTTGAATAGCTAATTTCTCAGTACTAGTTGTTTAATGATATTTCTCCCAATGGTCTGCAATGAAAATTTGGTCATATATCATTTTAACCTATGTGTGAGTTGGTTCCTGGGATATCTACTGTGTTCCACTAGAATATTTGCTTATCTTATCTTATCGCTTCTTGGCCTTTTGGTTAAGATCAGGTGCAGTATATTTGCTTATCCTGGGGCCAATCCTAAACTTATCTTTTATAGTGTAGATTAAAATTTGATCTTGATATCAGGTAAGTCTCCCTACCTTGTTCTTCTTTAGGAGTGCATTGACTATTTTAAGATATTTGCTCTTTTTATATAAAATTTCTAATCAATTTAACTTCCCCTGGGAAAAAAACGGAAATTTTATTGGAATCACCTTGAATCCATACACATTTGGTCAAAACTGCATTAAATTCTTTGCAAATCTCTTTAATGTCTGGTTTAATAACAGATAGTTTGTCGTAACTACTTTGGTATTCAATCTCTTGCATTATATTGTTTTGGTTGAAGTATATATAAAAGAAACCTGGCCTCACACAGATACATAGTTGCAAAACTGATGTATATTCTAATAACTTTTTAATGTAAATATGAATATTCTTTTATACTTCACTAAACTCAAGTTGTAGTTTCTTAAAATTTAAAATGTGTATTCTGAAGCCATAGTAATGAATCTTTCATATTCAATTATATCCATTGATCTCACCAACAGTGCACAAGGTTTTCCTTTTCTCCACTGCCTCACTTACACTTGTTATATGTTGTCTTTTTAATGATAGCCATTTGACAGGTGTGAAGTGATATCTCATTGTGGTTTTGATTTAAATTTCCCTGATCATTAGTGATGTTGAACATATTTTCATGTGACTATTGGCCATCTGTATGTCTTCTTTGAAAAAATGTCTATTCAGGTCCTCTGCCCATTTTTTATTCAGATTGTGTCTTTTGTTGACATTGATTTGTATGAGTTCTTTATATATTTTGACTATTAACAACTTATCAGACACATCAGTTGCAAATATCTTCTCCCATTCAGTAGGCTACTTTTTGTCTTGTTAAAATCTAAATTAATAAAGGTAGAAGATTATAATACCTAGAGGTGTATATGAAAAACATGTTTCATTTGTTTCTTTTTCTAATTTTCACACTTTCTTTGCTAGAGTTTTACTAGATACAGTTCAGTTCAAGATTGTGGCTCTGTAATATCTTCAGTATTATGTTTAGTTTATTAAGGTAAGAATGATATAATTTAGCTTATAGACAAGTAGGTAATGTTATTAAAGCTAATTTTACAGATCAGTATTTTTACCCAGATAAAAGTTCATCTTTTAGGGTAAGGGAGAGATAAATTAGGAGTTTGGAATTAACAGATACAAACTGTTATATACAAAGTAGATAGCAATGAACTACTGTGTGGCACAGGGAACTATAATCAATATCCTGTAATAAATCATAATGGCTAAGAACATGAAAAAGAATAAATATATGATTCACTGTGTTGTACACCAGAAACTAAGCCAACATTGTAAATTAACTGTACTTCAATAATAATAAAAACTTCTCGCTTTAGACAGAATTTTGCTCACAATGCTGCTCATGCTATGGGAGAAGTACTATCAATTGAGTTCAGTTCAGTTCAGTCGCTCAGTCATGTCCGGTTCTTTGCGACCACGTGAACCACAGCACGCCAGGCCTCCCTGTCCATCACCAACTCCCGGAGTTCAATCAAACTCACCTCCATCGAGTCGGTGATGCCATCCAGCCATCTCATTCTCTGTCATCCCCTTCTCTTCCTGCCTCCAATCCCTCCCAGCATCTGAGTCTTTTCCAGCGAGTCAACACTTCGCATGAGGTGGCCAAAGTACTGGAGTTTCAGCTTTAGCATCAGTCCTTCCAATGAACACCCAGGACTGATCTCCTTTACAATGGACTGGTTGGATCTCCTTGCAGTATAAGGGACTCTCAAGAGTCTTCTCCAGCACCACAGTTCAAAAGCATCAATTCTTGGGTGATCAGCTTTCTTCACAGTCCAACTCTCACATCCATACATGACCACTGGAAAAACCATAGCCTTGACTAGACAGACCTTTGTTGGCAAAGTAATGTCTCTACTTTTTAATATACTGTCTAGGTTGGTCATAACTTTCCTTCTAAGGAGTAAGCGTCTTTTAATTTCATGGCTGCATTCAGCATCCGCAGTGATTTTGGAGCCCCAAAAAATAAAGTTTGACACTGTTTCCACTGTTTCTCCATCTATTTCCCATGAAGTGATGGGACCAGATGCCATGATCTTTGTTTTCTGAATGTTGAGCTTCAAGCCAACCTTTTCACTCTCCTCTTTCACTCTCATCAAGAGGCTTTTTAGTTCCTCTTCACTTTCTGCCATAAGGGTGGTGTCATCTGCATATCTGAGGTTATTGATATTTCTCCCAGCAATCTTGATTCCAGCTTCTGCTTCTTCCAGCCCAGCATTCCTCTTGATGTACTCTGCATATAAGTTAAATAAGCAGGGTGACAATATATAGCCTTGACGTACTCCTTTTCCTATTTGGAACCAGTCTGTTGTTCCATGTCCTGTTCTAAGTGTTGCTTCCTGACCTGCATACAGGTTTCTCAAGAGGCAGGTCAGGTGGTGTGGTATTCCCAGCTCTTTCAGAATTTTCCACAGTTTATTGTGATCCACACAGTCAAAGGCTTTGGCATAGTCAACGAAGCAGAAATAGATGTTTTTATGGAACTCTCTTGCTTTTTCCATGATCCAGTAGATGTTGCCAATTTGATCTCTGGTTCCTCTGCCTTTTCTTAAACCAGCTTGAACATCTGGAAGTTCACTGTTCTCATATTGCTGAAGCCTGGCTTGGAGAATTTTGAGCATGACTTTACTATCATGTGAGATGAGTGCTATTGTGCGGTAGTTTGAGCATTCCATTTTATAGATTAGAAGATTAAGGCACAGATATCTTAAATACCTTACCTAAGGTAACATAGCTAGTAAGTAGCAGAGCCAGAAATTGAAGTCTGACAATCTGGCTTTGGCATCCACGATTTAACCATGATGCCTTCTTCACAGCGGGCTTCCCAGGTGGCGCTAGTGGTAAAGAACCTGCCTGCCAATGCAGGAGACATAAGAGACATGAGTTCGATCCCTGGGTCTGGAAGATCCCCTGGAGGAGGGCATGGCAATCCACTCCAGTATTCTTGCCTGGAGAACCCCATGGACAGAGGAGCCTGGCGGGTTACAGTCCATAGGTTACAAAGAGTTGGACATGACTAAAGCAACTGAGCGATCTTCACAGCTACTTCATCTAATTCCACAACCTAAGCTGCAGCAGAAATTATATTGGCCTAGAAGAGTTTCAAAGTGCCATCAGCCATACAAAACACTCATTCATGTTATTTGAATAAGTTCTAAGGATCTAATATGCAGCATGATGACTATAGTTCACAATACTGTATTGTGTACATGAGAGTGGCTCTTACCTGTTCTCACCAAAAACAAAACTGAAAACCATACTAAGTACATGAGGTGATGGAGGTGTTAACTAACCTTACTGTGGTATCATTTTGCAACATTCACATGTATCAAATCATCACGTTGTACACCTTACACTTTCACATTATATGCCAATGGTATTTCAATAAAGCTGGGAAGAAAGTAAAATGGATTAACTTATGGAGAGTAATGATTTGAATTTGAGTTGTTTTCTCAAAGTTTCTCAGAGCTGTGGCAAAATGTTAATAGAGAAATGGCATAAGGAGAGCTGGCCGCCTTTTCCTGGGGCTGACAGTATTTTCATGCAAGGCTTTTTGGAGATTTTCCAGGTCTACTTAGTTTTCCAACTAGCTGTTTTCATCGCTGATGATTCCATGCAGGCTCTGCAAGGACAAGGACTGTGCCCATTTCCTGGCTGCAGCCCCTTCAACCTGCCACCCACATCCAGGGCCTAACACCACGGGACTGCCTGTGGATGTTTACTGCATGGAATGAGAACTGACTTTTGCTGTGATAATTTCTCTGGTGCCTCTGGCATAGGACAACATCTTTCCATAGACCCATAAATTCAGGAAGAAGGCAGTCTCTCTTAGAGTTCTGAGTTACTTCCTGACTAGGGAAACTGAAGGAAGGATCACAAAATTGCCTACAAAGCAGAGCCTCGAGAGTTGCAATTATAATAAAGAGCAATGACTCAGCAGACCACAACCCACACACACAGGCATAGAGGCCCCTGGCAGGGCTCCTCAGAGGGCGGACCTGGCTCTGGGACCCACAGGGAAGATCCAAATTGGCCTTAGGATATTTTCTGGTAGATTTTGGCTTGAACCTACTCCATGTGAGACCCTTGTTCTGTTTTATATGCAACATCAGGGTATAGAAGACGGAGCAGACAAGCCCTAATCTTTCAAGTGTGCCTGTTTCCGAATGCTATGACAACTAGCCCAGGAAAACATTTACCCTTTTTCACCCTGTTTCCCAAAGTGTGCAGGTGATTTACCTCTGACAACACTCCTGTTGGAGCCTATCCTTTTTCTGGCCAACATGTTTGAAAGCTGCATTGAGTCACTGCCCTGGATCTGGTCCCCTGCAAACACTCTGAGATGAATCAAATATCGGTGGACTCTAAGCCATGGATTTTCACTTCACTGTGCCATCATGGTACTTCACAAATTATAAGGTCGAATCCATTTATCAGCTGATTCTAATGATTTTGGTAGATGCTCGTCCTATTAAGCATGAGAAAACTGTGTGAGCTATTGTAGTCAGGGGAGAAACTAGTGTTCCAAAGAAGTGAACTTCATACTTCTGGAAACTAGAGGTTTTCAGACAGATTTTGCTCCTTTTGGGTTTGCTACTGGAGATGTATTGACAAGAATTGTTTCAATTACACCATATAAGCACTGCACCATAAGACCTGCTTTGTGATAAGTCTTCAAGAATCAGAGGGTTAAGGTTGTAATATGGTGGTAGCTTCCTCTCAATACCAGAATATTCTTCTGGCAGGGGATTCAGAGCCTCCCTGGGAGTAGATTGGGAATTGGGCTTCAGTGTCAGTGGTTTTCACTTGTGGGAGGGGTTCCAAAGAAAGAAGCTACTAGTTACTGAGCTCCTACTACATGCCAGGCGTGATGCTAGGCACCGTATATGTATAATATTATTCAATTTAGACCTTATATTGGCACCACAAGGTAGATATTATTTTCCTTATTTAATTACTGCTTTTAAAACAAATGATAATCCATCACAAGAGGCTAAATTTATTCTTATATTTTTCTTTCAGTTAACTTTTAAAATATTTATGTATTTATCTGGCTGTGCCAGGTCTTAGTTGTGGCATGCAGCATCTTTGATCTTCATTTGGGCAAGCAGGACTTTTACTCATAGCACATAAATTCTTAGTTGTGGCATGTGGGAACTAGTTCCCTGGCCAGGGATCAAAACTGGGCCCCCTGCTTTGGGAGCGCAGAGTCTTAGCTGCTGGACCACAAGTGAAGTCCCTAGTTAATTTTTAAATTGAAGTATAGTTGATTTACAATGTTGGGCTTGTTTCTGGTATACAGATGATTCAGTTTTACAATGTGTGTGTCTGTGTGTGTGTATCCTTTTTCACATTATTTTCCATTATGGTTTATGATAAGCTATTCAATATGCTATCTCTGTCTATATAGTAGGAAGTTGTTGTTTATCTATTTTATATATAGGAGTTTGTATCTACTAATCCCAAACTCCTAATTTATCCCTCCCTACCCTCATTCCTGGAGTAATGGACAAATTTGGCCTTGGAGTACAGAATGAAGCAAGGCAAAGGCTAAATGAGTTTTGCCAAGAGAACGCACTGGTCATAGCAAACATCCTCTTTCAACAATACAAGAGAAGACTCCACACATGGACATCACCAGATGGTCAATACCAAAATCAGATTGATTATATTCTTTGCAGCCAAAGATGAAGAAACTCCATACAGTCAGCAAAAATAAGACTGGAAGCTGACTGTGGCTCAGATCATGAACTCCTTATTGCCATATTCATACTTAAATTGAAGAAAGTAGGGAAAACCACTAGACCATTCAAATATGACCTAAATCAAATCCCTTATGATTATACAGTGGAAGTGAGAAATAGATTCAAGGGATTAGATCTGCTAGACAGAGTGCCCGAAGAGGTATGGATGGAGGTTCCTGACATTGTACAGGAGGCAGTGATCAAGACCATCCCCAAGAAAAAGAAATGTAAAACGGCAAAATGGTTGTCTGAAGAGGCCATACAAACAGCTATGGAAAGAAGAGAAGTGAAAGGCAAAGGAGAAAAGGAAAGATATACCAATTTGAATGCAGATTTCCAAACACTAACAAGGAGAGATAAGAAAGACTTCTTCAGTGATCAGTGCAAAAAAATAGAGGAAAACAATAGAATGGGAAAGACTAGAGATCTCTTCAAGAAAGTTAAAGCTACCAAGGGAACATTTCATGAAAAGATGGACTTGATAACGGACAGAAATGGTATGGACCTAACATAAGCAGAAGATATTAAGAAGAGGTGGCAAGAATAGACAGAAGAACTATATAAAAAAGATCTTCATGACCCAGATAATCAAGATGGTGTGATGGCTCACCTAGAGCCAGACATCCTGGAATGTGAAGTCAGGTGGGCTTTGGGAAGCATCACTATGAACAAAGCTAGTAGAGGTGATAGAATTCCAGTTGAGCTATTTCAAATCCTAAAAGACAATGCTGTGAAAATGCTGCACTCAATATGCTGGCAAATTTGAAAACTTAGCAGTGGCCACAGGACTGGAAAAGGTCAGTCTTCATTCCAATCCCAAAGAAAGGCAATGCCAAAGAATGCTCAAACTACTGCACAATTGCACTCATCTCACACGCTAGTAAAGCAGTGCTCAAAATTCTCCAAGCCAGACTTCAAAAGTATGTGAACTGTGAACTTCCAGATGTTCAAGCTGGATATAGAAAAGGCAGAGGAACCAGAGATCAAATTGCCAACATCTGTTGGATCATTGAGAAAGCAAGAGAATTCCAGAAAAACATCTACTTCTGCTTTATCGACTATACCAAAGCCTTTGACTGTGTGGATCACAACAAACTGTGGAAAATTCTTGAAGAAATGGGAATACCAGACCACCTGACCTGCCTCCTGAAAAATCTGTATGCAGGTCAAGAAGCAACAGTTAGAACTGGACATGGAACAACAGACTGGTTCCAAATTTGGAAAGGAGTATGTCAAGGCTGTAGTTTGTCACCCTGATTATTTAACTTATATTCAGAGTACATAATGAGAAATGCCAGGCTGGATGAAACACAAGCTGGAATCAAGATTGCCAGGAGAAATATCTATAACCTCAGATATGCAGATGACACCACCCTTATGGCAGAAAGTGAAGAAGATCTAAAAAGCCTCTTGATGAAAGTGAAAGAGGAGAGTGAAATTTTGGCTTAAAACTCAACATTCAGAAAATGAAGATCATGGCATCTGGTCCCATCACTTCATAGCAAATAGATGGGGAAACAATGGAAACAGTGACTGACTTTATTTTTTTTGGTGGGGGGCTCCAAAATCACTGCAGATGGTGACTGCAGCCATGAAATTAAAAGATGCTTGCTCCTTGGAAGAAAAGTTATGATCAACCTAGACAGCATATTAAAAAGCAGAGACATTACTTTGCCAGCAAAGGTCCATCTAGTCAAAGCTATGGTTTTTCCAGTAGTCATGTATGGATGTTAGAGTTGGACTATAAAGAAAGCTGAGTGCCAAAGAACTGATGCTTTTGAACTGTGATGTTGGAGAAGACTCATGAGAGTCCCTTGTACTGCAAGGAGATCCAACCAGTCCATCCTAAAAGAAATCAGTCTTGAGTATTCATTGGAAGGACTGATGTTGAAGCTGAAACTCCAATACTTTGCCCACCTGCTGCGAAGTTGTGACTCATTTGAAAAGACCCTGATGCTGGGAAAGATTGAAGGCAGGAGGAGAAGGGGACAATAGAGGATGAGATTGTTGATTGATATCACCGACTCAATGGATATGAGTTTGAGTACGCTCCAGGAGTTGGTGATGGACAGGGAGGCCTGGCATGCTGCAGTCGATGCGGTCGCAAAGAGTTGGACATAACTGAGCAACTTAACTGAAATGAACTGAACTGAACCCCCTTTCCCCTTTGATTACCTTAAGTTTGTTTTCTATGTCTGTGAACCTATTTTTGTTTTGTAAATAAGTTAATTTGTATAATATTTTGCATTCTATATGCAAATGATATCATAAGATATTTGTCTTTCTCTGCCTGAGTATACACCTATTAAAATGGCCAAAATCTGAAACGTTGATAACACCAAATGTTGGTGAGGATATGGAGCAATAGGAACTCTCTTTCGTTGCTGGTGGGAATGCAAATGCAACTTTGGAAGACAGTTTGTTACTTTCCTACAAAACTAAATATAATCTTATTTAGCAACCCAGCAGTTTGCTTCTTGGATATTTGGAAGCTTCTGTTCACATGAAAACCTGCGCAAGGATGTTTATAACAGCTTTATTCGTAATTGCTAAAACTTAGAAGCAACCATGATGTCCTTTTGGAAGTGGATGGATAAACTGTGGTCCATCCAGGTGATGCAATGTTATTTTGTGCTAAAAAGGAATGAGCTATCAAGACATGAAAAGGCATGGATGAAAACTAAGTGATATAAGATGTTTTGAAGAGACTATATACTGTGTGATTCCGACTATACGACATTCTGGAAAAGACAAAACTATGGAGACATTATAAGATCAGTGGTGTCAAGAGTTAGGAGGGAGGGAGGGATGAGTAGGAAGATCACAGAAGATTTGCAGCGTAGTGAAACTCTTCTGTATGATACCTATGATAGTGGATACGTGTCATTTTACATTTGTCAAATTGCATAGAATGTACAACACCAAGAGTGAACCCTAATGCAATCTATGAACTCTGAGTGATAGTGATGTGTCAGCATAGGTTCACTGATTGTAATAAATGTACCATGTGGTTTGGGAGTTTAATAGTGTAGGGAGTTGGGAGTGTATGAAAGCAGGGAGTATATGAGAACTCTGTGCTTTCTACTTGATTTTGCTGTGAACTGTAAACTGTTCGAAAATATAAAATAAATTCAAAAAAGATTATAGTGAAACAATAAATGAGACAAGAGGGCAGGAAATTTAAGAAACCTCCCCATGTTTACACAGTAAGTATTGTTTAGAAGTCAATCTACTGGTAAAGATCATGGAATGGTCTTAATTCATGTAAGGTCTGAGCCTGCTGGCCTGCATTCTGTCTTCAACAGGGGGAGAAGGGCCTGTGAACTAATCAAGGTTGTTCAAAAAGTTGTGTAATGATATATGTTCATTGTTCTGGAGAGAATCCACCTAGCTTTTCATAAAAACTCCCCCAAAGTTAAGAATCACATTGAACTCATGATATTGGGAATAGCTCTATGGAAAGGCAGGAAGCCAACTTTGGAAACTATTTACTATAATCAGTTTGAGAGTAACGGTTACAACATGTTTCAACCTGTCTAGGTAAGGAATGCTTAGAAAAGTAGAAGTGTATTACTCCTGTTTGTAGCTGGGGCAGCACACTATAACATGAGAACTTCCTAAGGTTGATATTTTCAGGGCAAATTATATTCTCTGAATATACAAGAGCTTCTTATGCGGTCATTGGAGACATTACTTTGAGAAATTCAAGTTAGATTTGTTAGAGAAGAAAAAGTTGTTAAAATTCCACATCTTCTGGTGTACATGAGAGACAGTGATTCTGAGAGATGAAGAAGAGCTTGCCCATCAAGAAAGTTAATAACTGAGTCAGAAATGAACCAAGGTCTCTCACCTCCCAGGCTAGTATTCTTTTCAGAGAGGTAACTTCTCTCACCCATTATATATTACTTCTCTGGCCAATTATATCCAAATGCTTATTGGAGATTTCTACTCAGACACTCCTCTCAGGCAGTTCACACACAGCACACCTAAAACCAAACTCATCATTATCCTTTTGCACCTCCCAACACATCCTCTGTTAACTTCCATCTCCATTCTCCCTTGTCCCCACAATCCCTCAAGCTGCTCTCAAATTTCTCTGCTATCCTTATGTTCCAGTGATCTATTGCTGCGTAACAAATATCTCAACATAGTGGCTTAACATAACAACATTTATTTTGCTCATGAGTATGCAGTTTGAGTAGGGTTCTGCTCTACTCGGCCTCAGCCAATGGCCTCAAAAGCTAGAGGCTGAAATAATCGAAGGGCCTAGTTACTTACTCAAAATGTCTTGCAGTTGCCCACAAGTAGCCTTTCCATGTGACCACATGGCTTCCTCACATCATACTGGCTGAGTTCCAAGAGCCAGCATCCCAAGAAAGGGATGGAATGGGCAGGTGGAAGTCATATTGCCTTTTAGGACCTGGCCTACATTGTGAAGGCAGTAACAAAATTCTGACAGGTTCAGAAAGAGGGGAAATATACTCCACCTTTTGGTAGGGGAGCAGCAATGTCTTGCAAGAGCATATAGTCCAAAAACATTGGTAAATTATCTTGAGATCATTCTTCAAGGCACTAGCCTCTGAGAGCTACTTCCTATTTTTGGATTTGGAGACTACTTGTTTAGTTTTCCAGAGCTCAAAAACAAAAGTGTGTGGTGGTAGTATTACAGAATGGCAGTTCTAATCTTATTTCCTCATTTTTCTCCATAAGATCTAATGATATACCCACTAGAACATCAAAGAACCTTACATACACTGTAATATCTAAGTTACGTAGTACCAGTGCCGTATAATCATACCAGTATCACACCATATGGCACCAGTACCATATTATAATCACTACTACAAGGTGGAGTAGAGTAGAAGAAAAGTTTGATTATATATACATCTAAAGTCTCTTATAGCCCTGAGATTCTCCAGTTTGTGAAGTGAGCAAATGGCTTTGGGTCCATCAATTTCACAATTTTAGTTCAATCAGAAAAACACTCTATTGAATCCAGTGTGTTAAAGTAGGTATCAATCTCACTCTAGCTGCTTAGAATCTTTCAGATTTCTTTCAGATTGGAAAATAACTATCTATACTGCTGCTTCTCTAGATCAACTTAATCATCTCCAAAATTTTGGTGAAGGCTCCCCAAAGCACTGGAACTATGATTCAGTGAAGGTCAAGAGAAGGAAACTGAGCAAAGTGACCCAGTTGGCTTTCCAGGTTCCAGAGGGAAGCCATTCACTAGCCATGCATTCCTCAACTTTAATACATGCCAGGGAGATGGTCTTTAGTAGATTATATTCCACTTGTGCAAATTCCCCACACTATGAAGTCCACAAGGGAAGACTGGTAGGTCGACAGTTATTTTGATCTCTATTTTTCATAAGGACTTTACTCTTGGACTGTCAGTCTATTAGTAGTGCTGCTAGAGATTTAAACAGCTCAAGGATCAGTGAAATTTAGACTGCATATTTATCTAAAGCATCTCTCCAAAACTTCGTAAAGAAGGAAAAGATCAACAACTGGGTAGCAAAGGTGAATTTGTAAAACATTATACCACTGACTGGTTCAAGCTAATTTTCAGAGCTATTAAAATCTCTATTATGGGATTTTTATTTAAATAGAAATTTGATTCTGGATTGTCTCCCTCCCTTGCTCCTAATCTCCCACCACACCCCCACCTCCATCCCAGAGACACATACCCTGGTGCCTCACAAAGACTGAAATTGATTAGTTGAACCCTGCAAATAAATAATTAACCACATTAGGGACAACTTAAGGAAATAGTGTTTCTCAAAGTGCAGGCCTCAGACCACTAATAGGTCCCTGATGGTCTCCCTCAAGTGGTTCTGAGAGAGTATCATAGTATTATGGAAAAGGCAATGAAATTAATTCATTCATATATACTCCCAAGATTAAAAATATAAGATCAATTATAATGATCACAGAAATTCCTTAATTTTCCTAAAGATCATTACAGTCTTAAGGGACAGAATTTATCAGCTTGTCTTGCCTGATCATTCAGTTACATTATGGCTGTTTGCTTTTGTATGTTATTTTGTGGATGTTATATTTTTTGTTGTTCCTATTGTTTATTGTGCTCATATGTCCTCAATTCAAAAAACTGAATCAATGACTCTAAATGGTCCAATGAAATATAAAAGAACTCAAGAAAATGGTAACATAAATATAACTGAAGATAGTGTAAACTTAGTGAGCAGGACTCAATTATAAATATAGACTGTGTATCTGTGTGTACTGTAACAAGTGAATGTGTGAATTTGATTTTCACATAAGCAGCCAAAAAAAGAGAAAAGTGTGACTAGGAAATATGCTGATGACTAAGTTTAAAAATAAAACTTTGCATGAAGGTTTGCATAAAGGTATCACAGCTTTTGCATCCTTTTTTAACAACTCACACAATATTGAATATTTCCAATGCAAGTATATTATAATGCTTTTTTAGTAACAAATTAATATTTTTTCACTAAAACAAAGAACATGCCAAACTAAAGGTGCATTATCCAAGGATTTCCACCTTATAGCAGAATCAGGATGTGACAGAGGCTCCTAGAGGTCATTCAGATCCATGGTCCCCTTTCATTTGCAGAAAGAGAAATTGATGTGTTGGTTGGGTACATGGACAATCACAATAAATACACAAGTGCTCAGTTTCTTTGAAGCCATGTATCATGTGACTGAATTTTAGCCAATGGGATTTGAGGGAAAGTGATGCATGCAACTTTTAGGGTGTGTTTTTAAAAGGACACCCTTCATCTCCTGCCTGAGATGTGGATGTGGTGGTGAGCCATCTTGGACCATCTAGGTGAGGATAACACTTGAGAGAAGGCAGGATAATAGGCTAGGAGAAGCCTTGATCTCTGGATGACTCGCTGAAACAGAGCCTCCAGGGCAATCTTGAACCTTCTAAAAGTCCAGACTATTATATGAGATAGAAGTCAACTTCTACTCTGTTGAAGCCTCTGTTAATTTTAGTCTTTATTTCATGGGGTTAAGCACATACTCAGACTTAATACCCAGGTATAGGCTCTTTGATTGCCCAGAAGATTGCACTAGCAGCTGCAAATTTAATGATAAATATTCTGTTTAGAGAGAAAGAATAAAAAGGTGTTAAACAACACTGTTGGATGTTACAAAACATCAGTTGCAAACAAAAGAAAGAGCAATTACTATCACGTGTACCTGAAAGCAGGCATTTCACACTATAGTTAAATGAAACCACTGATCTAGAGCATAAATCAACTCTTGGCGTATGTGTGGGGCATATATGATTGTTGCATTCAATGACTTTTATTATTGTTCTGTTTATCACTGACAACCCAGAGTACAGAAGGAGAGTGTTTTTTCTTCATTTAGTTAGTGATTATTTTGTGAGTGATGATTTTAACTGGGGAAAACAGTGCATCTGGGTGAGTCTTGATAGAGAATCTGTGATGTGTACAGCAAGGAAGGGTGCTGGAAAACAAAGAAATTAGAGGTTGTGCTTGAACACCCGAGCAGATTTGTTCATGGAAAACAACTGATGGTTAACAACCTGTTTCCTGATAGTGTCTCAGTTTTTAAAGGAAGTGTGACAATCAGAAATATGATCAAAACATGGCCTTGGATTTCACTTCCTTCTTGGCTATTGTGAGAAGAATTAAGCAGTGAATTCAAGACACTGCTTTTCTAAGTTGAAGTATGGTTGCTGTCAAGGGACAAGATGCTACATGTGTTAAAGAATGTATATCTATGAATAACAGAGTCACTTTGCTGTATTGCAGAAATTAACACAACACTGTAAATCAACTATACTTCAATTTAAAAATAAAGATGCTACATGTGTTTTTGCAACAAAGGATGGGCACTTTTCAAGACACAAAAACAATGCCAGTGAAGATCATTCTTACTTTGAGAGACCTGCTCGAGTGGGGCATTTTAGCGATTGGTTCTTTAACAAGAAGAGTCTGAATTGACCGCCTTCAAGGTGAAGTTGGCATGATGTTTTGTGTGAAGATTAATATTCAGAGATTCCTTAAAGCAACTGTACAGCACAGAGAACTCAGCTCAGTGCTCTGTGATGACCTAGATGGGTTGGAGGGAGACTCAAGAGGGAGGGGATATATGTATATGTATAGCTGATTCACAATGTTGTACAGCAGAAACTAATACAACACTGTAAATTAATCATATTCCAATAAACTTTTTAAAAATCTTATTTTTATTTTTTTATTGGAGGATAATTGCTGTACAATATCATGTTGGCCTCTGCCATACATCAACATGAATCAGCCAGGGAATACATATGTCCCCTCCCTCCTGAACCCTCCTCTCATCTCCCAATCCATCTCATTAGGATTTTGATGAGAACTGAACAAAATATGTAGACTAATTTCAGGAAAATTCACATCTTTATGACGTTCACTTTTTCTTTCCAGGAACATGGTGCAGCTTTCTTTCCATCATGTCTTATTTGTACTTTATTTTTGCATACTTTTCTACATATAAGTAGAAACTTATACAACTAACCATAGTGTTGGATAAGACTCTTGAGAGTCCCTTGGACTGCAAGGAGACCAAATCAGTCCATCCTAAAGGAAATCAGTCCTGAATATTCATTGGAAGGACTGATGCTGAAGCTGAAACTCCAATACTTTGGCCACCTGATGTGAAGAACTGACTCATTTGAAAAGACCTTGATGTTGGGAAAGATTGAAGGCAGGAGGAGAAGGGGACCACAGAGGATGAGATGGTTGGATGGCATCACCGACTCAATGGACATGAGTTTGAGTAAGCTCCAGGAGTTGATGATGAACAGGGAGGCCTGGTGTGCTGTAGTCCATGGGGTTGCAAAGAGTCTGACATGACTGAGTGACTGAACTGAACTGATTGACTATAATCCCTATGGTGTATTACTTATTTTGCTGAACTACAGCATCAAGAATTTCAAAAGTGACTGTGGATTGAAATCTTTCTGAGTCCAAGTATGCCTGGAAATTATTTTACCGTTCTGCATCAAAGCTTATTTGGCTAGGGATAAGATTCAAACTCATTTTCATTATCTCATTATCCTCTAACTTTCAACATTATTGATGAGAAGTCTGATGTGAATCTGATTCTTGTTCTTTTGTGTGTACTCTCTAACAGCTTTTAGGGTTTTTCATTTATTTTTGGGATTCTGAAATTTCACCAGGACACATCTACATGAGTGTTTTTTCCATTCATTCTCTCTGATACTTGGTAGCCCTTTGTATCGCTAAAGTGTCACGTCTGTCTTTAGCTCTGTGAAAATTTCTTCCATTATTTCTTTATTCTGTTTCCTCTGTCATCTCTCTCATCTCTTTTTCTAGAATTCTTATTGGAAACAGTTGCCCAGTTAATTACCCCAAGAGTTATCCTGGAGCCCCTCCAGCTACTTCTGTCTATTGTCTGTGAGCTTGGAATGATCTCATGTGCATATATTGGCTTTAGTTTTAGTCCAATCTGCTTTCTATCTTCCAGAGATTCCTGAACATTTCTGGTCTCCTGATGGCAATCTTTCTTGTTTATCAGCACTGCTTTACATTTATTGCCTTTCTATAAAATATATTCTTCTGTATTTTCTAATGATGTTAGGCAGAAAGGGTTGAAGAAGTATGTTCTTAATCTGCTATTTTGAGCCAAGCCTCCACTTTATTTTTGTCTTATTGTAGAGGATATGATTTATGTTGGCTCAAGACCTTTGGAGAACTAGGCAGTTTTAAAATAACAAATACATAAACAGGAGTAAACAGCATAGAAATTATCAAGATATTGCCTGTTCATTTTCCAGTAACCCCTGAAATTTTGAAAGCAGCTGGTTCTGTGTTATATTGTGAACTGTCTGGGGGCTTATGTCCCAAACCACAGGGGCTCCAGAGGAGGGATATGGTGATCTCTGTGTGGCAGAAGAGTATTCCAGATTCCTCAGGCCCACAAGTGGGAGGAAGAGGTAGATTATAAGACTCAACCATCAAGGGACGACATCTATTTGTTTCATTGGCCTATTACTTGTCCCAGAGCCATATCTGTTGCTCAAAAACTGAGTGGAAAAAAGCACTTGTTGCCCAGCAAGAAGGTACCAGTTATGCCTTCACGCTTCTCTTTCCCTGCTCCTCTTTTTTTTTTTTTAAATGTGGTCAATTGGTTTCTTTTTATATTTTACTGAAGTATAGTTGATTTGCATCCTTTCTTGCTCTTATATTGATGCCAGAAGGAGATTTTGACCAGTAAGACCCTGTGGATGGGTTTCCCAGGTGGTGCTAATGGTAAGGAACCCATCTGCCAATGCAGGAGACAAAAGAGATGCAGTTTGATCCCTGGGTCGGGTAGAGCCCCTGGAGGATACATGGCAACCCACTCCAGTATTCTTTCCTGGAAAATCCACATGGACAGAGGAACCTGGTGGGCTACAGTCCATAGGGTTGCAAAGAGTCGGACATGACTGAAGCGACTTAGCATGCACACACCCTGTGGATACAATCTCAGAGGCAGCCATGTGTGAATTCCTCTTCCAGCAGTAGTCAGGGTACTTCCCCTATCCATTGGCAAAAAACAAGAGCTAAACATTCGCTTAGTTTTTACTCTGTGTCATCTTGTGAGTGCTTTATATGTGTAACCTCATTTTATGTTTACAACAATCCTCTCGGGCAGGTATTGTGATGCTCTTCAGTTTACAGATGAGAAAACTAGAGGTTGGGAGCATTAAATAGTCCGTGTTCATATGGCAGGAGAGCCTGGATTCGAACCTAGACAGTTAAGTTCTGATGTCCATATGTGGAACCAGTATGCCACCCTGCCTCCATGTCAGTTCATTTTTAATACGCTTTCTCCACCTGATCTTTTAAAATGTCTTGAAGCCTGTCTGTGGAGCACTGACCTTGATTCCAGAGTCTCTCGGGGTATGGTTTTGAGGTGCTCACCCTGGTCTTCTATTAGCCAATTCCAAGAAGTCAAGACAGAGTCAGATCTGAGCCAATGCACTGTGGCCCAATGCAATGTTCCCTCCAACGAAACTGTCTTGCATGAAATATTATGGAGATCTGGTTGTAAATTCTCCTCATAAAAATCTGCAATGAATGGAAACAATTTCTGAAGTTATTATTAGTAAGGAAAAGTCATTGAATCTGTGTCGCACTATCCTTTAGAAATGATATGATACCTCTGTTTATTGATTTATGGGCCACACATTTGTGCATAAACGATTTTTTAACTCTGTCACACACCTCATAAAATGAGCAGGACCAATTTACAAATGATGTAACAGTCTCTCTTCTCCCAGAGGAGCTTTCTCCTTCCTGCCTGACAGACTCAGTACCTTAAACCCAGCAGCCCATCTCTTAAGCATTCATTGTTGGCTGTGGTTATTTTTTCAGGATTGTGCTCATCACTTTTAACCATATTTATAAAGAGCGAGATATTATATTAAACCAGTGTATTGATGCAGGATTTAGATTAAAAATATTCCACTTTTGGCTCCATTTTGCCATGTTTCAGCCAAGTATACATGTATCTATGGAATGCATTTTAGATTTTCACTCACTTCTTGCTGGTTTTCTGCTAATTCATTTTCCCTTTGCTTTGTGGAAGATTCCCTTCTGTCTGGACATTTTTAACTCTTGAGAATTCCAGTAATATATGCTTTAAAAGAGGCAAATAATCTCACAGTCAGGTGGTCATATTCAAGGACAACAATCTGTTAGAAGTTAGCACAGTGTGTGTTGTGAGGATGCCATATTGGTCAATACATGATAGAAGAACAACTAACTTCATGCTTTAATGATCTGAAAGGGCTGTTCCTGTGCACAGCCTTGTTCCTTAGATTTACAGATTGGAAACTGGGGAGGGAAATGTGTCTTGCCTGGAAAAGGTTAAAATAGATTTGTAACCAAAGAGATATGTCTAAGGGAGATTTTTTTTTCCTTTGAGACTTAAATAAGCTAAAAAACCCCTGCCCTTCACTTAGATGGATTGAGTCCAGGTTTTCCCTTTTTAAAAAATAATTGAAACTGGAGACCCCCACCTCTAAGAGCAAAGGTCTGCTCTGAGGAGCCCTGTGTATGTGAGATCAGGTTTCCCTTGCAAACAGGATTGGATTGGAAACCAGCCTGAACCGACCTCCCATCCCCACCTCACCCTGCCCCCAACCTGGAAATGAACCCAGGGAATCACTTCAAAGTCTCAAATCTTCAGTGTAACTAAAGTACAATAGCCCTCCCCCCACCAAAAAAAGTGGGCTATCTCTAACACTCTTAGAAACTGAGCTAGCTCCAGCTGGTTGGGAGCTACATTTGTTAGGACTAAATATATGGAGAATAATATCAGTTACAACTCAAAGGAAAATTTTACACGTGGACTTCTTGAGTGTATAGCTTTCATCTATATTGATCTGACTAACAACTATCCACTTTGCAAAAGAAGTAGCAGATTTTACTCAACAGGATGGGGGAAGGGCAGACCTACTCTAAATGGAACCTACAGATCCTTCGTGTGTGTCTGTGTGTGCGTGTGTGTTGGAGTGGGTGATGTGTGTGGAGGGCGGGTTGGATGGGGATAGTGCGATTTGAGTTAAACCTCTTGCAATCATTTTCAACTTGACAATGAGATAACATATCACTGAAGAGCCTTGAATTTCAGCAGAAGCTAATTATACAGTGGATGGGCTGGGGCCACTCTGTCTCATCATCTTCTCTCTGCAAACTCTGAATTTTAAAAGTCTTCCAACAAACACAAAACTACCTCACTACTACTCAAAAGCCACTCCAGTGATGAATTTCCTGAGGGACATCTTCTGCTACCTCCTGCCCCCCATCCCCCACCCCCACCACACACAACAAGCTTCATGATTACTCATGCTGTCAGCATCTGGAAGGCATGTGAACATCTTCCAAGATGAAATAGGTCTTGGGGTTTTGGTTCCATAAGTGAATTGTTAAGTGACTTTGTCTTTTCAATCCACATGACTAAGATGTAGATGCAATAAAGACATTCGTCTGCCAAGTCACACTCCAGTCTCTCATACCCACTGCTCTCAGGGACTTCAGGGTAGCTATGTATGTCTTGAAAACAGAAATCTTTTCTTGTTCCTAATTTTTTTATTAATCTACTTTCAAAAGCTTGAATTTCTGATTCAGGGCCTAGAAGTCTTAACAAGAAAAGTACAAAAGGCAGTGGAAATATGAATCCGTGTTTCCACCACACAGAACAAAAAGATTCAGGTTGAAACTGACTCAAAATGGAATCCCATTTGAAAGTAGAATTTGCAGTAGGTACCAATGGCCTTTGAGTACCTGTGGGGAATTAATTTTTTTCCAAGTTACAAATAAGGGGTTCTTTGGATAAACAGAGATTTGAGGGAAAACAAACTGAAACTGCTATAAATCTGAGACAAAAATATTCAGAGTGGTAATGAGAGACATTTGGAAGAAATAACATTGCAGATCTGAGTGCTTGATTTTAAGGAAGCAATCTATTTTTTTTTTCTCAAAGAAAACCTTTTGAACTTTCAGAACTCCATTCATTTGTGTTGATCCAATCTTTCAAGGCTAAAAAGGCCGTCTGGGTGAAATTGACACTCGTTTCTGGGCATACATTACATGTCAGAACCAGATTACTGTTTTCCTGAACCCTCTCCACTGTTTCTTCCTCACTGATGAGTCATTACATTGGGAGCTGCCACCTCAGGTCACCCGAGAAAGTCTCCATACATCACTGTGGCTGGAATCTGTCACTTTTGACTGGCCCTTGTTTTGAAGTTTGTGATCTGGTGTTAGGGATGTCGGCGCCTGTTGATCTTTCTGCTGGAAGTCCTGGCATGGACTACTTGTTTAGCTTTTAGAGCTTTTTGGTTGATTAGACAGAGTGATTAAATCTCCCGGATATGTTCACTTACATTTAATGTTCTCGGACATTAATTTTAATGCTCTCTAAATGACTTGGCTTGATAAGGTGTTAAGTGACCTAAATGGATAGGAAACAGCTCAGGAACCTCAAACCGACTTTCCCCTCGACTTGGGTGGGGGAGTTTTTGAACCAGAGACCTTGTGGGGAGAAGTCATCAGTATATTTTCCATTTCTTCTTACTGGCGGGAGGCTACTGGTTACTTGGTTTATGGGAAGGTTGTGACTGAGCATGGCATGATGTGAAAGGGCAAGCTTCAATCACAGTGCATCCCTCAGACATTATTCAGAGAAACATTTCATTTCTGAAGATGAATTTGGTTTAACTATTTTTTTTTATTTCTGTAACATTTTATTTTTTTACTTTACATTATTGTATTGGTTTTGCCATACACTGACATGAATCTGGTTTAACTATTAAAAAACAAAGCAATTTTCCCAGAGAGAAGTCATTCTGTACATGGCTATTTCTTTTCTCTGCTGACCGCAAAGAAGGCAACAATTTTTAATCTCCCAAAATAGCACGGTTTCTGTGACTTGCCTTTCAGAATCAAGTACTTCGTATTCAGCTCGCATATCCAGGCCAGTTGTACCTGAAAATCACATCTGAAGAGGAAAATGTCAATTGACTCTTAATAATTGGCATTAGCAAAAAAATGATTTCTAATCTATGGTGACTCTACTGCCTAGAGTCTTCATTAGAGCACCATCAATACATATTAAAATGCGTGTTAAAATCAAGATCATCCAAAAAATATTTTAATTCTTATTTAATGACATTTGAATCATTGTCACATATGATAAAGGAATGAGGATTGTGTGATTCAGCTAATGACATCTTTACTAATTTGAAAAAATCTTACAAAAGAATTCCCAGCTAATGATGATGGACTTGCTTTGTCTTGATAAGTAAAACCGTTGTCAGAAAAAGTTAATAGAGAAATCCTGTTTCAAAGTTACACTCTGTTGATTTTATATAAGCACGTCTTAAGTTTTCTAAAATCTATGTTACATAAAATGACATTTGGAGGACAGATTATGGGTCTTTTGGTTTAAGAAGCATTCAGTGGGAAGCCACTCGGGATGGTTACTAGAGATGCTGACATGGAAAGGACAGAATTAAGGAGACTAGTGCAGCCAGCAGGCAGGCACATAAATAGCAATGTTTCAAGATATACAAAAGATACATGCAATAGGGGGAGTGTATACAAAGTGTTAGGGACAGGTAGAGAAGGAGAAAGTTCATTCTATGGTGGAGATAGCATTAGAGGTTGGTGTGAACCGGAATAAGATGGCAGGGAGCCCAAAGGACAAGGGAGGAAGTTATAGGAGTGACCAGTTTGAACAAAAGTATGAAGACATGAAAATTGATGATCTATGTTATAAAAGATGGTACTGTGATACGAAGCTGGATAAGTAGCTTGGGGGTCAATTGTAGGACAATGCTGGATGTTGGCTGACGTGAGAGTTGAATGTTACTCTTCCAGCCCTGCAGGCATACAGTCAAATAGTTCAAGTCAAGGAATGTGACGGGTCTAGAAGACTAGGCCCAACGTGGTCAATTGGGGGAGCTGGAAGGAAAGAGGGAAGTGAGGCTGGCAGAAGAGAAGGGAGGCTGGTGGGGTCGGGGGTTGGTAGGGATTACTGGAAATGCAACTTGGTTTTTTTTTTTTCTTTGTTTATTGAAGTATAGGTGATTTACAAAGTTGCATTATTTTCAGGTCTACCACAAAGTGATTCATACATATATAAACAATCTTTTTCAGATTCTTTACCCTTACAGGCTGTTACAAACTATTGAGTAGAGCTCCCTATGCTCTACAGCAGGGCCTTGTTGTTTATCTATTTTATGTATGAGTGAGTGAGTGAAGTCACTCAGTCATGTCCGACTCTTTGCGACCCCGTGGACTGTAGCCCACCAGGCTCTTCTATCCATGGAATTTTCTAGGCAATAGTACTGGAGTGGGTTGCCATTTCCATCTCCAGGGGATCTTCCCGACCCAGGGATCGAACCAAGGTCTCCTGCATTGCAGACAGATGCTTTACCATCTGAGCCACCAGGGAATAGTAGTGTGTATATCTTTATCTATTTTATGTGTGCATATGTTAATTCCAAACTCCTAATTTATTTCCCACCCCTTTCCCTTTTGGTAACCATAAGTTTGTTTTCTATGTCTGTGAGTCAGTTTCCATTTTGTATGTAGATTCATCTGTATCATGTTTTTTTAGATTCAACATATAAATACTGGAAATATTTGTCTTTATCTGTCTGACTTACTTCACTTAGTATGATAATCTCTAGGCCCATCCATGTTGCTACAAATGGCATTGTTTCATTCTTTTCAATGGCTAAGTAATATTCTACTGCATATATGTACCATGCCTTCTTTATCCATTCCTCTGTCAATGGACATTTAGGTTGTTTCCATGTCTTGGCTATTGTAAACATCGCTATGAACATTGGGATGCATGAATACTTTCAAATTATGATTTTCTCTAGATACAAACCCAGGAGGGAAAAATTTAGAGAAAAGAAGCAGATGCCTGACATTTTTTATAGTGAATGATCAGCACAGATACTCATCCATCCATCAACCTAGGTGATGGCCATGTGCCTTGTATGCGCCATGCACTGGACTCAAAGCCGCAGAAGTAGAGGAGAGTAATAAAACAGTGCCCCTAGCCCTCAGGGGCTCACAGAGTGTGAGACCAAGACATGAACAATCCATTCCCATGCAAAGGGGTCAGTGCTGGGCTCTGGGGCCTGTAAAGGTGGCAGCAAGAAGGGCAAGGGTTGAGTTTTCTCATGTAGGCTCAGGAAAGCTTCTCAAAGGGGCAGAAACACGAGCTGGATCTTATCTCTGTGAAAAGCAAAGGTTTGCCAAGGATCCCAGAGTTTACAAAAAGGAGCCTCCAAACCACCCTAAGTGAAAATCACAGCATATCTGGCCCTGCAGAGTTGGGACTGTAGATAGTAAGGGGAGGAGAGGGGCTTGGAGGAGCTTCAGTTAGGATGGGCCCAAAGATGAGATGGAACTGGATGGGGAGGAGAGGCTGGGCATTGTAATAAGGAAGCCAGAAAGCAGAAAACATCTCTTTCCTTTCTTCTCAGGGCAAGAAGCATCTGACCAGATATTATCGATATCTATTTTGAAGATTTGGAGTTAAGGATCACGGAATCCATAGTTATTAAAAATTTTTCTTCATTGTGATAAAATATCCATAACATAAAATTTGTCATCTTAACTATTTTGAGTGTACAGTTGAGAAATATTAAATTCATTCACATTGTTTTGCAACCATTACCACCATCCACCCTGTAACTCTTTTCATCTTGTGAAACTGAAACTCTACACACATTAAATAATAATTCCCAATTCTCCACTACCCCAAGCCCCAGGCAATCACCATTCTACTTTCTGTCCTTATGACTTTGACTACTCTAAGTAGCTCATTCAAGTGGAATCACACAGTATTTGTACTTTGTGACTGGCTTATTTCACCTAGCATGATGTCCTCAGGGTTCATCCATCTTGTAGCATGTGTCAGAATTTCCTTCCTTTTTAAGGCTGAATAATATTCCATTGTGTGAATGGACCACATCTTGTTCATCCATTCATTGGTCAATAGATAAAGATTACTTCTGCATCTTAGCTATTGTGAATAATGCTGCTATGCTGGTCATACAAACACTTTTTCAAGACAGTTATCCATTCTTTTGGGTATATACCACAAAGTGGAGTTGCTGGATCATATGGTAATTCTATTTTTAATATTTTGAGGAACTGCTATACTGCTTTACATAGCAACTGTACTATTGCCACCAACAGTGCATAGGGGTTCTAATTTCTCCAAATCCTTATTAACATATTGTTTTATGATATTTTGTAGCATCCTTAGGGTGTAAGGTGTGTCTCACTGTGGTTTTGATTTTCATTTTCTAGATGATTAGTGATGTTGAGCAGTTTTTTATGTTATTGGCTATTTGAATATCCTTGGGAAAATGTTTATTCCCGTCCTTTGCCCATTTTTGAATCAGGTTGTTTGAAATTTTGTGGTTGAGTTTTAAGGGTTATCTACATAGTCCAGATAGTCTCTCATAATATATATGATTTGCAGATATTCTCTCATATTCTGTGGGTGGCTGTTTTATTCTGTGGACAGTTTTTTGATGCACATGCATGCATGCTAAGTTGCTCAGTTGTGTCTGACTCTTTGCAACCCCGTGGACTGTAGCCCACCAGGCTCCTCTGTCCATGGGATTCTCCAGGCAAGAATACTGGAATGGGTTGCCATGCCCTCCTCCTCCCGGGTATCTTTCCAACCCAGATCTCTTATGTCTCCTGCACTGGCAGGTGGGTTCTTTACTACTAGTGCCACCTGCGAAGCCCTTTTGATGCATAAAACTATAATTCTCATGAAGTCTAGTTTGTCTGTGTTTGTTGATGTCATTGTTACCTGTGCTTTTGGTATCATATCCAAGAAATCATTGTCAAATCCAATGGTGTGAAGCTTTTGTTCTTTTTGAGGTCTAACATTTAGGCCTTGATCCATTTTGAGTTCTGTTTTAGGTAAGAATCCAATTTCGTTCTTCTGCAAGTGGATAGTCAGCTTTCCCAGCACCATTTGTTGAAAAAGGAGGCTATGACTAGTGTCATTAATTGTTAAAATGGATTTGAACCAGTTGTGACCCCCACCTGCTTCTGTGTACTTTGGAAGAACAAAAGAGGGAGCACATTTCTCAACCCATCCCAATCCATGTGACTAAAAAGAAATAGCCCTGACAAGATTTGAATAACTCATAAAGATAGTTTGAGGAAGACATTCTGAACACTACACCCTGCTTTTTTCAGGTTACCCATCACAGCCCTTGGACCCTCTGTGTTCTCTTCTTTGCCAAGCACTCCTGCAGAGCTCCTACAGCCCTCCCCATGGGGAATTGCTATCCATCTCTGCTCAATGTTTGTCTGCAGTCCTAACTAACTGCTAGTGGCAGAGCTGAGATTGGGCCTTGATTACCTAGAAACGTGTCGGTTATTTGATGAAGCGGGATGAATTAACTCTTGGGCATCTGTAGCCTGGCCGTCAGGAATGTGTGTAGGAACCAGCCGCATATCCACTGGCGAGCGCAGTCACAAGGCTTCACCTCCTGCAGCCCCTACCATTGACATAGATTAAAACTGGGGTGTCAATTAAAGCTCTAGTGAAGGGGACTCTCAGGTTGAGGCTGAGACCTGTTGAAATAAAGGGAGGTAATCTCCAAGATGTCAAACAATGCCAAGTGTATAAAAAGGTCACTGTTGTTTTTTACTGGTGTCACCCCAAAGACACGGTCCTCAAATAAAAATGTTTGTGAAATAGAATGGAAACTTTTTTCTTGGCAATTAATAAGGATAATTGCTTGTTAAATAAAATACACAAGCCAGTTGTTAGACTGCAGCATCAACTTCCAAATTGCACTCAGCACTCTCCACTCAAGACACTTGATAGGGTTTAAATAAATAGTAAAGAAATAGGGTGTTCATTAACATGCTTTTTGTAGTAGATGAAGGTAACCATAGGTTGTCCTTCCAGCAGCACACAAATCTACAGTTTGGCATCCTGCTGCATCATGTAGCTCAGCAATAAAATAATGACAAATAAACAGTTCCTATTCATTGAGCACCTACTAAGCTTATACAGTAAAATAAAAATGCATGATTTTACTTAATTGTTTCAGCATCCTTCAAGGTAGGCATTCTTCTTTTTCCTTTTTACAATGGGGGAAAATGAGAAGAGAGAAGTAACTTGTCTGCATTCACACTGCCAGCACGTCCAGGTCTCACTGCACTATCCTAGGCTGCCATTGAACTATATGAATAGAGACAGATTAGCCTGACAGTTAAGAACCATATGCTCATGGCCTACTCATTGCTCTGTGTTTAACCTTCTATACTGATGACCTTTTAGATGTTTTCATACCTTCCTGATCTGGCTTTTTGCAAAATTAATCCTCCCTAGAGTAGAGAGTAAGAGAAGGCAATGGCAAGCCACTCCAGTACTCTTGCCTAGAAAATCCCATGGACGGAGGAGCCTGGTAGGCTGCAGTCCATGGGGTCACTACGAGTCACACATGACTTGGTGACTTGACTTTCACTTTTCACTTTCACTTTCATTGGAGAAGGAAGTGGCAGCCTACTCCAGTGTTCTTGCCTGGAGAATCCCAGGGACAGGAGAGCCTGGTGGGCTGCCGTCTATGGGGTCGCACAGAGTCGGACACGACTGAAACAACTTAGCAGCAGCAGCAGCAGAGTAGAGAGTAGAGAAAGAGTAGAGAAAGAGTGGAGTAGAGAAAGCCTTCCTCAGCAACCAAAGCAAAGAAATAGAGGAAAACAACAGAATGGGAAAGACTAGAGATCTCGTCAAGAAAATTAGAGATACCAAGGGAAAATTTCATGCAAAGATGGGCTCGATAAAGGACAGAAATGGTATGGACCTAACAGAAGCAGAAGATATTAAGAAGAGGTGGCAAGAATACACAGAAGAACTGTACAAAAATGATCTTCATGACCAAGATAATCACGAACGTGTGATCACTCACCTAGAGCCAGACACCTTGGAATGTGAAGTCAAGTGGGCCTTAGAAAGCATCACTACGAACAAAGCTAGTGGAGGTGATGGAATTCCAGTGGAGCTATTTCAAATCCTGAAAGATGATGCTGTGAAAGTGCTGCACTCAGTATGCCAGCAAATTTGGAAAACTCAACAGTGGCCACAGGACTGGAAAAGGTCAGTCTTCATTCCAATCCCAAAGAAAGGCAATGCCAAAGAATGCTCAGACTACCGCACAACTGCACTCATCTCATATGCTAGTAAAGTCATGCTCAAAATTCTCCATGCCAGGCTTCAGCAATACATGAACCGTGAACTTCCAGATGTTCAAGCTGGTTTTAGAAAAGGTAAAGGAACCAGAGATCAAATTGCCAACATCTGCTGGATCATGGCAAAAACAAGAGAGTCCCAGAAAAACATCTATTTCTGCTTCATTGACTATGCCAAAGCCTTTGACTGTGTGGATCACAATAAACTGTGGAACATTCTGAAAGAGATGGGAATCCCAGACCACCTGACCTGCCTCTTGAGAAACCTATATGCAGGTCAGGAAGCAACAGTTAGAACTGGACATGGAACAACAGACTGGTTCCAAATAGGAAAAGGAGTATATCAAGGCTGTAGATTGTCACCCTGCTAATTTAACTTATATGCAGAGTACATCATGAGGAACGCTGGGCTGGAAGAAGCACAAGCTGGAATGAAGATTGCCAGGAGAAATATCAATAACCTCAGGTATGCAGATGACACCACC
The DNA here is from genome assembly GCF_049115385.1 of Moschus berezovskii. Classification (NCBI taxonomy): domain Eukaryota; kingdom Metazoa; phylum Chordata; class Mammalia; order Artiodactyla; family Moschidae; genus Moschus; species Moschus berezovskii. Next base: position 140,173,444 of record NC_142488.1, on the reverse strand, counting down.
CTTATGGCAGAAAGTGAAGAGGAACTAAGAAGCCTCTTGATGAAAGTGAAAGAGGAAAGTGAAAAAGTTGGCTTGAAGCTCAATATTCAGGAAACAAAGATCATGGCATCTGGTCCCATCACTTCATGGGAAATAGATGGAAAAACAGTGGAAACAGTGTCAGACTTTATTTTTTTTTCTTAGCTCCAAAATCACTGCAGATGCTGATTGCAGCCATGAAATTAAAAGACGCTTACTCCTTGGAAGGAAAGTTATGCCCAACCTAGATAGCATGTTAAAAACTAGAGACATTACTTTGCCAACCAAGGTCTGTCTAGTCAAAGCTATGGTTTTTCCAGTGGTCATGTATGGATGTGAGAGTTGGACTGTGAAGAAAGCTGATCACCGAAGAATTGATGCTTTTGAACTGTGCTGCTGGAGAAGACTCTGGAGAGTCCCTTGGACTGCAGGGAGATCCAACCAGTCCATTGTAAAGGAGATCAATCCTGGGTGTTCATTGGAAGGACTGATGCTAAAACTGAAGCTCCAATACTTTGGCCACCTCATGCGAAGAGTTGACTCATTGGAAAAGACTCTGATGCTGGCAGGGATTGGGGGCAGGAGGAGAAGGGGACGACAGAGAATGAGATGGCTGGATGGCATCACCGACTCTGTGGACATGAGTTTGAGTGAACTCCGGGAGTTGGTGATGGACAGGGAGGCCTGGTGTGCTGTGATTCATGGGGTCGTGAAGAGTCAGACACGACTGAGCGACTGAACTGAACTGAACTGAGAGTAGAGAGGAGGGTTTTAAGGGGACATGAGGAAGACCTTGGGCATCCAGGTAGTCTTCTATTTCTTGACCTGGATGGAGTTCACTTTGAAAACCATCAGTTCTTTAAATTGTGAATGTATGTCATTTTTGTTTTGTTGCTCAATTTGTCTGACTCTGCAACACCATGGACTGTAGCCCACCAGGCTACTCTGTTCATGGGATTTCCCAGGGAAGAATACTGGTGTGGGTTGCCATTTCCTTCTCCATGGGATCTTTCTGACTCAGGGATCGAACCTTCGTTTCCTGCATTGGCAGGTGAGTTCTTTACCACTGAGCCACCATGGAAGCCCCTTTGTATGTATACTGTACTTTTAAAAAATCCTACCCTGTTTTCCTCTGATCTCTGTCTCTTTTATTGCCAGTTTGAATCATTCAGTTTCCTGCTAACTGGCCAGGGGAAAGGTTCTATGACAAAGTAGCAGGAGACTGGATGCTACATGGCCAAGTGGCCCACTCGTAGATCAATCTGGAACTTCTGTTGAGTACTGTGTGTTTTAAATTATTGAAATAAATTAAGCTGTCCCTACAATGTGGCCCTATCACAAACTGGTCTTTTGCATCAAATCCAAATGATTGACTCCCAGCCCTGTATGTGCTCTGGTCAGACCTATGAACAAAGCCTTATCATTTGTATGAAGTGGCTTCTGAAAAAGTAAATTGGCTCTTTGGTATACTTCATAGCACATCTCACTTAGAAAAGGTCAGAAAACAATTTACTGCATTGATTTACCCCAGGACCAAAGTCAGATAAAGGTTTGTATAAGGGTAAGAGTGTTTCTCTCCTCACTCCTCATTTCCCAAAGGATATGGAGCAGTGCAATGAATTCCTCTGCCCTACGGAACTCCCAGGGCACATAAGCAAAAGGGTGGTGGTAACTGATCCTCTCTGTTTGTTGAATATCACATATGTGCTTGGGTTTCCCAGGTGGCTCACTGGTAAAGAATCTGCATGTAATGCAGGAGACCTGGGTTCGATCCCTGGGTTGGGAAGATCTCCTGGACAAGGAAATGGCAACCCACTCCAGTATTCTTGCCTGGAAAATTCCATAGACAGAGGAGCCTGGTGGGCTATAGTCCACAGGGTTGCAACAAGTTGGACTTGACTGAGCAATTGAGTGCACACACACAGTGTTAGTCACTCAGTCATGTCAGACTCTTTGCGACCCCATGGACTGTAGTCCACCAGACTCCTCAGTCCATGGAATTCTCTAGGCAAGAGTACTGGAATGGGTTGCCATTCCCTTCTCCAGTGGGTCTTCCTGGCAGATTCTTTACCATCTGAGCCACAATATTTGCTTAGCAAATATATTCTCCTCTTGGTCCTGGCTAAGTAAGCACATTTATGTCCATTTCACAGATCATGAAAATGAAAATCAGAGCAAGAAAGTATTTCACCAAGAACGTGTAAGTTGAAGGTGGCAGAACATAATTTAAAACAGCCTATAGTATTATATACCCAAATCACTTAGAGCGAAGATATAGGTAGATGAATTGAGTCAAGTAACTAATTATCATTCAATTAAAATTTGTCACTTTTAATGCAAATTAAAAACTACAATGAGGTACCACCTCACACCAGTCAGAATGGTCATCCTTAAAATGTCTAAAAATAACATGCTGAAGAGCATGTGGAGACAAGGGAACCCTCCTACATGGCTTGTGGGAATGAATGTAAGTTCGTATAACCACTATGGACAACAGTATGGAGGTTACTCAAAAACTAAAAATAGAGTTGCCCTATGATCCAGCAATCCACTCCTGGGTGTATAGCCTATGTTCACAGCAGCACTATTGACAGTTGCCAAGACATGGAGACAACCTAAATGTTCATCAAAAGATGAATGGATATAGAAGATGGTATATATATACATGCATACATACATGGACTTTCTGGGTGGCTCACCAGTAAAGAATTTGCCTGCAATGCAGGAGATACAGGAGGTGTGGGTTTGATATCTGGATCGAGATCCCCTGGACAAGGGTATGGCAACCCACTCCAGTGTTCTTGCCTGGAGAATCCCATGGACAAAGGAGCCTGGCAGGCTATAGTCCATAGGGTCACAAAGAGTCAGACACGACTAAAGGGACTTAGCATGCATGCACACATACACATATGCACAATGGGATATTACTCAGCCATAAAAAAGAATGAAATAATGCCATTTGAAACAGCATGGATCGACCTAGGGATTATCATACTAAGTGAAGTGAGTCAGAAAGACAAATACCATGTGATAAGACTTATATATGGAATGTAAAATATGACACAAGTGAACCTATCTACAAAACGGAAACAGACTCACAGACATGGAGAACCAACTTGTAGTTGCCAAGGGGGAGGGGATGGGAGAGGATGGTTTGGGAGTTTGGGGTTAACAGATGCAAACTAGTATATACAGAATGGATAAACAACAAGGTCCTACTGTATAACACAGTGAACTGTATTTAATATCCTGTGATAAACCATCATGGAAGAGAATATGAAAAAGAATATACACACACACATATATATAGCTAATATATAACTAAATCACTTTGTTGTGTGGTAGAAATTAGCACAACTTTGTAAATCAACTATTTTTGATGTTCAGCCACTCAGTTGTGTCTGACTCTTTGTGACCCCATGGACTGCAGCACACCAGACTTCCCTGTCCTTCATTGTCTCCTGGAACTTGCTCAAACTCATGTCTATTGAGTCGGCGATGCCATGCAACCATCTCATCCTGTGTCGTCCCCTTCTCCCACCTGCAATCTTTCCCAGCATCAGGGTCTTTTCAAATGAGTCAGTTCTTTGCATGAGGTGACTAAAGAATTGGAGTTTCAGCTTCAGCTATCGAACCATATACTTCAACTTAAAAAAAAATGAAAAGGAAAAGAAAAGAATCTGTCTCTCTTGTCAAAAAGAAACTTTGACCACATTTGTTTACATATTGACAAGCAGGAATTATAAAGACTTGGAATTTGAGGATTTAGCTCCTGACTGCCACACACTGTGGAACCTTGGATAAATTCTTTTATCATTTTTAAGCCTCAATTTCTTTATCTGTAAAATAGGGATAGCAGAGCCTACCTATCCCACAGGGTTGATAAGATCATATGATATATGGCAGTGTTTTAAAATAAAATAATGTTGTTGTATGTGAAGGAGGAATTATATGAATACAAGCTAAACAGTGACAGCACACAACAGGGGCAAAGAGCAAGTATTCCAGGGGGAGGGTCAGAAGAGGGAGCAACATCTCTGGCTATGGAAACAGAAGGCTTCCTGGGGGAACCAACCTTTGAATGGAGTCCTAAAGGATGGAAGAGATGTGAATATGCAGCAGAAGGTTGGGGGCTGGATGTGAAAGAGGGAAGGATGAGCTTAAGCAGCAAGTTAAGGCTTGGAAATCCTGTGATGTGTATGGGGAACAGCAAGTAGCTTAGTTTAGATAGAAGAGATACCACATGAACAGGGGGGATGGTAACAGCAAAATATTGATACAGAAAGGTGGTGCTTTTGAGTTGTATGGACGCCCATGGAGGATGATTTTGAATGCCAGGACAAGTCAGTAGGGATTTTTTATTTAATTGCAAACTAATTTAAACCTTTGAAGGTTTTGCCATGGAAGTGGTAAGGAGGCCTGTGCGTAGGGCTGTATTTCAGGAGAGGCACTCAGCCATTGTGTGGTGGGTAGCAGCACAGATTCAACCACTGGATAGAACGGCAGGGGTGCAGGGACACTCAGGGAGATCACTACAGTATCCCACCAGGGGATGATGCTGAATGCAACAGCCACAGATGATGGAGCAGCCAGTAGCATCTATACAGCTTAGAAACAAGAGGCCATAGCCATGATGAGACACAGAGAACAAATAATAGGAAGGAGCCAAAGATGGCTCAATGCCTGGGGCCAGAGGAACAGGTAGGGTGATGATGCAATGGTCTTCAGCACACGAGAGACTCTAGACCCACTGCTAGTGTCTGTAGAACTGAGCCTCCCAGTCTGGGCACGCGGGTGAAGCTGCTTCAACTACTACATAGGGACAAAGATGTAAAAGATCACTTAAGCTTGGGTTGAATAAAACCTCTGTAAACAGAGCTTCTCCATTTTATGGTTGTGAATAACGTAGTCACAACTCCATCTATTGAAATAGCTCCCAATAATATATTTGTGTGTTAGTCACTCAGTCGTGTCCAACTCTGCGATCCCATGGACTGTGTAGACTGCCAGACTCCTCTGTCCATGGGATTTTCCAGGCAAGGATACCGAGTGGGTTGCCGTTTCCTTCTCCAATCTGCAAATCGCAAGTTCCAGCATGAGTGATACTGTAGCTTGCTGCTACACAGCCCACTGCTCTCTGGGGGTTAAATCACTGTGAAGATACTTCTACATCTTTAAACGAACGTAACACATTTCCTCAGACCTCTGGCCTTGTCTCGGTCCCACTGTTAATATGATAGACTCAGCCAAATGCTATCAGAGAAGTATGATTTATACATGAAAGATATTGTCAGAAATGGTTGGGAAAAAATGCATGAGGGAAAGGGGCATTTCATTTGTCTTCATGTAGCTGTTTAATACCAGCGAGAGTAGCAAGATGACTGGATTCTTCAATAAACCTTTGAGAAAGTATTAGGAACCTGACATGACATCTCTTGATGGACCATTACTACCTGCTTCGAATGCCAAGTACTTTCATCCATTCCAGAGGTATATTAGAGTAACGAGGCAGGAAAGGTGGACCTGGGAAATAAAAGCATCATCTAAGCATGGCTTTTATTCTTTGTTAATCATCCCCTCTTTTTTTCTCTCCTTTTTATTTCAAAAATTGATCTGGGCAGAATGAAGCCTGCTGGAGTTTCAGGAATAAGAAACCCATGCTATTGGCTCCCCCTGGGTCTCCCTGATTTTTTCCCTCTCCCAGGCAGAGTGATGACAGTTTGAAGTTTGCTGTTGGGTGCTTCTCCCAGGTGCTTTCCTCCTTCCAACATCCCCTTTTTGCTGAGCTTCAAATGGGTAAATGAGGAGTCAGTGGGCATGTTGTGTTGTTGAAACAGAAACAATGGCTTTTCAAAGGCGTGCCACCAAGGTTTGGAAGGTGGCTGAGGGGCATTTCAGGGACCAAGGATATATCAGCAGTGTGTGGCAAGGGGCTCTGTTCAACAGACCTTGGGCAGCATTCAGGAGACTTTCAACTCCAAACTTTGGCATTTATTTTATGTTAAAGGAGGCAAGAAAAGAAATCTGGAGCATTCTTCAGATGCGAGTCACCAGGAACCCTGCCTGTCTTCTGCACGGAAGCCTGTGTTAATCCGTAAAAAATTGATTTATGTCACTGTCGGTGATGTGCTCATGTGGAGACCAGAGAGAACCCCATAGAGATGAAGGGCTTCTCTTCATGCTGCGTTTGGATGAAGAACTTAACACAAGAATTGCCCTGCTCTTCTCCCCTCTCCTTTCTTCTGGGAAAGACACATTTCTGGTGTGTTACAGAATAGTGTTTGCTTAATGATGCCCTTAATGAAAATCCCTGATCAATGATCATTTGTGAGCTTCTCATAGAGTAAGCTTGAAAAGCACAATCATTTAGCTAGTAACTATTTTCTCAGGCAAAAATGGGGAAAATCGATGCTTCAGGTCTGGTGAATATGACAGAAAGCTATGGATGGATGAATGCTAGCTAGACAAAAGCTGCTCATGAGGATGGGCGAGGGGGTGTAAACCAAAGTGATCATTGGCCAAGCAGAGATGAAAAATAGTAAGAGTGAGTGCCAGTGTAAACAAGTGGGTGAAATGCAATGAGAGAGGAAATAAAGAGTGGATTGGGCGGCAAGGGCATATGCACTGAAATCAACAAGTTGGGAGACCGAAAAGGAAAATGTACAATATGGAGATCAAAACCGAAATTAAATTGTCTATAAAGGAAGACAACAAGACAAGGTAAATGGTCATTAAGTCATTAGACACTTGGCAGGAAACAGGCAGGAATTCAGTGGGGAGGGAATGCTGTGGCAGGGGGAGGGCTGAAGGAGGAATCCCTCCTCTAACCCCCACGTGACAGGCAAAGAACTCAAGGAAGGAAGAGGGAGTCATCTCCAGCACAGTCCACCAGAGGCTCTGAGTCCACAAAAGGCTCTGAGGGGTGAAGGAGTAGCCAAGAGGTCTGTAGCCAAGCAGAGCATCCTCCACTATTTTTTAAAAAAATTTATTGGAGGCTAATTATTTTACAATATATTGGTTGGTTTTGCCATACATTGACATGAATCCGCCCCGGGTGTACATGAGTTCCCCCTCCCGAACCCCCCTCCCACCTCCCTCCTCCCCTTATCCTCCCTCTGGGTCATCCCCGCATACCAGCCCCGAGCACCCTGTAACATGCATCGACCCTGAACTGGTGATTCATTTCACATATGATAATATACATGTTTCAATGCCATTCTCCCAAACCATCCCACCCTCACCCTCTCCCACAGAGTCCCAAAGACTGTTCTATACATCTGTGTCTTTTTGCTGTCTCGTATACAGGGTTATCATTTGCATCTTTCTAAATTCCATATATATGCGTTAGTATGCTGTATTGGCTTTCTGGCTTACTTCACTCTGGCTCCAGTTTCATCCACCTCATTCAGTTCAGTTCAGTTCAGTTCAGTCGCTCAGTCGTGTCCGACTCTCTGTGACCCCATGAATCACAGCAGGCCAGGCCTCCCTGTCCATCACCAACTCCTGGAGTTCACTCAAACTCACCTCCATTGAGTCGGTGATGCCATCCAGCCATCTCATTCTCTGTTGTCCCCTTCTCCTCCTGCCCGCAATCCCTCCCAGCAACAGATTCTTTTCCAATTAGTCAACTCTTCGCATGAGGTGGCCAAACTATTAGAGTTTAGCTTTAGCATCAGTCCTTCAAATGAACACCCAAGACTGATCTCCTTTAGAATGGACTGGTTGGATCTCCTTGCAGTTCAAGGAACTCTCAAGAGTCTTCTCCAACATCACAGTTCAAAAGCATCAATTCTTCGGCAATCAGCTTTCTTCACAGTCCAACTCTCACATCCATACATGACCACGGGAAAAACCATTGCCTTGACTAGATGGACCTTTGTTGGCAAAGTAATGTCTCTGCTTTTTAATATGATATCTAGGTTGGTTATAACTTTCCTTCCAAGGAGTAAGCGTCTTTTGATTTCATGGCTGCAATCAGCATCTGCAGTGATTTTGGAGCCCCCCAAAATAAAGTCTGACACTGTTTCCACTGTTTCCCCGTCTGTTTCCCATGAAGTGATGGGACCAGATGCCATGATCTTAGTTTTCTGAATGTTGAGCTTCAAGCCAACCTTTTCACTCTCCTCTTTCACTTTCATCAAGAGGCTTTCAAGTTCCTCTTCACTTTCTGCCATAAGCGTGGTGTCATCTGCATACCTGAGGTTATTGATATTTCTCCTGGCAATCTTCATTCCAGCTTGTGCTTCTTCCAGCCCAGCATTCCTCATGATGTACTCTGCATATAAGTTAAATTAGCAGGGTGACAATCTACAGCCTTGATGTACTCCTTTTCCTATTTGGAACCAGTCTGTTGTTCCATGTCCAGTTCTAACTGTTGCTTCCTGACCTGCATATAGGTTTCTCAAGAGGCAGGTCAGGTGGTCTGGGATTCCCATCTCTTTCAGAATGTTCCACAGTTTATTGTGATCCACACAGTCAAAGGCTTTGGCATAGTCAATAAAGCAGAAATAGATGTTTTTCTGGGACTCTCTTGCTTTCTCTATGATCCAGCAGATGTTGGCAATTTGATTTCTGATTCCTCTGCTTTTTCTAAAACCTGCTTGAACATCTGGAAGTTCACGGTTCACGTATTGCTGAAGCCTGGCTTGGAGAATTTTGAGCATGACTTTACTAGCATGTGAGATGAGTGCAATTGTATGGTAGTTTGAGCATTCTTTGGCATTGCCTTTCTTTGGGATTGGAATGAACACTGACCTTTTCCAGTCCTGTGACCACTGCTGAGTTTTCCAAATTTCCTGACATATCGAGTGCAGTACTTTCACAGCATCCTCTTTCAAGATTTGAAATAGCTTAACTGGAATTCCATCACCTCCACTAGCTTTGTTCGTAGTGATGATTTCTAAGGCCCACCTGACTTCACATTCCAAGATGTCTGGCTCTAGGTGAGTGATCACACCATTGTGATTATCTTGGTCATGAAGATCTTTTTTGTACAGTTCTTCTGTGTATTCTTGCCACCTCTTCTTAATATCTTCTGCTTCTGTTAGGTCCATACCATTTCTGTCCTTTATCGAGTCCATCTTTGCATGAAATGTTCCCTTGGTATCTCTAATTTTCTTGAAAAGATCTCTTGTCTTTCCGGAGGGATTGTAGGGAGGAGGAGAAGGAGATGACAGAGAATGAGATGGCTGGATGGCATCACCAACTTGATGGACATGAGTTTGAGTGACCTTCGGGAGTTGGTGATGGACAGGGAGGCCTGGCCTGCTGTGATTCATGGGGTCGCAAAGAGTTGGACATGACTGAGTGACTGAACTGACTGAACGGATCTCCAATAGCATATTGGACACCTACCAACCTGGGGAGTTCATCATTCATTATCCTATCATTTTGCTTTTTCATATCGTTCATGGGGTTCTCAAGGCAAGAATACTGAAGTGGTTGGCCATTCCCTTCTTCAGTGGACCACATTCTGTCAAATGTCTCCACCATGACCCGCCCGTCTTGGGTGGTCCCACATGGTGTGGTTTAGTTTCATTTTAGAAAAGGCTGTGGTCCCTGTGATCAGATTGACTAGTTTTCTGTGATTATGATTTCAGTGTGTCTGTCCTCTGATGCCCTCTTGCAATACCTACCGTCTTACTTGGGTTTCTCTTGCCTTGGTTGTGGGGTATCTCTTCACGGCTGCTCCAGTAAAGTGCAGCTACTGCTCCTTACCTTGCCCCTCCTGACCTTGAACATGGAGTAACTCCTCTCGGCCCTCCTGTGCCCACACAGCCACCCTCCCTGCCTTACCTCTGCTGCTGCTGCTGCTGCTGCTAAGTTGCTTCAGTCGTGTCCGACTGTGTGTGACCCCATAAACGGCAGCCCACCAGGCTCCCCGTCCCTGGGATTCTCCAGGCAAGAACATTGGAGTGGGTTGCCATTTCCTTCTCCAATGCATGAAGGTGAAAAGTGAAAGTAAAGTCGCTCAGTCGTGTCCAACTCTTAGTGACCCCATGGACTGCAGCCCACCAGTCTCCTCCATCCATGGGATTCTCCAGGCAAGAGTCCTGGAGTGGGTTGCCATTGCCTTCTCTGACCTTACCTCTAAAATTGCATATATATTTTCATGAGTCCAGAAGTCTCCACTAACTTTACATTTGGTTTGCAATAGAAAGCCCATAGGTTCCCCACTCCCACATTTTAAATGTTCAATTATAGTATTTAGAGTTGTTGTTGTTGTTCAACTGCTCAGTCGTGTCCAACTCTTTGTGACTTCCATGGACTGCAGCACGCCGGGCTTCCCTGTCCTTCACTGTCTCCAGGAGTTTGTTCAAACTCGTGTCCATTGAGTCAATGATGCCATCGATGATGCCATAATACTTAGAGTGTCTTTTCAAATTCCACAACTCCAGAATCTGACATGCCCCCACCTTGGGGGACTGTAGCCCCCAGTCCTCACTGAGAGTCAATGACCTAGTGTATCTTTGAATAGATCCTAAGAGCCAATTAACGTGAATCTTTAAAGACAGATCCTTGGAGTTATCAATATCCTTAATATAACATTTCCCTTTAAAAAATGGAGAAACTGAGGCCAATGATGGTGTCTAAGTTCAGACTTGCAGTTAAAGGCTGAATCCTGAGCCCCAATTGGCTATTCCTGCCTCTTTTCATTAATTTCCAATTCACCTTGGGCTGGGTTGAAATACAGCTGGGCTTGATCTTGAAATAACAAGTCAGTTAAGCCAAAAAAATTTTGTTGCCTAAATTATAGAGGAAGAGATGGCATCTGTCTGCTTCAGGATCTCAGTGCAACACAGGAGCTGGGCCCCTCACCTGGCACAGAAACTAGCACATTCTAAAAGTGCAGAAGATATCTAGCAAATAAATGATGGATAAATTCAGAAATGATCATGAGCAGGCTGCCTGGTTTAGCACATGGCTCATGGCACCCTCTTTCTTGGGTGAGCCTCAGTTTTCTAATTGGTTCAGAAAGAGCAATGGTGTTCCGTCTCAAGCAGTCCTTGTGAGGATCAAATGCATGTGGAAATGATTTGTAAACAGGGGAATGAGAATATTACATGGAAGAGCCCTGTGAATTTGCTTGATAAGAAGCCCAGAGAACAGAAATAAAGTCCCTTTCTCCTCCCCCCCTCAAATGGAATTATACAAATCCTCTTCCCACTGTGAGTTCCCTTCAAGCAAAATTGTACTGTACCTAGCTTTATCTCTGTATACTTACCCATAAATCCTTGTGAGTAGATGTGAGTCATTCCCAATAGAGGTGGGGAATGTGGGGGGAATGGAGCCTTTGGGGTAGGGAATGAAATGGGAGAGTTAGAACTATGGAAAATAGCTCTAAAATGCGAAGCAAACATTTAAAGGCAAAGATATAAAAATGAACCACAGTCCCTCACATCTTGATAACACTATGCCTAACATGATATTTACATGATAATTTTCTGAAGTGTTAGTCCTCTTGAAAAGAAAAAGCAAAAAGAGGAGAAATGAACCTTTGAAGAATTAGGCAAAATAAGAATAGACAAGCACAGTTACCTGTAAATAAACTGGAGTAAGGTTTGAATGAGCTATTCTTCTTCCTTTAGCCTAGACACATTTATTTAATTACACACATGCCTATATCAAAATACTAGTGTGTGGCATTTGCAAGGCAATCATATAATAATTATGGCTTGGTTTGCAACAAAGTATTGGTTTGATGAGGAAGGGAACAGAAGTTAACATGTGCTTTGGGGTGGGTGTTGGGAGCTTGGACAAGACCCAAGATGTGGAAGTAGACCACATGACTTTAATAAATGAAAGGTCTTGAATGGAGAACCAGACATAAAAATACAATTACCTCCTGCATATCATGTATAACAAAGCAGCACAAATGTAGAAACCTTTCATTGGCAATGCTGAGAGACTGAGATCCATGGAATTTCCAGTTAGTAAAGGTTGGTATGTGTAAATAAATTGACCAGTCTCATGTCTCTCATTTGTGATATAAAACTCCTGTTGAGATCTTTATTTAGTGGTCTGTATTAACTGCTTTATTTTTGTGAAAGCAAAAAGTAATGGTAAGGGTCTTTCATTGCTACTTTGGTTCCTTGAGACTGTTCTAGGGTAGCATCTGTTAACCAGTAACCTCAAAAAAAGAACCCACCATCATAATAATCTGCTGATCAAGCAAAGTCTGATTTAAGGTAGGTTATTATGACCAACCTAGACAGCATATTAAAAAGCGGAGACATTACTTTGCCAACAAAGGTCCATCTAGTCAAGGCTATGGTTTTTCCAGTGGTCATGTATGGATGTGAGAGTTGGACTGTGAAGAAAGCTGATCGCCGAAGAATTGATGCTTTTGAACCGTGGTGTTGGAGAAGACTCTTGAGAGTCCCTTGGACTGCAAGGAGATCCAACCAGTCCATTCTAAAGGAGATCAGTCCTGGGCGTTCATTGGAAAGACTGATGCTAAAGCTGAAACTCCAATAGTTTGGCCACCTCATGTGAAGAGTTGACTCACTGGAAAAGACTCTGATGCTGGGAGGGATTGAGGGCAGGAGGAGAAGGGGATGACAGAGAATGAGATGGCTGGATGGCATCACCGACTCGATGGAGGTGAGTTTGATTGAACTCCGGGAGTTGGTGATGGACAGGGAGGCCTGGCATGCTGTGATTCATGGGGTCACAAAGAGTCGGACATGACGGAGCAACTGAACTGAAATGAGCTGAACTGATGCAGTGCAGAATCATGGTTAAGATTGGACATAGTTTGTGTTATATTAATAGTTTGGAACTGGTGGACACAGTGAGGTGAGAGTTTGAAGCAACCCTTGAAGAATAACAATCATATAAGTCTATTGAAAGACCTATCTTTAAAAATTTTTTTTAATTTATTTATTTTAATTGGAGGCTAATTACTTTACATTATTGTATTGGTTTTGCCATACATTGACATGAATCTGCCCCGGGTGTACATGTGTTCCCCATCTTGAACCCCCCTCCCACCTCCCTCCCCATCCCACCCCTCTGGTTCACCCCAGTGCACCAGCCCCGAGCATCCTGTATCATGCATCGAACCTGGACTCGTGATTCATTTCACATATGATAATATACATGTTTCAATGCCATTCTCCCAAATCATCCCACCCTCGCCCTGTCCCACAGAGTCCAAAGGACTGTTCTATACATCTGTGTCTCTTTTGCTATCTCATATACAGGGTTATCATTATCATCTTTCTAAATTCCATATATATGTGTTAGTATACTGTATTGGTGTTTTTCTTTCTGGCTTACTTCACTCTGTATAATAGACCTATCTTTTTGAGAAGGGAAATATTACTCCAGTGAAGATTACTTGAGTATTCTTTTGTTCAAATAAATGAATTTTCAACCCTTGAAACATTCAAAAAGCTATATTTAATTTCATCTTCCTGGATAAGAATTTCATGGAAAGTTAATCATGTTCTTAATCCAGTTAAACTGTATGCCTGTAGGTAGTTTCAGTTCTCCAGTGGCTGAATTGAGGCTGAAAGTCTTGGTTTCAGGTAAGATGAAGTCACCACACTCCACCCTGTCTCTCCTATTGACTGTAGCTATAAAATTTATACATAATACATGGAGCAGCTCTTTTGGGTTTTGTAAAGTAAATAGTCTCCTGTCATTCCATGGAGCAGTGACCCAGAGCACTACTTCGTTTCAGCAAGGAGAACATATCCCCTGACCGTCCCCCTTTTTATAGAGCAGACATGAAGGAGTAGTCTTGTCTATGAAGAGGGTGCTGCACAAGACACTGAACAGGCAAACTGGAGTTGGGGTGCCAATGGCTTACAAGAGTTTTCTGTGACTGCTAGCTGCCCAAGGAATGTTACAATCTCCACTGCAGGAGTAAAGAAGATACCAGTTTTGTGGAAAACTAGTTTGGGTACAGTCCCTTCCCTTCCAGGAGAAGAGGGAGCCCTCATCCCCAGGTAGTTCATTCTTTGGGCGACCGAGGATGAACTATTAAGGTCACACTCTGACAGTTTGCTCCTTGCACTGCAGGGGCTACCCCAGGGGCCTAGACCAGGGATTGGCAAACTTTTTCATAAACGGCCAAACAGAAAAGAGTTTTGGCTTTGTAAGCCATATGGTCTCTGTCACAACTGTGTAATTCTGCTCTTGTAGCCTGAGAGCAGTCTTCAGCAATATCTAAACAATTCATAAACAATTGACTATCTGTATAGTCATTCAAATAAAACTGTAGATACAGAAATAGATGGTGGGCCAAATTTGGTCCATGGCCATAGTTTGCTGATCTCTGGTCTAGGCAAGAGATTATGTTGCCAATTTACTTTTGACAACAGTGCAAAAACAATTAAGTGGAGGAAGAATAGCCTTTTCAACAAATGGTGCTGGAGCAATTGGACATACATTGGCAAAACAATAAACTTTGATCTAATTTTTCTACTTTATATAAAAATTAACTGGAATGTACCATAGATCTAAATGTAAAACCTAAAATGGCAAAAACTTTGAAAAAAAGAAAAATTGGACTGAATTTAGGCAAAAAATTCTTTGACACAACACCAAAAACACAATCCAAAAAAGAAAATAAAGATAAATCAGACTTCATCAAAGTTAAACATTGTTGCTTTGCCAAAGCCCCGTCAAGATAATAAAGAGGCAATCACAGACTGGGAGAAAATATTTTTAAACCACATATTTGACTAAGGATTTGTATGCAGAATACATATTGAATTCTCAAAACTCAACATTAAGGAAACAACCTATTGGGGAAAAAAATGGGCAGAATACTTCAACAGAAACATCACCAGTGAAGATATATAGATAGAAAATAAGAACATGAAAAGATTCAACATAAGCAGGCATTAGTAAAATATAAACAATAATGAAATTCCTTTACAAACCTATTAAATGACTAAAATAAAAAAAATTTAACAATATGAAGTACTGGCAAGAATGCAGAAACACTGGAACTCTTATGTATGGCTGATGGAAATGCAAAATTGTAGAGTCAACACTGAGAAACAGGCAATTTCTATATTAAACATATACTTTTCATATGATTCAGCAATCACCTTTCCCTAGAGAAGTGAAAAGTTATGTTTACACAGCACCTCACACTGGTCAGAATGGCTACCATCAAAAAATCTACAAATAAATGATGGAGATGGTGTGGAGAAAAGAGAACCCTCTTGCACTGTTGGTGGGAATGTAAACTGATAGATTTAATAGTCACTATGGAAGACAGTATGGAGATCACTTAAAAAACTAGGGATAAAACTACCATATGATTCAACAATCCCACTACTGGGCATAAACCCTGAGGAAACCAAAATTGAAAAAACCCACATGTACCCCAATGTTCATTGCAGCACTGTTTATAATAGCTAGGACATGGAAGCAACCTAAATGTCCATCAATAGATGAATGGATAAAGAAGCTGTGGCACATATATGCAATGGAATATTCAGTTCAGTTCAGCTCAGTTCATTCACTCAGTGTTGTCCGACTCTTTGCGACCCCATGAATCACAGCACGCCAGGCCTCCCTGTCCATCACCAACTCCCGGAGTTCACTCAAACTCATGTCCATCGAGTTGGTGATGCCATCCAGCCATCTCATTCTCTGTCGTCCCCTTCACCTCCCGCCCCCAATCACTCCCAGCATCAGTCTTTTCCAGTGAGTCAACCCGTCGCATGAGGTGGCCAACTATTGGAGTTTCAGCTTTAGCATCAGTCCTTCCAATGAACACCCAGGATTGATCTCCTCTAGAATGGACTGGTTGGATCTCCCTGCAGTCCAAGGGACTCTCTAGAGTCTTCTCCAGCACCACAGTTCAAAAGCATCAATTCTTCGGCGATCAGATTTCTTCATAGTCCAACTCTCACATCCATACATGGCCACAGGAAAAACCATAGCCTTGACTAGACAGACCTTTGTTGGCAATATTACTCAGCCATAAACAGAAAGCATTTGAGTCAGTTCTAATTAGATGGATGAGTATAGAGCCTATTATACCAAGTGAAGTAAGTCAGAAAGAGAAAAACAAATATCGTATATTAATGCATATATATGGAACCTAGAAAGACGGTACTGATGAGCCTATTTGCAGGGCAGCAATGGAGATGCAGATATAGAGAACAGACTTGTGGATACAGGGGAATGGAGAGGGTGGGACGAATGGAGAGAGTAGCATAGATACATATACACTACCATATGTAAAATAGATATCCAGTGGGAATTCGCTGTATGACTCAGGGAACTCAAACCAGGGCTCTGTGACAACTTAGAGGGGTGGGAGGTGGGAGGGAGGTTCAAGAAGAAGGGGACATATGTATGCCTATGGTTGATTCATGTTGATGTATGGCAGAAACCAATGCAATATTGTAAAGCAATTATTCTTCAATTAAAAATAAATTTTAAAAACCCAACCAAACAAAAAAACCCAGAAAAGTTCTGTTCACACATCACACATGACCTGCACATGAATGTTTGAATCCATTCATAATCACTTGGGTAGTCAACTGGAAACATAAACTAGTCCTTCAGTGGGTCATTGAAAGAAATTGTAGTACACATACACAATGGAATATCACAAAGCCATAAAAAGGGAAGATCCATTGATACACACAACTTGGATGAATGGCAAAGGCATGCCAAGTGAGAGAAGGCAATCTCAAAAAGGTTGTGTGTTGTGTGATTCCATTTATACGACAGTCTTGAAAAGATAAATCTGTAGTAGAAGAGAACAGATCAGTGGTTGCCAGGGGCTAGTGTCAGGGGAGTGTCATTATAAAGGGATAGCAGGAGTGAGAGGAGCTTTATGGAGTGATAGAATTGTTCTGTGTCCTGATTGTTGTGGTAGTTACATGAATTTTTATGTGTGTTAAATTCTTCCCTGGTGGCTCAGTCAGTAGAGTCTGCCTACAATATGGGAGACCCAGGTTCAATCCCTGGGCTGGGAAGGTCCCCTGGAGAAGGAAATGGCAACCCACTCCAGTATTCTCACCTGGAGAATCCCATGGACAGAGGAGCCTGGTGGGCTACAGTAAATCAGGTCACAAAGAGTTGGACACAACTGAGTGACTAACACTTTAACTTTCCTATGTGTGTTAAGATTCACGTGACTCAGTTCAGTTGCTCAGTCGTGTCCCAGTCTTTGTGACCCCATGGACTGCAGCATGCCAGGCTTCCATGTCTGTCACCAACTCCCAGAGCTTGCTCAAACTCATGTCCATTTCACATAACTATATACTCCCAAAGTCAATTTGACTTTAACTTAAAATAAGCATCAAGTTTGCAATTCAACCTATAAAGCATGTTAATACTTGTATGATGATTTTTTAAATAAATAAATTTATTTATTTATTTTTGGCTGTCCTGGGTCTTTGTTGCTGCAAGGGCTTTTCTCTAGTTTCAGAGGGCAGGAGCTACTTTCTAGTTGTGGTGCATGGGCTTGTCATTATGGTGGCTTCTCTTGTTGCAGAGCATGAGCTCTAGGGCCAGTGGACTTCATTAGTTGCATCCCCTGGGCTCTAGAGCACAGGCTCAGTAGTCATGACACACGGGCTTAGTTGTCCTGTGGCATGTAGGATCTTCCAGGACCAGGGATCGAACCCTTGTCCCCTGCAATGGCAGGCAGATTCTTCATCACTGAGCAACCAGAGAATTCCCTATATGAACATCATTGCTATAATATATCTTAATTGCTTTTGTTAGCAAGCAGTTTCCAAGTTAATAATTTTTAAAATAACAAGAGCCAAGACCTTTGGGATGTTTTCAATAAAATTTGGAGAAGAAAAAGTGAAAGCAAAAGTCACTCAGTCGTGCCCGACTCTTTGAAACCCCATGGATATATAGTCCATGGAATTCTCCAGGTCAGAATGCTGGAGTGGGTAGCCATTCCCTTCTCCAAGGGATGTTACCTTCTCCAAGGGATGGAACCCAGGTCTCCCTCATTGCAGGTAGATTCTTTACCAGCTGAGCCACACGGGAAACACAAGAATACTGGAGTGGGTAGACTATCCTTTCTCCAGTGGCTCTTCCCAACCTAGGAATTGAATCAGGGTCTCCTGCATTGCAGGCAGCTGCTCTACCAGCTGAGCTACCAGGGAAGCTCCATAAAAATTTGGAGAGATTCTGCAAAAAGAAAAGTCAAAGTAATTAAGTCTGAAGGAGGTTGAGTAAGTTACCCAGCTCCCACTTCCTTCCCAGGCATTTTGTTGCTATCTCTGAAACTGAGAAGGACCCTGTGGGACTCCTGGGCACAAAGGCATTTCTGTGTCCCCCTTTTCTTGTTTGTAGGGAATAGCCTTCAGCCTCCATGAGCATCCCTGAGTTCCAAAGGGCAGATCTGAACTATCCTAATCAGGGAAGGGAGGGGATACAGAGACAAGGCAGGAGCAGTCAAGAAACAATAATGCAACCTTGGTTAGGGTCCTGGTTCCACCTCAAGGGAAACATCCAAAGATATCTTTTGTGCTCTTTATAGAACTAAAAACCCCGATAAATGGAAGATGTCAGCATTCTATTCCAGAAAACCTTGATAAGCTCATCAGGAGACCAACTGAGGCCAGATTAAAGGAGTGCAGGCCCTGATCCTTATCAGCAACCCCACCCTTGAAAATTTCAGTAAAACTCCTCATCATGTCCCCACTCAGTTGGGACACACAGTTTTGAGGGGCGCTGTGTCCCTCTTTGCCTGGCAAAGCAATAAAGCCATTCTTTTCTACTTCACCCAAATCTGTCTCTGAGATTCAATTTGGCACCTGTGCACAGAGGCTGGGTTTTTGATATCATGAGGCACAATGTCTCCCCAGCAATCATAAGGGTCAGGTAACACACCAGTTAGTTACATGGGCAGGAACTAGGCCAGTTTGTTGCAGGAATCAAGCTTTCCTGCACAGTGTGTTAGTTCACCCCTCCACCCTTGAGAAACTCAGTACCTTCCTTTCCCCTGCTGACAGCCCTGACTGAATACATCCCTCTGAATCACCCAGTAAACACAGTTTTAAGGCAGTGATTGCTTGCTACTCCAAGGAGAAATAAGAATCTCTTAGAGCTCCTTTTAGAGCAAATTAATAACATCAACAATAATAATTACTAATAGACATTGCTATTCTTTTAAGTAAAATTATATTTTGCTATAAACCAGACCTAAAATATGACTTTCTCTTCTAGTGAAAGTCTTAATTAAAATGATGCATTTTAATACACTTTGCTATAAGATATAAATTATGTCTCCTCCATTCTTGGATTCGTCCCTTTAAACATCTTTGCCGTGCAGCGTTAAGGAAAAAGAAAACTGGTGATTAATAAAGGTGTGAACAGGTGGCCACACTACTAAAAGATCAGCAATGTCATAATTTCTTAATTATTATCATACTCTGTAAAGGGTTTTAAATACGTGATGATGTATTTCTGTCTCCTACTTCTGGCACCCTCTGCTCCTGGCATTCCATTTCATTTGGAATAATAATTAATGTGAAAGGAGGTGGCTCGTACATTTTATTCCTCTGGTTTGCGTCTCTGAAGTAACCTTCCTGTCACATTTGCTATGCAAATGCACCGGAGCTGCCTGTATTTTCAGCAATATGGGAGGCTGCCTCTCCGAATGACTTGAAGTACTTTTTTTGGAATTAACATTTTATTCCTGAAAGCAGAATTTTCCATATGTCTTTCAAAGAAGCAGATGAAAGCTGCATAATTGCTCTGTTTCCATGAAGGTGAACAAACCAGTGAAACATTGAATGTCTCAGACAATGGAGGGAAAAAAATCAACTTGTCTTTCCTCTGTAGCTGGTGTCTGTGAAAGGGTACTCCACATACGATTAGCTACAGAGTACCTGTTATCTCCTTAATAGCC
Source organism: Moschus berezovskii (assembly GCF_049115385.1). NCBI lineage: Eukaryota > Metazoa > Chordata > Mammalia > Artiodactyla > Moschidae > Moschus > Moschus berezovskii. Next base: position 140,153,571 of record NC_142488.1, on the reverse strand, counting down.
ACCCACTTAGTTGGATAAGTGTCCTGCCTGTCCAGATAAGGCCTGTGCTTGATTAAGGAAAAATCATTCCTTGTAAATACTGGTCTGTGCAGCCAATCAAATGCAGAGTCAGACTGTCTATTATAGATCTGTCAGTCTTGTCTGTTTGCTTATTAAAGTTTCTTTGGCAAACCCAGTGGGCTCTTTGGTATGCTAAGTAGTCCTAAAGGATGCTTACATCTTGGAGTGAAGTTACAGACCTTTGAATGACTCTAAGAGAGAGGATGGTCTTCCCCAATTTACCATTTTGTTCCAAAAGTTTGTTTGTAAGTCAGTTGCTTGGAACTGGAGAGGCATTTTTCCCATGGAAACAATGTTATAAATGGTGAGAGGGTTCACAGGCCAGTGGATAAAAGCCTATTTAACCCAGAATATGGCTGGGCTATAGGGCCCATAGTGCTAGGGAGCCAGGCGCCATTAAAATAATTGTTTTCATGGGAAAATGTGCTCCCCAAGCTATTTGTGGATGCTGGGAGCAGCTCCTCAGCCCTTTCTAGCCTCTGGCAGCTGGAGCCTAAACTCCCCAGTCCCTGTTTCCTTCAGCTGGAACGTGGAAAGTCCTGGAGGGAATCAAAGAGAAGGGGCATGGGAGGTTCAGGGACTTCCACAGGAAAGTGCTATGATAGATTGGGTGGCCAGATGAACAAATAAAGATTTGGGGTGTCTGGTTAAAGTCTACTTTCAGATAAACAATGAATACTTTTTCATATGTGTCCTGTGCAAGACTTGGGACATTGTTACACTTAAAAAGTATTTGTTATTCATCTGAAATGACAATTTATCCTGAGTTCTATATTTTATCTCACAACTCTAGGTAAGGATCACAAGCTTGGTGTGTTGCCATGGCTGCAAGGTCGCTGAAACAGAAAGGCAGGGGTTTAAGAAGGAAGAAGTGAATCTTCAGAGGTCAAGGAATGCCTCTTCAGAAGCAGCAGAATGCTGCTGTTCCATAGAAGGGAACATTGAAGATAACTCAAGTTTATAGGCTTCAGCACAAGAATGCTTTTTATTTGAGCTCTTTCTGTTGGAAATGTTTCTAAAACATAGTACATGCTTCCTTGCCTTATTAAAAGGATGAATATAAATTCATCTTGATGATTTCAGAGTGACATTATGACCCTGGGAAAACTATTAAACACTTCTGTGCCTCAAATTCCTCATCTGTAAATGAGGATATTAATATTACCTTCCTCATTGTTGTGTTATGTGGGCTAAATCTGTTAATCTGTGTAAAGGGTTTACAATGGTGTTTTGTAGGTATTGTTTATTGTTATTTTATTGTCTTCTATTTTACCTACACCCACCAATGCAGTCGGTGGAATTTCTTGCCTGAGCAGTACATAGCCCCAGATAACTTTTTCCTTCTCTCTCTGTCTCTCAACAGTGCCATTTTCAATGCCATGGATAGACCTAGACACTGTATTACAGAGTGAAGCAAGTCAGAAAGACATGTATGACTTCCTTTAATTTATATATTAACTGTTGCTTTTCTCTTTGTGTACAGGCCTCAGTGCTGCTAAGTTGGTGCCTTACTTTGTGTAAATGATCACATGAAAGCCTGAAGTTTGCTCTGGCTTCCCACAGAGTATCGAACAAGTAGAGCAATGTATAATAATTTTCCCCACCATTTCATAATGTAAATGCTCCTCAGATTTTATATTTTTTTATATTTTATAATGTACATGTTCACTTTATAGCAGACCCCCTATAGCAGGTAGCCTTCCAAGATAATCCCTCTCCAGTGATCCCCACATTCTGGTATTGAGGACTTTGTATAGTAATTCCCCTTAATTTGAGGGTGGGCTGGACCTGATCACTCACTTATAATTTGTAGAATAGGGTTGAAGTGATTACGTATCATTCCCAAGATTAGATCGCAGAAGACCATGACTTCTGTCTTGCTAACATTCTCTCCTGCTCAGTCACTGCATCACCCTGAGGAAAGCCAGTCGCCTTGTTGTGAGCCACCCTAGGAAGGAGCCCATGTGACAAGGAACCAAGGGAAGTCTCTGGCCATTAGTCTGGGAGGAATTGAATCCCATTAGTAACCTCTTGAATAAACTTGGTCCACCCTCAGTCAAGCTTTAAAATGCCTGCAGTACTGATTGGAACTTGGTAACAGACTCTGTGTCAGAAGACCCCAGCAAAGCCATGCCTTTATTCCTGGCTCACAGAAACTTAGAAATAATGTGTGTTATTTTAAGACACTAACTTTTAGAGTTATTTGTTTACACAGCAATAGATATAATGTACTCCCATGTATCTATATCCTACAGTTAATCTTTTACTATACTTACTTTATCACTATACTTGCTATATCCACCCATCTATCTATTCTTCTATTCATCCATCAATTCATCTTATATGGTTTATTGTTGTTGTTGATGACTGTATACATAGCTATTTTCACTTCTAGATTTATGGCTGTGTTCCAGATGCCTGAGGGTATCAGAACACTGGCCTTTGGATAATTAAAATAATAGAGTGTTTGATTCTTACTAAACTCTGGGTCAAGGACTTCCCTGGTGATTCAGTGGTAAAGATTCCACCTGCCAATTCAGGAGATGCAGGAGATGTGGGTTTGATCCCTGGATCAGGAATATCCCCTGGAGGAGGGCATGGCAACCCACTCCAGTATTCTTGCCTAAAGAATCCCATGGACAGAGTAGCCTGGTGGGCTACAGTCCATGGGGGTCATAAGAGTTGGACATCACTAAAGTGACTGAGCACCCACACATGTACAAACTATGGGTCAAATACTAATAGTCCCATAACCCAGCAGCATTATCCAATAATTTAACCTTGAAATGAGGCTTTTGCTGCCAAACCATTTTTCCTACTCTGCCTTGTGAAACTGTATATAATCTATTCATTTATTTATTCATCTTTCAACATTCCATATTAAGATGTGCCACCTTTCAGTGCATCAACCAAAATATTCGTTCTCTCATTCTGTTCCAATTACTACTGCTGCATAGTAAACTACCTTAACCAGCCTATGAAACAACCACCATTCATTATTTATGCTCATGGAGTCTGTGGGTCAAGGACTTGGACAGGACACAGTGGGAATTATTCCACATTTTCTAGGGCCTTAGCTGGGAAGATTCATATGACCAGGGAGACTCGAATAGCTGATGACGAACTGGAATTACCTGGAAGGTTCTTCACTCACACATCTAACACCTGGGCTATGATGTCTTCAAGGGTAGATGCATCTGGGACAGGTGACCAGAGCACCTGCATGTGAACTGCAACTCATCATATGACAGCTGTTTTCTGAGAAGGAGCATCCTGGGATGGAGCTTTCAAAGAAAGCAACTATTTCAAAAGAGGGAAGATCCCCTGGAGAAAGAATGGCAACGCACTCCATTTTTCTTGTCTGGAGAATTCTGTGGACAGAGGCTACAATAGTCCATGGGGTTGTAAAGAGTCCGACATGACTGAGCAACTGATGCTTTCACTTTCAGGCAGAATATACATGGCCTTTTATGAACTGGTCTTAGAACACGGTGTCACTTCTTCCATACTCTCTAATTGTCAAAGAAGTCACAGGCCCACCCACACTTAAAGGGTTCATCGACTCCGTATCTCAATGGGAAGAGCGTCAGAAAATTCGCAGCCATATTTTACCACCATTGTTTTAATTTCTCTTGACATTTTTTTTTTTTGCCCACTAGTAAGATATCTTGGAAGACTGTCTGCCAAAATGGTTCACACACCACTTTTAGACAATCAGAGGAAACAACAGTTGACTCAGTAAACAATGTAATTTCCAAACTGCAGCTGTTATATGATACTTGAGAAAATCGACAGAAGTAACTGATGACTCATTTGCAAATTTAGGGGAATAAAAACTTGTTGACATTACAGAACATGTTGCCATCTCTATCTTGACTGCGAAGAAAGCCACAGCTGAAACACAGAAAACTGTTCTCCTGAATCATATTTCTATGGGATCTTAAATTGTATATGTACATAAGAGTCTCACTATGACCTCAGGCTTTTCTTTTCGATCCTAAATCTGCTCATTCAATGGTTTGACCCATATTCACTTATTCAAGTAGTCCCTTCAAAAACATTTGTTGTAGAGAACAGAATTATGGTTGCCAAGGGGGAGAGGAGTGGGGGAGGATGCTGTAGGAGTTTTGGGGTTAGCAGATGCAAACTATTATATAGACAATGTGTAACCAGCAATGTCCTACTGTATAACAAAGGGAACTATATTCAATATCCTGTAATAAACCATAAGGGGAAAGAATATGAAAAAGAATGTACACACACATATGTATATGTGTGTGTGTATATATATATATATATATATATATATATATCTGAATCACTTTGGTGTATGCAGAAATTAACATTGTAAATACACTATGAGAGTGAAAGTCACTCAGTCGTGTCTGACACTTTGTGACCCCATGGACTAAACAGTCCCTGGAATTCTCCGGGCAGAATACTGGAGTGGGTAGCCATTCCCTTCTCCAGGGGATCTTCCCAACACAGGGATCGAACCCAGGTCTCCCATACTGCAGGCAGATTCTTTACCAGCTGAGCCACCAGGGAAGCTCACTATACTTTATAAGTCCAATAAAAACAGAAAGGCAGTAGATAAGTAAAATATCTGATATATACAATGAAAATATATACTAAGTATGAAGGAAAAGGCCAGGGCATTCTAAGAGATAATGGGGAAACCTGCTTAAATAAGATGGTCAAAGAAGTCTTTTCTGGGGTGGAGACATTGAAGGTGAGATCTGAAGGATTAGAGTGAAAGGGTCAAGTGAAAAGTGGAAGAGAGAGTAAACAAATTCTCATAGGTCCTTTATAATGGACAAAAGATAATGGTGCTGAATGAAGTATAAACTGGGGTAAGAAGTTTGCAAGGTTTTAAGTGAGAAACAGAATATTTCTTTCCATATTAGTAAACAAGGATGTCAGTCATGAAGGATTATAGCTTTCCAAAGTGAGCCGGTGAGCCTGAGAAAACTCAAGAAAGAATAGAATATCTGTCATCTAGCAGCCATCAGAGTGCACCCACTCCTATGGAGAGCCCTGAGGAAACTTGGGATGTGAAAACACAGGAAACTGGCCCCAGATAGCTGAGGTGCGTATCAAAGGAATGATTTCAGTGAGCCCAGATTCTTACACAACTTTTCTTTAATTAACAATAATCTTTTGACATTCAGACTACCTGCCTTTTGTTGCAAAAGTCCTGTATATCCTAGCTCTCCCCTTGCCTTCTCAGAGAGTTTCTCAGAGACCTGAAACACTGTCTTCTAAGGTTCAGTCCTCATTTTGCCCCAAATAAAACTTAACTTGCAGTTCTCACGTTGTGCATTTTTTTTCAACATAAGCAGGGGAGTGATATAATCTGATTTCTATTTTTCAATGATCACTGTCTGCAATATGCATAATAGAGTAGAAGCAGTAAGGGTAAAAACATTGCTTGCCTCTTCACTTTTAATGAGGTCTTTTCATATGGCTCAGACGGTAAAGAATCTGCCTGCAAAGCAGGAGACCCAGGTTCAATCCCTGGGTCAAGAAGATCCCCTGGAGAGGGGAATGGATACTCACTCCACTATTCTTGCCTGTATAATTCCATGGACAGTGGATCTTAGTGGGCTATAGAGTATGGGGTTGCAAAGAGTCAGATGCGACTGAGTGACTTACACATTCACTTCACTTTTCATAAAAATCAGTTGTTTACTGTGTTCCACCTTATCTTTTCCTTGATTGTTTAGTGCTTTTTGTATCCCATTTTTAATTATTTTGAATTCTCAGTCTATGAAGATACACTCCAATATTAATTTCTAAAAGCTTTATTATTTGCCATCACGTTTAACTCTATGACACACTAATAATTGACTTCTGTGCATAAATGAGGGACAGGCCCAATTTCATTTTTCTTTTCAAATATATATCATATTGTTCCAACACCAATTATTGGAAAATCTGTCCTTTCTCTAGTGCTCTATAGAGCCACTTTTTACAGAAAACAACTTTCCAAATATAGGTGGGTCTATTTCTAGACTTTCTATTCTGTTTACCTCATTTCTGTATGTGTTCATGCAACACTGTCTTAACAACTGTAGTTTTAAAACAAGTATTGATGTATAATATAGAAAATCCTCCAATATTGTTCTTTTCAATTCATATTCTTGGCCCTATGCATTTTCATATACATTTAGAATCACCATGTCAGGTTCTATACTTCCTCCCCACACACAACACTTTGTTGAATAGAATTGGCACTGAATGTACAGATTGGTTAGGAGAATTAATTAATACATTTATAATGCAGAATCTTTCATTACATGAGCATGGAATATCTCCCCATCTGTTTCCATATTCTTTAATTTATCTCAATATTATTTTACAATTATCTGCACAGATGACTTGTACGTTTTTGTCAGATTATTCCTAAATTTTGTATAACTTTAATGCTTTTTTGGAGAGTTATGTTTTATTTGGAGGGAATTTTTAGGAACTTCAAGCCTGGGAGCATCTCAAGTAACCCTGAGAGAACTGCTCTGAGGAGGTGAGCAGAGAGCTAGGATATATAGGAGTTTGCAACAAAGGGCAAGTAGTCTGAACATCAAAAGATTATTGTGAATTAAAGGGAAATCAGATATCCCAAGTTAAGGAATTTAGTGCTTTACTATATATGGGAAGATGCAAGAGTTTGGGCTCACTGAAATCATTCCTTTGATATGTACCTCAGCTATCTGGGGCCAGTGTCCTGTGCTTTCCCCAGTGAAAGTGTCCTCAGCTACCTTTGGAGACTAAAAATTTTGCCTCACATTGGGATCACATGAGGATTGTTTAAAAAAAATATTCTCATGCCTGGCACTGACTTCTAGGCTTTCTGATCGAATTAGTTTGGAGAGGGTATACTCTGCTCACTATTCCTGATCACTAGCTCATTCGTACCTCAAAGTCTTTGGACTTCTTCAGTCATCTGACTGTAATACTTTCCCCAGATCTTCAGAGGGCTGGCTCCATTGCCAAATTCTCTGTTCTGTTCAAAAACCATATCTTCATAGACACTTTCCTTGACCACTCTCTCCAAAAATGGCACCTCCACCGCCAGCCTCACTTACTGTGTCACTCACTGACCCCTCACCTTGATTCATTTTGTTTCATGGTGCTTATCAACCTAGGATATTATATAATTGTGGTTTTTCAGATACTGATTGTAGCCATGAAATTAAAAGACACTTACTCCTTGGAAGGAAAATTATGACCAACCTAGATAGCATATTAAAAAGCAGAGACATTACTTTGCCAACCAAGGTCCGTCTAGTCAAGGCTATGGTTTTTCCAGTGGTCATGTATGGATGTGAGAGTTGGACTATGAAGAAAGCTGATCACCGAAGAATTGATGCTTTTGAACTGTGGTGTTGGAGAAGACTCTTGAGAGTCCCTTGAACTGCAAGGAGATCCAACCAGTCCATTCTAGAGGAGATCAATCCTGGATGTTCATTGGAAGGACTGATGCTAAAGCTGAAACTCCAATACTTTGGCCAACTCATGCGACGAGTTGACTCACTGGAAAAAACTCTGATGGTGGGAGTGATTAGGGGCAGGAGGAGAAGGGGACAACAGAGAATGAGATGGCTGGATGGCATCACTGACTCGATGGAGGTGAGTTTGAGTGAACTCTGGGAGTTGGTGATGGACAGGGAGGCCTGGCGTGCTGTGATTCATGGGGTCACAAAGAGTCGGACACGACTGAGCAACTGAACTGAACTGAACTTACTACCGTGTGATATGAGTGCAATTGTGCAGTAGTTTGAGCATTCTTTGGCATTGCCTTTCTTTGGGATTGGAATGAAAACTGACCTTTTCCAGTCCTGTGGCCACTGCTGAGTTTTCCAAATTTGCTGGTATATTGAGTGCAGCACTTTCACAGCATCATCTTTCAAGATTTGAAATAGCTCAACTGGAATTCCATCACCTCCACTAGCTTTGTTGGTAGTGATGCTTTCCGAGGCCCACTTCATTTCACATTCCAACATGTCTGGCTCTAGGTGAGTTATCATGGTATCCTGATTATCTTGGTCATGAAGATCTTTTTTTACAGTTCTTCTGTGTATTCTTGCCACCTCTTCTTAATATCTTTTGCTTCTGTTAGGTCCATAACATATCTATCCTTTATCGAGTCCATCTTTGCAAGAAATGTTCCCTTGGTATCTCTAATTTTCTTGAAGAGATCTGTTGTCTTTCTTATTCTGTTGTTTTCCTCTATTTCTTTGCATTGATCATTGAGGAAGGCTTTCTTATCTCTCCTTGCTATTCTTTGGAACTCTGCATTCAGATGCTTATATCTTTCCTTTTTTCCTTTTCTTTTCACTTCTCTTCTTTTCATAGTTATTTGTAAGACCTCCTCAGACAGCCATTTTGCCCTTTTGCATTTCTTTTCCATGGGGATGGTCTTGTTCCCTGTCTCCTGTACAATGTCACTAACCTCCGTCCATAGTTCATCAGGTACTCTATCAGATCTAGTCCCTTAAATCTATTTCTCACTTCCACTGTATAAATCAAATCCATAAGGTAGTAGATTTAGGTCATATCTGAATGGCCTAGTGCTTTCCCCTACTTTCTTCAATTTATGTCTGAATTTGGCAGTTAGGAGTTCATGATCTGAGCCACAGTCAGCTCCTGGTCTTGTTTTTGCTAACAGTATGGAGCTTCTCCATCTTTGGCTGCAAAAATATAATCAGTCTGATTTTGGTGTAGACCATCTGGTGATGTCCATGTGTAGAGTCTTCTCTTGTGTTGTTGAAAGAGGGTGTTTGCTATGACCAGTGCATTCTTTTGGCAAAACTCTATTAGCCGTTGCCTTGCTTCATTCTGTGCTCCAAGGCCAAATTTGTCTGTTTTGCCAAGTGTTCTTTGACTTCTTACTTTTGCATTCCAGTCCCCTGTAATGAAAGGGACATCTTTTTGGGGTGTTAGTTCTAAAAGGTCTTGTAGGTCTTCATAGAACCGTTCAACTTCGACTTCTTGTTACTGGCTGGGCATAGGCTAGGATTACTGTAATATTGAATGGTTTGCCTTGGAAACAAACAGAGATCATACTGTCGTTTTTGAGATTGCATCCAAGTACTGCATTTTTGACTCTTTTGTTGACCATGATGGCTACTCCATTTCTTCTAAGGGATTCCTGCCCACAGTAGTAGATATAATGGTCACCTGAATTAAATTCACCCATTCCAGTCCATTTTAGTTCGCTGATTCCTAGAATGTCTATGTTAACTCTTGCTGTCTCCTGTTTGACCACTTCCAATTTGCCTTGATTCATGGACCTAACAATTGGTTATTACAATAAATCAAAAGAATGTCTCAAGATTTTAAAGATCTTACTAGACCCACTCTCACAATTTACATTTTAAGATGATAGGATTAGAACTAACAATAGAAAGATATTACCAGACCCACTTCTGCAGTATACAAGTTTTAAGATAACAAGATTAGTCAGAAGGTTCTTGTTAAAGAGAAACATATCCTTGAGCAAGATACGTTGTTATTTTGACTATGGCAAAGCAATGTAGAAAAAAAATGTTTGTCCTTTTCTCTTCCTTGAGAGCCTGGACCCCTTTCTCCTCCTTGGGGACCCTGAACTTCTTATCAACCTTCCTAGGAATTTACATTCTCAGTTGAAGACTGAGTGCTTTACTTTTAAGATCAAAATAACAAAAAGGTGTCCACTCTCATTGTACTGAATTTCTGTTCCTGAAATCATATTAGAAAATGTGTGAGAAGTTATCCAGTTTGGAAAAGAATTAAACTGTTTTTATATGCAGGTGGCATCAGTGTAGAATATCCAATGAAATCTAAAACAACAACAACAAATAACTAAAACTAAGAAGTAATTTAAGCAATTTTGCAAGATATACACTTGATATATGAAATTGTTTTCTATATAGTAGCATAGACAATTGAAAATTAAAATAAAAATAGTAACATTAACAATAACATTTAAGTATGAAAAACTTAAGAATCTGGCAAAATATATGAAAGGCAACATTGCAAAAAATGGACAAAAGATTTGGACAGGAAATTCACTAAATAAAGATATACAGATGACAACTAAGCACTGCACACCAAAATGATGGCTCTAGTGAAAGAACAGATAAAAACAAGTGTGATGAGGATGTGAAAAAAATTTGAACTTTCATACACCATTTATGGGAATACAAAATAGCATAGCCTTGGTGGAAAACACTTTGGAAGTTTCTTAAAAAGTTAAACATTGTGTTACCATAGGACCCAGCAATCCCACTCCTAGGTATATACCAAAAAGAATGAAAAAAATGTTTACCCAAGGACTTGAACATGAATGTTTATAGCAGTCCTATTTCTAATAGTCAAAAAGTTGAAGCGATTCAAATGTCCACCAACTGGTGATCAAATAAATACTTGGGGCTGGTGCACTGGAATGAACCAGAGCGATGGTATGGGGAGGGAGATGGGGGGGGTTCAAGTTGGGGAATGCATGTACACCCGGGGCAGATTCATGTCAATGTATGGCAAAACCAATACAATATTGTAAAGTAATTAGCCTCCAATTAACATAAATAAAAAATAAAATAAAACGTGCAATGTACTATTATTTGACCATAAAATGAATGGAGCTCTGATACATACTATAACATGCTATGCCTCTGAAATGATTTTGTTAATTAAAAGAAGCCAGGCACAAAAGACTGCATATTGCATTATTCTGTTCATATGAATGAATATGTCCCAGATTAGGTAACTCTCTAAAGACAGAAAATAGAGTAGTGGATGCCAGGGGCCAGATGAAGGGAGAAATAGAAAATGTCTGCCAACTGGACAGCGTTTCCCATTGGAGTGATGAAAATATTTTAGAATATGATAGTGGTTATGGTTATGTAACCTATGAATAAATTATAAATCAATGAATTGTACATTTTAACTGATAAATTCATGGTACATGGACAACATGTCAATAAATAAAAAGCTAAAAATACTCACTAAACTTGACTTCTATGTCCAGGAAAATTATCCTTGAAAAATAAAGGAGAAATAGGTATTCTCATATGAACAAAAAATAAGGCAATTTATTCTCAACAGTTTTCTTGTCTGTAAGAAATGTTAAAAGAAGTTATTTCCACAGGATAAGATGATATTAAACAGAAACTATGAGTTAAGAAAGAAAAAGTGCATAAAATAAATAAATAAATGAAGGTAAAATAAAATGAAGCATTTTTCTTATTCTTAATTAGTAAAAGATAAATGCTTGTTTGGGCTTCTCCATTTTTACTTTTCAGTGATTATGAATCTTCATAATTAAAGTCAGTTTCCTGTACACAACATATATTTTGGCTCAGTGGTAAAGAATCCACCTGCAATATAGGAGCTGTAGCATACTCGAGTTCCATCTCTGTGTAAGAGAGGTACCCTGGAGGAAAGCATGGCAACCCACTCCAGTATTCTTGCTTGGAGAGTCCCATGGACAGAGGAGCCTGGAGGACTACAGTCTGTAGGGTCACAAAGAGTTGGGCACGGCTGAAGTGACTTAACGTGCATACACAAATGTTTGTTTAAAGCAATTACAGCAACAATGTATTGAGCGTTTATAACAAATGAATATACATATGGCTGCAATATCACAAGACAAAGAGTGAAGGAACTGAGAAAACTCCACTAATTTTATGAGAATTGATATAATGTCATTTGAGGGTTCAGTTCAGTTGCTCAGTCGTGTCCAACTCTTCGTGACCCTATGGATTGCAGCACACTAGGCCTCCCTGTCCCTCACCAACTCCCGGAGTTTACTCAAACTTACGTCCATTGAGTCGGTGATGCCATCCAACCATCTCATCCTCTGTGGTCCCCTTCTCCTCCTGCCTTCAATCTTTCCCAACATCAAGGTCTTTTCAAATGAGTCAGTTCTTCGCATCAGGTGGCCAAAGTAAGTATTGGAGTTTCAGCTTCAGCATCAGTCCTTTCAATGAATATTCAGGACTGATTTCCTTTAGGATGGACTGGTTGGATCTCCTTGCAGCCCAAGGGACTCTCACGAGTTTTCTCCAACACCACAGTTTAAAAGCATCAGTTCTTCGGCACTCAGCTTTCTTTATACTCCAACTCTCACATCCATACATGAATACTGGAAAAACCATTGCTTTGACTAGACAGATTTTTGTTTGCAAAGTAACGTCTCTGCTTTTTAATATGCTGTTTAGGTTGGTCATAACTTTCCTTTCAAGGAGTAAGCGTCTTTTAATTTCCTAGCTGCAATCACCATCTGCAGTGATTTTGGAGCCCCCAAATATAAAGTCTGCCACTGTTTCCACTGTTTCCCCATCTATTTGCCATGAAGTGATAAGACCAGATGCCATGATCTTAGTTTTCTGAATATTAAGTTTTAAGCCAATTTTCTCACTATCCTCTTCTGCTTTCATCAAGAGGCTCTTTAGTTCGTCTTCACTTTCTGCCATAAGGGTGGTGTCATCTGCATATCTGAGGTTATTGATATTTCTCCTGGCAATCTTGATTCCAGCTTGTGCTTCATCCAGCCCAGCTGATGTACCCTACATACAAGCACAGTAAATAGATGCAGAGCACATCTACATATAAGGCCAGTACATATATGTAGAGTACATCTACGTATATGATGTACTCTACATATAAGTTAAATAAGTAGGGTGACAGTATACTGCATTGATGTACTCCTTTTCTTATTTGGAACCAGTCTGCTGTTCCATGCCCAGTCTATTGTTCCAATTGAGGGTGGACATATATTATTTTAAAAATGTATATTGTAAGGCATATTTCAACACTAAAATTTTTTAAAAATGAAATATATGTTTTTTATCAGAAACTGGTCTAAACTGTAATCATAAAAAGGTGTTCAATTAAAATAGGAGAAAGCAGAAAGAGACAGAGAGAATAAAAAAAATTTAAATAATGAATAGAAAGCATTCACAAAGATGCTAGATCATTAATTACTCTAAATGTGAATTCTCTACCTATACCAGTCCAAGGCAGAGGTTGTCAAAATGGATAAAACACATCAATAGCAACAACAAAACACAAAACCAAAGTACATACTGTGTACAAGAAACCCACTTTACTTATGAAGATTCATAGTCAGTGAAAAGTAAAGATGGAGAAAACATCATGCCAACACTAATCAAAAGAAAGCTGGAGGGCTATCTTAAACTTAGACAAAGCATACTTCAAAATAAAAAAGATTAACAGGGGATAAGGAGGGATATTATATAATGGTAAACAAGTTACTTTTAGAAAGACACATAGCAATCCTTAACATTTATGTATCTAACAACAGAGCATAAAAATACATGAAGCAAAATCATAGAACTCGAAGGAGAAACAGTCCACCATTACAGTCGGAGACTTCAACCCCTGTGTCATTAATTGATAGATCCAGCAAGCAGAAAATCAATAAAGATATGGATGAACTGAAGGGTACTATCAATCAACTTGATCTAAGTGACATTTATAGCATAATCCATCCAACAACAACAGACTAGACATTCTTCAGAGGTTCACATGAAACAGTCACCAAGGCAGACTACATTCTAGGTCATAAAACATACCTTAAGAAATCTAAAAGAATAGAAATCATATAAAGTATATTCTGTGACAAAACTGTAATTAAACTACAAATCAATAATGAAAGAGGGCTGGAAAATCCCCACATTTGGAAATTAAACTACACACTTCTAAATAAACCACGGGTCAAAGAACAAGTCTCAATATTTTGAACTAAATGAGAATGAAAACACAACTTATCAAACTTTGTGATAGAGTTAAAGCAATGTTTAGAGGGACATTTATAGAATTACATGCAAATATTAGAAAAGAAGAATGATCTAAAATTTATAATCCATTACTTTTTTAAGAAATAAAGAAAGAGGCTTTTAGGGACTGTGGTCTGCACATCGCTGGTGGCCTGGCCCACCTTTCAGATCTCTGTGGAGAATGGCTTTGGGGTTGTGCACAGCCGGGAGAAGGCTGAATGGCTGGGGGATGCAGTGGAGGAGTACTTCTTCTGCATTGCTGACTTGGAGCTAGATGAGATGAAGGACTTCCTCAGGGAGCTAATGACAAATGAGTTTAATACAGTTGTGGGGAGTGGGAGTCTGCCCCAGGTGAGTCAGCAGCTACAAACCACGTTCTACTACTTCCAGAGGAGTGATAGAGCTGCTCTGAGGGTGATGGCCTCTCTCATCACCCAAAGAAAATGTAAAGTCAGAGCCAATGGACTGATTACACCCAGAGAGACTGATGAGGATGATGGTGCAAATAGCATGAAGGAGGTGGAGATTGCAGCTATGGAAGATGGGGCAGCTACAGATGGGATCTGCCCACAACCTGAACACTTTGGTCCTGATTCCCAGACTATTAAGGAAGAGGATATAGTGGAGGATGGCCAGACCAGAGAAAGAAATGAGTGGGGTTGTAAACTGTCTGGGTCCTTGTTTGCTTGGGACTTGTTTGTAGAGTTTTTGTTGGAGGGTTTCAGACCTCTGGACTGGTTATCTCATCTCCATCCTTGCCCCATTCCCTTATCCAGATTCTTCCAGGGGGCAGAAGAACCCAAGGGTCCTTGGTCTTGGGGTGAACTGAGTGATAAGCTCTGGTTTCCTAGCAAAGTGTCTCTTTGGTGCAATTAGTGTGAAAAAGGAGGGATGAGTGGTATGGGAGTGACTGGGGGGGAAGCTATTCCACTGGTAGGCAGGGGAATAGTAGGCAAGGGAATGTGTGAAAGGAGAGGACCAGAAGGAGAACCAGTGTTCCTGCTGGGTAAGGCATGGTGAGATGAGCTTGCGAATGGGAGAGAGATTAATTGAAGATGCGAATCCAAGTAGTTGTGGCACCTCTCCTTTTCCCCTCCTCTCAATCCCCCACCCTCACACAGAGCAGCTCTATGCTCCTGCCCAGAAATCGGAACCTCCCAAGAATGTTCCCTTCCTGCAGCCCAGTATCCAACTCTGGGTTCCTTTAGGATGTCTAAGCCCTTGCCTTGGCAGTGGGCTCAAGGTCCCTCCGCTTTGTTTCCCTCTTTCCAAATGCCTCATCCCATTAAAGACCAGGGATGAGGCTTAAGACCTCAATAAATGTCTTACTGTATTTAAAAAAAGAAATAGGGATAGAACAACAAATTAAACTAAAGTAAGCGGAGAAGGCAATGGCAAGCCACTCCAGTACTCTTGCCTAGAAAATCCCATGGATGGAGGAGCCTGGTAGGCTGCAGTCCGTGGGGTCGCTAAGGGTCGGACACGACTGAGCAACTTCACTTTCACTTTTCACTTTCCACTTTCACACATTGGAGAAGGAAATGGCAACCCACTCCAGTGTTCTTGCCTGGAGAATCCCAGGGACGGGGGAGCCTGGTGGGCTTCCGTCTATGGGGTCACACAGAGTCGGACACGACTGAAGTGACTTAGCAGCAGCAGCAGCAGCAGCAAGCAGAAGAAAGGGAATAATAAAAAAGTAAGTCAGAAATCAGTGAAACTGAAAACAGAAAAATATTAGGGAAAATCAAGAATGCTAAAAGGTGCTTTTTTGAAAAGGTCAATAAAATTGATAATTTTCTAGTCAGTCTAATGAATGCAAGTAAGAGACCCAAATTACCAATATCAGTAATTTTAAAAAGGTTCATCAGTACTGATCCCATGGATATTAAAAAGATAGTACAGGAAAGCTGTGAACAACTGTACGCCCACACAAAGTTAATAACTTAGATAAAATGAACCAATTTTTTGGAAGGCACAAATTATGAATATTAACTCAATGAGAAACAGATAACCTGAAAGTATTATATTCATTAAAATAAATTGAATTTGTACTTGAAAATCTTCCAAAAATAAAGAACACCTGGTCCAGATGGTTATCCTTGTGTATTCTGTCAAAAAATTAAGAAAGGCTTAATACCAATTTGACAATATCTCTTCCAGAAAATAAAAGAGGGAACACTTCACAATGCATCTTATGAGGTAAGCATTGCCCTAATATCAAAATAAGAAGACATTTCAAGAAAAGAAAACCATATACTACCATTTCTCATGAACATGGATGTAAAAATTCTCAATAAAATACTAGAAAATTGAATCCAACAATACATAAATAGATTGTAATGGATTGTAACTAATGGAGTTCATTCCTGGAATGTACAGCTGTTTTAACATTAATAAATCAATCAATGCAAGTCACCATATTAACAGATTGAATAAGAAAGGCAATGTGATTATTAATATATGCAGACAATGCATATGACAAAGTTCTACACACTACGTGATAAAAACTATCAAAAATCTAGAAATAGAAGGGAATTTTGTTATCATAATAAAGTATATATATATGAAAAACCTATAGCTAAATGATACTCAATGGAGAGTGACTGGATCCTTTCTCCTTAAGATAAGCTATAAACAAGGATGTCCTCTCTCACCACTCCTATTCAACATTGTACTGGAAGTTCTAACTAGCACAATAAAATAAGACCAAGGAATAATTCCCAGAAGGAATTATTCGTTTCCAATCTCTGCACAATTTATTCCTTGGTCTCATTTTATTGTGCTAGTTAGAACTTCCAGTACAATGTTGAATAGGAGTGGTGAGAGAGGACATCCTTGTTTACGTGATCACTGACCTAGAGCCAGACATCTTGGAATGTGAAGTCAAGTGGGCCTTAGAAAGCATCACTACGAACAAAGCTAGTGGAGGTGATGGAATTCCGGTTGAGCTATTTCAAATCCTGAAAGATGATGCTGTGAAAGTGCTGCACTCAATATGCCAGGAAATTTGGAAAACAGCAATGGCCACAGGACTGGAAAATGTCCGTCTTCATTCCAATCCCAAAGAAAGGCAATGCCAAAGAATGCTCAAACTACCGCACAATTGCACTCATCTCACACGCTAGTAAAGTCATGCTCAAAATTCTCCAAGCCAGGCTTCAGCAGTATGTGAACTGTGAACTCCCAGATGTTCAAGCAGGTTTTAGAAAAGACAGAGGCACCAGAGATCAAATTGCCAACATCCGATGGATCATGGAGAAAGCAAGAGAGTTCCAGAAAAACCTCTATTTCTCCTTCACTGACTATGCCGAAGCCTTTGACTGTGTGGATCACAATAAACTATGGAACATTCTGAAAGAGATGGGAATACCAGACCACCTGACATGCCTCTTGAGAAACCTGTATGCAGGTCAGGAAGCAAGAGTTAGAACTGGACATGGAACAACAGACTGGTTCCAAATAGGAAAAGGAGTACGTCAAGGTTGTATACTGTCAGCCTGCTTATTTAACTTATATGCAGAGTACATCATGAGGAACGCTGGGCTGGAAGAAGCACAAGCTGGAATCAAGATTGCCGGGAGAAATATCAATAACCTCAGATATGCAGATGACACCACCCTTCTGGCAGAAAGTGAAGAGGAACTTAAAAGCCTCTTGATGAAAGTGAAAGAGGAGAGTGAAAAGGTTGGCTTGAAGCTCAACATTCAGAAAACAAAGATCATGGCATCTGGTCCCATCACTTCATGGGAAATAGATGGGAAAACAGTGGAAACAGTGTCAGACTTTATTTTTTTGGGCTCCAAAATCACTGCGGATGCTGATTTCAGCCATGAAATTAAAAGATGCTTACTCCTTGGAAGGAAAGTTATGACCAACCTAGATAGCATATTAAAAAGCAGAGACATTACTTTGCCAACCAAGGTCCGTCTAGTCAAGGCTATGGTTTTTCCCGTGGTCATGTATGGATGTGGAGAATTGGACTGTGAAGAAAGCTGATCGCCTTAGAATTGATGCTTTTGAACTGTGGTGTTGGAGAAGACTCTTGAGAGTCCCTTGTACTGCAAGGAGATCCAACCAGTCCATTCTAGAGGAGATCAATCCTGGGTGTTCATTGGAAGGACTGATGCTAAAGCTGAAACTCCAATAGTTTGGCCACCTCACACGACAAGTTGACTCATTGGAAAAGACTCTGATGCTGGGAAGGATTGGGGGCAGGAGGAGATGGGGACGACAGAGAATGAGATGGCTGGATGGCATCACCGACTCGATGGACATGAGTTTGAGTGAACTCTGGGAGTTGGTGATGGACAGGGAGGCCTGGCGTGCTGTGATTCATAGGGTCACAAAGAGTCGGACACGACTGAGCGACTGAACTGAACTGATAGGAAACCACAAATACTTTACAAAATACCCCTGAAACTAATGAGTGAAGATATGAAGATGGCAGGGTACAACTCAATATATGGTAATCAAATGCTTTCCTGTATGCCAGCAATGAAAAATTCAAATTAGAATTTTTAGAAAAACAGTACTTATAATAGCACCCCAAAATGACATACTAAGGTATTATTTGTTTAATAAAGTATTTGTGGGATCTGTGCACAGAAACAATAAAATACTGGTAAAAGAAATCAAAGTAGATCTAAAGAAATTGAGAGATAGTCCATGTTAATGGATTATAGGACAATATTGTAACAAGACCAGTTTTTTTCAGTTTTATCTGTAGATTCAGCACAATCCAAATTAAATACCTAGCAAGGCTTTTTTCAGTGAAGGTTTTTAGATATTTCAAGGTAATTCTAAAACTTACACAGCAAGCAAAAGACCTATAGTAGCCAACACAATACTTAAAAAGAAGAACATGATCCATGAAATGAAATGAAATGTGAATAACTTGGACTTTTTTTTACTGACGTTAAAATCTTTTGCTCTGTAAAATAGACTGTTAGGAAAGTCCAAAGTTATAACTTGTATCCAAAATACACAAAGAACTATTAAAGATCTGACCCCATACCTCACCAAAGAAGACATATAGATAGCAAATAAGTATGTGAAAAGAGACCCAGTTTCATTGGTCATTCTGTTGCTGCTGCTGCTAAGTCGCCTCAGTCGTGTCCGACTCTGTGCGACCCCATAGACGGCAGCCCACCAGGCTCCCCCGTCCCTGGGATTCTCCAGGCAAGAACACTGGAGTGGGTTGCCATTTCCTTCTTCAATGCATGAAAGTTAAAAGTGAAAGTGAAGCTGTTCATTGGTCATTATGGAGTTGTAAATAAAAACAACGAGATACCACTAACACATTTCAGCATGGCTGAAATCCCAAACACTAACAATTCCAATTGCCAGTGAGGATGCAGAGCAATAGAAACTTTCATCCATTGCTGCATGGAATGGAAAGTGGGACAGCCCCTTTGCTAGACAGTTTGGCAGTCCTTTGGAAAGCTGGACTTCCCTGGTGGCTCAGACAGTAAAACGTCTGCCTATAATGTGGGAAACCCGGGTTCAGTCCCTGGGTCAGGAAGATCTCCTGCAGAAGGAAATGGCAACCCATGCCAGTATTCTTGCCTGGAAAATCCCATGGATGGAGAAACCTGGTAGGCTACAGTCCATGGGGTCGCAAAGAATCAGACACGACTGAGTTATTTCACTCACTCACTTGGAAAGCTGAATATACTTTTACCATACAATCCACCAATGGTGCTCCTAGATATTTACCCAACTGATTTGGAAACTTATTTTACACAGAAACCTGTACACAAATGTTTATTCATAATCAGTCAAATACAGTTTATTTATGGAATGTATGAATATTTATTCATAATCATATGAATAAAGCAGCTTTATTCATAATCCCCCCAAACTGGAAACAACCTAGGTGTTATTTGGGAGGCAAATGGATCAACAAACTGTGGTACAGCCAGCAATAAAATGCAATTCAATGATAAAAAGGAATGTGTTTTGAAGGAAACCAGTCTGTAAAGGATACACACTGTACTATTCCATTTCCATGACATTCTGAAAAAGAGAAGAGACACACAATAGCTGAGTAGTTGTCAGAAGTTTGGGGAGGAGGTAACATTGAATAGGTGAAGCACAAGGGATGTCTTAGGCTGGTGTAACTATTCTATGGTACAGTAGTGGTGGATACACAGCAATGTGCATTTGTCAAAATCCACAGAACCAGACAGCACAAAGTATGAATCTTTTTTTTTTAATTGATTGGTAGATCACAAACCCCAATTGGCGGACTGTGACAAAATAACAGTATTAAAAATGTACAAAATACCTGCACTGCAGTGGGTAGGGGACAAGGGTGCTGACCTAAGTAATTTTGGAAATGAGTGGAAGTGTTAAGTCTAAAGACAAAAAGAACTGTACATAGCACTGTGTTCTAGTTGAAGTTGTTTCTCATTGTGTGAGTTAACAATTCTCAAATCACTGTTCAAGCATAATGTGTTTGAAAAAATAATAAATGAATAGCATATGGTATGAGCCATATTTCTCACTGTTTGAGTGAGAGGATACAGACAAGCAAGGAAAGAAGGCTGGAATGAACCCCCTGACCCTGGAATAGAGTCAGAGATAATAGTGCGAACTCATGTTTAGCTTGATATAGATATGGATGGAGATACACGCACAGATTGACAGAGAAATAACTACAGATATATTAATATGTATATACACAGGTTCATGTGTATAGATATACTACGTGCCTCTCTCTATTAGAGAGACAGACTAGAAGCAATGACACCTTCATAGCAATAAGCAAACCTAGCATCTAGAATTTAGTTTCTAATTCCATTGTCTAAAGAAAGAAACCAGGGTTCCTTTGAGAAATGGCAGAAGGGAGGGCAAGGGAAGGAAATAGGTAAGACTGGCCTGGAGCATCTTGTAGGGCTATAAAGTAAGGACATGCTCAAAAATACAAAAGGATCGGGACATGTCAAAGTGACATAGGAGCCAACCTGAAAAAGCTCCCAGTGGCCAAAACTGAAACAAACTAAACAATGCAATAAGTAATGAAATATTAGATTATAACTCAAAACATTAAATAATCATTCAAGAGTCTATACTGACATAAATAAATGATTGAATCACAAATTAAATCAAAGAGAACAAAGCTCCCTTACAGAAGAAGTCCAAATATTTTATATAGTTACTACCCTCACAGGGAAGTAGAGCATCACTTCCCACCCTGTAACTGTGGGCTATGTATGGCGACTTCCTTCCAATGAGGACAATATGAAGAGGAAGAAAGCAATGGAGAAACCTGATGAACGCTACCTCAGCCAGGTGATTGGGGTCAAAGTCGACAGTGAAAAGTCATATTGATAATATATTCCATTGGTATCCTGAAATGAAAAATCACACTTTGCTTCTGTGATCTTCCTCCCCAAAACTCATAACCCCTGACTAATCTTCCGAAAAATATCAGATAAATCCCAGCTGAGTGTCTTTTGACAAAATACCTGATCAGCTCTCTATAAAACTGTCAATGTCATCAAAACAAGGAAAGACCACAAAACTATCACAGTCAAGAGACACCTAAGGAGTCATGACAACTCCACCTAATCCTATAGGGTTTCTGGGTCAGAAAAAGGACATTGGGTAAAAGCTTAGGAAAATCTGATTAAAATATGGGCCTCAGTGATAATAATGCATCAATAATGGTTCATGAGTTGTGATAAATGTACTAATGTAAGACATTAACAATCAGAGAAAACTGATGTGGAATACAAAAGAACTGTTTGTACTATCTTTATAATTTTTCTGTAAATCTATAACTATTCTAAAGTTAAAATTTAATTTAAAACAAAAAATAAGATATAACTGTGTTCCATTTGTTCCTAAGTAGCTCCTGTGTGCTGTGCTCAGTTGCTCAGTCATATCTGAGGCTTTGTGACCCCATGGACTGTAGCCCACTTGGCTTCTCTGTCCATGGATTATCCCAGGCAAAAATACTGCAGTGGGTTCCCATTTCCTCCTCCAGGGGATCTTCCCAACCCAAGGATCAAACCTGTGTCTTTTACATCTCCTGCATTTGCTTTACTATTGAGACACCCGGGAAGCCCAGAACACCTATAATCTCACCCATTTTAAAGGTGAGACTACCAAGGCTTCTCAAGGTAAACTGAGTAGCCCAATGTCATAGACATTTGTACATGAGAAACTAGGCCTTCAAAGAACACCCCAGATTCCATAGCACATGGTGTTCCTATCTCTACCTGAATTACAGGAACCAGGTCATAGAGAAATGCTATGATTTTGTACCTCCTGTTTGGTTTGCATATTTGGATTGTGAAGTTGATGTTTCTGCTTTTGGTTGATTATTTTTTTCTTTCTGGGTTTCATAATACGGAGGTTTTCTCACAGATAAAACTTGAAGAGACGACAATAAAGTAAAGATCATTGTTTTGCACAAGATGAAATCTGTATGCTTCTTCTCTGGGGAGAAAACGGAATGGTGACACGATCGTTTCCAGGCTGGCTCAGGACCAATAAACGGGATGCAGAGGCTACTCTCTTGGACCAGCCTGGGCCACTCTCCAGCCAGAAGGCGCTTCCAACTCCAAAATTCTCTTCTTCCCACACCTTCCCATTCAATATAGTCTTTTCCAAAGGAAAGGGAGTTCATGGCCCCCAAAATTCTCTGCAGTCCATGTATCAACTATTTCCACTTCTCTCCCCTCTGGGAGTGAATTGAAATGGGATGCAGGGTGGAGAGGTGGAGAAAGGGGCAAGTGTCTCTTTTCTCCTTCCCTCAGGAGACAGCAGAGTCAGCATGACCACAACACCCTTGTCCTCCTCGTTCACATTTCCTATGTCACTAAATGTAAGTGCACTTTCAAATTGCCCCTATTTACAGATGAACAAACTGAGGCTCGACGGTGTGAAATGACTTGTCCAAGGTCACACAACTAATAAGAGGGATAGAATTAAGGATGGACCTAGAGAATATACTAGCAGATGGGCAGAGGGAAGTTGAAGTAAAAATACATGCCTTTTCTTTTGATTACATCAATAATGTAGGAACACAAGAGGAAATAACTCTTGTCATGAGGTTTGGGTTGATGAGGCAGCCAGCTTGTGTAAAATGCCAGACACCCGAGAGTGTCCTTGTCAGGTGTGTGTGCAAGTGACACAGAGTGCAGGTGCCGAAGCAGATACTTCAGGGCAATAGACTTTCTGTCCCTAGTTTGAAAGAGACAGGCAGAAGGAAATCATTTAAACCAGTTGTGTGACAAAGCCACCAGTTGATTGTCTGATTTTTCACTTTTCCAGTGATTCTCTTGGCACTGGTGTAGACAGCCTGAGGTCAGGCCCCCAGGTCTGTAATTACAAAGGCCACAAAGTCAGTGCTTTCCTTAATTACACAGGAAATGAAGGATAGGAAGATTATTTATTTTTTCAACCTGAATTATACAGTGTGAACTGCCCAAATTTGCAAGACAACGCCAGTCCTCTGGACTTGGCAGCCTGGATTTGCGTGTGTGAGTTGCAGCTCATTGATCAACTCCATCACTGAGCCTACCTGGGAATTACTGCTTCCCCATCCCCTGCTAGCCAGTTTGTACTATGAAATATTTTATTACTTAAATGCTTTTTGAGGGCAAATACATTACTTCCCTGTGTTGAAAATGCAATTGATCTCCTGCTCAACATCAGCCGTAACATTTAACTGCCCTGGAATCCTGATTCAATGAAAGCCTAGTAATTTGACTTAAAAGGTGATTATGGCATCTCAACTGAGTTTTGCATCCTCTTCCCTCTATACAAATTACATTGCCATTGAGTAGGCATTTAAAGGGAAGTTGAAAATGTCCATCCATGCAGAAACAATTTCTCATCTCGGGAAGGAAGAGCTATTAGGTAGCTAGGTTGTCTCATGGGCCCCGAACACTGAAGGGCCTAAGTGTGACAGCCCATCAGAGCCAACTAGATGAGTTTCTCACCTTGCTGCTGGGCCTTGGCCAAGGAGGATCTTAATGACCACCATGGTGATCAAAAGAGTAGAAGTCCCTCGTAAGTTCACTGAATTGAATAAGCCATGGTGTTCTTTTCAGATCCATTGGTAGTGAGGTGTATCTCTTAAGAAAATCAACACCAACAAAAATGATGGAGCTCTGTGAAAGGCAGAATAACGGCCCCCAAAGTTATCTATGTCCTAAATCCAAGACCTGTGAATATGTTACCTTACATGGCTGAAGGGAATTTGCAAATATGAGCAAGGTTAAAGACCTTGAGATGGGGAGATGATCCTGGACTGGCTTTACTCCAATCACGAGTCCGTAGAAGCAGAGAATCTTTCCTGACTGTAGTCAGCAAGAGATGTCACAATGGAAGAAGGGTCAGAGAGATGCAATATTGTTGACTTTTAAGACTGAGGAAGGGGCCATAAGGCAAGGAGTGCAGACAGTCTCTAGAAGCTAAAAAGAGCAAGGAAACAGATGCTACTCCAGAGCCTCTGGAGAGGAGTACAGCCCTGCTAATATCTCTATCTTAGCCCAATGAGACCCATGTGAGACTTCTGGCCCCCACAATTGGAGGATAATAAATTTCTGTTGGTTTAAGCCACTAAGCTTCTGCTAATTTGTTCCAACAGGCATACAAACCAGTACAAGCTCAGATATTGATCAACAAAGACTTGGTCAGGAAGCTTATTCTCCCTACTAGAGGACAACAATGACACATCAAGGGATATAGTCTGTGCCTTTCTAACCAGTAGAAATGAATTCTAGAATGAGAATGAGTAAAGTGGAGTTCAAGCCAACCATCAGAATTTTGTGAAACAGACACACATCCAGTCAGTTGTTTGGACATTGGACTGTCTCAGCCCACACAACTTTCCAGAGCTCACTGGTCCATTGCCCAGCAAGTTTCTAAGGCAGATACACCTCCAATAATAGGAAAGGAAAACTAATATCAGGAGAGGGAGAGGAGGCAAAATAAAGAGGTGCTGCCAAATATTTTTGGCTCAATTCAGGCTATTTGAGCTTAAAACCCCCTTTAAATACACATTTTGAGTTTTAATGGCTTAATCTAAAAGTATAGTCTCATAATATTCATCATTTATTCTCCCTGAGCATATTATATAATACCTGCATTTCAAATTGCCCTAAGTGGTTGACATGCATACACATGTACATACACACACACACACACACACATATAATCACTCACATATGCCAATGTGCCAAACTAGGTAAAAGCAATCTTGAGCTTCATTCTGTGAAGAACGCAACATGAATGTAAGCAGTCACCCAGAGCATGGGTTTAACGGACACTGTCATTTTCTCCAATTTTGCCCAAATGAGGTTTTCTTTTTCACAAAAATATCATGTTAGAAGCTCTTTCTTAAGATGTTTGTATGTGTGGTTGGATTATTCATTCTCTATTCACAGAGCCATCCTAATCTAATGTGTAACAAGAGTCTAAAAGCTAATCAATAATGGAACACAGCTCTGCCTATGGAAGTACCCGTGGCTCCTCCGAGAGGAAGCTACACCAGAGAGTCAGCCTCCGAGGGCAGTTCCAACTTTATGTTTATTTTATGATGACTCAACTACATGTGTAATTCTTTGTATTGTCACTTCCAATTATTTTTGGAACAAAAACACAAGGGAAATGAGTTATTCATTTCAAAAAGTGCATTCATATTTGATAAATAGCTTACAGATTAGAGAGAAGATGTTTACTGAAACCAGGATTCAAAGCACTTTTCCTGGGGATCAGGCTGACTTGCTAGATGAAGGATGACAAAGCTGCATCACCCAGATCCTCTGAAGCTATTATATCAGGACTGTGATGACTTGCTCGTGAAGGCAGTTCTAGGAAATAGCATTATGACAACAAGGCTTTCAGGGGGGTTCTAGCCAGAGGCAAGACCCTAGGAGGCCTGCAGGCAACCCCCAACTTCCTATTCAGTCTCTCTGGTGATAGAGGGGTCAAAGCCTCTTCTGGTTTGAGGGATGAGAGCCAGCTTCTGCCTTTATTGTCTCATCCTGCAGTGACTGGCTGCCCCAAGCATCATGCACCTCCATTCCGGAGTCATCAGTTCCTCTCCCAATTCTATTCAAGACACAGCATAGATTTGGGAACCAAGGCATTATATCTCTGTGCCCTATAAAGGTAGAAAAGAAAAGTCTCTTCTTAGTTACATGCTTCTATTGGTATATTCAGCTATTGGATAGTCTCAGCCTGTTCAGGATGCTAAAGCCAAATACCACAGATTGGGTCCTTTATAAATAGCAGAACATTATTGCTCAGGGTTCTGGAGACTGGAAGTCCAAGATCAGTGTGCCACATGGTGTTCTGGTGAGAGCCTTCTGAGTTACAGACACTGGACCTGCTTTTCGTCATGTGAAGGAAGGGGCGAGGGATCTATGCTCAGTTTCTTTTATAAGGGCACTAGTAAAGTCATGCTCAAAATTCTCCAAGCCAGGCTTTAGCAATACGTGAACCGTGAACGTCCAGATGTTCAAGCTGGTTTTAGAAAAGGCAGAGGAATCAAAGATCAAATTGCCAACATCCGCTGGATCATAGAAAAAGCAAGAGAGTTCCAGAAAAACAGCTATTTCTGCTTTATTGACTATGTCAAAGCATTTGACTGTGTGGATCACAACAAACTGTGGAAAGTTCTGAAAGAGATGGGAATACCAGACCACCTGACCTGCCTTTTTAGAAACCTATATACAGGTCAGGGAGCAACAGTTAGAACTGGACATGGAACAACAGACTGGTTCCAAATAGGAAAAGGAGTACATCAAGGCTATATATTGTCACCCTGCTTATTTAACTTCTATGCAGAGTATATCAAGAGGAATGCTGGGTTGGAAGAAGCACAAGCTGGAATCAAGATTTCTGGGAGAAATATCAATAACCTCAGATATGCAGATGACACCACCCTTATGGCAGAAAGTGAAGAGGAACTAAAAAGCCTCTTGATGGAAGTGAATGAGGAGAGTGAAAAAGTTGGCTTAAAGCTCAGCATTCAGAAAACTAAGATCATGGCATCTGGTTCCATCACTTCAAGGGAAATAGATGGAGAAAGAGTGGAAAGAGTGTCAGACTACTTTTGGGCTCCAAAATCACTGAGGATGCTGATTGCAGCCATGAAATTAAAAGACGCTTACTCCTTGGAAGGAAAGTTATGATCAACCTAGATAGCATGTTAAAAAGCAGAGACATTACTTTGCCAACAAAGGTCCATCTAGTCAAGGCTATGGTTTTTCCAGTGGTCATGTATGGATGTGAGAGTTGGACTGTGAAGAAAGCTGATCATCGAAGAATTGATGCTTTTGAACTGTGGTGCTGGAGAAGACTCTTGAGAGTCCCTTGGACTGCAAGGAGATCCAACCAGTCCATTGTAAAGGAGATCAATCCTGGGTGTTCATTGGAAGGACTGATGCTGAAACTCCAATACTTTGGCCACCTCATGCGAAGAGTGACTCACTGCAAAAGACTGATGCTGGGAGGGATTGGGGGCAGGAGGAGAAGGGGACGACAGAGAATGAGATGGCTGGATGGCATCACCGACTCGATGGAGGCGAGTTTGAGTGAACTCCGGGAGTTGGTGATGGACAGGGAGGCCTGGTGTGCTGTTATTCATGGGGTCAAAAGAGTCGGACAAGACTGAGCGACTGAACTGAACTGAATCTTATTAAAGGGCTCCACCCTCATGACCTAATCACTTCCCAAGGGTCCCACCTCTTCATACCATTACCTTGGGGATTAGGATTTCAACATATGAACTTGGGGAGGACACAAGCATTTGGACCATATGTGAATTATTTACCATAAAACTTTGCTGAAAAATAAGCATGCTTCATTCATTCATTCATTTGTTCAACTGGCATACATATACTTTCTCAGTGTTATATTCTATGCTGGGATATAAACCAGTGCTTAGGCTCCACCTCATTTACATAACCCATTTCCCCAAAAATAATGCTTCTCCGTTTTTTTTTTTTTTTTACCTTAATCTCTGCTCACCTCAGTTCACAAGCAGAGGGCAATTTGTCTAGACTTGGAAGGTGACTTAGCAACATCTCCTACATCAGGGTTATTTTGCTGATTGAGAAACTGGGCAGCTACAGGAACCTCATTCCAGCTGCGGTCTAGAGAATGATTGCTAGAAGACTTGACCTCTTTGAGCATCTACTTCTAATGGTTGTTTGTGAGCATTAAGTGAGTAAATACATATTAAGTGCTTAGAATTATGCCTGACTTCAGACAAATGATTTGGGAATGAAAGATACTATTTAAAATTTTGTATTTCCATACAAATAGTGAGATTATATATTCTAGTTCTGTGAAAAATATCGTTGGTAGCTTGATAGGGATTGCATTGAATGTATAAATTACTTTGGGTAGTATACTCATTTTTACAATATTTATTCTTCCAATCCACGAACACGGTTTATTTCTCCATCTATTAGTGTCCTTTTTGATTGCTTTCACTAGTGTTTTATAGTTTTCTATGTACAAGTCTTTTGTTTCCTTAGGTAGATATATTCCTAAGTATTTAATTCTTTTCGTTGCAACAGTGAATGGAATAGTTTCCTTAATTTCTCTTTCTATTTTCTCATTATTAGTGTATAGGAATGCAAGGGATTTCTCTGTGTTGATTTTATATCCTGCAACTTTACTGTAATCATTGATTAGCTCTAGTAGTTTTCTGGTAGAGTCTTTAGGGTTTTCTATGTAGAGGATCATGTCATCAGGGAACAGTGAAAGTTTTACTTCTTCTTTTCCAATTGGTATTCCTTTTATGTCTTTTTCTGCTCTGACTGCTGTGGCCAAAACTTCCAGAACTATGTTGAATAGTAGTGGGGAGAGTGGGCACCCTTGTCTTGTTCCTGACTTTAGGGGAAATGCTTTCAATTTTTCACCATTGAGGATAATGTTTGCTGTGAGTTTGTCATATATAGCTTTTATTATGTTGAGATATGTCCCTTCTATTCCCACTTTCTGGAGTGTTTTTTATCATAAATGGATGTTGAATTTTGTGGAAGCCTTTCTCTGCATCTATTGAGATAATCATATGATTTTTAGTTTTCAGTTTGTTAATGTGGTGTATTACGTTGATTGATTTGCGGATACTGAAGAATCCTTGCATTCCTGGGATAAAGCCCACTTGGTCATGATGTATGATCTTCTCAATGTGTTGTTGGATTCTGATTGCTAGAATTTTGTTAAGGATTTTTGCATCTATGTTCATCAGTGATATTGGCCTGTAGTTTTCTTTTTTTTGTGGCATCTTTGTCAGGTTTTGGGATTAGGGTGATGGTGGCCTCATAGAATGAGTTTGGAAGTTTCCTTTCCTCAGCAATTTTCTGGAAGAGTTTGAGTAGAATAGGTGTTAGCTCTTCTCTAAATTTTTGGTAGAATTCAGCTGTGAAGCCGTCTGGACCTGGGCTTTTGTTTGCTGGAAGATTTCTGATTACAGCCTCTAGTTCCGTGCTTGTGATGGGTCTGTTCAGATTTTCTATTTCTTCCTGGTTCAGTTTTGGAAAGTTGTACTTTTCTAGGAATTTGTCCATTTCTTCCAGGTTATTCATTTTATTGCCATATAGTATTGCTGATAGTATTCTCTAATAATCCTTTGTATTTCTGTGTTGTCGGTTGTGATCTCTCCATTTTCATTTCTAATTTTATTGATTTGGTTCTTCTCCTTTTGTTTCTTGATGAGTCTGGCTAGTGGTTTATCAATTTTATTTACCTTCTCAAAGAACCAGCTTTTGGCTTTGTTGATTTTTGCTACGGTCTCTTTTGTTTCTTTTGCATTTATCTCTGCCCTAATTTTTACCATTTCTTTCCTTCTATACAAAAAACCTCGAATAGCCAAAGCAATCTTGAGGAAGAAGAATGGAACTGGGGGAATTAACCTGCCGGATTTCAGGCTCTACTACAAAGTCACAGTCATCAAGACAGTATGGTACTGGCATAAAGACAGAAATATAGATCAATGGAACAAAATAGAAAGCCCAGAGATAAATCCACGCACCTATGGACACCTTATCTTTGACAAACGAGGCAAGAATATAAAATGGAGAAAAGACAGTCTCTTTAACAAGTGGTGCTGGGAAAACAAATGGGACCTAATTAAAATCAAAAGCTTCTGCACAGCAAAGGAAATTATAAGTAAGGTGAAAAGACAGCTTTCAGAATGGGAGAAAATAATAGCAAATGAAGCAACTGATAAAGGATTAATCTCCAAAATATACAAGCAGCTCCTGCAGCTCAATTCCAGAAAAATAAACAACCCAATCAAAAAATGGGCCAAAGAACTAAACAGACATTTCTCCAAAGAATACATAAAGATGGCTAACAAATACATGAAAAATTGCTCAACATCCCTCATAATCAGAGAAATGCAAATCAAAACCACAATGAGATACCATTTCACACCAGTCAGAATGGCTGCTATCCAAAAGTCTACATGCAATAAATGCTGGAGAGGGTGTGGAGAAAAGGGAACCCTCTTACACTGTTGGTGGGAATGCAAACTAGTACAGCCACTATGGAGAACAGTGTGGAGATTCCTCAAAAAACTGGAAATAGAACTGCCATATGATCCAGCAATTGCACTCCTGGGCATTCACACCGAGGAAACCAGAATTGAAAGAGACACATGTACTCCAATGTTCACTGCAGCACTGTTTATAATAGCCTGGACATGGAAACAACTTAGATGTCCATCTGCAGATGAATGGATAAGAAAGCTGTGGTACATATACATAATGGAGTATTACTCAGCCATTAAAAAGAATGCATTTGAATCAGTTCTAATGAGGTGGATGAAACTGGAGCCTATTATATAGAGTGAAGTAAGCCAGAAAGAAAAACACCAATACAGTATACTAACGCATATATATGGAATTTAGAAAGATGCAAATGATAACCCTGTATACGAGACAGCAATAGAGACACAGATGTATAGAACAGTCTTTTGGACTCTGTGGGAGAGGGTGAGGGTGGGATGATTTGGGAGAACGGCAATGAAACATGTATGTTGTCATATGTGAAACGAATCACCAGTTCAGGGTCAATGCATGTTACAGGATGCTTGGGGCTGGTGTGCGGGGATGACCCAGAGGGAGGATAAAGGGAGGAGGGAGGTGGGAGGGGGGTTCGGCAGGGGGAACTCATGTACACCCAGGGCGGATTCATGTCAATGTATGGCAAAACCAACCAATATAATATTGTAAAATAATTAGCCTCCAATAAAAAAAAATTTTTAAAAATAAAGTTATGTTTGACACTCCATAAAAGTCTCAGCAAAAAAAAAAAACGGTCTATGGTTATATAAATAATCAGGTCAAGTTTATTGAGAACAGATCTATTTTTTAAACAAGTCTTAATTTAGTTATATTTGGTAAAAAATGAGGGTGATTTTAGGGAGAAAAGGATGTTTCAATAAATGTTAAATCCCAGTTTGTTAATGGCGGTCTACCAATGGAGGTAGTAAGATTCATTTCTTGGATAGTTCCTTGCTGTTATGTGATATTAATGTAAAACTTAATTGAATTCTTAAAGAACACCCTAAGTTTGTTTCTGAAGCTTATCTCAGTGATCTGTCTTTGGATGAAGATCAGATGCCTCGTGACCTGCAACCAGGACTGAAAAAAAAAAGGACATAATTTAAAGGACTGTCTCCAACCTGGATGGAAGGACTTTTTTCAGAAGAAACTACACTACACCAGGATGAGAAGACGATGACATCAGAGGTAGACAGCTTGCCCAAGATGCTGGACCTGATTCGTATGATCATTTATAATGTTTTCTTGACTTCTTAGCCCTCTGCATATAAATCAAATGCTTTTCTACCATAGGCCTGATCCTAAGCTAGTTTTAGAAATTAATCCAATTGTCGGGTTTGTAGACATGTAAAAGCTCATTCTGCTTATACAAAAACTCTGTTAGACTTGTGCCATCCTAATGTCCTTAAACCATGGCAACAGTCTGCTTCTAAATTGGAAAATTAAAAACAATAGCTGGAAATCAGAGTCAGGGCTATGGGAAATCCAAGATGGCTTCTTGGCTTTTCCCAGCTCCCTGACAAACCTCATTTTTTATTTGATGGGTTAAAGCCTCCCTGGCTTTAGGGCCTCCATAATGAAGAATCACGGAATATTAAGTTTTGTAAATTGTTAAATTAAGTTTCTAGTTTTGTTAATGTCTAGTGTTTACTAAGACTCACTGCTGAGACAGTTCCTTGTTACGTGAGACTGCTAAAAGATTTAATTAAGTTATTAAAAAGGACATTCTAGGTTAGTTTCTAAGGCTTATCTCAGTAACCAATCTTCAGATAAAGGTTGGATGCTCCATAATGTACAACCAAGAGATTAACACCAGACTATAATCATTTAACTAATGAAGTCAGGTGACTTGGGGTATACCAGCCTTTATCTAAAACTGCTAGCTATGGCTATATTATTTTCTACGTCACTTGTTTCACTGAGCCTGTGATATAATGCTGAACTGAGTTCCATATGAGATCAGTAATTGTAATAATGTGACTCTGGGTATGCGAAAAAGCAACAAGAGGAAATATTTTCCTGGACCAGGAGGCTAGTAAGACAGTGGTCCAGAGACCTTTGCTACTTGCAAGGCCTGGTCCAATTTTAGCCCATCACTTCCCTAGACCTGGGAATGAGCCTTCCCAGCACTGCGGGACACAATGGCCATGAATCGGTGTCACATGGTCAGATATGTGGTTATGAAGGGACCCTGCTGACTGGAAGTTGGTACTTGCCAGCTGCCTCTACAAAGATTACGTCATGACCATTGCAAGCTGCTGACCTTCAACACCCCCAAAAGAAGTTCAAGGTGAAAATCAGGAATGAGGAACTCTGTGCTCTGAAAAAAAAAAAAAACTGGCAGGACAGGCCTTCAGATAGTTAGATCTTTTCAGAAAAAGGTTTTATGAGTTCCAATTCTTGCATCTTCTCATACCTAGAAAAACACTGACATCATTAATGGTGAAATCTGCTTTGGCTATTAATTTTTTTTTTTTTTTTACAATTAAAAGTCAAAATAGAGTAGCTATGGTTCAGACATCCTGGAAAATAACTATTTCCCAGATATCCTGAAAAATGATATTATGGGTGTATTTTCAGATTAGACGCTGTGACCTAAAGTAGAACTTAATGCTCCTGTAATGCATTTTTGCTTCTGTACTTTGCTTGCTGCTCGTAAAACCAAAGTTACTCCATTTTAAGATATGGGTGTTTTTAAGTAAAGATTCCTAAAATTGTTTTTAAAAAAATAAAAATAGAAAAAAAAGAAAAAACAATTTTTGAAAACTTGGGACTTCCCTTGTGGTCTAGTGGTTAAGACTCCATGCTTCCACTACAAGGGCCCTGGGTTCAATCTCTGGTCAGGGAAATTAAGATCCCACATGTTGAAATAAATAATTAAGACATGGTCTATTCCAAGTGCAGCCTGGAGCCAAACAGCTGCCCAACTGGTCTGAGGAACCCTAGTAATTCTTTGAGGAGGGACTAAGCTCTAGCAGGTGAGGAAGTCCTTCTGCCTATGGTGGTCTTGCAATTCAAGGCTGATCTAGAAACACCTGCATTGGCTCTAGGATGGAGACCTTGGCTTTTAGGTCTTTCTATTGCTGACACCAAGTCCTGCAGCTTTGCAAATGCTGTGGTAATGTTGAGGAGTCATGTTGGTTGACTCAGCTCAGTTCAGTCGCTCAGTTGTGTCCAACTCTTTCCAACCCCATGGAGTACAGCACGTCAGCCTTCCCTGTCCATCACCAACTCCTGAAGCTTGCTCAAACTCATGTCCATCGAGTTGGTGATGTCATCCAACCATCTCATCCTCTGTCATCCTCTTCTCCTTCTGCCTTCAATCTTTACCAGCATCAGGGTCTGTTCTAATGAGTCAGTTCTTCATATCAGGTGACCAAAGTATTGGAACTTCAGCTTCAGCATCAATCCTTCCAATGAATATTCAGGACTTGTTTCCTTTAGGATTGACTGGTTGGATCTCCTTGCAATCCAAGGGACAGAGGAACCTGGAGGCCTACAGTCTATGTAATTGCAAAAGAGTTGCAGATGACTGAGCAATTTGAGCACACACACACAAAAATATATTAAAGATGTAATGGTACTATGCTAAGTGCTTCACATGTACAATCCATCAATCTTCACAAAAACTCTGTGAGCCTGGTCCTTTTATTCATATTTTACTGATAAGGAAATTGAAATTCAGAGGAAAATTATTTTTCTAATAACATGCTACTATTAGGTGGAAAGGGTTGAAATTTGAATCTGGACATTTTGGACTCCAGAAGCCATCCCATCACTGTCTTTCCCAATGAGACTACATCCTTACTGACAGCAGGAGCTCAATCAGAGATTTTCCCAAGACCCCTGCCCCACTCAAGTGAGTCCGAGGTGACTGACAGCCCGGTCAGCCAGAAACCTTCCAACACTCCATTCACCCCCAAGACCTCTTGACTGGGCGCTGGTAGGGATCAAGCTGGAGTCAAGCACTGGGAGATCCCAGTCTTCACTCCATGGGGCAATCTTTTGCCTTTTTAATGGCTTTGATTGTTTAACATGCAGCACAGATTGTAGGTAACTGTTTCCAATTTAAATGGGAAGATGATTGGTTCCACGTTTGAGGACTGTTTCAAGACTGGTGATCTTTATCTCATTCAGAACAAATACCCTTACAGTTATTGAACCCATCGACCATTATGGTGCAGCTGAGTCTTACTGACTGAACAGGTGGCATGTTATGTTGCTAATAGCTTGTTAATATGGGGAAAATAAAAACTTTTAACTACAAAAGAAGGGCAAAGTGGGAGTCACTTGTGGATTCCAGGTGCATTTGGCTGCCATTTCATGGTAAGCTTGGAAATCAAGGTAGCATCAGTGTGAACACAGGTCCCTTAGCAATCAGCAATATTGTAGATATCACTTCAAAATGGTTTTGTATTTGATCAGAATTGCAGCACAGTTGCCATGGTTTATAGTGTACTTTTAAAAAATTGTGGTAAGAAACACATTAACATAAAATTTACCATCTTAACCATGTGAAAGTAGGCAGTTCAGTAGTGTTACGTATATTCACGTTATCTAAAGCAATCACCAGAACTTTTGCATCTTGCAAAGCTGAGACTCTATTCCAATGCTGTAGCCACTCTGCATTCCCCCCACCCCCAGCCATTGGTAACCACCATGCTTCTATCTTCATGAATTTGACTACTCCAACTACTTCAAATTGGCAGAATCATATAGTCTTTGTCTGTGACTGCCTTATTTCACTGAGCATAGTGTCCTCAAGTTTCATCCTTGTTGTACCATGTGACAGAATTTTCTTCTTTTTTGAGGCTGAATCATAGTATACTGTGCACATACACTGCATTTTGTGTGTCTGTTGGTCCTGTGATGCACACGTGTCACTTCCGCCTCTTGTATATTGGAAATAATTCTCCTATGAACATAGATGTGCAAACATCTCTTTAAGATATTTCTTTCAATTCTTATGGATATATATCGAGAAGTGGACTTGCTGGATGATAGGGAAATTCTCTGGTTAATTTTTTTGAGGAGCTGCAGTAGCATTTTCCATAGCGTTGACACTACTTTATATTCTCTCCCTTAGGGGTTACATTTTCTCCATATCCTCACTAACACATGTTATTTCCTGTTTTTTCATAGTAGCTCTCCTAATGGGTATGAGGATATTTATTCATTTTAAATTTCTGTCTTTGCTCTGCAATAATGTCTTAACATGAAATGTGGCCTACTTTACAGAATTTCATCAAAATACTGAGGGACAATATACTTTGTGTGTGTGTCAGCAGTGGCTCTGGGAGACTTGGTCTACTTGCTCTGGAGGAAAGCCCCAGTAGTTGTTGTTTTAAGTTATTTTAAGCTTTACATCTAATGCAAAAGTCTTCTTTTTTTAAAAAAAATTATATTGGAGTATAGTTGATTTACAATGTTGTGTTAATTTCATGTGTACAGCAAAGTGATTCATATCTCTCTCTCTATATATATATACATATAGATATATGTGTATGTATATATATATATTCCATTATGGCTTATCACAGGATATTGAATATACTTCCCTTTGCTGTAAAGTAGGATGTTATTGTTTATGCACTTTATATCTAATAGTTTATATCTTTTAATCCAAAACTCTTAATTTATCCTTTCCCTGTTTCCCCTTTGGTAACCATAAGCTCGTTTTCTAAGTCTATGAGTCTGTTTCTGTTTTGTAAATAAGTTCATTTGCATCATTTTCTAGATTCCATATATAAGCAATATAATATAATATTTGTCTTTGACTTACTTCATTTAATATAATAATCCATAGTTCCATCCATGTTGCTGTAGGTGGCATTCTTTCTTTTATTTTTGTGGCTGAGAAATATTCCATTGTATATATAGAGTACATCTTTATCCATTCTTCTGTCTATATACATAGAAGTCTCCTCTTCTTTGATGCTCTCTGCAAACACTGCAAGGGGAGCAGTAACTGGCCCCTGGGCTATGTGGCATTATATTGCTGTTAGTTGTCCACATGTCTGTCTCTCTTCTCTAGCTTCTGAGCAGTGTGAGGTAAGACGGCTATTTTTCTAACACCTACTAGATCTGAGCCCTTTGCTCTAATTCACCTCAGGGCCTGCTTAGCTCTGCTCTATTTCTGGGTGTGTGTCTACACAGTGTAGCAGTTATATATGTGGGCTTTGGAGCCAGACTGCCTGGGCTTGAATCCCAGCTCTATTATGATTTGCTTTTTGACCTTGGACAAGCTACTAACACTCTCTGGGCCTCAATTTTCTCATATGTTAAATGAGGATAATAGTATCAACCCCATAGCCTTGTTATGAGAAGTACATTAGCTGCCATGTGTAACATGCTTAGAACAATGCCAGGACATCACAGACACTCACATTTGTCAGCTCTTATTGTAGATGAGAAAGCAAGAGAGTTCCAGAAAAACATCTATTTCTGCTTCATTGACTATGCCAAAGCCTTTGACTGTGTGTATCACAATAAACTGTGGAACATTCTGAAAGAGATGGGAATACCAGACCACCTGACCTGCCTCTTGAGAAACCTGTATGCAGGTCAGGAAGCAACAGTCAGAACTGTACATGGAAAAACAGACTGGTTCCAAATAGGAAAAGGAGTACGTCAAGGCTGTATATTGTCACCTTGCTTATTTAACTTATATGCAGAGTATATCATGAGGAACGCTGGGCTGGAAGAAGCACAAGCTGGAATCGAGATTGCCAGGAGAAATATCAATTAACCTCAGATATGCAGATGACACCACGCTTATGGCAGAAAGTGAAGAGGAACTAAGAAGCCCCTTGATGAGAGTGAAAGAGGAGAGTGAAAAGGTTGGCTTGAAGCTCAACATTAAGAAAACAAAGATCATGGCATCTAGTCCCATCACTTCATGGGAAATAGATGGGGAAACAGTGGAAACAGTGTCAGACTTTTTATTTTTGGGCTCCAAAATCACTGCAGATGCTGATTGCAGCCATGAAATTAAAAGACTCTTGCTCCTTGGAAGGAAGGTTATGACCAACCTAGATAGCATATTAAAAAGCAGAGACATTACTTTGCCAACCAAGGTCTGTCTAGTCAAGGCTATGGTTTTTCCCGTGGTCATGTATGAATGTGAGAGTTGGACTGTGAAGAAAGCTGATCACCGAAGAATTGATGCTTTTGAACTGTGGTGCTGGAGAAGACTCTTCAGAGTCCCTTGTACTGCAAGGAGATCCAACCAGTCCATTGTAAAGGAGATCAATCCTGGGTGTTCATTGGAAGGACTGATGCTAAAGCTGAAACTGCAATACTTTGGCCACCTCATGTGACGAGTTGACTTACTGGAAAAGACTCCGATGTTGGGAGGCATTGGGGGCAGGAGGAGAAGGGAACGACAGAGAATGAGATGGCTGGATGGCATCACCGACTCGATGGACATGAGTTTGAGTGAACTCCAGGAGTTGGTGATGGACAGGGAGGCCTGGCGTGCTGTGATTCATGGGGTCGCAAAGAGTCGGACACGACTGAGCGACTGAACTGAACTGATTGTAACTGTAAGGAACCATCACTGTGTTCCATTCCAGTCCAGTGGCCCGAGTCCTGGTTACCGTGGTCTCAGTCCTGATAGCTGTATTCTGCCCTGATTCCCTAGGTCTATCCTTAAAAAAGGTGGATTCTAAGGTGATAAGTAGGTAGTGGCCTTGTGGAGGGCAGCAAAGGGTAAGGGGACTTGAGTTCTCTAAACTGGCATTTCTGAGTCTTCTGGTTAGAGTCGTCTCTCTGAACTACTACTCCTGGGTGTTTGCCGAGATTGCTTTTGTGGAGATTGTAGGTGGGCTGGGAACTAAGATGGGACAAAGCCAAGATACTCTCTAGAGAATAAAACAAAAGTTGCAAGATAAATGTCTAGATTCCTAGCCTAGTTTTATTAATTTCCCCATTGCTATTCTTGAGTCCTTAATAAAGTCCTATAAAGTCTTATGTAAATGCACCAGCCACGTCTCTGTTGTGGGCAAAGTCCCATGTCCACACTCGAGCCAGAATGATGGATAACAGGACAGGCCCACTGCCACCACCATGCCCACTCTCAACCTCCAACAAGGCCAATGTATGAGCCACATCAGGAATCAGTGAGAAGGTCAGATGATGAACGGGGCTTTTGTGTTTCAGTTCAGGGTAAGGTATAGCTTGGAGAGTCAATGTTCTCACTTAAAGGGTCTCCCTCTGGTGTGAGGCTTGTCTTAGTCAGCTCAGGCTGCTCTGAGAAAAATATAATACAATGGGTGGGCTTAAACAACCCAATTATATTTTTCATAGTTCTGGAAGCTGGAAATCCAAGATCAGGGTGCCATGATTGTTGCTTCTGGTGCGAGCCCTCTTCTTGTTTATAGATGGCTGTCTTCTTATTGGATCTTCACATGGAAAAGACAGGGACTGGTTGTCTCCTCAGTGTCTCTCCTTGTAAGGGCTCTAATGCCATCCTGAGGGCTCCACCCTCATGACCTAGTTGACTCCCAAAGGCCCCACCTCCAATACCATTATGTTGGGGATTAGGGCTTCAGCATATGAATTTGGGAGGGATACAGTCAGCTCATAACAGGGATTGCCAGCCTGGAAGGATGTAAATTTTATATTGTTAAAGAAAGTAGCAATTTCCTTAAAGTTGTCAGAGCCATCAGTACAAGTTTATGAATACAATTTCATTTAGAATTATTCATTCTTATGGTGGCAAGACTGATCTTTAAGACTGGCTGGTCTGCCCCTCATTTTCTAGTCAGAGAAATGAAGACTCAAATAACAGAAGCCTTACTCCCAGGCCCAATGCTAGAGACAGTAGAGCTGGAAGGAGGACACAGGCTCTTATGCACTTTCTAATCTACCTAGATCTGTCCTAGGTCCCCAAAAAAGTCACAGCAGGAAAGTCAATTGACATCATCTTGGCTAGGTAGTCCTAGCTGGGAACACATGCAGTTCAGGGGCTGTGGCTCCCAGAATTTCTGTGAAGACACTATTCCTTCTCATGGACTTTTGAGTATAGATGAAATAATGAAGACATTTAAAATATTTAAAAATCTTGTTTTTTAATTAAAGTACCCTTATTTTTTTGCTGATTCTGTTGCCCTGCAGGCATCCTATTTCCCCACATCCAGATTCACTAATTTGAGCAGTGATTTTGGCATTAGGGGAAGAGGCAGAGACAGTCTACATCTGCACGAAACACGTCACATTATACCTGGAACAGCATACTAATAACAGGGAACATTTCTTGACACCTTCTGATGTGGCA
The DNA here is from genome assembly GCF_049115385.1 of Moschus berezovskii. Lineage (NCBI taxonomy): Eukaryota > Metazoa > Chordata > Mammalia > Artiodactyla > Moschidae > Moschus > Moschus berezovskii. The sequence goes on along the minus strand of NC_142488.1, from coordinate 140,113,912 downwards.
GGCACATAGGATTTTACCCGGATGAACTCATTTAATTCTCATGACAGCTCTCTATGTGGAAGGTGAGTCAGGTTTCCGCCTTTTGCAGATAAGGAAACTGAGACACAGAACGTAAGTAACTTGCCCTAAATTCACACAAGTGCTGTTAGTGCATATCATAAATTCTTAGTAACATGCAGTATTCTTATATGATTATTACCTTTGCTGAAAGTTTTGAAGTAAGATGTTGAATCTGAAGGATTGTTTAGACACTGCATCCAGGCCCTCACTTTCCTGATGGAGAAACAGACCCAGGAAAGGGAATGGGATGAAGGCATGCAAGTGGGGCTCATGACTCTAAGATGGCACCATGAGCTTTCCCACCCATGACTGCCTCAGGTAGAAGGACACAATTCAACATGCAGCATTTAAAAGTCACTTTACCTACCTCCTCTCTTGCTCGTCAAGGGCAGCGTCTGAGAACTAAGGCTGGGTGAAAATGTCCTTTTCAAAACTACTCCACAAGACTGCTGGAACGACTGTCAGGAAACTCTTGGAAATGAGAGTGGAAAAGATGTTTTTGTTCACTCTTCCATGAGTAAGAGAAACAGTGACCATAACTCAGATCATACCAGGAAGATTTAGTATCACATTCGTTTTTTCCAAAGGCCTTTCATTTTTTAAATCTTTTTAATTTCAGGACCTTTTCCCCACTGGCCCCTGCCCATCGGCTCTGTGATTTGAATGGAGTCCGCTCTGAAGCCTGGCACCCTCAGGGAAGAGCAGCTCCTTTTTGCAAATGTGGATCATCACACAGAATGCAAAGCAGTTGAAGATTAAGAAAATTTAGTGGATGTCTTGGGAGCTTTCTGAACTTTTGAGGATTTATCCAACATGAACTTTTACTCTTTTTTTCCAGTTCATCCTCAGCTAATAAAAAGAAACCAGTGAATGAAAGTCTCTCAGTCATGTCTGACTCTTTGCGACCCTATGGACTATACAATACATGGAATTCTCCAGGCCAGAATACTGGAGTGGGTAGCCTTTCCCTTCTCCAGGGGATCTTCCTAATCCAGGAATTGAACCCAGGTCTCCCGCATTGCAGGCGGATTCTTTACCAGCTGAACCACAAGGGAAGCCCATATTCTCTGTTGACAATACCTTTCTGGCAAGCTGACCTCCCTCCCTCAATGCATGCAAACACACTGCATTTTCAGGTTGCAGAAGGTTTCATTTTAGAGATGAAGAAAAAGCAAGTTGCTTTGAGATGAAGGTTGGATTCTAAACTGGGTCAGCCTCAGACACAGGATACACCTCACCTCAGGACACACTTTCCTAGGTCAAGGTCACACGAGGATGGGAAAAGCCCTGTGCTTTCTCCAAAGAGTCCACAGTAACAAGGTTCAGTTAGTTAGTTCAGTCGCTCAGTCGTGTCCGACTCTTTGCGACCCCGTGAATCACAGCACACCAGGCCTCCCTGTCCATCACCAACTCCCGGAGTTCACTCAAACTCATGTCCATCGAGTCGGTGATGCCATCCAGCCATCTCATTCTCTGTCCTCCCCGTCTTCTCCCACCCCCAATCCCTCCCAGCATCAGACTCTTTTCCAGTGAGTCAACTCGTCGCATGAGGTGGCCAAAGTATTGCAGTTTCAGCTTTAGCATCAGTCCTTCCAATGAACACCCAGGATTGATTTCCTCTAGAATGGACTGGTTGGATCTCCTTGCAGTCCAAGGGACTCTGAAGAGTCTTCTCCAGCACCACAGTTCAAAAGCATCAATTCTTCGGTGATCAGCTTTCTTCACAGTCCAACTCTCACATCCATACATGACCACGGGAAAAACCATAGCCTTGACTAGACGGACCTTGGTTGGCAAAGTAATGTCTCTGCTTTCTAATATGCTATCTAACTTTCCTTCCAAGGAGTAAGCGTCTTTTAATTTCATGGCTGCAATCAGCATCTGCAGTGGTTTTGGAGCCCAAAAAAATAAAGTCTGACACTGTTTCCACTGTTTTCCCATCTATTTCCCATGAAGTGATGGGACCAGATGCCATGATCTTTGTTTTCTGAATGTTGAGCTTCAAGCCAACCTTTTCACTCTCCTCTTTTACTGATGCTGCCCAAATATGAAGGCCTGGGTTCCCATCTCAGATCCATCACTTTCTAGCTGAGTCACTTAACTTCTAGGAGTCCCTGTTTTGTATAAAACAATTTTTACACTACTAATAAAATGACCACTAATAATAAAAGCCCAGTAGTGAATATTAGTTGAGTGCTTATTCTGAGTGGAGGATTTTTATTTTTGTCAAAACTTTTCCTGGGCTGTATCACTGAATCTTCCCTGCAATTCAATGAGCAAGGTAATGTTAAGTTGAATCATACAAAATTACCATTATTTGACCATTTCTGACCTACAAAACAGCAATTTCATAGAGTTAATCTAATACAGCCCATTTTACAGATGAAAAAACTGAGGCATATAAAAGCTAAGTAACTTGGACTCCAAACTCAAGAGTTATACAGGTAGTAAGAAGTGATATCTACCTCTCAAGCTTGTCTGAAGGATTAGGTGAGATGATGAATTGTAAATCACCTAGCACAATGCCTAACCAGGGTAATTGCTCAATAAATAATAGGTACTATTGTTGATCAATCTTTGCTGAAGCCAGGGCCAGCAACCTAACTTGAAATACGCAGAGCAATTTAAAACTTGAAGCCCCTTGTTCAAAAGTCAGGTTAAGGTGCCATTAAAGTAATAAAAATTTAAAATTTATTTCCTTTCTCCCACCACCTCTCTGGACCTATACTGGTGATCTTTATTTATTCTTTAATGTCACATTCACTTGATGCCTGTAGGCAAGTATAGAACCTTGAAGGTGCCGTGAGGGCACACAATGACCAGCTGCCAGATTCTTTCTCCCACCCAGCTGGCAGATGTCCACACAGGGCCCTGGCTGGGGGCTTGAGGGCAGGAAGTCAAGCTGGGCATTTCTCTTTGCCACCCAATCACCACTCCACCCTCATGGCATACAGGAGACTTCCATTCCAGGACAGACTCAATCCCTGGCTCAAAGCAGATACAGGCTCACCTCTGCCTACTTGCTGAATATATGGTGATGCTCCCAGTCTGGAACGGGGACTGTAGCTGCCACGGCCCACCCTGACACTACATAGTACATGCATGCCTAGTTCTGCCCTTCCCCATGCCTACCCCCAGCCCCAGCTGGGGATAAAAGTCAGGAGTGGTTTCTGGGAAGGGCATGGAGGGAGAGGACAGGTAGTGCCCAGGAGAACCAGGGTCCCAGAAGCAGGGAGGTGAGTGAGGGATGGGAGGTGAGGTGAGGCTCCTGGGTTTACTAGCCCACCAGACTTCACTTACGAAATGTAAAGTCAGAGATGAACTGATTAAGAATTTCAAGACAGTGGCCAGTGAACATTAAGCCAAGCCCAGAACCCTTCTCAACTCAGAGGGCATGGGAGGCTGCATGGCCATGAAGCTGACTCCTACTCAGACCCAGGCTGTGAACCAGCTGCTGGAGAGATCACAGAGGAATCCAAGCCCACTCAGAGCAGAGAAGGCACTCTTGGGCTGTGAGGAGCACTGTGTGGGCCTCGGGTGGGAAGGGACTCACTGCAGAAGGGGTGCAGCGAGGCGTACCTGTCAGAGGGAGAGTGGGCATTGGTCCCCTTCCCGGGCTGAGTCCCAGACCATGGGTCTGGATTCCAGGCCAAACTCCCTCCCCCATCACCTCCACCTGGCTACTCCAGGCTTCTAACATCTCCTCAAGCATAGACCAAAATGATGCTGTGAATTCTGGTGAGATGCAAACTCTTCTTTCTTGTCATTCCAGTGACAAATAGTAAAACCCTCTACTTTGCATTTCCAAACCATAGGAAAAATTGTCACTCCTCTCTCTGGGAATGACTCCTAGACCCTTCAGCAGGTCTCATTCTAGCTCCTTATTGGAAAGATGGGCAATGCAGAGGCTCACAGAAGAGACACTGTGGAGTTTCGATAGTTAAAATAGTTGAAGCACTTTAAAGATCTAATGTGCCACATTAATTCTACATTCCATTATTACTAATAAATGCTCAACCTTCGCACATCAGAATATCTGGAAAGGGACATTTGATTCACGATGAGTCAAGAGTGATTTAAAATGTTGACCCTAGCTCTAAGCATAGCCAGAGTTTTATGTGCATCATATAATGCAATAATTGCTATGGTAACTGCTCATTTATATTAATTAGAGGAGTAAATAGAGTTCTGTAATATATATTCCAGACTAATGCCGAGAGCATAAGTAAGATCTCCCCATTGAAAGGTTTAATTGATGCACTTGCCTTGTAGGAAAATTTGCTTTTTTTTTTCTTCATAGGTATATTTAGCCCATTTAAAGCAATTTTCTTTTATTCTCCATCTCCCTTCTGCCTTGCACTGCCTCTGGGATTCCAAGGCAATTAGCCATTTGTGTGGAGAAAAAGAAGGCTTAATGTGCAGCAGTCCTGAGATTTTTTTGCTCTGTGAGCACTGGAGACATTTCATGAGTAAATAACAGGAACCTATCTTTCTGAAGCCTTGGCCATTGGAGCAATGAAGCATTGATGCTTCATTCTAAGCATGAAGGGCTTAAAAATTTACACCTAACTCATCAGGTGATCTTAAGCCTGAAATTTGAAAGACGATAGGTGAGGCCTATTCTCTGCTCCAGTTCATTTGATTCTCAAATTTATCGGGAGAAAAATGAGAAACCTGAACTACAAGAGGACATCATCTGCACGCATTTCTCAAGAGGATCTCTGTATGGCTGTGATGAGCAGAGCTCCCCAGTTTGAGCGGTGCAATATAACACAGGTCTGGGTTTTGCAACTACTGTGTGTTCACCAGGGGTCAGTAGAGTTCCTATACTGGTCACAGCCTTTCTGAGACTCAGGACAATGGAAGTCTCATCTCAGCGTGAGATCTAGTCATAACCTCAGTAAGAGGAAAACAATTCAGCAAATTGCACCCAGAAGTGGCAAGTTAACTGGCACTCATATCTCATGGGCCAGTAAAGTCACATAACCAAACCTAGCTTCAAAGGAGGGCTTCCCTGGTTGCTCAGCTGGTGAAGAATCTGCCTGCAATGTGGGAGACCTGAGTTCGATCCCTGGGTTGGGAAGATCCCCTGAAGAAGGGAAAGGCTACCCACAGTATTCTGGCCTGGAGAATTCCATGGACTGTATGGTCCACGGGGTCACAAAGAGTCGGATGTGGCTGAGCTTTAAAAGAGGGTAGGGAAGTGTTGGGGGAGGATAAAAAGGGATCATACCATATTCAACAACTCTATCCCTCAGGATTCTATAAAGTTAGTTTTTAAATTTTGTTTTTCTTTCATTTTTGAAGAAATATCTTTATTGTTATTATTAAAAACATGTCATAATGCTCAAAACTTATGAAAACACATAAAAAGAAAGAAAACAAAAATCACCAGTAATCACATAATAAGCACTCTTTGTCTTGTTTTGCTGTCTTTTTTTTTTTTTTTTTCTTTTCCTGAGTCTAAAACAACATGAACTTCACTGAGCATTCTCATGTCTCTACTTTTTGGTCTTAGTTTTGTTTCTCCTCTGGCCTCTCCATAGGCCTCTCTCACTCAAATCATGTCGCTTTCTTCCTGTTTTGCTCTTGATCAACCTGGAGGGAAAGCCCTCAGTGAAATATCTATAAATAAGCAAAACTTTAGCTGATATTTACCAATGTTTATGGAATAATTCTCTGAGATTTTATATCAAAGTCCTCAAACTCTTTCTTATGACTTCCCAAATCCCCTTCCAGGAAGGAAGTATGGGAGGGAGAAGCTCTGCCATGAGTGTTGGTGGAAACCTCTCTTATTTCTTATATGAAAAAAAGCATGTTTTTATCTTACCTTTAGACTTGAATGCTATACCAGTTTATCTTGATATAAACTCTTGATATAGTGAATGATTTTGCTTACTCACAGGCTATAAACTTTTAAAACATATTAACTTCTCATTAACTTTTTAAAAATTAATTTTATTGGAGTATAGTTGCTTTACAATGTTGTATTAGTTTCTGCTGTACTGCAATATCAATCTGCCATACATAGACATGTATCCCCTCCTTTTTGAACTTTCTTCCCATTCAGGTCACCACAGAGCACTGAGTAGAGTTCCCGGTGCTATATAGTAGGTTATCATTATCTATTTTATACATAGTAGTGTATTTATGCAAATTCTAGTCTCCCAGTTCTTCCCACCCATTTCCCCCTTTATATCCCCACATTTGTTCTCTACATCTGTGTCTCTCTTTTTGCTTTGTAAATAGGATCATCTATACCATTTTTCTAGATTCCATATATATGAGTTAATATACTATATTTGTAATTCTCTTTCTGAATTACTCCACTCTGTATGGCACTCCATAGACCACCAGGCTCCTCTGTCCATGGGATTCTCCAGGCAAGAATACTGGAGTGGGTTGCCATTTCCTACTCCAAAGTATCCTCCTGACCCAGGGATCAAACCCACTTCTGCAGCTCCTGCACTGGCAGGTGGATTCTTTTCCACTAGCACCACCTACACTTGGTTTATTCAAATCAGAATCCAAATACATTATAAATTTATACTAATATTTGCAATTCAAAATCAGGATTGTAGGTTTTATACTTTTTAAAAAATTATGTTTCTATTACTGCTGTCTTGTACAGAAAATCCCAATTGCTAATGACATTGACATAAGTCCTTACTTGCTTTATAGCCTATTTATAGATAAATGTATAATAGATTCAGAAAAATAATACCAAAAATTTTTTTTAATTATTCATTTATTTTTGGCTCCATTGGGACTTAGTTGCAGCATGTGGGCTTCTCTCTAGTTGTGATGTTCAACATTTAAGATCTTACTTCCCCGACCAGGGATTGAATCCATGTTCCCTTCATTGAAAGGTGGATTTTTAACTACTAGACCACCAAGGAAATCTTCAATGAAACCAATTTGTCAATTACCAATATGGTAACTAAAGACAGTACAAGAGGTTTTTGTTTGTTTGTTTGTTTGCTTCTTTTGCTGTTCTGGGGGTTTGGGGTTTGGCTGTGTGTTTTTTTGCTGTTCTTGTTTGGTTAGCTTTTTTTTTTTGTTGGTCTTAGAGTATATCCCACTAGGGATGAACAGAGAAATTACTGCCACTTGGAATAATTCCATTCTGTGTGTTTCTGCCACCGACTCAATAACACAGTTCATTTGTTCAAGTTCATTTTCAGTTTGTAGGAATGGCTTTTGTTTTCAGTTTCATTTAATTTTGCATTATAATTAAATTTAAATTATAAATTTTCAAAAAATTTATATCATTCCAAAGTTCAATATGCAATATGAATTTCTTACTAATTAAGAAATGAGAAACCAGAACTATAAAGGTGGCATAGAAATACAAGAAACTATTCTTAAGTAATCTTTTAAAACTTTGAACAGAGTTACAGATTTTACCATTTGTGATAAACTGGTATATATAATTTAACCAGAACCAAAAGAAAATTAGTATTGTGTGAATTCTGAAGCACTTTCAACATGTTGTAGGAATAATGTGGACTTTTTGAGTTTTACACATTCATAAGTAAGTGGTCTGTATCTCGTGCCTTTGTTGGCTTTCTGTGAGCTGTAGTTTCTGGGAAGTGAGCAGCTCTCATTCCTGGAACTCTTGTAATCCAGTCATTCGTGTGCCTCCTTCATGAGGATTCAGTATGGCTGTGGTGCTGTTGTCCCTCTGATAGGAACTCTAACTTGGTGTAAAGCCCCAAAGGTCTGTTACTTATTTTTATTTTATACTGTACTATATTTTATTTACAGTGTTGTGTTTGTTTCAGGTGTATAGCAAAGTGATACAGTCATATATATATATATATGTGAATTAACAAAAGCAGTTCCCGTCTTTTGATGGGGTGCTCATGGTTTATAACATAAATGGCATTACTTTGAGAGAGGGATAACTTAGGTATGGCATTGGGTTTTTTTCTTTTTGCAGCTTGAGGCAGTTGTAAAATAACTTAATGTAGCTTTTTACAACTGTGTATTCTACAGTATTCTTTCATTTGGTGAACTTTTAACTGTTAATGTTTTGGCATTGTGCTTTGTACCATTTATTAAATAAAAATTTAAAAAAAATGCAATCTGAATATATAACTCCAAGAGGTATGACTTTTATCTCTTTACTCTCATCCTCTGTCCCCTCTTTCCCTATAAGTGGCCATTTGAAAAACGTTATGGTTATTTCTTGTGAGGTAGAGTTGATGTGTAATGTTATATAAATTATAGGTACATAATATAGTGATTCACAATTTTTGAAAGTTATGCATCATTTATAATTATTATAAAATACTGGCTGTGCTATAAAATACATCCTTGTAGCTTAAGTATTTTATACATTTGTTGTTGTTGTTAGGTCGTTCATTCATGTCTGACTTTTTGTGACCCCATGGACTGCAGCACACCAGGCTTCCCTGTCCTTCACTATCTCTTGGAGTTTGCTCAGATTCATGTCCATTGAGTCAGTGATGCCATCCAAATATCTTATCCTGTCACCCTCTTCTCCTCCTGCCTTCAATATTTCCCAGCATCAGGGTATTTTCCAATGAATCAACTCTTTACATCAGGTGACCAAAGGATTGGAGCTTCAGCTTCAGTATCAGTCCTTCCAATGAATATACAGGACTGATTTCCTTTAGGATGGACTGGTTGGATCTCCTTTGCTGTCCAAGTGACTCTCAAGAATCTTCTCCAACACCGCAGTTCCAAAGCATCAATTTTTCAGCACTCAGCCTTCTTTATGGTCCAACTCTTACATTTGTATACGACTACTGGAAAAACCATTGTTTTGATGATATGGGTCTTTGTTGGCAAAGTAATGTCTCTGCTTTTTAATATGCTATCTAGGTTTGTCATAGCTTTTCTTTCAAGGAGCAGACATCTTTTAATTTCATGGCTGCAGTCACCATCTGCAATGATTTTGGAGCCCAAGAAAATAAAGTCTGTCACTATTTCCATTTTTTCCCCATCTATTTGCCATGAAGTGAAGGGCCAGATGCCATGATCTTAGTACAATCTTATACACAATACATTGTATCTCTTAAACCCTTACCCCTAAACTTCCCCTACCTACTTCCCTCTCCCCACTGGTAAACACTAGTTTGTTCTCTATATTCATGAGTCTATCTGTTGTATTCACTAGTTTGTTTTATTTCATAGATTCTACATATAAGTATCATACAATATTTATCTTTCTCTGCCTCACTTATTTCAGCATAATACCCTCCAATTCCATCCATGCTGTTGCAAATGACAAATTTCACTTTTTTAAAATCTCTGATTCTCTGTGCTGAATTAGATGGGTTCTTCAGTGTTATCCTAATTTGCTGTTGACTCATCTCTTTCCCATCTATTGAGCTTTATTTTAGTCTCCATATAAGTGCCTCTCTGTCTCTGTCTCTCTTATTATATGTATTTTCTATATATATTTATAAATCATTCTATTTCTAATGTATAATTATTGTATTTCTCCATATATATTTTTCATAATTTGTTGTTCATTTTATCAGTTACTCTTCCCTTTCTCTTTCTGTTGTTGTTGTTTAGTTACTAAGTCATGTCCAACTCTTTACGATCCCATGGTCTGTAACCCGCCAGACTCCTCAGTCCTTGGAATTTCCCAGGCCAGAATACTGGAACGGGTTACCTTTCCTTCCTCCAGGGGATCTTCCTGACCCAGGGATTGAACCCGATTCTTTACCACTGACCACCAGGGAAGCCTTTTCTCTCGTAGAGGAATATAAACGTACTTATTTGCACTTGCCTCCATACAGGCTCCCAGGCCCAGAGTCCAGCATAGGGCTCACCTCTCGTCAGTGATACTGGGACTATTGCAGGTCCAACCATAACCTTAAGCATCCTGGCCCAAGGCCTGGATGAGCAGTTTACTTTTCTTCTCTGCCTGGATGATTGGTGTAGCTTTATATAAGCAGTAGCTGCAGGTACTGTGAGTCATTGGCTTCAACCTCTTTCCTCAAGCAGAGAGCCTTGCTCTTTTTTCTGTATTGTGTGCTGTATTCCTGTACTCATAATCAATCCATCAGATAGTGAACTCCTAGACACTTTTGGTTGTTTTCAAAACCAGTGCCCTGTGGACCCTTCTGGACACTTCATCCCTGCTCACTACTTTTTATATACCATTTTAACTCCAGAGACGTTATTTTGTTTGGCAGTGTGGCTATATTTTCTTTTATATTTTCTCTCTATGTGTCATTTCACATTGGTGTGTGTGGAGAATGGGACAGGAAAGGATGATGTGGCCAGACAAAGCTCAAAGTATGAACTTAATGGCATCTTATGTAGAAGTCTCCAAATTTTTCTTGGCAAAAATACTCTTGCATTATTATTTTTTTGTATAAAGGTGAATCGGTACTTTCTATCTTTTTTTATAATCTGCTATATATTGAACATTTCCAAGTGCCATTAAATATTCTACAACAGCACACTTCTATTCATGCTGCTCAAACTGAATTGTCCTTATCTGCATGTATGTCCCCTGCTAGACTATGATACCTGAGGCTTGGATGAGGCTTTGTTCATCTCTTTCTGTATCCCCAGGGCCTATTACAGAGCAGGCCTCAGGGAATAGGTATTGAATGAATGAACGAGTCAACAAATGTGAACTTTACCTCCTTTAACTGAACGTGTGCACCTCACGTTAGACTTATTGTGTAATTGCTTACAGGGATGTTCAAGCATGGATAGCTGAGACTATTCCAGGCCCAGGGGACTAGTGATATATTTAGAAGATGAAAACTCAGTTGGTGATGAAGATATTGCTTTTCATTCTCTCTTTGTCTTGCTCATATAACTCCATCATTTAGCTCTGTAGTATTTCTTGACTCTGATAGCTGTTGTTATTGTTTGATTGCTGTTCTGTCACTAAGTTGTGTCTGACTCTTTGGGACTCCATGGACTGGAGCACTTCAGGCTTTCCTGTCCTTCACTATCACCTGGAGTTTGTACAAACTCATGTGCATTGAGTCAGTGATGCCATCCAACCATCTTATCCTCTGTTGCCTCCTTCTCCTCCTCCTTCTTTTCCAGAATCATGGTAATGCTTCCTAAGGTCCACTTGAATTCACACTCCAGGATGTCTGGCTCTTGGTAAATGACCACACCATCATGGTTATCTGGATCATTAAGACCTTTTTTGTATAGTTATTCTGTGTATTCTTGCCACTCTTCTTAATCTCTTCTGTTTCTATTAGGTCCTTGCCATTTCTAAGCCCATCTTTGCATGAAATGTTCCCTTGATATCTCCAATTTTCTTGAAGAGATCTCTGGTCTTTCCTTTTCTGTTGTTTTCCTCTATTTCTTTGCACTGTTCATTTAAAGAAGGCTTTAAAAAAATCTCTCCTTGCTATTTATTCTCTGGAACTTTACATTCAGTTGGGTATATCTTTTCCCTTTCTCCTTTGCTTTTTGCTTCTCTTCTTTTCTCAGATATCTGAAAAGCCTCCTCACACAACCACTTTGCCTTCTTTCATTTTTTTTTTTCCTTTGGGATGGTTTGGTCACCATCTCTTGTACAATGTTACAAACCTCTGTTAACAGTTCTTCAGACATTCTGTCTACCAGATCTAATCCCTTGAATCTATTTGTCACATCCATTGTATAATCATAATGGATTTGATTTAGGTAATATCGATTGGCATACTAGTGGCATACTACTCGTTTCCCTACTTTCTTCTATTTAAGTCTGAATTTTGCAATAAGGAGCTGATGATCTGAGCCACAGGTAGCTCCATGTCTTCCTTTTGCTAACTGTATAGAGTCCATTTCTGTACAGAGTCCAAGTTCTCCATCTTTGGCTACAAAGAATAAAATCAATATGATTTTGGTATTGACCATCTGGTGATGTCCATATGTAGAGTTGTCTCTTGTACTGTTGGAAAAGAGTGTTTGTTATGACCAGTGTGTTCTCTTGACAGAGCTCTGTTAGTCTTTGCCCTGCTTCATTTTGTACTCCAAGGCCAAACTTGCCTGTTTCTCCAGGTATGTCTTGGCTTTCTACTTTTGCATTCTAATCTCCTGTGATGAAAAGCATATCCTTTTTGGCATTAGTTCTAGAAAGTCTTGTAGGTCTTCATAGAATAGTCAACTTCAGCTTATTCAGCATCAGTGGTTGGAGCATAGACTTGGACCACTGTGATGTTGAATGGTTTACCTTAGAAATGAACTGAGATCATTCTGTTGTTTTTGAGATTGCACCCAAGTATTGCATTATGGACTCTTTTGTTGACAATGAAGTTTATACCATTTCTTCGAACGGATTCTTGCCCATCAGTCCGTTCAGTCACTCAGTCATGTCTGACTCTTTGTGACCCCATGAACTGCAGCACGCCAGGCTTCCCTGTCCATTATCAACTCTCAGAGCTTACTCAAACTCATGTCCATCGAGTCAGTGATGCCATCCAACCATCTCATCCTCTGTCATCACCTTCTCCTTCCACCTTTAATCTTTTCCACCATCAGGGTCTTTTCCAATGAGTTGGTTCTTCTCATCAGGTGGTCAAATTATTGGAGTTTCAACTTCAACATCAGTCCTTCCAATGAATATTCAGAACTGATCTCCTTTAGGATGGACTGGTTGGATCTCCTTGCAGTCCAAGGGATTCTCAAGAGTCTTCTCCAGGACCACAGCTCAAAAGCATCAATTCTTCAGCACTCAACTTTCTTTATAGTCCAACTCTCACATCCATACATGACTACTAGAAAAACCTTAGCTTTGACAAGACAGATCTTTGTTGGCAAAGCAATGCCTCTGTTTTTTAATATGTTGTCTAGGTTGATCATGGCTTTCCTTCCAAGGAGCAAGCATCTTTTAATTTCATGGCTGTAGTCATTATCTGCAGTGATTTTGGAACCCCCAGAAATAAAGTCTCTCACTGTTTCCATTGTTTCCCTATCTATTTGCCATGAAGTGATGGGACCGAATGCCATGATCTTAGTTTTCTGAATGTTGAGTTTTAAGCCAAAATTTCACTCTCCTCTTTCACTTTCACCAAGAGGCTGTTTAGTTCTTCTTCACTTTCTGCTGTAAGGGTGGTGTCATCTGCATATCTGAGGTTATTGATATTTCTCCTAGCAATCTTGATTCCAGCTTGTGCTTCATCCAGCCTGGCATTGGTGGCTCAGAGGATAAAGTGTCTGTCTGCAATGCAGGAGAACGGAGTTCAATTCCTGAGTCGGGAAGATCCCCTGGAGAAGAAAATGGCAGTCCACTCCAGTACCCTTGCCTGGAAAATCCCATGGATGGAGAAGCCTGGTAGGCTACATACAGTCCATGGGGTCGCAAAGAATCAGACACGACTGAGCGATTTCACTTCACTTCACACTGCATATAAGTTAAATAAGCAGGGTGGCAATATGCAGCCTTGACATACTTCATTCCCGATTTGGAACCAGTCTGTTGTTCCATGTCCAGTTCTAACTGTTGCTTATTGACCTGCATACAGATTGCTCAGGAGGCAGGTCAGGTGGTGTGATGTTCCCATCTCTTTAAGAATTTTCCACAGTTTGTTGTGACCCACAGAGTTTTGTTTGTTGTGATCCAAACCAGGCTTCAACAATACGTGAACTGTGAACTTCCAGATGGTCAAGCTGGATTTATTTATTTTAATTGGAGGCTAATTACTTTACAATATTGTATTGGTTTTGCCATACATTAACATGTTTTTTTGGGCTCCAAAATCACTGCAGATGCTGATTGCAGCCATGAAATTAAAAGACGCTTGCTCCTTGGAAGGAAAGTTATGACCAACCTGGATAGTATATTAAAAAGCAGAGACATTACTTTGCCGACCAAGGTCCGTCTAGTCAAGGCAATGGTTTTTCCCGTGGTCATGTATGGATGTGAGAGTTGGACTGTGAAGAGGGCTGATCGCCGAAGAATCGATGCTTTTGAACTGTGGTGTTGGAGAAGACTCTTGAGAGTCCCTTATACTGCAAGGAGATCCAACCAGTCCATTCTAAAGGAGATCAATCCTGGATGTTCATTGGAGGGACTGATGCTAAAGCTGAAACTCCAATACTTTGGCCACCTCATGAGACGAGTTGACTCACTGGAAAAGACTCTGATGCTGGGAAAGGTTGGGGGCGGGAGGAGAAGGGGACGACAGAGAATGAGATGGCTGGATGGCATCACCGACTCTGTGGACATGAGTTTGAGTGTACTCCGGGAGTTGGTGATGGACAGGGAGGCCTGGCGTGCTGTGATTCATGGGGTCGCGGAGAGTCGGACACGACTGAGCGACTGAACTGAACTGAACTGAACTGAACATGAATCCGCCCTGGGTGTACATGCGTTCCCCATCTTCAAACCACTTCCCACCTCCCTCCCTATATCATCCCTCTGGGTCATCCCAGTGCACGAGCCCCGAGCATCCTGTATCATGTATTGAACCTGGACTGGCGATTCGTTTCACATATGACAATATACATGTTTCAATGGCATTCTGCCAAATCATTCCACCCTCGCCCTCTCCCACAGAGTCCAAAGACTGTTCTATACATCTGTGTCTATTTTGCTGTCTTGCATACAGGGTTATTGTTACCATTTTTCTAAATTCCATACATATGCGTTAGTATACTGTATTGGTGTTTTTCTTTCTGGCTTACTTCACTCTCTATGGTAGGCTCCAGTTTCATCCACCTCATTAGAACTGATTCAAAAGTATTCTTTTTAATGGCTGAGTAATACTACATTGTGTATATGTACCAAAGATTTCTTATCCATTCGTCTGCAGATGGACATCTAGGTTGCTTCCATGTCCTGGCTATTATAAACAGTGCTGCCATGAACATTGGAGTACATGTGTCTCTTTCAATTCTGGTTTCCTCGGTGTGTATGCCCAGGAGTGCGATTGCTGGATCATATGGCAGTTCTATTTCCAGTTTTTGAGGAATCTCCACACTGTTCTCCATAGTGGCTGTACTAGTTTGCATTCCCACCAACAGTGTAAGAGGGTTCCCTTTTCTCCACACCCTCTCCAGCATTTATTGCTTGTAGACTTTTGGATAGCAGCCATTCTGACTGGTGTGAAATGGTACCTCATTGTGGTTTTGATTTGCATTTCTCTGATTATGAGGGATGTTGAGCATCTTTTCATGTGTTTGTTAGCCATCTGTATGTCTTCTTTAGAGAAATGTCTGTTTAGTTCTTTGGCCCATTTTTTGATTGGGTCATTTATTTTTCTGGAATTGAGCTGCAGGAGTTGCGTATATATTTTTGAAATTAATTCTTTGTCCATTGCTTCATTTGCTACTATTTTCTCCCATTCTGAAGGCTATATTTTCACATTGCTTATAGTTTCCTTTGCTATGCAGAAGCTTTTAATTTTAGTTAGGTCCCATTTGCTTTTATTTCCAATATTCTGGGAGGTGGGTCATGGAGGATCCTGCTGTGATTTATGTCGGAGAGTGTTTTGCCTATGTTCTCCTCTAGGAGTTTTATAGTTTCTGGTCTTATGTTTAGGTCTTTAATCCATTTTGAGTTTGTTTTGGTGTATGATGTTAGGGAGTGTTCTAGTTTCATTCTTTTACAAGTGGTTGACAAGTTTTCCCAGCACCACTTGTTAAAGAGATTGTCTTTTTTCTATTTTATATTCTTGCCTCCTTTGTCAAAGATAAGGTGTCCATAAGTGCATAGATTTATCTCTGTGCTTTCTATTTTGTTCCATTGATCTATATTTCTGTCTTTGTGCCAATACCATACTGTCTTGATGACTGTGGCTTTGTAGTAGAGCCTGAAGTCCGGCAGGTTGATTCCTCCAGTTCCATTCTTCTTCCTCAAGATTGCTTTGGCTATTCGAGGTTTTTTGTATTTCCATACAAATTGTGAAATTATTTGTTCTAGCTCTGTGAAAATACTGTTGGTAGCTTGATAGGGAGTGCATTGAATCTATAGATTGCTTTGGGTATTATACTCATTTTAACAATATTGATTCTTCCAATTCACAAACACGGTGTATTTCTCCAAATTTTAGTGTCCTCTTTGACTTCTTTCACCAGTGTTTTATAGTTTTCTAAATATAGGTCTTTCTTTAGGTAGATATATTCCTAAATATTACATTTTTTTCATTGCAACGGTGAATGGAATTGTTTCCTTAATTTCTCTTTCTGTTTTCTCATGGTTAATGTATAGGAATGCAAGGGATTTCTGTGTGTTGATTTTATATCCTACAACTTTACTATATTCATTGATTAGCTCTAGTAATTTTCTGGTCGAGTCTTTAGGGTTTTCTGTGTAGAGGATCATATCTCTGCAAACAGTGAGAGTTTTACTTCTTCTTTTCCAATTTGTATTCCTTTTATGTCTTTTTCTGCTCTGATTGCTGTAACCAAAACTTCCAAAACTATGTTGAATAGTAGTGGTGAGAGTGGGCACCCTTGTCTTGTTCCTGACTTTTGGGGAAATGTTTTCAATTATTCACCATTGAGGATAATGTTTGTTGTGGGTTTATCATATATAACTTTTATTATGAGGTATGTTCCTTTTATTCCCACCTTGTGGAGGGTTTTTATCATAAATGAATGTTGAATTTTGTCAAAGACTTTCTCTGCATCTATTGAGATAATCATATGGTTTTTATTTTTCATTTTGTTAATGTGGTGTATTACATTGATTGAAATGTGGATACTGAAGAATCCTTGCATTCCTGGGATAAAGCCCGCTTGGTCATGATGTATGATCTTTTTAATGTGCTGTTGGATTCTGATTGCTAGAATTTTTTTAAGGATTTTTGCATCTATGTTCATCTGTGATATTAGCCTGTAGTTTTCTTTTTTTGTGGCATCTTTGTCAGGTTTTGGGATTAGGGTGATGCTGGCCTCATAGAATGCGTTTGGAAATTTACCTTCCTCAGCAATTTTCTGGAAAATTTTGGGTAGGATAGGTGTTAGCTCTTCTCTAAATTTTTGGTAGAATTCAGCTGTGAAGCCGTCTGGACATGGGCTTTTGTTTGCTGAAAGGTTTCTGATTACAGTTTCAACTTTCGTGCTTGTGATGGGTCTGTTAAGATTTTCTATTTCTTCCTGGTTCAGTTTTGGAAAGTTGTACTTTTCTAAGAATTTGTCAATTTCTTCCAAGTTGTCCATTTTATTGGCATACAATTGGTGATAGTAGTCTCTTATGATCCTTTGTATTTCTGTGTTGTCTGTTGTGATCTCTCCATTTTCATTTCTAATTTCATTGATTTGGTTTTTTTCCCTTTGTTTCTTGATGAGTCTGGCTAGTGGTTTGTCAATTTTATTTACCCTCTCAAAGAACGAGCTTTTGGTTTTGTTGATTTTTGCTATGGTCTCTTTTGATTCTTTTGCATTGTTTTCTGCCCTAATTTTTAAGATCTCGTTCCTTCTACTAACCCTGGGGTTCTTCATTTCTTCCTTTTCTAGTTGCTTTCAGTGTAGAGTTAGGTTATTTAGTTGACTTTTTTCTTGTTTCTTGAGGTATGCCTGTATTGCTATGAACCTTCCCCTTTGCACTGTTTTACAGTGTCCCACAGGTTTTGGGCTGTTGTGTTTTCATTTTCATTCGTTTCTATGCATATTTTGATTTCTTTTTTGATTTCTTCTCTGATTTGTTGGTTATTCAGCAGCGTGTTGTTCAGTCTCCATATGTTGGAATTTTTAATACTTTTTCTCCTGTAATTGAGATCTAGTCTTACTGTATTGTGGTCAGAAAAGATGCTTGGAATTATTTCTTTTTTTAAAAATTTACCAAGGCTAGATTTATGGCCCAGGATGTGATCTATCCTGGAGAATGTTCCGTGTGTGTCAAGCTGGATTTTGAAAAGGTTGAGGAACCAGAGATCAAATTGCCAACATCTGTTGGATCATCGAAAAAGCAAGAGAGTTCCAAAAAAACATCTACTTCTCCTTTATTGACTATGCTAAAGCCTTTGACTGTGTGGATCACAACAAACTATGGAAAAATTCTTGCCCATAGTAGTAGATATAATGACCATCTGAATTAAATTTGCCTATTCCGGTTCATTTTAGTTCACTGATTCCTAAAATGTCAGTGTTCACTCTTGCCATCTCCTGTTTGACCATGTCCAGTTTACCTTGATTCCTGAACCTACCATTCTAGGTCCCGATGCAATATTGCTCTTTATAGCATTGGACTTTACTTTGATCACCAGACCTGTTCAGTGTTGTTTCTGCTTTGACCCAGCCTCTTTATTCTTTCTGCAGCTATTAGTAAGTAATTGTCCTCTGCTCTTTCACAGTGGCATATTGGATACTTGCAGATGTAAGGGGCTCATCTTCCAGTATCACTTTTTTTTTTTTTTTTGCCTTTTCATTCTATTCATGGGGTTCTTGATGCAAGAATACTGGAGTGGTTTACCATTCCCTTCTCCAGTGGACTGCATTTTGTCAGAACTCTCCATCATGACCTATCAGTCTTGAGTGGTCCTGTAAGTCATGGCTTATAGTTTCATTAAGTTACACAAGGCTGTGATCTTTGTGATCACTTCAGTTAGCTTTCTGTGATTGCGGTTTTTGTTCTGGAGGCTGTGGTATAATAGTTCTTGGGTCTTCTGTCTGTCCTCTGATAGGTGAGGATAAGAGGCTTGTTCAAGCTTCCTGATGGGGGGTACTGGCTGTGGGGAAAATGGGTCTTGCTCTGGTGGGCAGGGCCATGCTCATTAAATCTTTATTCTAATTGTCTGCTGACGGATGGGCCTGTGCTCCCTCCCTGTTGTTTTGCCTGAGATGACCCAGTCCTGGGGTCTACAGGCTCTATGGTATAGCTAGTGACGACCTCCAAGAGAACTTATGCCAACATGTACCTCCCAGGACTGTTGTTGCCAGTGTTCCTATCCTCATAGCAGGCCACTGCTGACCTCCTCCTCTGCAGGAGACCCTCAAACAGTCACAGGTAGGTTTGGATCAGTCTCTTGTGAGGTCACTCCTCCTTTCACCTGGGTCTTGGTGTGCACAAAGTTTCATCCTCCAAGAGTGTCTGTTTCCCACAGTCTTGTGGAAATTCTGTAATCAAATCCCACTGTCCTTCAAATTCAGATTCCCTGGGGATTCCCAGTCCCTTTGCCAGATCCCCAAGTTAGGAAGTCTGATGTGGGAGCCTAGAAGCTTCACAACAGTGCAAGAATTTCTTTGGTATTATTGTCCTCCAGTTTGTGGGTGTCCCACTTGGTGGGATTTGATTTTAACGTGATTGTGCTCATCCTGCCATCTCATTGCAGCTTCCCCTTTGTCCTTGGATGAGGAGTATCTTTTTTGGTGGGTCTTAACGTCCTCTTGTCAATGGTCGTTTAATAGCTAGTTGCAATTTTGATGGTCTTGCAGGAGAAGATGAGCACATGTCCTTTTACTCCGCCATCTTGGTAGTCCTCTGATAGCTGGGTAACCACAAAAGCAGCAATAACACTTGCTGGAGTTTCCCAAGGTTGGAGTAAAGCCAGGACATTTCCATTTGGGGTGAGTTTTTGTGTTAAAACAGCTAACAGTGAATTGTCCTTTCTTGTTTTCTAAGGCAATCATGCTATGGCTGGAAATCCCAGAGTTCATACCTGGGGCCCTCTTGACAGCTACTTTCCAACTAAGACTTTAAAGTTCTTAAAGATTTCAGATTCTTAATGATTTTCATGGTCTTTTTCCCCATTACAAGCATGTATTCCTGTAAATCTGGAAGCTGCTCAGCATGGATGCTGTCAACCACTAAAAATGTCAATATGTTTCAAATAAGTACTGTAGCATCTCATAAAAGTCTGTTCTTCGTGAAAATCCCCCATTAAATCATATCGTCCATTATTAGAGCCTATCTGCTGTATTTCACAGACAAATGGTGACTATGAAGGGCCAGGAAATCATGTAGTCAATCAAAGCTTTGCCTACGAAAATCAGGGAATTCAAATCAACCTCAGTACCTCTCTCCATCTGTTTCTTTGCCCTCAGAGTTAACCACTCATTGTTCTAGATCCTCTGTTTCTGAGATGGTTCCTGAACTTTGGGGGAATTTTGTGGAGAACTGAGACTCTGCTGTCTGAATGTAGAAGAGCAAAGTCAGTTTCGCACTGTACAGCTCGAGATGCAAACAAGCTAAAAGACAGACCTACCACTGCTGCTAATCCTTCTTCCCTGAGCTGTGACATTCAGGGATTTGGTATCTTCACCTACCTCAGTGCTGTTGCATCTCAAGCTGCAGCAGCCTTAATGAGGTCGCTAGTTATCACAATGCTAGAAGACACATTTGGAGAACTTTAACACTGTATCATGCCCATTGTAAAGGTAAGCTCATATAAACTTGGGCTGTACATTTTGGATAACACTTGGTTCTCTAACAAACAAACCTCCCCAATGTCAACAGTTTAACACAATCAACATTTCTCATTCCAGTAACACTGCACCATGTACATTGCTGACTGGCAGCCTTTCCTCCACTTGTGCTCAGTTGCTTCCAACTCTTTGCAACCCTATGGACTATAGCCCCACCAGGCTCCACTGTCCATGGAATTTCCCAGGGAAGACTACTGGGGTGGGTTGCCATGCCCTCCTTCAGGGGATCTTCCTGATCCAGGGATCGAATCTGCATCTCTTATATCTCCTGCATTGGCAGGTGGGTTCTTTACAACTAACACCATCTGGGAAACCAGAAACTTTCTATCTTGTGGCTATTCATTGACTATGCCAAAGCCTTTGACTGTGTGGATCACAATAAACTGTGGAACATTCTGAAAGAGATGGGAATCCCAGACCACCTGACCTGCCTCTTGAGAAACCTGTATGCAGGTCAGGAAGCAACAGTCAGAACTGGACATGGAACAACAGACTGGATCCAAATAGGAAAAGGTGTACGTCAAGGTTGTATATTGTCACCTTGCTTATTTAACTTATATGCAGAGTACATCATGAGGAACACCAGGCTGGAAGAAGCACAAGCTGGAATCAAGATTGCTGGGAGAAATATCAATTACCTCAGATATGCAGATGACACTACCCTTATGGCAGAAAGTGAAGAGGAACTCAAAAGCCTCTTGATGAAAGTGAAAGAGGAGAGTGAAAAGGTTGGTTTGAAGCTCAACATTCAGAAAACAATGATCATGGCATCTGGTCCCATCACTTCATGGGAAATCGATGGAAAAACAGTGGAAACAGTGTCAGACTTTGTTTTTTGGGGCTCCAAAATCACTGCAGATGCTGATTGCAGCCATGAAATTAAAAGACGCTTGCTCCTTGGAAGGAAAGTTATGACCAACCTTGATAGTATATTAAAAAGCAGAGACATTACTTTGCCAACCAAGGTCCGTCTAGTCAAGGCAATGGTTTTTCCCGTGGTCATGTATGGATGTGAGAGTTGGACTGTGAACAAGGCTGATCGCCGAAGAATCGATGCTTTTGAACTGTGGTGTTGGAGAAGACTCTTGAGAGTCCCTCATACTGCAAGGAGATCCAACCAGTTCATTCTAGAGGAGATCAATCCTGGATGTTCATTGGAGGGACTGATGCTAAAGCTGAAACTGCAATACTTTGGCCACCTCATGCGACGAGTTGACTCACTGGAAAAGACTCTGATGCTGGGAAAGGTTGGGGGCGGGAGGAGAAGGGGACGACGGAGAATGAGATGGCTGGATGGCATCACCGACTCTGTGGACATGAGTTTGAGTGTACTCCGGGAGTTGGTGATGGACAGGGAGGCCTGGCGTGCTGTGATTCATGGGGTCGCGGAGAGTCGGACACGACTGAGCGACTGAACTGAACTGAACTGAACTGATGCTACAGCTAAGACCTCAGACAACTCTCCTTCCAGCTGACAGAAGTGGAAATAAAAGCTTCACAAGTCATACCTGCTCTTTACCTAGCTTGGTCTGGAAACAACTAACTCCCATTCCATTCATTCCATTGATGGAAACTGGTCTTCTAACCCCACCTAGATGTAAGTTCAGTTCAGTTCAGTTCAGTCGCTCAGTCGTGTCTGACTCTTTGCGACCCCATGAATCACAGCACACCAGGCCTCCCTGTCCATCACCAACTCCCAGAGTTCACCCAAACTCATGTCCATCAAGCTGGTGATGCCATCCAGCCATCTCATTCTCTGTCATCCCTGTTTCCTCGCACCCCCAATACCTAGATGTAAGGAGAGCTTTAAATCCAGTCTTGTGTTGTAATCCCTCCCTCAGACATGAATGAGCATGTCATCTATGCCAGTTCCCATCCTTCAGGAAATCATCTAACTAGGAGCACTTTCTGACACTCTCTAAGATCCCCTTCCTGTGCCTGGGACTAGCCAGGGCCAGCAGTGCCCCCTAAGCATGGTACCCCAGGCCTGGGATAGGTCCTTAGTGGTTCTGATCACTACAAATGCCTTCCCTGAAATGTCTTAGTCCCCTTCCAGGGACCAGTCAAATGGGCAGTGCCATCTGAAGAGGGCACTTTGATTCTGGATGGAGACCCAAGCCAGTCCCAGTCTTCATTTCTTATTTTTGTGCACCCTTCAATGATTTCACTATGGTACCCTCACTCTGGATTGTGGGGGTAACCAGATGCCCCAAGAAGCTCCTGAACTCATATCTATGGGTCATGTTGTGTGGCTTTTCTTTCACAGCATTGTACAAGATTGTGTTGTGATAATTGTGTGACATGCTGACTTGATGTGACTCTCATTTGTGACTGACACAGATGAGTCTAGGTCTCTGGGCTCCTGTCCATCCACCACCAACCGTTGGGCTTGAGTTGAATGTGTGAGTCTTTTTATGGACCCTTGATCATCTCCAGTCTACAGCAGATGGGCGGGAGGTAGTGGCAGGAGTGCTGATGTGTCCTCCTGTCACCAGGATACCATCCCTTCTGTGAGTCTGTGACATTTGTGAAGAACTCATATGGAGGTGATGGTTGCCTCATTTCTCCATGGGCCCTTCTGATAAATGTTCTCTTTTGCTTTCAATTATTTGATGATATCATGTTCATTCCTTACATAACTGGGACCACTCTTCTTGCTCTAAAGATAGTATCCTCAGCTGTCC
Source organism: Moschus berezovskii (assembly GCF_049115385.1). Taxonomy (NCBI): domain Eukaryota; kingdom Metazoa; phylum Chordata; class Mammalia; order Artiodactyla; family Moschidae; genus Moschus; species Moschus berezovskii. The sequence continues at coordinate 140,090,861 of NC_142488.1, read as the reverse complement.
TCTCTTCTGGTGGCAGTATGCGGAATGCAGGGTGTGGTCAACATGGAGAAAGTTCCCATTCTAGGAATGCAGTGATTTCATGCTTTGGAGCTCAAGAGAGGACATAGTTGGAAGATGTGCTGTCCTCCACTTATGCTACAAAATTCAAAGAACAAATTGACCAGAAAACGACTTATCGTTCACACTTTCCTACATAGTCTGGGGAAGGCTTGTGTTTGTGGTCATCATCCATGAATCACAGTCACCATGTCTGAGAGTCAGTTCAGAAGTGGTGTCCACAGGTGGCCTGATGGATCATGGCAGCATCTCCATGAATGGTGTAGCCAGCATTGAGCTCATGACATCAGGGACCTGCAGAGCCATGGCATGTGAGTAGCAACAGCAATACTTCCTTTTCTTCTCAGTGGGAGATGTTGAATTATCCATGCACCATGCCCTGGACAATAAGGAACATGAAAAGGTGGTTCCTGGACATGAACAGAAAGACATGAAACCTGAACCCTACATGGACCCCACATGTACTGACAGGACAACAAACACACAGGGAACTCCCTCCTCTCTCCCCATTGTCCTAAATCTTAAGCACCAATTCATTATACTTTGAACAGTGATTCAAAGGCCCATGAAGTTTGTTGTACATGTTTTTCATCAAACCGTTTGTGTAGAGAGGAGTCCAGCATCAGCCAGGCTGGGGAGAAGGTCTCCCACATCAGATGTGACCCCCATATTCCCCGACACCCACATTGGCTGTGCCGGCTTACATGAAGCTCAGAACAGGGGAAACCTTCTAGCAGGTCAACATGTCTCCTATCCATGGCTCCCTGCTTCTTGTGTGACCTCTGTGATCTCCCTTTGAGAGATGGAACTTGTTCTCATGGTGGCTCTCCAGTCTGAGGCTCTCTGGAGAGAGGTTCCTTGTGGATCCTTCCAACCCACCCTTCAGGTGCAGCCTTCTCTGCCTAAGGGGCCTCCCTTGCCTTCTCCTCTGTCACTCAGACCTTATTAGGCCGGCATCATCAGTAAGTGCACATGAAAAATGAAATGACCTTGGCAAGAAAAAGAGTGGAGTTTTCATTTTCCCAACCAAGTTCCCATTTAGTGAGCGCTTTTAGGACCACTGCTAGCCCTTGAGCGTGAATCAAGCCAGTGGCCCTAAAATGTACTAGGAGTGTTTATATTCTTCACTGTGCACTTGCAGTTAGCGAAAAAAAAAAAGGCAGTTTCACTTAAGAATGTCCTTGATAAAGTAGAAAAGCAATTACTAATCTTATGAAAGCTCAAATCTTGAATCTGTGTCTGGCAGGAACTCTGTGTAAAGCCATCGTTATATGGCGTGGTACCATTGTCGACTCAAAGTAAAGTACTTGTGCTATTGAGCTGTGAGCTAAACAGGCTGACTTTCATTTTTTTCATAGAACTCTATTTTTTTTTCTTTACAGAATGAGGGACAAACCATGGTTATATAGAGTTGGGCATTTAGTAGATTTAGTAGATATCTTCCTAGAAATGAACAAAGTCATCCTATCACTTTAAGGAAAACAACTGGTACTCACCTTTTTCCAATGATAATATCTGAGATTTCCAGCAAAAATCAGAAGTTTGGAAAACTTGGATTCACCACTGTGAGCTTAATGGTTTCTAGGACTTATATTCTCCCCATCAGATTGGTAGTGCTATTAACAAAAGTGACATGTAGGTATTGCATGGTGGAAGGGGTCACCATTTGGAAGATGGGCATAAGTCGAAGCACCAGTGTTTTCCAAGTGCCCCATGCGCAACATTACCACATCATGATGGCTCAAAAGACCCATTCAAAGTGAAAGAGAGACCAGTGGATTTTAACATGGCAGAGTGCAATTTTTTTTCATCACTGCGGTTTCAGATCTTTATTGTTACTAACTTTTCCAAAACTCTTCCTGTTGTTGACATTTTCATGTTGTAGCAAAGAATATCCACGATTATTTGAAAATCTATTTAAATAGCTCTTACTTTTCCAAATGCATATCTGTGTGTATTTTCCTCTTAGACTTCAACTAAAACAACATATTGTAACAGATTCAGTGCAGAAGGAGCATAATAAACGTTTGCAAGACTGTAAAATAATATAACTCTTCTCTTGTCACCAAATTGTTTTTATTTTGGAAAATAGAGTTATTCTTCTTAAAAAAGATGTTATTTATGTTTCCAGGTATGGGGTTTCTTTTATTTTAAAATTAATTAACACATTAATATTTTTAATCTCAGTTTTAATATTTCTAATATGATAGATGATGCTGGACATAACACACATAATGCACATAAAAAATACAAACTCTTTGGGGGTCCTCAATAGTTTTGAAGAATATGAAAATGTCCCATGTTAGGAAAAAGCTTGAGATCTACTGTTGGAGAGGAAGAAGTGAACTGTTAAAACCCACAGATTGCTTAGCATAGGTGGTGTGGGAACCTCTTGTCTGCCTCTGCTTGAGGAGGGCAGCCTGTTGCATTCATTTCTGTATCCTTCGCATCTGGCATGGTGCCTGGCTCATAGAGGGCATCCTGTGACTGTTGATGTCATGGAGAAATAAGTGGAGAAAACACTGGAGAGCTTCAGAGAAGATGGGGGCTGAGAAGTCTGGCAGATCATGAAGTCAGGCCTGGATGGGATTCACCTAAAGCCCCAGTCCAGCTCCTTGACACGTGTTGCTTATGCCCTTGGCTTCTCTGAGGCTGATTCCACTGGCCAGGTTGAGTCATAGATCCCCTGGGAAGGACTGTTACAGGACAATGAAACCTCATCTGATGTGCTTTGCTTGGCTTTGTAGCAATGACACGATTCAGAGGGAAATGGGTATCATCTGGCTGCTGCCACCATACTAACCAGGTTCACGCAGGATCTGCATGGACACACGCTTCTGAGTGGAACCCACTCGGCAACAGACAAGGCTTGACATTGTGCCAGGGTGACTTATTTAATTGCTTCTGGCCTGAATTTACCTGCATCACGCATGCTCTGTAATGACCACTGTCATGTGCAACAGGCCAAATACATTAATCAAGTTCCCACATAGACAAGCTAAGGACCCCAGCCATTCCTGCCACACAGATGTAGAAAGGCCGCCACCCTGAAAAGGTCTTTCATGGTTTGGCTGGGCCAGAGCCTAGCACCCCAGATGATAGAAATTTTCTAATTAGACACAAATGTCTCAATATATTTTAAGATACTAATGCAGAGCCATAAAAGCTTTGGTGCATTTAGAATTCGGGCAGTTGTTTGATGGGGCAGCAGCTGAAGTCTGCCCAACACCCATAGAAACTGGATCATTGAGAAATATGCCCCTAGCTTTCTAGGCTAGAGAGTGGCTGCCAGGTCTGTCCTGTTCCTGCACATTCTTGCAACCGACTGCTTCCAAATTAGCCTAAGTGTGTGCTTTTTAATATCCTCCCTACCATGAACTTCCTGCCTTATAATCTTAACATCTTCCCTATGAGGGAGATCTTCATTTTTTCCACCCCTCACCTTGGACTCACTGGGTGCTAATAAGCTCCCAGAAATTCTCAGGGGGATTGGTTTTCTGCCTGGCCCCTCTGTGGTCCCCAAACTCCTCTCTTGGCATGAGCTGGTCCTTTATTGGCCATTGTCTTATTTGTGGAAGGACCTTGATGGCTTTTGCATGTCCCTCTGTAGTAAACCAGGACAGAGTGGAAAGGACCAGAGACTTGGGTGTGCTGGTTTTTGCTGTTGGGACTTGTGGGGGAGGGGTAGAGCAACCCTGAGCTTACCACACCTCATACTGAACTTCCTCCCAGGGAGATTTGGGGCCCTGCAAGCCCAGTGTCTTATGATAACATTTGGTATTTAACCGGGACGTGATAGCCTGTTTGTGAGTGATCTTTTTGGGAAGCTTAGCTTTCTCTTTCAAAAAATAGGGTAAGAAGTGTGGCTCTGAGAAAGGAGGTATTAACTAGACAGAGGAAACAGTAGGAGGTTTTCAGGTAAGAGTCTTTTTCAGAGCATCAACTCTGGGCAAGGCCTTGTGCTAACTGCCAGGAAGAAGGAGATGGGGGACATAAAAGTGCTGCATTTTCCAGGCAGAGATGGAGGGCTGGGCATTTCGGGTCAGGAGAATAGTGTGGTCAAAGAAGGTATTTTCTTTGGAAAGTGGAAAGTGGTTGGGTATGGCTGAAGTGGAGTGCGTGTCTGAGGGGCAGCTGGGGGAGGTGGGTGATGAGAGCTGAGATCAATGGAAGACTCAGCTGGAATATTTCGTTCTAAGCTGTGTGCACCCACATGTACTGCCTTCCCTTCTGGCACCATGGCTGGACCATCGGCGCTCCCGTCCAGCACGCAGACTCCACTTTTCTGGTCTATCCCCTTTCCTACCAACCTCAATGCCTGCTTTAGCAGCACTGACAACAGCGTTAGAGAAGCCAGCTGAGATTGTCCTCTGCCTGTCTCTGTCACCTGAACAGAATCTCCATGACCTTCATTTTGTCATTTTGTTTTGGTTGTTTAACAATGTTGTGTTAGTTTCAGGTGTACAGCAAAGTGATTCAGTCATATATCTATACATGCATCTGCTCCTTTTCAAATTATTTTCCCATTTAGGTTATTACAGAATATTGAGCAGCATTCCTGTGTTACATTAGGACCTTGTTGATTATATAAATACATCAGTGTGTATATGTCAATTGCAAACTCCCAATTTATCCCTGCCCCCACTTATCCTCTGGTAGCCATGTTTGTTTTCTATATCCATGACTCTACTTCTGTTTTATATATAAGTTCATTTGTACCCTTTTAAAAAATTTCTACATATAAACAGTATCATAGGATATTTGTCTTTCTGTGTCTGAATCACTTCACTCAGTATGGCAGTCCCTAGGTCTATCCATGTTGCTGCAAATGACATTATTTTGTTCATTTTCATGACTGAATAGTATTCCATTGTATATATGTACCACATCTTCTTTATCCATTCATCTGTCAATGAACCCTTAGATGGCTTCCGTGTCTTGGCTATTGTGAATAGTGCTGCTGTGAACATTGGGGTGCATGTGTGTTTTGGATTAGAGTTTTGTCTAGATATATGCACAAGAATGGGATTGCTGGGTCATATGGTAATTCTGTTTTTAGTTTTTTAAGGAACGTTCATACAGTTCTCCACAGTCACTGTCCATTTTGTCTTTTTGTTTGCAGTGATCTATTCTTAACACCTAGATAACTCAAAATGCTAAGAAAGCACTCAACCAATGGTTTCTGAATGAAGTTAATAACTGTTCAACAAAAGCCATTGTCAAACACCTTTGAGAATTAGAGGGTTAACCATAAATCATCCCTTTCCCCTGGTAGCTCAGCTGGTAAAGAATCCACCTGCAATGCAGGAGACCCTGGTTTGATTCCTATGTTGGGAATATCACCTGGAGAAAGGATAGGCTACCCGCTCCAGTATTTTTGGGATTCTCTGGTGACTCAGAGAGTAAATTCACCTGCAATGTGGGGGACCTGGTTTTAGTCCTTGAGTTGGGAAGATCTCCTGGAGGAGGGCATGGCAGCCCACTCTAGTGTTCTTGCCTGCAGAATCCCTATGGACAGAGAAGCCCGATGGGCTACAGTCCATAAGGTCACAAAGAGTTGGCCATGACTGAGCGACTAAGCACATCCCTTTTCCAGGGAATTTGAAGAGCCTTTAATATGCTAACATGCAAGTGAGATATGATGGTGGCTTGAACCAGAGTGGAGGCAGTAGACATGGAGACAGGAAGTGGTATTGGAGGTAGAGTTCATAGGACTTACTGATGAATTAGACATCAATGTCTATGGAAAGGGGAGCATGCAAGATAATGTGTGTGTGTCTGTGCATCTGTGAGGTCCTGAGTTGATTGCTACTCTATTCACTGAAGCTCTAAAGGAGCTGGTAATTGGTTGGACAAAACGGGGGGGAAACAGCTGGAGAGCAAGGCAAGGGCCAGGTTCTCCAGGCTTTGTCAAATCATGCTGAGGCTTCTGAACTTTATCTTGGGCTGACGGGGAGTCTGTGAAGGATTAGAAGTGGGGAATGGTATAATCAGATTTGCATGTTAGAAAGATGCCTCTGTTGTAGTTCTGCAAATCACAGCCTCTGCATTGTGCCATGACCACTCTATTGGGAGAGAAAATGTAACTGTGATACAGTGCTGGTGTGAGCCTGGACCATTGGGGAGTTTGGGTATTGAACTCATGAGGGGTCCAGTCATTCAGGGGGACCGGGGTTCAGTTGTACTAGTGGCTGGGCGGAGGGGTGAGGCTGGCCAGATGTGCACACATCTTCCAGCTGCAGACGTCAGAAGTGGGTGAGCACTTAAGATGCATCTATTCTAACCCCCTTCATCTGTTGACAGGGAAACTGAAGTTCAGGAACCATGCATAGTTGGACCATATGACTGCACAAGGGGAAGAGGGCAGCCTGGCAAGGAGGAAGATGGGAAGGTCAACCAGAGTGTCCGGAGATCTGTTTTAGACTTCTTGCTGCTCCGAACTCCCTGGGCCTCAGTTTCCCTATCTGAACAATGAGAGGCTTGGGCTGGGATTCAAATGCAGCATGTGGTCCTTGGCTCCTCATCCAGGTTCACCTTCCCCCGTCCCCACTTGTCACCCTGTCCACGATGATGGGCAAGGGTGAGGTTCCCAGGACAACAGGTTCAGACCATCTCCTTCAGGATCCCATGGGCCACCAGAATCAAAGCGGCCAGATCCAAGCCCTGGGAATGCAATGAGGTGGAAAAAAATAAGTCCTACCTGCTCCAAAATTTACACCTGAGCAAAAAGAAAATTTTATCCAAACAGCAAAGCTGCTAGGTTGCAGGTTTAATAAGCTATTAAACAGCACCATCTGAAACCTGCAATCAAAGCAAAAACACTGAAATAAATCAAGAGAGATAAGAAAAGATTTCACATTGTTAAAAGTTTATGCTATTTCTGACTTCCCAAAATGTTTCCATTAACCTGGGAGCTAATCAGAGTTTTTCATTTATCCATTGTTCAGAACCATAATGATCACTTTAACAGGGTAAATAAAAAGATCTAAAGAAGCAATAAATGCGAGTGTCACAAGTGGCAATCATCTACCTCGCAACGCTCCTGCGGTACAAAGCATTGCACAGCTGAAAACAAATGATTCCTCAGAACACTGTAAATAACCTCCAAGCCCACTCCTAATTAAAGTGAAGCCCCACTTTCTCATGGGCATTGAATCTATGAACCAATTAAGGAAATATCATTTCTCTGCTGAAAGAGCTGTTTCCCTCCTTCCCTTCCTCCCTCCCTCTCTCTTTCTGCAACCCCCCTCTTTATCTCCTCTCTCACTTGCTCTTTCTCTCTCTAAAGACTTACCACCAAAGATCTGGCCCCATGATGTTCCCATACTGCAGTAATGAGACATCCCTGCTTTAAGCAAATTTTGCACCTGTAACCTGCAGAAATATAGCCGTAGCATTTGAAAAATTACCTCCATGCTGCACAGTGCCATGAAAATTTATCTTTGAGATGATTTTATTGCATGGTTACCCTAGGCAATTAAATCAATAAATCTTAACTGTCAGGAAGGTTGGCCCCATGCCAGAAATAAATGAAATGCGCGAAATCAGTAAATAAAAGGTTCCTGACAACTCATTCCAGAAATTATTTAGCAGTTGGGGTGGTGGTGGGGGTGGTGGCTTCTGTCTCACTCCCCAGCCTTTATTGACATGCTTTCTGAGAAATGATTATGCTAACAAACAACAATGGCTCCACTAGAAAGAAGTCAGAGTTTGCCAGGCCAAAAATTATAGGCCCTGAAGGGTAGGAAGGGAATACAGCCACATGGGCAGAGGTGGTGGACCAGGCCCCGGATGGGCTGGGGACAGGGCCAGGGAGCAGCTGGCTTCCTGATGCCCTAGGGAGACCCTAGCCCTGTCTCTCCGCCTCGGCTGCTACAGCCTCATCCCACTGGCCTTTGCCCTGATGGGAGATGCCCTCTCGGCAGGGGCTCAACTTGCTTGGCCTGACTTGTCACCCTGTACCACCTGTGGTCTGCTAGCAATCTATCAATCTAAGCAGGTTTACCCTTGTCGGTAAGGTTTGTCTGTTGGTCCCAGAACCAATCCAAAACCCAATCCCACATGTGAGTGCAGTGGTGGTACGGGGGATAGGATGTCTCTGTTAATGATCATATACTTAGGAGTGATTTCTCCTGTGCTATACCTTTAAATGGGTTCAATACTGGGAGACATCTTTCTGACCACCCACCTCCCCGACTCTTTTCCAGATGAGAAAACTGAGACTTGGAAAGGTTAAGTGATGTGTTCAAGATGACTCGGCAAGCAGCAGAGGGGTGATTCAGATCCATGTCAACCTCATGACTCTGAATCATGACACCTCTGCTGTACATAAGAGCAGGTCTCATGGACCCAAGGTGCTGAGAATGGAAGCCAGTGTCTGGACACTTCCATTCTTGCCTCAGCTTCCAGGCTTTTTTCTCATCTCAATTTCCCTCCCTGGTGACAGATGCACTCAATGAAAGGTTCTTCGGGGGGTGCCCTCACAGAGGAGACAAGTGCTAAATGGCACTGTTGTGTGGGCTGTGAAGCTGATGGGCATGTTTGTGGGCCATCTAAGAGCCTGAGCAGAGCCTGTGGCAAGTCCTACCACAGACCTACGCAGTCCTCTGTCCCACAGTTGACCACTGGTTCCCACAGTGGGCTAGGGAGGCAGAGGCTGGGCCTTGGGGAGCATTCTTGAGGAAGAGAATGGACTCAGGAGGATTGTGTCAAGCTGGGAATGAGGTGGGTGCTTCCCCAAGGGATGAGGGCTAAGTCCATGAACAGAAAGCCCACAGAACCCACACGGGAGAAAGCATTGCAAGGACACAGCTCCAGAGGGGATGCAGAGCCCAAGGGAAAGGGACAGAAGTGTGCAGGAACTTGAGACGGAGGCTCAGAAGAATAGGGTCTGGCCCCTTGGTGAGTCTATCTGGGGAGCACAGCTCAGCTCTTCTGGGAGGGCCTGGGAAGCAGGGGCCAAGAAGGCAAGTTGCCCCTGTCGAGTTCCCAGGCCAAGAAACCTCCAATTATCCTACCTGCAGCTGTAGTCAAAAGGAAAGACCGCCTGGGCTGCATGCCTCCCATGGAGACCCTGAGGCCCCTCTGGGAGTTGCAAGGTGCTAGAAGCCAGTCCACCACATCGTCATTATGCAGACCCTGGAAAGGAAGGTGGCATTAGATGTGGATATATCCCCCCTGCTTTCAGGCTGGTTCTCCTCTTTGAGCTTCAGCTAATGTGAATCTCTTTTTATAATTCTTGCTTGCAAGTTCCCAGGGCAGATCATTCCCCATCAGCACATCATAAGAACCAAGGTGGTTATTTTCAAATTAATGGTTTGAAGCAAAACAGGAGCATTGTTTTTGAACTGGGGCTGAGAGATGGCAAAGGTACAGTGTCTAATAACTAAGTGCAAACTCTGCAATGACAGTCACAGGATTTGAAAATAATAATAATATTTTGCATTTGATAGCACTTTTCTTCCAACTAATGAGCTTAACATGATTAATTCATTAATTTATTATGCTCCTCTAAGTAACACAGAAGTAAGGCTTGCTTGAATAGTTTTCTGCTTGGAGAAACTAAGGCAGAGTGAAAAGGCCTACATGGATGGCAGGGTCTGAATTCTAGAAGCTCCAGGTCCACTGCTCCAGAGGTCATGGGGAGGACGAAGAGTTCACTGAGCAGGAGGTGGTCTTCTGGGACCCAAGAGACTTACGGTGGGTGGGAGGCTAAGACGGTCCTCCCTAAACCCCTACCTGCAGTGTACATGCTCTGTATAAGCTCCCTTGAGTGCTCGAGTGCTAAGTCATTTCAGTTGTGTGATCCCATGGACTGTAGCCCACCAAGCTCCTCTCCCCATGGGATTCTTCAGGCAAGAATGATCGAACCCATGTCTCTTATGTCTTCTGCATTGGCAGATAGTTTTTTACCACTAGCGCCACCCTTGAGGGTGGGCCCAAATAAAAAATCAGATTCTCTGGGGGTGGACCCCAGGAATTGGTAAGCTATCCAGCCCAGTCAAGGTTGAGGTGCCTCTGCTCAGAGGGCTGGAGATGAGCTGGGCCCTAAGTCCAGAGCCTGCGCAGAGGCCCCTTACCTTGCAGGCTGGAGGGTGGTGGCTGGGGAGGCAGCCAGTAGGGTGGGAGCTGGGCCTGAGTGATCAGGGGTGCCAGGGTTATCTGGCCACCCCTGAGGGGAGCTGGCTCTTTCCAAGTGAGAGCTCTGCTTCAGGATGTTTGGTGGCTGGCACAGGACTCGGTTCAGTGAGTCGAGGCCAAGACTGGGCCAGTTTATGGTGTGTCTGGGGTGCTTGGAAACTGTCAGAAGGGGACCCCATGTGGAGTCTACCACACTCCCTGTCACTTGATCCTTCAGGACTCTTTCTGCCACCTGAATTTAGTGAGTTCAAGGGACTGGCAGGAGGGGCAGGTGGGGATGAGGGCTTGGTGGGTGGGGGGCTGTGAGTGAGGAAAAAGACACGGCCACAAGGTAGCAGTAGCTCACAGTAGGCTTCATCTCGGGGACCCTCTGGCACATTTTTCGTGTGGGAGTGAGGTGTCCCTCACAGGATGAAACCTTCCAAAGGCTTCCAGCTTCCACTCAGGAGTGGAAGAAAACAACGGAATTCCCAGGAGGCGGTCAGAGTGTGGGTGGAAGCATCTCGGTGATGTGCTCAGTGCCTTGGGATCTTTACAGCCCTGGGGTTTTTCCTTATCTAGGGCAATCAGATGTTGGGCAGTTTCTGGGTTCTGTAAATCATGCTCTCCAAGGGGAAAAATGTGCTTCTCTGGGCTCCATCTGAAACGAATGGATGTGTCAAATGTTTGAGCTTTTCATCGGTGGGCTTTTGAGCTAACCAGTTTTAGCCAACAGAACCTCGATGAGGGACGCTCCCCTCCTGCTCCCTGGATTACGCTGTGTCCTCAAAGTCAGGAATTCTGAGAGAAATTCAGCTCACCACCCATCAGCCTCTGCCCAGGTCCAGCCCTGCCCAGGACAATGTTTCCAGGGAGGTGCAGCCGCCCCTTCTCGGGGCTAACCTCACATTTCTGGGCCGCTGCAGGGTCTGTCTTATTTGGGAAATGAGAATATGTTCAAGTGAACTGTGGTCAGAACTACCTGGGCAATTCCTGGAGAGTTACAAAAGTGGGAGACATACTCCCTTCCCTGGAGAAGAGGACTCTGAGCTTGGGTTCCTACCGGATGTTTTCTCTAGGGCACTACAGGCACCATCACCTCTTATTCCCTCTTAACTCTCAAAAATCTTCTATCCCTCACCCCAAGGAAGTGGGTAGAATGAAGGGTGGAGAGTCGCCACTAGAAAGACAGGGCTTGAAGGTCATTTCCTGCCTTCCACTTGCCTCCTGGTCCTATGAGTCTCAGTCCCAGTAGACCCCTGGTTCACAAGCCACACAGAATCTATCCCAGGTACCAAGGGCCTGTAGAATGCATGTCACTTTCCAAGGTCCATACCTGAAACTTATGGGCAAAATCCCCCTTAATTTGGTTATATTTGGTAAAAATGAGGGTGATTTTAGGGAGAAAAGGATGTTTCAATAAATGTTAAATACCAGTTTGTTAATGGCGGTCTACCAATGGAGGTAGTAAGACTCATTTCTTGGATAGTTCCTTGCTGTTATGTGATATTAATGTAAAACTTAATTGAATTCTTAAAGAACACCCTAAGTTTGTTTCTGAAGCTTATCTCAGTGATCTATCTTTGTATGAAGATCAGATGCCTCGTGACCTGCAACCAGGACTAAAAAAAAAAAAAAAAAGGACATAATTTAAAGGACTGTCTCCAACCTGGATGGAAGGACTTTTTTCAGAAGAAACTACACTACACCAGGATGAGAAGACGACGACATCAGAGGTAGACAGCTTGCCCAAGATGCTGGACCTGATTCGTATGATCATTTATAATGTTTTCTTGACTTCTTAGCCCTCAGCATATAAATCAAATGCTTTTCTACCATAGGCCTGATCCTATGCTAGTTTTAGAAATTAATCCAATTGTCGAGTTTGTAGATCTGTAAAAGCTCATTCTGCTCATACAAAAACTCTGTTAGACTTGTGCCATCTCAATGTCCTTAAACCATGGCAACAGTCTGCTTCTAAATTGGAAAATTAAAAACAATAGCTGGAAATCAGAGTCAGGGCTATGGGAAATCTAAGATGGCTGCTTGGCTTTTCCCAGCTCCCTGACAAACCTCATTTTTTATTTGATGGGTTAAAGCCTCCCTGGCTACAGGGCCTCCATAATGAAAAATCACGGAATATTAAGTTTTGTAAATTGTTAAATTAAGTTTCTAGTTTTGTTAATGTCTAGTGTTTACTAGTTCTGACTGTTGTTCCATGTACAGTTCTGAGTCAGAACTGTATGTGGAACAACAGACTGGTTCCAAATAGGAAAAGGAGTGCGTCAAGGCTGTATATTGTCACCTTGCTTATTTAACTTATATGCAGAGTACATCATGAGGAACGCTGGGCTGGAAGAAGCACAAGCTGGAATCAAGATTGCTGGGAGAAATATCAATAACCTCAGATATGCTGATGACACTACCCTTATGGCAGAAAGTGAAGAGGAACTCAAAAGCCTCTTGATGAAAGTGAAAGAGGAGAGTGAAAAGGTTGGCTTGAAGCTCAACATTCAGAAAACAAAGATCATGGCATCTGGTCCCATCACTTCATGGGAAATCGATGGAAAAACAGTGGAAACAGTGTCAGACTTTATTTTTTGGGGCTCCAAAATCACTACAGATGCTGATTGCAGCCATGAAATTAAAAGACGCTTACTCCTTGGAAAGAAAGTTATGACCAACCTTGATAATATATTAAAAAGCAGAGAGAGACATTACTTTGCCAACAAAGGTCCATCTAGTCAAGGCTATGGTATTTCCCATGGTTATGTATGGATGTGAGAGTTGGACTGTGAAGAAAGCTGATCGCCGAAGAATTGATGCTTTTGAACTGTGGTGTTGGAGAAGACTCTTGAGAGTCCCTTGGACTGCAAGGAGATCCAACCAGTCCATTCTAAGGGAGATCGATCCTGGGTGTTCTTTGGAAGGACTGATGCTAAAGCTGAAACTGCAGTACTTTGGCCACCTCATGTGATGAGTTGACTCACTGGAAAAGACTCTGATGCTGGGAAAGGTTGGGGGCGGGAGGAGAAGGGGATGATGGAGAATGAGATGGCTGGATGGCATCACAGACTCTGTGGACATGAGTTTGAGTGTACTCCGGGAGTTGGTGATGGACAGGGAGGCCTGGCGTGCTGTGATTCATGGGGTTGCGGAGAGTCGGACTCGACTGAGCGACTGAACTGACTGACTGAGTGTTTACTAAGACTCACTGCTGAGACAGTTCCTTGCTACATGATACTGCTAAAAGATTTCCGTTCCGTTCAGTCGCTCAGTCGTGTCCAACTCTTTGCGACCCCGTGGACTGTAGCCTACCAGGCTTCTCCATCCATGGGATTCTCCAGGCAAGAATACTGGAGTGGGTTACCATTTCCTTCTCCAGGGGATCTTCCCGACCCAGGGATCGAACCCAGGTCTCCTGCATTGGAGGCAGACGCTTTAACCTCTGAGCCACCAGGGAAGCCCCGCTAAAAGATTTAATTAAGTTATTAAAAAGGACAGTCTAGGTTAGTTTCTAAGGCTTATCTCAGTAACCAATCTTCAGATAAAGGTCGGATGCTCCATAATGTACAACCAGGAGATTAACACCAGACTATAATCATTTAACAAATAAAGTCAGGTGACTTGGGGTATACCAGGCTTTATCTAATGAAAGTTCTTGACTTATAATTTTTATTTTACTAATAACTACTAGCTATGGCTATATTATTTTCTATGTCACTTGTTTCACTGAGCCTGTGATATAATGCTGAACTGACAGTTCCATATGAGATCAATAATTGTAATAATGTGACTCTGGGTATGCGAAAAAGCAACAAGAGGAAATATTTTCCTGGACCAGGAGGCTAGTAAGACAGTGGTCCAGAGACTTTTGCTACTTTCAAGGCCTGGTCCAATTTTAGCCCATCACTTCCCTAGACCTGGGAATGAGCCTTCCCAGCACCGCGGGACACAATAGCCATGAAATGGTGTCACATGGTCAGATATGTGGCTATGAAGGGACCCTGCTGACTGGAAGTTGGTACTTGCCAGCTGTAATCTTTGTAGAGACAAAGATTACATCATGACCATTGCAAGCTGCTGACCTTCAACATCCCCTGAAAGAAGTTCAGGGTGAAAATCAGGAATGAGGCACTCTGTGCTCTGAAAAAAAAAAAAACTGGCAGAACAGTCCTTCAGATAGTTAGATCTTTTCAGAAAAAGCTTTTATGAGTTCCAATTCTTGCATCTTCTCATACCTAGAAAAACACTGACGTCATTAATGGTGAAATCTGCTTTGGCTATTAAAAATTTTTTTTTTTTTAGAATTAAAAGTCAAAATAGAGTAGCTATGGTTCAGACATCTGAGTCAGGGATATAGTCAGAGAAATAGTTATTTCCCAGATATCCTGAAAAATGATATTATGGGTGTGATTTCAGATTAGACACTGTGACCTAATGTAGAACCTAATGCTACTGTAATGCACTTTTGCTTCTGTGCTTTGCTTGCTGCTCATAAAACCAAAGTTACTCCATTTTAAGATAAGGTTGTTTTTAAGTAAAGATTCCTAAAATTGATTTTGAAAAAATAAATAAAAATAAATGCCATGTACAGTAAAAAAAAAAAAATTACCTAGATCCTACTTGCATCACAGTTAAAGATTTATTTCCTTTACTCAAAAAAGGGGGACAGGGGATAAAATCGCCCACTAAGTCTGAAAGGTGTTTCCTGGAGAAACTCACAAATCTCAACATATTCTTGGACCAGAGCAAGAGTCTCAGTGCTTCCCGCCTCCTCCTACTCTGCCTGTGTGGAACATTCTGCCACATCTACCCAGTTGTGGCACAGCCCCTGCCAACAAGGCAACCAGGTGGTTGCCCTATTATTGCCCTCAGGGGTGAAGTTTGCTGACCTTGATAATGGCAGCATGTTGGGGGAGATTCTTTGGGGCAACACGGTCCTCAGAGTTGCCAGGAGGGGATGTAGGATGAGAAACACCTACACTGATGACAGCTTGTTCGTCTCTGGAAGGTGGGGAGAAGATTGATATTATCAACTCCGTTTTGTAGATGAAGGAAGTGGGGCACAGACAGGTTAAGAGTTTCCTTTGTCAGGCAGCAAGAGCCTGACCTAAAATCCTCTTTCAAAGCCCGGGACACTTGCTCCCCAGGGATGTTCTGCCTTCCTTCTGTGCATATGGGTCACAGGAGTTAAGCCACACCAGGTCTGCCTTCCAGAAGGACTGATTTAAAGCTCAGACAGCCAAAGACATAACTATGTCCCCAACCAGAGCGTCCAGCTGGCTGACAAGATGGTGCTCTCTATTCTATTTGCTACTTCCAAGCATAAGGAGTCCCATCTCACCACATCTCTCCTGAGTTGCTGTCTCCAGCCAGGTCCTGATCTCAGTCTTCATGGAAGGAGGCATTTCTGGAAGACTGGCCAAAGGCCTTCCTTTAGAGTCCTCTGGAAGGACAGTGAGAAGCTGTAGATGGCAATGGTTAAGATCAAGGGCTTTGGGGCCACACTGTCCAAATTCTGTGTGACATTATGCAAGCTGCTTAATTTTGTGCCTCTGTCTTATCATCTATGGAACAGGAATATAATTGTATTGATACTTATCTCATAGGGTCATTAGAGGATTACATAAGTTAATATAAGAAAGTGCTAGAACAGGGCCTAGCACATAGGAACCACCACATAAACTGATCAGTTAGTATAATCCCAGTACTCCAATTTTGAAAAATGTCCCTCTCCCTTTTTCTTCCTGGGTCTTCTCTGCACGCAGGCTCACGTTTACCTAGGCATGATTATAATTTATGACATCTGTTTTTTTCGAGTGAAGGCGAAAACAACTTGGTTGCTCAAGAACAAATTTATACTCTGTTTAGCTCTATTTACTCAGATTAAATATTTCTTCATTATCTCCTAAGAAAAATGCTCATATTTACCGGCATTGTGGGCTTCAAATTATGGAAAGGATTTGGAATGCTTGGTGATAGTGTTACAAGCTTCAGTTTCAGCCACAGTTAGCTACAGCAGTGTTCTTACCTGGATTATTTCAGCAGGGTCAGAATATCCGGCCATGCCAAATGCATTTCACTGGCTCACAGGAAGTTCAACTCAGCTGATTGTTAATTTCATGTTCACATAAAAGTGCTTTGTGCTGTGTAGTGTCCTAGCATTTTGCATGCCCAGGGAAGAGATTATAAATGAAAATTCTACGTAGCTGAAACCTCTTTGGCACTGCCTGGAAAATGTTAAACATTTTAAAGGTAATAGTTCTAAATATTTGGCTCTCCTGCCTTAGTAAAAAGGATATACTTAAAATAATTCAACCTTTTCCTGATGACTCGACATCATTATTGTCAGTTAAAATGATTGCTTATGCTGCCCTCCCAGGCCAGTGACTGCACGCCTCCACCGGAAATGGCCATAGTCATTGACTGTGCTTTTAAGTTTTTAGTCTAGCTTTATAATTTAAAAACCATTGCAATTATGACTTTATATTTTTCAAGCCTTTTTGTGCTGTGTACTAGGAACCCAGATAACAAAACATTTGATCATGTTCTCTTCAATGGGCTTTGAATGCTAGACCAAGGGTCTCTCATCAAATTAATTGGCTTTGTGAGATTTATTCTCTTTCTGGCTCTATTTTAAAGCTGTTTAGGTAATTGGGTGGGGGGTTGACTATGTCTTAGAACACAAAAGGAGTGGTAACTTGTTACTTATGGCTGGGAAGTCTGTAAGCAGAATCATCTACATGTCTGACATGAGATTTTCATAAAAATTTTATTTTGCATTTTTCAATAATTCAATGCATTGGCAGTATAATTAATGCCTCTATGAGAGAAACCAACGCTCCAGCTTAGCCAATATAATTTTTACAGAGACATCGTGTTGGAAAACAGCAAAACTACATGAAAACGTTTGTACACAGAGTTACTGTACTGAGAACAAAGCACCAACAAAATGCTTGTGTGCCACACATTTGAAATGCAAAGCAACACAGGCAAATACAGTTTTCCTTCACGTAAAGCACATGAAACCAGTTTTGAGGAACCAGATACCATTTCACTCATTGCTTGATGTTTGAACAGTTACCTTAGTCGATACAGAACATCAGAACTGACTGAAATTCTGATGAGATGAGCATGCTTGTTAAGAACAGTGACAGTTGGTGAATCTGCAATGAGTATGAATAATAGAAATCTGCACCCAAGAAAAAGTGGTTCAAAAGCTGAATTGGATTTTGGTAAAACAAAGGAGGTGCTTTGTGAATGACCATCAAATTTTCATGGCCACTTGGGGTGCCCCCAGTGTGAAAAGTGTCTTTCACTAGGGGGCAGGACCTCTCAGGAACCAGGCCAGGCTATTTCTGATGGTTCTGCTCACCTACTGACACGGAGGGAGCCCAGGCCAGGATACTAGCCTCAGGGACTTGAGCTGCAGCTCAAGGGCAAGTTCACACCAACCTTAAGGGCTCAACTCAGCTCAAATGCTGCAGCCTCCATCTTTCTGCCTCCCTGTGTATCTCAGCCTATGGTTTTCTCTTGGAAACTCAGCTGGATTTGAACAGAGCCCCTTGAGCTTCCCTAGTGGTTTGGCCAGTAAAGAATCCATCAGCAACGCATGAGACAGGGGAGATGTGGGTTTGATCCCTGGTTAGGGAAGATCCCCTGGAGAAGGAAATGGCAACCCACTCTAGCATTCTTGCCTGGGAAATCCCATGGACAGAGGAGCCTGGCGGGCTAGAGTCCATGGGGTCTCAAAGAGTCAGGCAGGACTGAATGACTTTCACATTTTTCCCCTCACAAAGGCCAATGGAATCCATGCAGTTGAGCCATAGTTCAGTTCAGTTCAGTTCAGTCGCTCAGTCATGTCCGACTCTCCGCGACCCCATGAATCACAGCACGCCAGGCCTCCCTGTCCATCACCAACTCCCGGAGTACACTCAAACTCATGTCCACAGAGTCGGTGATGCCATCCAGCCATCTCATTCTCCATCGTCCCCTTCTCCTCCCGAGCCATAACACCGTGATAATAGCTTCCAAGGGGAAAGGAGTTTATATTTCAAATAGCCTTCACATAGCAATGGAGCCATGGTCTTCCTGGAACTGTACAACAATGTTTTTCAAGAAGGAAAAGCTAAAATCCCATGAAGAACAGCAAGCCAGACATGTTGCACGTGTGTGCACACACACACACACACAGACACAGATGACATGTTCTATGTGGGCAACTCTGGCTAGCCACAATTGTCCAGTGACACAGTGCTGGCAAGCCACCCCCCCAACACACAAAGCATATGATGACAATTAAATTCCCTTTTGTATCCTGGTTGCTCAATAAATATTTCCATGACACTTAAATATACAAATTTTTTGTTTAAAATATGCATGAAAATGTCTTTTTATTTTCAAGAAGGAGAGAAAGTTTTATAGAGTCACATCTTCATTTACAACATGTGGGGGGATTATCTCTCTGGTTCTTATATACAGGCTAATATGAATGTGAGGAGATACTTCAAATGAGCACACAAGACAGGAATATGCCTCTAAGATACAAACCAAACACACACGCTGTAGACCAGGCAGAAGACACCCCTGGTAAGTCTCGGGGGTATTTTTCAAGTCTCAGTCAAATGACTACTGGAAAAACAAGTGGAGTCATTTGTTAAACTGCATTAGGTCTCAAACGATGTTAGAAAAGTGTCCTTCGTTTCTTCAGTGTGGGGCATGGAAGGGCCACAGGGATAGGGAACATTCCTCCTTGAAAACCCATCAATGTCTCTTTAGACTCAGATTTCATTCCTGGCCTGATCTAATGCAGATTTGCAAAAGACTCCAGATTTAAATATTTTAACAAAGGAAGGAGAGGGGAGAGAGAAAGAGAGGGAAAGACAGGAGAAATACACATTATAGTCAAAATATTTCTTCAGTCAATAATAACAAACCCCTTCAAAATTAAAAAAAAAAATAAAAAGGAAAAAGAGAAAGAAAAAAAAAAAAGATGAACCTAAAATAAAACCACCTTGACTGAAGAGTTCTGGGAAATTTCTGGAACAGAAATTTGTGCTTCACATTTATCATGGTTACAGCAACATCTGAAAATGTTTGCCTTCGCCAGGCCTCCAGCTAAAGTTCATTGAAAAATCCTGATGTAAAGTGTCTCATCTGCCTGCAGCCACTGCACTTGCTCCAAAATGACATCGTCAAGGTCAAAACACTGCTCCACAAAGTTCTACAACCGGACAAATGAATTGAACAGACGAGTATTTATACTGCCATATGATAATGCAGTTGTTATAATATCACGGTTTCAGAATAAAGCATGCCTCTCCAGGTGGCATGTTTGAAATCAGAACACACCTATTTTTATTAATCTGTTATGTCTTAAAAGAAAGAACAAGTTACAGTTCAGAAGCTCACTTTGAACTCAACTATTCATTTGTTTAGAGACAGAAAGAGCCCAAGCAGGAAAGTGAAAGCCAAAGCCAGATAAGCAAGACAGAGAGAGACAAGGAACAGCCACAGCCACCACGATCACCAGCACAGAACAGAACAGAAACCAGTCTCTTCTTGGAGGAGCCTATGGATATGGCAGTCAGCCCATCAAGTGTGCTTAGGGGAAGAATCTGAGGGATCTTTGGATCCCCAGGGGCATTCTGAGCATGGTCGCTCTACCAGGCTCACTTTTAAAGAGTTTATTTTATCCAAAGACAGCACTACATCAAACCATCTTCAGAAGCATTATTTATTCTGAGGAAAATAGGAATAAAAACAGCCATTTGTGGAATTGAACAAATGTGGGGGATTTCATCTCAGATGTTTCCCTTTCTAAAATACCCAGAGAGTAGAGTCACCCAGGAAGAAAACTATTTGACAAACTGTCTTGAGGCAGAATCAATCTCATTTTTAATATTTGTGGGTGAATATGATTGATTCATGAGGATGGTTTTGAAATAGAAAATCACTGGATGATGATGAAGATATTTCTAGCTCTCTGTCTCCATGCAAACTGGTCCATGGCCTTGGGGGATGCCAAGTCCCCGTGTGTGATAGCAATTAACCAGACCCAGATGGGACCATACCCAGTCAGGACAAATGTTGCAGGAATACCACGAGGGCCTTGAAGAACCCCCTGCTCAACCATGTTATCATGCTGGTCACAGAAAGAACTGCAGAGGCAAGGGAGATAGAGAGGGGTTGGAAAGAATGCATAAAAGACATGGGTATCCTTCTGGGCTAACACTTGACTGTGGACACAGGCCCAGACAGAACATGGAAATGTTTAAAGAAAAATAAGATTTTATAGCAAGTTCTTCAACCTTTCCAGATACAAACCTCTTATTAACTGTAGAAGATTCATGGGACCAGGAGAACAGGTCCTTTGAGACTATGTTCTACTCTCAGTTGATTTATGATGAGGTCTAATTTGAAAAAAAAAAGATTTTGTGTGTGTGTTTTTAACAAAAACCTCGTCTTAGAAAAATACACTGCACTTTATGTCTTCTTGTTAGTGACACTGCTTTCTTTATATTGGGTAGAAAAGGGAATTGTTTTGCTTTGGATGATAATTTCTAAGTATTAATCGTGGAACTGATCCAGGAAACATTTTAGTTTGATTTCAGAGCAAGGATAGTAAATAGATACTTTAAAATTAAAACATATACTAAATAACTTCAATTACTAATAGCAAAAGCAAAAACCTTCTGAACAACAACAGGGAGATGGGAGAATTAACTGAGTTGCCATATAGTAAGAAAACAACACAGTGCATTTTGAATTGTGCTATTCTCCATAGAGGGCCTAATGTTTCCTAGCTAGATGAAATGTCATTAGTAGGAGCAATAGTAAATCATTTATCTAAGTGACATTTACAAGTTTGAAGTACTACTTGGGCATTTTAATAATAATAAAATGATAATAATTAAATAATAACAATACTCACCTATCCTTATTTTTAACCAACCATGAGAGTTTTCTAAGCACTTAATTCACTTCCATTTTACCTTGCAAATGTGGAGATGACCCACATACTCCCGCCAATGCATCTGTGCTTTGGGCTCAAGAGGGCTTCATTCCTTCCAGCTTAAAACCTACACCTCCAGGGTCTCATCATAGACTATCTACATTTCCTAGAAGATTGACCCATATTTGAAAATGATGTAATAGTTTGTCATTAAAGTGTGTGTGTGTGTGTGTCTGCACAGAACATAAGTGTGAACTCTGAGCCCCTTTGATTGGCTGCAATCAGTCCTGTGTTGGAGCTGGCTTCCCTGGTCTCCCAACTTTGCATCTATCTCTTTCCAACTCTGAGTTCAGTGACGTGGCTGGAAATAGGCTATGGTGGGAGCAGTTATACCACGGTGATTAGCAAATACTACAAATCAACTGCTTTCTGTTCTCAGAGAGCTTGTTAAAGGTTTAAGCAATGGATCACTGGTAGCATGTTGAGCAGACCAAAGGAGAAGCTAAATCTGGATCTGGGCAACATGGTACCATTCAGCCTGTTTGGGGTTTTCCCCAAGGCTGCTTCCTGCCCAAGAGTTCCTCTCGCACTGATGTCACAAATACTACAGAACCACAGAAGGGCACGGGCATCTGCGGGGCATTTGGCTGGCCTTGTGCACCCTGCTGGGCCCTAGGCTCTGAGATGTTTCCCCTATTCAGAGATACAGGGGTGATGCAGGCCAGAACTGAACAGGCTGCAGTTCTGATTAAGCGCCTGATCCGGCAGCTGGCTTCATGCTGCAGAGGCTGGAGAATAATGATACCCTCAGTAGGAGCACGCTAGCCTCAGCTACAAGCATACACAGGGACATTCTTTCTTCATGAGGGCTCCCAGTTGGTCTGCATGTGGCACCGACCAGCAAGTACTGGTGGGCCCTGGGGGTGCTCCCCACAGCATTGAGCCAGGGGCCTGGCAGCAGGCTTCCTTTGTTCCCCCTTCCCTCCTCAAAGTCTGGTACAAATCGAAGAGCCAACAAAATTGAGGTCACTGGCAAAAGAGTTTGAAATTTTGAATGATTTTTATTAAACACCATTAGTCTACACTGCACAGTTAATGAAACAGCAAAGCTCCAATCTCTTAGAAGAACAATGGTTGATCATGGATCGGAACAGCAGTTCTGTGTCCCCTAAACCCATGGAAAGCCTGATGGAGTCATTATCATCTCAGGTCAGAAGCAGAAAGGGGCAAGAACTGCAGCCTGGCCTGGAAGGGCTTCCCTACCGTCTAACCCCCACCCCACCCTGCCAGCCCTCCCCACAATGCAATTTGCTTTGAGTTGATGGATTACACAGGGAAACATGATGCTCTTGGGAAAGGGGGCTTCTAGGCTTGTGAGGAGAAGAACAGAAAGGGAATTCATACTTTTTCTTTCCCAAAAATTATCAGATGGTAGGATTGATGTCTGAGACCAGCCTGTCCCATTAGCCTCCTGCCAGGGTCATTGCTGATTATCAATACACAGATGCCAGTTCTGTTGTTGGAGTTTGCGAACACCAAAGAGCAAATGAATCAGAGTTTCATTATGAGAATAAGGCTGTGCGAGTGGAAATGGGAACAACAACAGCAACAACAACAACAATGATAACGATGACGAAGAAGAATTTAGTCCGCCAGTCGCACAATAGAGCAAGCGACAACGGGCTCCATATTTTTCCCCACAGAACTGAATCTGGGGGCATGGAATTGACCCATCCATTCAGTGTTGTGTAGCGCTAGTCTCTCGCCACACATTTTCTCAATGGGGAGGGTGATGCTTCTCTAAGCAAGCAGTTCATTGCCTTACTGAGTAGCCCTACCCAGTGATCCCGTTTGGTGTCTCCCACCTGCCAGCTCATGCAGGTGAATTTTATCATGTCTATTGAGAAATATGTGAGGGCTCCACCCCCACATCTACATCAATTCTGCCTTCAGAAATGCTTTCCAACTTCATTTTCCAACTTCAACCTCTGGGATGCAAATTTCAATAAAACACAATCCAAATTAGGAAACTTTGAGAAGGATATTGAGAGGACAAGTATCTTCCCAATGAAGACCCAGTCCAACGCACCTAGTAAGGTGCTGTCCAAAGGAAAATTCATCCATTTGGAAATTCAACAAAACACATTTTAGCCAATGGTTTCAAATTAAGCAACTTGGTTATTGACCAGAGATTTGAATCATTTAATTGTCATTACATGGAAAAAAGACATCCCGACCTCAAGTCTTTGAAAAGTTAGCAGCAGCTAATCTGCTTTTCCAATTCTGTCATCCAAATAGAAAACTACTAGCATTTTCCCAATGAGATTATTAAGTAATTAACAGTCTACCGGCTGGCTAACAACATGCTCACAGCTAAATTCTACCCCGAGGACCACACTAGTATACTCTTTTCAAATTAATCCTACCTACTGAACTCAGACAGTAATATGATAAAACCACTAAAAATTCCAAGGTTAATTAAAATACAAAGCCAAGCCAATATCATAACACAAACGTGTCAAACTCTCTGTGGTTGGAGCTTGGGTGACAAGTGAAGGCATAGTGGTGGCCCTATGTGGGTCCCATTTGCAGGGCTGAGATCCTTTTGTGAACTTGCTCGCTCGGTGGAGCTGCCCATTTCTTTGCCCATGACCCTAACTCCATGTGCTTTCTGTGAGATGCGTCTCGTCAAGCCTCCACCACAGTCTGAGGCAGGATCTCTCACCACCATCCACATGTCTCATATCTCTCCCACAAACTGGTACACTGAAGAGATTTACTTGACAAAATATTATTTCAGTCCCTCAAAATGCTGCACACCTACGACACACATCACCATTTACAACATGATGAATAGAGTGCCTAGAAAACAGCAACAATCCTTAATCAGGAAAGTGAAAGATGTCTCATCTCCAGGGAGAGGAAGGCAATTCATCCTCCATGTTTAATTGGTTTCTAAGCTGGTTTACAAATGGGTCTGCTAAATAATCAGGTGGTGATCCTGAGCTCGCCTGTCAGATTTGATCATCGTGCTGCTGATCTGGACACACTTTACACTCAGCCACCAGAGGTGACACGTCAGGCAGCAAGCAGGCTGCTCTGCTGTCTCCCTGTTGTGTGTCAGGTAGACAGAACGACTCACTGAAACTAGAGATACGAGTCTTTCATTCATGAGGCAGTATACTTGCATCCCCAGGAAACTGTCCCTACATTTTAATGTCTAGTTCCTGGCGGTTGAATTTCAAGAAGAATCTACTCATAAATCCATGATGGTCTAGGATCATGGTCTAGGTTGAACATGCAAGTCAGACCAGGGGGCTTCATAGTCAAGCACTCCACCTGGTAAGCCGTGGGAAACAAACAGAGACCTTGAGTCACTGCACAGCCATCAGCTTCATCTGTGTAAGTGACACCCACTTTGGGTATTTGGAGTCGTTTATAGGATCACGTTCCTCACTTAAGAGGTTCAGAAAAGATTTCTCTTGGGTTGCATTGGTCAGTGTGTGTCTGTGTGTGTTAGGGTTGATGCTGAGACTGCCAACGTCCAGCTCAACTGCACTGGGGGCATGAAAAGTGCTGGGTCAGCTGCTTGGATGCTCCCAGCTGTAATCTTCACAACGTGGCCTCAGCCACTGGAGAACAACGTCCACAGCCCTTATAATACCACAAAGGGCCTTCAGCTCAAAGATGACCAGAGCGGAGCTCAAGTCTGGCTCTTTTGCAACTGGGGGTAATAGCTAACCTTGACAGTGAGAGTGTAGAGGGGATCCTTTGCCATTCCTATTACTTGCATGACTTGCTTTCAAAAATCATACAAGTTTGCATCTTTTATGGGCATGTAGCTATTATTTATCTGGTCATAACTCAGTGAAAAGAATCCAACAACTCAGCTGATGAAAGGCTACATGGAATTAGATACCAGCAGGTAATTACAAGGAACTAACTAATGTATGGATAGTTTTTACCATGTGTGTGGGATTCTTCTAGTGGGTTGGAACGCCAAAGATGATATTTACATTGTGATGTTTAGGGACACAAAATGAATGCAGAGGATCAAAAGGGGTGGGGATAGTCTCAAGTGACTCTGAAATATCTCTAAATCAACGGAACTGTTCCCCATCTTCAGAGCTCTTTTGAAACCACCCTAGGGTGAAGCACTACCCCAACTCATTTTTTGTTAAAAGACTAGCTACAACTTAGAGAGTTTGGAGTTTTCATTGTGATTTTCATGGAAATGATTCAAGATAATATAGACTTGAATAAAATCAGTGATTGTATTTCAGTCAAAAGCTAATGAGTCAAAGAAAAAGAAACAAAAGAAAAAGGAAGAGAAAGGTAGAAGAAAACAGAAAGAAGTCAAAAAGAAATTCTGTAAAATAGCAAATGTGATAATAATTGAGAAGTCCGTATTTTAAAGCCATTAAGAAGCAAACTGTATATGACTACTTCTAGTAGTGAGAACTTGACTTTGGTTTCCAGAGATTCGAGCAAAACACTATTAAAAAAAAAAGTCCTGCCAGTTATGGACCCACCAATCAACTGCAAAAGAGGCAGAGGTGTGCATTCCCTGGACAGTCACCAGAGCCCTCTCATCTCTAAACTGGGGTGTAGCATCTTGGCTACTAGGGCATGTGCCACTGAACTGCCCTTCAAAGGAGAGCTTTACATGAAGAGAATCCAGGTGAGGGTTTATGCTTCAAATCATGGAGTTCAAAACGACTTATGCTAGCTGATGCCTTAAAGTTGTTGACATAAATGTTGCCACTCCTTCTCATCCTTGGCATTTTTCAAATAGGGAATCAGGAAAGGGATACTATCTGAAAAGTTCTCTGGCTGCATGCCAGAGTACTATTTCAGAGTGGCATTGCTGTGCTCATGAATTTTCTTAACACTCTTAACTTCCCGATGTTGCTAAAACATCTAACCAGTGGGTTTCAACAATGAAAATTCTCATCTGAAAACTGAGTCTGTGGGAATCACAAAAGTTTAACAAAGGATTCTGAAATACATTCTTATCTGGACAGAACAGAACAGAACAGTCTGGGGAATGGCTACTGCTGGAAATTTGAATCTTTGCAGGTCCTCTGTGTCTGCGTTCATACATAGACATATACATGACATATGACATATATATATATACACACACACACACATACACACACACACACACACACACACACACACACATATATATATATATGACATTTTGTTTCACTTCTCAGGAACCTGTTCTCACAATTGCTTTCCATTCTTTCTTTTGGGTAGTGTGGGACTAAAAAAATACTGTAGGGACTGTCATTCCATCAAGCACAAAAGGATGGTGGGATCTGTGAAATGCATAGAAAATACAGAAAAATGACTAAGTGATAAAAGATACACTGCTCTCAAGGTGTAGTGTCCACTTACAATGACTTCTGTGTTTCACAGATATCAAAAGAAGGATCAAAACAAACATAATCAAAGAGAACTTTCCCAAATGAGTGGAGTTCCACCAGTGCCCATCGGCGCTCTGGTAGAGGTAGCGTGGTGGGTGGCAAGGCTGGAGATGGGGGTGCAGCCACTACAACAAGTGGGCGTCGATGCGCAGCCAGCATAGTCCCTGGCGAACGTAGCGGACGAGGTTGGTCATGCTGCTGTGCTGCGTCAGGGGCCCCATCAACGTGTCCAGATCACCAAAGAATTCTGAAAATCAGAGCAGACCTTAGTCAGGCCTTTAAATGACAGTAGGGCCATAAGCAGCACCCCAAGTACGCTGGCATTGGATGAGTTATTTTTGGTTCATTCATTCATTCATTCATTAGACATCAATTTCCAGAGTACCTACAAGGTGATCCAAACTTCATATGGATATTAAGCACTATGGTTTTAATCTTTTGTTAGCTCCCCAAAATCCATAGCATAAATTATGTCTGTACTATTGTGATTAAGAAAACACAAATTCACTCAAATCTGTTAATTCATAGTAAGTTTTTCTCAAATTACTATACATTTTCTTAGACTGTGACCTCTAAAAATACATTACAATCCTGTGGAGGTTTGTGAGATACACATACATATATCACAATATGCATATATTACACATAAAATATACTTGTCTACATATTTACATATATGTTTATAGAAACATATATAATATTTATAAATTGAAAATCTACACATAAAGTTATGTATCTAAATATATTTTATAAAAATATTGAATTTATATTTTTATATATTATAAATTGATAGTTAGAAAGGTGTCTTTATACACAAAATGGTATATGATACCAATCTGTTTCTCATTCTGTGTGTTATGCAATTGAAAGTAATTAGCCTCCAATTAAAATAAATAAATTAAAAAAAAATACTCTCTTTTCCTTTTGTTTAAATGAAATGACTTCACTGATGTTTCTTGGCTTGATGTAGATATAACCAGTGAGCCTGGACCGCTGTTAGAGTGATCGGTATCTAAGGCCAAGTCACTGTCTAGGAGGCATCTGACTTGGTTCGTCTTATTCCTTTAGGGAAGGAAAATAACTTGTAAGGATCTGTCACACAGCACATCCCCTGGCCTCCTGGAACATGGATGATAAGAGTGCCTTGCTGATTCCCAGACAGCTGACTCAGGCAAAGAACAGGACTGAGACCCCCACCACTAAGCAGTGGGACCAGAGTCTCAGACTGTCTGCTTTGGGGTAGGGTGGGGGGAGTATATCGGAAAAATTCTTTGATGTTCAGAAACCAGCTAGGCTTCCCCTTTGTATGTCTGAATTGATTGGACTGGCACTGTATCAATCTCCATGAGAAGCAGGCTCTTGTCCATGACAAAATGGCTCCTGTGCTGGCTGGGGGTGAGATATCTTTGCGGAGGGAGAGGGAGGACGTGTTGGAGACTACCCTCAAGTGGTTGGGATGCTCTCCTGCCTTCTTGTAAAGCAATTTCCATGCATGGGTTATGTGTGTTTGGTTGCTCAGCAGATGGTGTTTCACTAAACAATGCATTGATTTTTCATGTTATATATAACATATGGGCTCCTTCTCCATGTATCAGGTTCACTTGATTATGTGATGCTGTCTAACCTGTACTATGCAATAAAAGTAATTTCTGCTGATAAAGGAGTGAATTATTTTGGACATTGAAAATACTTTCTTATGTAATACAATATTAAGGGAAATGTTAAAGGACCCAGTTTCTGTTGAATGAATGTGAATGAGATGTCCCTTGGGTATTCCACACACAGCCCGCGGTGGCGTTCTTAACTAGGTACCCAGGTCACCATTTTAATAAGTGCTTCAAGTCGGCAGCTGGGAAGATAGGAAACTGGGCTTCTAGAACAAAGGCCAGAGGGCAGAATCAGCCCTATTGGCCCATCTTCTGCAATGAGCCATCTGCAGCTATACAGGCAGGCAGACAGGGGGCAGAGGTGGAAGACCTTCCATTGGAACAGCCAACCTCAGCCATTCCCATTGTATGACTGGGTGGGGAAAGGTGCACATACATGGTGGTCTCTGGGGAGAGGGAGAGTTTCACTCAAAAAGGAAGTGCCTCAGTTTCCCCATACCTATGGGGACAAGACAGATGTGGGAAGAATCCCTCACTCTGAGCAGCTCAGAAATGACAAAGTGTGTGAAACTCAGGGCTGCAAACAGAAGATTCCAAATAGATCTTCTGTCCAGGTCCCTGAACAGCCTCTGGACCACGCTGGTGGGGTGCAGTGCATTTCTGCTGGTGGAGTGACAGAGTCATGTTGACTCAGTAGTAGGCAGGGACTTGAACAACACCCTGACACAGGTGCTGAGGACAAGATGAGTACCATCTCACTCAAACATCAGCCCAGCCACTACAGTGCTCCTGGAAAGTTCTGTGGTAAATTTAGAAGGAGTTACTTTACCAGATTTGAAAATGTATGCAATTATGAAGGAAATCCATAAATATTGAACTGCCTTCCAGTTACCAGTGCAACATAAAACAGAGAAGAGTGGAGGCAGATAAGCTAGGCAAGACTTGAGATGCTTATGCCTTCATGATTAATTCTAGAACTCATGGATTGGCCTGTTTGTCTGAACCAGTTGTCTTTGGATTTCCAGAAGCTGAGGGAAAGTGAACAAGTTAAGAACGGTCTCTTACTCAGATAACTGAGAACACACTGAAGGTTTCTGAGGATGCATTATTAATTCTGCCCTCTAGATGGGGAGTGCATCCTGTAGGTTAACAGTTCAGACTCTGAAATCTGACAGTTCTCCATTCAATTTATGCTTTCCATATGATGAGTTGTGATATCATGGGTAAATTTCTGAACCTCACTGAGCCTCAGTTTCTACATCTAGGAAATGGGGATAAATGAGATGACAAATGATAAAGAGCACAGTTCCTGGCATATAGAAATTGCTGCATGAACACACAGAACCAACACATACAAATAACCCCAGGAGTCAGTGTTAATAGTTGGGTCAAGGGTTGAAATCCCAAATTATGGAATATGCTTTGATAGCCACAGAATCTAAATTATATGTCATCATATGGAATAAGGAAAGAGAAAGAAATATTTGTAGGATTTCTACCTTGCATCTGATATTTTATGCTAGGTGATTGACAAATTTTATTTTATTCTACCCATCTCTTAGCATTCTTGTGGGTAGTTTCATTGTCACCCTGTCTTCATTATATCCACTATAGAAATGGAAGCTAGGGAGTAGTTTACATATTTCAGTAACTGTCTGAGGTCACCCAGCCAGTAACTGACAGGATTCAAGCTTGAATTATTAGTCTTCAAAATCTGCACCCTTTCTAGTTCCGTGGGACTGTTTTCCTGCCTGCTAAGTGATCCCACAGTAGAGATGCAGCCAGGAGGAGGGGCCAGTAACTCATAGAAACTTCCCTCTGCATCTCAGTGGCCTTCAGCCCCAGCCTGATTCCATGAAATCCCTGTTACTGCCCAGGACCCAAGCCTACTCCATGCAGCTTGTACCATGCCATCTCCTGGCAGGAGCCACCAGTGCATGTGGGCCATGAATTTTTGCCTGTGTCTGGTCAGATGTTTCTGCTGCTCTAAAACTCAGGTCACCTCTTTGAAATATGATCTGAAAGACCCACATCCGTCCCCATCTTAACTACAGTGGGTCTTTCGCTAACTGCTGCTCCAGAATCATCAAAGTCCACTGAATGGCCGGGGCCAAAGTATGGTTTCTTTGAACTTCCTATCTTCGTTAGGATAGTGAGACTTCAGGGTGAACCTGGGTGGCAGCTAGGGTCACAGATGCAGCATGAGTGGTGGAGGACCACTGACTCACCCTCTGGTGAAGCAGGGTCCTCCCTGCATTTGTTTTGCAGCAAACCTCATATATTCTCACGAATGGGGCCCTGATCCTTTGTCCCAAGTATCAGTGTGTGAAAAGCACTAGCTGAGCCTTGACCCTGGTTTCTGAATGCAAGCCACATTATCAAGTGCCCTGGAATTGATGATTATTATCTTCAATAATTTTTTAAAAATATATTTTGGCTGCACCACGTAGCATGTGGGATCTAATTCCCTGACCAGGGACTGAACCTGGGCCCCCTGCATTGGAAGCTCAGAGTCTCAACCACTGGATCACCCGGGAAGTCCCTGGAGCTGACAAATATAATGAAGGTAGAAGGCCGTGGTACAACCTCACTTCTCTTAAAGAAAAAAAAAAAGCCAATAGTATCTTGATCCCAATTAATTTGCAAATCATTCTTTTTTGCTTTGCTCTGTTTCTCTATGTTGATCCCTATCATTGAGTGAAAATATGAAAAAGACATTTGACAATACATCATAATTCATGTTACTTTAAGTTTTAAAGGAGAACTCGATTCTAGATCTTTTCACTATCTTCACAAAAACTGGTCACTGAGTCGACCCTGATCTCAGCCCCTCTTCCCTCATCTAGCCTTAGAAATTAGACCAACAGAAAGAGAAGGTCATCATGAGAAACTCAAGCCCTTCAAAGCAGGTTGATTCCACCATGGCCCATGAGCAACCAGTTGAACAGACCAGCATACCTTTGTTCTCTCTTGTCAGTTTGTCAGCCATGTCCCAGTGTTCGTAGCCCCGTAACACATTGCTCGTGATGTTGACATGGCTGGCGGCCATGTGGTGAATGCGCTGTGGGATGGTGACTGGGCCGTTGTTACAGTTCCCCATTGCGTTGATGGGAGAGACATTGTTGAGAGACACTGGGGACGGAGTATTCCTGGGGAATGGGAAGAGACAGGCCTTGTTAGGCTGCTAGGGGAGAGTGGCAATAGCATTTGAGCCCTCCCTCATCATACTGGGACCTTTCAAGGATGTGATTTGCCAGAGTGAGGTTTAGCATAGTGAACATCAATGAAGCTTGCTCTCGCATCCCACCAACTCTTCTCAGAGGACATCCTACAGCTTTCACCCACACAGCAGTTTTCTCCAGAGGCCTCAGTATATAAAGAGCTTATTATCACCCCTTCCCCACTGTTCCTGACACATCAAACCAACCCACCCAGGGCTACAGTGCCAGGCTGTAGAAAGACCAATCCGTCTCCTTTTCTAACTTTAAACACAGAAGTCTGACTGCCTTTGGCAACCATTGATGACTCCGTGCATGCTGCTACTTTGTTTTAAAATACCAGAGAGAGCGAGCTGGGTGAATCTTTCTCTGGCATTAATTCTACCCACAAATGTAGCTCTTACTTTGAATACATATAACAAGTCTTCTGATGTTCCAGAGAAAGAATCAGCTCAGAGTTATGATGCTTTCTCTACCTGCTGCCAGAATGGATATTGGCACTTAAAAATTTTTGATGTGCTATATTGGTCTCTTAACAAAATGTTTTGTGGAAACCACGGTGACAGTTTGCTCCAAATACAGTCACCACAATAAGTAAAGTACGATCCTTAAAAGGACCCCAAGGAGCAGTAGTAGGGAAGCTGGAAATAAGTAAGATTCTGAATATCACTTTAGGATTCTTTAAGACCTGCTATAGGATGTCTGTTAATTGCTGACAGTTCACCTGCACACTGGGTTATAAAGAAATGTCTTGGGAATTCCTACTTTGGGTAGTATCATTGTTTGGAGGTAGATTTTTGTTTAATTCTTTAATATCAGTAACAAGAAGTCACCTGCTGGCTGCACTTTGCATGGAGGGCAAGGACTTAGGTCATGGACAGTCCCAAAGCCTGGGTTGCTGCCTATGCCTACGAGCCAGGTCAATACACGTCTCTGCTCTGCCCATCTTCCTTCAACCAGGCTTTGAATGCCCAGCAAAATGCACACTTTATTATGACTGAACATATGGGGGAGTAACAGAAATGGGAGAAAGTTGTTTCTGGGACTCCTTCTTTCTCCCAACACACTCCTCCCATCATCAGGAATCTTCTCTCACTCTCCCTCCCCTTTACCAGCCACTTGTTGCCAACTACATTCCAGGGTGTCTGTATTCCTCAGAGCCAACCTCTGCTCCTAGAACACATGTGCACCCTGACAGGCACCCATAGAGGATTTGGGGGAACAGCTATCCCCATGTACCAAAATGCTGAAGTGGGGATGACTCAGTCTGGGAGCAATTGAACTGATATGGTCACTTGAGAGTCACACAGGCTGTGCCTCATGAGAGCTTTGGTCCACTTCTACAAACAGTTTATCTTCTGGAATGTTCTAGTATGAGGGGTAAAGTGAATCCCCACAGTTGCTCTGCAAGTGTGTGACATAAGAGGGTGTGAAGGTTTGCCTGCTCTGTGTATAACTTCTGAGATGTGTGATACTTCTTGATGTAAAGATTTATTTTCAAGGTAGGGTGGGGACAGAGGGATCGTTAAACTCAGGGACCTGGGCACACAGAAGGTTAACATAAAAGCAGTGAATGCTGGATTTTTTTTTTTCATGGTGGGTTGGAAATGCTATTATCTAGTCTTGCCCCTGTCCCCATCCCAGTGGTGGTCATTAATCCTTAAATGTCAATTTACAGCAAGAAAGGAAAATGTCCTCATTTGTAATCTCTAGAGAAGATTATAAAGGTGTCAGTGTCACAAACGTTGAGACGGGGACCATGTGGTGCTAGAAAAGTTCTGGAATCCCAGGGACCGAGACTCCAGCCTGGGGCTCCTGAGCCCCTCCCCTTGCTGGAGCCTTCATGGACTGCAAGAAAAGGCTAGATTCAATGATTTCCAGTCATGCTCAGAAATCCCAAGGGAAAACACATCACCTCTGTTTACCTCATATTTCCTGAAAAGGCCTTTTCATTTTATAACTTTGAGGAGCTATTGAGGGGATTTCTTTCCCTTCCACTTGGTGCTTTCATTTAAATAATCAGTGGTGGAGGCAAGGAGAATGAGGGCATGGTTTGCCTTTGGTTATTACTGACCTGACATGAAGCTCCATTAGCTGACCTGGTGGGGAGCATGCCTGAACTCCCAGAACACCACATCATACACGTGAAATCCACCAGTCAAAGCCTGCCTAAGACAGTGCTCCTCTAGCTGGAAGGGCTGTTGAAGTACTCCTCTTAGTGTGCCTTCAGCTCCAACTTGGCTCTCCCTACAGCTGGGGCTTCATTCTTGAGTTCTCCCTCTGTGGGTCTGCTTCAGATCTTATGCTTCTCTTCATGTCCACGGCACATGGCCATAAGTGTGCACACACCAGCACAGGCTTCCACCACCCATAGCATGAGCACTCTAGATCCCCACCATCCTCTCTTGCCTCCCAGCCACACTCGCCCCCTGATGCTCCTGGTAGTCACTAGCCATGCCCCTATCTAAGAAAGTGGTGGTGTCTGGCTGTTTGGAATGCACTTCCGCCAGGGATCTGCATAGCTCATTCTCTCATCATCCTTCCCTAATGTCCCTATTGAGGATCCTCCTCCCCCAAGCCAAGCAGCCCTTTATATTCCCCTTCCTAGTTTTAATTTCCTCTATGACATTTATCATTTAGCATATGCATTCTTTTTCTACTGTCTTTGTCTTCCAAAAGAATGTTAAGTAGTCAGGGATCCCTGTCTATTTCATCCAGTGCCATTCCCAGCATTCAGAACGGTGCCTGGTATACATAACATGTACTTAATACCAGTTAGATAAGTGAATGGAGTGCCTTCCAGTGATCCCTCTGTTGTTATATGGTATCTACTATGCATGAGGTGCTCTGGAGAGGGAAGAAAAATAATGTAGAGCAGCACACAGATAGGGGATGAATACTTCGGTAAAGTGCCTGGCAGAGTGTCTCAGACACAGTAGGCAGGCAATAAATCTTTGATGAATAAAAGGATGAGCAATTCCTGAGCAAACAGTCTAATGGGGAGAAGAATCCATTAATTTCTGGCAAACTAGGATAAGTGCCAAAAGTAACGTGTAGACCAAGAGCTGTGGGAGTTCTAGGGGCAAGGTCACTTATGTTTTCCAACTTAAAAAGGTAATAAAGATAACAAAACATGGCAGTGGCAGCAACTGCTATTTGTTAAAGTTGCTGTGCACCAAGCATGGTGTTCTGGGCGTCACTGATTATTATCTCTAAGCCTCATGACAACTCTGTGGGTGAGTTTCTGCTGCCACTATTTCACAGATGACAAGAGGGCTCAGAAAAGATCAGTTCCTTTTTTGAGAGCCACACAGCAGATGGTCAAAGAGCTGGGATTTGAAAAGTGTGTTTTCCTGCAAAGTCCATTTTCCTTGCATTCCACCAACTTACCTCCATGTCCTACCTTCCCTCTACTAGGTTTCCCTTGATGTGGGTGTCCACCTCGAGCCTCACCCTTGAGTCCATGTTGGCTTGTTCCTACCACTCTCCCCAGACTCTTCCCATGTTTGCACAGGCACAGCCCTCCCTAAGCTTGGGGAGAAGGTTTGCTTGATAGAAATGTTCCCTCCAGTGACAACCAAATTCTTTGGTTGACATTGGTCAATGTCCCCAACAAGAGGAGATATCTCTTCTCTTCCAACCCTTTCGATATAGCACCCAAGGCCCCCGGTGTACTGAAACAGCTCTTCTAAAGGCCTCTTCCCTCCTTCCATAGCATTATTTTTAATTCTCTCTGGGTGACATCTGAGACTGCTGCCCCTCCCTTTTTTAGCATCTCCACGATGTGGTTACCCTGACTCTCTATTGGGACTGAAAGCACTGGTGCACCCCCTGTTTCTTCATGGCCTGTGAGCTACAAAATGCTTTGAAAAGATGAACATATGCAATCAATTTGATGAATGAGAACACTACATTTGAACCCCAAGAACACAAAATTCTATTTTTGCAAAATTCCTTTCTTCTCCTTAACAGACTTGTATTCTAAAACTGCTATTATAAAAATTCTGAATTTCATCAGTAAGATTTTTGTGGAAACTTGTTTTCTCTCATATTTTTACATAACAAACTCAGTTTTTGTCTGGACTGGCAAAGCCCCAAGTGTGTATTATCTGGCCCTCTGCAGCAAAGATTTGCTGAACCCCGTTCTATCTCGAGTAGGTTTTTCTTCTTCCAACTGATTCTTTACACTGTCTTCACAGTCAGGGTCAGGGGAGACTTCTTCTGGAAGGATTGTGAGAGGTCTGGTGTGGGGCCAATCATCCTCAACCACTGGGGGAGGCAGGCTATAGTGTTGCTTGCAGGCAAAGAAGCCCTCCCTGGCCACCCAGGGAGGCCCAAGCTCTCTTTTTCTTGGGTGTCCACAGAATTTTGTTCAGATCTGTCCCCTCCTGCCACTGGACCACATGCTTCTGGAGTACAGGGAGCCTATGGCATTCAGTACATCCCCAGCCTCTCATAGGTAAATGCACCCAAAGTATGTGCTGAATGAATGGGCTGTAACCCCTGGGCAACCGTTTTGAGTTGCCTCATTCAAAAGCTCTCTGACTTACCAAAGGGAGTGTGCTTTCTTCAGATAGAAGCTGCTTTAAAAAATCATTTCAGGAGGCTTTTAATGTGACTTCACAAGCTTAGAATGTGTTTGAGTTCTTTCGTTGCAGAATTAAAAACTTTTTCCAGTGATTCTTGAATGGGTGCTTACCTGAATTTGCCCTTGCTTTACTCCATGTTCAGAGAAAACAGCTTTCTCTGGGCCTGTGGTCTCACTTTTGTCCGTCAATATAAGAGAGAGACCTAATTCAACAATTTAAACGGTACTTCCTTTCAATACAGTAATTGAGTTGGTGCATAGTTTTTAATGGATCTGTTCCCTCATTCTGAATGTTTTTTAGGATCTTAGAGTTCACAGTCTCACTCCTTCGGGAGTGTGCTTTGTAGATATTTATAAAGCGGCAAAGGAGACTATTTCACTGTTCAAGAAAGTGTTTTGATCAGAGACATAATTTTGAAAATGGGGGGAAAAGCTGCTCTTTTCAAAAGAATACATCTACTGGTGGAAAGTGGGCTTGCAGTGGTCAGAGAGGTATTGGACTCAGAGGAGAAACGAATGCTCAGGTAAGTGTGGGCACATAGCTAGTTCAGGGCTGAGACAGAACTAGGATTCTGAATTGCCCTCTGAAAAGGAACCTCTCTTCAGAGGAGGTTCTGATGACATTGGGTCTGGCCTTTCATTGCAGAGAGAAGGGGTTCTCTTAGTTTCATTCTGGGAACTGAGGGGAGCCTTGGGCCTGGGTCAACTGGTTTACCGGCTTCCACCCTGCTGCTGGAGGGCTGAGCTGCTCCAAGCAGATACAGCTCTAAGGACAGCTGTGGAGTGGGTGAGTTCATTGAGCCTCAGGCCGGCAGTATAGTAGATGCTTTTATATTTTAGGGCAGAGTATTTTAGTATTAATATAAAAATCATCATGAAGGATCAGATAATTGGCTGACGAAGTGCCTTCACATTTTCAGCACTATTATGCCTTCGGTTTTATTAAAGCACTTACCATATATCAATGAATATTTCATTGGTCTTTCATTACTGAGTGAATCATTGAAAAATCACTGCAGTGGAGGTAACTCTAGCCTGCCTCCCTGAAATGGCATGGTGCTTGCCATCTCATTAACTGATATTTTTATGGCCGTCATTGGGCTTAAAGATCAAATAGTGAAAGAAATTTGGAATCACATCATGTTAAACTTTTCTGTCTTGCCATTAGCGGAAACCTGACTAGAATTCTGTGTGTATCCAAATTACTGTAATCTCAGAATTAACCTTTGTGCCTGGCTTATCAATACTAAATATTTGGGGTCTATTCAATCACTAATTTTCACGAAAAAGCAATTTTCAGAAGATACTTACTTTCCATTGCCTACCCATGGAGATGGTATCTGAGCGACTTTTGAAGCATTTTGCTAAAAGAGAGAAACAGAGAGGGAAATGAGGACATCTATTTTGTGTTTTATTAATTCAGAAACAGATGGAAGTGTGATTTAGAGTACATTAATATTGATTGCAGCATTTTGGGATGCCTCCTGTTTCGTTAGCAGAGCTGGGATGTATGTGCACGTCAGCACACCATGATGCACACTCGATGAAAATAGCTGGTTAGGATAATTAGTGGGCTCCAATCAGGACCATGAAAGTCACTTGATGAAAGATCTTATATACTAAAAGGCCCAGTGAAATCAGACTTAGTTCTCCAAGAAGTGGTTTAATTATCCTCATCTGAAATTTATTCTGCAAAACAAGCTCTTCAGAGTACAGACAAGCTTTTCACCTTTAGCTCCAGTTGCAAACTTTTTCTCTGGGATGCAAGTTGGCTTGTCATTTCTAAAATCCCAGGAACTGGCCAGAACCAAGCAGCCTTTGTGTGTGTGTCTGTGTATCACCTGGATTTGCTATCATCACATGCAAATCCTCATGGCTGATGGTTTTTCCTGTTGAGCAGTGTAACCGGTCCAGGGCTGCCCCGCAGTAGAATGCTAAACATTCTTTTCTCTCTGATAGGCCAGTTTAAAGAATGGGCCTCCTTGAAAAGGGAACCCTCCTACACTGCTGGTGGAAATGTAAA
This sequence comes from Moschus berezovskii, assembly GCF_049115385.1. NCBI lineage: Eukaryota > Metazoa > Chordata > Mammalia > Artiodactyla > Moschidae > Moschus > Moschus berezovskii. The sequence continues at coordinate 140,052,857 of NC_142488.1, read as the reverse complement.
TTGGTACAGCCACTCTGGAGAACAGTATGGAGGTGCCTCAAAAAACTAAGACTAGAATGGCCATACGATCCAGCAATCCCATTTTGGGGCATATATCAGGAAAAACATCTAATTTGAAAAGATACATGCATCCCTATATTCACAGCAGCACTATTTGCAGTAGTCAAGACATGGAAGCACATCTAAATGTTCATTGACAGAAGAATGAATAAAGAGGATGTGGTACATATGTACAATAGATTATGACTCAGCCATTGGCAGCAACATGGATGGACTTAGGGATCAACATCATAATAAGTGATGTAAGTCAGAAAGAGAAAAACAAACACCATATCACATCTCTTATATGTGGAATCTAAAATGACACAAATGAACATATCTACGGACTAGAAATAGACTCACAGACATAGAGAATAGACTTGTGATTGTCAAGGGGGAGGGAGTTGGGGAAGAGAAGCAATAGGAGTTTGGAATTAGCAGAGGTAAACTATTATAAATAGGATGGATAAACAACAAGGTCCTACTGTTTAGCACAGGAAACTATATTCAATATCCTCCTATAAACCAGAATGGAAAAAGAACATAAAAAAGAATGTATATATGTGTATAACTGGATCACTTTGCTGTGCCGCAGAAATCAACACAACACTGTATATCAACTATACTTCAACACAATCCATTTTAAGAAAAGAATGGGCCTCCTCTGTTTTCATGGCTGTACACTTGTAGAGCATGGGAAATCCCGACACTCAGCACCACCTCACTAGAACAATGATCAGCTCATTAGAATGACCTCAGCAGGTGGGAGCTTCCTGTTTTGAACCTCAAAGAAGCTCAACGCTCTGCCAGAGGAGTGAGTTACTTAACATCTGTTTGGTATTTTGCAGTGCACTGAACACTGCGCAGGACAGGCCACAGAGAATGGAGGCTAGGGCTGTGGCTCAGAGTGCCTCCACAGGACCAGCATCAGCATCGCTCAGGAACTTGTTCAAAATGCCCATTCTTAGGACCTGTCCCAGACCACCAGCATCAAGATGCCTTTCCAGAATCCAGGTGGAGACTGTAGACACATGGCCATGGGCAGCTGCAGCATTTGGCTGCCTTCACAAGCACTAGCTTTATGATGGCCACACCACATGAAAGCTGTTCTTTTCCCAATTGAATGGGCATTCTCACATAATTGTGCACCACTGCCCACTGGCTTTGAATGTCTGAAGTAAGGTCAGGATTTTATTCATTTCAAACAACTGCTTTGATGCAACTGAGCCATGTCAGCTGACGCACTTGGCAAAAATTAATATGACTAAATAAATAAAATTATCCTTTTCTTTCAAGACCTGCCCAACAGCAACCTTGAGCCCTCAATTCTAACACATGATCAGCATTGACGGGTGGAAGGAAGCAGTGGAAGGTCCATGGAGCCTCAGCCAATGACACACGGCACAGTTACCAGGCCCAGTTCCAGGCTTGCCATTTTTATCTGGGCTCATTCCCACGTCTTGGCATTGTATCTTGTGGTTCAAATATTTCATTTTTCTTGCAAATCAAAAACACCAGCTCCCTAGAGGATGAGTTTGTTTATTTATTGTTGGTTTATTTTGACAGCCAAAGTTATCAGTCGTCTTCAACTTCAACCACTATCTTCAACACTCCCCATGGCCAAAGGGCCCCTGGGGGTGTGGCTGTGCCCTCAGAGCCCAGGGTAGCTGTGGTGACTTCTCTCACTGCTGAGAAATTTCTAGGCTAGCATCCCATATAACATGAGCCATGTTCTGCAGGTAGTCCACAGTGCAGGCAGAAGGGATCACCATCCTGACTGGACCCAGGAAGGTGCCCAGGCCCACCTGTTCACTCCAGAGCACCATCAGGGGATTGAACTATGGTACCTTCTCTCCCTGGAACTGGATCAAACACAAGCTCTCTGCTGAGCTCCAAAGGAGAGGTTAGGCAGCCATGGCCGGTCAGGATGTGGAAAGCTCAGCCTTCGGTAGTGACAACCGTGACATTTCATAACATGCCTGCCATGTCTCATTAGTGATTTAATCACCCGGGACCTATAAATTACACAAAATAAGGATTACCTTAAAATATTCCATCAGTGATCTGGAGTACTTCATGGCATGGTCCTTCTTCAGTTTGAACATCCTCAGGTAGAGAAGTGACAGGCATCGGTAGCTGTGATGATGAGGAAAGGAGCACATTAATGCCAACACTTCCTCAGACCTATTAATTAAAATACAACTCCCATCTGCAGCTCCTTTCCTATGGTTACTGAGGAACATAAGTGAAAAAAAGAAAATCTTTTAAAAAGAAGGAATAAGCATAGTACAGGGAACTATATTCAACATCATGTGATAAACCGTAAACCACAGTGGAAAAGAATATGAAAGATAATATATATGTATAACTGAGTCACACAAACTGGAATCAAGATTGTGGGAGAAATATAAATAACCTCAGATACACAGATGACACCACCCTTAGGGCAGAAAGTGAAGAAGAACTAAAGAGCCTCTTGATGAAAGTCAAAGAGGAGAGGGAAAAAGTTGGCTTAAAACTCAACATTCAGAAAACTAAGATCGTGGCACACAGTCCCGTCACTTCATGGCAAATAGAAGGGGAAACAATGGAAACAGTGACAGACTTTATTTGCTTGCGCTCCAAAATCACTGCAGATGGTGACTGCAGCCATGAAATTAAAGACACTTGCTCCTTGGAAGAAAAGCTAAGACAAACCTAGACAGCATATTAAAAAGCAGAGACATTACTTTGTTGACAAAGGTCCGTTTAGTCAAACTACGTTTTTTCCAGTAGTTATATATGGATGTGAGAGTTGGACCATAAAGAAAGCTGAGTGCTGGAGAATTGATGCTTTTGAACTCTGGTGTCGGAGAAGACTCTTGAGAGTCCCTTGGACTGCAAGGAGATCTAACCCGTCAATCCTAAAGGAAATCAGTCCTGAATATTCATTGGAAGGACTGATGCTGAAGTTGAAACTCCAAAACTTTGGCCACCTGATCCGAAGAACTGACTCCTTAGAAAAGACCCTGATGCTGGAAAAGATTGAAGGCAGGATGAGAAGGGGACGACAGAGGATGAGATGGTTGGATGGCTTCACCGACAAGATGGACATGAGTTTGAACAAGCTCCGGGAGTTGGTGTTGGACAAGGAAACCTGGCATGCTGCAGTCCATGGGGTCACAAAGAGTCAGACACAACTGAGCTACTGAACTGAGCTGAACTGAACTGTCACTTTGCTGTACACTAGAAATTAACACACCAGTGTACATCAATTATATTTCAGTAACATTAAAAAAAAAAAGAAAAAGAGAGTTCACAAAAGATGGCAAAAGGAGGCAGAAGGTCAAAGTCTAAGAGATATGTTAAGATACATTGCTGACTTCTTGATGGAGGAAGAGGCCCTAAGCCCAGGAATGCAGACCTCCTCTAGAAGCTGGAAATGGTGGAAGTGGTTCTCCCTAGAGCCCCTGGTAGGAAAGCAGCCATGTTGATGCCCTGATTTTAGCCTAGTGAAACACACTTCAGACTTCTGACCTTCAGAACTGCAAGAAAATAAATTTATGTGGCTTTATTTTTTAAAAAAAAGAAAGGATAAGAATTAAAATTCCATCTTGATAAGAGTATAAATGTGGAGAGTAGATGTTTAGTCAGCAACTGAAGAAATCCATTAGTTAATTTTTCAGAGTTTAGTGGAAAACAGGAATAATGACTTAAGCAGCTTAAGTTGAGATTTCAAATCTTTTTGCGACATTTCAGCTATATCCTGGTCACCTCCATGAGACTTACCATAGTACGGCCAGCTTTTTGTCCCCATCTGAAGCCAGGGGGCTTGCAAAATTCTTCAGCCTCATGGCATACCTTTGAAGAGAAAGGACAAGCTCAAATGGAATCTGTCTGACCCTTCAGAAAGCCCCAATACCATTGGTGTTGTCATCACTCAAATGAGCTCGGTCCACATTGGCTCTGGCAGGAGGACTGAGAAGGCCATGTGGGCAAAAGTATGCTTTCCTGAAAACATTCACAAAATGATGACCACAAGTGTGTAACAATAGCACTGGTGTGACTGATGGAAGCTCGCTCTGGAGAAGCCAGTTATATTTAGAGCCCGTGCTCTAGAACAGTGCTGTGGAATTACTGTGGGTTTTACCTGTGTATAAATGCTGGAAAAATAATGTTTCTAAGAATACTCCAGCTAAACAACATTATTGGCTTTCCATGAGAGGTGGACACAAATGTCAGTCTCAGTTGAGTTTCTGACACCTGAGGTAAACAATCACACAATGATGTCTGACACGAGCATGGGGAGGCCTCCAACATGGTTATAAAGGGCTTTTCTAATGGCTCAGGTGTGGAATATATTCCTGTACGAAGTGGTTTTGTTTTTTTAAGGGCGGTCAATTTCATACCAAGTCTGAGCACCCCTAATTTATGGTGCTTGCAAATTTTGTCTTTCCATTCTCTTTAACAGTTACCGTTCCACACCAGGGCAATCAAAGGTTGAGTAGTTCCCATTTTTGTTCTTTGAGCTGAGCACATTCCATTCTGGGCATTTAGACTCTTGAAAATCAATTCATCGCATAAAATCATTGTCTGAGCTTTAATGCAATTTCACAGGAACTCGTGGTGGAATATGTGGCAGAGTTCACTGTTGCAGAAGGAAGCTGAAGACGTTCAGGTAGCCTGGACTAGCTCTCCATCATCACAAGGCATTGGTGAGCCCACACTTTCAGCAGCCTCCCCAGAACACCATGCCCTGCATCGCCCTGCTCTCCCTATTACCACCCCAGTTCTGTCCATGAACACTTTCTGACAAAAGGACTCATGCACTTGCTGTGAGTCCCTCCTGTTGTTGCCATATTAAGCAAAAAGGGGTTTTATGATGTCATAAATCTGTGTTTGACAGCTGGATAACTTAAATGTCAGTCATTGTGATGCACCACTTGTTTTCACAAGTGTATGTCTACTGCAGATTCCCAAGGCTCAGAGCAACCAAAATTACTTCACTGAAAAACATAGGGTGCCCTACCATTAAGGAGAGTATAATAAAAATCTCTTCAACATAAAATTTGCTACTAAAAATGATGTTCTTATTACAGTCACCCTCTAATTGCAGCCACTGTTGAAATGCCTAGATAGTGGAGCTCCAATTGCTTACATGGGCAAGAAGACTTAGTTGCCTTAGTTCATTTTCTTCCCAACTGAAATTTCTCTCCAAAGAAAATTATAAACATGCATACACTAGGCAGAAAATACATAATTCTATATATAGAGAGGGTACATAAAGGATTGCACATAGAACTGGTGAAATTTGGGGAAAAAACCTGATGACATCTGAGCGAGGTAGACGGACTGTACCATATCTGTGTCCTCCATGATCTTGGACTAGAGCTATGCTGGACAGTACCATGGGGGGAATGGGGGGAGAGAGACATGTGAACTTTCTGTATCATTTCTTACAACTGCATGTGAATCTACCATGATCTGAAAAGACAGTTTCAAAAGACTGCCTTTAAAGTGAAAGTCTGTAAATTATCCATCGAGTTTTACCAGGTTCCACTGAAAATATACCCTATGGGGAGAGTAAACTATCATATCACAGAAAAAAATCTGCTTAGAGAAAAAGAAAAGAAATTGTAAATAATAAAGGGAAAAGAAGTGTTTTCTAAAGGAAACAAATATTACTCAGTGATTCACATTGTAATTTTACCAAAAATGAAATGTGAGGTTTTGCTTTTCTCTTCTGAGTGCATGTGTAAGAAAAATATGTGTGTGTTCATATATATATATAGAACACCCATAACTTCACCCCCAATTACAGTTACGATCTTGTTTCCCTTCCAAGTTGGTGCACATGCAGAGACATGCTTTTCGTGGTCAGAAATGTAGTGAGTCTATAATTCATATTATAAACATTTTGTGCAGCTACATGGTCTCCATCATTGCTGCATTTCAATGGCTGCAAATTATTCTGTTGAGAGTGCTGTGATATAATTAATTACCCTTCTGTTATCGATGATTTGCTTTGCTTCAAATTGGGTGCTATAATATAGGCTAAACTGAACACTCTATGGATAACTCATTCTCCTCTTACAATTCTTTTCTTCAGTACAGGAAGTTCAGATGTCTAGAAGTAGTGGCTTCAAAAATATGAATGCTCACTTGTATAGGTTTTCCTGATGCTGCTGCTGCTGCTAGGTCACTTCAGTCGTGTCCGACTCTGTGTGACCCCATAGACGGAAGCCCACCAGGCTCCCCCGTCCCTGGGATTCTCCAGGCAAGAACACTGGAGCGGGCTGCCATTGCCTTCTCCAATGTGTGAAAATGAAAAGTGAAAGTGAAGTCGCTCAGTCGTGTCCGACCCTTAGCGACCCCACTGACTGCAGCCTACCAGGCTGCTGCATCCATGGGATTTTCTAGGCAAGAGTACTGGAGTAGCTTGCCATTGCCTTCTCCAATAGGTTTTCCTATATGGTGCCAAATTGCTCTCAATTTACAAGAATCAATTTCCATTCCCACCATCAACATGGAAGAGGTTCAGTTTACCATAATTTTGTGTGTGTGCTAACATTGTGCCCGACTCTTGTGACCCCATGGTCTGTAGCCCACCAGGCTCCTCTGTCCCTGGGATTCTCCAGGCAAGAATAGTGGAGTGGGTTGCCATGCCCTTCTCCATGGGATCTTCCCAACCCAGCAATCGAACAAGGACTCCTACATTGCAGGCAGATTCTTTTACCAACTGAGCTACAAGGGAAGCCTGTGCTAACATTTTTACATTTCCTTGTCAATTTAAAAGTGCCTTAAATTGTGTTTGGGGATGAATAGAAGGTGAAGCTTTTCTTCTTGTTTATTCATTAAAGTTTCCCCTCCATTTTGATTCCTCATTTTTTGCCAGGATTTTCATCTTGTACACCTTTGAAAACTGCAGGCAGCCTTGGATAGACACTGAGAAATCAATTTCCCCTTAAAAGCTACAAATGGCGGTGGCAGCTTTCACATAAAGTAAGTCTGAGAGATACTTGATATGCTTGTCAGAGCAGTGAAGACCAAAGATGGCTGCCTGGCCTGGCAGAGCAAGGCTGGAACTTTCCTCATCCTTTCCCTACTTTGGTGGCTTTAGCTAAATCTTATGAGTCTATGTAATCATAGTTTTTTTTTTTCCTTCTTTTTCTTTATAATGGTTCCCATTCTTTTGATCTTTTCAAGTGCTTTCCTCAGAAAATATGCATGCTTCAGTCTGATGCCTGTCTGAAGGTTTAGGTACAAGTGCCTTCAGATTTGTAATGGTTTATTGCAGATGCAAGAACACAATAAAAAGCAGGCCTGTCATTATCAGCTAATCGAGCCAGAGGTGCCTGGGATATAAGGGCCTATCAGGTGAAGAACTGCTCACTCAGTCAAAAATCATGATGTCGTCCATCCAGCAAATGAGGGTGAGTGCTTATCCACTGTTCAGAGGTGGATGAAATTCTTTTCACAAATACCTGCAGATTACAGGAAGGCACTCAAATGCATATCATTTCTTCTCCTTTCCCTTCTTACAGGAATTTTTTGATTACCCACAAACTCCACTGCACCAAGACCAACAGTCCAGAAAATTTCATTCAAAATGCAAATAAAACCAATAATCTGTGCTGTAAATACACCCTTCCCTAGTGTCAGCCTCTTCCAGGCTCCCCTGCTATCACCTTGACTGTCCCTCAAATTCTAGATGCCTGGAAAGTCTACCCCACCTCTGATGTTGGAACCTCTTTTTCATAACACAGGCAGAAATTCTTAGAAAACATGATTTATAACAGAAATCTCAACAGGACTGCTTTCTGTGAATTATGAAACTGTGCTTTGAAAAGACAAGGGCCTGCTTGACACCATGAAATGATGATCCTTTATTTCCACCCACTGGAGAAGACTCTTGAGAGTCCCTTGGACTGCAAGGAGATCCAACCAGTCCATTCTAAAGGAGATGAATCCTGGGTGTTCATTGGAAGGACTGATGCTGAAGCTGAAGCTGCAATACTTTGTTCACCTCATGTGACAAGTTGACTCACTGGAAAAGAGTCTGATGCTGGGAGTGATTGGGGGCGGGAGGAGAAGGGGACGACGGAGAATGAGATGGCTGGATGGCATCACCGACTCTGTGGACATGAGTTTGAGTGAACTCCGGGAGTTGGTGATGGACAGGGAGGCCTGGCGTGCTGTGATTCATGGGGTAGCGGAGAGTCGGACACGATTGAGCGACTGAACTGAACTGAATCTTTCCATTTTATGAATATCACAAATTATAACACTCATATTAGAACCTCTGAAAGGGATAACTGATAAAAAGCAGTGTCCATCAGTTATAAGTTTCCCATGACATGAATCAAATGGCAAGAACTAATTATGATGACTTCTGAGAAGAAGGTGCCTTGGATGAAGCATTACTAGGTGGAAAAGATATTTTTCAAAAACACAGTAGCTTCTAATTATGAGTGGAGAGAGCTTAGGAAGAAGGCAGTAGAAAAGCACGAACCTGAGGAGTTCCACAGTCTCGGAGTACATGGTGTATGGAGACTTGGCTTCCAGAGGGTCTCTTTCCATCGCGTTGCCACATTCAGTGAAGGACAGGGCTGCATCCGCGTAATTCACGGCTTTGCCAAATTTCTCGAACTGGAACAGGAACAAGACTCATCAACATGACAGTTCCTCTTCTCTCCTTCATTGAAAGCAGTGGTGCTCAACCTTGGGCAACTTCACACCCCTCCCCCAGGGAACATTTGGCAATGTCTGGAGACCTCTTTGGTTGTCCCCACTAGCGATGGGGGGGCATCTAGTGGACAGAGGCTGGAGATGCTGGAGATGCTGCTAAACATCTGCAATGCCCAGGACAGCTCCCACTGTGGAGAAGTGCCTGGCCCAATAGTGCCAAGGTTGAGATATGGTAGGGGCAAATGGGAATTTGTCTTGACAAGGATGTAACTTATTGCAGGTTCTATTGTCATGACATGGAGGCTGGGTGAGAAGAGAAAACTGTAGCCAAGGTATCATGTCTTTGTGGTATTCTTATTTTTATTATCTTTTTGGTGGAGCAGAATTCAAATCACTGCCTCGACTAGTTTCTATTGACCACATTTACTAGACTAGTCATCGTAATGTCCTTAGAACAGGGATCCCCAACCTCCAGGATCCAATGCCTGACGATCTGAGGTGGAGCTGATGTAATAGTAATAGACATAAAGTGCACAATCAATGCAATGTGTTTAAATCATCCTGAAACCATCCCCCCCGCCCCATTCCAGTCTGTGCAAAAATTGTCTTCCAGGAAACCAGTCCCTGGTGCCAAAAAGGTTGTGGCTCGCTGGTCTAGACAGAGTTTGCAGTGAAACTCCACTTTTTACAAGCTTCCTGGACAACTAACACATCTAGTCTTTGCTTGGAACTCTAGCATAGCATGTCAACCCCATCCCCAGGAGAAGAGTAACAAATGGATGCTATTGTCATGAAAAATGGGAAGTTGCAGTGTGACTGGTGACAATAATCACATCACTTTCATTGTAAATGATGGTCTGAAATAGTGAGTCAAAAAGCTCCCAAATATAGCACTACTAAATATTTTAGTTTAGTAAAATTTTATTGCAAAAGGTTTTAGCCCTGATAATGGTCACGATTAAACTGACTTAGACATACTGATTTCTTTTTTATGTGTAATGAATATTATATATGACAGTTTTATAGTGAGTATTTTATAACAGTATTTAACATTTTCAATTTTTGATAGCTGGATGGAAGAATTTCACTAATATGGAATTTTATGTGAAAGAATAGAATGCAGATTGACCTATTTTAATTTTCTTATATACATTTTATCAAAATATTTTCTATGCAACTGTGAAGGTTTCAATTCTCAAAACAGCAGAGTAGCTGTCTCTAGCAAAGGATTAAGTACAACTATAAAATGATGAGTTACAAGTCTTGCAGAATCTCTTGCTGTAAATGACTCTCTTTACGATAAATGTTCTTCCCCTTTTATGTACTGCAGGAATTTGGTGCTTTCCTTTCTGTAAGCTGTTGTGGAAACACATCAGTTTCAGTCCAATTCAAACTGATTTTATGAAAACCTTTGTGTATATATGCAGATTATCTCCTTATTCTCTTGCCTTACAAGAGAATAACTTCCTCAGGTCATCCAACTCTGATTGGCTCTCCCCTGTGGAAATTAAGGAAATCTACAGGAAATCTGGAAATCAGGAAATCTACATCCTGATTTTTGAAACTGACTTTTCATTCACAAACCCGTAGCTGGAAGGATCCTTTAAAAACACCTGGTCCAAATCTCTCTTTTTTCCAAAAGGAAAAACTGAAGTCCAGAGAGAGGATTATATGGGCCATACTGCCAATGAATGGCTGAGTCACACCCTCTTCTGGGCCTCAGTTTCCTTATTTATGACTGAGGGGCATGAATTTCGAAGAAGTGTCTAACTCTGGTATAGATGTAAGACTGGCAAAGACATCTTCCTCTAAATGAGTATTTCTCAACCTCCCCCCCAACCAATATCGTTTCTTCCTCCCTCCCCTACCACTCAGTGAGTTCTTTTAGACTTTTTTTTCCCCACACATTCAATTGCAATTTTAATACTAAAGATATACCAATTATCTCCTTATGTACTGTGGCCCTTGAGGGGGAAGTGAATGGTGGCCACTCACAAGTGATGGTACAGAGACCATTGTGGTCCTTCGTTATAGCCCTCCCAGAGGCAAGCAGCACGGGGCTGCTAAGTCTTGGCTGGACACAGTGCAATGATGGAGGATATGATTTTTTTTAACCCAATGGAGTTGAACTGACATCTCAAATTATGCTGGGCTTTAGTCAAAGGTGGGGATTCTGAATTCAGGGTCTTCTCTAGGGCAGTGGTTCTCAACATTGGCTTCACTTGGGAATCACCTGGGAGTTTTGACACCCACATCCAGTCCCAGTCTCAGAAATTCTGATTCCATTTCTCTGGGGTGTGGCCTGAGCATGAGGGCTATTTTAAAGCTCCCCAAGTGACTGTAACACACACGACTGAGACCCTCCTTTAGGTAGCTCAGTCAATCAAATAGCTCTCTGTGCTGGGTCCTGGCCTAGGTACCCACCACCCTTGGAGGCAGCGGGGCCAAGTGTCCTGGGAAATCCAGAAACCAGGACATACTTTCTCTGTGCAGGGCCCTAGGTTATCTAATGCAGCAAGCAGTCAAGTTTTTTCTACAGATCTGAGTTTCCCAAAGCCAATGTTTGAGGCACTTACCCAGCTCTCAGCAACTCTCTCTCTGCCTACATCAGTTTGGAGTTCATCAGAAACCATGGGAGCACCCACCTTCTCCAGGGCAGTTTCAAAAGTCATTTCAAATTCAATTGAAAGGTAGCATAAGCCTCGGCACCTCTGAAGTTGGAACAAGGGAAAGAAGAGTGGGAAAACCGAGAATGGCAGGGCAACATGGTGCCAAGAACTTGGGGACTTGTGGTGCTAAGGAATTAACCAGCTCCAATCTCCCTATGTTGGTGCAACAATAAGGAAACCTACCAGTGCATCAGCTTTGTGCTTCAGCTTCTTAGCCTCTTGCATGTAATAATCAGCATTGTGAACCCTAAACAAATGAAATGAGCTCATTCAGAAAGCAATGTTTCATCTTTTCATTAAAAGACTGAATTGTCATACTTTGGGGGGCTATAAATCCATTCCTATACAATGCCTTGAACAGGGCTGATGGATGCTTGTCATGCATATAATAACCAAGCTTGAAATAATCCAGTGAATGAGATTGGTTCATAATGGCCCATTAGGATAAATACCCACATCCTCCAACCCCAACCACTCAAGTTGCCCAAACAGATCCAACAGAATCTAGCTATAATTCTCTTTATTGGCACACAGCTTTACCTAAGGACATGGGTAAGCAAGGAGGAGCAAGCAACCTGAGGAATATACTTTTAAGGCTATAGGAGTTGCATAGCTGCGGCTAAGGTCTTATTTCAGGTGACATATGCATGGTGTTCGAAAAGGCATACTGCCCCCACCCCCATTCGCTGCTCCCCAACTGGGTCCAGAGAATCTGGGGACAACATACGAGTCATCAAAAGTGAGCTTGGGTCTCCGGACATTGGTGGTGCTGGTGGACAGAAGGGGCAGGGCTGCCCACGATGTCATCTCCAGGTGACTGCTATCCATGAGGCCAGTAGTGATGGCGGAGGTGATGGTGGAAATGGTAGTGGTAGTGTTTGTGGTAGTGGCCATGGCAGTGGCTGTGGCAGTGGCGGTGACAATGGCAGTAGCAGTGGCAGAGGCGATAGCAGTGTTGGTGACAGTGCCAGGGGCTGCCTTTTTTGGAGTGTCTCCCTCCTGGGAAAAAGGAGGACAAAGAGTTTCCATTAGGTTCAGATTTTTAGAGCATCTTTTCATAAATGCTTTCCGTGTCAAACATTCTGGGAAACAAGGCAAGAGAAAAGAAAGCAATGCACATGGCTTGAGGATACACAGGTGATCCTGGTATATGTCATGAACTCTGGCAGTTACCAGCTTTTGTTCCATGATGATACCAAACACAAAGCCAGTCACATGGTGTGACCATATAGCTCCATCATCCCAGTAAGAAAGCCATTAGCAAAGGTCTAGATCCAGTAGGGGTTATGGTGGGGGCGGGGAACAAATAGGAAAGGGAGGGAAGGATAGAGAGAGGGAGAAGGGGAGAGAAAGATAATCCCTCTGACGTGCATAATTTTGACAAGGAAGCCAGCCCAGAAACTTCCTCTTGTTACTCTGCAAAATGCCAGATCTACTGCAGCAAAATGCCAGCAAACCAGTCATCCCTGGGCCATGAACAAATAAACCAGGGTTCTTCCCACCATGCCTTCTATCTGAGCTGCTCTGCTTTAATCACATTTAGATATTGAAGTTCTGTAAATTATTTCAAAACACTATCATGCTCCTGAAACTTTTTGAAAACCACTGCTTGATTTCATCTCATATTTCTCCCTCTCCACTACCCTCACCCAATCCATTACAAAGTCCTATTCACTCCCTCACTCCAGTGACTCTTACATCTGTCCCTTCCTCCTCTGACACCTCAAAGGGTAGGCTCTCGTAGCTTCAGACCCGGCTTCACCCTTCCTAGCTCCCTTCCACGAATGTGTCACCACACATCGTGATTTCTCCATTGTCCTGCTTTGGTTCCCTTGAAGCATTAGGGTTGAAAAAGCCTCCTCCTCGTTATTTTCTTTCACCTTGCTATAATGTATTGTATTTTTCATTTTTAAAATAGAGGTAAAATACACATTATATCCAATCTACTATCTCAACCATTTACAAATATCCAGTTCAGTGGTGTTAAGCACATTTACATTGTCCTCCAACCAATCTCCAGGACTCTGAAGTTGCAAAGCTGTAACTTTGTGCCCATTAGACCATAACTCTCCATCCCCATATCCCCAGCCCCTGGCAATCACCCTTCTAATTTCTGTCTTTGAAAATCTGACTCCTTAAGTTACCACGTGCAAATGGAATCATACACTCTTTGTCTGTGACTGACTGATTTCATCTAGCATGACATCCTCAAAGTTCAAGGTTGTAGCACATGGCAGAATTTCCTTCCTTTTTAAGACTGGATAAGATTCCACTGTGAATTTACACCACACTCTGTTTAACCACTCCCCTTCATTTCTAAACCCTCCTTATCTCTCTTAATACTCTCAGCTCAACCCAGATCAACAAATGCCTTCTCAGGAAAACTGCCTATGTCTATGGCTGGAAGTGCTTTAAGCCTTTCTAGTCCCTTTAGAGATGGGTCCTTTTGAAGAAGGAAATGTCAACCCACTCCAGTATTCTTGCCTGGGAAATCCCACGGACACAAGCTTCTGGTGGGCTACAGTCCCTGAGGTCACAAAGAGTCGGACACCACAGTACAGACACGGAGATGGGAGAGGTGTGTCTCAAGCCTCCCCTAAGACACCAATCCGCAGCTATTTTGTATCCAAGTTCATCGAGCAAGTTTCATTGTTCACCTTAGAGTGAGAGCCCTTTCAGCGCTGGAGTCATCTCTCATTTGTGACAACCCCCCCCCACCCTGTTTCATCACCCCACCGCCCAGTGTGCTCAGTGATTTGCTGACTGCAGGCCTACCTGCCTTAATGAAAAGGGTCACTTTTCAGCTAAAAGTCAAATGTGAACATTTCTTATATCCATGAAAGTCTCATCTTTTCCACTTCATCCCAAATCTCCAAATTATCAAAAATTCTCACCATGATGAGCTCATTATGATAACTGTGCTGAGAGACTGCACATTTATGCACGGGGATGACCCAGAGGGAGGATAAAGGGAGGAGGGAGGTGGGAGTGGGGTTCAGGAAGGGGAACTCAAGTACACCCGGGGCGGATTCATGTCAATGTATGGCAAAACCAACCAATATAATATTGTAAAATAATTAGCCTCCAATAAAAAATAATGTATGGAAAAGACCACTACAAAAAAAAAATAAAAGTGGTTATGATGGATATGGAGAAAATTGTTTCAAGTCCATCACAGATTTTATTCAACCTAAACACATAAAAACTCAGAGCTTTCTAAACTACTAAGCCAGCTCCACACTTCTATTGCCAATACCCAATGGCCATGACGAAACAGCAGACCAGCCCCAAAGAGAGAGCCACATGTTTCTATGACCAAGATAGGTGACAAGAACCCTGAAACACCACATCTACTACACATATGGCACTGATGTCAGTCCTGACATATCTGACTGGAAATGGCTGCAATCAGCCACAGTCATCTAAGTCATATAAATACATCCTCTGTTGACCCTCACCCATCCACTGAGTCAGTAAACAGGACTACATGGTTTACTGACTCTGCATGGAACAGAGAAGACTCTAAGAGTGCAAAATGGAAAACACTTTTGGAACTGGAAGAAGCTGTATAGATCACCTAGTCAAATCTACTCATTTCATGGACTCAGAGAGGTGTCATAATTTGCTCAAGGTCACAGAACAGATTTGAAACATAGTGTTAGCACTATGTTTCAAGCAAGTCTCTTAATTTTCACAGTCTCTCAGATTGCAGGCCATGGCCAAAGAAGACATAAGGAGTACACAGTCATATCATGGGGAATTCTAGTGATTTCCTTAAGAAAATGATCCAATTCTAGGTTTTCTAGGTGCAAATGTAATCATATTTAGCAGATTTTCCCAGTAGTTTTGAGAGCTTTCAGAAATGCCTTTGCAGATCCTCTTATTACCATTGTCATAAGAACATCCACATTAAGCACCTGATTATTTGTGACCATGTACGAGGTGTTATATGAAGAGAATTGCCTAGATAGGTAGGGTACGTGTCCTCCAAAAGCTTGCAGTAGAAAAAGACTCAGTTGAAGTTTACCACATTAATTACATTCAGTATGAAAAATAGGACTGATTTCATAATTATTGCTTAGAATAGATGGCTTCATTCCTAACACTGTAACTCAGCACCTTTAAATGTGAATGCAAATATAATCTGGGCACACATACATACAAATTTCATTTGGAAAATGACAACTTTATAATAGAGCCATTTCTTTATATCACCAATAATATTTACCTAGGTACATATGTCATCTAGTTATCTTAGATGATGGAGGACCATAAATTGTGGTCCTTAAAGCTCAGAGTCCTCATGGCTTTTCATGAAGTGTTAAATGGATGCTTTTGGTTCAGGGGCTACTGGATTGGTGCTAGACATTTGAAAATGCATTGATTTTCACTCATTTGCTTTTTATATTACATTTAAAGGATCTTGAACTGCAAGGAGATCCAACAAGTCCACCCTAAAGGAAATCAGTCCTGAATGTTCATTGGAAGGGCTGATGTTGAAGCTGAAACTATAATACATTGGCCACCTGATGCGAAGAGCTGACTCATTTGAAAAGACCCTGATGCTGGGAAAGACTGAAGGCGAGAGGAGAAGGGGACGACAGAGGATGAGATGGTTGGATGGCATCACTGACTCAATGGATGTGAGTTTGAGTAAACTCCGGGAGTTGGTGATACACAGGGAGGCTGGTGCGCTGCAGTCCATGGGGTCGCAGAGTCGGACACGACTGAGTGACTGAACTGAACTAAAGGATCAAGTGCATATGTATTTGCATATACATGCATCTACACGAAAAGGCAGATAGATTTGCCATTAGTATTCACTAGTGACACTATCACTCATGGTTCCCATGGTTCATGTACATATACCTGGGGCAGATAAAAAGACATTGTGTATGGATGTGAAAAGTGATACAAATTCTCAATCATTTATGCTAATCAGGCAGCAGTGCAGAAAATCCAAAGGACAGGATAATCCTTTAGTCGGGCTTAGAGAACCACAATTGTGTGATTTTAGCCACAGATTTGCCTTTTAAACTCTATCATTTTGAGTCACTATTTTAAAACACAATTCATATCAGCCAAGGTGGGTGTGGAAAGATGTTAACTTGGAGTTCCAGCTCCAGTTCCCTCACCTTGAGCAATTCCATCCATTTGGTCTTTCACTTTCACTAAAGATTCTGTGCCTCCCATGTGCTGTGGTCAGCATTGTGGAAGTGTCCCCCACCCCCAGGATCTGAAGGGATTGGACCAAAGGATGTCTGAGGCCCCAAATCTCTGCATAATCATCTGTCTGGAGAAGTAAGACTGGAATGAAAAATTCATTTGAAGTTAACAGATTCAAAATTGGAGCTAACGGAGAGTTTGTGTGTTTGTGTATTTGTGTACATACACGCTATTAATATTTTCTCTCTGTCCCTTCCTCCCACCCCCCTGCAACATCTCCATGAGGTCAAGTTGACTTAGATAAGCTGGGTCAACTTGTTTCTACCTGACTGTGAGAAGATTCCTTCTATGATGCTTACGTTTACAGATATCCCTTTGAAAGTAGCGCAGAATTTGCCTTCATTCCTCTTAGGTTTGGTCGAGGTGATCTGTCCAATCATAGGGATGGTTTTGTCTCGACTGAAGGGACCATTATTGCCGCTGATGTTCCTGCGACGTGGAGGGTCCTCTGGCAGTGGGGAAAGTGGAGGAGGAAACAGCTTTTCTTCTTTTCTTCTATTTGCTCTCCTGGATGAATTATTTCTGTGTAAACAAGAAGTACAGGGTGTCAGAAAACTCTGTCTCTCTTTATTCTGCTCTTTTGCATGATGCTGCTACGTTTAGCTAAAGTAATATGTTGGTTGATGGTCCTTTACCTGGGGTGAAGAGTATATAGAAAATGCGTAGACACATAGATGTCTATAGAGAGGTGGCCCTCCCTAGAGATTGAGCCATAGATAAATGCAAAAATCTAAGAATAAGCACGGCTCTTTGAAACAGAACTCCATGATAAATGGAAATGTCTAATGGCATGTTGCCCCAGTGTGATATTTGCAACCTTTCAAGATTACTGTTAATTAGATTTTTATGGAAAATCCAATGCAGACTTTAATCCCATCATTTTTTAGGATGGTTCCTACTTATTCTGTCCTAGGACTTAACTGCACAGTCACACAATAAATGGTACAATAAACAATTAGTGGAAGGATATTTTCTTAAGAAATACACTACTTATCCATTACCCAGAAATAAATAATGCACTAAATACTTCTGGGACACACTGGAAATTGTATATTCCAACTGTTCCACTGGAGGCTTAACGAGCCCCTGACCTTAAGTTGTTATAGTGAAGTACTGATGTACTCCGCTTTACAAAACTCCATTTGAAAAATATTTTGTCATTTTGCCACAAAACATATGTGGTCCTAGAAGTACTCCCATGCTTTCAAACTGATTTATCTGACCATTAAATGGGCATCATCAAATAAACTGAGACTTCAAATAAAACAGAACAACTAAAACCTTATGCTAGCTGCTTAACATGGTAATTGGGCCATGGATTTTTATTTTAGTTACTGTCTTCGACTAATCAATGAAGATTACTTGAATTTTAATCTTTTCTTAGACAACTAATATTGCACTGTGCAGCCATTTACTTTTCATTATTATTGACTATAATTTTCAATAGCAAATTAAGTCAACAAGAATTTATGTTTTCTTCTTGGTCAATTTCAGTCAGTGTCTAGAAATATAGATTTACAATATCTCAGAGCAACAAATCAAAGATGAACAAGCACTCAAGTGTTTTGATTTCCTGAAATGGTAGACACCAATGAAATCCCCTCATTCCACTTCTGCTGTGTTGCCCAAATTTTCTCGTTGTAATAATATTTGCCATCTTCTCTGTCTTCTGTTTCATAAACACTGTCCTATGTCAATTTCTGTCAGGCAGCCAAATTTTTAGAAAATTCACTGTTTCTGTCATTACTTTAATGGATTAAAATTAATTGCAAAGTATTTGTCGGTGGATTTTTAAAATTGCTTTGACATGGAGAACCATTTTAACATAATGGTGAAGCTTGATGAAAATAATGGTGAAAATACAGGTTAGGATGCTTGTCCACGAAGATGCTCCAGCAACATCAGACCACACTGAGTATTATCGTTACAGAGGAATTGCACTTTGGAGAATTTACATGGAAAGGAGTCAAGTATTGCTGTGGCATCTATGGGAGTGACTGGTTCCTTACCTATGACCATTTGACCACTCCTGGCCTACCTGAGCTGCAGGAGAAAGGGATGGGGGCTGAAAGGGGAAGAGCTGTTCCCTAGAGGCAGTCAACCTGCCACTGGCCACAGTCATTGGGCTAGGCCTTCCCATCTGCCATTGAACACAGTACATCATACATAGTACTGTACATTTGGTGCAGTGGCCACTGTCATCTGGCCCCCTTTCCTTCTGTATGATACTGACTTGGAACCATGGGGCCTTTAATGACTTCCTGGGTGAAAGATACCCAGGGGGTATTTTCTAGGGACTACTCTGTCACCATTATGATTTATTACTATAAAGGCATCTTTTGTATAGGCCAGAAGAGGACAGAAGGAAAAAAGAGTCTTCCTTTTCATGCCTCAGAGGCCCTTATGATGGTTCAAACTCCAAAGAAGGGAAAAGGAATGCATCAGGGCCCTTCTAGTGGATGATGGGAAACTCTAGTTGTCAGGCTGATGCGGCATCCTTTGCTAGGTTTAAAACGCTCATTGAGAAAATTGAATGTTGTGTCATGGAAATTTCCAAGGATTTAATCTGAAGGATCAACAAAGCACCAAGGAGCAGACAAAACTCGAGGAAAGGGCTCCAAGGAGAAGAGCTCCAAGAGGCCTGTCCTGGTTTCCCTCTCCCTCAACTCTCAAAATTTTCCCAAATAAGAACCCAACTCAGGTCCTTCATGAATGGTAAAGGCTACTAGGTAAACATTGCTCTCCTAACTAGTACAAAGGCAGAAAGATCATAAGGACCATGAGGTGAAACATCATTTTATGAGAACAAATTTGAATTATTAGACATTTGCCTAATACTCAATCATCTCTCTTCTATGAAATGGGGGATGTAAGGGATTACTCGGTCATTGAGGCAGGCTTGCAATGGGGACTGATGGTGTGGCAATATCCCACAGCCCTCTAGCTCTTCCTTGTGCCTTTCAGTGGCCTGGCCCAAAGAGATGAGAGCCTGGGAACTGAGGAGGTACCACCATGTCTGTCCTGTGCTGTTCTTAGTAGCTCAGTCCTGTCCAGGTCTTTGCCACCCCATGGGCTATAGCCTGCCCAGCTCCTCCATCCATGGGGATTCTCCAGGCAAGAACACTAGAGTGTGTTGCCATGCCCTCCTCCAGGGGATCTTCTTGACCAGGGATTGAACCCAGGTCTCCCTCATTGCTGGTGGATTCTTTACCACTGAGCCACCAGGGAGGCCCAAGAATACTGGAGTGAGTAGCCTATCCCTTCTCCAGGGGGTCTTCCCAACCCAGGAATCAAACAAATAGGGGTCTCCTGCATTGCAGGTGGATTCTATACTGTCTGAGCCACCAGGGAAGCCCATCACCATGCCTAGAAGCAGGGAAATAGGCTTCTTTCCCAATGGTTAAACACCATCCTTCCAGGGCCCTCCTACTTTTCAAGGAGGAACCTAAAATGGCGTCTTTGTAGTGGTGGTACCTCCTCAAGAAGAGGGCTGGCTTGCTCTACTAGAAGACTGTCTGGTTCTGAGAACTCCAAGTATCTGAAGAGATATTTCATATCAAATTATACCAGGGAATACAAATGCGTGTCACAAAGAGCTATGGGTCCTCAGGGAGACAGCAACTCAGGACCAAATCTGGGCTGGCAGGTCCTGGCAGCCCATGACCAAATCTCCTTAGTTTATTGAGCAGATCTAGTGGTCATTGATCTTTTCTTACCTTTCATCTCTAAACAACAAGGATCCTAACAAATGTAAACTGATAACTTATTTCCGACATCTTATCTGTGGCAGACTGATGCCCTGTCACTGATGTTAAACAGTAATCTGTGAAATCCATTGTTAGCAGCAGTTAGCCAGATTGCCTCTCCACTCTGGGCTGCTAATAGGTTCCAAAACTGGTTGTTGATGGAAGTTACCTCTAATGCTGAGTGAATTTATGACAATAATTATCCAAACAGAATAGTTCCAGGAGCTGACATGTTTGTTAGGGAGGGCTTCCCTGGTGGCTCAGACAATAAAGAATCTGCCTGCAATGCAGGAGACTTGGGTTCAATTCCTGGGTTGGGAAGATCCCCTGGAAAAGGGAATAGCTACCCACTAGATTGTTAAGGAAGGAGAAGGCAATGCCACCCCACTCCAGTACTCTTGCTTGGAAAATCCCATGGACAGAGGAGCCTGGTAGGCTGCAGTCTATGGGGTCACTAAAGAGTTGGACATGACTGAGTGACTTCACTTTCACTTTTTACTTTCACGCATTGGAGAAGGAAATGGCAGCCCACTCCAGTGTTCTTGCCTGGAGAATCCCAGGGACGGGGGAGCCTGGTGGGCTGCCGTCTATGGGGTCACACAGAGTCGGACACGACTGAAGCGACTTAGCAGCAGCAGCAGCAGCAGATTGTTAGGGAAGTGTTATGTGAAACACAGAAGAACTCTGTCACCATGCCTGGTAGGGAAGGCTGGGGTCCTCTAAGTGAGCAGGGGACAAGGAGGCCTCCTGCCTGACTCTGGCACCTTCTGCAAAGAGAGAGACAGGAGAAGAGCTGCCAGCTGACCAGCATTAATTTGTCCACTCAGAGCTGGCTTTTCCCAGCACAGAACTGCCTGGGGTTGTGGGGCACTCCTAGACAGCTCATGTCCCTGGCCTCCCCAGACATGTCATCCCCTTGGCCTCTGAGGAGTTCAGGACGAATTTGCTGGTCCTCAAGCTTCATATCAGCATTATTATTTGACAGCAAAGAGGAAGCCTCTGCTGTGTCATTCTGTTGAGGCCAAGGGAGATGGTTTCATCCCTATCTGAACTGGAAGTTGCCCAGAGGGAGGTGATTTGGCTCAAGGGGCAGGTGTCCTTTACATTGGTTTACCTCCTTTTACCCTTCACTCTGTGCTAAAAGTCCACTTTGGCCGATTTTGGCCATCCATCTGAGTTGGAGTAAAGAAATGTTGCTAAAAAGCTCAAGTAGGCACCCAAACCTGGCAGCCTGAAGGCCACCCTTTATCCCACCCGTGTTAGGCTGGTGGCCAGAGAGCTGTCAGGACACAACTGAATGACTCCTGTTTCTTACCTAACATTCTTTTGGGATAGGACTCCCTACCCTCAGGGTTCATTTGAGATTTCTTAGGAGTCCAAACCAGCTAAGTATCATAGAATCAGGGCAAACTCACTCTTTAGTGCTGGGAGGCTTCTGGGGGGGAGCTGGTGAGATGCAAGGTGGCAGCAGGCAGATGGTGGATGCCTCCTCCAGGCGCTGCTTCTTCTCAGGGATTTTCTCCACAACTTCTGTCAGCTTTAACAGGAAAAAAAAAAAAGAATACACAGAGTTTGAAATCCATGGCACATGAAGACATTTAAAAACAATGAGCAAGGGAGACAATGTGCTTCTATTTTAAGTCCTAGATTAGGTAGAAGCCTTAAAAGTACACCTTTGATCAGACAGAAAATCAATCCGTCTTGCCTTGCCTACTCCAACCAAGAAGCTGGCATCAGAGAGGGTGAAGCTGTGACGTCTGCCACTGATTGGGTGGCACAAAGATCTCATACCTGAAGTAAAGAGAATCTATCATTTTCAGACACTTCTCCCAGCAACAATGCCCCCACAAATGAGTAGTTTAGAAACTAACACTGCAATTCTAACATGGCATAAATCCTGTCCAAGCAACATGGGGGTTGGGGGTAACACACAAAGGTCACTTGTACAACCAACAGTATGCAAGGAAATTAACCATGTGCAAGGCACACATTTGGACCTTCATGTATTGGTTCTGACGGTATTCCTAGTTGCACTGCTGTCATCACTAAGAGCAGGGAAACTGATAGGGCAAGGGCCCCAGACTGTTCCCTATTTTGGAATACTCTCATTAGTTAAGGTGGCACCACAGCTCAGAGATAAAACCACCTGTGAATCTTTAAAGCTGAACGATGACTTAAATCATTGTTGCAGGAGTCCCCAAGGCAGCTATTCAAACTAATATTACTCAAGAATCACCATGAGATGATGTTATGCTAAAAATCTACTGTGACACCCAGAGATGCATGCAATGAACCTACTGGACACAAACTCAGTTCCCCAGATAGATGTGCAGTGGAAAAGGCCATTCTGGGTTTCACCTTCTGATTACATTTGTAGCTTGGGAATCCAACCTGAATGTCCTGCAGGAGAGATTTTCACGAGTCAAGCCAACCACACAGGTCAGGGGGCCAAGCAGGCTGGACAGAGCGTGTGTCTAGTAGGAGCCAGGGTAATCAAAATGGAACTGGGTGGCAGGGATACTGATGTTTGTATGCAGAAATTAACAAGGCCTAGAGGATGCATTTTGACCTTATGAGTCCTGGGTGCCTTGCTGCTGCTGGGGCAAGAGACTGTAGAATAGTGACCCATGAATCCAGGAAGCGGGAGCAGCTTAAGTAGCCTACCTGACAGACTGACTGCCTGGGGAAGAAGACTTCATATTCTTTGTTGCTACACATCATAATCCCTCACGTGCCATACTGGATATTCTTGACATTGGTTATAAAACCATGATTATCCCTAACACTTCCTCCCTGGTCATGTCAAATACTACATTCCCCAGGAAAAGTATTAATATCTGTGCTTTTACCAAAGAATGCAATCCGTTGCCACCAGCCTGCTGGAAAAGGAGACTCAAGATCAAAGTACCCCAGACAACCACTGCTCCTGATCACATGGCTGGCCAGAGTGGATGGATGGCTTACCTTGTGCTTACGCTTGCCCTTGGGGGCAACTTTCTCCGCAGGCGCTGCAGCCGTCTGCCGCTTGGGCTTTGAGGCTGTCTCCTTGTGGTCTAGCTTGGCTGGCGCCGCCTGGAGTGAGTTCTGGCCAGGCACTCGAGACAGTAGGTCAAGGTCAATCTTCACCCAGAGATTTTTCAGATTCTCCTGATCTCGGACAGGAGATAGAACCTCGGTTTGTGTGACAGGGACCGGTGACTGAGTAGGCTCCTCACTCGGGACTGGTGGGTTGTTGCCATTGCCACTGCTGAGAAATCTGCTGAGGGTCAGGCTGGCCCCTCCAGCTTCCTTGGATTTGGTCGTGTTGCCCCCTGGAGCCATGCATGGAGGCAGGACTTTGATCTGCAGGGGCTCTTCCTGATCCGTGTTGGAATCAGACGTAGACGAATCGGTCTCAATGAATTCCCGGGACTTTGGAACCATCTTGCCAGGCCCTCGGTACTTCTTCTTCTCGGGAGCCAAGGGGATGCTGGCTCTCGGTTCTTTCCTGGGAACCGGCTTGTGGGCAACGGCTTTGCTGCGGCCTCTCGGGGGGTCAGGAAGCTCCCCACTTTCCTTTTCTTTGGGAGTGCTGCTGGTGATATTTGGTTTGGGCCAGGTAAATTCCTCAACGCTGGTGTTCTTCTCGACCCTTTTGGGTTGTTTTTTCCCAATTGTCCTTTGAGACGCTGTCTCAAGAGTTGTGGACGACTTATGCTTCAGAGCCTTTGTTTCTGGAGTTTTCAGGGTGGGTCGTGGACGGGCTTTATCCCTGATGAGACCAAGGAGAGGCCTCTCTTTGGGTTCAGGCAGGACCTGACTGGGGTTTGCCTTCACCTTGACCTGGACTTCCATTGGCTGAATGACTGGAGGAGGCACAGAAATCGTCTCCATGGGTGTTTCATTTTGGCCACAAATAAAAGATTTGTTTTGAGATGTCACTTTGTTAAGCCATTTGTCCAGCTGCCACTTGTTGGTAGAGGGTGGCTCAGGCTGTGGAGTGAGAAACGGTGGCAAGAATGAATGTCACCTTTGGGAAGAAGTCAGGAGGACCCTCAGTGTACTGACTGTTGACTGGTAAAAGCTTTGGCTGTCAAGTGACCATTCACACATTTAGAAACATACATGAAATTCACATCTATCACATTCCCTCGACAGCCAAATACTTCACAAAGTGGCTCCACTATACTAAGTTCCACTCTTTTTCTGAAACTATCCCTTACTCTGGTCAGCAAGGAAAGAATTTTTCACAAAGAGTTTTTCCATAGAGTGGGTAGAGAGCTGGGGAGGGAAACGGGTTCCCAAAATCCTTTGGTGGGATTCATTACTCAACCTCTCACCAGGAGGCTAAGAGAATGATCTCTGGTTCTGAAAAGAAATGTGAGTGTGCCTCAAGTGTAATTCAAAAGGAAAGTCTTTCTCTGCCAAAGTGTCAGGGCCTCCTATACGATGTTGTAATTTGCTGCAAAAAGAAGAGGGCTTTTGTATTTTTACTGAAGGATGAAAAGATTTGACTTCCAAAAAAACCACTGCACTTTCCTCGGTGTATGGGCAACAATCAGTTTATGTGGACATGCTTGCAGACATTAGCATCTGCTGTTAAGCCATGGAAATGATGCGTACAATTCAGGTGCTTGATTCCCAAGTCTGAATTCTGCCTGTTGAACTAAAAAAGAGCCATCATTTTTTATTAGAACTGCTCTTTTTTTTTTTTTTTTGCAAGCCATCAGCTTAGGCTTATGGCACCAGCCAATAGAGGATGACAGAATTCAAATGTTTTGAGTAGCCATGATTCCAACTGGCACAGAGCAGTGGCAGGTAAGGGTCAAGGCCATTGGAGCAGCTGTGACTGTTGGCAGCAGAGCTCAAGGCTAAGGGCCCCAGCTCTCGTAGCGCACACCCTGGTTTCAGCCCTTCCTGTGAGATCTTGGGAAAGTTCTTTTTTACCCTTTCAGAACCTTATTCTTTCATCTATAAAATGGAATAATGATAGCCAGGACCCTATAGGGTTGTCATGAGCATAAAATGAGAAAATGGATGTCACGAGCTTCTCATGGAGCCTGGCACATGATCCACACTCACAAAGCGTGGGCTCTTGAAACAGCACTAATATCACTGTGGCATCTTCTTCTGTTATTCTTTTCTATTAACAATGTGTCCAGAGCCATTGAGGGATCAGCTTGCTGTACGAAGTGCCAGCTCAGGAGAACTGAGAGGCTGGCAGTCAAAGAAGATGAAGGGGAAAGGCATGGCTTTGATCTCAAAATTATAATTTTGGTATTTTGTGGGGCTATGTTAAATGTTTTCATGAATTACCATTGAGTACATTTGAAAAATATTCTTTGAAAAAAAAAAAAAACTGTGACCTTTCAACATCACACTTCTTGGATCTTACTTGCCCAGTGACAATTCATCACTTCAACCTAGAGGAAGGGGTGGTGTCCCCAGACCTAGAAGTGGGTCTTGACGTGCTTCGTCGGTTCTCTCGAAAGGGACGTTTCAAGCTCAGTGATTACTATTCCAGTATAATAGTAATGGGGAAGCTCAAGGTTCAGAGTAGCTGAGTGAGTCACAGGGCACATCAGTCACATGGCAAGAAATGTTCGTTAGAAACTTTACAAATACATGTGTTTTTCTGAAGTATTTACTGTGCTGGTCACGACTGTGCTGGAACATTACTATCGCATTACTGTGTGTGTGCGTGTCGGGTGCTGTGCCAGGGCCCCGGCTCCTCACCCACCTCTGGAGTGGTCGCTCGTGGCGCCTCATTGGCTTCGCTGTCAGTGGTGCTGCTTTCAGTGTCTGAGTCAGACTCTGAGCTGCTCTCCGAGTCACTGGAGCTGCCGGATCCCCCACTGGTGGGCGCTGCAGGTGGGGGCTGGGGCGTGGCCAAGAGTGGGCTGAAAGGAAAATGGCACCATTCATTGCCTCTTTTACTCCCAAACTGGAGCCAGGCTGAGTGGGGTGTGCCGTTCCACTTCACAGATGGGAACTATGAGGCTCAGGAGGCCCAGGGAGTGACCCACAGTCCCAGGTTGGTTTTTTTTTTTTTTTCTGTTAAGATATATTTTCAGTTGCTATCTTGTTCAGAAATCCCCAGGTTTGTAAAGGGGCTCTGATCTTAGTTATACGTGCAGTACAGTCCTCTCAGCAAGAACAGGTGAGTTCAATCTTCACTTTCGTCATAGAAAACTAAGGTTCAAAGAAGGGGGGTTCTTGCCGCAGCCTCACAGCTAGATAGAGGCGTGAAACTGGGACCATGGCCTTCCAGCTCCCTCAAAGGTCAGAATTGTGTAAAGACACTGGCAGCCAGGTGCCCAGTGCCCAACCCCAAGGTGAGCAGGGCTGACTGCGTTACCATGGAAATGAGAGGGCGCACTGCACAGCCTCCTCCACCGGAATTTCTGTAACCTCTTCAGACAACTCCAACCAGGAAGTATGATCATACAGGACCAACCATCTCCAATGGCTGATTTTAAATCTGTAAAGCTGACCAAGCAAAGCACAAGGAAATTGACACCATTTGCCACTCTGTCTTTATTGATAATCCATACTCTTCCTTACTAATCGTTTGCCCTCTGTGCCCCATAACAAATCAACCTCAGCTGACTCTTGGCACTTTGGGGTATGTCACTGCCTTTCTGTCCTTTTGCTCATCATCTTTGGGGGCTAGTTTTCCTGTTTTTGCTCTGACATGGGGCTCTAAAGTCGAGGGAGGTTTCTCATCTGTCTCTGTCTCATCAGCTTAGGCTCCTCTTTGGAGAGAAGTTTAAATCACAGAGAGGGGTGGCCTGGGGGCCAGAGCATCTTTGCTGCAGTGCTGGACTGGTCCTCCTACCTGTCTGGCTGGCTGTCCTAACCTCACTGCCTCTCAGACTCCAAGCTCCTTGCCTGGCTTTCCCCATAAAACACAGTCCTAGCCCTGGAGGACACCTGGTCTTGTGGCTCTACCTGCAAGTTTTGGCAGAGAGGGACTCCAAGGGCCCTCCTGTGTCCAAGACTCTGGAATCACAGACCACTATTCCTCACCTGCCCCCACTTCATCCTCTCACCAAAGCCTCATTTTCAACATAATAGCTCTTGCCCTGGAAGGCAGAGGATCCCTTTCAAACCAGCATGGGCCGCCTCGTCCAACTCCGAGAGCCTTTTCCTTACATGTGCCTCGTGCCCCTGAAGACAGCCCCTTTCACCTCCCAGGTAGCTAATCTCTTTCATATAGCCAAAGCTCCTTTTATATGTGAAACGAATCGCCAGTTTAGGGTCGATGCATGTTACAGGATGCTCGGGGCTGGTGTGCGGGGATGACCCAGAGGGAGGATAAGGGGAAGAGGGAGGTGGGAGGGGGGTTCAGGAAGGGGAACTCATGTATACCCGGGGCAGATTCATGTCAATGTATGGCAAAACCAACCAATATAATATCGTAAAATAATTAGCCTCCAATAAAAAAAATAAATAAAAGGCTATCTGCTAAGTAAATGCTATCTGCAAGTACATTTGTCTGCCAAATACACCAAGTGATTAGGGGAAGCAGAAGAAACAGGGGCCTACACCCCCTGGGAAAGTGCGTGTGTGTGTCTGTGTGTGTCTGTGTGTGAGACAGTGGGGCCAGGGATCTATATATACAACTCAGTGTGCCTCTTTCCCTATATTCCTTTGCAGTATAATGACTCCATATTTAAGCAAAGTACCCTCTAAATGTAATCAATTGTTTTTGTCTTTGGTTACTAACTAAAGACTGAGGAGGCAACAGATTTAAGTCAGACTAATCCAGAGGCTTGTTAACTTGGCCTCAATTTCCCCCAAGTAGTTTCAGATATAGCATAGAGCATCAGCAATACTGAGACTCCTGGCTGGTGGACTGACCACTGAGAATTATGATTCTCAAATGAAAAGGCTGTTTCCTACTTTTGTTTCCTATCTTTGCATTAAATTCTGGCTTGTGTGTGTGTGTGTGTGTGTGTTTGTATACAAGTGTTTCTTATCCAAAGACTTTTGGAAGCGAGATGGATTTTGCTATTTAGATTTTTAATTAAACAAGTCATATGGTAGCTATACCATATCTATAATACCCCCATATCTATAATACCTCCCAGTGGATTCAGGGTAGCACCCTTTAATAAAACTCATTAATACTGCTGCAGTTAACAGTCACAGTCATAAAGACTTGAAATTAATACCTGCACATCAGTTTAGGTCAGGTTTTGTCATCAAATAGCTCAAAGTCACTGAAAACAATAGTTCTCCAAACTTTCTGAATTTCAGAATTGTGATTAAGAGATTGTCTACATGGACAGAAATCACACATGAAAAAATTGACTATTTGTATGAGTAAATATAGATATACAGACACAGATACAAAATAAAGATGATTTGAAACCTAAGCGTAACCTTGACTGAGAACCAGTGAAATGAGGCCTGAAATTATTTTCTCTAAGTCTTCTTACAGGTAAATGTATTGCCATGTTCTCAGGAAGGACCCTATGGCCAGTCAACGTTGACAATGACCACTCAGGGGAAACAAGTATAGAAAGAACAGGGAGAGGTCCATGAGTTTTTCATACTCACACTGATGGACATAAATACTTGGGGATGAGAGGGACGGTGGACTTGAATTCAGAGAGGACACCATGAGAACTCAAGCTGTGGGTGAAGGACTTCAGCATCTTAATGAGAAAGAATTGCTTTCTCCGGGCAGCTGCACAGTTGGAAGCAAGGAAGAGCCAGCATTGGTGGGAGGGAATGGCATTGCTTAAAATGGAAGTAAAACTGCCCTCCGCAGTACCTTCTTCTGCCTCCACTATCCATCTGCTCTTCCTGCGGTTGGTGGACAATCTGGCTGCACCCAGCCTGCTAAGGGACGTAGGGCACACCTCTGAGTCCGACCCTCACTTCCTGTGGCCCACCTTGCATCCAGCTGGGGCCCCTCCAAGGGCCAAAAAGTGAGTACAAAACCAAAACATCGTCTTCACAAGCAGGACAAACCTCAATATCAGGATTGACTGAGGGCCACATTCTTGTCTAGAATCCACTGTGGAGCTTTCAAGTTAGCAAATCATCACCATATTTCACTTTCAGTTCTTCCCTGAAGCCTGTTAGCTGTTCAGTTAGTTAAATTCCCACTTTTGCTACATTTACTTTCATGTGTCACTAATTTATTTTTCAAATGTATATTAAACTGGCTATAAGCAACACTAGGAAACACAACTCTTGATTCCGCTGAGAAGATGAAGGACGAATGTGCAATTTCCATATTCTTCATTTATCAAACTGCAGTAGAATTATTTCCCACACACCATTTACTCTTGTATTTTAATAAACTGCTTTTAAAAAGAATGCTAGTAGTTACAACAAAGATAATAGATGATATCAAAAATCATTAACATTTAATATATTAAACTATCTACTCTATAGTCTGTAAATATTAAAAGTGTACTCTGTGACTTCACCCTGAATGTAATAAAACTGCTCAAAGGACACACATTTGTGGACAACTTCAAAGTGAACTGTTCAAACTTTTCAAAGATCAGATTTTGCTATTGTGTTCATTGGGGTGTAGCATAACCTCATTTTAATCCTAACCCCATTGAGTAGGTCTTCATGGACATGGGCCAGACTAAGGGCAAAGAAGTTGGCTTAGCAAGTCAATGATCCTAGTGGGGAAATCCAGGGTGAGGGAAGGGGATCAAAGAGCAGGCCAGTAGGGGAGAAGTTTGAGAGGCCTTTAAGATGCCTCCTCCAGACAGCATTGACCCTGCTGTGGAAGGCTTGAGAGTACCAGGGGAACAGATGTCAGTCTCTCTAAGCTTATACTGACCAAGCCTCTTCTGCAATAAAAGGCTCAATATGTGATACTATAAGATAGTCCAGAAGCCATATGAAGGAACAGGGACTTCTTTGCCTGGAGAAGATTCTGGGGCAGGGAGGAGGGTGGTTCATGTGACAACAGTCTTTAAAAACTGGAAGGCCTGTCCAGTAAGGGAGTGGGCTAGCTCTGAAGGCCTTCCAAGGTAAAACTAGGATCAATGAGTTCGAGATCTAGCCAGGAAAGATCTCACGTCAACATCAGAAAAGGCTTAAAAAATCTACAGTTGGCCACAGGAAGAAACCATTGCTTTGTAGCCTTGTGAGCTTGATACCTTTAGGTAAACAGATAGCTGGCAATTAAGATTCCTATTATTGATCTACAATGGAGTTCAGTGATCTTTAAAGTGTCTTCCAACTCAAAGATTATGATCTTTATGAAACAAAAATGTGTTGGGGCTTTTAAGGGATACTGTTCGGACCTTAGAAAAAATTGTGAGGAGACCTTTGCCCAGTCCGCTCATTAAGGCAAGTCTGAAATGACCTACTCTTGGCAACATGGCTCTTATACGAACCACAGAAGATTGCAGCTGCCTTTCTGTAGGGCTATTTCATAAATCAGACTTTTCGCTAATTCAGATTAACAGCCTACAGAAAACCAAACATCTGCATCAGTGCTATCTGACTCGATTCTTAATGTAACTGTAAATTCCTCTCTCAGGAGATAAACAGGGATGATGAATTGGCCATTCTGCTCAATCAAGCTGTGTGGGCATCAGAAAGGAAAGGTTCCAGAAGGGGTAATGACTTTCTAAGAGGAAACATATATGGGAAAGATTCGACAAGCAAGTCCACAGGGTACAGATCTTGGCAGCATATTTTACAAGACCCTGAAATTGCCAAAGACACATAGCATGAGATGCTTGATGGGGGACTCTTGTATTAAACCCTTGTCTTTAGTTGAGACTTGTAAAAATTTCATCAATGTGACCCGTTTTATGGAGATCAAATGTCTGTCTACCAGATAATCTGAAATGCTTCTTTACTTGATTCCATCATTAAGTTGTAAAGGTTTGACCCTGGGGCAAGGAATCAACATTTATACCTGATCTTTCCTCTCTTCCTCTTTTTCCTCTTTGAACTCTGGGTCCATAAACTGAAACAATCTATCACATTTACCACAGTAGGCCACTAGGGTAGACACTCTGAGCCCTAAGCCTGTTCCAGTCAGAGGATAGGAGGAATCTATTTTGGTCTGAGTCAGTAGCTTTGAAATCTACACCACCCACCCCAGAAAATCTATTTAGCCCAGTTGTCCAATAGAAACTTTGAAGTGAAGCGAAAGCTGCTCAGTCATGTCCAACTCTTTGCTACCCCATGGACTGACTATAGAGTCCATGGAATTCTCCAGGCCAGAATACTGGAGTGGGTAGCCTATCCCTTCTCCAGCGGATCTTCCCAACCCAGGGATCAAACCTGGGTCTCCTGCATTGCAGGCAGATTTTTTTACCAGCTGAGCCACCAGGCGGGGAGCTAGGCAGAAGCATAATACATAAGACAGACAAAACCAGGTTTTGCTCTATTTCTCCCAGCAGCTTTTCCTCCTCCCTGGATGGCCCCTGAGCACACTTTGAAAATAAAACACTGCAAATCCCAATATTCTCACAAGCAACTCAGAATCAAGTATGTTCTGTGTTAATGCAATGATGCTACTGATGAGCAGACTGCTGTCCACTTGTAATTGAAGCTACACCCTGGCGTGGCTCCGAGGAGATAATCTTTGTCCAGTGAGTGTATACACTGGGAATCTGTCTTTTTGTCTGATTCTGGTGTTTGAAATGGAGTCTGCTCAATTTACTTGCAAAACATAAGGTGATATACACCTATCCATTCACATTCATTTTCATGGTCAAGTTACCATATGTGATATAGATTAAAGCCCTAACCCACTGAAGAGATCTGTGGTTGGTGAAAATGATGATCAAAGATGTCCACACTCCAATCTCGAATCTGTGAATATGATACTTCATGTGGAAAAAGAGGTTTTGCAGATATGAATACATTCAGGATCTTGAGATAGGGATATGGTCCTGGATCATCTAGATGACCCCAGTGTCATCCCAGGGTCTCTGGGAACCAGAGCTTGGTGTAAGGAAGGCTCTAGTAGATTACTGCCACAGCAATGGACAATCAAAGTGGTTATAGCTTCCCAGAAAGCTGCAAGCTGACCATTTGAAACTTTCATGATAACCAGAAATGAGTAGCTCCTCACATTTTTCAATCAACAGTAGTTACGTATTTCTCCTAACTTACCTGGCATCTTACTTCCTTTCTGAGACCATAATGTTGAGTGATTTTGGCAATGGCTTTTCATAGTTACATTTGACTCACAATCTTTCATGGCTTTCTTACCCTTTTGATGGACTGACTAGACTCAGGCTCTTGTCTTCTTTCCCTGCCTGTGCCCTTTCTTCCATCTTCAGTCACATATGTAAATAGCTACATTTCCCCTACTGGTTTTAAAGAGATAGCTCTAGTTCAGTTAGAGGAGCATGGAATTGGGAGTCAGATGATCTTTTTTGAATGTCACCTTGGATACTTTATTTTTGTGTGACCTTAGACTAAGCACTTAACACAAGTATCTCAGTTTCCTCATGTGTAAAATGGGGTAATATATCACATAGGCTTATAAGAGGACCAAGCTAGGAAATTTAGGTGAGAGAACTCTGTTAACAAGTACTTCTCAAACTTTAATGTGCATTAGAATCGCCTGGCAATCTCCTGAACATGTAGGTTCTAGTTACGGAAGCCCGGAATGTGTCCTGAGTTCTGCGTTTCTAACACATTCCCAGGTGCTACAGATGGTCCCAGTCAGTGAGCCACACAGAGAGGACCAAGGGTACAGAGGCTATTCAGATATAACCTGCTGGCAAAAATAAGTTGGTGATCTGGATTAGAAACTAATGGCTAAAACACAGTTTTGAGATCAACTGTGGATTTTCCCCCCATAATTATTCTGCCCTTGTTTAGCAACAAAGAAAGTTGACTGCCTTATATCATTTCGAATCTAACCTGACCAAGTTGAAGCTCTCTTTGGGTAATTATTCCTGAACAGGTTTTATCAGATTCCTTCTGATAAGCACTGGCTTCAGCTTATAATTTTCCTGAGACTACCTGCCTGTGCCTGTACTTGACCAAGTGCATAATTCTTTCCTCCAAAAGTGTCCCAAGGATCACCATGGCTTGCCGCTGTCCTCACCGAGTGTCGAGGTGGTATTAGAGTACATCCATGGTCAGGGCTAGGGCCCTGAGCATGATTCATAATGGCTAATAGAGATGGAGGTGATGGAATTCCAGCTGAGCTATTAAAAATCCTAAAAGATGATGCTGTGAAAGTGCTGCACTCAATATACCAGCAAGCTTGGAAAACTCAGCTGTGGCCACAGGACTGGAAAAGGTCAGTTTTCATTCCAATCCCAAAGAAAGGCAATGCCAAAGAATGTTCAGTTGCACTCATGTTACATGCTAGCAAAGTAATGCTCAAAATTCTCCAACCAAGGCTTCAACAGTACGTGAACCAAGAATTTCCAGATGTTCAAGCTGGATTTAGAAAAGGTAGAGGAACCAGAGATAAAATTGCCAACATCTGTTGGATCACAGAAAAAGCAAGAGAGTTCCAGAAAAAAAAAAAAAAACACATCTACTTCTGCTTTATTGACTACACCAAAGCCTTTGACTGTGTGAATCACAACAAACTGTGGAAAATTCTTCAAGAGGTGGGAATACCAGACCACCTGACCTGGCTCCTGAGAAATCTGTATGAAGGTCAAGAAGCAACAATTAGAACTGGGCATGGAACAACAGACTGGTTGCAAATTGGGAAAGGAGTTCATCAAGGCTGTATACTGTCACACTCCTTATTTAACTTATATGCAGAGTACATCAAGCAAAATCTGGGCTGGGTGAAGCACAAGCCAGAATCAAGGTTGCTGGGAGAAATATAAATAACCTCAGATACATAGATGGCACCTTCCTTATGGCAGAAAGCAAAGAGGAACTAAAGAGCCTCTTAATGAAAGTCAAAGAGGAAAGTGGAAAAGTTGGCTTAAAACTCAACATTCAAAAAAAGAAGATCATGGCATCTGGTCCCATCACTTCATGGCAAATAGATGGGGAAACAATGGAAACAGTGACAGACTATTTTCTTGGGCTCCAAAATCACTGCAGATGGTGACTGCAGCCATGAAATTAAGAGACACTTGCTCCTTGGAAGAAAAGCTATGACAAACCTAAACAGCATGGTAAAAAGCAGACATCACTTTGCCAAAAAATGTCTGTCTAGTCAAAGCTATGGTTTTTCCAATAGTCATGTATGGATGTGAGAGTCGGACCATAAAGAAAGCTGAGCACTGAAGAAAAGATGCTTTTGAACTGTGGCGTTGGAAAAGACTCTTGAGAGTCCCTTAGACGGCATCAGTCCTGAATGTTCATTGGAAGGTCTGATGCTGAAGCTGAAATTCCAATACTTTGGCCACCTGCTGCAAAGACCTGACTCATTTGAAAAGATCCTGATGCTGGGAAAGACTGAAGGCAAGAGGATAAGGGTACAACAGAGGATGAGATGGTTGGATGGCATCACCGACTCAATGGACATGAGTTTGAGCAAGCTCCAGGAGTTGGTGATGGACAGAGAAGCCTGGCAGGCTGCAATCCATGGGGTCACAGATAGTCACACATGACTGAGTGACTGAACTAAACTGAACCGAATAGAGACAGAGCATGCACGATGCACCAGGAAGTAGGTTCAGCACCTTTCCTGTATCTTCTCTTTCAATCCTCACAACAGTCCCCTGAGTCCTATGCTCTTACTACTCCATCTTATGGCTAAAAATACTGAGTCTTAGCACCAACAATATCAAACTGAAAAATAGTTTTTAGGATACTTTAAAAGGAATGGAAAAAGCCAAGGTATCTGGATCACACCTCACTGCAGTATGAAATGAGATGGCACTGTGGAGGGGGCCAGTGTGTTCCCAGCAAGGCTGGCCAATGTTGGCTAATAAGCCATTTTTGTCTCATTTTTTGTCTATTCAGTTGCTAAGCCATGTCCAACTCTTCGCGACCCATGGACTGCAGCACACCAGGCTCCTCTGTCCTTCATGATATCTCCCAGAGTTTGCTCAAACTCATGTCCACTGAGTCAGTGATACCATCCAACCATCTCATCTTCTGTCATCCCCTTCTCCTCTTGCCCTCAGTCTTTCTCAGCATCAGGATCTTTTCCAATGTCTTGAGAGCATCACAACTTGCATTAGGGAAAATAAACCAGTATTCAACTTTTTCTAAAAATAATTAAAAGTCATCCTGACTTCTTTGCTATTGGTCAAAGCTGTTTCAACAAACAGCAAGCAGATGGGGGAAAAATCAACACAGACAAGTATTTTTTGCCTTTAAAGTCTATTTTTTTTTAATGGGGGCAAGAGAGAGAATGAAGGTAAGCAAGTGGATGGAATCTGGACTCCCAGGACCCTGTCTCCAGTAAAGCAGAGAATGAAAGGTTGGCAGCTCGCCTTCATAAGAAGTCCAGGGATGGTCAGAAGTCAGGAATCCATAATAAAGTCAAAGCCTTCCCATTAGAACTCCTTCAGTCACAAATCCTAGGTGGAGCAGGGAAGTAATATGACTGGGTGACTTAAACCCAGAAGCTGCTTCTCTGTAGGAATCTCCCCATTGTGTCTATAGGAGTGGTCTGGAGATGGAGCCCAACTCCCATCAGAGCCCCAGCCATGGGCAGTCTGAGTTCCTAGAGGAGTACAAAGCAGGCTGCTGAGAGGCTCAGAGCTGCCTTTTCCTTGCTTGAGGTTTTTTTTTTTTCTGTTGCCCATACTACTCAGAGCTGCCTCGCAACTGGGAAAGCAGGCATCCCTCTTC
This sequence comes from Moschus berezovskii, assembly GCF_049115385.1. Taxonomy (NCBI): domain Eukaryota; kingdom Metazoa; phylum Chordata; class Mammalia; order Artiodactyla; family Moschidae; genus Moschus; species Moschus berezovskii. The sequence continues at coordinate 140,016,799 of NC_142488.1, read as the reverse complement.
CAATACCCCTAGACTACATTTCTTCTTTGATGTCTCTCAACGCCAATCATCTTATCAGTATTGTCTGCTCCCCTTCACATCTGATTTGTTACCTGATGTATCAGAGACACTTGATTTAGATGGTAAGCTTTTAAGGCCAGAGGCTTCATCAACCACACACAAACTCTGTACAATGTTTTGTATGCTTAAGTCCCCCTAGAATATAGCCATAAAGAGGTCTTCTCTGTACATCTCTGGGAGAACTGTCCCTGGGTGCACCCACTGCCTATGGTCCCAATAAGCAATTGTCATCATTGGATCAACCAGACCAAATACTTTTTAATTGAAGAGCACTTGATAATATTCCAGTATTTTCACTCCTATGACCTCATTTCATTGTTACAAGAACATTGGACAGGGACGGGGGAGAGATGGAATAGGTATCCTCCTACTTTATCCATAATGCTCCAGGACCTTTTAGCCAAAGTCATGCAACTGGGCTCTGAGTTGGGGGGTGGCGATTTCCTCAAGCTACTGGGACTCTTTCTTAAACTGCAAGTCTAGCTTGAGGAATGGAAAAGAATACAGGAACCAGTACAAAATCCACCCTGTAATCATACCAAAAGGCAACCAGAATGCAGAATTAATCCCAAATACTTTAAGTGACCTAATGAGATGCATTGCAAGAATTCAGTGTTCAAAACACTGAAGACCATCCACCTTGTAGGCTAAGAAAACCTTGTTGCATTTGACTCCTTCAGATGACAAAACTCACTGAGGCTAGAGGAAAATGTTTCCAGTTTACAGATGATAACTATTTCCACACAGAGTAGTAATTTGTAAAGATTAAATAGGGGAAATGTAAATGTATTTTACGCTTCACATCCTTGTGTTTATTCAAAACTTGTATTTGTCTTTAGATAGGTAATAAACATGGTACTGAATTCAAAAGCTACAGTAAGGGATACAATGGAAAGTACATCTTCTGCCCCTCTACTGTCATGTTACACAATTTCCCAATGTTCTCCACTATTATCAGTTTCTTATGTTTCTTCCAATAATGAAGTGAAGTGAAGTGAAGTGAAGTGTTACTAGCTCAGTCATATCCAACTCTTTGCAACCCCATGGACTGTAGCCTGACAGGCCCCTCTGTCCATGGAATTCTCCAGGCAAGAATACTTGAGTGGGTTGCCATTTCCTCCTCCAGGGAATCTTCTCAACCCATGGGTTGAACCCAGGCTTCCTGCATTGCAGGCAGATTCTTTAACCTGGATCTCCTACATTGCAGGCAGATTCATAATATTTTATGAATATTGTTAGGTATGCTTTTCAATGAAAGTATTTTAAATTATAGAAGTAGAACTTTCCTCATGGTCCAGTGGTTAAGAATCCACCTGCAAAAGCAGGGGACATAGATTTGATCCATGGTCCAGGAAGATCCCACATGCTGTAGGGCAACTAAGCCCGTGTGCTCCTGAGCCTGTGCTCTAGAGCCCGGGAGCCACAACTACTGAAGCCTGAACTCCGTACCAAGAGAAGTCACCACAATAAGAAGCCTTCACCTTGCAACTAGAAAGTAGCCCCAACTCGACAAAACTAGAAAAAGCCCACACAGCAACGAAGACACAGCACAATCAAAAATAAGTAAATAATAAAAGTTATTCCTAAAAAATAAAATTCCTGTATATGGGATGACAGGGAATTAGATAAATTCCAAGTCATATATACAATTTCTAAAATAAAACTTCTACAGTTTCGTTACTGAATGTGCCTTCATTCTTATGTCTGAAATATACACATGAGCATTGCAGTACCTAAGTGAAAGGCAAAAATTGCAGCTTGGAAAATTGCAGTGTCAAACCCTAGTGTGAAGAAGAGGCAGGAACGTAGCCCAGAACCGTAAGGGGCAGAAGCTGCTCTGGGTGAGACCAGGCTGCAGGTTCCACATCAGGAAACAGTTCGCTGACTGTTCTCCACCAGGACACTTCTTCAAGGTGTGGTCAACATGCAATGGAGCCACTTCCTCACACTTAGAAACTGCTATAGGCTGAGCAATCAGGCTTTGTAGGTCTTTGTCCCAGTTGCACCAACAACCCTTGTCCTGCCTGCTCCCTGTTGCAAATCAAATGTTCTTGCCATACTTTTCACTCCATGTTAGACTGAAAGCTTTGATCTGTTTTGTATTTGGTCCCAGTGACAATATACAGCCTGAGATCTCTTGGTTTCAGAATTCGCCATGACCTGCTGGTGAGAAGATGCAGTTTTTTTTTTTTCCTACAGGATTTTCAGAGCTCTTTTTCCATTACCCTTCTACTTTAGGACAAGTCTATTTCTCTCTCTTTATTTCCCATGCCTTTGTTTACCCTGTCTATTCTGTCTAGAATGACACTTTTTCGTTCTCTTTTGTTTCCTTAAATCATCTTTTAAGTTCATATTCAAATACCATGGATCTTCTCTATGACTTTAATTATCCCAGATACTTCCCTGTTCTGATTTCTTTTCACTAACTTCATCACAGTTTATCACTTAATTATTCTCTAATTATGACACTGTGCCCTTTCACTAACTTCATCACAGTTTATCACTTAATCATTCTCTAATTATGACACTGTGCTAACATTTTGCCTGCTGCCTAAAATTGTACATGCCTTAATGGTCAGGGCAAGACTGTACCGTCACTCTGTGTATCCCTAGGCTGACTGGCATGGTAACTTGTATATACTCTTCTTGTTATGAAAAAACACTCCTAATGGCCTCACAATGAACAGAAAATCAGTATAAACAAGGTCACCTGGTAAAGGACAACACTTAATTATGAAATGTCTATGGACTGCTGACTCTCAACAGAAGTCATACTTGGGCCAGCCCACCCAACATTAAAACATCCTGAGTCAGAATTAATTTGATGAACATAAGCAAATAGGTCGCCCGATGATAGATTTGTAACCTTTCAACTGGTTGGATGGCTGTTGGCCAACCCTTCCTTCAGCTTCAGTTCCACTGATAAAATGTAACATATTTGGATGGACATGTGCGCCTGCTCGGTCACTCAGTTGTGTCTGACTATTTGTGACCCCATGGACTGTAGCCCTCCAGGCACCTCTGTCCATGGGATTCTCCAGGCAAGAATACTGGAGTGGGGTGTCATGCGCTTTTCCAAGGGATCTTCCTGACCCAGGGATTGAACCCTCATTTCCTGCTTGGCAAGAGGATTGTTTACCACTGTGCCATTTGGATAGACAGTTTCAATGTAATTGGTATCTTGAGCAATAGCTGTCGATGGGGTGCAGAGTGCAATGTACATGCGTGAACATAAGAAATAAATGATGTGGCTCTTACTGAAAATGAGTGCTATCTATACACAGACTTTCCCACTTTTAATTAAAATGATGATTACGTTATTCTGATTTGTCTGAAATGTGAGCTACCCTCGTCATATCATTTTGATACATTAACCAGCGTGGTCTACACTGTGCATGATATTAACTCTCTTTCTAGTTGATGGTTTTTCTAGTGGCATAATTAATTTCCTCACGGAAGAAAAAGTATTCAATCAATTTGGGATTAAATTTGAGGTTGAAGGACTTTCACAAAAGACAGAATTAAATCTCCTAGCCCACATGCATTGCTAATTATGACATACCCACATTAAGAACAAGAAGGTGTTCACTTCCCATGATAAATGGGCCTGAAAATCATCCTCAGCTTTACAATAAATCACAAAGATCATTAATAAACAGGCAGGGGGAAAAAAGACAGTTTCTACAAGAATTCACTCCCATTCTTTGCCTAAGACTATCAATGTCGTGTTTAAAGCTGACATCTTAAATCTTCTCTACAGAAGTCCTCTAAGTCAAAAAGCCCAGCTATTTTAAACAGAATTTCCTACGCCTGTTATTTTGAATGACAGCAAAGGAAATACTGGATCTTTAATCCTGTAATGCTATCTGCCTGAAAATCTTGCCTTCCAGCTAACAGTCTCCCTTCTCATCAAGGCTAAATTAAAGGAGGTCAAGTGTAAATGAGAGAAGAAGAAGGGACCACACTTTCTTCATATTCTGGGAGCTCCTTTGATCTTAAGCCTAACATGCTTTTGACGTCAAGAGGAAAAGTCTGATCATGGCCACCAGAAATAAGATAGCTAAGTACAGGCAGCCTTATTCAACATAGATTCCTGTATGTGGAATGGCAGGGTTTACACTTGAATCTAGATCAATAGCAGTAAGAACAGCAATCCTATATGACAAACGAACCCAGAGCCACTTAAAAGCTGACCTAGAAAGAAATGGAAACAAATGTAGGCATTTCTCCAAGAACTTGCAGGATCTGTAATAATGACAGACTAGTAATAACAAGGTCAGGGTGTTTGGTTTTGTCATTAAGAGGAATTTGTCATGTGGAGGAACTTGTCATGCAGAGGAATTTGGGACATTTAGCCATTCTGAAGAAGGCAGAATCTAGAATAAAAAGGATTAAACAGACAATTAAAAATACATTCAGAAATTAAGCAAATTACATTTGTGGTCATGTGAAAACCTGGGAATCTGCCTATCCTGAGAGGATGTCAGTAGCAAGTCAGCATTATACAGGGTCCCTACTAGCTAAGCCCAAACAAGTGTACATCTTAGGAATTATAGTGAAGAAAGGCATTCACAAGGTGGAATGGGGGGCCAGGGTTTTAAATGTCCAAAGCAAGAAAAATTATGCTCACTTACAAACCACATGAGATGTGTACTTTTAGTGAGATATGTTCTTTAGCCTGATGTCAAATTCCTGTGCAGTTTCCACCAGCCTGCACTACTTGGGCTTTATAATGACAAGACCTAGATATACTACTCTGCTGGTTGGAAACTTGGGCAAAAATTTGGTGGGGAAGTATATGCTAAAAATGTTCCCTTTGACTACAGTTATATTTCACTATGTATTTCAGACAACTATGCCTAAATTCAAGGTATGTGAATGATAGAGAATGTGTATACTCAGATGTGAAAGTGTGCACATGCCTATGACTGCGTGGATGCATCTATTGGCTAAAATCCAAGATGGCTAATACCAAGACAAGTAAAATAATTTCAGCATGAATTAAGATAGTTGCCTAAGGGCTCCTCAGATGGCACTAGTCGTAAAGAACCCGCCTACCAATGCAGGAGACGTGAGTTCCCTGGGTCAGGAAGATCCCCTGGAGAAGGAAATGGCAACCCACTACAGTATTCTTGCCTGGGAAATTCCATGGACAGAGAAGCCTGGTGAGTTACAGTCCATAGGGATGCAAAGAGTCAGACATGACTGAAACGACTTTGCATGCACACCTAAAAAGTAAAAAAATATTGAGAGAAATACCATTCTTCAAATGAGGTGCACAATGTTGATTTTGAAAATAGTGCTGCTATTAATTGGCTAAGAACAGAAATGTTGACTTCTGTAGCACACTGCTGCTGCTGCTGCGTCACTTCAGTAGTGTCCGACTCTGTGTGACCCCATAGACAGAAGCCCACCAGGCTCCCCCGTCCCTGGGATTCTCCAGGCAAGAACACTGGAGTGGGTTGCCATTTCCTTCTCCAATGTGTGAAAGTGAAAAGTGAAAGTGAAGTCGCTCAGTCGTGTCCGACCCTTAGCGACCCCACGGACTGCAGCCTACCAGGCTCCTCCATCCACGGGATTTTCTAGGCAAGAGTACTGGAGTGGCTTGCCATTGGCATTAAGTCATCGAATAAAGAAGATATTGTTGTTGTTCATTGTTTACATTAATATTTATGTGGGTTCTAGCCATGTTTTGATAGCACGCACAAATGTACATTCACATGTATGAAAGTCAAATACTATTAAGGTTCTCATCATCTGTGCAAAAATTAGTTGCAGAAATAAGAATGTATAAAGGCAAAAAGTCTATAAGAACCGAAATGGTGGCTATTTTTCTATCTGTCGAATGACTCATTAAATATTCAAGGTAAATGTCAACTCTCTTTCAGTTAGCCATGAAGCTCATGAAAAGTGGTATGCTTCCAATATATGGAAACAACTGAAGTGTTCATTGACAGATGAATGTTTAAAGAAAATGTGTTCTCTGTTTTGTTGTTGTTCAGTCGCTGTGTCTAACTCTGCAATCCCATGGACTGTAGCAAACCAGGCTCCCCTGTATCTATCTATCAATCAATCTATCTATCTAACAGAGGGGAATATTATTCAGCCTTAAAAAAGTAGGAAATCCTGCCATTTGCAACAACATGAATAAATCTGGAGGATGTTATGCCAAGTGAATAAACCAGACACAAACAAAAATACTACATATTCTCACTTACATATGGAATCTAAAGAAAAAATCCAATTCATAGTAATGGAGCATAGAATGGTAGTTTCCAGGAGCTGGAAGGTAGGTGAAAAATTGGTCAAAAGGTATAAACCTTCAGTTATATGATGAATATGTTCTGGAGACCTAATGTGCATCATGGTGGCTCTAGTTAACAATACTGCATTGTATACTTGCAACTTGCCAAGAGAGTAGATCTCAAGCATTTTCACCACAAGAAAAGGTTATCAGATGAGGTGACGGATGTGTTTGTTAGCTTGATTGTGCTAATAATTTCACAATGTATGTGCATATAAAAACATCACATTGTGTACCTTAAATATATACAATTTTTATTTGTCCATCATAGCTCAGTAAAGCTGGGGGAAAAACTGATAGGCTTCTGATTGGTCATAGGACAATGATAAATTCTTGATGCTGGAGCTATGGTTTCTGTAGAAGCAACCTACTCTTCCAGGAGTCTAAATGATCCAGTACAGATCTAGGATTTGATGACATCTTTGATATTTTCAGTAATTAAGCAAATCTTGTCAAGAAAAAATACCAAAACATAGCATTACTTTTTTCTTTCTTTCTTCTTTCCCCTCCTCCTCCTTCTCTCTTTCTGGCATCTTACTTGTAAAAGTCTCAATATTCATAATACTGTCCATTTTTAATGGTCCTTTGTTTCTGAATTGTATTACAAAAGAACCTGACAAAGTTCACTTAGAGAAATGTTTCCAGGATATTTTTCTAAATTATCTGAGTCAGAATGGGAGAATTTTCCCCCAAATCCTTCTGAATATCTTGTTTGCCTATAGCAGGAGGTGTACTAAGTCACTTTAATCATATCTGAATCTTTGCAACCCCATGGACTATAACCTGCCAGGCTCCTCTGTCCATGGGATTCTCCAGGGAAGAATACTGGAGTGGGTTGGCATTTCCTTCTCCGGGGAATCTCCTGACCCAGGGATCCAACCTACAGCTCTGAAGTTTCCTGCACTGGCAGGCTGGTTCTTTACCACTAGAGCCACCTGGGAAGCCCTATAACAGGAGAATACTATGCAAAACAAAACTCAAATATTTAAAGGTTTTTTAACATTTCTATTTCAACTAGTCCTTAGTTGACTCCAACCTAGAATTAGCAGGTAGAAAGAACTCAACCTCCTATAATTTGCATATTATGAATGTCATTTGAGAAGGGCAAGAAAGGGCATGGCATCAATTGCAACATGAAGAGATGTTAATCACTGCTTCTCTTGCTGTGCTTTTGCTTTAGAGGTTACATCTTTGGAAGCCCAGCCTGTGTTAATTGTGCTTCCAAATTGTACACGGATCTGCAAGAGGAGACCAAAGTCACTTTTGCTCCATGATTTTACTTTCCTTTAATATGATGGTTTATATACTGTGGTTTATTCATTTATTGGTCTGATGGTTTTTATGAGTTGTGATTCAACATAGGTTCCTTTCAGTATGGTGTTTTATAAAGATATGGAGAATGTAATATAAGTCTGATACAATTATGGTTATGTGCCACACAAGACAATACTGTAAATATGAGGAGAGTCTGAAAAGCTGCTTAGCAAAATGATCTTAATATACAAGGCAGTGTGAAAATGTAAGAGGAATCTATAATGACAATGAAGATTAGCCATTTGCTCTCTAACCTTATTTACAGAAGCAATCAGAGGTATTCAGGTCGAGTTAATGACCCTGTCTCCAATTAATTCAATTGTCTACAAACAACACTGGTGCAGTGGCTCTCTTCAAGTCTGCCGCACAGTCTCAGAGGGAATACATAAGACTCCATTAAAAGTGACAATAATAATGCATTTATTACTGAAACGCTATTGTATTATAAATAAATTCCTCATGTTAAATTATGCTCCATGCTTTAACAGAAATTCAATTACTGAAATAATAAAAAGATGGTGTATTTGCCAAGTGCTTGGACTACAATCTGGCTGCTTTAGTTACCAGCGGTTGGCTGTTTTGCAATTTTTCCTTCATACACTATTTCTTTTGAATAAATGCCAGACTTTTTCATACACATTTTATGAACAAGTTGCAAAATGAAATTTTGAGCTTTTGAATCCAATTATGAAAGACATAACTAAATCTATTATTGAAAAAAAAAATCTAGTAAACCCTTTCTGCCGTTGTTCAGAACTGTCTGGTAATTGAGGTAAGCACAGGTGCTGCTCATTATGGACCATTGTGCACCATCTGAATTCTGGGAACTGTAGAATTCAGATGGTTTCAACTCTGTTTGTGTGAATAACAAACAGGCCTGATTCTGCACTTGTTTGTATAAGCTTGTACACAGCTCATTTGGGACTTCGAAGACACCTGCTTACCCTTTTGAAGCCAAAACAGTATCATTCATGTTCTGGCTATCCTTTCCATGACAATTTTGCAAAAGCAACAGATTTTGCCTGCTCCCTTCTTTCCCACCATTCCCTCCACCATGCAGTAACTTCAACACACCCTTGTCTTCAGTGATAGAAAAATGAGTTGAGTTAAGCTATGGCAATTATCCAATAACAAGAGAAGACATAGACCTGTATGACATGGGCAGAGGGAAACAAAGACCCAGCTTTTCTCATGAAAGAGCTTTGACAAACCAACTGTCTCAGGTGCGTGGGGGATATGGTTTATTTATGTTTAGGACAGGAGATTTATTTTTCCCCTTTCTTTTGCCCTTCCTCTGGGTTCTCACATTTGTCTTTCTAATGTCTTGTCTCTTTGTATTTTTTTCAGCTTTATTGAGATATAAGTGACACAATATCATGGAAGTTTGCGGTGTGTAAAATGGTGAGATGGATGTAACAGAGGTGTGTAACACAGGATGAGATGGTTGGATGGCCTCACCGACTCAATGCACATGAGTCTGAGCAAACTCTAGGAGATGGTAAAGTACAGGGAATCCTGGTGTGCTGCAGTCCATGGGGTTGCAAAGAGTCGGACACGACTGAATGACTGAACAACAACAACATGGTTATTTGGTATATGCATATATTGTGAAATGATGACCACACCAGGATTAGTTAACACCTCCATCACTCCATCAGCTCACAGAATTACAATGTGTACGTGTGTGTCGAGGACATTTAAGATCTGCTCTATGTCTCATCTTCAGATGGGTCATTTGAAAGCAGAGAACCTTATAACACAGAGACTTGTTTCCTGCTCTCAGAATGCAAAGGGAAAATGACTTTTACCTATGGTTTCTTCTCCTGTACCCCAGGGACACAGGCCAGCAGGCATCAGTTAAGTTGGCTCCCCTGAGGACAATGGAGCCTGCACTGCAATCCTGAGCTTCTGAGTGATGTCACACGCCCACCAGAATATTCCAGCCCTGCAGTAGCTTCCTGGTGCTATAACTAACTTTAATTATCCAATGACTTGGCATTGTCTCATTTCACTGAGGTCTTACCTGCTGCAAAGATAACACCCAGAAAATAATGTAGTAACAAAGCAGTAGTTCTGCTGTACAGCAGAAAACAAATCTAGATTATCCTTCTCTCCAACTTGCATGCCACCCAAAGTGACTGCTCATAAAAGGTGACATTCTAAAATCCCATGTTTGAATGTCACAAATTGGGTGAAAGACATAAACTTAAAGATCTCACGAAACCCCAAATGGGGCTTGCTCATCCAGACTTGCAGGCCTGAAAGGTGAATGAACAGAAAATTCCAGAATGGTTTCTGTTCCCCCGGGTTCATCAACAGTATCCTGTACATGGTTCCTTTTCCATGGCTGCCTTAGAAAGGGGAGGGAGTGGGGAAGTTGGGGGTGGGGTGGGGACCAGCACAGTAGAAGAACAAATTCAACAATCTTAATTCCTTGTAGACTTTCTCATTTATGTTGCAATTCCAGTGTGCTGAACAGTAATAAATGCACATCTGTTCAAAAAAAAAAATCCCATGTTTGTCAAACCTTATGCTGGGAGTTTGATTTCATATAAGCATAGGAAATAATTGAAGATGGAGGGAATGAAAAATAAAATCAAGAGAAGTAATTATGGATTCAAGTTTTTAGTCTCAAAAGGTCTACTAGATGACAGACCAATTCACTCACAGTGTTTATAGAATCTGGATGGTAATTCTTCCACTTTAGCAAACACTCACACTCCAAGGTCCTAGAGGAGTCCAGTGGTGAAGTAGAGTAGGTAACCCATGTCCATTGGCAAAAGCATAATGGCATATTATTCAATGTATGGCTACCTTGATTCTTTGTTACATGTTTATTTACCTTGTCCATCGGGCAAAGTTTCAGTCATAACCGTGTTTAATAAAGCCAATCAAAGAAGTGATCAGCCAAAGTAAGTTCCTACATGTCAGATATGAAATATGCCTAATGTAGTTTGACAGTGGCCCACAGAAGGTGCCTTGGAACCTTACCTGTTCCCTTATCATTATCACAGAAAGTGCAAGAGAAAGCTCTGCAGGAATATCAATAATTTGGAAACCCTCATAGACAATATTCCACTGTGTGTCTCATTTGCACTTTAAAAAAAGCTGCCCTCCAGACCTTATGTACTTTTAAGATTTACCTGAAAGATACATGAATAAGACTTCCAGCCAAAAAAAAAAATGTACATGTTTAATGGAATTAGATCTCTAGGCAAGAAAATGTCAAAAGAAAAGGCGAAATATTAAAGCGAATGCGAGGTGCTCCTTTTCACGGCTTTCCTGCTTTGATAAATATCTTCTGGGATGTCATTTACTAGAAAGTCATGATTTTACAAAACAGGGGGGAAAAAACGCTAGAGTATAAAATATACTCTCTTTATTGCTGAAGTAAGTTGCTATATTCACATTTCTTTCTGAAATCTGCTTTTGTCAGCCAGAGGCCTTGATATTTGCCTTTATATCTGCCTTTTTATCATTCATATTGAAAACATGGCAATTATGGTGAAATACTCAAATTGCAGGCAAGCTTCTGATTACATGGCAGGGACATGGATGCCGTGCTTACACCTTTCCTTTCCTTACACCTTCCTCTAGGGGGAGTTGAATTCACCTGCAACTGAAGATCAGAGTTAGGGGTGGGGCCCTGCTGAGAGGGCTGTGGGAAAGTCTGGGAGACTTGTTCTGGAAAACAGAGATCACCATAAGCATAACTCCTGAAAATGAGCTACTGAAATAGAGAAAAATGGTGGGCATGTGAAATCTGGGCTAAGAACTGTCTAAAATCTCATGGATTCTTAATACACATATAATTTCAAATGAGAAAAAAAGATGAAGTGCATTGTTAATCTATTAATAACCCATAGGTTACAAAGAGAAAGTCTCAAATATAACTTCAGAATAGGGGAGATTTCTCTCTCTTCTGAGTTTGGTGCCTGAGTGCAACGGCTACACACGTTGTTAGGATCTGATGCATATACATCTTCTGTCTAACATGCTCGTACTACCAAAATCTTTTATCATTCTTACCACCCAGATTTTATGTCATAATGATAATACTCCTAGTATTTCATTTCATCCAGTTCTTAATATGTACCATGACTTGTCCAGGATCTCACAGCCAGTTAGTGGCTAGAAGGAAACAATCCCACTTTTTGGTTGTTTTTCTGTTTGTTCAACCAGAACACAGTGTGAAAAGTTTGCCTCTATTTTAGCCAATCTCCTATCCATATGTATACTTTCAGACAGATCTATTGGAGAACAAGTACTAAATTTTTTAAATGTGTGCTTTCATAAACTTATCTTCAGTCTTCTCTAATGACAACTGAAAAGGCATAATGTTTAGGAATAGCAATGATGAAGATGATGATGGTGGTGGTGATGGTGATGATGACTATTTATTACGCTTATATTCTGTTTCAGGCCCCATGCCAAGCAGTTTTCATGAAATCTCAATCCTCACAACAGCTTTATGGTGTATATACTGTTACCTTCATTTTACAGGTGAGAAAACTGAGGCTTAGAGAGGTGAAGCGACTTGTTCCCAGATTTGAATGAGGGTCTTTATGATTCCAAAGGTTGTGATCTTTTGCTACTACACTACATTGAATTGACTTGGGGTTAATTTCAATATGTAATTTAAGTAAAATAACTATCACCATCATTTAGATTTTTGGTTTTGTAAATGCTCAGTTTGAAGAGGCAAATGGCCTTCTAATAAAATTTCATAATAACAGCAGAATCATAGTATCATAGAATCATACTGCTGTAAAGGATCCTGGGAATTCATAATCCATCTCTCTCTGAATTCTCAGAAGAGAAACTGAGGCCAATTAGCAGTATGTTAAGTGAACTGAAAGTTATATGGGTGAGTCAATGAACATCCCAAATCCCCATCTTGAAAAGATCAGCTGGGGCCATTCTGTTTTGATGATAGGCAGGAGCTGATGACTACAGACAACCCAGAGAGAAAAAATACTTTATTTAAAACAAGCAGTTATTTTATTTTGAAAGCTGGTCAGTGATCAGTCACAAACCAGGCACTTGACTAACTCAACCATATAAAAACATAACAATGACAACATGATGTGTGGAGCTGTGTGTGTGTGTATGTGCTTAAAGCAGAGAATCTGATTCCACAGGCTTGGGGGTGACCTCATATCTAGATTTCTTAACAAGTTACATAGGTAATTCTGATGTATGTCTAAATTGAAGAGTGACTGGCTTTAGAGAAATGTCCTTATTTCTTTGGGGGCATTTCCCCTTTAGTATCGGTATTAGAAAGATAATAAGCAACTAACATTCTTCCAGTCCATGTATTATAAAAATTATTCACATATTTCTATCTGGTTTATTATGTCGTTAAACATGATTACAATGACTTATAAATAACAATAGCATTTTTTGCAACTGCTCAGACTAAAAACATTGGAATCACAGGTTAAAAATTGTGGATTAATTCTTGAGTTGTGTATTTTATTCATATCTCCATTCAATCAACCTATCGATGAATCTGATGTGTTGTTTCAAAATATATCTCTAAATTCACCTACTCTTTATGACCCTCACCACCATTACCCTGCTCCAAGCCAACACCATTCTTACCTAGATTATGACAATAGTCTCCTTACAGAATGTTCCCTTTCTTTTCACCCCTGACTCCCATAGTCACTCCTCAATAGCCACAGTGTGATCCTGTTATGACATAAATCAGATCGATCCTAGACTGAAAATCCTCCAGTGCCTCCCAACTCAGAGTCAAAGCCAGTCTTTCCAATGGCTACCTGCTCTTGTACAATGGCTCCCAGTGAACACTTCGACCTCATTCTCACTCTGCTTCAGTGGAACTATCTTCTTAACTGTTTTGAAGCACGCCAGATACCCTCCTGTCTCAGGGCCTTTGCATGTGCTATTGCTCTTTTCCCCAAATCTCTGTGGGCTCATTGTCTTGTTTCCTTTAGATCTTTGTTCAGACACCAACTCTCTGTGGGGCCTTCCCTGACCACCCTATTTAAACCTGCAACTCAACTCCATCCCTCTTGAGAAAAGCACGCTCCCCTGATTTCTCTCAGTAGCACTTATCACCTTCCAACATGTTTTTATCATGATATATTGATGCCATATCTTGTCTGTTTATACCCAATAGAATGTCAACTCAACAAGTGACTTAGCAGCAGCAGCAACAGAGGGAGAGGATGTAAGAATTTGATGTTGCAGGCCAGGCAAGGAAGGTTCATCAGAGTGTATGCATATGGATCCAGCTTCCAAGACATCAAGGCTCAGGTAGCTTGAGTAACCTTGCCTGAGATCACATGGTTAATCATTGGAAGAGCTAGTGTTCATCTCCAGGTTGGCCTGACTCAGAGCTCTGACTAATATGCAGAAGGGAGTGATAAGGAGAGTGGAAGGAGCCCACATGTCTCATTCTTTCCACACCTAAAAAAGAGTGAGCTGCCCCAAGAAACCAAGAGTACCATGCTAAGTAACTTCAGTCACGTCCAACTCTTTGCGACACCATGGGCTGTAGCCCATCAGGCTCCTCTGTCCATGGGATTCTTCAGGCAAGTATATTAGAGTGGTTGCCATACCCTTCTCCAGGGGATTTTCCCAACCCAGGGATCGAACTGGCATCTCTTATGTCTCCTGCATTGGCAGGCAGATCTTTACCACTAGTGCCATCTGGGAAGCCCAAGAAATCAAGAATAGCCCTTGCTTGTTTCTAATTTGGAAAATTCCCAGGAGTTGAAGTGGCCTCCAACCATACCCAATCTGAAACTATGTTACCTTCAGTCCCATGGGATTCATCCTCAAAAGTAAACCTAAAATCATAGCATGCACATGGAAATTTAGAGAACTGTACTTGGAGAATGTCTCATCTGTTCCTCTGGCTTTACAGCAGAATAAACTGGGGCCCAGAGAGGGGAGGAAAGGGGGAAGATTTGGTGGGAGACAGCTGGTCTCTTGGCTTCCACTGGTGTCTACTATATATTGCCATACTGAAGCTGACCATGGTCCGAGTCATGTTTCTTGAACTCAGCCATAGCAGCAATAGCAGCAGTGAAGAAGACAGAAATAAAGCCCCACTTACACATAAATAGCAAATAAATGACACAAATGATTGGGTTTAAGGATGAACACACTGTGATCACATCTCCTTTCCTTTTGAAGTGGATCTTGCCCATAAAAGTGTTTGAGCTAGTCCTCTGGTTCTTAGCCAGCCCAAAGACTCTACTCTTTCTTTGAGAAAGAGAACCCCATCCCCACTCCAAGTATGATACAGTACTTGGAGCAGGATAAAACCACACATTTCACCATTTTTTTTCTTAATGATCCAAAAGGAAAATAAGATAATTTGTCTTCGTCTTTCTGAGTCATGTTAATAAATTTATTTCAACAAAATTAGTCATTATAGATGACAAAAGTGGTGTGAGATGTGGAAATTAGAAGATGCTAGTGTGGTATGATTTGTTTTTCTAATGACTAAGGCCACCAATTAATTGAAGAAGTACTATTTATAACTGTACCACTCTGATAAATGGATTATAGTGACTATTAAAATTTTCACATTTTCCCCCTTTTTATTCTAAGAAGCAGAGCTATTATTTAAAATATCAATGCACTGCTGTAGGCATCGACTGTGAAATAATTCGGTATTGACAATGCAAGTCACAACCAGGGCTTGTATATGAATTTTCAAATTCTCCTATTAGCACAACCACTTGGAAAATGCACGTAGTGTTCAAGGAAATGAATGAAACACATTACTCAGAGGCATTTGCAGTTTGCAAAAATTTCACTCATCCTAAGAGTCCCCATTTGAAGTCAGCCAGCCACAGCTGCCGAAATAGCACTGCCTCAGTGGCCAGGGGACAGGAAGCGCTGGGTTATTTAAACCCCCAACATCCATAGGTAAGTGACTCACGAGATGACAGGCATTTTTCCAGTTCCACTAGCCAGGGGCCTCAAAGAGTCTTTGCTTTATTTGTGACATATGTATATGGGTTGGGACAAATGCAATTGAAATCCGCAGGTTTTAACACCAGGGGTGAATGAGATGAAGGACAGAGAGGGTGACTTGCAGGCATGGCACTGATTGGCCCTGGCTACTTGAGGATTGATGCTTTTGAACTGTGGTGTTGGAGAAGACTCTTGAGAGCCCCTTGGACTGCAAGGAGATCCAACCAGTCCATCCTAAAGGAGATCAATCCTGAGTGTTCATCGGAAGGACTGATGTTGAAGCTGAAACTCCAATACTTTGGCCACCTGATGCAAAGAGCTGACTCATTTGAAAAAAACACTGATGCTGGGAAAGATTGAAGGCAGGAGGAGAAGGGGACAACAGAGGATGAGATGGTTGGATGGCATCACCGACTCAATGGACATGAGTTTGGGTGGACTCCGGGAGTTGGTGATGGACAGGGAGTCCTGGCGTGCTGCAGTTCATGGGGTCACAAAGAGTCAGACACGACTGGGCAACTGAACTGAACTGAACTTGAGGCAAACTGGTTTCCACGCTGGGGAAGGAATGCCAGGACATCCGACTCCACACAGGTCACAACACTTTGCTAGCCCCTGAGTACTTCCTTTCCAGCATAGAGATGGTAAGGGCCCTGTGTGACTCCCATCTCCATCCTTGCCAAGAACTGGTGTGGTTAAAGGTGAGAAGTTCCCAGATGGTCAAGGGACTCTCCCTTAATGTCTCTTGGAGGCCGGGACATGTTGAGGCCCAGGGTGTTATCCATCATTCCAGTCAACATGAGATGAGAATGAGAATAATCTCATGTTAGTTTATAACTTCTTAGAGTTTACACGTCATTTGGACAAAGAACATTCTTTCTTGTTCCTTGAAGTATCCTTGTGAAGGAGTCAGTGCAGAGATTATTACCATTGACCAGTGAACAAGCTGATGGTCCTGAATGAAACTAGACTAGTTCAATACCATAGAGCTAGTACAAAGCAGTGTGAGGATGGCCTGGGTCTGTCAGACACTTGGCTTCTTGTGGCAGAGCTCTGATGGAGGCGGTGATGCTGTGTGGCACACCTGGGCAAGGTGTGCTGGCTTCATGCCTTTAAGTGGTCCAGGTAGTGGATGCCCACCCACTTTGTGCACTTGGGCTTGACCCATTGGGTCGGGCCTGTCAGATGCTCACTATGAGCTCTGACTGGAAACTTCCAGAAGGCTTCTGGACTACCTGTGAATCTGGGTCTTTTTCCGTCTTTGGTTTTGCAGGCAAGGAAAGGGGATAACACCCACTGGACCCCAGATTCTGGACTGGCCTCCAGTCCAGTGCAGACTAGAGAGCCATCTGTAGAAAGCACCCTTTAGTCACAGGATCTGGCTGACCAGACATTGGTCAGATGAAAATAAAGACCTGTATAGACTGGCAAGGCATCAGTTTATAATCTACAGTGAATCATAAAGATTCATGCTGAATAACTTGCAAATGTAATCTAATTAGTTTTCTTTACTGTTTGGAGAGATTAATTTAGAGCCAGCACAGAAATGCAGACTACTACATAACCAGGAGATCTTTTGGTTTCTGTCTCCAGTCTGGGAGACCTTGAAGATTAAATCTCAGTGTGGCAATATCAAGAGTGACCAAAGCAGCAAGATGTGTAAGGTATGTGGCTCTGGCCATCAAGTGGAGGAAAAGCCTAGTGTCCTGGTAAGATCCCAAGTGGGTTACCCAAGCAAATTTGGGTTGGATCCTCAACTACTATGAATTAACCTTCTAAACCTCAGTTTTCTCCTATGAAGGAAGAGGACAAAATCTTGCAGAGTTGCTAAGCTAATGAGAGATGATGCATATAAATGTGTCATGCCCAGCAGGTGCTCAGTATCGACAGCAGTTTGCCTGCAATGTGGGAGGCCCAGGTTTGATCCCTGGGTCAGGAAGACACCCTGGAGGAGGGTATGGCAACCCACTCCAGTATTCTTGCCTGGAGAATCCCATGGACAGAGGAGTATGGCAAATTCCAGTCACAAAGAGATAGACATGACCTAGTGACTACACTTTCACTTTCACAGCTGGGATTACTTTCTGAAGGCGAGCTGTGTCTGCAGAGTCTGATACAATGGACAAGGCCAGCTGTCTGACAGTAGGAAATATGCAGGACGGCCTGCCTTTGCACGCCATCTTACAATCTTGGAGTCTCTACTGGCTCCCAAAAGCAGATCCACACTTTTATATACTCATTACACAACTACTCATCCATCATTTGTAAAACTGTTTTTGAAAGATGTAAATGAAACATCCTGAGATGATGCCCAAATTTGTTCCCAACAAATGTTCTAGGGTGGCAACTTCCCATTCTGTGGCTAAATGAACCCAAGAAGCACTAATTGCTTTGAAGTTAATAAAGACTTTATTGGCTTCAAATAATTGGTGTTTGTTTGGCTGCTATGATTATAGCTACACACTCTCTCCATAATGTAAGCTGGCAGAAGTTTCTACCTTTTACAAGTTTTAAATCCCAATACAATTGACAGAAAAGGCTATAACCACAAATTGGTTTGCAATTTTCCTCTTTCTTCCCAGCAAGTCCTGTATGGTTATATTATGAACCTTGCTTCACACAAACTGCTTGTGACTTTTATGGCCCTTTTGTGATCTAAATGGCTATCTCATAAGATATTCCATTGCCGCTTCTTTTTCAATTGCTTTTACTGTGAAATGCCCTTGTGGAGAGTTCCAGGGACCATTTCACACTCTTATGGTATTGATTTGCTAAATCTGATGATAGGTTTATATTTAAGATACAGTATTGTATATGAACAGAGTGGGAAGCTTATGAAAAACAGAGCCAAAGCTTCCATGGAGGAGATGTTGGATACCATTTCTATGTTCTAAGATACAAGGAAAATCTCTAATCATCTTGGCATTCATCTCATAAACTCAGCACATAGAAATACTGCCCCAAAAATGACAGTTTCATCTACTTAGTCATTTTTTCTCTAATACTGTTATATTCAAATGAGCTGCAATTTAACTGGGAAGACATAAAAACATTGTAACATCATTTTTTCAGTCTACTAAAGTAGGAAGCTTGGCAAGGCTTTTGTTATAAACATTTCTCATGACCCTCCACAAAAGAAGCCAACATCTGACTGGGATGTGGAACACAAGGTTGAATGAATGGCTGTCTGGTGCTCAAAATAATAACCAAACGCAAGAGACTAGTTGCCAGCCTCTCACCTCTAGTCCAGCCTTCAGTTACTTCTGCCTTTGTTCTATAGACAGTGTGATGAGAGCAAGGCTGAGTTTCAGTCCTGGAGGAAGAGGAAAGGAAAGACTGAGGAAATGGGTAAGAGTGGGAAGGCAGGCAGAGAGGAAAAAGAAAGAGAAAACATAATACAAGAGAGAAAGGGGAGAGAAGAAAGTAGAAAGGGAAGGATGATTTGTGGAAATTTAAATAGGAAAATTATGAAGCTTATTGGCCTGGCTGCTGTAAGGTCTCCACCAAGACATATTTCCTATCTTGAACCCTGCCTCAGCTGCACTCTCTCTCTCTAAAGAATTCTCCAGGCATTGCATTAGTAGTTATTAATAAATGTCTATGTTCAAGGTCCCAATCTCTCTTCCTTCCAGAATCTATTAGCTCTCTGTATAAATTGAAAAGTGTAAGTCTCAAGCCTACCATTAAAAAAAAAAAAAAAAACAGCATTACTCAAAGTGGCACCAAAAGGTAAACCAATGACTAGAATTCATTAAAAAAACAAAAAAACAAAACTCAAACACATCACTACAGCAAATGAGACCTTAGGGCTCAGGGTTGGAGAATATTAAATTATCAGGGAAGAAACAGAACTGTGAGGAGGGAACCACCTGATTGCTTTGTACAATTTTCAATCAGAGCATCAGGGGAGAACACTTAACTTTACATGTGACATCAAGGTTTTTATTCTAAGAGGTCACCCCAAAAGATCCACCAATATGCTTCCATTTGAGCAATAAAAATCAATGAATATGGATTGAAGTGGTATGCAAGATTCAGTAGCTGGGAAAATGGCAAGGAGGTCATTGCAATTGGGCAAGGCTTTGATGTGGGAATGAGTGGATTGCAGCAGACACCAGCAAGATGGACTCTACCCCATCTCCTCTATAATTATGAGCTATAAATTCCACTCTGTGTACTCCATATGCTACATCTTCATTTAGAAACCACAGCCACTTCCACCTCAGCTCTTCAATGAAACTGATTTCCCCATAGATCCTCAACAAGAATGACTCATGAACTTGAGAGACTTCCCTTTCTGTTTTGCATAGGAAAGGTGATGTGACTTGAGGGGTTGTCTACCTTCTGAATTACACCATCAGTCAGCTTGTGTCCATAGTGGGGAGCTCATGCAACTACTGTGAAGCAGAGTGGGAGAATTTCTACTCACTGTTTTCATCTCAGAAGAGACCAAATACATAGACTTGTCAGGCTTTGATGTGGCGAGGCTGCTTTTGGCAAAGGACACCAACACATACTTTGTTATTTTCTTTTATGCCACAGCAAGTTTAGAACAAAAATGGAACTTTCAGTCCAGCCTTGATGCTTCCCAGCCCTGATCTTACTCTTTACGTAAAGGCACAGTTCATGGGAAGCAGGAGAGCTGCAAGACAAGGCAAGGAAAATACTAGAAACATCTGACCCACTGAATTGTAGCATCTTTTGTAGGAAGTGCACTAAGAAACCGCATCCAGCAGCTTCAGCAGATGTTTAGCCAGCACTTACCATATGTCAGGGATTTTTATCCACATGATAAGGGGCATTATCTTATTTTAGAAATAAGGAAACAAAGCCTGAGAAAAGTTAAGAAAATCACTCAAGGCCAAGTCCGCAGCTTTTGCCACTGAACCTGAACCCAGCTGGTAGGCTTTCCAATAGAGGGATGACATCACAGCAGACACTTGCATAGCTAACTATTCCAAGTATGCATATCAACTCACTTAATCTCCATCACAACCTATGAAGCAGGTCCTACCATTATCCCCATTTTATAGATGAGGAAAGGGAGGCAAAAAGAGGTGCAGCCATTTGCCCAAAGCTACCCAGTGGGGAGGGCTTCCCCAGTGGCTCAGTGGTAAAGAATTCACCTGTAATGCAGGAGACCTGTTTGATCCCTGGGTCGGGAAGATGCCCTAGAGGAGGGAATAGCAACACACTCCAGTATCCTTGCCTGGAGAATCCCATGGACAGAGGCAGGCTGTCCATCCTGGACAGCAGGCTATAGTCCATAAGGCCGCAAAGAGTCGGACATGACTAAAGAGAGTGAGCATGCATGCACACACCCAGTGGGGAAGGAACAGACTTAAGATTTGAACCCAGACTCCACACTTCTCTAGACTATGCCTTGGGTTCTTTGAAAAGCCTTACAGAGGGTCTGCACTTCTGAGGCTAGGGCCAGTAGCCCGTATTTTGCTGTGAAGGTGACCTATTAGCATCCCTTAGGACAAGTGTGTGTGTGTGTGTGTGTGTGTGTGTGTGTCCTAAAGGCTGAGATTAACTTCACTATTTATTTTATCCATTCATCCAAACAAATATTAAATGCCTACCTTGCGCTAGGCATTTACTCTTCATAAATTGGTTAAAAAAATGTCAAACTATTTTTCAAATTTTTCTAATTTTCTCTAAAATTTAGAGATGATAACACTGTGTCCTTAGGATGGTATCTTTAAAATTTGGGATGAAACAACTAGATCTCCTCAAATTTATCCCTGTGGCTGTCCACTGACAGGAAACTACATATTAGCCGAAAGGATCCATAGATTAGACAGGATGAGAGTTGCCTGGAGCCTTACAGCCCAGCAGGCGCTTCTCTCATTGGAGTCAAGAAAAAATGGAGGCTAACCAGACAGCTACTCTTAAAAGCTAATTGCTAAAATAATTCCATCTAATAGTATGCAGATTCCATGTGGACCTACTTTTTATCACTGTCTGTGGAAGGGTTAGGTCTGGATGTGTGTGCAAGTGTCTTGTTATATGCATTTACTTATTGAATAAATCTTGCTGGGCTCTTTATTGATACTCACCCTATGAAGAACCTTCTGGTAAAATCTGAGAGAGGTGAAGAGCATAGGAATTAGAACTCAACAGAAGCAATGTAACTCTACGTTACCTAAGGGTTTCTGGAACTGGCAAGATTTGTGGGGGAGGTTTGGTTTCATCCTAACATTAAAAAATTATTCTCTATCACACTTGGGTTGACATTTATCCAGAACTGGAAGCTTCTGTGTATCTGAGCTCCCCTCCTCCACCCCACAACAGAACTCCATTGGCCAGGGATTGGTGTCCTCACTTCAGCTTCTGCTTCAGGGTTGAACAGAGTAGAAACTCAACACATTTCAATTCCAGTCCAAGAATCATGCAGAATGCTTTTCTGGGAGAGGTTCTAATTGTCCAAGTTATCTCCATTTGCAGAATCCCATAAAAATCTAGCATTGCTGATCTAGACAGAAAGCATGAGATGCAGGTAAGAACCTGAAGCTAAACAGCTTTGCTTCAGTGACAGAAAATTCATGTTTGCTGAAAGTACGTACACACACATAGACAAACATATACACAATAAATTTTTCTGTAGGTCACATTGTAGTCTCTTTTCATTAGCTGGAAGTTTTAATCACTATCTTTGGTCACGAATTACATCTCTGAAACAAATCAAAGTGCAGACAGTAAAAGGGTTTCACATTTTGAGTTCCCATAGTCACCACTCCACTAAGAGGATTTGAGACTCATCCATCTATATAAAGGTGAGATTCAATTCACTTTTTATAGAAAAATCTAAAATTTGGTGGTCGTTTCTAATGTTATTATTTCTGTCAATAGAACTGAAGTCTTCAATGTAACTAGGCCCCATGTATCTGCTGGCAACTGCCAAAGTCTCAGCTGTGGCTCAATTTTGACATATTCTACCTTTTCACAAAAGAAAAACAGCCCCAGAGAATCACCCTTCACTTTCTTTTCTGTAAGAACTACTACACATGAACAGTTGTCTTCCTTCTAAGGTCTAGACATTCACCAGCCTGATAAACACATGCAATCAGATAAGCTTTTGGTTGGATATAAGATGCAATTTGGATACACTGTGGAGTTCCTGGCAGAAAAGAAAACCCTTCTAAGCAAAGGGTATATATGTCCTACAAAGCAAACAATCATGTGTTTTCTTAGGAATTAAAGGATTTTTCAAATCCCTGGGCTCTCTCTGTGGGACCCTGTTCAACTGTGCTAATGCATGCTGCGATTTTTAACATGCCTATATTTTAACTATCACGCATGCTTTGTTTTTACTTACTAGTGATTTAGATATGGTTTGCTCTGTTTCTGTTCCCAAATTTCAGCACGCACTAGTACAGTTTACTATTCCTGCACTTACATCTCATATCCTAAAGCTGACCCTAGAGGTAATATTGAAGAATGGCATCTTTAGTGAAACCACTTTGTAACAAGGTGCTTTTAGTAGCTCAGGGGCAAAACCTCTCGTGCCAAGCATATGATGTACAATAGTAAACAATTTTAATCCCCCAATCAGCAAAGTCTGATAAAGGCAATCTCTAATTGCATCAAACTATAATTTAGTCTATTACATGTAGACCATCATGGTATATATTTGGTTTTGAGACATCAATTGCCTATAGCTGTTGGTATGTGAATGGTATTACTTGTTTGGTTATCTGAAAAATGTCTCTGTACTTTATAAGGGGCACCTGTGTAACAATGAGCATGGTGAGGGCCAAAGGACATTCATACATGGAGAGTGCCAGCCGATTGCTTGCTCTGGCTTCAAAATCTGCGAGTGAAATCTGGCAGAGCCATGTGCTTCCCATAATAAACTTGCTCTACCACCCGTGGCTACTGGATTCCCCACAAGCCAATGAGCTCTTTTGAGTTTGAAGCAAGAAAATATACCTTGGCAGAGAGGAAGGATCACAATGAATAATGAATGAACTCTCCCCATTGCTGGAGAGGAGGGAGGGGGGATGGGAGGGGTTCCTCACTTTGAGGGGCAGGCATAAAATTGGAGAACAGGGACAGTAAGTGGGAAATGACTTAGACTCCAGTGTTGATGTTTTGCTGAAAACATCCTAATCACCAAGGACAGAGCAGGGATGTCTGAGAGCTCGTTAATAAACAGCGCCAAGGTATCTAAACCCCTTAGGCAAAGTCATTCTTGTATCTGAAAAGACGAAGGGAGGGAAAAGAGGGTCCTTAGATATGAAATACAGCTTCCAACATGGCTCAGTGGTAAAGAATCTGCCTGCCAATGCAGGAAATGCAGATTCAATCCCTGGGTCAGGAAGATCTCCTGGAGAAGGAAATGGCAACCCACTCTAGTATTCTTGCCTGGAGAATCCCATGGACAGAGGAGCCTGGCAGGCTAGAGTCCATGAGGTTGCAAAGAGTCGGATATGACTGAGCACACATGCATGCACAGATATGAACTTCTTTTTACTTTTTCTTGTTTTTCCATAAAATATAAGAGAGTAAGATGAAACAGATTCATTGAATTCCCCCAAACTGAAACTATACTCCAAGAGGACCAAATGGTGTGGCATTTGAATTATCTTTAGCCACAAATTAGCACATCTTAAGAGCTTCATGCTTTTGAGCCATTGATTTTTGATAAATCCTGATTAGCAAATGTGAGAACAGATGTAGGTGTGCCAGATGGTTTCCCCAGACTTACTCAGGTCTAACTGCTAGACTTTGGGCCAACTAAAGCTGAGAAAATTAAAGAAATAATTTATTCTCTTTTTCCTGACTCTAGGGATGGTTCTTGTTGTGCCCACTAGTTCAGGCACTGTGTGCGATGCCATCCATTTGGAAGAGAAACACTTATGCAACTTCCAGGCCAAAAGAAATATACCAAGGGAGGGAAAACAGAAAATAGTTTCAAAAAATTTAAATATGCTGGAAAACAGGGAAAATACCAATTATCAGCTATCTGGGATTTTACGAGAAAATGTTTGATTCCTTTGAGCCAAACAGTGTTTACAGTTGCAGCAATGAAAATTCTAATTTTGTGCTCTAATGAACACAAAACGATCCACACTCAACCTTGGCAAAACTTATAATGACTGTGTAATTGAAGTGACTTTGTCATATTAAAATATTTCATAAAATTTTAAAAAAATGCCAAGAAGTAAGAACACGGATGGGGAAGCCTTGGATATGTGATACAATAGCAATACCCACCCCACCCCCATTTTATAAGTAGAATGAACAGTTTACAGGATTGAAGAATGCATTTCATACTTCACATGCATTTACCAGCCCATAAAATGTTAGATGCTTCTGAGAAAGATCCACATAACTTTATTACATTTTTAAATATAGCAAGTAATAATTTCTTTCATTAAGTCTCTCAATATACTATAAATGCTATTAATTTCTCCTTGCTATACATTTGGAATGTAGGAAAGGGAAGATTATTTTTTTTTTCTTATGGTATTCCCTAGTTAGAGTGAGCTAGTAGTTCTCATCCACAATGGAGGCTGTGGGGACTTGCAGTTGGAAGAGAAATCCAAATCACAGTGATTCATGAGTATAAACACACAGGCTTGGAGAGGTCCTTGATTACTCCCTAGTTCACAGAAAACTGAATAGATCTGAGGCCTGATTCCCAATCCCCTTCTCTTAGGGTTCTTGGATTCAGAGTTGGACATAACCACTTCTGCACTGCTAAGGCTTCTGTCTTTGTGTCACATATGCAAAGTCTAAATACCTACTCTTTGGTTTAGCTTTCAAAACTGAAACTGTTTATACAAGTAAAATGAGTTTAAGCAATGTGTAATTGGGATCCACAATAGCAAAAAAAAAAAAAAAATTAAAAAACCTTTAAAAAAGAACAAATTAGGAGGAATCACACTTTCCAATTTCAAAACCTATTACGAAGGTATAGTAATCAAGATAGTGTGGTACTGGAATAAGGATAGCTATATAGATCAATGGACCAGAAATAAGAGTCCAGAAATAAACTCATATTTTTGTCTTTTCAACAAATAGGGCTGAGACAATTGGGTTTCTACATGTAAAAGAATGAATTTGGACCTCTACCTCACACCATATATAAAAATCAAATCAAAATAGATTCAAGACATAAAAATAAGACCAAAGACCTAAAACTCTTAGAAAAAAAGTAGAGGTGCAAACCTTCACCACTTTGGGTTAGATAATGGGTTCTCAGATATGAGACCAAAAGCACAGGCAACAAAAGAGAAAAAATAGATAAGTTAGATTTCAACAAAATTAGAAACTTTTGTGCTTCAAAAGACATCATTAAAAAGTTAAAGGACAACACATAGAATAGAAGAAAAGTGTTGCAAATCATATGTGATAAGGGACTTGTACTGAAAGTATGTTAAAAAAAACATATAAAGAATTACCACAGTTTGATAACAAAAAGACAGGATCTGAATAGGTATCTCTACAAAGAAAATATAGAATTGGCCAATAGACACATGAAAAAATCCTTAACATCAATAGCCATCAGGAAAATGCAAATCAAAACCATAGAGAGATTTCACTTCACACCCACTCAGATGACAATAAACAAAAGGCAGATAATACCAAATGTTGGTGATGGTGTCAAAAAATTACAAGCCTCATACAATGCTAGTAAGAATGTAAATGATGCAGCCACTGTAAAAAATACTCTAGCAGGTTCTCAGAAGGCTAATCATAGAATTATCATATGATCCAGCATTTCCACTCCTAGGTATATACTTAAAAGAATGACTACACAAAAACTTGAGCATCAGTGTTCATAGCAGCACTATTCACAACACCCATAAAGGTGACAGCAACCAAACTGATGGCGGGACAAACATGATGTGGTCTATTGTCAACCGATAAAATGGAATATTATACAGCCATAAGCAAGGTCCGATGCTATAAAGAGCAACATTGCTAGGAACCTGGAATTCTAGGCCCATGAACCAAGGCAAATTGGAAGTAGTCAAACAGGAGATGGCAAGAATGAATGTTGATATTTTAGGAATCAGTGAATTAAGATGGACTGGAATGGGTGAATTTAACATAGATGACCATTATATCTACTACTGTGGGCAGGGATCCCGTAGAAGAAATGGAGTAGCCATCATAGTCAACAAAAGAGTCTGAAATGCAGTACTTGGATGCAATCTCAAAAACAACAGAATGATCTCTGTTCATTTCCAAGGCAAACCATTCAATATCACGGTAACCCAAGGCTATGCCCTGACCAGTAATGCTGAAGAAGCCAAAGTTGAACGGTTCTATGAAGACCTACAAGACCTTTTAGAACTAACACCCAAAAAAGATGTCCTTTTCATTATAGGGGACTGGAATGCAAAAGTAGGAAGTCAAGAAACACCTGGAGTAACAGGCAAATTTGGCCTTGGACCACGGAATGAAGCAGGGCAAAGGCTAATAGAGTTTTGCCAAGAGAACGCACTGGTCATAGCAAACACACTCTTCCAAAAACACAAGAGAAGACTACGCACGGACATCACCAGATGGTCAACACCGAAATCAGATTGTTTATATTCTTTGCAGCCAAAGATGCAAAAGCTCTATACAATCAGCAAAAACAAGACCGGGAGCTGACTGTGGCTCAGATCATGAACTCCTTATTGCCAAATTCAGAGTTAAATTGAAGAAAGTGGGGAAAACCACTAGACCATTCAGGTATGACCTAAATCAAATCCCTTATGAGTATACAGTGGAAGTGAGAAATAGATTTAACGGACTAGATCTGATAGAAAGAGTACCTGATGAACTATGGATGGAGGTTCGTGACATTGTACAGGAGACAGGGATCAAGACCATCCCCATGGAAAAGAAATGCAAAAAAGCAAAATGGCTGTCTGAGGAGGCCTGGCAAATAGCTGTGAAAAGAAGAGAAGTGAAAAGCAAAGGAGAAAAGGAAAGATATAAGCACCTGAATGCAGAGTTCCAAAGAATAGCAAGGAGAGATAGAAAGCCTTCCTCAGCAATCAATGCAAAGAAATAGAGGAAAACAACAGAATGGGAAAGACTAGAGATCTCTTCAAGAAAATTAGAGATACCAAGGGAACATTACAGGCAAAGATGGGCTCAATAAAGGACAGAAATGGTATGGACTTAACAGAAGCAGAAGATAATAAGAAGAGGTGGCAAGAATACACAGAAGAACTGTACAAAAAATATCTTCATGACCCAGATAATCACGATGGTGTGATTACTCACCTAGAGCCAGACATCCTGGAATATGAAGTCAAGTGGGCCTTAGGAAGCATCTCTATGAAAAAAGCTAGTGGAGGTGATGGAATTCCAGTTGAGCTATTTCAAATCCTAAAAGACGGAAAGGAGGGAACAAGATGGCGGAGGAATAGGATGGGAAGACCACTTTCTCCCCCACAAATTCAACAAAAGAACATTTGAACACGGAGTAAATTCCACAAAACAACTTCTGAATGCTGGCAGAGGACATCAGGCACCCAGAAAAGCAGCCCATTGTCTTTGACAGGAGGTAGGAAAAAACATAAAAGATAAAAAGAGAGACAAAAGAGGTAGGGACGGAGCTCTGTCCCGGGAAGGGAGGCTTAAAAGAGAGAGAAGTTTCCAAACACCAGGAAACACTCTCACTGGTGAGTCTGTGGCGAGCCTTGGAACCTCAGAGGGCAACATAACTGGGAGGAAAAAGAAATAACAGATTACACGCCCAAAGGTAACTCCCAGCGAAGAAGCAGTGCAGACGCCCACATCCGCCATTAGCAAATGGGGGCTGGGCAGAGAGGAGCCGGCTGCACTGCTTAGGGTAAGGACTGGGCCTGAATGCCGTGAGGGCAATCTGAGAGAGCTACCTGGAGATAGCAAGCAGACTGTGGGATAGCTACCCTGCAAAAAGGCGAAAAGCCCTAACCTAAGACTCCGCCAGTCCTGCTCACAGAACAAAGGACTGAGCAGAGCTAGCTGGCTGCGGACAGCCCATCCCCCACCAAGACAGGCAGGGGAGGGCAGCCAGAGCCGGAAGGGGGCAATTGTTTCCCCAGAGAGGCATCTGATACAAAACTGCAAGCAGGCTTCATTGCTAACCAAGACTTCTTGGGTTTCTGGCTGGTCGACATCCTCCTGAGAAGGTGCGCCGGTTGTACACACAGAACACCCAGTGGCAGGGACTTGGGAGGTGATAAGTTGCAGCAACCAGGCTCACCAAACACCTGGTCACCTGAGCTTCTCAGACAAGGGAAGGGCACAAAACGCAGGCCCAAACAAGTCCGTGCCTTTGTGGAGTACCCGAGTACCTGAACCTGAGCGGCTTAGACCTGGGATGTGCATGCAACACAGCGCCGGCCTCAGACAGTTTCCAGGAGAGCAACCTAGAGCCTGTGCAGTGTAGACTGGGACAGCACACACGCCCTGAGTGGGGGCAAACCCAGTGTGGCCAAGACACTGCGAGCACTCCCCACAGACACCAGAGATATTTGTCTGCAGCCTTCCTCCCTTCCCAGAATAGGACTGAACAAGTGAGTCTTAAAAAGTGTCCACCACCGCCCCCTAGTGTCAGGGAATAATTTAGACACTGAAGAGACCAGCAAACACAAGCTAAAACAGAGGGAACCACCTTGGAAGTGACAGATGGAGAAGACTTGAGGCTACTGCAAAAATAAGAATGAAAACCAGAGGCAGGAGGCTTAAGTTTAAATCCTGAGAACACCAGAGAACTCCTGACTCCAGGGAACATTAATCGATAGGAGCTCATCAAACGCCTCCATCAGTTCAGTTCAGTCGCTCAGTCGTGTCCGACTCTCCGCGACCCCATGAATCACGGCACACCAGGCCTCCCTGTCCATCACCAACTCCCGGAGTTCACTCAAACCCATGTCCACAGAGTCGGTGATGCCATCCAGCCATCTCATTCTCTGTCGTCCCCTTCTCCTCCTGCTCCCAACCTTTCCCAGCATCAGAATCTTTTCCAGTGAGTCAACTCGTTGCATGAGGTGGCCAAAGTATTGCAGTTTCAGCTTTAGCATCAGTCCTTCCAATGCACACCCAGGATTGATCTCCTTTAGAATGGACTGGTTGGATCTCCTTGCAGTCCAAGGGACTCTCAAGAGTCTTCTCCAACACCACAGTTCAAAAGCATCAATTCTTCGGCGATCAGATTTCTTCACAGTCCAACTCTCACATCCATACATGACCACGGGAAAAACCATAGCCTTGACTAGACGGATCTTTGTTGGCAAAGTAATGTTTCTGCTTTTCAATATACTATCAAGGTTGGTCATAACTTTCCTTCCAAGGAGTAAGCATCTTTTAATTTCATGGCTGCAATCAGCATCAGCAGTGATTTTGGAGCCCCCAAAAATAAAGTCTGACACTGTTTCCACTGTTTTTCCATCTATTTCCCATGAAGTGATGGGACCAGATGCCATGATCTTACTGAAACCAAGCACCACCCAAGGGTCAACAACATCCAGAGTAAGACATACCACACAAATTCTCCAGCAACACAGGAACATACCCCTGAGCTTCAATATACAGGCTGCCCAAAGTCACTCCAAACCCACTAACATCTCATAACTCATTACTGGACACGTCATTGCACTCCAGAGAGAAGAAATCCAGCTCCACCCACCAGAACACCGACACAAGCTTCTCTAACCAGGGAACCGTGACAAGCCACCTGTCTAAACTCACCCACAGTGAGGAAATTCCACAATAAAGAGAACTCCACAAACTGCCAGAAGACGGAAAGGACATCCCAAACACAACAATATAAGCAAGATGAAGAGGCAGAGAAATACCCAGCAAGGAAAGGAACAGGATAAATGCCCACCAACCCAAACAAAAGAGGAAGAGATATGGAACCTACCTGATAAAGAATTCTGAATAATGATACTGAAAATGATCCAAAATATTGAAAACAAATTGGAGTTACAGATAAATAACCTGTAGACAAGGATAGAGAAGACTCAAGAAAGGTTTAACAAGGACCTAGAAGAAATAAAAAAGAGTCAATATACAATGAATAATGCAACAGATGAGATGAAAATCACTCTGGAGGGAACCAACTATAGAATAAAGGAGGCAGAAGATAGAATGTGTGAGTTAGAAGATAGAATGGTAGAAATAAATGAAACAGAGAGGAAAAAAGCAAAACGAATTAAAAGAAATGAGGACAATCTCAGAGACCTCTGGGACAATGTTAAACGGCCCAATATCCGAATCATAGGAGTCCCAGAAGAAGACAAGAAGGAAGACCAAGAGAAAATACTTGAGGAGATAATAGTTGAAAATTTCCCTAAAATGCGGAAGGAACTAATCACCCAAGTCCAAGAATCCCATAGAGTCCCAAAGAGGAGAAACCCAAGGTGAAATACCCCAAGACACATATTAATCAAATTAACAAAGATCAAACACAAAGAACAAATATTAAAAGCAGCAAGGGAAAAGCAACAAATAACACACAAGGGGATTCTCATAAGGATAACAGCTGATCTTTCAATAGAAACTCTTCAGGCCAGGAGGGAATGGCAGGGCATACTTAAAGTGATGAAAGAAAATAACCTACAGCCCAGATTGCTGTACCCAGCAAGGATCTCATTCAAATATGAAGGAGAAATCAAAAGCTTTACAGACAAGCAAAAAATGAGAGAATTCAGCATCACTAAACCAGCTCTCCAACAAATGCTAAAGGACCTTCCCCAGACAGGAAACACATAAACCATGTATAAACTCGAACACAAAACAATAAAGTAAATGGCAACGGGATCATGCTTATCAATAATTACCTTAAATGTAAATGGGTTGAATGCCCCAACCAAAGACAAAGACTGGCTGAATGGATACAAAAACCTATAGAGACCTAAAAGACCCCTATATATATTGTCTACGAGAGACCCACCTCGAAACGAGGGACACATTCAGATGAAAGTGAAGGGCTGGAAAAAGATATTCCATGCAAATAGAGACCAAAAGAAAGCAGGATTAGCAATACTCATATCAGATAAAATAGACTTTAAGAAAAAGGCTGTGAAAAGAGACAAAGAAAGACATTACATAATGATAAAACGATCAATCCAAGAAGATATAACAATTATAAATATATATGCACCCAACATAGGAACATCACAATATGTAAGACAAATGCTAACAAGTATGAAAGGGGAAATTAACAATAACACAATAATAGTGGGAGATTTTAATACCCCACTCACACCTATGGATAGATCAACTAAACAGAAAATTAACAAGGAAACACAAATGTTAAATGATACAATAGACCAGTTAGACCTAATTGATATCTATAGGACATTTCACCCCAAAACAATGAATTTCACCTTCTTCTCAAGCACACACGGAATCTTCTCCAGGATAGATCAAATCCTAGGCCATAAATCTAGCTTTGGTAAACTCAAAAAATTGAAATCATTCCAAGCATCTTTTCTGACCACAATGCAGTAAGAGTAGATCTCAATTACAGGAGAAAAACTATTAAAAATTCCAACATATGGAGGCTGAACAACATGCTGCGAATAACCAACAAATCAGAGAAGAAATCAAAAATAAATCAAAATATGCATAGAAATGAATGAAAATGAAAACACAACAACACAAAACCTGTGGGACACTGTAAAAGCAGTGCTAAGGGGAAGGGTCGCAGCAATACAGGAACACCTCAAGAAACAAGAAAAAAGTCAAATAAATAACCTAACTCTACACCGAAAGCAACTAGAAAAGGAAGAAATGAAGAACCCCAGGGTTAGTAGAAGGAAAGAAATATTAAAAATTAGGGCAGAAATAAATACAAAAGAGACCATAGCAAAAATCAACAAAGCCAAAAGCTGGTTCTTTGAGAAGGTAAATAAAACTGACAAACCACTAGCCAGACTCATCAAAAAACAAAGGGAGAAAAACCAATTCAATAAAAGTAGAAATGAAAATGGAGAGATCACAACAGACAACACAGAAATGCAAAGGATCATAAGAGACTATTATCAGCAATTATACGCCAATAAAATGGACAACTTGGTAGAAGTGGACAAATTCTTAGAAAATAAAACTTCTAAAACTGAACCAGGAAGAAATAGAAAGTCTTAACAGACCAATCACAAGCATGAAATTTGAAACTGTAATCATAAAACTTGCAGCAAACAAAAGCCAAGGTCCAGACGGCTTCACAGCTGAATTCTCCCAAAAATTTAGAGAAGATCTAACACCTATCCTATTCAAACTCTTCCAGAAAATTGCTGAGGAAGGTAAACTTCCAAACTCATTCTATGAGGCCACCATCACCCTAATACCAAAACCTGACAAAGATGCTACCAAAAAAAGAGAACTACAGGCCAATATCACTGATGAACATATATGCAAAAATTCTTAACAAAATTCTAGTAATCAGAATCCAACAGCACATTAAAAAGATGACCAAGTGGGCTTTATCCCAGGAATGCAAGGATTCTTCAATATCCGCAAATCAATCAATGTAATACACCACATTAACAAACTGAAAAATAAAAACCACATGATTATATCAATAGATGCAGAGAAACTCGTTGACAAAAATCAACATCCATTTATGATAAAAACCCTCCACAAGGTGGGAATAGAAGGAACATACCTCAATATAATAAAAGCTATATATGGCAAACCCACAACAGACATTATCCACAATGTTGAAAAATTGAAAGCATTTCCCCAAAAGTCAGGAACAAGACAAGGGTGCCCACTCTCACCACTACTATTCAACATAGTTTTGGAAGTTTTGGCTACAGCAATCAGAGCAGAAAAAGACATAAAAGGAATACAAATTGGAAAAGAAGAATTAAAACTCTCACTGTTTGCAGATGACATGATCCTCTACACAGAAAACCCTAAAGACTCGACCAGAAAATTACTAGAGCTAATCAATGAATATAGTAAAGTTGCAGTATATAAAATCAACACACAGAAATCCCTTAAATTCCTATACACAAACCATTAGAAAACAGAAAGAGAAATTAAGGAAACAATTCCATTCACCATTGCAACAACAACAACAACAACAAAATATTTAGGAATTTTCTCTACCTAAAGAAACAAAAGACCTATATATAGAAAAATATAAAACAAAGGTGAAAAAAGTCAAAGAGGACATTAATATTTGGAGAAATATACTGTGTTTGTGAATTGGAAGAATCAGTATTGTGAAAATGACTATAGTACCCAAAGCAACTAATAGATTCAATGCACTCCCTATCAAGCTACCAATGGTATTTTTCACAGAGCTAGAACAAATAATTTCACAATCTGTTTGGAAATACAAAAAAACTCAAATAGCCAAAGCAATCTTGAGAAAGAATGGAACTGGGGGAATCAACCTGCCAGACTTCAGGCTCTACTACAAACCCACAGACATCAAGACAGTATGGTACTGTCATAAAGAAAGACATATAGGTCAATGGAACAAAATAGAAGGCCCAGATATAAATCCATGCACCTATGGACACCTTATCTTTGACAAGGGAGGCAAGAATATTCAATGGAGAAAAGACTGTCTCTTCAACAAATGGTGCTGGGAAAACTGGTCAACCACTTGTCAAAGAATGAAACTAGAACACTCCCTAACAACATACAGAAAAATAAACTCAAAATGGATTAAAGATCTAAACTTAAGAAGAGAAACTATAAAACTCCTAGAGGAGAACACAGGCAAAACACTCTCCGACATAAATCGTAGCAGGATCTTCCATGACCCATCTCCCAGAATATTGGAAATAAAAGCAAAAATAAACAAATGGGACCTAATTAAAATTAAAAGCTTTTGCACAGCAAAGGAAACTCTAAGCAAGGTGAAAAGACAGCTTTCAGAATGGGAGAAAATAATAGCAAATGAAGCGACTGACAAAGGATTAATCTCAAAAATAT
This sequence comes from Moschus berezovskii, assembly GCF_049115385.1. Taxonomy (NCBI): domain Eukaryota; kingdom Metazoa; phylum Chordata; class Mammalia; order Artiodactyla; family Moschidae; genus Moschus; species Moschus berezovskii. Next base: position 139,982,268 of record NC_142488.1, on the reverse strand, counting down.
ACAAGCAACTCCTGCAGCTCAATTCCAGGAAAATAAACGACCCAATCAAAAAATGGGCCAAAGAACTAAATAGACATTTCTCCAGCGAAGACATACAGATGGCTAACATCACATGAAAAGATGCTCAACATCACTCATAATCAGAGAAATGCAAATCAAAACAACAATGAGGTACCATTTCACGCCATTCAGAATGGCTGCTATCCAAAAGTCTACAAGCAATAAATGCTGGAGAGGGTGTGGAGAAAAGGGAACCCTCTTACAATGTTGGTAGGAATGCCAACTAGTACAACCACTATGGAGAACAGTGTGGAGATTCCTTAAAAAACTGGAAATAGAACTGCCATACGACCCAGCAATCACACTCCTGGGCATACACAGCAAGGAAACCATAATTGAAAGATACATATGTACTCCAACGTTCATCACAGCACTGTTTATAATAGCCAGGACATGGAAGCAACCTAGATGTCCATCTGCAGACAAATGGATAAGAAAGCTGTGGAACATATACACAATGGAGTATTACTCAGCCATTAAAAAGAATACATCTGAATCAGTTCTAATGAGGTGGATGAAACTGGAGCCTATTATACAGAGTGAAGTAAGCCAGAAAGAGAAACACCAATACAGTATACTAACTCATATATGGAGTTTAGAAAGAGGATAACGATAACCCTGTATGTGAGACAGCAAAAGAGACACGGATGTAAAAAACAGTCTTTTGGACTCTGTGGGAGTGGGCGAGGGTGGGACGATTTGGGAGAATGGCATTGAAACATGTATATTATCATATGTGAAACGAATCGCCAGTCCAGGTTCAATGACACAGGATACTCGGGGCTGGTGTACTGTGATGAACCAGAGGGATGGGATGTGGAGGGAGGTGGGAGGGGGGTTCAAGTTGGGGAACACATGTACACCTGGGGCAGATTCATGTCAATGTATGGCAAAACCAATACAATAATGTAAAGCAATTAGCCTCCAATTGTAATTAAAAAAAAGAAAGAAAGAAAAACAAACAAATCCTAAAAGACAATGCTGTGAAAGTGCTGCACTCAATATGCCAGCAAATTTGAAACCTCAGCAGTGGCCACAGGACTGGAAAACGTCAGTTTTCATTTCAATTCCAACAAAAGGCAATGCCAAAGAATGCTCAAATTACCACACAATTGCACTCATCTCACACGCTAGTAAAGTCATGCTCAAAATTCTCCAAGCCAGGCTTACTCAATATGTGAACCATGAACTTCCAGATGTTCAAGCTGATTTCAAAAAAGGCAGAGGCACCAGAGATCAAATTGCCAACATGTGCTGAATCATTGAAAAAGCAAGAGAGTTCCAGAAAAACATCTGTTTCTGTTTTATTGAGTATGCCAAAGTCTTTAACTGTATGGATCACAATAAACTGTGCAAAATTTTGAAAGAGATGGCAATACCAGACCACTTGACCTGCCTCTTGAGAAACCTGTATGCAAGTCAGGAAGCAACAGTTAGAACTGGACATGGAACAACAGACTGGTTCCAAATCAGGGAAAGAGTACATCAAGGCTGTATATTGTCACCCTGCTTACTTATATGCAGAGTACATCATGAGAAATGCCAGGCTGGATGCAGCCCAAGCTGGAATCAAGATTCCCAGGAGAAATATCAGTAACCTCAGATATGCAGATGACACCACCCTTATGGCAGAAAGTGAAGAAGAACTAAAGAGCCTCTTGATGAAGTTTAAAGAGGAGAGTGAAAAAGTTGGCTTAAAGCTCAACATTCCAAAAACTAAGATTATGGCATCTGGTCCCATCACTTCATGGCAAATAGCTGGGGAAACAGTGGAAACAGTGGCTGACTTTATTTTGGGGGGCTCCAAAATCACTGCAGATGGTGACTGCAACCATGAAATGAAAAGACGCTTACTCCTTGGAAGGAAAGTTATGACCAAACTAGACAGCATATTAAAAAGCAGAGACATTACTTTGTCAACAAAGATCCGTGTAGTCAAAGCTATGGTTTTTCCAGTAGTCATGTATGGATGTGAGAGTTGGACTGTAAACAAAGCTCAGTGCCAAAGAATTGATGCTTTTGAACTGTGGTGCTGGAGAAGACTCTTGAGAGTCCCTTGGACTGCAAGGAGATCCAACCAGTCCATCCTAAAGGAGATCAGTCCTGAGTGTTCATTGGAAGCACTGATGTTGAAGCTGAAACTCCAATACTTTGGCCACCTGATGCGAAGAGCTGACTCATTTGAAAAGACCCTGATGCTGGGAAAGATTGAGGGCAGGAGAAGGGGACAACAGAGTATGAGATGGTTGGATGGCATCACTGACTTAATGGACATGAGACTGGGTAAACTCCAGGAGTTAGTGATGGACAGGGAGGCCTGGCGTGCTGTTGTCCATCAGGTTGCAAAGAGTCGGACGTGACTGAACTAAACTGATACAGCCATAAAACAGAATGAAGTACTGATTCATGCTACAACATGAACCTTGCAAACATGATGTTAAGTAAAGGAGGCCAAACATATTATATGATTTCATTCAAAGGATAAAGGGAAACCCATAGAGACAAAAGGTAAGTTAGTGGTAAGGGCTGAGTGGAGAGGTAAATGGCAAGTGACTGCTGAATGGACACAGTGTTTCCTTTTAGGATGACTGTAGTGACTGTTGTACAAATCTTTGAATATATTATGTGTATTCCATCTCAAAATAACTATTATTAAAAAGTGTGTCATCATCTAAATAACACCAATTTATATGTTTAAAATAGAGAAAAATTTTAAGAGAGCAATGGACATTACAGGAGATGCTGATCTACACATAATTGGTATTCATATTGATGTAATTCATCAGGCCATAACTCCAATTTTCCAATTATTTTTCCTGCTTAAAATGGGCTGTAGCTTGAAGACTCTGCTTAGGATTGCCATCCAGTTGATTCAGACTAGTGGCCCCTTTAGTGATCCCCTTGGTAAGCTAATGAAACTTCCAGGTTGTGCCCCCAGTGACTCCATATATCAACAGCACTTTGGCCAAAGAAACTTGTTTCTGGCTTAGTGAGATATTGTCAAATGAGAATGAATTTGCTTAACTTATTAATAAGTTGACATCACTAACGCAACCTAAGTTTACTGATCCCAGCATGTCTCTAAGTAGATTTTTATATTCTTTAGACAAAATGCTTCCAGGTCAAATATTCTTGGGAAATACTACAATAACTTATATTCCTCTTCTGAGATATGCACAATGCCCATTAGAACATTAAGGGTTGGGACTTCTTTGGTGGTCCAGAGGTTGAGGCTGAGCACTTCCACTGCAGAGGGCACCGGTTCCATTCCTGATTGGAGAACAAAGACTCCATATTCTGTGCAGCACAGTTAAAAACAGACTGAAAATTCAACTTAGAAGAAAACTTTCAAACCCAGCATTCCCCATATTTATTTGGTCACTCTGCACAAACACACACACACCCATACATGCACCTGTTTCTTTTGTTTCCTGCATAACACCTATTTTCCTTCAAAACAGAATCCATGGACCACTCTTTGGGAAACACTAACTTAGCCCATCAACAACTGGTGAAAGGAAGAGAAAACTATGACCTTGAAGTTTTCAGCATCTGATTACATTATTTTATTTTAAAACATCACACTGCTGCATCACAAAAGCCAACACAGTATTGTAAAGCAATTATCCTCTAATTAAAAAGTCAATGTCAAAAGGGCATCATCTCTTTAATAAATGGGTCATTGAAGTTTTGTCATCCAAGAAAAAAAAATGAACATGGATGCATAATGCTAAAATACAAACAACAGTGTTTTATAAACTTTTCCACATCTTGGTCCACATAGAAGAGGACTGGAATAGAATGACTAGTAGCCAAGACCCCAGGGCTCCTGGGTCCTGCCACCACAAGTGTTACAAGGATCAGTAGACCCACATTTATGCAATCTATGCCACTAAAACAATGTGGGGAAGTTTTGTTTTCAAAAATCCATTGCAAAACCACCCTAATTTGGACATTGGAGAATTTGTGCAGAGACTAGCGTAATAGTTTTCACGTCACTGTGAGACTGACTACAGTTTCATTGAAGTGGTTGGAAGCAGGTAAAGCATCAGTTCAGTTCAGTTCAGTCGCTCAGTCATGCCCGACTCTGTGATCCCATGGACCACAGCACGCCAGGCCTCCCTGTCCATCACCAACTCCCGGAGTTTTCTGAAACTCATCTCCATAGAGTCAGTGACAACATCCAACCATCCCATCCTCTGTCGTCCCCTTCTCCTCCTGCCATCAATCTTTCCCAGCATCAGGGTCTTTTCAAATGAGTCAGCTCTTCGCATCAGGTGGCCAAAATATTGGAGTTTCAGCTTCAACATCAGTCCTTCCAATGAACACCCAGGACTGATCTCCTTTAGGGTGGACTGGTTGGATCTCCTTGCAGTCCAAGGGACTCTCAAGAGTCTTCTCCAACACCACAGTTCAAAAGCATCAATTCTTCGGCGATCAGCTTTCTTCACAGTCCAACTCTCACATCCATACATGACCACAGGAAAAACCATAGCCTTGACTAGACGGACCTTGGTTGGCAAAGTAATGTGTCTGCTTTTTAATATGCTGTCTAGATTGGTCATAACTTTCCTTCCAAGGAGTAAGCGTCTTTTAATTTCATGGCTGCAATCAGCATCTGCAGTGATTTTGGAGCCCCCCAAAATAAAGTCAGCCACTGTTTCCACTGTTTCCCCATCTATTTCCCATGAAGTGATGGGACCGGATGCCATGATCTTAGTTTTCTGAATGTTGTTGTCAAATCCAGGAATACAACTAGGTTTTATGAGAAGTGAAATTCAGCATGGTTGCACCTACATAGCTAGCTGTTTTTTCCCCATCTTTAGTGAGACATAGTTAACATATATCATTGTGAAAATTTAAGGTGTATAAAGGGCTTCTCTGGTAGCTCAGTTGGTAAAGAATCTGCCTGTAATGCAGGAGACCAGGGTTCAATCCTTGGGTTGGGAAAATCCTCTGGAGAAGGAAATGGCAACCCACTCCAATATTCTGCCTGGAAAATCTCATGGACAAAGGAGCCTGGGGGGCTACCTACAGTCCATGGGGTCTCAAGAGTCATACATGGCTTAGGAACTAAACCACCACTACCAAGGTGTATGAGGTGATGATCTGACATATTATATTTCAAAATACCACAATAAGGTTAATTAACATATCCATCACCTCAAATAATTACTTTTTCTCTTTTATTTTTTTGGTATGTGTGGTGATAACTTTTAAGATCTACTCCCTTAGCAACTTTCAAGTATCCAATATAGCATTGTTAACTATAGTCACCATACTGTATATTACATCCCCAGAACTCATTCAGCTTAAAACTGGAAGTCTGTACTCTTTGATCACCTTCACCCATTTCCCCTGCACCTGTCTCCTCTGGCAGTTGCTTATCTACTCTCTGTTTCTATGTGTTTTTTTTTTATTTTTAGATTCCACATGTCATACAGTATTTGATTTTCTCTGTCTTATTTCATTAGCATAATGACCTCAAGGTTCACCCACACTGTCACAAGTGACAGGATTATTTTTTTCTTTTTTGTGTGGCTGAATAAGATTCCATCAGATATAAAGTTGACACTTGAACAACATGGGTTTGAACTGCATGGGGCCACTTATATGTGGATTTTTTTCCCCACTAAACATGTATTACATGATGCACAGTTGGTTGAATTTGACTGTAGTTATACCTGGATTCTGACTTCATGGAGGGTTGATGGGAGCCCCATACCCTCTGCTGTTCAGAGTCAATTGTACATACATCACATCTTCTTTATCCATCCATCTGTTGATGGGCACTTAGGTGGCTTCCATGTCTTGGATATTGTGAATAGAGTTGCAATGAACATTGGGGTGCATGTATCTTTTTGAATTATGTTTTTTTCTGGGTATATGCCCAGGAGTGGGATTGCAGGGTCTAAAATGTAGTTAAATTTTTTGTTTTTATAAAAGCAGTATTTTATTTATTGACTTATTTTTTATTTCTGTCTGTGCTGGGTCTTCTTTGCTGTGCACAGGCCTTCTCTAGTTGCAATGCTCGGGCTTCTAACCATGATGGCTTCTGTTGTTTTCGAGTGCAGTGTCTAGAATGTAAGGGCTTCAGTAGTTGCAGCATGTGGGCTCAGTAGCAGGGGCTTAGTTGCTCCGAGGCATGTGGGATCTTCCTAGATCAAGAATTGAACTAGTGTCCCTGGCACTGCAAGGCAGATTCTTAACCACTGGACCACCAGGGAAGCCCTTTATTTTTGTTTTTTTTAAGGAACCTCGATACTGTTCTCCATCGTGGCTGCACTTCATAGATGGTTCAGTGGTAAAGAATCCGCCAGTGCAGGAGATGTAAGAGACACAGGTTTGATCCCTGGGTTGGGAAGATCCCCTGGAGTAGAAAATGGCAACCCATGCAGTATTCTTGCCTGGAAAATTCCATGGACAGAGGAGCCTGGTGGGATTTCAAAGAGTGGGACACGATTGAGTGAGCACACGTGCGCGCGCACACACACACACACACACACACACACACACAAGTAAGTAAGCATCTAGAAATCTAAGCAAGCAGGATTCCCATGCAAATGGCACAATGAGAACTGTTCATTGTGATAATCTTGCATGGTCTTCCTAAATCATGGAAGGTAGATTAGATTTTGTGTGGCATTGTTTCTGGATCAGGGTATCGACATTCTTCTAACTCCTTGAAAAGCATTCTCTACATGTAGTAGTTTCACTAACCAAATTATTTTGATTAACCAGAGCACTTCAGACACAGAAGTTTTTTTTTTTTTTTTTCCAAACACAGAAATTTTGTTTTTATTATTTATTTGCTGCTTTTATTCTTGTTTTGGGGAACTTGAGGTATATTGAAGATTTTTGTAGCAGTAAAAATTCTTTCAAGGATCAGATTTCAGAAACCTTCAAAAATGTGCTTTCATGTGAAAGACAAATCCAATTCGACCTGAAGTTTCATTATGAAGAAACTGTTACATGTGATGACACTGGTTATTGAAAATTGAAATGAAGTGAGAGGAAGCTAACACTGATGTGTATGAGATTCTGCTTTCTTTGAATGACACAAAGAACACAATATATCTAATCATCTCCATTATGCCCACTGGGGACTGTGCTCCGGAGATATTGCACCGGGCTGCTTCTTGATTGCTGAAAACCCAAGTATTAAGCCATATGTCACCTACATCAGTAGTTAAAAGAGCTTTCTGTGACTGCTGCATCCTGGGAATTGTTTTACTTTCCCTCTCTTGGTTAAAGTAAATCTTAGTAATAATCTGGGCACAAAATTCATAAAAGAACGGTCCCAACCAGTCAGCACAGACTGACGTTTTGGCTTTAACACTTAATGTCTGAATTATTTTAAACTGAGTATTAGGCACTGGGCCTATCATCTTTGATCAAGTTTGCTTGTAATCTGATCGGTGGCCCTAAGGAGAGAGACTTTGAACAGCTACACAAGTTGCTGTTGCCTTCTTCCTAGTATAGATTTTGCCTAAGAAGTTCAAGGGTTAAGATGCAGTATATACTTTGGGCATCCACTCTGTTCTGTCTCCTGCTCTTGTTCATATAACTACCCTTTCTGTCTCCCCTCCACAACTCCCCAATATTCATGAATCAAATAAGCTTCTGAGTACCTTTTCTTCAGTCTTCAGAAGCAATGTCACCCCAAGGTTACCAGAGCCTTCTGATGTGTGGCTTCTCCATCAATTTCCTCCTTCCTCTCCTCCACCCAGGAGGTTCAATGTATCCTGTCTATACTGTTTTCAGTTTGCCCTTGCTGGAGTTTGGGAGCTGAGCTACATTTCTGAATTGGGGTCTCCTGTTCAGTTGGACTGCACTGTGCTGTCAAGATAACTCTGGATTCTCTTTATAATTAAAAATGTCAACAAGCAGGAAATGACTGATGGATGAGCCATGGCTACTAAGGCAGTGTGAGAACTTCACTGCTAGTGTCACCATCCCCCTTTCATAATTCTGCCCTGTCATCCATCCCAGATCTGCAATGAGTCCTAGATCTCTGTGCTGAATTGCTTTTACAATCAGCAGATGAAGTGGAAACTATAGGGAGTCCTGCCACGACAAGTCAAATACTTAATGTGTATGTTAAAAGCTAGAATTTGATTACTGACCTGTTAGTCAATAAGTTCCCAAAACAATTCAAAGTAAATTTCCTTAATCTGTCTGGTCCTTTCACCCTGCTTGAAGGATTGCTAATGAATGTGCTGCCTGAATGAACAGAAAGATGAAAGATTGGAAACTCACACAGCAGCGACCTGGATAACATGCCACAGGCACCAGAAATCAGTTTGTCCCATGCAAAGTTTCCTCTGGAGTACATTCCTTATCCAGCGATGATTTTCCAATAAAATCAGCCTCGATTTTTGCAAGCATAAGAGCAATCCCCAAAGGGAGGAGATCAGGCAATTCAATCCTAGGAAATGCTGTATGAGGTAAAATGAACCTTGAAGCAGTGTTATTTCCTGAAAACACGGTCTTGTTTTTTAGTGTCTTTCAGACACATTGATATCCAGTGAGGAATTTGTTTTTTAAACTCCATCCACTGAGATGTGACCATAGAATTTAATTACTTCTATATTCATGAAAATAATATGAGATGAAAGTAGGTTTGTTTCGTTTCACTGCTCCACAGAGTTATTGTCTAAACCTCTGTGGCTTAAAGCCCAGCACCCTTAGAGATGCTCACTTTGGGACCATCAGCCAATGGGAACAGTGACCAAAGGCTTCTTCATGCTGTGATGGTGAAGCATGTCGGGGAGCAGGAATGGAGATCAGAAGTTTCTCAGATTTCCCAGCACTAAGGACAAGAACAAGCATGTGGGTTTCTCATCCTGCTAGTTTCTGAGCATCAAGATGGCCTTTCAAAAAATCAGGACTATCACGTGTTGTCAGCTGTTAACTGAATGACCTTTCGGTTCTCACTCAGTCTCATTTGACTCTTTGCAGCCCCATGAACTGTACCCACCAGGCTCTTCTGTCCATGGAATTCTCCAGGCATGAATACTGGAGTGGGTTGCCATTCCTTTCTCCAGGGGATCTTCCTGACCCAGGGATCAAACACACATCTCCTGTATTGCAGGCGGATTCTTTACCATCTGAACCGCCATGGAAGTTCCTTCATTTCCCCCACCACACCTTCCCTTCAAAATCCAAAGCAGTACTATATCCTGAGTAGGAAGGTGAGTAGAGACCAGAAACTTCAACTGAGATGGAAAATTCTAGCTCTGTAAACACAAGACAAGTAACATTAAAATGCCTCAGAGTTAAGCCTATATGGAATATTGATGGTTTTGAAAGAAAACTGGTTTCCTTTCTAGGAAAAGTTAGTAACTCACATGAGGACTAACAAGGATTCAGTGATTGTCCAAATGGCAGTATAAAATCAGGCTTCCTGTGAGACTAAACTCATACTCATGAACCATGAGAGTAAAAATTCAAAATCATATTCTTAGACGCCTGCACTCATTGATTCAACAAATACTGAGCTCCTACTGTATGCCAGCTCGCTAAGAGTTGGACACGACTGAGCGAGTAACACTTTCACTGGATGCAGGGACTGCTGAGGTACTAAGTTTCTCTTTGTTTAGTCACTCAGTCCTGCTTGACTCTTTGTGATTCCATGGACTCCAGCCTGTCAGGCTCCTCTACTGGAGTGGGCTGTCATTTCCTGCTCCAGGGGATCTTCCTGACCCAGGGATTGAACCTGAATCTCCTGCATTGCAGGTTGATTCTTTACCCCTGAGCCACCTGGGAAGCCCTCATTGTCTTGATTAACCACTTTTTCAGCACCCATGACTCTAAATCATTGTCCTGGATTAGTTTTCAAAACTTCAACCCCAATTGAAAGGTCTGCCACCCATCACTAAGGACCAGCAGAAGAGCCTCATGTTTGTGGTGGAACTCCCCAGGAGGATCTTCCCACTGTCTCTGTGCCACCATGATGTCACCGCAGATGGGCCCAGCAGTGCTTAGCTCTGTGATTGCAGGATAGACCTCATTTGGGTGGATTTAAAAACATGTATCATTTTCTAGTTGAATCACATATGAACACAGATGTTTCTGTACTAGGAAATAGTAGATTCTTCCTTTATCTTTTAAATGTCCTCCTCTACAATCTTGTTTCAATCACATCAAATTCATCTTCAGAAGTAGGTGGGGCTTAAATTATATATAAATGCATGTATGTGTTTAGAGAGAGTATATACAAATCTACAGAGATCTTCAAAGCAAGTGCCAGCTCTCTAATTTGCTTAGTAAACCCACACATCTTGTTTTGAGGGCAGTTTACCTTTCACTTAACCAATGTGGGTAGTAATACACATCTCCAGCTGGTGGCAGAGAGATGAATAGTGTGTGCTTCTCCAGGGAGATGCTGTTATTAGCAGATTCCTGGCCACTCTCATTGTAGGATTTGCTAACGCAGAGACCAATGGGTGTGGAGGAGCTCCCTGATTTCCCAGGGCTTCCCTGTCAGTAACTCACAGGACTGCCATGGAGGTAGACAGCCATTCACTCCCTGAAGCTGCTAACAAAATAAGCAAAATGCCATGAGTTTTCTGAAATATTTTCCTTGACTACTTGAACCCCACATATGGGACTAAGAGAAGGAGGAAAGCAGTCAAAATATTAGGGGGTGGTGAGGACGAGGAATGGACACTGAAAAAAAGATCTGCAGCATCACAGCAATCATTCTGTCTCAGATTTACTTACCATGGAGCATGAGGGCAGATGGATGTACAGAGTGTATAAATGTATGTGCATGTAAAAACTGGATTATAATGACATGCAATCTACTGCCATGCTGTAAATTCTACAAATGGAAACATTTTCCTGTGGAAGAGTGATTTTACCTTTTTTTTTTAAATGTTGACTCTCTATATAACTGCTGTTTTTTTAGAAAAAAGCTTTAATAAAGTAGAAACTATGTGTTTCTTATTTCATTCCATGGCCAAAGTAAATCATTCCTCTGTTAGTCTCCCCAATCTGGTAGTCAACTAAATAACTTATGACCCCTGGCTCCTGACTTTGAATGTGTGCTGTGGTAGATGGAAGATAGATTTAGTGTCCGGGGCCCTGTGCATCTTACCAAGGGGGCATGTGTCATTTCTCTAGAAACAAAAATAGCCCTACTGTGCAAAGAGTCAGACACGACTGAGTGACTTTCACTTCACCACTGTGCTTATACTTATAGATTGATAAAAATACATTCAGAAAGAATTTTTATATTTGTAGAACAAATTCAGAAAATGAAGCTAGAATAATAGGGTTATGTGTCATGCCTACCAAAAACACTAAGTTTCATTGTAGTCTACATGTTTGAATAATGTGAAAGGCACCATATGAAAATGTTTTTCGAATGTAAAAAACAATCCAGTGTCAGTAAAGACACAAGGGAACAGCTGGAGGCTCAGAGATGCCCTGCAGGAGCTCAGATTTACATAGAAGGATTAGCCTGATGTAATCAGAAAGATTTGATATCTATATCTCTGCAAACATTTTTAAAAGGGTGTCTTACAATCCATCCCTAACTAATTCCCACCTTTAACTTTCTAGAACAAAAGAATGCTTTTAGCATTTTCTTAATTGTGTCTACTGTGCTACTATCCTCTTCATGCCCAAAGTAGGGGCCCCAGTCTTTGGCAGTGTGATACTTCTGGTAAACTTGGTGTTTCCTGCTCCTGTGATATACACCTCCTCTTAGCTGCCTTGACTTCCCAGACTCTGCTCAAAACACGCATGTGCTTTCCTGTTGTCATGCGTTTGGCAAGTGTTGTTCTCTTGTGAATGGTTTCACCCCTACTGTTCACTGGGACTCATGTATCCCAATCTCTGAAGATGCTGCACGCGCTTCAGTTGAAGAGCCTGTGTATTCTATAGGGTGACGATTGTCCATTTCCTCCCAGAGTGCACCGAGTTTCCTGGCAGAAACTTTCCTTAACTCCTTTCCCTATTAACGGAGACTGGCACAGAATAGGTGCACAATTCCTGTTTGTCAAAGAACACATGTCATGATTTGTTGGAATCTTGAGCAGACCAGCCATGAGCTCCTGAGTTTTCAACAGTTTCCTGAAAGATTGCTGAATGGTACTGTTAAAATTCTAGGTGTAATTCTTACATCTCAAAAACTGAGTTGGGGCTTCCCTTCTGGCTCAGTGCTAAAGAATCTGCCTGCCAATGCAAGAAACATGAGTTTGAACCCTGATCCGAGAAGATCACACATGCAGCAGAGCAACTAAGCCCATGCACCACAACTATTGATCCTGTGCTCTGGAGCCTGGCTGCAACTACTGAGCCCTCATGCTGCAACTACTAAAGTCCACGTGCCCTAGAGCTTGTGCTCTGAAACACAAGAAGCCACCACAATGAGTAGCCCCTGCTCACTGCAACTAGAGAAAAGCCCAACCAGCAATGAAGACCCAGCACAGTCAAAATAAATTAAAAACAAAGACTGAGTTGACTTCTGTGCATAAATTAAACGAACTTATCCATTCTTGTCTAAGCAGCAAATGCTAATAAGCTCAGAGTTAGAAAATAACATGCTACTTTATGAATTATTGGATGGCGATGTGTTTTGGGAATGTTGTCCCTTAAAATGTGGCTGAATTTCCTTTAAAAATGGTTTGATTGCACCTTGGCTGGCTAGTTTGAGGCCACTGTGCTACACCGATAAATGGGTGCTTTTATTTCTATGCTTTCTATTTCTATGTTATTGTCATGGTTCTTGGTATCAATTCACCACTTAAAGAAAAAAAGGTTCTCACCAAACTCTTAGAAAGATGAGTGCTGAAAATGAGACAAAGCAGCAAGCCTGAAGTTTTGCAGAAACTCTTTCTTATGAAGGTTCAAGTGCCTGCAACTGTACTGAGTCATTAATTTTTGAAGCATTTCTTGCCATATTCTCAGAAACCAAACTGTTACCTAAGTTAGATAGCAAGACTTTTAAAGTCAGCAACAGATTTACAGGCATTGAAAGTGACCATGTGGGTGCCAGCAGATGATGAGAACGAGGTGGTGGGTTCAATGTGGAGGGAGCTGCTAAAATGTCAGGGTTCTGGGCATTCAGCTCTCTGGGTCTCAGCTGTCTCCTCTGAGATGGCCTAGGTGATGTGATTCCAACCACCAAAGAAAAGGTGGGTGTCCAGAAATCTGCTCAAGTTTGATTAGCTGTCAAGATGACTGCTAGAACCTTCTGCCTCCAATTATAGCCATCTGGACGACATAGAGAGCACCATTTATTTTACAGAGCTGTTTAGAAAAAGGTTTTATTGTTATCTTTCCTTGATAGCTCAGTTGGTAAAGAATTTGTCTGTAATGCAGGAGACCCTGGTTTGAATCCTGGGTTAGGAAAATCAGATGGAGAAGGGATAGGCTACCCACTCCAGTATTCTTGGGCTTCCCTTGTGGCTCAGCTGGTAAAGAATCTGCACACAATGCAGGAGACCTGGGTTTGATCCCTGGGTTGGGAAGATCCCCTGGAGAAGGGAAAGGCTACCCACTCCAGTAATCTAGCCTGGAGAATTCCATGGACTACAGTCCATCGGGTCGCAAAGAGTCAGACACAACTGATCGACTTTCACTTTCACTTCCTTTTAACTACCCTTAAAATGGCCAGAGCTGATTAGAGGTTGACTATAATTTAGTTGTATATTGTCACATTGCTTATTTAACTTATGATATGCAGAGTACATCATGAGGAACGCTGGGCTGGAAGAAGCACAAGCTGGAATCGAGATTGCCAGGAGAAATATCAATAACCTCAGATATGCAGATGACACCATCCTTATGGCAGAAAGTGAAGAGGAACTAAAAAGCCTCTTGATGAAAGTGAAAAAGGAGAGTGAAAAAGTTGGCTTAGAGCTCAACATTCAGAAAACTAAGATCATGGCATCTGGTCCCATCACTTCATGGCAAATAGATGGGGAAACAGTGGAAACAGTGTCAGACTTTATTTTGGGGGGCTCCAAAATCACTGCGGATGCTGACTGCAGCCATGAAATTGAAAGACGCTTACTCCTTGGAAGGAAAGTTATGACCAACCTAGATAGCATATTAAAAAGCAGACACATTACTTTCCCAACAAAGGTCCGTTTAGTCAAGGCTATGGTTTTTCCCGTGGTCATGTATGGATGTGAGAGTTGGACTGTGAAGAAAGCTGATCACCGAAGAATTGATGCTTTTGAACTGTGGTGCTGGAGAAGACTCTTGAGAGTCCCTTGGACTGCAAGGAGATCCAACCAGTCCCTTCTAAAGGAGATCAGTCCTGGGTGTTCATTGGAAAGACTGAAGCTGAAGCTGAAACTCCAATACTTTGGCCACGTCATGGGATGAGTTGACTCATTGGAAAAGACTCTGATGCTGGCAGGGATTGGGGGCAGGAGGAGAAGGGGATGACAGAGAATGAGATGGCTGGATGGCATCACTGAATCGATGGACATGAGTTTGAGTGAACTCCGGGAGTTGGTGATGGACAGGGAGGCCTGGTGTGCTGTGATTCATGGGGTTGCAAAGAGTCGGACACGACTGAGCTACTGAACTGAACTGATACTTTAGTTGACATCATAGAGAGCACACTGATGACTGCTGGCTTTCAGGGATTTCATTCAGAGGGACTCAACCTTCAATGTCCCTGACCATCATTGAGAACTGCTCCTCAGGTCACCTACAAGTGATAAAAATCATTGAGAGTATGACACTTGTAAAAGACACAGGAGGTAGTCTATCATTTCAGACCTGGGGGATTTCTTTCTCTCCTGTGGTTGACTTTTTTAATAATCTGCTCATCTTGAATACTCCTGTTAGAGACTGGATACCAGTGTTTAGGGCTAGGTTTTGTCAAACTACCTACAGAGGCCAGGCCTCCACATGGTCCTTTTATTTCACATTGACCAGAGCATCTGATTCTGTGTCCCATGAAACATGGTGCTGGATAAAGGTGCCTTCTGCTCCAACACATTTGGGAAAACTTGGGTAAGGCAAAGATAACTTGGCCAACTCATGACCTCTCTGAGTCTGCAGTATTCACAAGGCACTCCAGGAAGGGGATGGTGCAATGTTTGCCAAAGCTCCATGGTGCTGGAGCCTTTTGTTCCTAAAGAAAATAATCCCACCTGACTCAGCAGAATACAATACAGAATCCAAGGCCTTACCATCCAGAGAGGGGGATGTTCTGCATGTCTGTGATTTGTGTGTGTCCAAGACGACCAAAGAGATACGGACTCCAATCACAAAATCACTTTTATTCATAGGGCTCATCTAAGAGGCTCAACCCAACATCCTTGAAGCTATATTAATCTATCACATTCTTTTAAAATTTAAACAGTGTAGTTTGTCCCTCATTTCATGAATGCATAAAGCAGAAATTAACAGAGAAAGTATTGTGTGTATGTGCATGTGTCTGTATAAACACATGTATTGTATGTGTAATGTTTCTAACGCATGTGCTTGTATGCATCTCCATGAAACTAACAAGTATTTCCTGAAATAAACATCACTGTAAAACACAATTGCAAGCTTTGGCTAATGTTCAAGAGGTGGAAGAATCATATAAATAATGTCGCTGAGGTCTGCAGCAAAGAAGGGACATATCCAATTTCATACAATGAGCTAGTGTTAGGTTCAGGACTAGACCCCAGGTCCAAGGGTGGTTCGTTTATGCTTAATAACTAACTAGTGGACTAATGATAAGTCACAGTAAAAAGGTAGAGGTTTTCAATATTGTCCAACTCTATCAAGCTCATTCTTTTATCTAGATAAGCTCTGAGGGCCCTAAGCCATCATTTCTTTGGAGCCTCAATTCCCAGCTGGTCCCTTTACTGTCTGCCACCCCAGCACCAGTTTCTCTGATGTCCTGGTGCTAATGTCTCTTCCTCTGCTCCCCTCCCCCAGCTTCTCCAATAGTGATAACTGAAAGCACTTCTGTCTTGAGAGCTTCCCATGTACTTTATCTGTCTCCCACTTAGCAAACCTCTCTCTATCTTGTATTTAGTTCTTTACAAACCGATTTTATCTCTCCTCCTGGACTCTAAACTCCTCGAGGGTAAGACCTGTGTCAGGTTTATTTTTAATTCCCTCAGCATCTATCACAGTTCCCGGAATGCTGGAGATCCTCAATAAATATTCATTGAATGAATAAATGAATAATGTACAAACATCATGGTCAGGAAAATCTTCATGGCCATTTGTCATTTTCAATAATGAAACCACCGTATCTGTAAGATGGATCGGTTCCTAAATAAAGCTGTAATTTCCTAAGCAGAGTGGATTCAGATCCTGATTTGTGAAAGACAACCATCACATTGTTTAACTTTGTTAACGTGTAAATGGAAGAAAGAAGTTTATGCTTGATAACTGCTTCTCCTTCCACCCCCTTCTCTCTCTCTTTTGGTAACAGATGTCAACCTCGGTTAGATTCAACTCAACTTATTAGTGCATGGCTTTTAGCCAAAAGCAATTCACATTTGCAGAAGTGTACTATCACATATGTCTTAATAACAGAAATGTGTTTTTTTAAAAAAATGTATGTGATAAGTCACATATGGCAAAAGAAATCTGTACATCTCTTAGGCCTTATTTCTACAATGAAGCTTGAAGATAATTGCTACAGAATGTTCACATACAAGTGAAAGTCTCTCTGACACATTAAAGAGGCACAGTTTGAACATACTAATCAAGCTTTGATACCGGCGTGGTTCCAATTGACTGATAAGTACACCAGTATCTCTTGTTCTGATCACTGATCTTAAGAATGCACAATTTTGATTCTTATCCTCAGAGGTAATACTGAATGTTTCAAGGTAAAATCATTAGTGTATCCAGGTACATTATGTGCTTATATTCACTAAGCACATACTTAATTTCTCCTTTGTATGGAGTGTAATTAACATGTACCACCCTCTCCCTGTGGTGATGAAAGAAGCTTGCAACCATGAAGTTATTAAAAAGAAATTAAACAAGTGGTTGAGAAATAGGGAGGGAGGAGATGAACCTTCAGAGAAGAAAATATGCAAACTAAATAATATTGTGAATCATTTACCCTCACTTGAACTGAAAGCTTACTCAGCCTTAGTTAAATCTTGGGAGGTAATAGTGTTTACTAGTTTCTGAGGCATCACTGTCCCATGAATGGATCTCATATCCATGACGGTCTTCAAAGATCTTGAATTTGGAGTGGCTTCTGTACTCTGAATGAGGATTAGGTGATATATCGGCCCCAGAAAGTCCCGAACACAAGATGAGAGCTGAGTAAATACAGTACCTACTCAATGTTTTTGGAGAAGGAAATAGAAACCCACTCCACTGTTCCTGCCTGGAAAATCCTATGGACAGAGGAGCCTGGTAGGCTACAGTTCATGGGATCACAAAGAGTTGGACATGACTGAGCCATTGAGCACTCAGTGTTTTAGAGGGCAAAAAAGAGAAAAGGTTCATAGTTCAACACTCACCGTCATAGAAAAGCTTACATGTGCACTTTTGCCTACCTGAGTAACCAGACCTGGGGTCAGCAAACTGTTAAGAGCCAGATAGGAAATATTTTTGGTTTGGTGGTTTGCACAGTCTCAATTCTGCCACTGTAACACAAATGGAGCTACAGACGATTTGGGAACAAATGAGTATAGCTGTGTGCCATCAAACTTCTTTTATGGACACTGAAATTTGAATTTAATATAATTTTTACATGTCATGAAATAGTTTTCTCTTGAATTTTTTCCTCACCGCTTGCCAAACTCTGCACCAATCACACATAATGATCATCTGTACCTATCTGCGTTCATCCTGAGTTGTAAACAATGCCTCTAGACCTCTACTTTTCCAACAAGGCTGAACATTCTTTCCAATGTATGCCCCCACAAATGATTGTGTGTTGATTCTCGTATACAAGATCAAGCCAATAACTGGTCAAAGGCAATGTAGTTAGTATAAACCAGAGCAATGTGGTAATATTTTACATGTGGCATGAGTCAGAAGACTCTTGAGAGTCCCTTGGACAGCAAGGAGATCAAACAAGTCAATCCGAAAGAAAATCAACCCTGAATATTTATTGGAAGGACTGATGGTGAAGCTGAAGCTCCAATATTTTGGCCACTTGATGTGAAGAGCCAACTCACTGGAAGAGGCCCTGTTGCTGGGAGAGATTGAGGGCAGGAGGAGAAGGGGATGATGGAGGATGAGATGGTTGGATGGCATCATCTACACAATGCACACAAGCTTGAGCAAACTCAGGGAGATGGTGAAGGACGGGGAAGTCTGGCATGCTGCAGCCCATGGGGTCACAGAGTCAGACACAATTTAGCAACTGAACAACACGAGTCAGAAGAGACGGACACCTTGCTCAGTTACAACACAAGAGCCCTTCAGTCTTGATGCTCCACTAGGGTCTTATTAAGCCTCCAGCCTGGGTTCCTGAAAGGACTGCTTTCTGGGACACACCCAATTTGTTTACTTGTCTATTAATTCAAAAAACGCATATCAAACCCTAACCCTACTTAGGGTCGCAGTGCATTATGTCTGACTGAGACATATTAGAAACAGAAAGAGGACCGCCATACACAAAACTTTTTTTTTTTTACTGTACAATATTGTATTGGTTTTGCCATACATTGACATGAATCCACCCCAGGTATACATGTGTTCCCCATCTTGAACCCCCTTCCCACCTCCCTCCCCATACCATCCCTCTGGTTCATCCCAGTGCACCAGCCCCGAGCATCCTGTATCATGCATTGAACCTGGACTGGTGATTGGTTTTAAAGCCTTGTTTCTCCTCTGCCATCAGGCACTGTAATTGAAACATTCTCTGAGCTGAGATTCTTGTCCCTGAGCTGAGGTCTTGAAGAAGCCTCTCTTTTTAGAGTTCTCAGATGGTTGTGGCTAGGCAACTGAATTAGGTAGCAGATATTAGGTACCAAACACAACAAGACACTCAAACTCACACTGAGAGTGGTATCTTACTTAATTAGAAGACAATTCTAAACACCTACCCGTTGATTGTGATTTAGGCTTATTAGTAGACAGATTTTCAAATATATTTAAAAATGAAATATTGTTTTACATTTTATTAGTAATCCTTTGGCTCTTTTACTTTTCCTGTTTTCTCTTTACAACATTCCTTAAAATGCTAGAATTAGAGTCTGTACTGTGAATTAACCAGAACTCATAAAAAAATGTAATTATCTGTAGGGTAGAATTCTCACAAGGAATAGACAGAAAACTGATCCTACTTCCAGGCCATTAGAGTGTGATTAAATACAGCCCTGTTTGTTGCCAATGGGCTGTCTTGTGCATGCAAAGATGGAGCTTGGGATTCACTTCCTATTGGGCAGGCTTGAACTTGGAGATGTTTGTCCCACTGAGGGCCAGATTTACACTCCTCCAGTCCCTGCCCCATCCCTTGTGACCTAGGGCATGCATCTGCCTGTGGGTGGACTGGAGGAAGGGGTGCAGTCGGACTGTGGGAAAGAAGATCACTAATGGCCCACTGAGGGACTCAAGTTCTGGCCTTAGCCTCATTAGCACCATCCTCTAATCCACAGAGCTTGCTTGCCACAGGTGCACAGTAGAGAAGCCTTCCAGGCATAGACAGAAAAGAAATCAGGCTGCAGAGATGATTTCACCCCCTACCAAACCAGACAACAATTCGGCTACTAAAAATGCTCCCAGAGACAACTATAGCAAAATACATCTTCAGACCACAGATAGCCCTCCAGAGGCTACGAAAGGCTGATAAGGAATATTCTGAGGCCTCAGAAAACAAAATTTAAACACAAAGTATAAAAGAAAACCTTTTGGAAAAATGAATCGGAACTTACATTTAATGGTGTGCTAAACACTACCCTGGTGACTTGGAAAAGTCAATTACTTTTACAGAACACAAGCAGCCATCTTGTCATTGGCATTAGCTGATCCATTCTCCCAAAAACTATTAAAAATCCAATGCACTCCTGACTATATAACCATATATCTACATATATATATCCAAACCTATCAATAGTAACATTAAATGTGAATGGATTTAACAATCTAGCCAAAAGGCAGAGACTGCCAGACTGGGGGGAAAAAAACAAGATTTAACTATATGCCATCCACAGGGGACACACTTTATATTAAAAGCTACAAATTAAAAAAATAAATCAATGCATTTCCATTTCTGCATTTGGTATCTACTATAGTGGAAGTTGGCTGCCATAAATTAACACGTTGTAGTTCCTAGAGATGTGATGTTACTCGACCCATAGTAACCCAGCAAATAGATCAGGTCTTCCCTAGGCCACATGCTGTTGGACTGGTATGCATCATAACATGGTAATCAGATGTCATGAAGCCAAATGACAAGACAGACATCTTTAATTTGAAAGTCTCCCTTCTGGAGGAGACAGGATGTACTATATTTAAAAGACTGCTGTGCGGCTTGTTTATAATTTAAGAGTGTCTCATAAAATGCCTTGGAAATAGCTCTCTGTTAGCTAGAAAAAACTTCAGTTAAATATATTTTTATGAGCTTTTCATTAACAGAGTGCCGAGGCCTTGATGCCGAGGTGCCAAAGCTCCCCACGTGGCTGGAAATCACTTGGCACATTTTCAGTCACTTACGTCTCTGTCATAGGTCCAAGGTTTGCAATTAAAAATGTAATCTTTTTAGCATGTGCAAAACCCAAAGGCTTGAAGTACTATGCATTGAATATGATTATAATAGTATTTGGCAGCTATTCATGGATGGCACGTATTAATTTATGTAAACCAGGCATAACTTGGATCACTTCCTCATCAGGACCACAGGAAAAATTGAAAAGCTGGTCCCTGTTCATTGAAGGTTTTTTTTTTTTTTTCCCTGCTTGTTTTGGTTTTTGTTTTTAAATTGTCACAAATAGAGATGAACTCAAAATCAAGGTCTCTTTTATGACCTTTTTTCACGTGCTTGGAGTCCATTCAGATTAACATTTCCAACTAATACAAAAAAATAACTTACTTCACAGGATTACTCTTAGGTTTTGCCTTTTCAACAGCCTGTGAACAGAAGAAAAAAATGCAATTAGACAACATTAGCAGGCATAATCTTTGCAACTAGTTACCAAAACAATAAGCAATATAAAATGCTCTTCAGAAACATGAGGAGTTAACCAGGGCAGGCTGCTGGAGATAAGCAGACCGGAGGTGCAGAAAGCAATTTCCCTCTCCTGGGGAGTGTGGTTACCAGTCCAAGTACAGCTTTCAGACACAGGCAAGCATGGCCACAGTTGCCTGGGAAGTTCAGCAGTGCCCATGCGAGCGGGCCCTTAGGCTCATGACTCCATCCTCCTCTTCTCATCTTTCCCTTCCATTTTTTTTTTTTAAACCTGAGCCCTGTGCTTCTGGAAAACAGAGAACATGAAGGACTCCCCCACTCTACTCCATCCTTTCATGTTCTGGAAAACAGCTAATTTCAAAGGACCACACTGCCATCCACATGCTGAGACTCAGTTCCATCCTTCCTCCTGACTCCCCTAAATTTCCTGGATGGCTTGCCTTTCTATTTGGTCTGACCATCTGTTGATCAATGTAAAGGGACTGATGACTTACAGAGATCCTGTCTCTTGGGTAAAAGAGGACAGAGACTCTGGTTTATTGTTCCTTTTTTTCTGTTTGTGTGTTTTCAGCTCAAATAAATTGAGATTTATACACACTAAGGAGAGACCAGGTCTTTGAAATGGACCTGTGAACTTTGTTTATGCTTGACTTATGACTGAAATTTTAGAGCGAAAACTATAAGCTATCTGTGTCTGTCTGTATGTTTATATGTCTGTAATTCAGAAAAGTCTTTCCCTCTAATTATGTGAACATGTAATACTTTCCTACCTCTGGATGCTGCTGCTGCTGCTGCTAAGTCACTTTAGTCGTGTCCGACTCTATGCGACCCCATAGACGGCAGCAGATTTTAAATCCCTTACACTAAAAGAGCTCTATTGTGATTGACTTAGAGATAAGTATTCCTATAATTGGCCATTCCCAATACTTCAGAGGGGCTTCCCAGGTGACTCAGTTGGTAAAGAACTTGCCTGCAATGAAGGATACAGATGCCAGTTTGATACCTGGGTCAGGAAGATCCCCTGAAGGAGTAAATGGCAACCCATTCCAGTATTCTTGCCTGGAAAATCCCATGGACAGAGGAGTCTGGCAGGCCACAGTCCACGGAGTCACAAAGAGTCAGACATGACTGAGTGACCCAGCATGCAGGCACACACACCATATATATTTCAGAAATATCCTCCTCCTCCGCATACACCTGCTTGGCTTATGACAGGATAGGGAGGGAAGTACAGAGGGAATGGTCATGGGTACATCTGGGGATTTTTAGATCTAGGATGGGAAACTGTATACCCTGCATTGCTCCAGCCACCTGGCTGCACCAGCCTGGTGATAGAATGGCCAAAGTACTCATTTCTAAAATCATTTTTATTAGCAGATACCACAAAAAGGCAAGAGCTGACAGACAGCTCAGATCAATTTCCTTCCATGGAACCTTTAAGAAAACACACACCAAATCATCAAAATGAGGAAATCTCTGGGCCTCTTGGCCTGCGTCCCTTAGACATGGAGACTGGTCCCACTTTATTGCTGAATCCATTGATCTGTGTACAGTCCATTTATCATTCATGAAAAGAGCTAGTGATCTTCACAGTATATTAGAAGAAACAACTCAGATCATCTGTCAACAGCCCTCTTATTTCTGTTTCCCTCTCCACAGGGATTGCATCTCCTTCGATTCTTCTGGAATTAAAATGTTGCTAAGCAACACAGCTGGGGGCACTGATGGCAGAATGGCTACAGTCTATCAAACTGTTTAAGCACCTGGAGGGTTTTAGTGATGATTTTTTTCATACTTCTGTAGCATAATTATGTAATCAGAACCAAACTTGTACTCCCCCATATTCTTTTAGACTGTAGAAATAACATTCAGAATGGTGAGCATTGAAGCAGTGGTTCGCCAACCTCAGGGTTCTTTGGACCCTTTTAAAAGGTATACACTTGGAGACCTTTATATTTGTGAACCCTGGAGGTGGGTGATGGCTAAGAGATGAAGAGAACACTGTTACAAATTATAAGGCAGAAGCAACCATGTGTAACAGAGACGATTTATAATCTAACATTGGATTGACATTCTGAGTGACCAGTGTATAAGCATATCAAACCTTTCAATCCATAACAACAACCCAATGCACTTGGAAGCAATTTGTTTGAAATCAATGAAATATTTCCTCAGTTTAGACATTACTGTTGGAAATCCAAGTCCTTTTCTTCTATTAAGTCTCAGATTCTATTGCTAGATAAATATCCATTAACATTTGGGTACTTTTTCTTGCCTTGTGGCACAGAGGGTAAAGAATCTGCCTGCAATGCAGGAGACCCAGGTTTAATCCCTGGGTCAGGAAGATCTCTTGGAGAAGGAAATGGCAACCCATTCCAGTATTCTTGCCTGGAGAATTCCATGGACAGAGGAGTCTGGTGGCTACAGTCCATGGGGTTGCAAAGAGTCAGACATGACTGAGTGACAAACGCTTTCACTTTTCACTTTGGCTTGACAGGCAAAAGTTATTTTCTCACCATCTGTGCCTGAGGTTGAATTTTCACAACTGGTGGAATCATAAGAAAGTGAGGGAATGAGGTTAACAGGTGAAAATGAGGAAACAAGGACAGTGTCTGGCTGGCCTGTCACCTCTCACAGATGTTTAGGATATGAATGCTTATCTCTGAGCAATCCCTTAAAAGGTGCTGAAAGGAAGAACCAGTTTCTGGCAAGGAGTAGGGGCAAGACCTTGACCATCACTACAGAATGTAGCCAGGCTGCATACCCATGTCTGCCTTTTCTACCACCTTTTCTCCCCCAGTCCCAGCTGGTGGAATAAGACATGGCAGTGGACTGAAGACAAGCCACTGTGGGAATCGCATGAATCCACTTTTCCAAATCCCTTAAAATCCAAACTAATCTGTTGCTGAAGAAGAAAGGTTACCATGAAATAATGGGCATGGGGTTCCAGTGGTTTTCCTTTTTTATTGCTATTATTTTGGCTGTGCCACGGGGCATTCAGGATCTTAGTTCCCTGACCTGGGATGGAATCTGCACCGCCCTGCAGAGGACTGTCAGGGAAGTCCCTGTGGTTTCCTTTTAAAGCAAGCTGGATGTGATGGGCTGAGCTATGCCACTGGCAGGAGATGGGAAGGAGAGAAATCAAAGTGACATTGCTTAGCCTAGCTTTGATTCAGTGACATGCTTTTGAAAATGTCCTCTCTTCTCTGTGCATCAGGACTTTCAATTAGACCCAGTTATTTCCCTCTGATCAGGAGGTACATAATCATGTTCAAGGCCAGTCTCTTTGAAACATGTGTCTTTTTATACAGCCATTATAGGAAAATAACTTCATTCAAATTAATTATTTTGGGTTGCATGGCTATTGATAGAAAATATCTATGCTCAGAGGCCCCCCCTTTGGAATTCAACCCAGGATCACTTCCGGGTCCCCACAGCTCTAGTCAGATGCTCTGCTGTCATCTTCCCACGTGCTCATCTCCAGACGGTATGGCTGCAGGGAATGTCTGCCAGGCACGAGAAGCAGATCACCATTTGAGTTCTCCACTTTCACTGCATTTTGACTTTGTTTTATATATAATATAAGGGATACTTAAGAGACTACAAAGAAAAATTTAAGTGAATTATTTGAGTGCAAAATATACATTAATACTTTAAGGCAAATAAAAATACTTTTTTTTCTCTCCATTAAGCCTTGTGGGTTTCATTATTTTTTAATTTATTTATTTTAATTGGAGGCTAATTACTTTACATTATTGTGTTGGTTTTGCCATACATCGACATGAATCTGCCCCGTACAAATAAAAATATTTTAAGGGAAAATAATTAAGTCTACAAAATATACAAGGAGAAAATTCCTCTTTTGAAATGTTGGGACAGGTAAAGACAATCCCAAGTTCCAGACACGTTTGTGAATATGAGATGCTGCAAAAGGAGGGAAGTCAAAGTGAAATGATACAGTGTTAAGTCAGCGAGCATTAAGAGGGTTACATATTGGGATTACAGCTAATTTTGAGTTTAAAAACATACATTAAAGTAATTTAAACTGATTGGAAAATGGAGGTTAGATAGTTAACATTTACGCTGCTTTAATTTGTAATGTCTATATGCTTTTTAAAACCTATATTCTACTTATTTGGTGTCATGTTTCCCCAACATGATACTTATCTTTCCATCAAGGAAATTCTAGCCTAAGATAGGATGATAAATTAAGATGTTAAAAACCATAGTCCAATATGGTGCAATGAGCTATATGTGGAAAGAATGCTATGCTAGAAATCCACAAACCTGGGTTCTATTACCAGGTTTGCCATTTCTTAATCATGACATTTCCATCATCATGACATTAGTGATGCAGTTAACACCAGTGAACCTCAGTCTCCTCATTTTAAAAATTAATACCATCATTCCTGCCCTATCTACACCAAGAGTGGTTGTGAGTAGCCAACATCAATGACAGTGTTCTAGAAAGCACAGCATACTAAGCAAAAGGGTACATCTTGATTGTGACTGCATTCCACACAGGCATCGGTGCACATGTTTTTATTTTAACTAAACTATAAAATTGTCTTAGTTTCAGGTGGACAGTAAAGTGGTTCGGATAGAAATTATTTTCAGATAGTTTTTCATTATAGTTTATCACAGGATATTGCATAGAGTTCCCTGTGCTACACAGCAGTTCCTTGTTGTTTACTTACTTTATATCCAGCAGTGTATATCTGTTCATCTCGAACTCCTTATTTACCCCTCCCACGGATTGATATATTTTTTACAGCCAGAGAGTTGATGGGCTTTCTGACTACTGACCAGTTTGCAGAATCAAATCTATGCAGTTAATTCAACTAGGATTATAGAAGCCATTTTGCTCCTCTCTCCATATCAGGAGTAGTTCTGGGGTGAACAGAATGCTTCTGTCTGCAAAGTCCTATTGAAAAAGACTTTGATGTGTTTAGATCCTGCCAGACCTAACCCAGCAGGAGAGAGGGCTCTCTACCTTCACACAGGTCTCCGAACCTCGCTGGGGTTCATGTTGGTGGTAGAGAGGTCAAGACACCTGAGATGCTGTGGGGGCACAAGTGCATGTCACTCCTCACTCTCTCTTCCCCTACAAGGAAGCCTAGGAAGCATCATTCTTTTCCAGGTGACCTCTCCTTTAGCTGTCCCTCCTTTCATGGTACCTTCCTTGGTAGCTCAGTTGGTAAAGAATCCGCCTGCAATTCAAGAGACCCTGGTTCAATTCCTGGGTCGCGAAGATCCCCTGGAGAAGGGATAGGCTACCCACTCCAGTATTCTTGGGCTTATCTGGTGGCTCAGCTGGTAAAGAATCCGACTGCGATGTGGGAGACCTGGGTTCAATCCCTGGGTTGGGAAGATCCCCTGGAGAAGGGAAAGGCTACCCACTTCAGGATTCTGGCCTGGAGAATTCCACGGACTGTATAGTCCATGGGGTCGCAAACAGTCAGACACTGAGCAACATTCACTTTCACTTTCCTTTCATACCTTACTCCATCAGGAGGGCTCTTTGCTTTTGCACTAACATTTGACCCTGAGGTTGGGAAGCTCCAGGGATGAACTTCCTCCATGATATAGGAGCTCAAGAAATTATATTCCCAGGGAGAAGAACTTGTCTGCTTCCAAGGAGTGCTCATGAGCTAATTCTTTCATCATTACCAGTGTTGTACACTTGTTGGCATCCTGCTAAGCAGCAAATTTATTTCCTCAGGATGGATGATGTGGCTAAGCACATGCTTAAGTTGATCCCTCATTAAATCTAACTTCCTAAAAAGAATGGCCTTGTCTTTCTGTGAGGTAGAGAATACTTTTGCTGCACCAAAGCTGAAGTGACTCAAGGACCATACTGAATTACATCAATCATCAAATGTAGTTCTCATTAAAAAAACAGAGAAAAGGAAAGAAAGAGGAAGGAATGAAGGTGGCTTTCTATTGAGTCCCAACCTCCTGTGTAGACAGAACATCATATTTCTTTAGGGAGACAAATTTACCTAGAAAGCACTTAGGAAACTTGCTAGTTATCTTCTGTATACTGATTGAACTTTGTCAAAATTCTTTGGTAAGGTAATTCTGCCCTAGTTATTACATATCATGATGTGTTATTCTAGTTCAATAGACATGTATATTATATTCACAAAAATATTTAGAGAATCTTTTGAGGCTTTTAAGAAGCATGACCTGAACATTTATATCCAGACTTATGCCATTAAACCCCCTGAGACTGACAGAAAACAAACTCAGTGCGGTATGTTTCCTGTTTGTTGAGACCATCAAAGTGAGCACACAGAAGGCCTAGAGCAATTGAAGCCATGGATTCATTTTGCAAGGCTACAGAGTTGGGGACTGCTTACCTTCTTAATCAATAACCATACTGTCAGTCAAGCATACAATGTGATTCTATTACTATTGCTCTACATGCCTTTTACATTCCCTGTTTATATGTTTTTTTTTTTTTTTTTACCAGCAGATAAAGAGTCGGACACGACTGAGCGACTGAACTGAACTGAACTGAACTGACACCCAAGTTGCGTCTATATAATACATTTCTTGATTAAAAAATGAAAAGCCAACCATCAGATAATTTCAAATAACTGGATATTATACTTTATGGAAAAAAGAAAGATGAGCAGACAGCTGCATTGGTTTTCTGTTTCTATGTTTTATCTTTAACTTTTCATGGGGCTGCTCTGTGAGACCAAGCCGTACTTTTATCTAATGGCATGTGTTGATAAATTGAATTGATTGCCTAAGTTCAGAAGAGAAACTCTTCGATGAACAAATGAACTCACCATTAGGGTATTCAGATGGTTAAAAATCAATACCTACAGAACTGGTTAAATCTATTAAAGAGACATATCCTGAGAGCACTTGCCCAAATACAAAAATGATTTGCTTAATTACAGCAGTTAAATAGAGTTCACTGGAATGAGTGAAACAGCAAGAGGCTTGTATCATATCCTATAGGCTGAGGTATCAGCTGGCAGCATGCACACACAGCAAAGATTGCAGCTGAAGAGGAGAAAATGGCACTCAGCATTTCACAACACCTGGATGCCTGGCTGAATTTCTGACACTACACCCAGGTATGGCAACACATCTTCCCTAGCTTTGGAGTATCAGGCTTCTCCCATTTTAATTTAATCCATTAAACAAAAATATTTAATTGTTTACTTTTATTTTATTTTTAATTTATTTTTTTATGGAAATCTGATTTATTTTTTCTTTTTTATTGGAGGTAATTATTTTACTTTGACTTGCTGGGTC
Source organism: Moschus berezovskii (assembly GCF_049115385.1). Lineage (NCBI taxonomy): Eukaryota > Metazoa > Chordata > Mammalia > Artiodactyla > Moschidae > Moschus > Moschus berezovskii. Next base: position 139,953,860 of record NC_142488.1, on the reverse strand, counting down.
TTCATTGCTTTGCAGGCCTTCTCTAGTTGCAATGAGTGGGGGCTACTCTCTAGTTGTGGTGCTCGGGCTTCTCACTTCAGTGGCTTCTCTTGTTGTGGAGCACATGCCCTAGGCACTCAGGCTTCAAAAGTTGCAGTCCCCAGGGTCTAGAACCCAGGCTCAGTAGTTGCAGCTCACGGGCTTAGTTGCTCCGCAGCATGTGCAATCCTCCTGGACCAGGGATTGAACCTGTGTCTCTCCTGCATTGGCAGGTGGATTCATTACCACTGAGCCATTGGGGAAGCCATAATTCATTGTTTTTGATGCATATGTAAGGCAAGCTTGTGCTGGACATGATGGGTGCAGGATTAGAATTTTGACAGGCAGATACTGGAAGAAATTTGCTTCAGGTGTCTGGCACCTAATAGCCACTCAATAAACTGGGTAAAAGATCTGGGTCTGATTGGGGAGTCTGAGAGCCTGACTGCTCTGGGTATGAGACATTGCCGGTAGGTAACCAGCTCTGTGCAGAGGAGAAAAGAGCAAAAGTTGGGCTCCAGGATCACACGTATCTGGATCCATCCTGCAACTGCCCATGAGGCTCGACTTCACACCCCAGTGAAGAGGGAGTGCAGAGCAGACTGAACAAGGTACTTGTTCTTTCTTTCCATTCTTTCTTCACTCTTCCTGCAGCTATGGCCTCACTGGAGACCTCTTATTTCTCATTAGGACAATAGCTCTGGCCTCTTCTTTGGGCCACTGGTCTCCCTATTGTTACCCCATTGTATGCTCCCCTTTGATCATGAATCCTTCATGGCTTCCCAAGTCTCATTGAATTCTTGATCATCTTCACCCTCTCATGACCCTGCCAACACCAGTTGAACAGAGGTCTCATAGCAGGTCCTACCTGTCCTTACATGTGTATTTGACCAACAGGGCAACCTGCAGGAGTTTGTTGTTGTTGTTTTTTTTTTTTTTGAGCATCTTGTCCAAAGATGATGTGATAACAGAATTCGGAAGTGCCAGCATTCCATGAAAGCTTGCTCCCTCCAGGCTGGCTCTTTTGCTGAATATAAAACCTTTCAGTAAGATTCACTTGTCAACTGGAAATTTTGTTTATAACTCAAGTTTTCGTATATTGTAACTTCATGAAAACTGCACTGTCTTTGGTGAAGAAGCACATTTCACTCCTGAGTCATCTATTGACACTAATCATTCTCTGTTCTGTTCTGTTCCGTCGCTCAGTCGTGTCTGACTCTATGCGACCCCGTGGACTGTAGCCTACCAGGCTTCTCCATCCACGGGATTCTCCAGGCAAGAATACTGGAGTGGGTTACCGTTTCCTTCTCCAGGGGATCTTCAAATATGGAGACATGAGGCAGAGCATCTCAGTGTTGGCTTCTTTATTCTCCATATTAGAAGGGCCGAGGTAAGTGCCATTCGATCACTCTGTTCTCCTGAGGTCTGTGGATTTGAAAATTCAATTTTCTTTCCCCTAGCCAATCAAAGCCCTCTCGCCTTGATACTAAGGAGGCTCTCCTCAAAAAATGACCTGTGTCCTTTGCTGGGAGACAATCAAGACCTAAGAGAGGCTCTCTTCTTACTATGTGTGACCAGGGAAATGGGAAGTGTATTTTTAGTGCATAGAGGTACTCAGTAATATGTTTTCCAAAACCTACATGGGAGTGAGTACTGATGATGCATTTTCAGTACTAGCATACTAGCCTGTTCAGGCTTTCTGTCCCTTTAGAACGTATTCTACTCTGGGCAAGATGTTACAGCCATTTTTATTATCAATCTGTATTATAAAACCCAGTAATGTTTCCACTCGAGTTTCTCCTTTATTCTCAAACTACGACCGCACTCACAATGCTCTGACACCAGACGTGTGTGGGCTCATCCCATACCAAGTACGTTTCTGCAACACCAGCTGGTTATTCTACCATATAACTCAATTCTGACACTGTCTATCTGGAGAGAGAATCACATACAACCAGTTAAGGGCTCAGTCTCATGAGACTGCCTCCTCCTGCCTCAGATACCAGTTGCCAGCTTAAGTTGTCATCTGTATTTCTGATCAATTGGCTTAGACACCAGAGGTTCCAATGGCCCACTCCTTGGGTTTGATTAATTTGCTAGAGTGGCTCAGAGAACACAGGGAAACAGTGACTTATGTTTACCAGTTCATTAAAAGATATGGCAAAGGATACAGATGAATAGAGAGATGAAGAGAGACATAGGGTGAAGTCTAGGAGGATCCCACAGGTAGGAGCTTCTGTTCCTCCGGCACTGGGGCATGTCACACTTCATGCACACGGATGTGTTCATCCATCTGGAAAATCTCTGAACCCCACTGTTGCTGTTTAATTGCTCAGTTGTATTCGAGTCTTTGTGACCCCATGGACTGCAGTCCACCAGGTTCCTCTGTCCAGTACCCCAGCAAGAATACTGGAATGGGTTGTGATTTCCTCTACCAGAGGATCTTCCAAATCCAGGGACTGAACCCATGTCTCTTATATCTCCTGCACTGCAGGTGGATTCTTTACCACTGAGCCACAGGGGAAGCCCTCTGAATCCCACACTATTGGGATTTTTGGTAGGCTCCCTCACATAGACGTGAGTGACTTCTTTCTTTTATTATTATTATTTTTTATTTTATTGGAGGCAAATTACCTTACATTAATATATTGGTTGGTTTTGCCATACATTGACACGAATCCGCCCCGGGTGTACATGTGTTCCCTTTCTTGAACCCCCCTCCCACCTCCCTCTTCCCCATATCCTCCCTCCAGGTCATCCCCATGCACCAGCCCCAAGCATCCTGTATCATGCGTCGAACCTGGACTGGTGATTCATTTCACATATGATAATATACATGCTACAATGCCATTCTCCCAAATCATCCCACCTTCACCCTCTTCCACAGAGTCCCAAAGATTGTTCTATACACCTATGTCTCTTTTGCAGTCTCGTATACAGGGTTAAGGTTACCATCTTTCTAAATTCCATATATATGCATTAGTATACTGTATTGCATATCAGATATGCAGATAACACCACCCTTATGGCAGAAAGTGAAGAGGAACTCAAAGGCCTCTTGATGAAAGTGAAAAAGGAGAGTGAAAGGGTTGGCTTGAAGCTCAACATTCAGAAAACAAAGATCATGGCATCTGGTCCCATCACTTCATGGGAAGTGTCAGACTTTATTTTTTGGGGCTCCAAAATCACTGCAGATGCTGATTGCAGCCATGAAATTAAGACACTTACTCCTTGGAAGGAAAGTTGTGACCAGCCTAGACAGCATATTAAAAAGCAGAGACGTTACTTTGCCAACCAAGATCCGTCTAGTCAAGGCTATGGTTTTTCCCGTGGTCATGTATGGATGTGAGAGTTGGACTGTGAAGAAAGCTGATCGCCGAAGAATTGATGCATTTGAACTGTAGTGCTGGAGAAGACTCTTGAGAGTCCCTTGGACTGCAAGGAGATCCAACCAGTCCATTCTAGAGGAGATCAATCCTGGGTGTTCATTGGAAGGACTGATGCTAAAGCTGAAACTGCAATACTTTGGCCACCTCATGCGACGAGTTGACTCACTGGAAAAGACTCTGATGCTGGGAAAGGTTGGGGGTAGGAAGAGACGGGGATGACAGAGAATGAGGTGGCTAGATGGCATCACCGACTCGATGGACATGAGTTTGAGTGAACTCCGGGAGTTGGTGATGGACAGGGAGGCCTGGCGTGCTGTGGTTCATGGGGTCGCTAAGAGTCGGACACGACTGAGCGAATGAGCGACTGAACTGAACTGAACTGATACTGTATTGATGTTTTTGACTTCTGACTCTGTTTCTAGCCCCTCTCTCCTCTGTAGAGAATGGAAGGGTAAGGCTGGAAATTCCAAGCTTCCAATCATGGCTTGGCCTCTCTGGTGACCACAGTACAGGAGCCTACACAGAGTCATCTCATTAGAATAAAAGACGTCCCTATCACCCAGAGAGCAAATATTAGAACAAAAGATGCTCCTATTGGTCTTATTACTTAAGAAATTACAAGGAATTCAGGGGCTCTGTACCAGGAAACTGGGGTGGAGACAACTATGTATTAATATATTTTCTATTATCACAGTACAACTGACTTCTCCATGCTTCAGTGTCCTTGTTGGCTGGAGTGAGGACCCTCCATGACAATTTTAAGGTCTTGTATTCTATATTTTAATATACAAAACTATTCTATTCCAATATATATACACACATATACATACATGTATGATTCAGGGATAAATATGGAATCTCCATTACGGAGTTCACCTCCATTAGCAAGAAATAAGATCTATCAGCAAGTTTATAAATGTTTATATCTAATGTTTCAGAGATTCCTGGGAACTCCTTCATGACACATAGGCTACACCATGCCATACATTTTGGAAAGGTCTACTGTCCTTACCTGCCCATCCCCTTGAATTTTGAATCCTTAACCTGGGATTGATAGCTAATCTCAAATTTGGATACGTGTTCTGTGTGTTTACAATGCTTATGCTCTTTGCTCTTGCTAAATAAATAGAAAAAAATAAATACACCTGTTTAAGAAGACAGATTCTGCTTCCCATTCATGACAAGGTCCTTGGGTATTTTGCAGCCTGCCTGGTTGATTTTCCAGCAGATGTCATATGTTTGGGGGGACAGAATAAAGCATTCCTAGACCCTAAACCAAAGTCCCAGTACACTTTTCCAAGCCAGCAGCTAAATTTCAAAATCTTACGTTGTCAGTATGACCAAAAGTTTTATTACTGAAGGCATTCATACCACTCTAACAGAGGCTAGAACCACCAAAACTTAGGTACACATGGTACACTGCCTGAGGGTTGTTAGCTGATGACTAAGACCGAACATTCATGCTCCAGCCATGAATTTGGAACCCAGCTGGGGCAATGAAGGGGCCTAAGGAAAACAGCAAGTTTGGACCAAACAGAGAGTGAAGGTGATAGTCGTGAGAGGACCAATGCGACCCAGCCACTTCCTTCCTAGCCCAGCCTAGGCAGCGACAAGAGTAACATGGTGCTGTTCCTTCCAGCACTTTGATTCACACAGACTTCATGATCCTCAGCTTCCTGGAGGTGGCTGTTACTCCCCTGCCGCCCTCTCTATAGAGGCAGATATGTGTCATGTGTTCTTTGTGGACAAAAGACTGTGTCATTCATGTCCTACAGGAGAGTTTTTGTTTCTAAAACAACAGACTGTACCCATTTTTGTTTCCACTTGGACCTTGGAGTAAGCAGTACATCCTTACCAATGTCTGATGTACAGTCATGGTGACAAAATGTTCAGCTAAGCAAAACAGCCATTGGGTTTGCCATGGAAATGCTCATAGATGGACAATTCATATGTGGTCATGGACATTAGTCAGGAGTGGGTCATCAGAGGTGATGGACACAACATGTGTGAAAACGTTGTGCTCCTCTGCATCTCTGAGTGCTCAAAGCATTGTATGGCGATTAAAATAAAAAGACAATCTATGGAGATTACAAGTCAAAATATTTCATGCTAAATGTAGAAGACCTAATTACAATGAAAAAATTCAGCAGGTTTCTAAACAGTCACAGATTTGCCTGCAGCATATTAAAAATCACATCATACAAGCCCTAAGCAGTTTCTTATTAATCTAGTCTCTATGCTAATACAGCCAAATGGGAAACACAATCTTGGGAATATGAAGGCCAATGTTATTCTATTAACCTTATATGTTATCCTATTTACTTTCCTGTCTTTAATGAATAAATTAAAATATCTTCTCATTCTCTAATTGCTGGAGAGTTAGAGTATGACAACGTATGGATTTTATTCTGCTACCTTCTGCAGCCTGAACAGCCTGAATGCCCTCATTTTGCATGGGATTTCAATGAAAGGCAATGACAGATAAACTGTTTACATTAAAAGACTCTATCAAAGTTATTTTGCACCTGGTTTCCTCCTAATCCATCTGCTGTTTCTACAGCTCTGACAGGCTGATCTTTCTTGCTGTGGGTGCCACATTGATGTCATTATGGAAGAGGCCTTCCCCAGCCTTTCTACGTATAACAAAGTAAATGGAAATGCAGAGAAATCTTGGGGAGGTAACAACTTGTTCAGCATGATAAAGGAAGAACTGTGGCTAAAAAATCGGAACCATTACAGCAGGGTAGAGTATCTGTTGTCACAATGAGTGAATTCACTATAGCATGTCAGGGGCCAGCTGAGAGCGGCAGTAAAATGTATGCCCCCCACCCTTTCCATTAGCAAACTTTAATCAGAAAAGCAGGCTTGAATTTCACTTGGTTGCTAGGCTTGGAAAGTTCAATATACATCACAGGTACAAGGAACACATCTCAAATCTTCCAGAATGTTCAGATTTTCTGCTCCCATGTAAATCATTTCATGTGCAATTACCAAATAACAATGGGCTTCACAGGTGGCTGATTCCCTGGTGGCTCAGATCGTAAAGAGTCTGCCTGCAATTCAGGAGACCTGGGTTCGACTCCTGGGACAGGAAGATCTCCTGGAGAAGGAAATGGCAATCCACTCCAGTAATCTTGCCTGGAAAATCCCGTGGATGGAGGAGCCTGGCAGGCTACAGTCCATGAGGTCGCAAAAAGTCAGACACGACTGAGCGACTTCACTTTCACTTCCCAGGTGGCACTAGTGGTAAAGAACTTGCCCACCAATGCAGGAGACCTAAGAGATGTGGGTTCGCTCTCTGGGTTGGGAAGATCACCTGGAGAAGGGAATGGCTATCCACTCCCATATTCTTGCCTGGGAAATCCCAAGGACAGAGTCCACGGGGCTGCAAAGAGTTGGACACAACCGACACAACATGCATGCATCAAATAACAACCTACTCAGTGAACAGGCCCCACCATAACAGAAACTAACAAACAAAAATAAATCCAGTACAACACCCAACCTGGTGTCAAGAAACTGGATTAAAACCAAGCTGTTTTGTGTCTGTGAGGTAATTAGTGATCTTCAGATGAGAAGTAAAATTATGAAGTGGAGGAGAAGAGCTTCAGGACAATATTTTTCTGTAAATGTTAACAGGCTTGAGGTGCAGCTCTGTTATTAGCATCTGTTGAAAAGTCCACACATCCCCAGTTACATGCTTTGAATTGAGTACCACATTTCTAAGGGCAATCCCTAGGCAGAGAAAGAAAGAAGATTGGTTTAAATAAAATTGAGTACATCGGAGCTACTTACAATAATGTGTCCAGACACAACTCATTAGAATGTCTTTGTGCTCAAAGCAAATTGAAATTGTTCAGCTCTGTTTTTAAAGCACCAACACACCACTCCAAGCTTTATCTAGAGTCCTTTAGCTGAGCCTGCCACCATCCAGCCATAGTACCCATTTTCTGAATTTCTAACTGGGTTAAAGGAACGCACCTAAGGTTTCAGTCTCATTCACATTAATCATTAAGATGGTATTAATATTAAAATTCTCTAAAAGTTGTTTCTAACAATACCTATTTCTTTTATGGTTTTTATAATGCTAAACTCTGATGTTGCTAATGTCAATCGGAGATAATTAGGTCACGAGAGAGCCATGCCCAGATCTAACCTGGCATCAAAACCCAAGTATCACAGAGCATCCTACTGCCAAAATTTAACAGACATTACATGCTTTGAGCTGCATAAATCAAGCATCAATATAACATTCAAGGAAACATCAAGAAGGTATTTACCCACTTCTATGAATATGTACCAGAGGGGGCTCTGGAGTTTGTACACTACACATGCTAGAAGCCTTTGGAATTGGTCAAATTGTGGATAGCTTAAAACTTTAAAAACAGCAATTTTAATAAACCTGTCAATACAATTTATTTGTTAAAAAAACATTTGCGACTGATTAGGCAGCTTATATTGAAAGAGAAACACTGGGTCTATATCTTTAGATCTTTTATTGAACTGCAAACACAGCATCAATAACTGCTTCTCAGCTGTAAATGAAAATTGATTCAAGTTTTAACCCCTCATTTTCAGGAGTTCTTTTAATCCCAAGAAATAGAAGAAGAAAAGTGGATCAAAAGGAAAACTGCAGGTTCAGTGGTATGAGGAGGGCGGGTATGCAGAAAACCCCATACTTACACTTGCAGGAAGCCCGTCCTACTGGGCTGTGCTGCTCTCAAGCCAAACCCCAGGGAACTCATCACAGTGTCACTGCCTACCCTTCATGACTGGCCGGAAAATGGCAATTCAATAAGTGTTGGATGGGGAAGGCCAGTGCTGGGTTTTATATTTATGATGCCAAGAGTGGCAGCTGAGAAGGAAAAATGCAGTCAGCTAGGTAATGGACATCATGGAGCCCTCCCATCCCAACCATGTTACTTTTAAAAAATTTTATTGAAGTATCAGTTCAGTTCAGTCCAGTCGTGTCTGACTCTTTGTGACTCCATGAACCACAGCAAGCCATAATTGATTTATAAAAAAGAATTCATATATACATATATATGTATATATAACTGAATCACTCTGCTATACATCCAACCATATTATTGATAGCTGACTTCAAAAACAAAACACATTGCAACATGTATGTTCATGCAGACTAAATTCAAAACACTACATCCAGTTCAAGCATTGTTCTTGAACATTCCAATGTCCGATGCCAACTTGAAGTCATTATTTATTTCCCATTCATGGGAAGCCCCTGAGAGAAAACTAAGATGACTAGTGCTTCACAGTAAACCCTACAGTCTTTCTCTAGGGCACAGCGAGAACTCAGAAAGAGAAATAAGAACTGGTATGGCTCAACTCTGCACCCATGTTAGTCCTTTGAAGAAAAGCTCTGTTTTAGACACATAATTTTCCTGGAGGACTTTGGGCAGTGTCATTGGCAACCTGGCCTTTCTTCCTGGGATGTCTGGGTTAAAACTTGTCGAGGCTCAGAGGGGAGGAAGAGTCATCCATACCCAATAGAAGTCTTTGGGTGCAGTTAGGCCATTCAACCCAGTTCCTAACAGATCCCACTGAATGCTAAGGCCAAAATAAAGGGCAAGATCTATTTACCAATGGACCCCTAAGAAGGGGCTTCCAACTCATGTTAAAAGGGCCATAAAGAAGGACAACCACCAATTTGTGTAGCAATTGTGTTTTTCAAAGCATTTTCTTATACACAATCTTCATCTTGTCCTCAGAGTTAGACAAGACTGGTTATTCAAGTTTATTAATTTAGATTGAAGCCCAGGTTGCTCAAGTCCAAAAATCATGCTCTTTTAAAACTATTCTTTTTTTTTTTTTTTACAATTTGTGTTAATTACAGCAAAGTGATTCGGTTATATATATCCTTTTTCAGATTCTTTTGCACTATAGGTTATTAATAGATACTGAATAGAGTTTCCCGTGCTATACAGTAGGTACTTGTCATTTATCTATTTTATACCTAGTAGTGTGTATCTGCTAATCCCAAGTTCCTAATTTATCCCTCCCCAATCCCATTCCCTTTAGTAACTATAAGTTTGCAAAAGCTATGCTCCCAATGACTACATTTACAATTCCTCATGGCAAGGGGCACACAGCTAATATATGTTAGGAAAAGAAGACCTTTTCATTCAAGTTTGCCACAAACTGACTCTTTTCCAGATAGTTGATTCAGCAACTCTCACCTCCCATTCCTCACAAGAAAAGAGAAAGTAATGTATCTATTCTGTCCAATATGAGACACTTTAGATCATTAGTAGTAGTAGTAACAGATGATGATGATGATGTAAAGAGGTGAGTACTAAGTGCTAACCATAATTTCACATGATTTGGCCTATATTAATTCACTTACTCATTGAATCTTCACTATGATCCAGTGAAGGAGCTATCGTTACCTCAATTACCTCCATTTTATAGATACTTGGGTCTTTATACAAAGATCACCAGATAAGTGACAGAGCTAGGATTCAAACCTGTTGGACTACACACCTATGCTCTCGCTCACTCTCCTCCATGAGGCCACCTATGTTCACCTATGGACTCAGCTGCCTGCCAAACTGTCCCAACCAAGACAGTGAAATGCAGAGGGGAATGTGGGAAAGAGTATGCAAACTTTTAACAAATATTTTCAGGGTACAATCACCAGGGCTTTTTCACTGAAACCATGTGCATATATGATCACGCATCTCTGACTTTAAAGAGTCACCAGAAGGTAAAATATCTTCTTAAAAATATATTTATATTCCTGGGTCTCCATAGCTGAGTATTTTGTGTCTTTAATTTGTATGTTATGCTCTTCCCCTTCAGGCTTCCTGCTGTATTTCCCTGTTTGCAGGAGTAATACTTAGCATTTAAATACATCGTATTGGTTCTATTGGTGTCTGTGCACAGGGCCCGCTCAGCACAGCCAATACTGCCATGGAAGGTGCCCGTAGAGGGGCAGAGAGAGGGGGCAGTGTTCTGATTAGGAGAGACTTGGACTGAAAGGTCAAATTAGAAGTTGACACATCTTGAACCCATGTTTCCTTTTCATACAAGCATTTACAATGCATTCTCTCGGGATTCTTTATATCACAAACCATAGCATATGGTCTTAGGAGCTTTGGGGAAAAGATTCATGTATACTCATCAAATCTGGGCAATTTGGGTCTCCTTAGGTGAGTCCAGGTGCAATGATTGTGAATGAGATGATCTGAGGATGTCTCCAGAAAGCTAAAGGCTCTTTTTATTGAACTGTGTGTGTCTGAATGTAGTTACTGGGTTCTGAGGAAGTTTCTACACATAATGCCGGCTCAAACCCATGGAGTGGTCTGATCCCTTGGACACATCATTTATCGCACCTGTGCATTTGTTTGGATGCTTTCCCTCCAACCATCCTGCCAAAAATAGAGATTCTGCAAGTCCACAGCTCAGACTGGAGGCCCAAATCTACCACTAACATTTGCCATGAGGTTTCAGTAAGACCAACCACCTAACTTAATGTTTGGCACAGATCAGTGGGAGTGCTCAGAACTTCTAATGTGGCTGGAAATGTGATGGGCTCAATTAAAAGATGAGGGAATAGTACCATATGACCTATGTGGTGCCATGTTATCTCATTGGAAAAGAAAATGATTTTGGTTGTTCCTCAGTAAGTTAAACATAAATTACCATATGATTCAACAATTCCACTTCTAGGTGGGAAAGATTGAAAGAATTGAGAAATTCAATTCAAAAGAACTGAAAACAGGTGTTCAACAGGAACGTATACACCAAGGCTCATGGCAACTCTATTTCTGATAGCCAAAAGGTGGAGCCCAGTGTCCATCACTTGAGGAATGGATGAATAAAAGGCAGCAGAATAGTATTTAGCCATAAAAAAATGGAAGTATTGATCCAGGCCACAACATGGATGCACCTAAAAAACACAATGCTGAGTGAAAGAAGCCAGACACAAAAGGTCATGCACTGCATGATTTCATTCAAATGAAAAAGGCTAATCCACAGAGATAGAATGTAGCCTAGTGGTTGTCAAGGGCTGGAGGTAGGGAAGCTGGGGAGTAGCAGCTCAATGTATGATTTCTTTGTGAGGTGATAAAAATATTTTAGTACTGGTATTGGATCCACAAGCTTGTGAATGACTCAATGTCACTGAATTTTAGACTTTAAAATAGTGGATTCTATGTTATTTGGGTTTTACCACAATGACAAAAAAAAGAAAATGATGTCAATGAATTTTTTATAAAGAATATTGGGTCCCAGAAAGCCAGAACTCACCAAAAGTTGCTGTCACAGTGCCTACCTTCTACCACAGGAACACTGTCTCCTGACCTTGAGGCTTCGGGCCTTGTAACTAGTCCTCAGACTCTATAAGGAGGGTTCATTTGCAAATGTTTACAACTTTATGCCCACTTCTTGCTAGACCCATTTAGAGGGAACAAGCTGTCATTTTGCCTTACTTTAGATATCCCAGGTCAACTCCCCCTTCAAATGAGAACCTCTGTTGGGGAAGGCATGACCAGGCTAAGGGCAGTGTGCCATGGAGCACCACCAACTCACCAGCAGGGATTACCTGAGGGTCACGGCATTGACAGAGTCACCTGAAACATCTTAAACCCCTAAAGGATTCAGGCCAACTGACCTAATGCCACTTCTTCAGATAAATACAGAAAATAACAACTCGAGAAGCCAAAACAGCAGACTGAACGTGTGTAATCACATGAAGAAGTCAACCTCTAAACTACTTTCACTTAACTGTTGATGACTTGCTGGAAGTGTGTTCATTAAAAAGTCATGTTGCAACTGTCAAAATAAATGACTGAGGATTTTTTTTGGAGGGGTTATTTGCCATTATAATGTTCTGGTCACTGGCATATTAAACACTGAAAGCAGGAGTGGCACACACGGGAATGTAAGTGCACATTTTCCATTTGCCCTGGAGCCCAAGTAGGAAAGGGATTGCTTGCATTCAGGAAACGTACCACAAGCTCCTGGGAGACAAAGGTGCTTGGTCTTTATAAAGCACCAAAGTTACAAAGATTCAATTGTTACATATTACCCAAAATACAAGCCAAATAAAGTGGAGGAAATAAGGGAGAGGGGAATTTTAGCCACCTAACATCACTCCAGTGTTCTTGCCTGGAGAATCCCAGGGACGGAGGAGCCTGGTGGGCTGCCGTCTATGGGGTCGCACAGAGTCGGACACGACTGAAGCGACTTCGCAGCAGCAGCAGCAACATTGAAGATATACTAAATTAAAAATTATACTAAATGGTAAGCATTCTCGTGGGGTCAACAATTATAGATGAGAATGGAGTGGATGATCCGTGGAGAGTTTTTCCTAAGGTTTTCTTTGCAGGCTCCTCACAAAATATTTAGTGAATGTGGAACTCTGTACTGGTTAACTACCTTGAAATACTAGTACTTGAGCATGCCTTGAAACACCCTGGTTTCAGTTTTATAACTTAGCAGACTTCACTATAGAAAGAGCATAATTAGGTCTTAGCTTTTTTTTAAGGTGATCTTTCTGTGTTTATTTGAGATTCTTGGGACACCCAGGAGGAACCCCACAGGCAAGACAGTTTTCTGTCCTAAAGGACACACATGAGCATCACTGATACTACACACTCCACTGCCATTCTCATGATTCATATATGACACCTGACTTTTTAAAATCAACAGGTCTGGGCTCATTGGAAATGCTGCAAACACATATTCTGGCCATCTAATTTGGTGTTAAGTCCTGTAAATATTAATGATGCAAAATGGAAGAAATCAGGGCAGCAGCAACTTTTTGCCGAATGTCTTTTGCCTAAAGGCTCATGTGGGTAGTCACATTTATACCCTAAGGAATGGATGAGTCTGGGTGCTAAGTCTTGGCTGGAGTGACTATAGGAAAGTTACACTGCACTCAAGGCCATACTTAGTCCAGGATAGGGAAAGACGATCTGTACTGCTTTTGATGACCGGTAGGTGTTTATAGTGAGGAGGGAGCAAAGGCAGGGGTGAAAGCAGTGAATTTTAAGAGCTCAGCATCTCCTCACTGAAAGTGTGATCTTAGTTGACCTGGTCCAGAACACTCTGCCTGCCCTTGCTTGTTTCCCTTGCTCCAAAGCCCAGCGATGAAGCAGCAGGTAGGCTTGTGGATGGCAAAACCATTCCAGTTCCTTCAGCTCCCTCCCTACAGGTTCAGAATGAGCCCTATGCTGTTCCTACCTGGTAGAGCTCAGTGGCAGTGCACTGAGTGGTCAAGGTCTTCATGGGCTCAAGGTCATCTTCATCACTGCTCAGCTTCAAGTCGTCTTCAAGCATCCTACAGGAAAAGAAAAAAAAAAAACAGTGGCACTGACGTTAGAAAGTGTCTTTTCTAAATCATCCTCAGATACATCTTGCGACGAGGATAAAATATTGATGCCCCAATCTGACAGCTGCAATTCTGTCAAAGGTGCAGAGGGAACCAAGATTCTTTCAGCTAATTAGATATTTGAGCTCTTATATTTATGTCTGAGTCTGCACACATCCTCCCTCTCTACCTTCCCTTAAATCAAGGGGAAAAAAGGACTATTTCAGCATCTCCAGAGATTACTGGAGTCTATATATTTTTACTACTGAAAGTGTAATAAATGTACTGATCAATCATTGTGGAGGCAGAATGTGGCAGTGGATCTCTACAAGAAAAGATGCTTCGAGGCTCCCATGAAAGAACAGGGGCATGAGGGCAGTCCCTGGCTGGAGAGGCTGTTGTTGGAGCCTGCTTGGGCTCTATGGATGACAGAGGCAAAAGGTCCAGTGAACTTCCATTGCCTTCCAGTGCCCTCTGCACTGTGGCAGCTTGGTGGCCACAAAATAGCTGGGTGAGAAATGGCTCGTCATTAACCTTTTGATATATGACCGATCTCTTCCCGTAAAATTTGATCCCAGAGATGTAAGCCCACGATATGTATAAGAAATCTTTCTCTCCTAAGGCAAGGCACCTGAAAAATATGAGTGGTCAGAATTTGGGTGATGAACTAGCACTTTCAAAATTGTTTATCGAGCAGACAGAGCTTTCTGTTTCTACAGGGATATTAATTCCAGTGCCACCTGCTTTCTAACTCCAAACTTGAGCTACAGCATGAAGAGTGACTCACTGTCTTAGAATTCCAGTTACACTCTTTTCAAAGACCAATTGGTGTTACTATTTTTATTTCTTAAACACAAGTTTCTACCTCATCCCCAGGCTTCAAGTGGGGCCAGCCCCAGCTTCGCTGGAGTGATTACTAGTTTCTGAGCATACTTGGCTCTTTCTTGCTTTCAGGCTCAGCATCAGGCTCCATGCCCTGGCTAGAAGTCCCTTCTTCAACTCTGAAAGTTCTATTTTTTCCTCCACAGCTCGGTCAGATCACACGCCTTCACAAAAGCTTCTGAGAAAGAATCTCCATCTCAGAATGAATCCTCTTTCTCTCTCCCCACTCCCAGCACTGACTGTCCACTGAGCACCCCCCAGCCCCCAGTTCCCATGTACACAGGTGCAGCAACTTATCCACCTCGGCCTTCCACACAGTGTCTTCCCAGAAATGAAATAGCCCACCAGCCTCATTTTGCAGACAAGCAAAGAAAAGTTCAGGGAAGTCAAGTGTTTTGTTTAAGGTCACACAGCTAATTAGTGTTACAGCCCATCCTAAAACTCCCATCTCCTTATTCCCACTTGTATGCATTTTCCAGAAGGGTAGCTGGAAGGCAAAAAGCAACTTCTAATTTGGTAACTAGGAGAGCACATTATTTCAGAGGCTATGTCCAAATGTTAGAAAGGGATTCAGGTCACAGTGGGTTTCAGAAAATCTCCAATGAAAGTCCAGATCCTCCAGTTTTGCGCTCAATCACATAAGATCAGGATGTGTTCACTGAAACTGGAAGATGGATATAAAGGATGATTCGTGGGAAAGATAGTTGTTAGAGTCGGTTTCAGATGAGTGAAATTTGCAGGATTTATGACTGTCCTTCAAGAGACTAGTGGATGTTTGGAAGATTTTAGAGAAGTAGACAAAATGTATGTTAGCATTTCTTTTGCAGTTTCGGGCTTATGACTGAACAAATAATTCTTTACAGCCCATTGTGGTAAATGAAGACTGTATCATTCTCATAAGGAATAGAACTCAAACATTTAAAAACGACCTGGGATGGGCTTCATTTTCTGTGTGTGTGTGTGTTCAGGTAGGCAATGTCTATGTGTTAGTTTACATGTAAGGGTTCAGCAAAATAAATGATAAATGTTTAAATGATTCTAACCCTTTAGAGAATCTATTGGTCAGGAAAGGTGCTAAGTATTCGATTGTTGTTGTTGTTTAGTTGCTCAGTTGTGTCTGACTCTTTGCAACCCCATGGACTGTAGTCCACCAGGCTCCTCTGTCCATGGGATTCTCCAGACAAGAATACTGGAGTGGGTTGCCATGTCCTTCTCCAATGGAATCTTCCCGACTTAGGGATCGAATCCATGTCTTCTGCATTGGCAGGCAGATTCTTTACCACTGAGCCACCAGGAAAGCCCTAACTACTTGACTAGCAGCATGTAATTTGGATCTTATGAAGGAAGTTCTCAAAATAAAAATTAGCCCCATTTTGTGGTGGAAATTATTAGCCCCTCCTGGCAAATGGGGCTACAGTGAGATCTGGAGAGGTTAAGAAACCTGTTCATGGTCACACAGCTCATAAATCATGGCGGCAAACACAGAACCCAGATCATCTCCAGCCATAACATCTCCAGCCAGAGTATGTAATGCTTTCTTAGAGGATGTAACTTAAAAAGGGAAGAATAAGAAAGAAAATCAACAGCAACAACAACAACCCCACAAAACAAAACTAATGTGGAATCAAAATGTTGGATTCAACTGCAGGTTAATCATAAACTCTGATACAATAGGTAAGTCATTTACTGTCTCTGCACCTCATCTATGCCCCTTGTCAGTTAAATGGGATGATATTAATAATTAAACTCCTTGCAGGGTGGTGGCAGTGAGCATAACATGAAGCAATGTATGAGGAATGAAAACACAAAACAATGCAGGGTATTATCTGTTAGTTTGGAAATAAATTTTCACAGTTAGAAATAACTATTAGCAAGTCATCACAAGCAAAGTCTTAGTGAGACTTTGTTTCTGTCATCTCATTTTGCCAACCAAACCAAAGTTTGCTGTGGTGACTCAGGAAATGTCTCAGGGGTCTCTAAGATCCAGAAAGGGGCTCATGATCTTCAGGCTACTCTCCTTCAGTTAGAACCAGGGCATGGAGAGCAGAACTCAACACTGATTCGACTCTCCATTCAACTTGATAAGATCTTAACATGGAAATGAAAGGCCCTCCAGTGAACAGTTCTAGAAATAGCCAGCCAATCTGTATAAAGATTGACATTAAACACTTCATGTGCAACAAGCTTGGTGTGGAGCTGGCTGTTAATAAAATAAAGGACAGTCTGATGCATAGATTCAAGTCCTGGCAAACACAAGTCAAGGAAATCACTAGAAAGGCAAATGATCATGAGTTATCTCTGGAGGTGTTAAGCATTCATTTCATCCCACTCCTTCCTTGATCTATTAAGCTTTATTATTGAATCTACATGTACTTGTTTGCATTTCCATCTCGAGCTAATGCTGAACATTACTCTAGGGAAAGTGGAGGATTATGAAAGATTTGGGATTTAATTATTATAGCAGCACCATTCATGCCCATTGCAGTTCAGGTGGACTCAGCAGAAAAATGGTAATCTCTTTTCATGAGGTTATAGTTCCAGAGACAGATTCAGCACACATTGGAGAGCCCCACATGTGAACAGAACATACTGAGGTGAATGTCTGCCCACGTGTGTGGTCGTCAACAATGACAACAATTGTTCTCCCACTTCTCAATTGCAGTAAGTCCCTACATACAAGCCTTCAAATTGTGAACTTTCGAAGATGTGAACTTACCCCTGTGTGCCAGCTGTTTCACTGTACTATTGTACTTTTCCAGGTACTATTCTGTAAGATTAAAAAATGTTTTCTTTATTTTGTGTGTGTGTTTGTTCTTAAGTATTATTTGTGTGAAAAGTGAAAGTGAAAGTCGCTCAGTTATGTCCGACTCTTTTCAACCCCATGGACTGTAGCCCATGGAATTCTCCAGGGCAGAATACCAGAGTGAGTAGCCTTCCCCTTCTCCAGGGGATCTTGCCAACCCAGGGACTGAACCCATGTCTCCCTCATTGCAGGTGGATTCTTTACCAGCTGAGCCACATGGGACAATTCTATAAACCTACTGCAGGACAGTACTGTACAGTTGATCATTTTAGTTGGGTACCTAGGTTAACTTTGTCGGACTTACAAACAAATTGGACTTATGAACACACTCTCAGAACAGGGGCACTTACTGTAGATGAAAACAGAACAAAGCAGTGATCCTTTGTGATTTCAGATGTTTTTTCAGGATCTAGTGCTTCATGGGGTCTGCCTTTGTGTGAAAATTCTGTTTTCGTTTTATCTATGACATCATTTCTTGAGTATTAAGAAATAAAATAATTCATTAGATTGTGTCAGCAAAACAAGTCCTGGTCTAGAAAACCTTAGATACTGAAGATTGGGACAGATGAGATGGGATGAACAAAAAGAAGACTTGGGAGGCCTTGGAGGAGGAAGGAAGAGCCATGTTCAGGGTCTTCTCTGTTCCTAATTCTCTGGGCCTTGAGCAGATCCTGGTGGCCTCAGAGGGCTCTTGGCACCAGGAAACCCTAGGACACTATGGTGTGACAGGCCCCATATTACTTGCAGCTGTAACATCTGTTGTCCAGAAACCTTGCCACTTCACAGAGTGGAATGCTCAGGTGATTTTGAAGTGGAAAAAAACAGAGAGCTTGAAACAATATTCCAAAAGGTTCCATGAAAATGAAGCCTTTAGTTGTGGCAGCATGAACCTCAGAGCAAGGGCTTAAGAGCCAGACACATCTGAGTTCAAATACTGAATTTTCTAATCGGTTTTCAGCCTTGAACTAGTTAATAAAACTCTTGGAATTGAATTTTCTCACATGTTAAAATGAGCAATAATAATATCTACTTTGGAGAATTTTTGGAAGGATTTAAAAAATAAAGCTTATACAAACTGCCTCGGAGTCAATACAGGTAGCTTTTGCTTTCATCTTGGTTATTATTACTATTGTTGCTATTAGTACCTGAGCAATGGTGCTGTAAACATTTGAATAATACCAAAAAAGTTCTGATGGTAACCCAAAGACTGGCAGAGGCATCAGCTAGCAGGCATCATTGGAAGCCCTTGACCAGGTGAGGAGAGGTTCAAAGATCCTTAAGGAGTTTGGAAAGTTTCAGGGTTTGGATTTATTCTTCTAGAATGTTCTAAACACATTGTGGCTGTTTTGGGTTTCTTGAAATCTTCCAGAGTGCCTAAGATCCCCTGGAGAATTTGAAGGCCAGTTGCAAGAGGAAATACCTAGGTAGTTCCAAGTGAGAGTTAAAAAAAAAAAAAAAAAAGGCCCGTCTTTCATTACCTGCTCCTATATCTGCAGAGTGACCTGTGGACCTAGAGAACGAGGTCAAGGATGGCCCCCACTGGACTTTGTGCTCACCTTGGGTTCTGTCTTTGGGCCTACCACTCTCAGGAGGTGGTTCCAAGACACGCCTGACTTTAACCTTCACATGTAAGACTGGGCTTCATGAGCTGTTACTTGACCCAGAATCCTTGCTCAGAAGCAACCTTCTGAACCCTGAGTGGTTCTGCAGCCTGCACAGTGCCTTTTTGTGAATTACAAAATGGGGCCCCTCTGGGCAGACAGCCCATCAGGCGCACTACTTGATATGGGTTGGACTCTGGCTTCCAGGTGTTGATGGAAATAGCTGCCATATTGGTGGATGATGCATAGATGGACCATGGCTCTTCCAGCTAGAAGTGCCTACAGTGTTACCTCTGTCACCTGTCACTCAGAGGAGACACCTAAAACATCACCCATGTACGGCTACAACATTTGTCTCATGCTGTCAGACATTTGTTTCTACTGTAGCTTTAACTATTTTCAGTTCTTCCAGTTAGGAGTTGCCCTGTGCTATCTCATAGCTTCCATCTGGTAGCCTGAGTGCTGTTCTCTGTAGCCCACACCAGGACACTGGATGTGCAATGGGCTTGGGAGGTAGGACCAGTCCTGCTAGTTCCATTGTGTGGGGGAGGGGAGGAGGCTGTTTCAGTCAGGTTTTAGGCACTCAAAAACTGAGAACCATAGCTTCTCTCTCAATTCTTTTTGGGTTTTCAGGGGACTACCTTAAATTACCATTGTCTTCATAAATATTCAGAGCTGATAGCAATCAGAGTAAATGTTTTCATTTTTTTCTCCAAATGAATAACACAGTAGAGCCGGGCTGGGCATCCCAGAGAGCCCAGGGGTGCCTGAAGACCTGAGCCTTCTTGTCAGGCAGCCTCTTACTGTGGACCCTTTTCTAGAATAGTATCTTAGTCCTACTGACTCTTTAAAGGACACTTCCTCTTCATAAAGTAGGTTGGGGGAATGAAATATGACTGGACTAGAACTACTCAGGGAATTGTCTATTTCCCTACCTAGTGCTTTGTAGTCTCAGCAGCACTGAAGCATTTGTGGATAGTGAGGCAGGCGATGAAGAAGAGGCTGTGATATTTTTCAAAGCATTCACTCTGTTTCCCCAAGGTAAAGGCTCTTTTCTTTGGAGAAGCTGCATTTAATTTTCTCAAGGTTTTAACTTAAAAGTCAGATTTCATGACCAACCTACTGGGAATCCTGGAAATTCCGAGTCTGAGGGCTGGGGTAGTGACAAATAGTTTGAAGATCCAGACTATATTCTATGGGGATAAATCTCTAAGATGTATTAGGTGGGACCTCTAGCCCAGTGTCACCCAGTGGGTCCACAGCCTGGGTCCCAACTAGATCATGCACCCTTCCATGGGCATACAGACCATGGAGTATCTTTTATAGCCGATGGTCTTCTTGGGGTTTCAGAAAATGGAGCATCTCATAAGGTTACTCTAATTCCTTAGTAAGAGAATTGAGAGGTCCCTTAGAGACCATCTATCTAGTCCAGGGGTTGGCAAACTGAGGCCTTCAGTCGAAACTAGCCTTCCTTCTGCTCTTATTCTGCCTGTGAGGTAAAACTTGTTTTACATTTTTAAATGGTTGAGAAAAAAATCCAGAGAAGAATAATATTTCATGACATATGAAAATTATATGGCATTCACATTCAAAGTCATATTGGAACATAGCCACACCCATTCATGTATATACTGAGTGAGCTTTTATGCCACAATGGCCAGGCTCAGTAGCTATAATGGAGAAGATAGGGTCCAAAAAGCCTGAAATATTTACCATCTGAGCATGATAAAGTTTGCTGACTTGTGCTGTAAACCAATGGTTTTCAAACTTTCCCACACCCAAGATTCCTCCCTTGCCAGGTAAAATCTTATTCAGTTCAGTTCAGTTCAGTCACTCAGTCGTGACTGACTCTTTGCGACCCCATGAATCACAGCACTCCAGGCCTCCCTGTCCATCACCAACTCCTCCCGGAGTTCACTCAAACTCATGTCCATCAAGTCGGTGATGCCCTCCAGCCATCTCATTCTCTGTTGTCCCCTTCTCCTCCTGCCCCCAATCTTTCCCAGCATCAGAGTCTTTTCCAGTGGGAACCCCAAATAAAAGAGTCATGCTGCTTGGCTCACAGGCAGGTTTGGGAACCTCTGGGGTAGCCCAGGGATGATGAACATATTGTGAAAACAACTCATCTGGTTAAGTCATATGTTGGGGGTAATTATGGTTCCATGGATATTACACAGGATTTTGTTAGAGAACATGAGTTAAGTTACTTAACTTTTCTGAACCTCAGTTTACTTCTCTGTGTAATAGGCATAAAAATAATATCTATCTCAGAGATTCAAAGGATGCAGACTCTGTTTGGCTTGAGTCCTGAGTACATACATACAAGGCAACAGTAGGAAACAAAAGACTAAGTATCTGATTTCTATCCACATGCATGGCATGTATGGATTTATATCTATATTGCATACATAAGCGCAAGCTCATAGAGTGAGCCTTGATGTATATGATTATTGACTTGTATCAAACTGCCACCTCTTCAACCTTGGACTTCCGTTGAATTGATCACATAAATTCAGCACAACACCAACTTTCTCCTCCATGGGATTTATTTTGAATTTGATTTTCATTTTCTTGGTATATTTCTCTGGGTTATGACATTTTCTCCAAATGTGGGAACTCAAGTTATCATGCAAAAGACAAACTGCCTAATAGAATTCAGATGGCTTTCAAGAATGTTACACACACCCAAACATTATTGTATCATTTTTCAGGGTGTGTGTGAAAACATCTGAGAGTGGATTTCCCTGGAGAAGATCATAACCCAGTGGGCCAACCTGGACTTGACAACAGCTGCTGGGATCATTCCAAAGGGGAAAAGAGAATCTTTTGTTTTAAAAAATATCCCAAGCATGTATCTTAATAGTAGATGGTGCCAACTCTTCAGTAGGACTGTCCGAGTCATCTTGAATGAATTGTGGAGAGTCATCCACACGGAGTAATAGGGATTCATTCAGGATCATTTACTGGGCTTGGTATTTGTGGGTGAGACAATGCTGAAGCACAGATTTTGCAGTTGGGTTGTGCTGAATTTGAACCCTAGTGCTAAAACAGGCTTCTCTGGTGGTTCATTCAGTAAAGAACCCATCTGCAATGCAGGAGACCTGGGTTTGATCCCTGGGTCGGGGAGATCCCCTAGAGAAGGGTATCATAGCAACCCACTCCAGTACTCTTGCCTGAGAAATCCTATGGAGAGAGGAACCTAGTGGACTACAGTTCATAGGGTCTCAAAGAGTTGGACACAATTGAGCAAATAACACTTGCATTTTCTAAAGCATTCTGAGTGTGGACTAGGGCAAGTTATTTATCATAGCTTCAGTTTCCTAATCGGTACAATGGAAGCAATAATAGTACCTATTTCAGAAGGCTGGTATGAGGATTAGATGAGATTATGTATGTGAGATGGTTGGTAGACACTCTGTGATTACTGTTACTATCATTACTACTTGCCCTGACTGTGCTTGGCCCTGGGGAGGCAACAGTGATGACATGGCCCCTTCCCCCCAAAAAACTCACACCTTAAGAAGGATAAGACTTGATAAACAACAGTAACAATGTAATGCTGTAAGTTCAATGTTAGAGGCATGTAGGAAGGGACTCAAAAGAAGAGTGTTGATGTCTACTCAGAGAGTCTGGTGAAGGCTATCCAGAAGCAGTAGTCTTTGAACAATGCCTCTGAGGCAGAAAGAACTTCCAGGGGAGGAAGAAGGAAAGAGCAGCCTAAAGAGAACAAGCAGAAGTAGCAAGAGACTTGAGGTTTGGGGAAGAGTGGGGCACTTGGTCTGGTTGTAATATACTGTGTCAGCACCAGTGAAAAGGGCCGAGTCTAAGGAGGTAGGTTGGGGTGAGACCAAACCTTACTTCATTCTGAAGAACAACAGAGAGAGGAAAGAACCACAGTTTTTAAGCAGGGGAGGGACATGGGGAGCCAGACGTAGATATCTCTGAGAGCAAAGGACCCATAGAGGGACTGGGAGAAGGAGGCAGCATAGACATCTGTGAGATCACCGTTGTCATAGTGCAGGGAACCAGGACACTGACAGTCAGCTTGGGGGAGAGAAGGGACCAGTTTCTACAGAAATTGTTGGAGTTAGGATCAGCTGGGTTGGGACACTGATGATCCTGATGCCCAATGTCTTCCCAGCCACTCTGAGGGCAGTGAACTCTGCCCACCTCTAAAACACGCACACACCCCTCACATTAGGCTGTCCCTCTCTGTTCACGAGTGTCTCCTTCTGCTCCCATGGCTCACATACCTGCCCTAGGACCAGGGCAGGGGACAGTCTCATACTCAGTCTTCCTCTCTCTGAAGACACGTTTCATAAGTTCATTCCCCACTGATGAGGTAAGGCAGATGTTGTTCCATAAAGGCTCCTTAGAGCAACCGTGGCTGAAAGAGAACAGAAACCCCTGCGGTTCCTGCCAAGAATGTCCCAATCACACAGGGCACTTCATTACTTCTCTCTTCCCATCAGTTCCTAATTGTTGAAGGATTAAGTAAGGAACTCCTTTATCGAGCTGGTCCATTAATTTCCATCTAAGGAAACTCTTCAAAACTGAAATATTAAGGTGCTATTAAGCACCCTACAACTGGTGCCTGCTGACAGTCCCCGTGCTTTCCATGAAACTTGACGGGAGCTGGGGGAAGTTTTTAGTGAGATCCATGGCACTGCCAATTCTTAGCCACTGATAACACAGCACTGTAGCTTGGAGTGCTTTAAACTGTTACTCAAATCCCCTTCTAGAGAAAGGTTGTCAAGAAGGGCTGTTTATCTGAACTGAGATGGCAGATAGGATTTCCTGGAGGCCGAAGCATAAAGAATCCACATTGTCTTTCAGATTGTTGAAGCACAATAGTCAAACCTAACCATTGAGGCCTACATAAAACCTTGACAGCAATGTTGCCCGGTTGCTTATGAAAAGCTCAGCTGATTGATATATTCAACTCTTTCTTGCATCAAAAGAACACCCTCTCCAACAAACACACATACCCACAGTTTGTTTAGGGTAAAGGAGGCTGATTGTCTTCTAACCCATACTGACAGTGTTTCAACCCTATAAAATCCTACAGCTGGACTTTCTTGGGGCACACAGAGCCCAGGGTCCCTGTGAGTGTCCCGTCAGGTGAGCACGGGTGAGCAACTGTCAGGCAACACTTATAAGACAGGGTGAAGCCCGGGTGATGGGACTGCTAAAGATCCAGCCAGCTACTTTTAGGGTCAGGCAGTTACATACTTACATAATGAAAGCGAGGAGGACCTGTGAGCTTCCCCTGGATCTTTGACCCTCACGCCAAAAAGGATATCATCAAGACCACTGGAACCGGATGTTGCCAGAGTAAGCAGTCCGTGGTGGAGAAGCCCATTCTAGACCTCAGTTAAGGGGTTTTATGGGCTGCAGTTCTCTTCCTCAGGGTGTGTGTGTGGGGGGGGGGGGTTGGTGGCGGCACAGAATGTTCCATATCTCCCCAGTCCCTGGGAAGCCATGGGAAATTGTGTTATGACAGGCTCCCAGAGGATACGGGAGGGGAGGCAAGTGGGAGATAGCCTTGAAGTACATCTCGAGATCGTCTTGTGCTCTCCCGTTCATGGAAGATCACTAGGTGTTCTGCCAAGACTCAGATTATCTGTGGCTCAAGGCTCAGCCTACACAGCCTATTTGAATACCTGTGGGGTGTTCATAGTGGCTTGGCAGAGCTCTTCCCCTACACTACCGGAAATCCTAGTCAGTGGCTCCCGGCTTCCTATGGGACCAGCTGTACAGACTTGAGGACCATGCTGAACACGCTCATTTATGAAGCTTTCCCATCAAACGTGATGCCCATATTGCACTTCATTACTATAAGTGGAACAACCGCTAACGGACTTGTCTCTTCTAGGAGTGATGAATGTGGACTAAGCCAGTGGTAGCTCAAGTACAAGGACACACATCTGCAAGAACTAGCCTGTGTTCACAGTCCTCAGAGACCAGTGACTTGCCTTTTTGCAGAGACAGCTGAGTTGCATGTGGTTTCTGAGCACAGGGAGGGGCTGAGTGTAAGGCCTGAGCCTGGTCTGCAGTCAGGCTCAAGTTCAAACCCTCACTGGCTGCATCACCTTAGATCAAATCCCTTGAAGTTCTGAGTGAGTCCTTGGTGAGAGAGGAATCCTAACACTAACACCTTATAGGATTGTTGTAATTATTAAATGAGACAATGCTAGCACATGGGAATCACCCCACCTTTATCATCTCTTGTGATTATTGGCTTAAGATAACTCAGCCTGGATTATCCTGAATACATTAGATGGCATTTTTACTTGGAACCAAGTAAAACTAGAGAAGTGTGTTTTCACATTAACGTGAAAGTTGCAGAAAGGAAAAGAACTGTACCTCAGCCCCAAATAGTTTTCCCACATCAGAGGTAGAAGTAGATCAAATTTTTTGAGTACAGAGTCTATTAATATATCAATTTTATCAAATCTGTAAAATTCAAATCTACATAAAATAAAACTGAACTGCATATCATAAAATATTAATCTTCAAGATTCCAGGAGTGCATAAAATGTTTGATATTGAGAAGTCTGTTCGTATACTACATCATGTCATCAACAAATAAAATGATAAAAAACATATGATCATCTCAACAGATGCCAAACACACACCAGATAAAATTTCATGTTTATTCCTGATTCAGAGCTTTAAAAACTGAGTAGAAAAGGATACATCTTTTCTGGATAAGGACTATGTAATGGAAACTGTCAATCTAAAGGTATGTTTTAGTAGGTAAAAAAGTTAAATCAATTTTTAAACATGTGTTTTAATACAAAAATGGAATCACAGATGACTGTTTCAAGTGTTTCTAAAAATCTGTATTAATGTTGATTCATTGGGTAGGCAGAAGGAACACAAACAGACTAATATCATCCAATGACACCATTTGTTCTGATAATTACTCCAATTTAAACAGTTTTGAGGCATCACATATGGCTTCCGTGAGGAATTCTTCTCATGTAGGTAAAGACAAAATTACAAAGTCACAGGAAAACCCTCAGTTTCCACTTCCACATTTCATAAAGTATTAATCCTTTAAAAACACATCATCATTGTATTGACATTTGTGTCTGCCTACAAGTTTTATAAATGCAGAGATGCTGGGTAACTTGATAGAAAATTTGATCCTATTGTTTTAACAAAATGAGAATTGTTTTAGAAGGGGCTCCACAGTGTCTGGGTATATATTTCCCCTAAGTAACAGTATGAGGCAAGCATTTTCTCCAGGGAATTCAACATTTATGTTGATGTACTTGGCTGCAGAGCCAATCCTGCACTGGCTCTAATACAGAGGAATTTTCTGAACATTTTGAGTAATGGGACTGAAATAATTTAACAGCTCCTTCTGCGCATGTTAAATTAGTTGCATGATAAATTTAGCTTCTGCAGAAAACTTGTTTACACTATAAATTACAGCACATGGCACAATCACATTGATGTGGAAAGCCAGCCATGTTGAATCATTTTGGCCATCTCTCTCCAAACTTCAGCATGGTGCAAATGAATTATCTGTGGCTCACCAACACAGTGCGGGTGTTTCTTAACCCTGGGATCTTGCTGAAGCCATGTAAAGCCAATATTTTAGAACTGCCATTGACTCCAAAAGAAAAGCGGAAGTTCTGAGATGAGCAGATTCTCAAGATAAGTGAGTGACACACAGATCTAAATTGTTCTGTGTTGTTCAGTCGCTATGTTGTGCCTGACTCTTAACTACCCCATGGACTGCAGCACACCAGGTTTTATGTACTACCATTTTATCAGTGGATTAGGAGGGATTGACTTTCTGATTCTGAAACACAGAAATAACCCAGGTGATTAATGAATAAGAACTCTGGTAAATATAATCTCCTAAGAGGTGTAAGGCCATATAAAGGAGAGAACAAAGATTTGGAAATTGCATGTACTATGGGTCAAGTCTGGGCTCTTGAATTTACTAGCTGTGCAAATGTAGGCAAACTGATTGACCTCTCTGAGCCTCCATTTTTGGGTCTCTAAAACAAGGTCCCTGATATCTATTTTGCATGGATTTTGTGAAGAGTAATGTGAAAAGAGTATGATGGTGAGTGCTTAATAAATGCTACCACTTCTATTATTATGGTATTAGGACAAATTGGATCGTGATTCTTATACCAGTGCATTCAGAAGCAGTATTAAAAGAATCCCTGCAGATGAAATTACCAGATCTCTGGTTGAAGAAAGCAGTTTCAGCCACAACAGAGTCATAAGTAGATTTTACATACTGTCGGCAAACATATTAAGAAATTGGATCTATCCTTTCATGATTTGCCTTTTAAGTAAGAAAGTGCCAATTATAAATATTTGTCCCAACACTAGGCTATTTCTATCCTATTGTTCATAGACACATTTGTGATATATGGGCAGCTAGCTGTCTATAGAAAAATGGAGAGAGCTATAAATATAGACATGGAAAGTGGCAGAGGCAGATCCCAATACTGGCCAGGAATTATCAGTTAATTTCTGAAACTACAAAATATACTTAGAATAAAAGTGTAATCATCTGAAATAAAACAGCTCCAGTCATTCTAGGAATAACACGTCAGTCAATTCAAAGCTTTTTGAACATCACACTCATTAGATGTAAACTGAGGGCTCCAGGGCTCCCACTTTGCCTGTGTCTCACAATGAATCTAAGTTGGCTGATCCTAGTGAATGATCACAAGACTTATTCAGGTAAGTTCACTGTGTACCAGACACTCACTCTGCCACGTATGCCAATGGATCACTTCATTGACTCTTTTAAAAAAATCTGGGAGGCTGCACTTGTACTTTCTGTTTTTAGTTAAGGAAACTCTGAAAAGTCAAGAAATGTCTCTGCAGAATGGGAGAAAAATAGTTGTGGGTCATATATCTGATAACAGTTTAGTATCAAAAATATATAAAGAAGCCTGGAACTGAAACCATAAAAATGCAGCCATGAAATTAAAAGACGCTTGTTCCTTGGAAGAAAAGATATGACCAAACTAGACAGCATATTAAAAAGCAGAGACACTACTTTGTCAACAAAGGTCCATATAGTCAAAGCTATGGTTTTTCCAGTAGTCATGTATAGATGTGAGAGTTGGACCTTAAAGAAAGCTGAGTGCCAAAGAACTGATGCTTTTGAACTATGATGTTGTATAAGACTCTGAGGGTCTCTTGACCTACAAGGAGATCCAACCAGTCAATCCTAAAGGAAATCAATCCTGAACATTCATTGGAAATACTGGTGCTGAAGTTGAAGCTCCAACACTTTGGCCACCTGATGCAAAGAGCTGACTCATTGGAAAAGACCTGGATGCTGGGAAAGATTGAAGGCAGGAGGGAAAGGGGACGACAGAGGATAAAATGGTTGGATGGCATCACTGACTCGATGGACATGAGTTTGAGTAAGCTCCGGGAGTTGGTGATGGACAGGGAAGCCTTGTGTGCTGCAGTCCATGGGGTGTCAAAGAGTTGGACATGACTGAGCAACTGAACTGAACTGAGCACAATTAAAGAATGGGCAAGGGATCTGAATAGATGTTTCTCCAAGGAGGATAT
The DNA here is from genome assembly GCF_049115385.1 of Moschus berezovskii. NCBI lineage: Eukaryota > Metazoa > Chordata > Mammalia > Artiodactyla > Moschidae > Moschus > Moschus berezovskii. The sequence goes on along the minus strand of NC_142488.1, from coordinate 139,925,264 downwards.
ACGAATGGGCCACAAGCAGGTGAAAAGATGCACAACATCATTAGCCATGAGGAAGTAGACATAAAGTGAAGACAACAGAAATATCCATGAAAGGATGAGTGGACAAATAGCATGTGGTATAGCCGGAGCATAGAATACTATTCAGCCTTAACAAGGAACACAGTATTGGTACATGCTACAACATAGAGGCATCTTGAAAACACTATGCTGAGTAAAAGGAGCCAGACACAAAAGACCACATGCTGACTGATTCCATGTACATTAAATGTACATAACAGGCATAGCTATAGAGATAGAAAGTCAATTACTAGTTGCCAGGGGCTGGGGGTTTGGGGAGTGAGGAAAGAGTGCCCATGGCACAAGAATTCTTTTTGGGGTGATGAACATATTCTGGAATTAGACAGTAGCGATGATGGCATAAGTCTGTGACTACCACAAATCACTGAATCATACACTTTAAAAGGTTATTTTATGGTACCTGAATCTCAATAAAACTGTTATTTTTTTAAAAATCACGCAGCTCGGTGAGTGGGAGGAGGGAGAGATGAGATGACAGCCCGCACTTGCCTGATGCCAAAGCCCATGTCCCTAACCACTCCACTAACTGCCCTGCTTGATGGAGACTGACAGGAGCTCTCACATACATTGCTGCTCACATCCACGGAGAAAACTGCCTCGAAAAAAAGAGCTATTTTCCCCCCACACAATCCCTTTCTCCTTCCATTTTTTCTATGTTAAAACTTCAGCCTGCAGAAGCTTTTCCAGGGGAAAAGGGCTTTGTCTTTTCCAGGAGAGACAAAGCATTATATTAAAGAGACAGCTCTCTGGATGGTGTGGGGACAAAGCCCAGAACCCTTTAGCAAAGATGCTCTATCCCTCTCTGACTTTAGAACTTCCCAACTGGAGGGTAGTAAAGACAGGAATCCATCTGCACAGAAGTCTCCTCTCACAGGACAAATCACCTGTCCTCTCGCAATGAACCCACAGGCAGGCACGTGTGTCATGTGGCTTGACGGTGTGGATGAGGTGATTTAAGTAGACAATTAAGACCCATGGCAGGAGGCTTACATTTTAGTGGTTAAAGGAGAAGCCAGGGTGAGAATGTAGACTTGGTGCTCACTGATTTTTATATACAGAGGTTCATTAAGCACAGGGAAACTGGGACTCTAAAACTCCTTTTCCATATTTTGAGGTGGGGAAAAGGTGTTAGTTCTTGCTGGCCTGATGTGTAGTCTGCCCAGGACTGTGGCAATTTCTCTTCTGTTGAGGCCTCTCAATGCCCGGTGCTCTGCTACCTAATCGATTTTCCAGACTCTGACACATGGGATTAGGTAGGTGCGCTCCTATCAGGGCCCCACACTGGTGATGTTGTTCCTACACTCATGCAAATGTTAGATCACAAATCCAATTTAAACCGGGGTTCCCTTTAATCCTCTTCTGGTTGGCTATCATCTAAGCTTCCCCATCTGAGACATGACACTGTGAGAAATGTCCACAAGTCTTGAGTGCACTCAGAAGGAGTCCCCAGCACACACACACCCCGTCAGGAACACTGTTTCTAACCATAGACTTTCAGGTCTTGACCCAGACCTTGAACCCAACCCAGATCTTGCTGCCATATCCCTCACCACCACCTTGCATTCCCAGACCTGGTCAAGGAAACTATCCACGGCTGGTTCAGGGATGATGCCCTGCCCTGGGGTCTGCCCCTCTGACTGGGGGTTCTGTTCACGTGGGGAGTATTTGGCCACCCCATCAGTTTGGGGAACACGAGGTAATAGGAGCTTTCCCCTCTCAATCTTCATGCCTTTTGTTATTTTTAATCACCCACCTATCAGGGCCAAATTGCGTTGTCGCTGCCTCAGAGCTTGCATGTGACAGAGGGAGCTGCTATTGCTAACGCGTGCTGTCATTCGGGTACGTTTCACTTGCCTCAGTTTGACAACCACACAATAGCCACCTTCCCGCAAAAGAAAACTGTGATTTAGTGGGGAGAGAATGTGGGGCAACAGCTGGATTTGTCTCTGGGTCTCTAGCGGGCTCTCTTGGCACAGCATCCCGCCGCAAAGTCCAAGAATGATCAGCCCCCAGGAAGCAGACCGGTCTGAAGCCAGGGTTGCTTCAGAGCCCCTGGCAGAGAAGGTGGGGGCTGCTTCCTCTGAATGGGCTGTCTCCACAGGAAAAAAGCAAATCTGTTTGTTTTTTTCATTACTTTCTTCATTGCCCAAGTAGTGGCTGAGCAGCCTTTTCTTAACTTGGTAATTGCAGTAACAATGTTATCTGGAAATTACTGTTTGCAGATGCGGCCTGAGTCAGCTCCCTACACCGGAGTCATTCTGAGAGGGTGGAGGAGAAGGGAGCTCAGCGTGGTTTTCCTAGGGTGGGCGGGTGTGTGTGTGTTGGGGGAGGGGTGCAGATTTCATGCTCGAGAGGCTTCCCCCTGGCGGGGTTGGGACAGAACCCAACAGCCCATCACTACGTCCTGCCATCTGAAGGAGCCCATCTAACAAAGGTCGTGAGACCTGTGCCGTGAAGGAAAGGCAAATTCAGGCAACAGGCTGATTATGGGTACCTCTGCATGTGACCATATTTGGAGACAGGGTCTTTACAGAGGTGATCAAATGAAAGTGAGATCATGAAGGTGGGCCCCCATTTGACACAACTGGTGTCTCAACAAGAGGAAATTGGGGTGCAGAGATACCTGTATATGGATGGTGATATGAAGAGATAGAAGGATGAGCTGTCCATCTACACAAGCCCAGGAGAGAGGCCTGGGACAGATCCTGCCCTCATAGCTCTCAGAAGGGACCAACACTACTCACACCTTGGTCTTAAGCTTCTAGTCTCCAGAACTGGGGGACAATACATCTCTGGTGTTTCAGCCCCCAGCATGTGGGACCGTTACATCAGCCCCAGCAAACGAATACAGGATTATATCCAGGGCCTCCAAATATGTGGATTGGAGGGGAATGGGTATCTCTTCACTCTTTTCACATACTCGCCTTACCACCTAATGACCTGGGAAAAGAAGCAGTTGTTGGTGGCGGGCGGCGGGGGGTGGTGACACAAACAGGCTTGCTCAAAGAAAAGAGCAACCAAGGTGATGAAGGAGGGGAATCCCAGGGACCAGTTTTCTAAAGTGGAAAATAAGTGAAACTTGGGTCATCTGAGCCTCTCGATTGCTACAGCATCTCCAAAACTAAAATATAAGTAAACTCCAGGTCACACCTCACTGTGTTTAGGAGGGTCTTCTAGTGAAGTGAGAGTATTGTTATTTTGCTTGGTAATCCTCGTTGATTTTACTTCTATTCTTGCCAGTGGTACAGCTGAGTGTGGCTTCCAGTGACTTCTGATAATGCCATCTGAGGGCAGAATCTAACTTTTTAAATGAGTAGTATTTATTTTAGAACTGAAAACATTCTTATAGCATGGATTTGTCCCCTGGAGAGCTTACCATGTCACCCTTTTGGCACACACTCAGCAGAGCTTAGACTAAGAGCTGAGTCATACAGCGTGAGAGGGCAAATGCCAGAGAGTATGATGTCAGTGAAAAGCCCAGCACAGAATGCAAGATAATCACTGATGCCCAAGGCATGGCCGGCAATGGGGCTTATCATTTTCCGCCAGGAGTGACTGAGCACATGGCTGTAGACATGGTTCTGAGCTGCCCTACTTGGGCTGCTCCATGCGGGCCATCCTGCCTGCCTTCTCCTCCTCTGCCTACCCATCTGCAATGACACTCTTCCCCCTGAGCTCCTTGCTTTTCTGCTCTTCTTGGGAGACATCCCCCACTGCCCTGCCCCGACATCTCCATCTTCAGCCCAGACATTTCCCTGAGCTCCGGACTCACAAATTCAGCTCTCTGCTAGACAGTTCCACTACCATGGCCCACAAACACCTTGAGTCCCAGAAAGCAAAAATTAAACCCATCATCTTTAGCCTCCTCCTCCTCCTGGTTTGTTTCATTTAAGCATTCATTTTATTTTATCTATCTGCCCATCCACTGTTGTAGTTAAATACACATAACAGAAAGTTCACCCTTATAAAACGAACTATTTAGTGCTTTTCAGTGCATTTGCAGTGTTGTGCAGCCACCACCATTATCTTGTTGCAGGATATTTTGAGCACTCCAAAAGTAAATCCCATACCCTTTTCCTATCACCACCACCCCCATCTTTCCTTCCCTCCATCCCTAGGCAACCTCTATCCTGCAGCCTAACCTCTAGCCTCCCTTGATTTGCCTAGTCAGGATCATAACCCACTCCAGTACTCTTGCCTGGAAAATCCCATGGGCGGAGGAGCCTGGTAGGCTACAGTCCATGGGGTCGTGAAGAGTTGGACACGACTGAGTGACTTCACTTTCACTTTTCACTTTCATGCATTGGAGAAGGAAATGACAACCCACTCCAGTGTTCTTGCCTGGAGAATCCCAGGGATGGGGGAGCCTGGTGGGCTGCCGTCTATGGGGTCACACAGAGTCGGACACGAGTGAAGCGACTTAGCAGCAGCAGCAGTCAGGATCATACAATGGACTTTTGTGTCTGGTTTCTTTCACTTAGCACAAAGTTTCTGAGGTTCCCCAATGTCGTTGCATGGATTAACACTTCAGCCCCAAGCTTCACGTTCTACCTGTCTCCATAGTGTCACCATCCACCCATGTTTTAAAGCAAGAAAACTGGCAGTTATTTCAAAATTTCTACTCTAGCCCTCAGATCATATATCTTCTTAATCACTTACTCCTTGAGATGGGACCACAGACCATCTTTTCTCTCTGTAGCCCCTCTTCTTTTATTTATTTATTTGTTTATACCTTTTAAAAATTTTATTTATTTTAATTGGAGGCTAATTACTTTACATTATTGTATTGGTTTTGCCATACATGAATCTGCCCCGGGTGTACATGTGTTCCCCATCTTGAACCCCCGTCCCACCTCTCTCCCCATCCCATCCCCTCTTCTTGACTGACACCTTATCGAAAGCTTTCAGCATCTCTCTCCTGGGCCACAGTGATCTTTCTACAGCATGACTCTGGCCATGTGACTCTACTTTGAGGGTAGCAGTCTTGGGAGTTCTAGAATCTGTAAGGGGGTGTGGCCTTGAAGGAACTGGGGTCTGGGGCCTCTGGAGGAGGTTCTTTCACAGATCTGGAAATGGGCTGGTGGGAAGGAGTGACTGGCACCAGAACATATTGGGACTTGTGTGGGACTTGAATGGGATCTAGGGTTAGCATCACAGCATGCTCCCAGGGTTCCTGGTGAGAGGAAAGTCCCTTTGCCTTGGGAAAAAGAGGTGTTTATGCAGCATCCAGAGAGCTTTCTGGCTGGGATGGTCAGGTGTTGGTGTGCCACCCTAAGGGATGACTACAAAAGAAAGATTCGAGAGATGAGGTATACCACATGAGACGCAGGCTGGGAGGAAAGAGCAGAGCTCGGCAGTAGCACTGCCAACTCCTCTGTCTCTATAACATATGAGCACATCACAACCTCATGTAACCTCCTGGTTGCCCTTTTATACTTAAAACAGGACTGTTCATGTGAAAGAAAAGACTGTTGGGCTCATCTATGTGCAGACTATGCTGATCATGAAATGCTATTTTAATTGTGTTAGTTGGGATGAACTTTGTTCTGCTGAATACATTCCAGCTCTTCTGAAAGTTGCTCACTCACCGAAAGGCCCCACTTAGGAAGAGGGCTGCTTAACTTTACCATCCTGCAGCCCCGGAGTCTTCCCACATCCCTGTCACTAGCTGCTCCCTCCCTCTAGCCACTGTGGGTCCTCCCCAGATGAGCTCTTCCCTAGAGAATTGCCCTTAGCAGACAGAGTCACCTGGCTCTTGGTTAGGAAGCCTCCATCCAATGGCTGAGGGACAAAGGTCCTCAGTGGGATCAGGCTACAGCCAGGCTCTTTGCTTGGCTGTCTTCTATCCATCTTCTATTTCTTAAAAGTTTTTCCTTAAACACACACTCTTAGGAAAGGCCAGCTTCTAGGTATCCTGACATCAAACCACCCCAACTTCACATACGGTGTCTCACACCCATGGGTCTTGTTGATGGGAATTCTTTGGGTCTATTTCATTTTCAAGATCTAATCCCTCAGTCTTTTTAGGAGAAAGTAAGGGCTTAATCCATATTTAATATCCTCTCCAGCTCTTCAGAAATGTACACCATCATGCTACAACATCAGACAAATCTGTTACGTTACTAACAACTGTTTTAATTCATTCTTTGAGTTCTTTATTAGCACTAAATTGAATAAATGCAAAAATAACAACTTTTGTATATTTCCCAAGTATGCAATTATATAGCAAGAAGCTTTTGCTGAAATGTAAAGCATCTTCCCACAGAGTTTCGCTTAATATTTATTAAAACACGGTCACAGACTCCTTTAGCACATGCTGACTCTCCACCATCACTTGTTCTTGTGACATTTCAGCCCTCTTCCAAGGCTGATGGTACTTCCCACTTTACAAATGCAAGTGATTAAAACAGAGCATTGAAAAGATGTATCACACAGCATGTTGCAGAGGTCTGCACCAGTACAAAGCATCTTCTATGTTCTATACTACTGTGAACATCTAGAATGTGCTGAGATTGTTTTTCTAATCCTTAATACAGCTTCTTCTTCTTTTTTTTCCTTTTTGCTTCTGCTTCTTTAAGCAGAGACAAACAAACCCACAAAAAAAATGCCTGTCACTCTGCTGTATTTTTTTCCCACTAATTATTCTTTATTTAATTAAAAATAAAAGCCAATGTATATCCTAGGCAAAGAATCTTACTAAGTTGACAGCTTAGAAATGTGAAGCCTCTCTTTGTTTAGGGGCACAAATAATCCTTGAAGACTAAGAGCATAAGTTTACCTACATTGCCCTCCCCTTGTCCTGGAAAGAACAGCTCTGGGAGTCAGGGGTGGGGGGTGTCATAGGAATAACCTTGTCAATCCTTTCTGCCAACAAGGGTGCTAATTAGAGCCAATTAAGAGCCTCGTTTTTTGTCTGTGGAACATCTGTCCATAGGCATTGAATTCTAACACCCCGACTCATTTTATCAAGCCCCAAAATATCAGAAAGCATTTCATGTTGGTCCCTGCTAATACAGCTTGATTTTCAACTCATAAGAAGTTCCGAATCCTGTTCTTAGTCAGGATCAGCTACTATATTCCTGTACACTCTCACCGTCATTCATACTTACCCTATTTAGAAAGAAAAATCTTCGTGAGGTGTTAAGATGCCCTGGTCAAGAAGAGAAGTGCAAAGATAAAACCATGGGAGACCCACGCTTCTTGCTTACCCTATATTCTGCTTCATTTTTCTAAAAAGTAATGTATTGTTACCTAGATAAATGGTCTTTGTTTTCTCTCTCTTTTTAATCCTGGTGAGGTAAAGACCAGTGTAAAATAGCTTCTTTTTAATTGAACCTATTCTGTGTATACAGTGGGTCCGTAAAAGCGCCTCCCTCATTAGCGTTTGGTCATGCAAATGAAGGTGCCCCGCTGTTTCTTTCTCTCTTTATAAAGTGCCCTTTCAATCAATGTTTGGGACAGGACAGGACCCTTGTGACTTGCAGCTTGTTTTATTCTGTGTGGCCAGGAGAGAACTTTCATTCATTCCAGGGTAGCTTTATAATGACACATTATCACAGACGGTGCCTACGTTATTTCTTCCTACTGCCAAGTACGTGGTATATTTTCTGAATTCACTGCAGACTAGGAAATCTGTTCATTTCATCTGGCAAAGATTCCTTTAATTTGGCTGTTTTTTTAGATTCCATTATGAAGCCTTTTGTCCTTTCACTTCAAAGTAAACAAACACACTCATTGATCTTTAGAGGACTATCAAATTTTACTGTAAAACGCATTATTGCCATATCATTTTCTTCAGTTCTCTAATAATGTTATTTCACATTATTCAATTTGTGACCCGCCTCGTGCAGTGAAATGTCATGAGTCTTCTCAGAGTGAGTTAGAGTCTCACAAGAAGTAGAAAAATAAATTTATTTAAAACAAGATGGAGTTCTGACTGCTAACACATTATAAATTGCTCTATTTTAAATGTCTGAACTGGGCACACTTAAAATACAAGGGCATATTTCATTAACATTTATGCAGTTTTTCAGGAGACTTTTCCCAGTGTTACCACTCATCATCAGATGAGAGAGCTTGTCAAGAAAAATTACAGTTAATAGTAGTTAATGGTGGTGAAATTCAATGGACTTGTTTCTATTTTGTTTTACTTTTGCTGGAAATAATGAAAGTATTACACGTACAACCCTCATGTTGCTTGCAAAAATGCATCCAGTTCCAATGGTAGGTAATAGAAAGCTTTATCTGATTTATAAAACAATCTATGTAAACCTATTTTTATGTCTTATTTGATTCTCACCATTAGCCTGAGCTAGGAAGTAATTCTAAAATGTATCTCACAGCAGCAATTGGATGCACTATGCCAAATTAATCTGCATAAATCTATGCCTGTGTATAGGACAGTGGAATGCATGTTTGTGAAAAAGCAATACATTCAGACTGTTGTGTAGGTGGAATCTGGGGAAAAGTCAAACCACCGGGCTTTACCTCAAATAGCAATGCTCATTTCCCCAGAAGCAATGCGCATTGTCTATACTAACCACACCATTGAGTCTTCTAGTTCTCCATTGCAGAGAGGCCTTTCCACCCTTTTTGGCCAACCTCAAGTCACTGAGTTACATCCTCAACCAGTTGGAATTGGATATCCCTTTGAAAAAACACATCGGTTACCCATCTGAAGCCAATCCACTCTGGTATTTCAAGGTAGGCCAACCGGCAGTATGACATTTGATCAGCATGCTGCCTGCTTCTCTTTGAGTTAAATATCCCTCATTTCCATGTACCAAAGGATGAAGACGTGCTCAGAGGGCACTGGACCTTAATAAATGACAGAGAGCAGCAGCAGTGAAGCCCTGAGCCCTGGTGTGATACTTTTCCATTTATTTCTTCCTTTGCTTTCATTAGAACTCAGTCTCAGAGAAAGAAAAGCAAAATAAGGAATTTATACTCCAAGGCCAGATCTACCCTCGGATGGATTTGCCAGCATAATTTTACCTAATGGCAAACCTAAAAATCTCCCAACTTCTACAAATTGAATTTCTATTTCTCTTTGTAAATGAAAATGTGTTTGTGATGTCACTTCCATCATGTCTGACTCTGCGATCCTGTGGACCATAGCCCACCAGGATCCTCTGTTCATGGGATTCTCCAGAGAAGAATAGTGGAGTGGGTAGCCATTCCCTTCTCCAGGGTAATCTTCCTGACCTGGAGATCGAATCCACGTCTCTTATGTCACCTACATTGGCAGGCAGGTTTTTTCCCAGTGCTACCTGGGAAACCCTGAATTCCTTTTCACATGGCCCCTGGATTTCCAGCCTCATTCCACCCTATCCTCTTCTCCCTGTGGACAAAGCAAAGTATTGGGTTGGCCAGAAAGTTCATTCAGGTTTTTCTGTACCATCTCACAGAAAAACCCAAACGTACTTTTTGGCCAACCCAACATAAGGACAGCATGAGAAGGCTCAACTGGCAGTAAGAAGCATCCCTAGAAAACTTCACAACTTGACAAGGTAAGCTGGGCCTATGAATCCATGCTCTGTAAATCCTCAAAGAATAACCATGAACCTAAATCGGAAGTTTACTGGTGTGCCTTTTATGCCCTTGAAAAAGTAACTTGCTACTCAGATGATGGTTCAATCTGAGATACCAGACTTCAGTGAATAAGCAATCAATGCACAGATTTTGAAAACACTAAAGGTGACTAGATGCCCGCTTCTTAGTCCAGTTACCAAGATAATGTAAAGAAGAGCTCTGATGTCTAGACAGTGAGTTTGGCGAGATCACGTATGTGATGGTCACCATCTTGCCTCACCCACTTCCAACCTGGAGGAGGGCACAGTTTTACAAACAGGAGCATTGTACCACCCTCTCAGAGCACTTTTTATTTTCATCTTTGCTATTTTGGGTGTGTACCTCACCCTTCTACTGTTGGATTTCTTATTTTAACCCTACTAATATGAAGGCAATGGCAAGCCACTCCAGTACTCTTGCCTAGAAAATCCCATGGATGGAGGACCCTGGTAGGCTGCAGTCCATGGAATCACTACGAGTCAGACATGACTAAGCGACTTCACTTTCACTTTTCACTTTCACACATTGGAGAAGGAAATGGCAACCCACTCCAGTGTTCTTGCCTGGAGAATCCCAGGGACGGGGGAGCCTGGTGGCTGCCATCTGTGGGGTCACACAGAGTCGGACACGACTGAAGTGACTTAGCAGCAGCAGCAGCAGCAGTATGCTGAGAAACATGGTATTTACAAAAATGCATCTGTGACACCTGTGCATAAAATCAGTAGTGATAACGATGCTTGAGAAAATCTAAAGACAGAGTTAATTTCTGAAATAATATTTGAATTTCTCCATATTACAAAGTAGGTGTTATAATATCTTCCAAATACAATCACTGTACCATCTCTCTCTACAAATTTTGCAAGCTGCATGTTACTCAGTATCCATCAGGAATAAATACAAGAACAATATATAATTGATGATGGCAGAAAGAACCAACTAATCAGAACTCATCTCTGTTACCCATCCGTATTTTGGGTGCTTTCATATCCAATCAACTAATTATCTACCATCCAGCCTCACACAATGGGCATGAGATAAGACATAATGAAAATTATAAATTGCTTGTATGTTATATTCATTATTATAAAATGTGTTCCAAACTAATGTTTATGTCAATAAAGTAATTAAAATGATAATTAAATGGAGTACTGTGTACACAGAAACGTCTTGTTTTAAGTGTGTAGCTCAGAAGACCAGAAATACCAATGTAGGGGTTATAATCCCAGTTTAACTACGTCCTAAATATTCCTCATAATAGGAGATCTGTTATCAAGAAAATACTTAAAGTTAAGGACACATTCTTGGCCTAGGTGAAAATATGATTTGGCTGAATGGAAGGGAACACATCAGCTCTGGAGGACTGGGGCTTTTAGAGCCAGGCAGCACACAGAAAGCAAGGGCAACGTGGGAAATGCTTTCTTCTAGACTCTGGCTTGGTGTGATCCAGCCTCCCTCCCTACATTGAAAAATAAATTCTCTTTTAATTGTGTTTTTTCTCAATCTAAGGTTATGCAAGTTTGAATTCCCCAAACGCATTCCCACAGAGGGAGGAGGGAAGCCAGCCAGCTGGGGCAGTCACAGTTTGAAATGGACAATCCACCCGCTTAGATTTGAGAGGTGACTTCATTACTGCATTTTCAATAATAGCAGCATTCAGAATGGTCTCAAAAGTCACCAGGGTAATAGGACTATTATCTCTCTCGGCAATATCTAATAAAAAGCTCTTAAGCACATCCAGTCCCTGGTTTTATAAAACATGCAGGAAATGATCTCCCAAGAATGTTCCGTGAGTCGGCAGCATGTCTTTCTCTATTCAGCCAGCTTTTCTCCCCATGGTGGGGGAAGATGATGGGCAGTGTTGGAGTCAGCCACCCCTGAGACAGCTTCTAGCTGCAGGTGGTCTGCAGGGGGAAGGAAAGGCTCCCACCAAAGAAATCTTTAGGAAGAAAGTTGGTGAGCTTTCAGAACACTCTCCATACTGTGGATTCAAAAATAAAGCCTCCATGGTTTTTTCATACAAATTGTCATTTCACTAAACTGCCTAAGAGGGCCATTTGATTTTAAACGTCCTCTCAGATCTGGTGGGTCAACTGGAGGAGAAGTAGAGTGAGGGTGGAAAGATAAAAAAGCAGTATTACCACTCCAGGCACATGTCGAAGCTGTGTCTAGATATATGATATATGTACAGAGAACTCCGTGATGATGTTGTTATCTGGATGGGCACAGCCCAAATTATTCTGCGCTAAAGAATTCTATGGCCAAGTCATAGAAACCCTTCCCATTCTACACCCCTATCAGAAACACAGCGAACATTAGCATATTAAAGGCTCAAAGAATTCCTACAGTGAAAAGACTCATTAGGTTTTTTAACACACTGTTTCCCAAATATATTGGATCATAAAACTCCTTTTTTTTTTCTGATTAACAACTAATATTCTGTGGTAATCCTTTTATACTAATATTTTATGCTAAAGCACTTAGGAAAAGTGAAATCTAGAAATTTCATTTCTAAAAGAATTTTATCTTACATATCTGCATAATTGACAGAAAAGTGAGGTTATTTTCTTTCCCTCTGAACTGATTTGTCTCAAATATTCACAACATTTGCATGGCATAAATAAGACTATACAGCCAAAGTTTCCAAGGGAAGTTGTTTGACACTAATATGATTTTTTTAAGTCATGGTAAAAAACTTTGATTTTCAATTAGGCGATGACAATCAACGTGCTGAAATTCTCAAAATAATCACCCAGAGCTACATTTATGACTCTCCCACCAGACCTGCCTCGTGGTCACAACTGAATGCAGAAATAGACCTTTTAAGTGGAAAAACTCGCTGTGTTCCTGGAAATTATCTGAGAATCAGTCTGAAATTAGTGCTCTACAAATCAAAGACCCAAAATTTATCCTGTATGATCAGCTCAGCAAAACCTTTGATAAAGCTGTTCAAGCTGAATTCCATAGGGAAGTTCAGAACTGTGTTTGGCCAAGTGATCCGGTGATGGTTTTCCTTTGTTTCGGAGGCTGCTTAGTTTCATGCAGAGAAAGACAAGTTTCCCAGAGAAATCATCTTAGAAGACAGCAAATTCACAGAACATCAATCTCTGTGTTGCTGTCAGTTTTCCTGCGAAGTCTGACCCTCTCTCTAACGGAGACTAAACACCTCTGTTGTTAAAAAGCCAAGCCATCAGCACCTGAATGAAAGCATCGCAATGAATGCAGGGAGCTCAGCCCTGGCTCCCTTTTCAATGGCATTTTGCTCTGTTCTAAATGACGATTCCAGGTAACCTTTCCACATTTTCTGCCAGGGTTCTTTAGAGAATTCTTGATCTGAGCGATGCTACACCACGGCTCGAGTTACTGATCAGTCCATTTCACATTGGCTGTGAATACTCTGCACTCCAAGGATTACATTCCATTCCCAATGTTAGTCGTAATAAAAATGGCTCTAATTTTGTCCCTAATTTATCGTTAGATTTTCAGTTCATGGAATGTCCGTGAACCAGGCAAACTGAAGGGGGAAGAAGGGACTGAAGGATTAGGTTCCCATGAGAACAAGAACAAGGCTGTGTTTGATTGACTGCTGTCGAAATAACGGCATTTCTCTAATTATGAATGAGCATTATGGAACTACCTCTGAGGCAGCCTGTGGCATCTCCAACTCTACTTGTGTTAGTGAAAGCTGCTGGACTATATATAATTAATATTAATGATGAGTACACTCTATAAACTATAGACCCTGATTTTTTAAACATATTTTTACCTTTTTATGCTATACAAGTCAGCATCACTTTGCACAATAGATTTGTTTCTGGAAAGTGCACGAAACTGATGTTTTGAAAATCAAACCATATTGTGAATGCATGAGATGAACTTAATATTTAGAGGAAACCTGTGGTGAATCATTTTCAAAGTGAAGGATTCTTTTTAAGGGTGAAAAATTACCTTTTTATCTGTTTGGAAATATATGCGAGAATTTTGTGACAGGCTTGCTTCAAGTGGAAAAACATCTTTCTATATGTCCTTTCTTCTCCTCTCCCATGTAAAATTGTGAGCCACAGTCATTCAGTGACAACCATCATTCAGCCAGACTACACTGGGATGGAGTGGGCACATGGATGTGCATATTCTCAGGTTTTCATTATGAGAGACTGTCATGATTTGTCAACTTTGTCCCTTGCCTTCTTTTGCAGAGGAGGAGCTATTGAAATGCTGTTTCTGAGAAACACTGCTTTGAAACCTTTGTATATATGCACCATTCATGTTATGGAGTTAAACTAAGAAAATAGTTTCAAACTAGGTTCAAACGGGGGAAATTATCTTATGGCTTTAAACTGGACCTGGTTTGACATGCTCTGATGTACATTATGTCTCATTATGTCTCATCACACTTTTATTTACATGGAATTAAAAGGCAACAAATCTGAACTGGACCATGATTTTAAAAGTCAAGTTACTTTAGTTTAGATCTAAAAGTTTTAGCAAGAGTAATAGAAGAATGTTCTAGAAAAATACTCCTTATTATTCTATAATTTTGGAACAGGGCTTCTAGGAGTTTAATATAAAACTCTATGCAAAAGAATGGTCTTCAGGAGCCCTGCTCTTCCACAGAGGAGGTCTCTTAACCAGGATAATTTAGGCTGTCCAGAGGAAAAAAAATCACTCTCCAGAACATGGAAATTCATTTACTTGTACTGATACATTTATTTTACCTACAGTTTCAGGTTCTTATAATAATAGAGGTGCCAGTAGACAATACAAGTGATGCCGGGTTCTAAATTAGGTTACAGATTGGAAAGATTTCATTGAACTGCCTTTGATTGTATCTTATACTTAATTTCTGTCACATTCACAATCAAATTGCTAAAGATAATTCTTTGCTCAGAATTGTTATCTTCTAAAACTCTTCTAGATCTTCACTTATTATACCACTTAACTAAATTCCTTATAGTATACTTTTCTTAGCAAGGGAAGAAAAACAATTAGTCTGTTGGGCCTGAAAGAGATGTTCTAAAAAAAGACACATAGGCAAATATTTTTCAACACTGCCTATCTACTTTATGGTGATATACTCTTAACCCAGTGCTTAGGACTGAGCAAAATAGCACCTCAGTGGATTATTTATCATAGTTCACTCAGTAATGTGTTTACTAAACTACTGTTACAATTCTGTGCTGATATATTTTGATATACAGTATGTCCTACAATAGTGTGTCTTCTGAAATTTCACTTATTTTTAACACCTATTTGAATGTCACTTTACCCTCCCTCTCAGCAAAAACAAGCTTATTTCTCAAGGGATTCAGAGTCAAGTCTGATCATAATTAAAGGCAGGGTCTGAAATGTCTTTTAAGACCAAGGAAACAGATATGCAGCACCAGGAATGATTCGACCAGGCAAGGGATTAGAGTGCTTATTTCACAGAAAGGCGGGGGCTTCTTCATGAAATTTTACTCATTTTTTTCTTGTTGTTATTCAGATGCATCCTTTATGCAAGCCAGAAAAAGAGGGAATTCAGAAAAGGATTCTGTGTTACTTGATTAGAACACTGCCAACGTGTTGCTCTAATATTTCAGAAATAGTCATTCACATAGATGTCAGCCAAGCAATCCACAATTATTAAATTACCCCAGTGGTGATTTTACCAAAGGTGAGAAGCTATCCTGGGAATCAGAGACAGAAAACGTCTTGGGTCAAGTTCTGGTCCTCTGTTATCTCTGAGAAGGTATTGCATTTGCCAGGACAATGGAGTCTGGTAGATTCCAGGATTGGCAGCAAGGTGGCATTTCAGGAGTCTCTTACTGGAGTCAGTCTGACATGGCTCAAGACATGAACCCACCATCATTGGCTGGAAGAACTTAGTTTCCATTCATGAACCATAGTTTCGTCTGGGTAAAATGTGGGTAAGAGTGGTGCCAACATCTCACTGGATTGTGAATATTCAATTAGCTAGGGGACATAAAACACTCAGCAGAGCACCTAGACATCGTTAAGTCCTAGCTTTTTGTTTGTTTGTTTGTTTTTAAATAATCACAGAATTAAAAGCACAAGTGTGGCTGTGATAAGGTGCTGTGGTGAGCTCCTGAGAAGAAGAAAGTGCTTAGCTCCCAAAGTGGATGAATTTGACACATTTACACCTTTCTTTATTTTTACACTTGGGTCCTGGGGTAGGTGAGTCCACAGAGGAAAGCCTCACTCTGGAGAGGTCTTCCTTCAACTGGGAGCCTCTGGGACAAGTCAGGGAAATGGAAGGAAGGGCTCCTCAAGTGCCTGAAGAGTGGAATGCAGCACAAAGGCTCTGCCTCAAAGCACACAGTAATAATGACAGTATTAACTTTAAGAATAATGAATAAAACAGTTAATGTCTAATGTGAACTGCCTATGTACCAAGCACTATAATAAGCAGTTCAATCATTTAGTGCCATCATGAAGGTGCTATTATCATCCCCATTTTACATATGAAGAAACTGAGTGACAGAAAGGTTAAGTAACCTGGCCAAAGTGAAGTGAAAGTCATTCAGTCATGTCTGACTCTTTGTGATCCCATGGATTATACAGTCCATGGAATTCTCCAGGCCAGAATACTGGAGTGGGTAGCTATTCCCTTCTCCAGGGGATCTTCCTAACCCAGGGATTGAACCCAGGTATCCAACATTGCAGGCGGATTCTTTACCAACTGAGCTATCAGTGAAATTGGGACTTGAACCCAGGCTCTGGAGCCTGTCCACTTCAATCTCTACATTACATGGATTTCCATGACTAAACCACTTAGACACGCACATGTGCACACACTCACACATTTTTATTTCTTCTTATGACACTACCTTTTCAATATGAATTGAGGAATCTAAAAATAAAAGATCTCAAAAAGTGTTATTTTTAATTCAGAATAGCTGACACCTTCTGGATCCTTATTTGACTATGTACTATCCACTCGAGAACAATTTCTGGTTATCTACTAGGCAGCAGGTCGTGTACTAGTTGCTAAGAAAGCACAGGTGAATCCATACCACCCTTGTCCCTAATGAGCTCAGAGACTTGTGAACCTATTATGTCAGTAGAGCCCAAACTGTTACCTGAGGCTCTAGAACCCTCTCAAGGGGAATACTGGTAGTGTTTGCTAGGCTTTCCTAAGCATTTCTTGGGTTGTAGGAATATCCCAATTCCGTCATCATCCTCCCAGTCTCTTTGGCACACAGACTGACCAAACAAGGCTGAAGAGCCATTCAAGGGATGTGACAGGTTATCCCCTCAGGTCTTCAGCCAGAGCCGCCCTTCTGTGGAAGGCGAGAGTTCCTGTTGCTTCACGTACCTCCCCCAACTACCTGATATCATCCTGTTGCCTCCCATCCTTTCCCCAGCTACCTGATATCACCCAACAGGTTGAATATTTGCTCTCTGTTGTGTGGGAAAGAGTCTGGCAACTTTCCCAGAGTGAGATCATCACTTCTGGTGGGAAACTGCTCCCTTCAGAGCGTTAAAGAGGTATTTTTTAATGTGTTGCCTAAGAAACAGATTCCAATCCTGTTGGAGCGTGTCAAAAAAAGCCCAATCAAATTTTTTAAAAGCCTGTTATGGAACCACAGACAGAGCCCACAACTAATTATAAAGCCAGAGTCACCATGAACTGCTTTTCTTGAGAGAGAAATACAAAAGGAAGGATGGAGAATTTCTGGAATTTCAAATTCCTCAATCCCTCATCTGCTTCAGAGGTGAGATGCCCCATATTGCTCGGTTCCTACTGCCCTCGCTTTGGGAGCAGCTCTTTATGCCACTGGGCAAATCAGTGCCTGCCCACTGTCTTGATCTGCAAGTCTGTCATGTGCCTGCTCTGCTATTTCCCTCCTCTGCAGAATCCTGGGCCCAGTAGCCTGTGGTTTGACAGTGACTGCCATTTGGACCATGGGCCACTGAGGCTTGCCTGCGAAGGACCCCCCAGGAGTATCTTTTCTCAGTGTCTTTACATCTTTTTTGTGTCTCTTGGCTTCCTGCCACCCTGAATATCACAACTCTCTGTGAATCCTATAAATTGAACTGATGCTGATTTAAATTTCATGCAGAAAACTGCTCTGCTTCAAACCACAAACATTTTTTATATTTAAAAAATTCATCAAGATATAATCTCTTTGTGTGACCCTGCCCCAAATACACACACACACACACACACACACACACCAGACAGGCAGATTATTTAAATCAAGAGGCTTTCTCTAACAATCTTAAGTGACCTTTCTTCAAAGTTCATGGCAGCAGTGAACTTTTAAATTTCTTGTGACTGTCAGGATCTAATTTTCAAGGTATGGTTACCACAGTAGCAACCTGGAATTTTAATCCAGTTGTAAAGGTCAAGACAGGTCACTGGCTTCAGGTCCTCTTCAACCTCAGAATAAAACAGCCCCCCTCCTCAAAAGCATGAAGATAGGGTAAATCTAACTCCCAAATTCCATTCTCTAAGACAGTGAGATTGAAAAATGTATGTGATTAAAAACAACAACTATTCAGATTCTTTTTCAAATGCTCAAACTGTCAATGAATCAAATAATGAATGATCCCTTGTGGGTGGAGCATCCAGAAGTGTGCTGGGGACATCTAAGCTAAGTAGAAGAGTGGTCCACATACAACTGGCTTCCAGTCCAGCATCACTCTCTTGTCTGCATTGGGAATTGATCCTTTGATCCAAACCACATCAACAAAACATTTGTGAGAAGTAATGGCAGATATCAGCAAAAGGAGAACTCAATTAGGGCCCAAGAAGTGGGACCAAGCCTTGCAACAGTGAGTTGTGTGAGCTTAGGGACCACGCTTACGCCATCTGAGCATGACTTTCCTCAGTGATAACATGAGGTGAGAACTAATGCCGAATGATGGTTGGCAAAGCCCATTCAGGAGTCCCCCGATGGTGGTGCATTTCATTTTGGAGTCTGAGCAATAGCGTATCTCTGTGTTACATCTGTTGAAACAAAGGCTCAGAAAAATGCCAGGTGACTTAATCAAGTCACATGGCAGGAAGAGCGAGAGTGGCAATTTGAGCCACCCGGAAGTGCAGGCCCAGCAGCTGAGGCCCCTCCTCTGTTTTCTGGCTCCCAGAATTGAGTCAAGCCCAAATGTAACAAAGATAATGCCCTATGTGGAAACAGAAGATGTCATCGAACCAGAAGAGTATTGTCTGTCTCTGTACTTAATTCAAAATTGTTCAATTGAAACTTTATACAAGTGTGGCAGACAGGGCTTCAGAAAGAAAAGTATGAGTTTCATACTCCAAGAATCCTAGAGTGAGACTCTGTCTCCAATCATACCTGGCTTTCTCATCTTGAAACAGTCATTGAAAGGCTCCGAGATGCAATTTCCTTCTCCATAAAATCAGTTTCCTTTTACAAAGGGGCGGTGAAGACAGCAGGTGAAGAAACAAGTGAAGTAGAGCAATGGCACAGCCCAAAGGACTCAAGCAGGTCTGGTTCCAGCATTATCACTGGCACTGGCTGTTTGTCCATAGGTATCTGGGGTGTTTGCTAGGTGCCCTCTTTGAGCCTTTGATAGAGCCATCCTGGGAGTGGAGATGATGACATCCCACCTCAGAGATGCTGTGAGGATGACACAGCTAATGCTTGTGAAATGTTGGCCCCAGCACCTGGCCCACAGATGGTGCCTGCAAACGATTACTTTAAGGACTTCCCTGGTGGTCCAGTGGTTAAGAATCTGCCTTCTAATGCAGGGGATGCAGGTTCAATCCTTGGTCCAGGAATTAAGATCCCACATAAGGTCAACTAAGCCTAGGCACCAAAACTATAGAACTCTGCACTGCAACTACAGAGCCCTTGTACTGCAATAAGAAAAGCCCTCATGCTGCCACTAGAGAAGCCCCTGCATCCCACAACTAGAGAGAGAACAAACCTGCAGCTGCAACAAAGACCCACCAGAGCCAAAAACAAAGGTGACTCGTCATGACACAGGCACACAGCTCACATGCAGTTAGTTTGCTTCCCTTCAGTCCATGTTCCATGATATATGAGGATGATTTTGGAGAAATATAGAATGACCCTTGCAATTTCTAGATACTGTAGACAATTTCTAGAAATTATAAACACTACATCCTTTTCTGGATTTTTCTCTTGAAAATATAGAAATATCCCACATAGTTATGATATTGAGTTATCTAATGGGGATTTTTAAAAAGTGGGTAACTGTTGCAAAAACGAGGTAATTCCTGAACTTAAGCAGTGGTGGTGACAGGACTGTTGGTTGCTCTGTAAATGATGATCTTCAATGACCTTTGCTTCCTCATCATTCTCTCAGGCATCCTGGAACTTCGCTGAGGACAAAGTGGTATATTAGGGGTTGTACTTGGGTGCCAAGATCTTACAGGGCAGCAAAGAAAAACAACTGTGTCCCACTGGGTTTCACAAAGCATATTCCAACCCCCCCGTTCTCTGTCCCAACACTGGCAGCATATTTGCAGATGTCAATCAAATAGTTTTGAGACCTTTTCCTTTTCTGGTCTTCACATTGCAGTGGAAGCATGAACCACAGAAAATGGCATTTGTCTGATTTTTCTACTAATTTTGTGGCTGTGATCGTGCAAGCACCTGCCATGTTCTACTGACATTGCTACCCACTCATTAGTAAAGTGGAAGGGCTTTTCAGCAGCTCTGAGAAGATGTCAAGAGAGACCACTTAAACAGAATGTTCCTGATACTGTAATTGGGGCAAAGTATGTGGCTGACTGTGAAATGTTTGATAGGATGGAAAAGCAGAATGAAGAGCTCAGAAGCAGGGTGGATATCCCTTCTCATCTATTCCAGGTTCAGTTGGGTAGGGTTTTTTTTTTTTTCCAGGAGGGGTTGTCTGTTTCTTTTTAATTTCTAGGAATGATCCATGGGGCTTTTTGCACTGTGGCTATATTTTCTTCATCTGGTCCTGGAAGACTTGTCTATGCTCTGACTGATGAGTTCTGGCCCCACAGCATCTGGAGAATATGGGGACAAGGCAGCACACTCTGATAAACGGCAGAATCTGTGCTTCCAGGCCCAGTTCCACCACTCTGTAGCTGGGGGACTCTGGTGAATATCTTTCACTCCCTGAGCCTGGCTTCTTTGCACCTGACTATCTTAATAGGATTGCTGTAACACTCACATGATGTTAATGTATTGTGTGAAAGTGGTATCAAATTTGCAATCACTGGGCATGTGAAAAGAAGGCCTGGTCATGGTATTTTACAACCTAGTAATTGAAAAAAGAGCGTGCACATCTGTGAAAGCATCTCGTTAGATCAGATGCATTAGAGGGGCTTGATACTCTGGGAGACAGGATGTGCATGTGTGTGTGTGAGAGAGAGATCAAAACATTGCATTCAATGATTGTTCTTGCTCAGTCGTTCAGTCGTGTCTGACTCTTTGTGACCCCATGGACTGCAGCACACCAGGCTTTCCTGTCCTTCACTATCTCTGGGGATTTGCTCAAACTCATGTCCATTGAGTTGGTGTTGTCACCCAACAGTCTCATCCCCTGTCATCCCCTCCTCCTCCTGCCTTCAATCTTTCTCAGCATCAGGTCTTTTCCAATGAGTCGGCTCTTCATATCAGGTGGCCAAAGTATTGGAGCTTCAGCTTCAGCATCAGTCCTTCAACAAATAGTCAGGACTGATTCTCTTTAGGATTGACTGGTTTGATCTCCTTGCAGTCCAAGGGACTCTCAAGAGTCTTCTCCAGCACCACAGTTTGAAAGCATCAGTTCTTCAGTGCTCAGCCTTCTTTATGGTCCAACTCTCACATCTGCACATGACTACTGGAAAAATCATAGCTTTGACTAGATAGACCTACGTTGGCAAAGTGATGTCTCTTCTTCTTAATACATTGTCTAAGCTTGTCATAGCTTTTCTTCCAAGGAGCAAATGTCTTTTAACTTCATGGCTATAGTCACCATCTGCAGTGATTTTGGAGCCCAAGAAAGTAAAGTCTGTCATTGTATCCATTCTTTCCCTATCTATTTGCCATGAAGTGATGGGACTGGATGCCATGATCTTAGTTTTTGGAATGTTGAATTTTAAGCCAGCATTTTCACTCTCTTCTTTCACCTTCATCAAGAGGCGTTTTAGTTCCTCTTCATTTTCTGCCATTAAGATGGTGTCATCTGCATATCTGAGGTTATTGATATTTCTCCCAGCAAACATGATTCCAGCTTGTGCTTCCTCCAGCACAGTACTTTGCATGATGTATTTTCCATATCAAGTAAATAAGCAAGGTGACAATATACAGCCTTGACATACTCCTTTCCCAATTTTGAACCAGTCCATTGTTTCATGTCTAGTTCTGTTGCTTCTTGATCTGCATACAGGTTTCACACGAGGCAGGTAAGGTGATCTGTTATTCCCATCTCTTTAAGAATTGTTCACAGTTTGTTGTGATCCACACAGCCAAAGGCTCTAGTTTAGTCAATGAAGTAGAAGTAGATGTTTTTATGAAATTCCCTTGCTTTTTCTATGATCCAAGAGATGTTGGCAATTTGATCTCTGGTTCCTCTGCTTTTTCTAAATTCAGCTTGTACATCTTGAAGTTCTTGGTTCATGTAATGTTGAAGCTTAACTTGAAGGATTTTGAGCATCATCTTGCTAGCATGTGAAATGAGTGCAATTGTGCAATAGTTTGAATATTATTTGGCATTGCCTTTCTTTGGAATTGGAATGATAACTGACCTTTTCCATTCCTGTGGCCACTGCTGAGTTTTCCAAATTTGCTGGCATATTGAGTGCAGCACTTTCACAGCATCATCTTTTGGGATTTGAAATAGCTCAGCTGGAATTCCGATTACTTCCACTAGTTTTGTTTGCAGTAATACTTACTAAAGCCCACTTTGACTTCACATTCCAGGATGTCTGGATCTAGGTGAGTGATCATACCATCGTGGATATCTGGGTCATTAAGATCTTTTCTGTATAGTTCTTCTGTGTATTCTTGCCACCCCTTCTTAACATCTTGTGCTTCTCTTAGGTCCATACCATTTCTGTCCTTTATTGTGCCTAATGTTATTTTTATTTTGGTCTCTTGCTTATTCACTTGAAACAACTCCCACCAGCCTTATATGTTTCACTCCCATTTACTGCTGAAAATCTCCAGGAGAACTTAGAAATAGGGCCATCAATTGATAACACTGGGAATAATTTTTAAATTTTTTAAAATAAGGTTGTAAAATAAAGCAACTTTTCAATAAAATAAAGCAATTTCCACATTGGTAAGCATGAAATGTGATGGACAAAACTGTCATAAAAACCAACCCAACTATCAGTTCTGTTCTTTTTACTTTCATATATGAAAATAGAGATTTCTAGAGAGAAATGTTGTTGCCATCACAGGCCACCAAAATCACCCTTGTGGGAATTTCTAGGAGTGGTGAAGTCCCTTACAGGTTTGGATCACCCCACCTCACCAAAGGAAGCATCTTCCAGGCATGTGACAACATCTGGCTGCTGGCCCTGAGCTGAGGCATCTACAGAGTGTCCCCATCAGAACCCATGAACATGTGCTGTGTCAGAGAGCCTGACTCAATAACAGTGTTCTGATCTAATCCTTTCCCTGATAGAAAGCAAATGATAGGGTCCATTTTAGCCCACACTGTGCTTGGGCTTCCCTGGTGGCACAGTGGTAAAGAATCCACCTGCCAATGCAGGAGACACAGGGTTTGATTCCTGGGTCAGGAAGGTCCCCTGGAGGAGGAAATGGCTACCCACTCCAGTATTCTTGCCTGGGAAATCCCATGGACAGAGGAGCCTGGTGGGCTACAGTCCATGGTTCACAAAGACAAATGACTGAGCACGCATGCAAGTTTTCAGTCTACTTTGGTCTGACACCAGGGCAAGATCAGAGGTGAATTCCAAGGGGATGGCTTAAGTGCATGTCAAGAGTATGTGCTCTGGAGTCTGTCCGGTTGTGGTTCTGTTACTGTGGCCCATAGGGTGATTCACTCAAAATCCTTGAGTTTTGGTTTCTGCTGCTATAGAATATAAGGTGCTGACTCCCATGGGTCTGTAAAGAGAGAAAGTTCCTGACATGCTTGCTGCAGGTGCTCAGTGGGTAGGAGCTGGTTGAGATACTGGTGTTATCCATGGAAGTTTTCACTAACCTGTGAGCTCGTTGGTGGGAAGTATGCATGGTTTCATTCTGAGTTACCACCCTGCATTGCCCAGAGCCTTACACATAATAGGGGTTCAAAGCATTTTTGTAGGGAATGAAATGGAAAATGAATTAATATAAATATGGATGCAAATCAGGTAGAAAAGACGACATACTTGACTTTTTCCTGAGAGAAAGAGAGATGTTTGTTTCTAATTACAGACATGTCTCAAAATCCACCTGAAACATACAAATCTTGGGCACCTGAACAAAGACACAAAAAGCAAATCTGATCTTTCAATATTTATGCTCCCTGAGCATAAACATCTACGTTTGCAGCTTTTGTAATGAAAGCAGAAATCCACAGCTCCTGTCAAAGGTGCCCCAGTTTTCAGTCTTGGCACCTGTCAAGCACCAGCAGCTTCAATACTTCTTGACGTGCACATTGCAAATGCCAATATTGCTTGTTGTCACATTAGCCAATATACAGTCCTCAAAATAAAATCCTCTTGATGTCTGATTACTCTTCTTAAGGACCTCATGCTGATTTATTTCAAACTGTGAATTACCTTTAATTCACAGCCTGAACAGGCTGCCAAATTTTGTTTTCTCTGCTCCCAGGTGGCTGTCCCTGATGTAGTGGAGAACTTCCAAAAATATATTAAGTCCTTAGGAAAAGTTGGCATGCTCTAAGATGCAGGGCATACAAGATGGGTTAAACGCAAGAGTTGGCATATGTCTCAGTTTGAAAGTTGGAATGGCTGTGACCACTGACAGTCACCAAGATTACCAGTTTATTGGGAGAGTTTAGTTTGGCTTTTGTAAGCCTTAAACTGATTAGTAGTATTTCTAAATTCCAAGTACCAAATCATCTATTCTGATCAAGAATTAATCTGATTATGAAAATACTCATTTCCCCCCTGCCTCATTACACATTTACTTTGTTCCAGAAATTGTATCTAAGTAGAAGACCAAAATAACTATTTAGGAAAGAACATATGAAATTGCTCAAATCTCAAATCAGATTCCGAAGGAAACATTTTCCATGATGAAAGTTTTTGGAGAAAGATGGTCAAGATTTTCATGCATGTTTTTTGTGTTTTGGAGTTTTATTGGTAAAAAACTTGTTTAAAAATTCATCTAAGAAATTATGTAGCACTTGCTACTGGTCATAGCAAACTATAAAACATTCTTATTATCTTTCTATTCCCGGTGATAATGAAGTCTTCATACCATATAGAGAAAAGACGAGAAATAATGCTCTTTCAGTTAAATCAAGCAACTTTAATCAGGTTTGGAATCATCAACTTCAGCTCTTCAAGTCTATTTGAAGGTTTGTGCCCAGGTACAAAATGCCAAATTTGGTGACCAAATCCCTGACTGCATCAGATTCCATGAGGAGGGACAACTCAGTGGGAAAAGAGAAGGCTTTGAGCATGCAAGCTTTCCCATGAAGAGAGATGTAACTTACCTCGCCCTCCTGTGTACTCATAGCTAACATGTCTGTTCAAGATAAACAGTCAGTTTGTCCTCCCACTGAACTGTGTATACTTCATAAGGAGGGATGATAGTCTAGTGTCATTTTTCTCATCTGTAAAATGGTAATTATTGGGAGCCCCTCCAGGTTGGCAAGGACTGTACCCCACCAGGCTCCTCTGTCCATGGGATTCTCCAGGCAAGAATACTGGAATGGGTAGCCATTTCCTCCTCCATGGGATCTTCCTGACCCAGGGATCAAACCCAGGCCTCCTGCATTGCAGGCAGATTCTTTACCGTCTGAGCCACCAGGGAAGCCCTGCTAAATATAATAGGGTGGTGTATATAAAAGCACCTGGCATGAGACCTGGCACCTAGCCTCACCCATGATCCACCAGCACAGTGATTACTGTCACAGATGTCTACCATGCCTGTGAGAGTGTAACTTCTTTCCCTCCCATCTGGTGCTACATTCAAGAATTTGTCCATGTGCTATGCATAGTTGTCACCCACAGGTAAACTGGCCACAACTAGACTCTGTCAGGCCTTTTGTCAACTTTCTGGGTCCATGGCTGGGAAGCTTTCAGACTTGTAGCTAGTGCCATAAATGAAGAAACTGGTTTCATGGCAAGGAAAGAGCAGACTTACGGTTACATCTACCTTTATGTTGGGCTTCTATGGAAACTATCCAGGAATTCTCAACAGCATGACTTAAAACACAGGAGATACCTGATAAAAACGGGGTCTGCATGATTTCCAACTGGACAGATTCCAAATGCAAACAACCAAGGATGACAAAGGAAGTATCCAAACATCCATATATGGAGCTGCCATCTTCTCATCGGTCCTCATGAAATGAGCTAAAGTCAAGGAAAGACTAGAAGGATACTCTTGAGTTCATAGTTGCTGTCTGAAAATGATTTACAGGAAAAATTTGATCTGTCCCTATTCAGGATGGCTCATAAAAGACCAACAAAATCATGTATTTTAGTAAAGCTACTGCACTGACAAATAATTGACAAGCTGATAGAGTCAACTAGATGAAGATATCTAACTTAATGAAGAAAATTCAAGTTTTTTGGATTTGATTTCCATTTTCTCCTCCGTTGTTCTTTAATGGCGTCATAAAGAAACTAGAAGGCAACCCATTGTCTGGGCTGTCCCTTCAATCTCTGAATCTTTTCCCTGAAATAAATGGGTGCTTTTGAGGCAGAACGGACATGGTATCACTGTATAACTACACAACTCTACAGCCTGAGAAATACAACTTGATCTTCAATAGCCCATGTTCCACTCTTTTGGGGGAAAGAGAGCTTTTATGAAGGAGACTAGAAACTCCACTGGATTTAGAAGACCTGGGTGAGGCCTGTTCCAAGACTATAATACAACTCTGACTTATACAGGCTGAGGGAAACAAAACCTCCTGGGTCTTCTTTCCTCCAGAAATTATTAAGGGTTTAAATTCAATGCACTTTGAGGTTGAGTTGAATTACTAGAGAGTATAACTGTTTACATTTGAATTGTGACAAGTGCATGTATACCAGTATGCATATATACATATGTTTGTTATTTTGCCTCATGTCCCTCAAGAGGCTCTATCTCTATACTCTGAAATAAAAATGAATTCCCCCTTGATTTAAACTTGAATCCTCTGAATCTGAGGTCAATGCTTTCCCCCAATGCCATCAGTGTCATGGAACAGAGACTCAAGCCTGGATCTTGAAACTCTCCCAGTTGCATGCTCTGGCCTCTTGGGAAGTCAGGGTTCCAGCTGGACAGGTAGGATGTCACCTCTTAGATGGACACCCTATAGAAAGCACTGTGTGTCAATGGAGCATGCTGGGGCAAGAAGAGCTTCCATCCTCCCAAGACCAGTGATTCTGCTGCATCACAGAGCCTGGTTAGTTCTGAGCTTGCACTCGGGGAACCCTGTGCCGGTGTTTTCAGTCCTGGTGCTGATCCGTGAAGTCCTTATAAACAACCCAGGCCCAAATGGAAGGTCTGCATTTCTTCATTTGGGCAAATGAGGCCAAGATGAGGAAAATAGTCAAGTAGTCCAGTAGCAAAGGGACTTTGATTTACAGGACTCCCATGTCTTCCTATTGCAGTGAGGGCTAGGGGTTTGCCCAGGACATTCGTAAGTCTTAGGAGGGTGTCTCTCCTACTGAAGGGCTGTCTTGGGGCTGCTTCCCACCAGCTTCCAGCCACTAGCAGTCTGTTTACACACAGGATGTTCTCAGATGCCTGGAGGATGCCCTTGCCAGATGAAAAAGCCTAGAAACTGACTTAAAAAGCACAGTGTGGTAAAATAAGGGAGAATGACCATAATGGCTAAGTTGATAATAATTTGGAAGCTAAAAGTGAAAATAATTATTATAGCTCTGATCTGTCCTGTGTTAAACCTATATGCTACCACATGAAGGTCATTTATTCCAGCTGGAGTCTGACAAACAATGCTTAGACTTAGATCAAGCAACTAAAAGAAGAGCGGTTCACTCATTAAACAGACTCAGTGTCTTCCAGTTTTATTGACAATGCCTATAGAGCACATTAGCCCTACTAAATGCACTGTATACCCAGTGCTACTGTTTGGAGATGCAGCCTCCAGCTATAAACCACAATTGACAAGTTTATTTCTGTTAGTTACAAACTACTGAAATACTGCATTTTATGGTCTATATGGAAATCAGCATATTTCACAGCAGGAGCCTAAAACTCTTGCTTTAGGAGTAGAATCATTTTACAATGAAAAAAAATATTCTTATATGTTTTCATGTTGGGAAACCTGCACTGATTTCCTGAATGCTCGACTGTGTGTGTGTGTGTGAGTGCATGTGTGTGTGAATTATACTGGCTTTGGAATAAGAGTGGAGCAAGTCAGGAGTAGAGGTAAGGAGAATAAGGTTTATTGTCTACTAGGACAACAAGGGGGAGGTCAATGCAAAATGATGACTGGAAAAGCTGGAATGAACAATATCAAAGATGATTTTGGGACTTCCTTGGTGGTCCAGTGGTTAAGAATCCACCTTCCAATGCAGGGGGCCTAGGTTTGACCCTTAGTTGGGGAACTAAGATCCCACCTGCCATGGGGGGAACTAAGCTTGTGTACCACAACTACTGAGCCCATGCGATTTGGAGCCTGCAAGCCACAACTTGAGAGAAATCCAAGCACCACAACAAGGACCCAACACAGCCAAAAAAAAAAAAAAAAGAAAAATTTCAAATACCACATTTCCATGCAATTTGGCCCTTAAATCAAGGTTATAGCTTTATTTTCCTCTTCTCGCTTTCTTTTTTCCTGGATTCTTTAAATGGAGAATTCTTGGGTATTGAAATGGAACCTTGACTTATAAGGCACAGATCAGGCCAGAAAACCAAATAAGAGGACTGATGATGAGGTCAGTGTTTGGGGGAATTTAGTACTAAACAGAACTAAGACCATGGAAATACCACTGACTTTCTCAGAGCCTTGGTCTATTTGGGAGTCATTCCCAGTTGTTTTATGCAATTATTCGTGATCTTCCAAAAGGTGAGCAATTCACTTCAAGTGTGCCATTAGGCCTCTCAAATGGCATACATTATTTCATTTTGAAAATTTTCAAGTATGTGACTATTACTCACACAGAAAAGTTGGCTTCCATTTTCTATTATTAGGAATGAAAGAAGTTGTGAGAGAACTACTCCCTTGATACCCTCTTGGACAAATGGATATTACAAAATCTACAATAGTTAATCTGAGGAAATTGGTTTCTCCAGGCCCCTCCTTCAGTGAACATTAATACAAAATGAAGACAGTGTGGAGTGAATTGCAGGGCCCTGGCTTCTGAACTTCAACCTAGTATTATGCAATCTCTTATTCCATCTCTTGCTGGCTGCCCTAGTTTATCTTTAATATATAGTCACCAGATGACCTGTGAACAGTGAGGTCCCAGGCTGACCGGCCAGAACAATGCACTCAAGCCCTTATGTTCAATCACGGCTACTTAGGTGGCTTCTTTCTCCATCCTAGTCAGTGGTGGCCGAATGTTACACATGAAGATGTCTGTGGCTGAAGTAACACAATGCTCAAACAACTAGACAACTGAAGAATCACAGTTCAAACAACTCAAATAGCTCAAACAACTCAAGAATCACAGTTATTTTTGACCCAACTTGTATCTACAATGCTAGAGAGCCTAATGGTGATTTCATTCATTTTGGCTGTTATTGGCTTATCGTGGGAAGTCTCATTCTCCCCTCTAATCACACTCCACATTGTTAAGAGGCAAGTTTCCTGTTTTCAAGGAGCAGCGGAGAGAACAAGATTCACTCAGCACCAAAGCATATTTTCCTTGCCAAATGCCCCTGAAGAAGCTTGTTTCAGAAACCTGAATACTCAGGACTTGAACGGTACTCACTTTGTAGAAGCTCTGCTGGTCGGGTCACTCCACTCTGAAAAGAAAGCGCACAGACATTTACCATCCACGTTTTCTACTGTCAAATGATAATTCTGAACAACATTGGTCTTGAACATGCAGCCCTTCCAGTTACACTTTTTCATAGAATCCTGCCATGTATAACAGATGAAGTAAAAAGGAAACCAATTGGATATATCACAATGTGATTTTTCTTAATTGTTATTTCATGTTTTCATGATATTATGTAGAAAAGAAAAGAAAGTGAGGGAGGAGAGGAGATAATGGTTTTGACCAAGAAATATTTTTTTTTTCAAAACACTTACTTTGTAAGGCAAATCCTGGAGTCAGATGTTGGGATTCCTATAAGGAAGAACACAGACAACACAAACAATAGTTAAATGATACAAAAGAAACAAAAGGTCTGCTTGTTATTGCTGAAGATATAAGTTTACTAATGTTGGCAAATAGGAAACCACTGTTAAGGAGTCCATTAATTAGGCTACTGTCTGTAGCTCTACTTAAAGGATAGACATTTGCCAGCTAAACCTGCTACAACTTGACCATAAGTGCCATTTTATCAGAATTACACATAAGACTGGTATCTGTTTGGAAGTGTGTGCAATGTAGGAACAAAAGACCCATGTGTGTGAGATTCAAATGTATACTTTCTCACTTAGCTAGGCAATGATGCCTCTATGGAAGTAAAGGGGACTCGATTCAACAAAGGATCATGACTTTGGTAGAGGTATAAATAACACTGTAATTAACAGACTGGTTCAACTGTTCCATTTTATAGAAACAACTCCAATTTTCTACCTTGACGGTGACACATATGCAATAGATGTCTCTTCTTTTTACAAGAAAAGTGTTCTTAAAACTTCATTGCAAAGTCAGAGATGTATAGAAAGCAATTCCAATTATGCAAGTGGAGCATGTGATCTAAAGAGATTTCAATTTTACTTGAAAGTCACCCCAAAGTGACTTAGAAGTGTGTTAAGAAATCCGGATTTGCACATATCAGGCCTTCTGGGAGCATGGACACATGTGTGGAGGAAGGAGGGAATTTCAAAGGCAAAGCAAGTGTTTCTAACCAGGGACAATGAATTCAAATAAATACAAGAATTAGTTATATCAAGAACATAGACACACACACACACACACATAGACACACACACGTCTACATAACTGACCCACACTGGTGTTCATGTAAAATTAACACAACATTGTAAATCAACTATAGTTCAAATTAAAATTCTTTAAGAGAATTATATCAATCTGCTGCAAGTAATCTATTCTTTAAGCTTAATCTTACCACCCTATAGAGTGAAAATAAGATCACAGCATAATTTTATGTAAGAGAAGTAAGCTAGAATGATGAAGATGCTATGTTTAAATTAAAAGTGAGTTTTCCAATCTATGTAGCATGATTCTGTTACCCAAGACACTTATCTTCTGGCATGATCATCACACCAGAAGATGAGTTGAAACCCCACAAGAGATGAGAAAGGCCTCTCAGGCAAAAGGCTGACACTAAGCCCAGGTAGTGTGCTGCTCAAAGGCTTCTCCACCCCACATCACCATCCTTTCCCCAGTCTGCTAGACAACTGACTGTTGACAAAAGACCCTAACAAGCTTCGCCAACTGATTCCCACCCCTTAGAAAATTATACATGGTGAAGAAGGGGAAGCATTTCTAAAAACACAGCCACTAGAAACACTGAGATGTGAAACCTGATAGCACAGAGGGCCAAAGCAAATGACACAGCACAGTCAGAACTGAAAATACACTAGAGTCTATGGCCATTTAATACACAGGCAAGCATTCCTAGTCATCTCAATAGCTCCCAAGGACACAATTACAGCACAATGTAATATTATTTGGACTTCCTTGGTGGCTCAGATGGTAAAGAATCTGCCTGCAATGCGGGAGACCTGGGTTTGAAACCCTGGGCTGGGAAGATGCCCTCAAGGAGGACATTGCAACCTGCTCCAGTATTCCTGCCTGGAGAATCCTGTGGACAAGAGGGGTCTGGCGGGCTACAGTCCATGGGGATGCAAAGAGTCAGACACAACTGAGTGACAAAGCACATAATATTACAGCATGCTACAATAACTAAGGGCTTCCCTTGTAGCTCAGCTGGTAAAGAATCTGCCTGCAATGCAGAAGACCTGGGTTCAATACCTGGGTTGAGAAGATCCCCTCGAGAAGGGAAAGGCTACCCACTCCAGTATTCTGGCCTGGAGACTTCCATGGACTGTATAGTTCATGGGTTGCACACAGTCGCACATGACTGAGCAACTGAACTGAACTGACTGATGGAAGGATATCATTTTATTATCCAAGACTTTCAGTTATCCAGAGCATCACATTTCCCAGAGTGCCAAATAAATGAGGAGTTAACCATTTTTCCATAACTATATGCTCATTATTTTTTAAAAAAGATTTCATTACAATTGTATAGGACAAATTTGGTCTTGCATAGCTTCAGGAATCATACAACAACATTCAGAATCAAATAAATGATATCTCTGATTATGGTCAGCCTTTGTACTGCTCCCAGAAATCTGGACTGAGTTTTTACCCTTCATCCATGTATCGTGGACATCAGACCCAAACAGTCAGTTGTTTGAGGCTTCAGAGCAGTGATGCATGAAACAAATTGGAAGGTTATATTTTTGAGTGAATTTGAATCAACTGTGTTATGTATTCTTGATACAGTTTTTAATGTTTAGCTAGGTAAGACTGTTTCAAACCAGAATTCCAAACCAATGAAACATCTTTGGATATTACCCAAGTTCCTTTGCAGACATACCTAATCCTGACTGAAAAATAGCTTGGTCGTGCGGAGAATCTGCATTGTTCATACAGCAATTGTTGATGCATGTAATACAAATTTTTTTAAATGTCTGACTTTGATCTGTGCATTTCTTGCATGGACATGTCACACAGATAATTTTAGGAGTAGAATATAACAATGCCAACGTGTTTTCACAAACTTATGTCAGGCTATTTTAAATAATGTCCTTAATCGTAAAATCAGAGGCTCCTGTAAGATTTAGATTCTAGAGCAGAGGTTGGCAAACCTCTCTTATAAAGGGCCAGATAGCAAATATTTTAGGCTTTGAGGGGCCTATAGTCTCTGTCATAACTATCTAACCCTGCCATTGTAGTGTGACGGCAGTCATAGATAAGACATACACTAATTGGTGTGGTTAGATTCCATGAAAGCTTGATCTATGGACACTGAAATTTGAGTCACATATCACTCATAGCATCTCATAACATTCATATTACTAGTAATTTTCATATTCTTTTTCTTTGGAAAATCTTAACCATCTAAAAAGCCATTGGCTGTCATTTGCCAACTTGTGTCTAAAGGAACTATCCCCATGGGACATTACTGGCTCCCTCAACGTGGCATAGAGTTTTTCCATTTTCCATCTGAAAACGTGGCATTTTAATTTGAGATGGATAAGTAAATTTCACTAAGTTAAGGATTTTCCAAAAGAAAAAAAGCATATTGGCTTTTGTAAGTTTGTAGAATCATAGATTATTTGGCCTGGAAAATCCACTGGGATTACACATAGCACACATGTTCATGCACGCACACACACACAGTACAAATGAAGAAACTGATGCTTAGAAGAACTTGGACGGAACCACACAGCCAGCAAATGGCAGAACCAGGATTAAGAACAGCCAGGTCTGCAGCTCCTAAGACCCTTTCCTCCATGAAAGTTCTGTAGTGAAAGGAAGAAATGGATGCTTTCTGAGAGGGCTGTGTCACTTAGTCCTGGTGCAAGCACAAGGAAGGGACCAGCACCCCAAGTACATGTATTTGCTGGAGAATACCCGTGTTTTGGAAGATGGAATCTGAACTGGTGCATCTATAAACTGGTGTGATAAACATACCACTAAAACACCCAGAACTAAAGACAGGCTCACTCATTTATTAGCTGAGTGATTCTGAGCACATTACTGGACTGTGTGCCTCAGTTTTCTCCTCTGTAAACTAGCGACAGTCAAATTACCAATACAGTGCATGTGTACATGCTAAATCACTTCAGTGGTGTCTGACTCTTTTGCAAACCCATGGACTGTCTGTAGCCCACCAGGCTCCTCTGTCCATGGAATTTCCCAGGCAAGAATATTGGAGTGCATAGCCACTCCCTTCTCCAGGGGATCTTCCTCACCCAGCGATCGAACCTGGTCTCCTGCACTGCTGGTGGATTCTTTACCACCGAGCCAACGGAAAGTCCACCAATATAGTGAGGACTGAATTATTTACTATGTAGTCAGTGCTCAGAACCAAGAGAGGCATACAACAGCATTACATGCACTGTTCATGTTGTTATTATTATTTAAAATGTACTTTTCTTTCAAATCAACATTTTGGTAGGAATCAAGGGAAAAAAAGAGTGGGTGGGTAGCCATACTGGTTTCACCATTTTATCCCACTTGCGTCTACCTTTATCATGGGGTTGATGGTAGCACAGATAATTGACAGAAAATGCAGATCAGGCCTGATTCCAAATTTTGCACTTACTATAAAAGCCCATTTCAACAACCAGTTCTACTGTAAACACTTGCAAATGTCAAAATTGTGACTTGCATGAATTATCTGCAAAATTGGAAAAATACAGCTGAAAACACTGCAATCACTGTACAAGTGTTGGATTCAACACCTGAAACAGATGAATTGATTGCCTGGCTGAGATGACAGGGAGAAGGATATCAAACCCAGGGCAGCCTGACCACGGAGAGTTGGACTTCAAGAGGGAAAGACACACCCCAGACCCTGCTCACTTAGTTCTGATCCCTTTCAAAGGTGGAAGGGGATGATTAAACCCAGTTTAGGCCAATGTTACTCTCAAAACAATGACTCTAAAATTAAAGGATGTGATTGGGTTTCTCCTACAAATAAAGTCCAATATCCTTGGTTGGCATTCAAGGCCTTTCCCAGAGATGCACTTATGTGCCTGGGGTTCACTTGAGACCCTAATAGTCTACATCCCACCGTGATCTCTCTAGGTAACTTGATGTTCTGTTCTGCATGGAATGTTCTTCTCTTGGGCCCTTCTCCACCTGTCAAAGTTGTAAGCAGCCTCCAGGTGATGTCACCTCTAAGCACTTGGTCACTGCCCCAGGGAGTATGAGATCCTTCTCAGGGCCTTTAATCTCTATGAAGGCACCTGCTACATTGCTTTGTCATTTCATGTTTTTCTTCATCCGTAACTTTATTGTATGTCCTTGGTAAGTGGTTTCCGAATAAATGGATGGATGGGTGGATGGACAGATGGGTGGATGCATGGGTGGGTGGATGGGTGAATGGATGGATGGATGGGTGGGTGGATGGATAGATGGGTGGGTGGATGGAAGGGTGGGTGAATGGATGGATGGATAGGTGGATGGGTGAGTAGATGAATAGGTAGATGGGTGGGTGCGTGGGTGGATGGACAGATGGGTGGAAGGGTGGGTGGATGGATGGGTGAATGGATGGATGGATGCATGGATGGGTGGGTAGGTGGATGGGTGAATGGATGGATGGCTGGATGGGTGGGTAGATGGGTAGATGAGTGGATGGATGGATGGATAGATGGTTAATTGTATGGGAGAAAGGGAGACATTATTTTTTCTTTTAAAATGTGTTATTGGAATATCCACATCTACTCAGGCATTTTAAAAAATAATGGTGAGAAACATTCTTACTGAGAGCAAGTGAGGAAAAAATTTATATGAAACACTTGACTTATATGTTTCATATATTTCATTTATATGAAACACTTGACAGTTCTACACTAGAACTATAGGAGAAAAGTTTTTGTCAATATGATTTGTTGGCATGTGAAAATCTGTCTGCTTGTGGGCGAGGACTAGAAGTGATACATGAAAGTGAAAACTGACCCATTAGGCTGAAGAGTACTGGGTTTTTAAATTAAAACAGTCTTGGATGTTGTTCCATCATCTATTGGGTCTTTTTTAAGGAGTGAGTTCACTCCTCTCTCTGGTCCATCAGCTCTGGGGACAGTAGCTCGGCCAGTGGTGGTGCTCTAGGAATAATGATCTACAAGCCAGCATCTGGTGGACATTCTCTTAAAGATGCTCTTTCAATAAATATGCTATTTGTATAACATCCTGAGGGACACTAAACAGTCTAGATTTTATGGTGGAAGAGCACCAAGGCCATTTCTGTTTTTAAGATTCCAGTGGGAAGATTGGTATAACTGACATCATAGCAAGGGAAATGGAGCAAGAAGATCACTGACCTGTCCTGGGATGGAAAGTGTGCTCTGCTCAGAATTTCCGGGAGTATGCATGGCAGTGAGAGGAGTAGGCCAGGGATGGGTCATCTCCTGATGAGGAAAAACAAAGCAACTTTATTCGCAGGAACTTCGAAAAATGAAACACTTTCTTGGCACTAAACATGGTAGGCCCTTTCTATATACTTACTGACTTAATTGGCTTAAATATTTTCAGGAGAACTTAAAGTCATTTGGTCTATTCTCCTGCTCCATACTGCTGCTTAAAGCCTATCTTTGAGACAAAGGGCCATTCCACATCCACTTGTACATCGCCAGTGATGGGGAGCTCACTACTGTTCAAAGCAGCCAGTCTCATGTTCAGACAGCCTGATCACACTATTCTTTCCAGCAGGGAGCTAAAAAATATGTCTCCCGAGAGATTCTACTTCAGGATCACCCTTTGGAGCCACACAGAACACATCATTTCTTCTTTCTCCTGACAAGCTGTTGGAAGACACCAGCCTGATCCCCTGGTGCCATCTTTTCTCCAGTCAGAGACATTGGAAACTTGTTCATTCATTGATAGGGAACCTTCAACTTCTCTTCTAGTGCCTGAATTCTGCATTCTGTTAACTATCTCAGGTGCTCCCAGGAGGGACTCGGGACTGCCTGGGGCTCTTCTGACTCATGGTCTCCTGTTTCAGGTGTGATCTGCCAGTTCAGGGCAGGGCAGCACGATCACCACCCTCATTCTGGATGCTCTGATACTCATTTCTCTTGATGTAGCCTAACTGTTAGTGACAAGTTTCAGTTCAGTTCACTTCAGTCGCTCAGTCGTGTACAACTCTCCGCGACCCCATGAATCACAGCACGCCAGGCCTCCCTGTCCATCACCAACTCCGGAGTACACTCAAACTCATGTCCACAGAGTCGGTGATGCCATCCAGCCACCTCATTCTCCGTCGTCCCCTTCTCCTCCCGCCCCCAACCTTTCCCAGCATCAGAGTCTTTTCCAGTGAGTCAACTCGTCCCATGAGGTGGCCAAAGTATTGCAGTTTCAGCTTTAGCATCAGTCCCTCCAATGAACATCCAGGATTGATCTCCTTTAGAATGGACTGGGATCTCCTTGCAGTATAAGGGACTCTCAAGAGTCTTCTCCAGCACCACAGCTCAAAAGCATCAATTCTTCGGCGATCAGCTTTCTTCACAGTCCAACTCTCACATCCATACATGACCACGGGAAAAACCATTGCCTTGACAAGTTTAGGACCATGCTATTGACATAGTGCGTTTGTGAGCTGAAGTCTTAATGTTGGCACGGCCCCTCAGGTGCCCACTCTCCACTAGCAGAGAGGGTAGCTCCTCAGTTCTTTTAAACACTCGCTTTGAAAAGAGGTGCTGAATGGATAAGAAAGCTTTGGTACATATACACAATGGAGTATTTCTCAGCCATCAAAAAGAATGCATTTGAATCAGTTTTAATGAGGTGGATGAAATTGGAGCCAATTATACAGAGTGAAGTAAGCCAGAAAGAAGAACATCAATACTGTATATTAACGCATATATATGGAATTTAGAAAAATGGTAACCTGAACCCTGTATAAGAGACTGCAAAAGAGACATAGGCATTTAGAACAGTCTTTGGGACTCTGTGGGAGAGGGTGAAGGTGGAATGATTGGGGAGAATGGAATTGTAGCATGTATATTATCATAAGTGACCAGTCCAGGTTCGACGCGTAAATTTTCCTCTGTTCAAAAAAAAAAAAAAAAATGAAAAGAGGTGCTGTTCAACTCTTGCTGGAGTCTTAGGACTCATGGTACTTTCCCCGAATAGCGAAGATAATTAAATCACATGCTCGACATCCCAGGAGAGATGACAAAGTTTGTGAAGCTGGACGGTGCCGGCCTATACTGGATTCATCAAACATTTTGGTATATGGACATTAAATCTAAAAATCAATGTAATGATGGAAATAAAGGCAAATTTGGGAGGAGGGGGTCAAAGTTTATGAAAGGCCTTTTTAATGAGTCAGTTACATAATACTTTTCCCCAATCTTTACGGGTAACGTAATTAGTCATTTCAAAGGTAATATTAATAAGAACTCTCAGGTAGCACTAAACCATGTTTTTTCCCCTTCTATAATTATCCAGT
Source organism: Moschus berezovskii (assembly GCF_049115385.1). Lineage (NCBI taxonomy): Eukaryota > Metazoa > Chordata > Mammalia > Artiodactyla > Moschidae > Moschus > Moschus berezovskii. The sequence continues at coordinate 139,887,246 of NC_142488.1, read as the reverse complement.
TCAAAAAGAGTCTTTGATGTCTGAAGAGCTGTAATGCAAGAAGATACTTCACAGATTCATTCACAGTGGAACCGCTGAAGCAGAATCTGTAAGTATGATTCAGAGGAGCCCTGACACAGATTGGATTCTACCTGGCACTATTTAAAAGGAGGCAGTAAGTACATTAAAAATGCATACCAGATTTAGAGGGGATGCTTAACCTACTTAAAAGGTAGACTATTTCCAAGTGTTTTCGAGTTATGCATTTGTATGCAGTTGATAACATTCATGACAAACGCTACTTATATATTCATCAAAACTGGTCCAAAGTAACTATACATGACAACAGCTTCACGCTGAATTATAGTTACTCTGTATCTTTAAAATACACAGTGATTTCTTTGAAAATTTAGATAGTGTTTCCTGAGTAAGACGGGTCTTCTCCAATATTAGTCTCATCATTTAAAAGACACAGGTCCTACTGAGACAGTAAGCCTCAGCCTGGGATAGGAGTGTTGTTTCTTCAGCAACCGGGGAGGAAGCTTTGATCAATGAGAAACTTAGTTATCCATCCCTTTCCACCACTGGCTTTAGAGGTGTGCATCTGGCTTTATTTAAAGGTGTTTCAGACACGTAGATGGATAACTCACTTCTACTATATTTACTTAGTGGCAGAATCTGATCCTGAATTACTGTTGGAGTGTGCTTCTCTGCTGGCCAGTCCACATGAAGCTACATATACTTGCACATTTTCAGTGACAACTGAGTCACTGAGATCGTGAGATTTCATGAAACGGCAAAGCTGGCTCCATGGTACCATCGATGCATTTGATTAAGACAGGGGTGAGGCAGCTGAAAGGAATATAATTTCCTGAAAGACTATCTTCAGCAAGGAACCTTGGCACAAGCTCTTCCACTTCTCAAAATAAGTTAGACCTAGAACATGTGCAAAGCTCAATAGCAGATTTTTCATTGTTATTCTTTTCATTCACACTTGAAGGATATTAATCTATTTTTATGTTCTTGTTATTCCCAGGATAAGAACATGCACACCCCCTTATCCAACTGTAGTAATCTGCCTGTTCCTCACGTGGGAATGAGCACCTGCTCCAAAGTGTTGCCAAAGCTTTGACAACATGCTCCAGGGCTGAGCACCTGTACTCAATACCAAGCATCACTGCTCCGTTAACCACAAAAATTACACACACACGTGAGATTGGTCTGAAACTCCATCTCTGGGCTCCTTTGATCCTGAGAAAGATAAAGCAGGTATTCATCCCTGCACTAGGCCATCAATGTAGTGGAGGTTCTGAAAGGTGGGGCCTCACACTGGCCACAAGTGATTGCTGGGGACCAGGTCCATGGCACATACTCTTTCCATGACACTAGATGTATCTCCCCTTTGTGAGGTCAACTTTGGTTTATGGAGAAAGGACTAAGCAAGCAATGCTGTTCTATTTTTCAGTACTTCACAAGCAATAGGGAATTCTATGCAGTTTCTAAAAATAGTGCTGATGCTTACCCTCCTGTGATCTGAAGACTCCCTAGCCAAACTCAGAAGAAATCAGAAAAGGCTCATTTTCCACTAGCAATTATTTTCCAACCAGATCCTCCAGCACTAGGACTTGAGCAAACCCAAAATAGTTTGTGGGGAGACTTGCTTTGCCCGACTTAGAAACAGAAGCTGGGTGCCCCACACTCTGAGGGGCAGAAAGAGTAAGAATTCCAGACCCTGTTGGTCTCAGTTATGTCCCAGATTCATCCAACACACAGCTGGCTGTTTTTTCAAGTGTCTACTATGTTGGCCAAGCCTTATCTCATTCACCTTTCTATCTCTAGTGCCTAGTACATAGTAACTGGCTATTGTGAGATATTATTATTAGTCTCTGAAGTTTCTATGTGTGAATTATCATTATTATTAACAATAACGAAAATATCAAGATTTACCTAGTCATTACAGTGTGTCAAAGCTCCTTTCTCCTGGGTCCTGGTGTGCACAAGGTTTTGTTGTGCCCTTCAAGGCAAATAGACGGAGAAACAATGGAAACAGTGACAGATTTTATTTTCTTGGGCTCCAAAATCACTGCAGATGGTGACTGCAGCCAAGAAATTAAAAGACTTTTGCTTCTTGTAAGAAAAGCTATGACCAAACTAGACAGCATATTAAAGAGCAGAGACATTACTTTGCTGACAATGGTTGGTCTAGTCAAAACTATGGTTTTTCCAGGGGTCATGTATGGATGTGAGAGTTGGAACATAAAGAAAGCTGAGTGCCAAAGGATAAGGCTCTTGAAAGTCCCTTGGATTGCAAGGAGACCCAACCAGTCCATCCTAAAGGAAACCAGTCCTGAATATTCATTGGAAGGACTGATGCTGAAGCTCCAATACTTTGACCATCTGATGTGAAGACCCAACTCATTAGAAAAGACCCTGATGCTGGGAAAGATTGAAGGCAGGAGGAAAAGGGGACCACAGAGGACTACGAGATGGTTGGATGGCATCACTGACTCAATGAACATAAGTTTGAGCAAGCTCCAGGAGATAGAGAAAAACAGGGAAGCCTGGCATGCTGCAGTCCATGGGGTGGCAAAGAGTTGGACAGGACTGAGCAACTGAAAAACAACAAGTGTGTCAGGTACTTAGTTCCCACACTTGGCTTTTCTGTACCATAAACTATAGAGGCAGGAATTAGCATCACATTCATTGGACAGATGAGGAAACAGATGCAAAGAATTCCCTTTGAAGGATTCCCTGCATTTTTTTAAGTAATTAATTTATTTTTCATTGGAGGCAAATTATTTTACAATATTATATTGGTTGGTTTTGCCATACATTGACATGAATTCGCCCCGGGTTTATATAAGTTCCCCCTCCTGAACCCCCCTCCCACCTCCCTCCTCCCTTTATCCTCCCTCTGGGTCATCCCCACACGCCAGCCCCGAGCATCCTGTAACATGCATCGACCCTGATCTAGTGATTCGTTTCACATATGACAACATACGTGTTTCAATGCCATTCTCCCAAATCATCCCACCCTCACCCTCTCCCACAGAGTCTCAAAGGCTGTTCTATACATCTGTGTCTCTTTTGCTGTCTCGTATACAGGGTTATCATTTGCATCTTTCTAAATTCCATATATATGCGTTAGTATACTGTATTGGTGTTTTTCTTTCTGGCTTACTTCACTCTGTATAATAGGCTCCAGTTTCATCCACCTCATTAGAACTGATTCAAATGTATTCTTTTTAATAGCTGAATAATACTCCATTGTGTATATGTACCAAAGTTTTCTTATCCATTCGTCTGCAGATGGACATCTAGGTTGCTTCCATGTCCTGGCTATTGTAAACAGTGCTGCAATGAACATTGGAGTACATGTGTCTCTTTCAATTCTGGTTTCCTCGGTGTGTATGCCCAGGAGTGTGATTGCTGGATCATATGGCAGTTCTGTTTCCAGTTTTTTGAGGAATCTCCACACTGTTCTCCATAGTGGTTGTACTAGTTTGCATTCCCACCAACAGTGTAAGAGGGTTCCCTTCTCTCCACATCCTCTCTAGCATTTATTGCATGTGGACTTTTGGATAGCAGCCATTCTGACTGGTGTGAAATGACAGCCTTCAGAATGGGAGAAAATAATAGCAAATGAAGCAACTGATAAAGGATTAATCTCCAAAATATACAAGCAGCTCCTGCAGCTCAATTCCAGAAAAATAAATGACCCAATCAAAAAATGGGCCAAAGAACTAAACAGACATTTCTCCAAAGAAGACATAAAGATGGCTAACAAACACATGAAAAAATGCTCAACATCCCTCATAATCAGGGAGATTCCCTGCATTTTGTTCTACAAACTTGTACTCTTATGTACCAGTCACCAGGATCCAGAAAGCATTAAAAGTCAAAGTTCTTCCACAAAGAGGTCAGTCTGCTTGACACACTAAGCTGTCACGGAAGAGTTCGCGGTGTGAGGTCCTGGGAAAGGCTTTGTGGTGAAGGCAAGTGGAGCACTATGTGTGCACATACATGTGTGTCTGTGTGTGCGTAAATAATTATAATAATAATGATGACTTACGTTGGGGTTTTGGTTGAAATGAATGCTTTCAGAAAAATTATCTCATTCAATCAATAACTTAAACATATAGAATGCCTGCTTATCAAAATTGCAGGTGACAGTAAACTGTGAGCATTCAAAATTCAGAAAGATCCTGCAAAACTGGCCTGAAGCCGATGAGATGAATTTTAACAGAGGTAAATGAAAATTGCAATTATATTACACAAACCAAGTGTAAAACTGTAAAATGAGAAAGACTTAGCTGTAATTCATGGGCTAAAACCCCAAAGATTTTAGTTTAACCTTAAGTCAGTTTGAAGGATTTGGCAGTCAAAAGAACCAATGCCAGCTCAGGTGATATGTAGGTTAGCAAGATGCCCATAATGTGGAAGGCAACTGTTGGTTATACCATAGTAGTACATTGTACAAGACAGAGTTTACCGTCCTAGATTCCCCATAACAGCAGGGGCACTGGAATACTGAACGCTCTTAAAAGGGATGGTTACCAGAACCATTAGAGCTTTGAAAGCTCATCACATTTATGAATGCCCTTCAAGAGAATGAGGAAAGTTTAGTCTACAGGAAAGGGAAGTTGAGGGAAGGTCTGGGTGGTGCTTTCAGATACCTGAAGGGTGGTCACACAGAAGAGATCTGGAACCCACTCTATGGATCAAGAGGTTAGGACCAGCCCTATGGATCGAAGTTAACAGGGAAATAATTTTAGCTTTAACTAAGGAAGAATTTCCAATCAGGTGAGCTTTCCAACCACAGAGCCTACTGTTTCAGAAGGCAATGAGTGACCCATCTCTAAAGGCAAGGCAGCCCCTGCCTAGGGTACCAGAAAAGGGATTCCTATAAAGTTGGGGGGCCAGGTGGGGCTCATGGACTAACTGCATTGCCTTATATAATTGTGGGATTCTATTCTTTCTCTCTGTAAAATCAATGATATTGATGATACGATACAAAGCTGAATCTGGAGCAGTAGGATCTTTCATATGACATGTAAACATGACTGACCAAACTGGCTAAGGAAATTCACCACAGTCTTGTGGGCGGTGGGCAAGTGCTGGGGGAGACTACTATCTTACAGTGAGATAGCAAACAACCCAATTCATCTGATTATTTGCTCAGCTCTTATGAAGTCCAACAATCATGGAACCATAGACTTTCCTGGACGTCATAACTGACACTCCTACCAAACCTCTCCTGTAGTCTCAAAATCCTGTTCCACTTAATTTAATGAATATTCTTCTGTTTGGAATGCTCTTAAGACAGCCTCCTGAGCTTTTATCTCTGATGTCTATGCAAGTTCTAGTCAGGAAGAAGTAGAAAATCAACTGTTATAGTAAACAACTTCCCAACAATGAGCCAACACACAAAATGCAATCCACTAGGAAAACAAATATAAAAAGGCTAATTCTTTTTAAAGTTTCTAACAGTAAGATATGATTTCATTGACATGTATAAAAACGTTGGCAATATTCCTTCAAATAAATAATTGACTGTTTTATTCAAAACTCTTTTTTTTTGTTTTGTTTTATTCAAAACTCTTTAGTACAGTCTCAGGGAATCTGGAAATTTTTTCCATTGGCCCTAGGAGTGTACGTGCAAAACTTCTAGCTCACACAGGCTGCCTTTGTCCTGGCAGCCCCCAAACCAGGGTTCCACTAAAAAAGAGCCTGATTCTAATTTACAATGGGGAGAGGTCATCAGTGACCCCGCAGCTTCACCATGTGCTCATTCAATCAATCAATTCATCTTCTTGCCATTGCCAGATGCAATCAATTCCATTTCATCTACTGAATATAATGAGGATGTGGATGGCCATAGGCAGGGCCTAGCCATGCAAATTCTTTTGTACCAGTTACTCCTCAGGCACTCCACATTTAAATGCTACAAAGAGACACCACAAAAGGCAGCAAAAGGGGGCAAGACCACCATAGTGACATACTGGGCAGAGTTCAACCAGATCCATCAAATTCTGCATATTTTAGCAAGAGCAACCTGAGGCCACAGCCCATGCAACTAATTGGATGAGCCCTCGACAGATGATCGCCTTGAAAATATCAATCCTTATCAGGACATTTGTCTTAATCAGGTGAACCCATCAGAACAGAAAACGGGCCACCCCACTAGGAAACATGGTTAGATCGAAATTGCCTTCCTTGGTAAAGTCAGTATTAGCAAGAATTCAAGAGTAAGAAATGTAAGAACTGGCCATCGAGAAATGTTTTGGGAAGATCAGGAGAAGGAAACCTCGGTAGAGACCTTTTGATCAAGAGTCCAGTGCAGGCATCAGAGGAATCTGAAGTTACCCAAAGGCCATTTCTTAGCTTTTTTTTCACCCGTGAACCTGTTTTTCTCATTTGTAAGCTAATTTGGAAATTTGTAAGTTACTCTTCTGAAAACTATTTTTTAACTTCATTGTCAAGTGTTTAGCTCCTTTTCAAATTATTTTGCCATTAAGTACATCCAAGTGACCATCATTTAAAATATACTGGTTTGACTGTATCTATATGTGTATATATCCATCTTGCTGCAGATGACATTATTTCATTCTTTTTTTATGGCTCAATAGTATTTCATTATGCATGTATGTGTGTGTATACATGCATATATATGTAAATTTTCTTTATCCATGCCTCCAAACCTGGACATTTAAGTTGCTTCCATCTCCTACCTATCTTAATAATGTTGTGATGAATATTGGGATCTATGTATATTTTCAAATTAAGGTTTTGTCCAGATATATGTCCAGGAGTGGGATTGCTAGATCATATGGTAACTCTATTATTACTTTTTTAAGGAACTTTCATACTGTTCCCCATAATGGCTACACCTAATTACGTTCCCTTTTCTCCTACATTCTCTCTACCATTTATTATCTGTAGACTTTTTGATCATGGCCATTCTGACCGGTATAAGGTGATACTCATTGCCATTTTGATTTGCATTTCTCTAATAATAAGCAATGTTCAGCATCTTTTCATGTGCTTTTTGTCCATCTGCATGTCTTCTTTGAAGAAATGTCTATTTAGATCTTCTATCCATTTTTTGATAGGGCTATTTTTTAATATTGAGCTGTATAAGCTGTTTGGAGATTAACCCATAGTTGATTGCATCATTCACAAATATTTTCTCTCATTCTGTATGTTGTCTTTTTGTTTTGTTTATGGAATCCTACTCATCCATAAAAAAAAATGAAATAATGCCATTTGCAGCAACATGGATAGACCTAGAAATTATCCTACTATGTGAAATAAGTCAGACAGATTAAAGGCAAATAGCATATGACATCACTTATATTTGGAACCTTAAAAACGATACAAATAAACTTATTTACAAAATGGAAACAGAGTCTCAGACATAGAAAAAAAAACTTACAGTTACCAAAGTGGAAAGGTTGGGCAGGGGATAAATTAGGTATTTGGGAGTAATATATACACAACAACAAACAGTGGAAAATTGAAATCTGTATGCAGGTCAAAAAGCAGCATTTAGAACTGGACATGGAACAACGGACTGGTTCCAAATGGGGAAAGGAGTACATCAGGGCTGTATATTGTCACTCTGCTTATTTAACTTATATGCAGAATACATCATGTGAAATGATGAAGCACAAGGTGGAATCAAGATTTCTGGGGAAATATCAATAACCTCAGATACACAGATGAAACCACCCTTATGGCAGAAAGTGAAGAGGAACTAAAAAGCCTCTTGATGAAAGTGAAAGAGGAGAGTGAAAAATCTGACTTAAAACTCAAGATTTAAAAAACTAAGATCATGGCATCCAGGCCCATCACTTCATGGCAAATAGATGGGAAAACAATGGAAACAGTGACAGACTTTATTTTTTGGGGCTCCAAAATCACTGTAGATGGTGACTACAGCCATGAAATTAAAAGACACTTGTGGAAGAAAAGCTATGACAAACCTAGACAGTGTATTAAAAAGCAGAGACATTACTTTGCAACAAAGGTCCGTCTAGTCAAAGCTATGATTTTTCCAGTAGTCATGTATGGATGTGAGAGTTGGACCATAAAGGCTAAGCGCCAAAGAATTGATGTGTTCAAACTGTGGTGTTGGAGAAGACTCTTGAGAGTCCCTTGGACTGCAAGGAGATCAAACTAGTCAATATTAAAGGAGATCAGTCCTGAATATTCATTGGAAGGACTGATGCTGAAGCTGAAGGTCCAACACTTTGGCCACCTGATGTGAAGACCTGACTCATTAGAAAAGACCCTAATGCTAGGAAAGATTGAAGGCAGGAGGAGAAGGGGATGACAGAGGATGAGATGGTTGGATAGCATCACCAACTCAATGGACATAAGTTTTAGCAAATTCTATGAGATGGTGAAGGACAAGGAAGCATGGTGTGCTGCAAAGCTTGGTGTGCTCTTTAGATAAACAACAAGGACCTACTGAATAGCATAGGGAATTATATTCTGTATATTGTAATAACCAGTAATGGAAAGAATCTGAAAAAAGAATACATATATGCATATATACATGTGTATATATGTATTTATATATATAAATATATATAACTGAATCACTTGGCTGTACACATGAAAGTAATACAACATTGTAAATAAATTATGCTTCAATAAAGAAAAAAATAAATTTAAATATACTGGCTTGAAACAATTTCCTAGGCTTTCCTAATGGTACAAGTATTTTTTTTGTCTTTTTTTTCAGAGCCATTTTACTGGGTGAAATGACCTGCTATATCCTCATAGCATGAGATATTTTTTATGGTTAACCTCCAATTTGCACCTTCCCTCGCTTCTCCCCTAGTACCATCCTGAATGATCTACATTTTATTTCATTCATTCTAAAAACATTTATCAGAGTGTCTACTCTCTAGGCTTCTCTGGTGACTGGGCAGCTAAAGCTAGACAATATCCAGGCTCAGGGTGTGCATGGATGCTTGATAGTTAGAATCTTTATAAACGGAATCAGTGTAAGATAATGACAATTATTAGTTATCATTCAAAGTGAAAGTGTGTTAGCTGCTCAGTTTTGTCTGACCCTTTGCGACCCCATGCACTGTAGCCCACCAAGCTCCTCTGTGGATATCCAAGCAAGAATACTGGAGTGGAGAATTCCCTTCTCCATTCCCTCTCCACATTTCCTTCTCCAGGCCATCTTTCTGACCCAGGGATCGAACTCCAGTCTCCTGCATTGCAGACAGATTCAAAAGTAGAACTAAAATAAACTTGTCAGAGTTTTTTGTTTTTTTTTTTAAGAGTAACATGCAATATGTTACCATCTTCCAAAAATTACCAAAGTGATTTTCTGATCTCTCACTGCTGGACAAATACACAGTGTACATGCAGCAACAGAGCAGTCATTTAGGAAGCCAGCTTATTCCATAAGTGAAAGGCACTGGAGAATGACAATTCTAGGCAAATGGAGACAGAAGGATAAATTTCTCTCAATCAAAGACTTACACAAGGCATTAGTATTCCATTTATTTCTGAGGGCTGCTGTAGCTTTTCAAACATTATAGCTTTCTTTAGTTTATACTTATCATATTAAGAAAAATGATAATGAGGCGTTCATGACAACTGCTTTGAAAACGAACAAAGCTTCAGTTGCTGAGGAAAAAAGAACTAATATCTATTTTCATGGAAAGAGGCCTCCAGTGAATGGCTTGGCTGTAGCTTTGCTCTCTCATTATTTCGGAGCTCAGTAAAAATAAAGCAGCAGACCACTAATACAGCTGAAACTTCAGCCAATATGATTTGAATGGAATTGTCTATTTCAGTCTGAGAACTATAGAATTGCAGTGCCAGGGGTCCAAAAGAGAACCGGTTTGTCCCATTCACATGACATTAACTCACAAATTGATCACAAGTTGTCGGTCTAATTGAACATCACCAGACCCACCTTCCCGCCACACACACTCCCCCAATAAACAGAAAAATAAACCAACAGAGGCATAAAACTCTTTGCAATAGCCTGAATTTAACATCAAAACCACAACTAAGCCCCAGTGAAACTGATTCAGAGAGCCCCCTCGGAATACTCCAGGCCCGAGAGGCTGAGTATTCCTGAATGCCTGGACAGCTTCTCCTCTCTCCAGATTAGTATTTTTCTTCAATTACTTCAAATAACGGGAAATAAATAGCTTCTTTATTCCACATAGAGGTGGCACAAGTGAGAGTCCTATCTTTTTCTAAAGGCATGTCTGACTAATGGAGAAAGAGAACATTCTCACCTCAGTACAAAACGCACCAGGAGCAGGTGGTATGGAAGGAAAACCCTGCCCCATAGGCTTGCTATAAAGCTTCAGTCCTGTGTTCAAATCAGCCAGGAAGGTTTCTCTCTGCCTCAGGAGAAACAGCCACTTGCCAAACTACATAAGCAAGGAAAAGCTACTGACACGACATGTCTTTGGAAATCATATCACGTAGCAATGAGATAATTCACACCAAGCATTTGCTAAGCAGAAATCCAATCCAATACTTGCATTTCACGTCCTAGTCTTTTTTTAAATAAAAAGTTAACAATTGCTCTTGAAGTCTATCATCAAAGTGTCTTTTATTAAGTGTTCCCCATTGAACTCTTTGAGGCATCCACACCTGCACTCTCATTTGTTCACCATGAGAACGGGATGCCTAATGACACCATGGGAATCCATTGACCATGGATATCTCTAAATCCTCTATAAACCTGTATGTGTTTTCCACCTAGACCATCTCTTGGGGTCACCAGGTCGATACTTTATTCCCTGTTATAAATTTAGTAAAGCATCACAAAGAAGGTTGGAAGCTGGGAATGCCAAGCCCTTTCCTGGAGAGGGTACAGCGAGGGAAAGTCACATTGAGCTCAAGGTAAATAAATAGCACGTGGAGGACTCTCCCGAATAAACTGCCTCTCTTAGGCCTCAGCTTTAGACTGTGCTGTGTAATCAATTTGTATCTCTTGTCCAAAGCTGATGGTCAATGGTTTTATAGCGGGCTCTAGTCACATCTTTCTTCCCCATGCTAGGGTAGCTTGCCCCTCTTTTCTGCTTGCTCCTGCTCCCCTCGCCTCTCCCTCATTTGCTTTGAGAAAGGAAAGAACTGTGCAAAATCATTTTTCAAAAGTCCTGGTAAGGGGTCTGCAAGCTACCCACAGAGACCGTTGTATAGCTGACAGAAATGAACATGGCAGGGTCTCTGGGCTAATTAAACAAATGTGACAATTTGAAAAAGCTGTGAAGTGCCTTGTGAAGCACAGAATGGTCAAAAATGAAAAAAAAAAAGAGAAACTGCACTGTATTGATGACATGGAAGGGGCTTACATATTTAATAACTAAGAAAACCATCACAGGGGCAATTTAAACTCCTCAGCAAAACCAGATTGGGAGTCTGTGAAGGCTTGAAGCATGGAATTTATCATCACACTGGGAAAATATTTGAACATGCTGAACAATAATAGGAAGAACCACAGTAAAATCCACTAGACGCTTCCGTGTATCTAGGGGATGCTGCTGCTGCTGCTGCTGCTGCGTCACTTCAGTCGTGTCCGACTCTGTGTGACCCCATAGACGGAAGCCCACCAGGCTCCCCCGTCCCTGGGATGCCATTTCCATCTCCAATGTGTGAAAGTGAAAAGTGAAAGTGAAGTCGCTCAGTTGTGTCCGACCCTTAGCGACCCCACGGACTGCAGCCTACCAGGCTCCAGAATGAACCAAATTTCATTTACATTATCATATTTAATCCACTCAAGAATCTGAGGAAGGCATTTTTCTTGTTCTCACCTCACAGATCCAACTTTTGAGTCTCAGAGAAGAGGATTTGCTGGTATAAAGTCACATGACCAGCATGTGCCATGTCAAGGACCAGCATCCAGGGGTCTGGCTTTGCATACTGAACTTTTTTCACCGCCATCCTGTTCCATGATGATGGGCCCTCTAAAAGGGCATGTTGTAGAATGTGTGGCAGGAACCAGGCTTTCTTAGCTTCCTGTACGCCAAGGACACCTGGGTGGTTTGAGGAGGTATCATATAAATGTTTGGAAAGCACTGCCCTTACTCATGCCACTTTCTCAAGTCATTGTCATATGTGAGGGCTGTACAAACTAGATGGCAAGTCGAAGAAAACAAGTTCATCTCTAAGGAACCTGGATTTATTAAATGTACCTTGTCACCAGAATACAGTGCCATGAATGGCTGTTCACAGGACTTAGACAATATCAAGGTTAATAATCCAGCTCTAGGGTCCCTTTGCATTTCATGGGCACAATAAAGGACAGAAACAGTGTGGATCTAACAGAAACAGAAAATATTAAGAAGAGGTGGCAACAATATACAGAAGAACCATACAAAGAAGCTCTTAATGACCCAGATAGCCATAATAGTGTGATCACTCACCTAGAGCCAGACATCCTGAAATGCGAAGTCAAGTGGGCCTTAGGAAGCATCACTATAAACAAAGCTAGTGGAAGTGATGGAATTCTAGCTGGGTTATTTCAAACCCTAAAAGATGATGCTGTGGCATCACTCAATGAAAGTGTGGCATACACTCAATATGCCAGCAAATTTGGAAAACAGCAGTGGCCAAACAGGACTGGAAAAGGTCAGTTTCCATTCCAATCCCAAAGAAAGGCAATGCCAAAAACTGTTCAAACTACTGCACAATTGTACTCATCTCACATGTTAGCAAAGTAATGCTCAAAATTCTCCAAGCCAGGCTTCAACAGTATGTGAACTGAGAACTTCCAGATATTCAACTGGATTTAGAAAAGGCAGAGGAACCAGAGATCAAATTGCCAACATCTGCTGAACCATAGAAAAAGCAAGAGAATTCCAGAAAAAAAAAAACATCTATTTCTGCTTCACAGACTACGCTAAAGCCTTAGACTGTGTGGAACACAACAAACTGTGGAGAATTCTTAAAGAGATGGGAATACCAATCCACCTGACTTGCCTCCTGAGAAATCTGTATGCAGGTCAAGAAGCAACAGTTAGAACTGGACATGGTACAATGGACTGGTTCCAAATTGGGAAAGGAGTACGTCAAGGCTGTATACTGTCACCCTGCTTATTTAACTTATATGCAGAGTACATCATGTGAAATGCCAGGCTGGATGAAGCACAAGCTGGAATCAAGACTGCTGGGAGAAATATCAATAAACTCCACTATGCAGATGACACCACCCCTATGCCAGAAAGTGAAGAGAAACTAAACAGCCTCTTGATGAAGGTGAAAGAAAAGAGTGAGAAAGTTATCTTAAAACTCAAAATTCAAAAAACAAAGATCATGGCATCCGGTCCCATCACTTCATGACAAATAGACAGGGAAACAATGGAAACAGTGACAGACTTTGTTTTCTTGCGCTCCAAAATCACTGCAGATGGTGGCTGCAGCCATGAAATTAAAAGATACTTGCTCCTTGGAAGAAAAGCTATAACAAACTTAGACAGCATATTAAATAGCAGAGATATTACTTTACCAACAAAGGTCCATATAGTCAAATATATGGTTTTTCCAGTAGTTATGTATGGATGTGAGAGTTGGACCATAAAGAAAGCTGAGCACTGAAGAATTGATGCTTTTGAACTGTGGTGATGGAGAAGACTCTTGAGAGTCCCTTGGACTGCAAGGAGATCCAACCAATCCATCTTAAAGGAAATCAGTCCTGAATATTCATTGGAAGGACTGATGCTGAAGCTGAAGCTCCAATACTTTGGCCACCTGATGCAAAGAACTGACTCACTGGGAAAGACCCTGATGCTGCGAAAGATTGAGGGCAGGAGGAGAAGGGGACGACAGAGAATGAGATGGTTGGATGGCATCACCAACTCAATGGACACGAGTTTGAACAAGCTCTGGGAGTTGGTGATGGGCAGGAAACCCTGGCGTGCTGCAGTCCATGGGGTTGCAAAGAGTTGGACATGACTCGGCAACTGAATTAATGGTCTCTGAGAGAATTCCATCAAGTCACGGGTCATCTATAGTCTCTGGAGCTGTCCAAGAGCTGATGTGGTCCTTTCATTAAGCATGTACCTTAGGTGAATATCTCTAGAGATGGACAAGCTGGAGAGGGTAGGAGAGGGAGCATGAAAGAGAGGGAGCGAATATGAAACAAGTTCTGGGTTTTGATAGTAGTGCTTTGGTGGGGTGGGCCCTTCCAAAGGCTCCTGTGCTCTTTCCTTCCCAGAGCCTGGGGATGAAGGCAGCATCATTCCCACTGAACTTGCTCAAGGACTGCACTGTGACTGGGCACTTCCCTGAACTGCCCACAAAGCCATGCATATATGCCTGAAATGTCCCTCATCTCTCTTTGGCAAGAAAATTTGCCTTATCTCTTTCTACCTGCTGCTTCTGCTGCTGCTGTGTCACTTTAGTCGTGTCCGACTCTGTGTGACCCCATAGACAGAAGCCCACCAGGGTCCCCCGTCCCTGGGATTCTCCGGGCAAGAACACTAGAGTGGGCTGCCATTTCCTTCTCCAATGTGTGAAAGTGAAAAGTGAAAGTGAAGTTGCTCAGTCGTGTCCGACCCTTAGCGACCCCACGGACTGCAGCCTACCAGGCTCCTCCATCCATGGGATTTTCTAGGCAAGAGTACTGGAGTGGCTTGCCATTGCCTTCTCCTCTCTTTCTACCTACTTAACCTGATTTTTGGTTCTTTTTTATGCAGTAGGGGCACTGCTCAGAACTAGAGTAACATTTGACCAATATATTCTACAGAAGTCTCAGGTGGAAATAAATTATTCAGATATCCTCTAAACATAGAGAAAGGTACATAGTTAAAAAGCTAAAACTGGACTTGGTTTTATTTAATGGTAAGACTCAGAATGAAGACCTGAAGCAGATCTTAAGAGATAATATAGGGACAGTTTTGTTCACCAGAACTTTCTGCAATGATGCAAACACTGTATTTTGTATTCTCCAATGACAACGACTGGCCGCATGTGGCTTCTGAGCATGTGCAGTTTGGCTAATGGACTGAGAAACTATACTTTTATTAAAATGTAGCTAAATTTAAACAACCAACCACATGTGGCTATTACTATATTGAACAACTCAAACCAGTCAACACTTCAATTTTAGAGAGGGAAATTGTGAAGCATGTAATGGTTAAGAGACTTGCCAAGCGTCATAAAATAAGGCAGTGGAAGAAGGGTCAGGAGAGCTTTGAGGTCCCTTGATGCCCAGGCCAGTGTCTTTGCCACCTAGCTTTCTTCTCAATCCCAGTTCTCCGAAAGACAGGCACTATGCAGTCTTTTGCTCTGTAACACAGATCAGACTCTGACAATATCAGAGTGGAGCCTCCATATCAGACCATTATTCACTTTTGTATAGTAAGTACTAGATGTGTGAGGCTGTGATGGGTGCCCAGCATTAAAGAGCAGGAAAGAAGCTACAGAGTTTGAGGGTAGACAAGCTTCTCAGGTTTCCTCCAGTCCCAACAGGTCCTGAGAAGTTGAGAGCAAATTGAATATAAAACAAATCAGAGGCCCAGACAGCCATGCTGCTTTGGTCTGCCCTATTTGTAGATTGGCCTCCATTCTTTATTTTGTGATTCAGCCACTTCTAATTAACCGAGTGCCAGGAGAGAGCTGGGTGAGTCTCTTGGTGTTAGCATATTCATCCCTGGGATGGAGGACTTTGGCTCTGCTGCGTTTGACACCATTTTGGCTGTGAGGCTGAGAGTGTTTAATGGAAGCAACACAAAGGCTTCCAGCAACAATGGTCGGGGAAACTCACTCTGGAGGAAAGAGCACATCTCATGGAGGCTTCTTTCTTGTGAGCACAATAATAATAAACACAGTGAATGCTACCGTGTCTCCTCTCTCTGGGTATAAGAACATATGGGACCCCACCTTGGCCTTTCATCAATGCCTCGTTTAAAGTGATAATGCAAAATTATTGAACTTTGAAGAGCAATAGTAAAAATAGTCTCGAGCAATGGTATTAAACAATAATTGGAAATAGAAAAACTTAGCACAAAAAGTGGAGCCAAATATATTATTTGGATAAATAAGAAATGGGTCATTATAATGCCTAATATTTGTATAAATATTCTACTCACTAAAGACTATTATCTGCTTATTAATGTAAAATATCTTCATAGAAAATAAAATAATTGTTTTGTCATCTGTGGGTGGAAATAACACTATGAAGTGATTTTCTCTAACCATTTATCTACAAATTTAAATCATTCAACAAACACAGAGCACCTGTTCTATGCACTTTTTATACACCTACACTTATTACCTTTGTGGGCATATGTCTCTGTGTGGGGGGGAGGGATACTGGGCTGGGACAAAGGGACAGAGAGATGAGTTTGACACTGACTCTACTCTAAGGAACTTCACATTATACCATGAGAGGCAGCTCCCTCAACACACAAAGGTGACAGGTGTAGATGAAGAAAAAGTGCTGAGGGGACCCAGGAGCTGAAGAGAGAGATTCCTTTCGTTCAGACAGTGTTAGAGCTTCAGAGAAGAAGTGACCTCTGTGTCTGGTCTTACATGGTATGACCAGTAGTTCATTAGGCAGATGAGAGTGGATGGGGTTCTAGGCAAAGGGAGGGGCCAACACAGAGGACCAAGGAACAGGGGGATGGCATATCTGATGAAAGGAAAGAAGTCTGTGGAGGATGGAGAAAAGGGCACATTACTGAGAAAAGTGACAAGAGATAAGGTAGGCCTGAATGATGGGTCCAGAATGGGCCTGGACTGCCAAGATCAGGATTTGGGAGTTTATCCTCTAGGCAATAGGGAAGCACAATATCTCTGCTTGAATACTTTTGGTGACAGAGACTTCACCTCCCTTCAATCCTTAGATCCACCAGTTAGAGCAGGGAGAGAGGGAGGAGGTAACACTAATTGAACTTCACATATATCACCTCATTTAACCCTCTCACTAATCCTGAAAATTAGGCAATAATATCCCAATTTTGTAAATGATATTCAAGAATGCTTAAGATACCCAAGAATGTTCAGCTGGGGAGAAGAGCCAAGCTCCACTTTCTTAACCATGATGTCTCTCTAGAACATTCTTCCTTTTATTGCTCAACTACTTATCCCCCTGTACCTGCCCCTCAGGGGTGCCATCATTTGATGTTCCCCAGTCTAAATCCAGCCTCTGAGTCTCACGTCCACATGGTAAGTCCCTTAGGCAGCTACAGCCTTCTCCCTCTTCAAGTACAATTTCCTTGTGGTTAGCTTATCTCGTCAGTGATTCTGATTGTGAATCCACTCATTATTCTGCTTCAATTCAGTTCAATTCAGTCGCTCAGTCGTGTCCAACTCTGCGACCTCATGAATCACAGCACGACAGGCCTCCCTGTCCATCACCAACTCCCGGAGTTCACTCAAACTCACCTCCATCGAGTCGGTGATGCCATCAGCCATCTCATTCTCTGTCGTCCCCTTCTCCTCCTGCCCCCAATCTCTCCCAGCATCAGGGTCTTTTCCAATGAGTCAACTCATCGCATAAGGTGGCCAAAGTATTGGAGTTTCAGCTTTAGCATCAGTCTTTCCAATGAACACCCAGGACTGATATCCTTTAGGATGGACTGGTTGGACCTTCTTGCAGTCCAAAGGACTTTCAAGAGTCTTCTCCAGCACCGCAGTTCAAAAGCATCAATTCTTTGGCAATCAGCTTTCTTCACAGTCCAACTCTTACATCCATACATGACCACTGGAAAAACCATAGCCTTGACTAGATGGACCTTTGTTGGCAAAGTAATGTCTCTGCTTTTTAATATGCTATCTAGGTTGGTCATTCATGCATTGGAGAAGGAAATGGCAAGCCACTCCAAAATTCTTGCCTGGAGAATCCCAGGGACGGGGGAGCCTGGTGAGCTGCCATCTATGGGGTTGCACAGAGTCGGACATGACTGAAGCGACTTAGCAGCAGCAGCAGCAGGTTGGTCATAACTTTCCTTCCAAAGAGAGAAAATGTCTTTTAATTCCATGGCTGCAGTCACCATCTGCAGGGATTTTGGAGCCCAAAAAAATAAAGTCTGACACTGCTTCCACTGTTTCCCCATCTATTTCCCATGAAGTGATGGGACCAGATGCCATGATCTTCGTTTTCTGAATGTGAGCTTTAAGCCAACTTTTTCACTCTCTTCTTTCACTTTAATCAAGAAGCTTTTTAGTTCCTCTTCACTTTCTGCCATTAAGGTGGCATTATCTGCATATCTGAGGTTATTCTGCTTCAGTTCAGTTTAGTCGCTCAGTTTGTGACCTACTCTTTGCGACCCCATGAATCACAGCAGGCCAGGCCTCCCTGTCCATCACCAACACTGAGAGTTCACTCAAACTCACATCCATCGAGTTGGTGATGCCATCCAGCCATCTCATTCTCTGTCATCCCCTTCTCCTCCTGCCCCCAATCCCTCTCATCTGCTTAGTCTTTGCTAAATGTATTTTAGTTCAGCATCATCCCTCTTAAAAACATTTTAATGAAAGCAATGTAAATTACAGAAGTTGTGAAAATTTAGAAAAGAAAAAATCTCACCCAAAATCCGATCACTCTAACACAATAAGAGCTATTATTTCAGAGTTTTTTTTTTCTTTAGTTTATTTTATTTACAGTTTTATATATCTATAAAATTTAAGCACACAAAATGTTATATTCTGGTTATTTAACATTTAACATTATATCATAAGGCTTTTCCCATGTTGTTATATCATTCTCAAAGTAACCTTTTTAAAGTTTAATCCTTTTTCTGAGTATATAACTCAGATTTTGCCTAACTATTCCCCTACTGTTGGATATATGGGCTTTCCTTGTGGCTCAGTGTAAAGAATCTGCCTGTCAATGCAGGAGATGTGGGTTCGATCCAATCCCTGGTCCACAAAGATCCCCTGGAGAAGGAAATGGCAATCAACTCCAGTATTCTCGCCTGGGACAAAAGAAGGACAGAGGTTTGGCAGGCTACAGTCCTCGGAGTCAAGAAAAGAGTTGGATGCAACTCAGCAACTAAACAACAACACATCGGATATATGGTTGGTTTGGTTTAGTCACTAAGTCATGTCCAACTCTTGAGAACCCATGGAATGTAGACCACCAGGCTCCTCTGTCCATAGAATTTTCCAGGCAAGAATACTGGAGTGGGTTACCATCTCCTCATCCACATTGGATATACAGTAGCATTCTTTACTATTACAAATAATATTGTAATAATCATATAGTTGTTTAGGGATTTGAATTTCCCCCATGGCATCAGTTCAGTTCAGTTCAGTCGCTCAGTCGTGTTCGACACTTTGTGACCCCATGAACCACAGCACGCCAGGCCTCCCTGTCCATCACCAACTCCCGGGGTTCACTCAAACTCATGTCCAACGAGTCGTTGATGCCATCCAGCCATCTCATTCTCTGTTGTCCCTGTCTCCTCCTACCCCCCATCCCTCTTAGCATCAGACTCTTTTCCAGTGAGTCAACTCGTCCCATGAGGTGCCCAAAGTATTGGAGCTTCAGCTTCAGCATCAGTCCTTCCAATGAACACCCAGGATTGATCTCCTTTAGAATGGACTGGTTGGATCTCCTTGCAGTCCAAGGGACTCTCAAGAGTCTTCTCCAGCACCACAGTTCAAAAGCATCAATTCTTCGGCGATCAGCTTTCTTCACAGTCCAACTCTCATATCCATACGTGACCACGGGAAAAACCATAGCCTTGACTAGACGGACCTTTGTTGGCAAAGTAATGTCTCTGCTTTTCAATATGCTATCTAGGCTGGTCATAACTTTCCTTCCAAGGAGTAAGCGTCTTTTATTTTCATGGCTGCAATCAGCATCCGCAGTGATTTTAGAGCCCAAAAAATAAAGTCTGACACTGTTTCCACTGTTTCCCCATCTATTTCCCATGAAGTGATGGGACCAGATGCCATGGTCTTCGTTTTCTGAATGTTGAGCTTCAAGCCAAACTTTTCACTCTCCTCTTTCATACATTCACCAAAATGGGATGATAAATTATTAATGACCCTCTAAAAACAAGGTGGCCAACCTAAATAAATGGGGAGGAATACCGTATTCATGAATTAAAAGATACAAGGTAAAGATGTCATTTCTTCCCAAATTGACCTACAGATTCTTTGTAAATGTAGACAACATGTTTCTAAAATTCATATGGAAATGAAAGGGAACTATAATAGCCAAACCATTTTAGAAAAGGAACAAAATTGGAGGATTTACATTACCCTATTTTAAGAGTACATCATGAGAAATGATGGGCTGGAGGAAGCACAAGCTGGAATCAACATTGCTGGGAGAAATATCAATAACCTCAGATATGCAGATGACACCACCCTTATGGCAGAAAGTGAAGAAGAACTAAACAGCTTATTGATGAAAGTAAAAGAGGAGAGTGAAAAGGTTGATTTAAATCTCAACATTCAGAAAACTAAGATCATGGCATCTGGTACCATCACTTCATGCCAAATAGATGGGGAAACAGTGGAAACAGTGGCTGACTTTATTTTTCTGGGCTCCAAAATCACTGCAAATGGTGACTGCAGCCATGAAATTAAAAGAGGCTTACTCCTTGGAAAGAAAGTTATGACCAACCTAGATAGCATATTAAAAAGCAGAGACATTACTTTGCCAACAAAGGTCGGTCTAGTCAAGGCTACGGTTTTTCCAGTGGTCACGTATGGATGTGAGAGTTAGACTGTGAAGAAAGCTGAGTGCAGAAGAATTGATGCTTTTGAACTGTGGTGCTGGAGAAGACTCTTGAGAGTCCCTTGGACTGCAAGGAGATCCAACCAGTCCATCCTAAAGGAGATCAGTCTTGGGTGTTCATTGGAAAGACTGATGTCGAAGCTGAAACTAATACTTTGGCCACCGCATGCAAAGAGATGACTCATTTGAAAAGTCCCTGATGCTGGGAAAGATTGAAGGCAGGAGGAGAAGGGGATGACAGAGGATGAGATGGTTGGATGGCATCACCGACTCAATGGACATTGGTTTGGGTGGACTCTGGGTGTTGGTGATGGACAGGGAGGCTTGGGGTCCTGTGATTCATGGGGTCACAAAGAGTCAGACACGACTGGGTGACTGAACTGAACTGAAGACTAACTATAAAGCTTCAGTATTCAAGACATTATGGTATTGGTGAAAGGCCAGGGACATGGGCCAATAGAAGAGACCACAGAGTCCAGAAATAGATCCATATAAATAAGGTCAATCTACTTCTGACAAAAGTTCAAAATCAAATCAAGATTGAAAGATAGTCTTTTCAACAAATGGTGCTATAACACAATGAACAAAATAAGATTCAACTTATACCTCATACCACATCAGTACAGTTCAGTTCAGTTCAGTCTCTCAGTCGTGTCCGACTCTAAGCGACCCCATGAACCACAGCACACCAGGCCTCCCTGCCCATCACCAACTCCCGGAGTTCACGCAAACTCATGTCCACAGAGTCGGTGATGCCATCCAGCCACCTCATTCTCTGTCGTCCCCGTCTCCTCCTACCCCCAATCGCTCCCAGCATCAGAGTCTTTTCCAGTGAGTCAACTCGTCACATGAGGTGGCAAAAGTATTGCAGTTTCAGTTTTAGCATAAGTCCTTCCAATGAACACCCAGGATTGATCTCCTCTAGAATGGACTGGTTGGATCTCCTTGCAGTCCAAGGGACTCTCAAGAGTCTTCTCCAACACCACAGTTCAAAAGCATCAATTTTTCGGCAATCAGCTTTCTTCACAGTCCAACTCTCACATCCATACGTGACCACGGGAAAAACCATAGCCTTGACTAGACGGACCTTGGTTGGCAAAGTAATGTCTCTGCTTTTTAATATGCTATCTAGGCTGGTCATAACTTTCCTTCCAATGAGTAAGCGTCTTTTAATTTCATGGCTGCAATCAGCATCCGCAGTGTTTTTGGAGCTCAAAAAAATAAAGTCTGACACGGTTTCCACTGTTTCCCCATCTATTTCCCATGAAGTGATGGGACCAGATGCCATGATCTTAGTTTTCTGAATGTTGAGCTTCAAGCCAAACTTTTCGCTTTCCTCTTTCACTTTCATTAAGAGGCCTTTGAGTTCCTCTTCACTTTCTGCCATAAGGGTGGTGTCATCTGCAAATCTGAGGTTATTGATATTTCTCCCGGCAATCTTGATTCCAGCTTGTGCTTCTTCCAGCCCAGCGTTCCTCATGATGTACTCTGTATATAAGTTAAATAAGCAAGGTGACAATATACAGCCTTGACATACTCCTTTTCCTATTTGGAACCAGCTCGTTGTTCCATGTCCAGTTCTAACTGTTGCTTCCTGACCTGCATACAGGTTTCTCAAGAGGCAGGTCAGGTGGTCTGGTATTCCCATCTCTTTCAGAATGTTCCACAGTTTATTGTGATCCACACAGTCAAAGGCCTTGGCATAGTCAATGAAGCAGAAATAGATGTTTTTCTGGAACTCTCTTGCTTTCTCCATCATCCATCGGATGTTGGCAATTTGATCTCTGGTGCCGCTGCCTTTTCTAAAACCTGCTTGAACTACTGGAAGTTCATGATTCACATATTGCTGAAGCCTGGCTTGGAGAATTTTGAGCATGACTTTACTAGCGTGTGAGATGAGTGAAATTGTGTGGTAGTTTGAGCATTCTTTGGCATTGCCTTTCTTTGGGATTGGAATGAAGACGGACATTTTCCAGTCCTGTGGCCATTGCTGTTTTCCAAATTTGCTGGCATATTGAGTGCAGCACTTTCACAGCATCATCTTTCAGGATTTGAAATAGCTCAATTGGAATTCCATCACCTCCACTAGCTTTGTTCATCGTGATGCTCTCTAAGGCCCACTTGACTTCACATTCCAAGATGTCTGGTTCCAGGTGAGTGATCACGCCATCGTGATTATCTTCGTCTTGAAGATCTTTTTTGTACAGTTCTTCTGTGTATTCCTGCCACCTCTTCTTAATATCTTCTGCTTCTGTTAGGTCCATTCCATTTCTGTCCTTTATCGAGCCCATCTTTGCATGAAATGTTCCCGTGATATCTCTAATTTTCTTGAAAAGATCTCTTGTTTTTCCTATTCTGTTGTTTTCCTCTATTTCTTTGCATTGATCGCTGAGGAAGGCTTTCTTATCTCTCCTTGCTATTCTTTGGAACTCTGCATTCAGATGCTTATATCTTTCCTTTTCTCCTTTCCTTTTTGCTTCTCTTCTTTTCACAGCTATTTGTAAGGCCTCCTCAGACAGCCATTCTGCTTTTTTGCATTTCTTTTCCATGGGGATGGTCTTGGTCCCTGTCTCCTGTACAATGTCATGAACCTCCGTCCAGAGTTCATCAGGCACTCTATCTATCAGATCTAGACCCTTAAATCTATTTCTCACTTTCACTGTATAATCATAAGGGATTTGATTGAGGTCATATCTGAATGGTATAGTGGTTTTCCCTACTTTCTTCAATTTCAGTCTGAATTTGGCAATAAGGAGTTCATGATCTGAGCCACAGTCAGCTCCTGGTCTTGTTTTTGCTAACTGTATAGAGCTTCTCCATCTTTGGCTGCAAAGAATATAATCAATCTGATTTCGGTGTTGACCATCTGGTGATGTCCATGTGTAGAGTCTTATCTTGTGTTGTTGGAAGAGGGTGTTTGCTATGAACAGTGCGTTCTCTTGGCAAAACTCTTTTAGCCTTTGCCCTGCTTCATTCCGTGCTCCAAGACCAAATCTGCCTGTTACTCCAGGTGTTTCTTGACTTCCTACTTTTGCATTCCAGTCCCCTATAATGAAAAGGACATCTTTTTTGGGTGTTAGTTCTAAAAGGTCTTGTAGGTCTTCATAGAACTGTTCAACTTCGGCTTCTTCAGCATTACTGGTTGGGGCAGAGACTTGGATTACTGTAATTTTGAATGGTTTGCCTTGGAAACGAACAGAAATCATTCTGTCATTTTTAAGATTGCATCCGAGTACTGCATTTCGGACTCTTTTGTTGACCATGATGGCTACTCCATTTCTTCTAAGGGATTCCTGCCCACAGTAGTAGATATAATGTTCATCTGAGTTAAATTCACCCATTCCAGTCCATTTTAGTTCACTGATTCCTAGAATGTCGACATTCACTCTTGCCATCTCCTGTTTGACCACTTCCAATTTGCCTTGATTCATGGACCGAACATTCCAGGTTCCTATGCAATATTGCTCTTTACAGCATCGGACCTTGCTTCTAGCATCAGTCACATCCACAACTGTGTATTTGTTTTGCTTTGGCTCCATCCCTTCTTTCTTTCTGGAGTTATTTCTCCACTGATCTCCAGTAGCATACTGGGCACCTACCGACCTGGGGAATTCCTCATTCAGTAGCCTATCATTTTGCCCTTTGATACTGTTCATGGGGTTCTCAAGGCAAGTATACTGAAGTGGTTTGCCATTCCCTTCTCCAGTGGACCACATTCTGTCATAGCACATACCAACATTAATTCAAAACAGATGAAAGACATAAATGTAAAAAATAACACTCTAAAACTCTTAGAATAAAACATGGAAGAAAATTTTTATTACCTTGGGTTAAACAACAATTTTATAGTCTTGACACCAAAAATCACAATCCATTAAAGAAAAACATTATAAATTTGGCATCATCAAATTAAGAACTTTTGCTCTTATAAAGGCCCCGTCAAGGGAATGAAAAGACAAGCCAGAAACTGAGAGAAAATGTTTGCAAACAACATATTTGACCAAAGACTTATATCCAGAATATATAAAGAACTTCAAAATTCAGCAAGAAGATTAAAAAAAAAATCTGATTTTTATTTTTATTTTTTTATAATTTCCATTTATCTGTTTTCAGGATTTAGTTCTTTTTTTATTTTAATTGGAGTCTAATTACTTTACATCATTGTATTGGTTTTGCCATATAAAATGAGTAAAAGATGGAGAAGGAAATGGCAACCTACTCCAGTGTTCTTGCCTGGGAAATCCCACAGACAAAGGAGCCTGGTGGGCTACCGTCCATGTGGTGACAAAGAGTTGACACAGCTTAGCAACTAAACAACAGCAACATAATTATAAATAATAAAAAGTAAAATAAGGAAAAAAGAAAAGGATAAAATCTGTATAGGCAAATGAAGATAAGAGGCTATCAGCAGAAAAAGGGCTATGAGATATTTTATACAAACTTCATAGTAACCACAAAACATAAATATAGAGCAGAGACATGAAGTATAAAAAAGAGGAAACTGAAAAAATAATTGTAGAAAACCACCAAACCAAAATGGCAGATAGAAACATACGGAAAAGGAAAAAATGGACATTTAGAACCAGAACACAAAAGATAAAATGGCAATATCAAGTCCTTATCTATTATTCATCACTCTAAATGAAAATGAATTGAATCAAAATATTCAGGGTGGTTGAATGGATTAAAATATAAGATCCATATGCTGTATGTTCCTTCCAGGAAACTCACTACAGTTGTATAGACTGTGAAGGGATGGATGATGATACTCCAAGCAAATTTCAGTCAAATGAAAGTGGGTATAGCCATACTCATACCAGAAAAAACAGACTGAGCCAAAAAAAGAAACAAGAGACAAAAGATGGATGGTACATAATGATAAAGTGGATAGTTCATCAAGAATACATAACAGTTATTAATATATATGCACATAACATAGGTGTGCCAAAATATACAAATCAATTATTAACAGTCTTAAAGGGAGATATTGACAACAACACAATAATAGTAGGGACTGTTAACATTCCACTGGCTAACATCAATGTATAAATCACCCAGATAGAAAGTCAACAAAGAAAATAGAGGCCATAAATGAAACTTTAGACCAGATGGATTTGAAAGGTTTCTATAGAACATCCCATCCAAATGTAGCAGAATATACATCGTCCTCAAGTTCACATGGATCTTTCTCAAGGGGAGACCATATTTTGGGACATGAAACACATCTCAATATATTTAAGAAGTCTGAAATGATATCAAACATCTCTTCTGATCAGAAAGGTATGATACTAGAGATCAAGTACAAGAAGAAAGATGGAAAAATCACAAATATGTTGACACTGAAAACACTCTACTGAACAACTACTGAGTCAATGAAGAAATCAAAGGAGAAATTTAAAAATACCTGAAGATAAATGAAAATGAAAATATGAAATACCACAATGTATAGAATGCAGCAAAAGCAGTAACAAGAGGGAAGTTTATAGCAATACAGGTCTACATCAACAAACAAGGAAAATCTCAAATAAACAATCTAAACCTACACCTAGAGGAATTAAACAAATAACAAACAAGCTCACTGTCAATAGGAAGGAATCAGTAAAGATCAGAGTGGAAATGCATGAAATAAAGACTGAAAAGACAAAAGATCAATGAAACTAAGAGCTGGTTCTCCGAAAAAGATAAATTAAATTGACAAACTTTTAGCAAGACTCACTAAGAATAAAAAAAAGAATGCTATGATAAAATCAGAAATGAAAGAAGAGAAAAAACACTGTATACCATAGAAATACAAAGAATTTAAGAGAATAATATGAACAGCCATATACCAACAAATTGGACAACCTGGAACTAATGGCTTTTCTGGTATCTCAGCTGGTAAAAAATCCACCTGCAATGCAGGAGACCCTGGTTCAATTCCTGGGGTAGGAAGATCCCCTGGAGAAGGGATAGGCTACCCACTCCAGTATTCTTGGGCTTCCCTGGTGGCTCAGATGGTAAAGAATCTGCCTGCAATTCAGGAGACTTGGGTTCAATCCCTGGGTTGGGAAGATCCCCTGGAGGAGTGCATGGCAACCCACTCCAGTATTCTTCCCTGGAGAATCCCCATGGACAGAGGAGCCAGGTGGACTATAGTCCATAGTGTTGCAGAGAGTTGGACACGACTGAGCAACTAAGTACAGCACAGAAGAGATGGATGAGTTCTTAGAATTAGACAACCTTAGAATTTGGCCAATTCTACCAAGTATTCAAAACGCTGTAATACTTACCTTTTACAAACTCTTACAAAAAACTGAAGAGAAGGGAATGCTTCCTAACTGATTTTGTGAGGCCAACATTACCCTGACTCCAAAATCAGACAAACACAACACAAAAAAGAAAATTACAGGCCAGTATCTCTGAGACCATAGATGCAAAAATCATCAACAAAATATTAACAAACAGAATCCAACAATACATCAAGAAGATTGTACACTATGATCAAGTGTTACTTATTCCAGGGGTGCAAGGATGTTTCAACATCCATAAATCAATCCGTGTAATACCCAAATTTAGTGGTGAGCAAGCTGCCATGTATACAGAAATAAAAATAATATTATATAGTGTTATAAGCCAATGTCGCCACAATAAAAATTAATTTTAAAAGTGCTCAAAAGATTTGAATGGAAGATATACAAACATAAAAATAAGCACGTGAAAGGATGCTCAACATCATTTGTCATTTGTGAAAAGCAATGTAAAACCACAATGATCTGCCACTATATACCTATTTGAAAGGCTTACATAAAATACGACAACAAGATCAAACAATGGTTAACAAGGATGTGAACAACTGTGTCTCATATAAACAGCCACTCTGGAAATGGTACAGCCATCCTGGTAAACAATTCAGCACTTTTTATAAGGTTAAACATGCACTTGACCCAGCAGTTCCATTCTTAGGTATCTAACAAGATAAGTGAAGACATATGTTCACACAAAAATCTGGACATGATTATTGATAGCAACATTATTAATAATCACAAAAAACTGGAAACAACCCAAAGATTCTCCAATGTATGAAAGGATAAACAAACTGTGGTACATCCATGTAATGGATTCTTACTCAGAAAGTAATGAACAATTACTACGTGCAACACCTTGAATGAATTTCAAGGTTATATGCTGACTGAAAGACTCACTATGGAAAGATTACATACTGCATGATTCTGTTTATATGACACTCTGGCAAAGACAACACTGTAGGGAACAGATCAGTGGTTGCTAAAGGAGGAGAGTCTGACTGCACAAGGGTAATGTGAAGGAATTCTTTGGGATATTGGAATTGTTTGTATTAATATTCTGTTAAAGGTGGTGATTACAGGAATCTGTGCAAAATTTTAAACTCAAAGAAGGGTAACTAAAAAATAAAAGGGAAATTTTACTGAATTTAATTTTTTTAACATGCTGGCCAGAAATCAATACCACATGCCAAATGTGGTCTAAGTAGAACAGAGCCAAGGGGCCTTGTCTCTTTCTTATTTCTTGGTGTTCTAGATGAGGGGTCAGCCAACTTCCCCTCATAGGCCAAATCTGGCCCCCTGCCTGTTTTTGTTGATAAAGTTTTATTGCCACACCATCACAAGCATTATTGTCTATGGATGTTTTCATGCCAAAATAGAGTTGAGCAATCTAGACTGAGATCATATGACCTAAAAAGCTAAATATGTTTATAATCTGGCCCTTTACAGGAAAACTCCCCTTTACAGGAAAAGCCCTGCTCTAGATACTTGTCTTCAGTTAATACATTTTTAGATAGCAATATATGTTACTGCTAAACTTTTTCTGGTCTAAGAACATTAGTGGACTCAAGTAAATTACTATATAGTTATACTTCTATGAAATTTCATTCTATTAGAATTAGTCCATCTGGTAAGCTTTTTTCCTGAACTTGACCCATAGCATTACCAGCAATCTCACCTAGCTTCATTGTTACCCACTGGGTCAGGGTCTGAGCCCTGTAATAATCACTTAAAATCTACTCTTTCAGCCCTCTATCCTCATGGTAAAAGGCAGAATACAAAACCGTTAACAATATGGATTCTGAAGCCAAAATGCTTGGTTGAGATCTTACTAGTTAGCTGTTGAAAAGTCATTTAAACCCAAAGTACTTCAATTTCATTATCTGTATTGGGGGGGATGGCTAACAACAGTATTTGTTCATTGGTATGATTTTTATATGAGTTACTATATGTAAAATCCTTAAAACAGTGCGAGGTACCAAAAGAACTCTTATTTAACTGCTTGATATTGTTACTAGTGTGCACATTCCATTCAGACCAACCTGAGTTCCAATCCTGTTTTATCTGCTTAGTAGCTATATGATTATGTGATCTGGAGCAATTTATTCAACTTCTTTGAGGCCTCGAGGTTGCCCTTGACCCATTACTACGTAATGAGCTAAACACTGCTGGAGAAAAATCACACAATCTACAAATTGGAACCTGTACAAATTTTATGTCTTCAGGATCACCAATATGTCTTCAGGATCCACAAAAATTATGGTTAATTCTCTTGGGATTTTCAGAAAAATAATATATATATATAAAATCTACAAATAATCATTCTACATATTATTTTCTATTTTAATACCTCTTATTTCTTTAGTTTGTTTCATCACCTTGGCTAACCACCAGAACAATATTAAATAATAAGGATGATAAAGAATATCTAGTCTTTATCTTAACTATAATGGGAATGTCTCCAGACTTTCTCTGTGAAATGTGACACTAGATTTTGAGTTGAGATGAATATATTTTATCATATCAATGATGTTTCCATCTATTTCTATCTATCAAGTGTAAGTGTTGAGTTTTCTCAAGTATCTTCTAGCATTTACAAAGATGATCATGTGTTTTTTTCTTTCTTATTCTACTCATAAGAGACATTATATTAATGGACTTCTTAATATTGAACCAGTTTTATGCTCCTGGAATAAAATCCACTAGTTCATGGTACATATCTTTTAAAACACTATCTGATTCTCTTTGTTAATATTTCATTAAAGAAATTTGCATCAAGATTCACAAGTGATATCATTCTGTAATTTTCTTTTTTATATGTTGCTTTTGTTAGATTTTGGTATCAATATTATGTATTAGTTTAGCTTTTCTAAGAAAAATACTTTGAGAATGTTTTCTTATTCTATGTTCTGGAACAGCTGAGCCACATTATACCTTAATGGTTCGGTTGAATTTTCCTATGAAATCTGGGAGAGACTATTTGATTTCAGTAATGGGCAGGATTAGTCTCCATTTCATTGATAGTGATAACTCTATTTAGATTTTCTCTCTTTTGAAGTCAGTTTCAGTCAATTATATTTCACTAGACAAATCATCCATCTCATCTAGATGCTTACATTTATTTGTACATGAGGTGAGTAAATTGTTATTCATGATTAATTTTCTCTGTATCTGGGAGGTTATTTTTCTTTACCTTTCCTTGTATCATGTTTTGTGTTTTTGATATTTTTTTTTCTTGATAAGGATACCAAATTATTTACTCTTTTTTAGGGAAAAATACAGATCTTAAGTGTGCTAATTCTAATGATTTTCTGATCATAATTCATTATTTTCTAATTCTTTATTTATGTACTTTTAAAATAGCATCTTTAAACTCTTGTATCACTGCTGTGGCTCTTGTCTTTTAGATAAAACTGCTTTATTTTCAAACAGTTCATGCTACTTTACTGGTCATAGCTTCAATTTGTCCCGCAGCAACATTTTTTCTGCTACATAGTTTTGCAAAGCTCTTGTAGTGATTCTTTTTTGATTATTAGTAATTTTTTTAGGGACAGGCATTCTTCCTGGATCAGTTTATTTGCAGGATGTGTTTGTGGCAGTGGGGGGCATAGTTTAATACCAGACTAGCAGGCATTCACTTCTGAATTCCAGGGTGTGTGACCAAGTGCTTGGGCCTTTACTTCTGCCTTATCATGAGACATCAGCTCTGCAGGCTGCTCTCCAGCAGCATCTGGCTCTTCCACCTTATCTCAGCAACAAATTGCTTTCCACAAATGTGGATTATTTGTGTAACTTCTCATTCAATGTTGCCTTTCCTACTTCTCAAAATCTGCATGTCTCAGAGTTGGTCCACAGAATTTCCCATCACAAACCTTTAAGCCCACTCCCATTATTGCAGTATCATTTTTGTCTTCTGTGGTGTGCCACTGAAAATCAGTGCCTCGTCACCTATGACCCAGATCTATGACCATGGAATCATCTCTTGGATTCTTCTGTGTTTGATCTTTACAAAATTGTGACTTTGGCTTATGGATGTCTTCTAGTTAGAGCAATTACGGAGTTTACATTTCTTTTTCTCATTCTCCATAATACCTTTTGGTGATCAAAAAG
Organism: Moschus berezovskii; assembly: GCF_049115385.1. NCBI lineage: Eukaryota > Metazoa > Chordata > Mammalia > Artiodactyla > Moschidae > Moschus > Moschus berezovskii. The sequence continues at coordinate 139,856,193 of NC_142488.1, read as the reverse complement.
AGTGGGGCAAATCATGCTTGATGCTTTCATTACAACTCTAAGATGCCTATCAAACTGATTTTGAGAGGCTACTTTCTCCATGCATTTTTCAGAGACACTGGTTTTACCTTTACACAGATGCAAACAGAGTGGTTAACCTCCTTGCATTACAATCGTTTTCCCAACCCAATCCCACTAACACAGCTAGGACAAAAAGACTGGTTCTTAAACAACAGTTGGAAGCTATTACTTGTTTCAGATAAGCCTAGACTGCTTTTTGGCAAACTAATACATCATTTCATTACCATCCCAGTACATCCCACGTAGAGAAAGCAGGTGTAAATTCTACATGTGGCTTAAATTCTCACCTGCTTTCATTCAATTCAATAGAAAATAATAAATCACCATATTCAGAAAAAGAAACAGGTTGACAGAAAACAGGCTTATTTTTATACCATACCCAAAATATATACAAGCTCATATATTTACTCAACTATTTTAAAGGGCATACTCTTGCTCACTCCCTGGACAGATAAATGCTGAATTGCTAAGTTACTGGTATTTGACATCATCTCTTCCCTGACATGCCCCAGGTTTGACAGGTTCCCATGATTCATTGGGCCAGTCACCTCGTTACTCATGTTACTCATTTACCCAACAATGTCTGGATAATCATTTAAAATTCAGATCATACACTAGCTGCAAACCCTCAAATTCCACATGAAAATATTTGTTCTGCTTGACAGGCTCTAAGAGCATTTGGAAGCCCACTGGATGGCTTACCTATATTGTTCACATAATAGTTGTTATAATTAAATTTATCATCTTTCTTCTGGTTTGGTTTGTATATAAGAAAAGAAAAAATGATTACTGGGAGGCAAATAATGGGTAATATCTCTTATGGGCCAATTTGGTTCCATGAATAGCTCACCTCACACATGCATATTATGTATTAAGTCCATTAGTGCTTTGAATTAGCTTCAGAAAAGGCAATACTCCACATAATTTAACCAGTCAAGGGCATTTTCATCTGCTGACAAATTTACACATTTCCCAATGTCATTAGGTAAGAGCTAGTCATCAGAATGGCAGAGGTGCAATCAGTAGTTAGTTCATTTATTTGACTTCATCAATGTTAACATTAATTATAGACTAAATTATATTTAGCAATTGTTGTCTTTCTTAGGCAGAAAACTATATTACTATTTCAAGAAACTATAATTGTGAAAGTCCACAGAAGTATAGGATAGATGCTTTTTGAATCATCCTGGAAGGATTAATATTTAAGATGGCTATATAGAAAATCATTTGCATGATTTGAATATTATTTATACATTAATTTGACAGGATATAAAATCAATTGCCTAATTATTGGTTAAATTTATCAAAGAAATTCTACCGAAAGGTCCTTGATTATGCTGCACAGTTATGATAATATAATCAAATTTCCTTTCAGACATAATCGTCTGACCAATTTTGCTTCCAGATCCAATTTTCCCCCTCACTCTTGAGATGGGCTTTTTCACTGTTTCCCCTTTAAAAGTAAAAAATAGCAAGGACTGTACATGGTCATCCTGTAATTATTTGGTAAGTTCTTTCCAAGCTAAAACTGTGTACTTAAACACAGACCTAGTAAGCAGAACTGCGATAACTTAGAATGCTGTAAACACAGATCATGCTGCAATCAAAAAGAGGTGCCCATGTCGGTGTATACAAACCTGATCCATATGGCAGGGAGAGATCTGTAAGATGCTACAGTTTATCAAATCAAGTTCCCTAAATCCTAGCTAGCAAATTCAGCATCCCTCATAAACAGTGAATTACCCATACAGATGTTTGCTTATGAAATTATCAACTATGTAAGGTACTCTGCTAGGAAACACAATCTGTTCGGCGTCAGATCGAAGAGAAGCACTGTATCTGCATTTTTGACTCTTGAAAGGATTTAATTGATAGTCTGCTGATATTTCTAAGTAAATTCTTGCTAAGAACAAATAAATCATACCACTGCAGAACAAATAATCATTGAGCATGCATCCTCAGCTAGTAGCATTTAGTGCATGCTGCTCTCCTTGGCTTAACTCTGCCAGAAATGATTACTCTAGGACCCATAAAATCCTGCAGAGCTAGAAAAGAAGCTTCTGATGCCACCCAGATTATTACATATGAGCAGCTTAGGAATCCCTCATATGATAAATGAATTGTAACTGCAGAACGCCATCACTAGGGCCAGAGTTGTTATTATTTTTCATTTTTGTTTGTACTCGAGGGTTGCTGCTAAGTCACTTCAGTCGTGTCTGACTCTGTGCGACCCCCCAGACGGAAGCCCACCAGGCTCCCCCGTCCCTGGGATTCTCCAGGCAAGAACACTGGAGTGGGTTGCCATTTCCTTCTCCAATGTGTGAAAGTGAAAAGTGAAAGTGAAGTCGCTCAGTCGTGTCCGACCCTTAGCGACCCCATGGACTGCAGCCTACTAGGCTCCTCCATCCATGGGATTTTCTAGGCAAGAGTACTGGAGTGGCATGCCATTGGAGCTTGACCCTAAAGAGAAAATGGCATGCTGATGGAAACAGGTACGCAGGTTTGACTGCTGCACAGACTGCTGCCTTTAAGTTTCTGATCTGTAAAATTTATAATAAGCAATAATATACTTGACAAGGAGCACAGCCATCTGAATTTACACAGCTTGTCTTATGGGAGAAGGGCAGGTGGCAGGAAAGGGCAGGTGGTGGGAAAGGTGTTGTGGGCTGGTGTATTCTGGTTTGTTGGAGAAACTATGTGGAATTATTTTGGCATAATTGAATGTGTACGAATTAAGGAAGCAACAGAGGCTGAAATGAACTGTCGGTTGATGCCCTTTTAATGTCAATCGTAAAATAGACCAGAGCTTATGAAATAAGGATAGGTTCAGGTAAGCCAACAGGAGCAGAAAGCAGAAGGAATGGACAGCATGAGGGTCACTGAAACCAGTTGTTTTCCCTGGGAACAAATTACTCAACTTCTCTGGGTATCTATAATAAGTAACTAATAACACAATCTTTCAGCTTTGTTGTGAAAAGTAAATGGCATGATGTACTTAAGAACTCTAAATGCATAAAGTGGCACAGTACTATTAATATTTTTAATTAGTAGCAGTAATTTGATATTGCTACGACTGTATTATCTGAAATGAGATTTGAAAATATTCAAGATGGTGGGAAGAAAGAACTCATCTCTAAGACTGGCTCGAATTACATTAGTTTGCTGAGATCCCCAGTTAGAATTGCTGGAAATAAGTCTGCCAAGCCACCCAGGCCATTTGTTTTGAATCCAGAGCTTCTCATCATAGGTTTGTGACAGGACAGTGGACGGTTAAGTGCAAAGTGAAGACCACATTCTCCTTCTGCTTCTGCCATATTCTAGCCTTACCCACAGAGGCAGGCCATGTATAACCTCTCTGGGCCCCAATTTACTGAAATAATTAGGGACTACCATGTTTCCTGTGATCAAAATAAGAGAATGAGGTTCAAGTACTCTGAAAGGCAGTCACGTGCTAGGACACGAGGTCACCATACCAGGGCGAGTAGGCCCTGGAAGACCAGACAATGTGGACTCTGGGGTGGAATGAGAAGCAGCAGCAGTGTGGGAAGAGAAGGAGGAAAGTGGGTCTGAACTGGAGAAATGGTGAGAGGAACTCTCAAAGGAAGCCCACTAGTTTGAATTTGAACAGAGTTTTGAAAAGAGGGGTGGGGTGCCAAAATCCAATACATTAGGCCAAAGTATTTCCATTGCCTGAGTACTGAGGGACTGAGAGCAGGGAGAGGCCAGCTGTGTAGCATTTGGTTAGTAATATCTGACCCGGTGTGAGATGAAGTGGCTTGGCCTGACGGGCTGTAGAGGGTAAAAAGGGGGAGTGAGGAGGTGGGGAAATTAGGTGAGTGGACGGACACATCACACACACCAATAGTGTGCACACTTTACAGACTCTTTCATGGTTGGGGGAGGGTGGTGGGGAGGGTGAAGAATGATGCCCTGTTTCCCAAACGAGGAAAGTGAAAAGCCCTACAGTTAGGATGGGATATCATGTCAGGAGCAAGTGGAGGCAAGATCTTATCTGGGGCTAGGGTGCCTTCCTCCACAGAGCCACCTTCACTGAGAGAGAGAGAGTGTGACTTTGCTCTGGACTCTGCTTAGGTGGAAAAGTGCTGAGGGGGTCAGAGAGAAGAGGAGAGACAGAAAAGTTATCTCCCCGCCCTCGCTAGAAGGAGGCAGACAGGGAGCAAGGTGACCACCAGACTTACTGTGGAATTGTCCACAGGGTTCCAGGGCTTGCAAACAGGCATGTGAACTTGCCAGAACAAAAAATGTTCAGTAAGTACTCTGGTGTGCCATGTAATGTGGTTTATAAAAATTTAAGAATAAGCCATAAAATCTGAGACATAAACTTCAGAAAGCTGATTTTTATTCCAAGCATGGGGATTGAAATGTGTCATTCTTCAATAAAGGAAAGCCTACTCATTAATGGTATTGTCAATAAAACAAAACAAAAAAGCCCCCCAGAATTCTATACAATCTATAGCCCTTCAAAAAAAAAAAAAAGCCATTTCTCTAGATTCTCTTTCAAGAACAACAGAAAGTCTTTTGTTACTTTCTCAAAGGGTGCTATCTTTTATGAGCTTATTAAGGCAACTACTTCTTTTCTTTCCGTGTTTAAGTGACATTCTGTTGTTTCTCTAAGTGGCTCTTCCAGCAGAATGGAGTTGCCAGGCTCCGCCAGGTGTCCAGCTGTCTTCCCTAGCTCAGTCACTGTATGGGTCACCTAGGCTCCAGGGCTGGGCTGCTCTGAAGTGGAGAATTTCAACTGTCACAAATGAGGTGGTGATTGTGAAATGGGTCTGACATTCTTTGGGGAGTTCAGAAAAGACCACAGCCTTAATTTGGAAAAGCAAGACTCCTGTAGGTATTAGCTGCTGCTGCTGCTGCTAAGTCACTTCAGTCGTGTCCGACTCTGTGTGACCCCATAGACGACAGCCCATCAGGCCCCCCCATCCCTGGGATTCTCCAGGCAAGAACACTGGAGTGGGTTGCCATTTCCTTCTCCAATGTGTGAAAGTGAAAAGGGAAAGTGAAGTCGCTCAGTCATGTCTGACTCGTAGCGACCCCATGGACTGCAGCCTACCAGGCTCCTCCGTCCATGGGATTTTCTAGGCAAGAGTACTGGAGTGGCTTGCCATTGCCTTCTCCGGTAGGGATTAGAGGGAGAGGTTTATTTCAGCATCACCTTTTTTTTAAAAGGCAGGTGGCCAGGACCCTCACAGTCTGGTGTATTGGGTACATCAGAGCCATCTACATCTGAGGCAGGGAGCAAGTGGCTGGGTTCCCAGGGTGCATCACACTGTGGATTTCACAGCAGCTGCCCACGTTCGCTGCCCCCCGACCCGGATCCTAGGGACAAATGCCGTCAGACTCTTCTCTTTAACAGTCAACAACAACGATCGATCTTGGGCTGAAAAAAGGCCCACGAATATTCACAGTAGGGGAAATCAGATGGCCAGTCAGCTAGATGACAAACAGGTTTCTGCTCTTTTTATTCCTTTGGGTGTATTTCCACAGGGTTTGCTTCCAGCACTAAGGCACTTAGCAGGGGGTGTGTCGGGGGAGCAGAAGGGACTGGGTTAAGTGACTAAAGGGGATGCAGCATTTTCACTAGCACAGAGGTTGTTTTCTTTCCTCAATGGAAAGCTGGCACAGTTTTCTCTGGGCCACACTGACCATTTCTCATAATAAGGAGCATTTATATACATCTAGACAGCTTATAATGGAATTAGGACAGGCATTATTGTCCTCTTTTACAGACAAGGAAGGGAGATTAAAAAAGATGAAGTTATCTGTCCAAATCACAGAAGTGACAACTGCTGGAGACAGAACTCACTCCACAACTCTGATTCTTCATAACCTTAAGATGCCAGCAGCCAGAGATGGGAGGGAGATACATGGTTCTGCCTTGGCTTTGGTTTTTCCTTTTGGTTTAATCCCATATTTTGGGAGAGGTCATTGCAACCTTTCACAGCTCTGTGCAGCCTCCATGCCATTCTCATGAACCAAGTCATCCCCATGAGGAACATTTCCCACAACTTGCCATCATTCTCAACTCTCTCCTCATCACCTCCCCTCCCTCCACCCTGCCATCCACTCATTACAGGCCACGATCTCCATGATGTGGTCCCATCAGCGATGTAATGTGGGACAGCAATGAGGCTGACCTGAGATTCCAGAGAACAGAAAGGCAAAGGCTGCGGGTAGGATGCTTGAATAAGGAACACTTCCCAAAGGAGGTGGGAAGTCTCTGTTCAAGACCTCAAAAGAAAGAGCCAGAATGATGCAAGAAGGGGGAAGATCAGGAGACTAGCTTGACTAGAGAGGGAGAAGAGGTGAGAAATGAGATGGGAGATGTAAACAGAAGAGTCATGAAGTGGAACGCAAGGATTTCTCCATCATGACACTCCCGGAAACAGAAGAGGAATTACTTTAAGCAGCTTAAGCAGATATATTACTTCGTTATTCAAAGGCAGAGAAATAGAGGTTTAAACTCACCCGCAAGATTTCTTCAACACAGCTTGGGTCACTGGGAAGGCTTACCTAAAACAAAATAAACAAACAAAAAAAGAAAATGAAGCATAAGCTAGTTATTCTCAGCAAAGCAGACAGTATAATATTTTACCTTGTGGGAAAAATTGTAAAGAAAGTAAATACAGCAGTAGATGTGGATTTTCCTCCCTATTAAATACAATGCAGCAAATATCAGCAAATGGCCAATTTTGTTTTCCTTTAATGAAGCAGGAAGACCACAGTGCAAGATGTGGAGACAGTCTTGTTCTGTCACCAATTTGCTCTGAGATGTAGAGCCATCCTCCCCCATCACCTGGCTTCTCTTTGTTCATCCTTCCAAAGAAAGAGCTCACCTTCCTGGTGTTTGAGGCCTCTTCCACTCTCTGACATAGTAGTTCACCATATTATTCATAACCACAGATTTGTAAAAGAAGGTACCTATATGAAACAGTTTTGTGACTAAATTAAGTCCCCTTTTAACTCAGGAGTCCAATCAGATGCCCACAATTCTTGTCCAAAACACTAAGGCCAAACTCTTGTGTAAATTGCATGCTTGCCCTGGCACAGAATCTCACAAATATCCACACTGAATGCCATGGGCTTTTTTTCTCAGTGTGACTCACACCTTCCTAATCAAAATTCAAGCAACTAAATGGCAACCCACTCCAGTGTTCTTGCCTGGATAATCCCAGGGATGGCGGAGCCTGGTGGGCTGCCGTCTATGGGGTCACACAGAGTCGTACATGACTGAAGCGACTTAGCAGCAGCAGCAGCAGCAGAACTGTACTGAGGACTTACTCCGGGTGTGGCACATGCATTTTCCTCCAGGAGCTCCATAGTCAGTGAAAGCAAGAAGACAAATGCCAAAGAGTGACATCAAATCAATAGCTGGGCGTGATGAGGGACCTGGGAGTGGGACCCCTACCTAGAGGAAGGTATGGGCATTCCCCCAAACCTTCCAAACTCTCTCCTTCACACATTTACCCACTCCAGGTTGGCATTTTGATCGCCTCCACTTCCCTCCAGTTCCAGTAGGGAGAACACTTGGCCTCTTTCATTCACTGCCTTGGGAGGTGAAAGGCCAGTCCTGTAAAGAGCACTGCCACAGGGGCTATAGGTTCCAGGTCTCTCACAAGTGCAATTAAGTCCCAATTCCCTAGTTACTCTGATAGATTCAAGTCTAAATACAACTATATTTGGGGAAATGGGGGAGAGAATATGGCATCAGTTGCCCTCAATCTTAAAAAAATACAGTCATCAATAAATATTAAGTAAGCATACTTACTTAAGTAAGTAAGAAGAAGACATACCTCACTGGGCTGTTTTCAAGATTGATACACAGCACCAAGTACCTAAAAATGTCTCTATAAATGGTAGTGATCATTATTAATAATGATTTTCTCTATAAAATAGTCCCTTAGCCAGCACTGATTAGAGGATTTGAAGTGTGGAATGAGGCAGTGGAAAGAGCACTGGATTGGAAATCAGGTTTTTATCCCAGCTCCAATAAGACTGACTCATGTAACATAAGACCACTCCACTTGGTTTTCTTGAGGGCCTCAATTTCTTCACTTACTAGATAAAATCACTAGTGTGCCTGGTCTTTTTCTGTTCTGAAATTAAAATCAATAAAACCTGTTGCTTTTACAGTAAAAAAAAAAAAAGTAAGCATAATAGTCACTACTGTACATACTGATACATTAATTTCAACCAGTGTGTATTCTTCTTCTCTTTTTTTCTTTTTCTCCATATAAAAATTGCTGCTCCAAGCACCAGAAAATCCCTGGTGTGGATTAGAAAGTCACCAGCAATGAGGGGGCCATCCAGCCTGAGTCAACTGGTATGGTTCCAGTGTACATGTGTTATTCTGGTGTCCCCTTTCATCCTCAAAAATGTCCTGATTTGGATGATAAATTATATAGTCATCCTTCCAAGAACACAAATACTTGAGTATTGAGTGGAAAGAATAGTAGAAGGAAAGGCTGACAAACTGGTCGGGCAGACATTGCAAAGAATTTTAAATGCAGGTTTTTGATAAGCAACCACAGGTGGTTTGATCTAGCAGAGTTGATCCATTCATTCATTCAACAAATATTTTTTAAGGACCAGGGACTGTGCCACCAGGCTCATGTTCCACAAAGATATAATGGGAAGAAGCAAAAGGAGACGCAGTTTCTCCCCTCATGGAGTTGGCAGACTCAGGAGGAAGGGAGGTGTGAAGAATCATGGTTAACAGACCATTATAACCAGTCCTGCAAAATGAAATGTTCTGTGTCCAAATAAGTGTAGACCAACTTCCCTCCTGGCAATCCATGATGCAGATTAAAGGCTCTGAGACATCTATCAAATCAGTTTAAAGCAGCATATTCCCAACTTTCTTGACATTGAATTGTTGGGGTTTTAGTTCTCATTTTATTTTTTTCAATTAACAATGATTACCATTCTATTGAATGGGTGTTTGCAGAATATATGCTAGAATAGACTGGTCTAACACATTACAGGATTATAGAACTCAACTGATGATTCATAACAGCAAATAAACTCTCATTTCATCGCTCAAGGCTCCAGCAAGTGTATTTTCTAAGACAGTTGTTGAACTAATGTATATCTTCCTGAAACACAAAGGTCAAAATGATTATAGCCAAGACTTAAATTTTCAGTATAGTTGTTGCACTGAATCAGCTGGGCTGCCCAGGCTAAACATATATGGCTCAATCTCACAAAAAAGTCTTAGTTTTTTCTTTTTCCATACAAACACACAAATGTTAACTTTGGAATAGAAATGGGAAAAAAATATCACAAACATGCAGACACAGCAAGAACATTTGCCTATGTGTCTAAAGAGTTGGGTGGGAGACCTGGCCCTATCACTCAGGAACAGGACTTTATCACCTAACCCTCTGAATTCCAGTTTGCCCAACTATAAAAATAAAATTAAGTAAAATAAAAGAACAACAATAATAATACCAGCTGTTTTCAAATCTCACAGGGTTTCTGTGAGCAGCAAATGAAATATAAGGTATGCGAACCTGCTTTGTAACTGGAAAAGACCCATGGAGTGCCTTGGGTTATGAGCCCCTGCCCTGCTGATCTCCTGATTGCATCTTCCGAAGCCCAGTCTTCTTGTCTGCTCAAGTTAAGATCTGACTCACTCTTGCCAACTGCAAATATCATCTCTACACCTGGTATTATAAATATCCATTTCCTTATGGGGAAATGCTGTTAAAATACAAAGAGTTGTGGACTCTGGGGAAGAACTCTGCAGACACAGACAGGCAAAGAAATATGCATCCATACCGAGTGTTCAGATTTTTTTTTCTTTTTTAGAAAATACTGGAATCCAGCAGCATTGACATGGAGTCACCAGTCCTACAAACTCATCTGGCCCTGCCCTGCGGATCTTTTCACCGCCAAGACCACTCTTTGAGCTGTAAGTGTTTCCCCCTCCCCTGAAAATGCTTTTGAATTAACCAGCGAGCATTTCCTCTGTGCCTAGAAGAGTGCTGGGCGAGGGAGGACAGCGACACAAAGAACTATCAGACTTGGCCACTTTCTCTCAGAGGTAAACGTCTAGATGGGACAGGAAAACAAACAATTAGAGACCCACTGGGATGTACATTGTAAGGTGGTGGTGACAAGGGTAATAGGATCACATTCATTCGCCTGTCCGCCTATTCATCAGTTCTCCCATTTATTTCTTTAGACAACAAATCCTGACTGAGCTCACACTGTGCTCAGGATGGTTCCAGGGGAGGATTTAAAGACACCAAAGGCAACGTAATTTCTCCCTTTGTGGCTCCACGTAACTTGGGGGAGACAAACAGTGACGGGGGAAACAGACAAGACGGAACAGGAGGTGTGACTTGGGTAGGGAGAGAGTACCTACCGGGTTCACGGACAGAGCCACGTCTGACAGGAGCTCGCAGCCGCCGAGGTCCCCACTGTAGTCCTCGCCCCACAAGGGGGTGAGAGGCCAAGGATCCGACATGGCCGAGCAATGCCGGGGCCACTCTGCACTCTGGACGGAAGCTGGGCTCAGGCTGAGGGCTCGGCCCCGGCTGCCCGTTGCTCTCTCTGTCTGTCTGTCTGTCTCTCACACCCCTCCTCCTCTTGCAGGAACTGTGGAGGAGTCACTCGGATAGGTGTGACAGGAGACAGGAGGAGAACTAGTGGGGACACTGGGATTAGAACTGCTGCCCGATGAGTTGCCAAGCAGCAGCTTAATTCCAGAGCCACCTTCCCTCCCTTTCAATGCACTCTTGAGTATTCAGATAGTCCACAAAGCGCAAGTTAGCCACTCAGAGCCGGCGTCCCTGTGCATCCCCCTCTCCGCCCCCTCCTCCAGGAGCAGAAAGCAAGCGGCATGCCGCCCGGGAGGCTGTGCTCTCACTCCTGGCCCGAGACGACCCTCTCTCTCAGGCTGGGCACAGATGTGGTCCTCTGAGGGCCAGGAGGGGCGGGCGTCTGCGTCGGGCAGGTGTGAGTTGACCAAGAGCCCTCCCAAGTGCCTACCCTCTCTGCGTGTGACAGTGCAGGCGGCCACTGCATGTAGCCACAGGCAGACCACGCACAGATCATCTGCCTGGTGATCAAGACATATCCTAGGAAATAATCAAGGTACCTTTAAATCATCAAATATTCAATTAACTGAAGCAACAATAAATGAATTGCATAGGATATTTTAATCATTTTGGAATTAATCAGTTTGGAGCATACTTCTTGGCGATTAGGGTAATACAAGATATCAGAAATACCCTGATTGTGGCATTGAGAGACACTAATAGAAAATATGAAGATTCATGTGAAACATTAAAAGAGTCATGATCATCACATAGTTAACCTGGGGGAGTGTGATGCGTGTCTCTGAGCACATTATTATTAAGGGAGTGAGAGGGAAGAGAGGTCAGTTTTTCTAAAATCATCCTTTTGCAATCAAAGTGCCCTATTCTACCCACATTTCACCTTGACAAAGACTTCTCCCAGTGAAAGTCACAAATCTCACGTTTAATTGCCAGTGAATGCCTGGATTCTCCCAACAAGTGCAAGTGACACTGAGTGACACATCACTAACACCAAAATCCATACTGCTGGCCCAGTTAAACAATGTCCACGACTGACACTGATGACAGCTTCCAAACTAATTCCATTTGTACTTTCAATAACAAATTGGCACATTCATCCCCGTGATTGACAGACGTCCCCTGACACGGCATTACTAACAAAATGCAAACAGGTTATGATATTCTACTAAGAAATGAGTTTTCCATCTTTTTGAAATGTTTAATCCTCATGATCGGTCATTTGTGCAAACAAGGAGCAGCGGCCTCTGAAGTTCCTATTTGCACACGATTTGAGATTTCTTTATCTCTCCTCCCCATCTAGGGAGTCCCTGATAAGTTCAGGTTAAGACCTTTCTGTCCCTGGTTTCCTGTCGCATCTTAACCTGGCCCTGTTCTAGTTTGTATGCATGAGTCTCTGGTTAAACAGGAAGAGTTAATATTACATAAACTGCAGACAGAAATCCTCATGTAATAGAACTTTAATCAAAACAAAAAAGATTTCTGAACAGTGACTTGCTGCAGCCAACCAGCTCATCTTCCCATTTCATTTTAATATAGCAAAAGTCCTGGGTGTCCAAGGAGTTGGTGTTTAAAATACTGCTTCCAGCTAATTTTAAAGGGCATCCCATGGTCAAAATACCCCATGTAAAGCAAGCTAATATTCACTATTCTCTCTTAAAAGAGAAGCAAGAAAAAGAGCATGAAAATTAAAGGAATTTACGACTTAACATTTTAAGCCAAGTACAGAAAATGACCCTGTGTCTAGAACCTTACATGGAACTAAAAGTGAAAAGGAGGACTCAGTGATCACATTTTATTTATTTGAACAAATCAATAGCATCATTTACCATATTTTCTGGGGGTGTAAAGAGCATGGGCTTTGAAGCTGGACAGACTTGAATTTTAATCTCAGCTCTGATACTTGCTCTGTGAACTTGGGCAAGACATTTGAACTTCTTTGAGCCTCTGTTTCTCTGTCTAAATAAGGGGAATAAAATTCCACTTCAAGGACTGTATGAGGTTGAGATGAAGTGAGGCATATAAAAGTACCTTAGCCTGGCAGTGGGTGCATCTGAAGCCTCCATCAGCACCTCTTATTCTAAGTTCCCTCTAAGGCTCTTGGAAAGTCATCACCCTGAGCCTTGGGACCTCTGAGTACCTAGTTTAGTCCCCTTGGAAACTGGCCCTCATGACATCTTGTGAATGCCACTAATTGTGAAATCCTACTTGGGGGCCCAGTGTATAACGAGCCTCAGGCTGCTGCTCCATCTGGTGGCTCTTACTGAAGGTGACAAAGGAGGCTGGAGATGGGACTTGAGTGGGTAAGACAACAGAAAGCCAAGGGGGAGTGGGGGTGGGGTGGGTGAGGGGAAGGGTGGGCTTCATTAGGTATGGGCAACAGCAGAATGCATATGCAGAAAGGCCCATCATCCGCCCTAGGACCTAACGGCAGATGGAATTTAAAGTGAAGAGTGCTTAATTCAGTGGGCTCTGAATAGCCATTAGCTCACTGTTCATTCATTTGGTCTAATTAGTTTCTATAGAAGAGTGAGGTATAAATGGGGAGGGGGGTGCCCGTCTTAAAGAAAAATAAGGTACACATCTAGAAAGTTTACACTAGGAAACCAAGAGCCTGTCTGGAAGATGCTGGCTGCCTGAGCCCCAGTTCCCCCAGGACACCCTGCCTCTAGTCACCTGAGCTGGGCAGGGAGGTCACTCTGTTGGCTGCCGCTGCTCCCACACACACGCCTGGGCTGTGCCGGGTGGGCTCCCCAGGGACAGAGCCTCTCCTCCCCCATTCTCCAGGCCTCGTCCAGGTGCCTTAATCTCGCTGCTCTCACTCAAGCTGCACCCTCCTCCTCCTCTCATTGCTGGCTTCCCACACTCTGACCCAATTTGCTTGCCCCTTCCTGCCTGTGCTCTTCTCAGCCTTCTGTTTGGCTCTCCGTGTCTGCCCTACAACCCAGAGACCTTCCAGCCACGGTCTCTGCCTTTTGAAATTCCTAGGCATGCCCAGGACTCCTCAGGGCTTGCAAGATGCCCACTTCTGGCCAGTCCAGGTCCTAGCGCTGAAACCAAGGACCGTTTAAGGTCAAAGTCTTGATTCCATGAAATCCCTACTTAGGGCACTCCTGTTAACATTACTGGCTATCTTGTGTGCAGGTCCATGATCTCTTCCAGTAAAAGAAGATACTGTAAAAATACAGATGTGCAGAGGCAATTTCTGAACCCTTATCCTAAAACAAAGCTAACAACACATGATCTAAATATATCAAAAAGATGCATCAGGAAGCAAATTCACTTTTCAATTTTGTCAACTAAAGAGTGAATGTTGGGGTTTTCAGAGTTTTCTTATGCTCCTGACAGCTCCAGGAACAGAGTAAGCTCTCATACTTCCGTGCAATTGCTGATAACTATGATCTTAAAAAGTCATGAAAAGGAAAACATCCTGACGGTCAGGAAATACTTCCCTGTCCAAGTTCTACAACTAATTAGATGTTTTATTTGGTACAGTTCATTTCCTCCCCTCCAGCTGACACAACCATGGCATAGGATCTGTTACAGGATTCAGCGCCTTGTACTTCACAAAACTAATAGGAGGTCTACCTATGATTACCCCTTCTTGTTCTGAAAGGACATAACAGAAGCAACAGCCAAAAGGTAGGAAGGATATAAGTTCCAAAAGTTACATGTCTGTCATACACGATATGATGACACATGTATGCCACCATCAAACAAACTCACACATACCATTGGTCTTGCATTTCCTATTTTGCCACAGAATAACAGCTCCTTCACCTTGGACCAGTTGCCAATCAAGATGACCCTCTCAGGTATATTTTGGGTTCTATGATTTTATTCACCTTCTATTTTGTCCTGTTCTATTACATGTATTTTACTCTATGTAGTATCCACTTCCCAACTCCAGTGATTTTCTCACTGAAGCTAATTGTCAAAACCTCTTCTCTCGCTGACAGTTGCTTCTCTTGCATTTCCTCTTCTCTCGCTGACAGTTTTCAAATTCATGCAGAATGCAAACTAATTTTTGTACTAACTAATACAAACATAAGAAAGCAGGCAAGTCTTATGTAACATGATAGGCAGCATACCTGTACCATAGGCCTCATCTGTGAAACTCATTTCACACCTCAGTCATCCTAAGATGAAACTGAACCAGAAGACCATTTAGTGTCCCTTGTGTGAGGAGTCCACATCCCGTATGGCACAACATCTGATCCATCTTGAATGACACATTTCAAAGCCACCCATGAATTCTTCGGAGAAGGCAATGGCAAGCCACTCCAGTACTCTTGCCTAGAAAATCCCATGGATGGAGGAGCCTGGTAGTCTGCAGTCCATGGGGTCGCTAAGGGTCGGACACGACTGAGCGACTTCACTTTCACTTTTCACTTTCACACATTGGAGAAGGAAATGGCAACCCACTCCAGTGTTCTTGCCTGGAGAATCCCAGGGATGGGGGAGCCTGGTGGGCTTCTGTCTATGGGGTCACACAGAGTCGGACACGACTGAAGTGACTTAGCAGCAGCAGCAGCAGCAGCATGAATTCTTAGGAGCAGTCAGGGAGGAAGCAAGCCAAGCAGGCAAGTGTGGTGTCCCAGGAACCTGGAGAAGAAAGTGCTTCAAAGGAAAAGAAACCATTCAGTGAGATAAGGATGCAGAGTGGACTGTTGGGTTTGGTATGATCTAGACCATTGGCCACACTGGGGAGAGCTGTTTCAGTCGCATGCTGCAGACATGAAGCTGACTGGAGCATGCTAAGAAGGGAGTGGGAGGGGCGGATGCAGAGAGGGGAGAAACAACTCATGCTGTGCCAAGGAGCAGAGAGATGGGGTGATAGGACGTGGTGATGCAGTGTCAAGGCTCTTCTTTGTTTTGTAAGAGGATGATATTAAGGCCTATTTATATACCAATGGGTGTAACTCAGTGGAGAGACAAAAAGTATAGCAAGAAAAAAATGCATGATTGACAAAGTAAGTCCTTGAGCAGGAGCCAGCAGACTAGGACACAACTGGAGAGGCTGGCCTCAAAGAAGAGGGTGGACACTTCTTCCACTGTAACAGGAGGGAAGGCAGAATGCCTTAGGTACAGAAGCAGTTGGCTTGGATAAATTAAAGATGAGAAGATGAGGGGGTACTTGTCTGATTGTATCTATTTTGCTCCATGAAGTATGTGGCAAGGTCATCAGTGGAGAACGGGGTGGTTATTGGAAACATGAGGAGAAAGGTAAGGTGAAAAATGGTTCTGTTGGAAAATAGGAACGGGGTATGCTGGGAAAGTATAATAGAGCTCTCTGGCAATGTTTAGGGCAAGAAAGAGCGAGCTATCAGTGAAACACTGAAGGAGAAGCTGTATGCCCTCAGTTTGGCGATAAAGGAAGGAAGAAGTGGGGGAAAGGAGGGAATTGGAGGCCAAGTAGCCCCTGGAGATTGAGAAGGAGGTGACACTCTGCTCCCCACTATTAGCCACTACACTTTGCAACACTGATTAGCTAATTAACTACAGTTCACAGTCCTCCAACTGCTCTTATCTATAAGGGCTTCATTCTGAATGGAACAAGCAGAGCACCCAGGAGCAGGAGTAATGATTTTCTGGGATCCCATAGTGGTGAATCTCCTCACATTACCCAGAAGCCTGGAAGAAGGGAAGCTCTGGGCCAAAGATGGCCCCCGGCCTGAGGAACACCTCTCTAGGGATTAGATGAATTCAACTCTGTCTCGCAGGAAGTAGAGAATTTGATTAAACTGTATCGTCCTGACAGAGATCATTCTCAGATAACATAGGAAGGAGTTTCCAAATTGTTTAAAGAGCTGTTTTTAAGTTCTCACATATTTTGTCTTTAAGCAAACGTTTTACCCATTTACTATGTTAGCATGAAACATTTTAAAATACAATTATCTTCTCTAATACATCTTGGATTGACAACTTCTTCTAAGGATTTATGGTTTCAAAAAGATACAAGACTTCCTCACTGGGTGGGGGTGGGGGGAAATGAAGTGGGAGCTCAGGTTTTTCTGGTAGCTTCTGAAGACATTGCCGCAGGCATATGATGGGGTCTTAAATTACGTGCTATAACTCCATTTAGAAAAGAACCTTTTAAATATGTATCTTTGGTTCTTATTTTCTGAGAATCTTTCAGAAATGAAAGGTCTTCCCTTGACATTCACAATCCCTCACCTTAAAGAAACGCCTGTGTCTTCTAAATACATGGCTAATGACTTAAATGTCTCCTTTAAAACAAGAAACCCAGATTTCAGTTTGATTTTGCTCTAGCTACATTTTCCTTAAAGCAACATCAGTGGAATAGACTTTATAAATTGTACCCACACATGTCCTCAATAAAAAGGTGACAACAGAATACACTTGATAGAAAGTGGCTCCACTTTCAGACTAACCTCTAAGGAACTTGGCGCCTTCTTGACTCTCTAAATCCTGCACTTAGGATTGTCTTAATTGCCAGTGGATGACACCGTGATGCTACAGAAACAGACCTACAATTGCTCTTCTCTGACAGTGATGATCTGAGAGAACAAGCCCTGTGCACACGAAGTGAATTCTCGCCAGCTCCCCTATTATTTATAACTCTAATTAGAACACTTTTATCTATTAATGCCAAGTGACACTACTAAATATATTCAGGGAAGTTCACATTTTTTTTAGACTTCTGAAATCTCTCAGATCTGTAGTTTAACTGCTCACTAAAATGAAACGATAGCTAAGAATAACTCCCTTCCATTAGATTTATAAATCTCATTAATTAATTCTACATCTCCAATGGTGTAGAGACCAAACTCAACTGCAAGATCTAATTAAAGAGTAGTAAAAAAAATGTTAAGAAACAACACTGAGATTGAAACACAGAAGTAACTGTTTAGCCTCAAATTAATGAGGCGCTATGCTAAGCAAGCATGTCCATTAATCCCTAATGAGGATTTTAAACACATTAAAACTTCCTAATACAAAATGTTTGCCTTCCTTTTATCCAATAACAAATAAGCCAATAATTTTCTGGCTCTAAATGACACTATTAACTGTCACGGCATGTTTTATTTGACAAACCCTCCATTCAAATACTGTAAAACCAATTAATTTGCCTGCTGTGAAATGTGTTTCTTGATAGCTTTTATGTGATTTTTTTTCTTCTCAAAGAAATGTAAATAGGAGGTCAATGTAGGTGTCTGGTTTTGCTTTTAAAAAAAAATGCCACCATAGCTATAGGTTGTCTCGCCAGTTTGCAATTCAAATGAGTTAAAAGACAACCTCCATTTTCAGGTCACAATCCCAGATTTGTCTCCTGATAAGGAAACCTTGTCAGAGTAATATTCTGATTACCATGAAGAGGGTGTCATATTTGAGAATGGACAGTTGGCAAAATCACTACTTTGTTCAATAATAAATAATGATTCACGACCCTGTCCCTTACCAACCTGGATGGTTACCTGTCTCTGGCTTCATCCAGCCTTCCCTCAAATACACCTGCATGTGTGTCCAGGAAATAGCTCTCTAAAATTGGAGTTTATTCCTGATGCTTTTATTTGAAAACACCATAATTTGTTACACTTCTTTGTTGGCAGAAAAATCAATAGAGCAAGTACAAGAAGTTCCCATTTCTTAAACTTCCCCTGGGCCTTACTTAGTATCTCCAGTTAGCCTGAGGGATGACCCCAGGGTCCCTTCTTCCTAGCATTTATGGGACACTTTGAAACTCTTGGCTCATGGAAGGGCATGGCACTTTTCCAGAAGATCACTCTGCAAACACAGACCCTTGATACCATGTCACTGTCTACTGAAGATCAGAGACGGAATGATACATGGTGTCCCGAGTTTTATGGAGCTGAACAGTTTACACCAATTAACATGAGAAGCATATGCAGGGCCCCCACGATCCTAGCTGGTCTCGCTTCCACATGAAAACCAGGGACCGATTTCTTAGCTGTGAAAGTAGGCAGGATAAACAGACATCTGGCAGGTGTTTATGATTCCAGGTACAATGAAAACACTTTACTGATACAAATAAAATACATCCAGTGAAATAACCACACTTACTCCTGACCAGGATCAATGTGTTGAGGTATGTCCAAACGCAGTGCTTGGAAAATCTGTACACATTAATAAAATTGTCCTAAATGAAAACTATACATCACATCCACACTATGCACAGTACAATGCACTAAGTGTTATGGGAAATTCGGTAGATGATAAAGAATAAAAGTCCCACAGGGAACACCTACTCAAATGTAGACAGGACATACATACCAAAAGTGATTCATGATAGTATAAGTTAGCACATATTTTCTGATCCCTAAATCAGGCACATGCACAGAAGGGGAATTTTAATTTGGGGATGACATGACTTAGATGGCCAAATATGGGAAAGTCCAGACTATCTAATAAGAAGAGGATGAAAATTATTATATCAAATCAGGACTCTCCTAGAACTCCCAGACCAAGCAGTGATACTACTTTTAAAAGACAGATGAATGTTTTTGATAATAACTGTAACAGGAAGTTTCAGGAAAAGAAACTGCCCAGGGCTCTGGGGTAGTCAGGCAGGGAAGTGGGACCTAACCTTAAGTTTGAATAAGAGAAGAGATGCATATAGTGACTATGGCACTGTATAACTTTGGGCTAGCCACAGCTTCTCTAGCTATAAAATCAAGGGGTTGGCCTAGAATGTAGGCTCCAAAGTAACTCCAATCTGTTAAAATGAGTTTCAATCTGTGGTCCAAAGCAAATTAATTCCAAAACTTCTACTTATGTTTACCAGTTGATCTCTGTTAAAAGAAGTCTCCAATCAAAAGCTATAAATTTTACAGGTACAGAGCCTGTGTCATGATCTACAGAAGTACAAATGTCAAGTCATCCTGGCAAATATTTTCAACATGGAAGCAGATAACACAATTTAGGACTTCAGTGGAAACATTAAAATGTGGACAGTACCATTTTTCATATCAGGGAGACTGCAATGACAATTAGATGTCATTTGCAAAAATAACACGTTGTCCCCAAAGACAGAGTGTCTCAATTATATGAGGGCTTCTTGTTGAGTTAGACATTCTTGCTGAATGGTAGTGAAAAGATAATCTATACTTGGCTAAATTCATATACTTGAAGGCAAAGCATGTAGTAATGGCTCTGGTTGAAAAGCTTTTGAAAAGTCCCATAATAGTTCCTACATCTTCCATTTTTAATCAAGATTTGGGAGTGTACTGGGACCACCAAACATCAAGTGTGCTTGCAACCTTTTCAACTGTCAGACCAGACAGATTTTTATCTTCTGCGAATCAACCCAAAGCCTCAAAGGGGCAGTGCCAGAATGTGAATCCATTTCACTAGACAGTCATTGAAATTATAATTCAAAGTTCAACTTTTGCATTTTCTGCTGCAATACTTTTGGCAGCCCAGGGCAGAAAGTCGAAACCTGGTTTCCAATGGAGACCACTTCCAGTGGTTTCTAAATGTTGGCAGCAAGAATTCCTTCTTGTCAAATAGATCAGCAGTCACTGGCTTTCATTAATTTACTTTCAATGACTGCAGCTCACCCTC
The DNA here is from genome assembly GCF_049115385.1 of Moschus berezovskii. NCBI lineage: Eukaryota > Metazoa > Chordata > Mammalia > Artiodactyla > Moschidae > Moschus > Moschus berezovskii. The sequence continues at coordinate 139,836,001 of NC_142488.1, read as the reverse complement.
AGGAAGCCTTTCTTTACCTAAGGATGTTGACCTGCTGTTGGACCCCATCATAAACAGACACGAAGAGACACTGATATATTAAGAGGTTGAGAAATTCCCTCCAGTGGCCTTTGTGGACTTCTCAACTTCCATTTATCCTCACGGAGGCCATGAGCACAAAAAACAAGATTTGTGGTGAAGACATATAGCTGGAATCTATAAAAGCTCCCAACACAAGATAAATAAATCCACTGATATATATTACACTATAAAGTGTTATTTGAAGATCATTAGAATCACTTTGAAGGCCTTTCTTCATTCAAATGAATTACCATAAAGAAGAGGGACTTTTTAAATTTAAAATGATACACCAATTTAAATGATACAATTATGAATACTTCATGTGTATTTAGTTGGGTACCTGAAGGGCTGTGGGCTGAGGGCTGGCTGTAAATAAAAATGGATTATGATCACACTAATCTTGAAATTATCTAGCTGAGCACTTAGGTATCCTTCTAAAATGCATTTCATTAATTTCTAAATGTTTTGTCTTTGTTTTACAATCTGTGCTCAAAAGGAAAGCATGACACCTTACCAGGGTGCTACAAGGCTTTTAGGCAGCATCTAACATCTATTTTGTCAAGATAAGCTTCACAATTAGCATTTTCAATATTCTCAGTTTCTCTTCTCTCTAAATGATAGTCTAACCCCAAGTGAGATCTTCTAAATCCTTAATGTGAGTATATTAACCCCTTAATTCAAAACTCTAAGAACAGCACCCTTGTGGCATATGAAAACAAAAGGGATGAGGCCATTTATATGAGGGTGATATTAAGAGTATGTTTTACTATTATTGCTACCAAGACCAAGGCTCATACACATAATTTCTCAGAAATTTGATCCTTGCTGGATTACAAAGTCCTTTCACATCATCTCTGCTGCCCATCTCTGCCCTGTATCATTTGTTCCTCACAACAATCCTATGAAAGTAGGCAAAGACGATACAATGAGGGGAGGTCTTCCTTGGTGGTCCAGTGGCTAAGACTCCGAGTTCCCAATGCAGGAGGCCTGGGTTCCATCCCTGGTCAGGGATCTAGATCCCACATGGAGCAACTAAAGATCCTGTAAGCTGGAAGTAAAGATCCAATGTGCTGCTACTGAGACTGGTGCAGCCAAATAAACGAATAAGCAGATAAAAAAAAAGAAGAAGAAAATACAACGAGTTTCATTTCAAAGATGAAAAAACATCCGTGACTTCAAAAGGTTACATGACTTGTCTGAGGTTTTATGACCACTTAGTGATAAAAGCTAGACCCTGGATTTTCAGCTTCCCAGTCCAGTGTGTCTTTCACTATTTCATGTTCCTAGTCTGTAAACATAGACTTACTCACAAAGTGCCCACTAGAGCCTGAGGAGTTCAGAAGTCAAGTACGTGAACCACAGTGAAGGTTCCCTTCTAAGATGAGATGACACTAATCTCTGTTACAAGGCAAATAATGTCATCACCATTTCCATACTGACTACCAACCTACAAGGCAAAAACCCCCTAGGGGTCTAAAATGAGATGTCCAAAATGGCACGTTGAGAAGTTAAGGGAGGAGGAAGAGCATCTTGAAGGAACATCACCTGTTCCATCATGACTCAGAGTCTGGGCTTTGAAGAGCACTTGCTACAACAGAGGATGAGATGGTTGGATGGCATCACCGACTCAATGAACATGAATTTGAGCAAGCTCTGGGAGATGGTGAAGGACAGGGAAGCCTGGCATGCTGCAGTCCATGGGGTCGCAGGGTCGGACATGGCTTGGCCACGGAACAACAACAACGTCACTAGTAGACAAGCTCCTTCCTCTAGCCAGGCCTCCACCCTCACTAAGCAGTCAGGACTCAGGTTCAAGAGTGAGTCAACATCTCACTCCTCTGATAATTGTTTTCTCCTTTAGCTTTTGCTTCTTGGCCATTTTATATCCAATTGAAGGAAGTTCCTACAGGTTCACTGGCTGTCCAGATATGCTGTGAAAACTGGCCTCTCACACACACCTGAATCGGTGTTGATTTGAGGAGTCATGGATCGGTGGGAAAATGAGCTTATTGGCAAACACAACATACCCTTCCCCTTTTATCGTTCTACTCAAGGAATGGAGAGACAGCCAAATAGAGCTGGCAAGGGCAACCTTTCCATCCTGAGAAATTTGGTTACTTAGAGTAAGATGGACACACTGAAAAAAGCCTGCTCCTGATAGCCATTACAGGTAGACAGAGGCCTTTGGTCCAAAGCATTAAAGCGCTCACCATGATCTATTAAATATGCTGGAGGGCAGAGAGGAGAGGGACCAGGTAAGAAATGAAATAACTATGATAAATGTGCCATCTGTCCCATGCAAAGCTAATGCTACTGGTTCCTTTTCAATGGAACACTTTCCAGTTGCTTGTCCAATAATGGATACATTCATCTTCCAATAGACTCTTAACAGAGAAAGGGCCCTGAAGGTTATACACTCCAAGCTCTAATGTGCAGCCCATTTTAAAGGATGGGGGCAAATGAAGTACAGAGAGGTGAAAGGACGTGCCCAAGCTCACACAGCCATGCAAATGGAAGGCTTGAGACTGACTCTTGTCTATTGGGCTGAAAAGAGCAAGGTTTTGTTGTTATATTACACAACCACTGCTGACATAGTTCCCAAGACAGGGGACTCACTTCATGATTCTATTTGATTTAAATCAATGTATTTCAATTCAATGAAGCAACTCAAGAAGCTCTGAATTTCTTCTACTGGAAGATCTATCCACACAGTCCCCTCTGTATTCTGTTGGGCAGTGAGGGCAGGGGAGTTATGCCTTACCTCTGAAAACGGTATCTAAATGGAGCAGCTCTTCAAAAAGTTTAAATAGGGTGATGACATGATGATTATTAAGACTGTGGTGAAAAGGTGTCTGAGAAAGCAGTGGACAAACAAGAGCAGAAGAGGGAAGAAAAGTCTGACACCTTTTTGATAGGTTTGCTCTCCAGACATCCAGCAGTACAGAATCCCCTCCCCACCCCCTACCACCTGCCATCACCACCAACAGCTTCATCATCAGGAAGTCAGAATCCAGCTTTGCCTTGAGCCAGGTATGTTATACAATAGGCTGGATGGAGCTCCTAATTAGATTCTTTGGCTGTAGAGCACAGTGAAGTTCACTGGGACATATGGGTCATGGTCATTGCCATGGCGTCCATAGCACCATATTCAGTCTAAACAACTGAGCCAATCCAAGTAAGGAGATGAGGAACTACAAAGCAAGCAAACTGAAAATACTGAGAAGAGAAGGCTAGATGAATAAATCTGTTTTGTAAATTATGACTTAAATGCCGAGAATAACAGTAATTGTTCATTTCTAGAGAGATATTCATTGGAGCAAATGCTCCCACTTCTGTAAATGATCCATCCCCAACTCCTTTCTAGTGGCATCTATTTCAAAAGTGAAATTGGGCACATTAAGTAGTATTTCCAAAAGGTTAGGCAACTTTTTAATCTCCTTCCTTTCTTTTCCTTGTCTACCTAATTTCACAAATGCAGTCTTAACCCCCAGCCCTTAAATGGAAGAGCCACATCAATGGGGAAATGATCAGTTTCAATGGGGCTCCCTAGTTACACATAGGGTATATGCCATCATCCAAACCCTGGCCTAATAGCAACCTCCAGGTTTAGTCCATCCAGACTCTACAATGAACACTTGGTGGCAGCTGCCCCCAAGGCACACTGAATACTACATGCAGATCACCTGAGCATTGACATTTTACATAATTATTTTCACAATGCTTACTATACTGAGTTTGAGGTAAGGTGCAAAAATGCAAATTATGTGTCAACAAAACCTTTGGTTGTTATAGTTTTACTGTTAAAATGATCATATAAATGGCTATTGTTGAGTGCATAACAATGGGTCAGACCTGTCTGGTCCACTTAATCTCCATGACAATATTATGATGTAGGAATCATTATCCCTATTTTATAAATGATGGAAGTGAGGTTCAGAGAAGAAAAATAACTTGCCAAGGGTCACACACTTCAGATGTGATAAAATCAAGTTAGAAAACCGTGTCTCTATGACTTCAAACCTATGTTCTTAACCATTGTATAAGAAGACTGATTCCCAAATGTATTATCAAAAAGTAAGGGATATTAAAAAAATATGAGTTCTGCTATTTTCACTATGCAAAATTCTTTTGTTGTGCCAATATAACATAATGTAGTGAACATGAAATACAAGTTGGAGTTCAATGAGCCCAATTTTTCATTGTTCTGATGAGCCTAAGGTTATATATACATGGCTCTGTAGGATAAAAAGATAATATGGTTATTTCTTTGCTTTCACAACTACTGTGGCCAATAAAACCACCTCAATTTAATCTATATAAAGTACAATGTATAGCTAAATGAGCTATTTCATAAGACCTCAAACAAAAACTGATTAAAATGGCCAGGAGAGAATTTGGTGCCATGTCTTTCTATATAACAAATTAAGTCAAACTTAAGGTAAGACTATGTAGAGACTGCTGATTAAGGACAAGCAATTCATGAGTGAGAGCTTAAAACAAGATTTAATTGACCTGCTGTGGTTTTCTGTATTTGAAACTTTGGTGTTTGTCTCGGCAAATGTGAAATATATATGCGATAATGTATTATTGAGAATAAATATGCATCAGTCCACAATTGATCATTTAAAGGCAAAATGGATCCTCAAGAGAATTTCAAAGCCTAATTTTTTCAAAGGCTGCCTTTCTCACATGTTCCCTCTAATGGGTTCACTACTAATTGTTTAATCCATTTGACTCTAATCAGAGCAAATATACTCTTTCCAGTATTATTATCACCCAAAGCTTTCAAAGTAAAGAGATCTTGTAGTCCAATAATGTTTGAAATGCTTCTTTGACCTTGATCATGGCCAGGCTGACCCTCTGCCAACCAGTTTCACTCTTTGGTCAATTCAAAATACCAGTAGACTAATATTTCCATCTCTGCTTCTGGAGCTCTAGGTTGGACAATTAATATATCTCATAATAGTCCTGCCTAATTCCACCCATAAGTGGGAACGTTTTAATTGTATGGGTTAGTATGGGAGGAGAAGGGTAGCCAAGAGAACACTGCAGGTGAGGTCAGAGGACCCTGGTCCTAGTCTCTCTAGATCTCTCTCAACTTTTTCACCTATGAAATGAACAGACTGGAAGAGTGAGTATCTCCAAATTTTCAGAGCTTCCCAAACTAAGATTGTGACTGGTGATCAAATAGATAATGATACCAATAATCAGTAAAACTGTGAGTAAGTAATTTTATAATAATCTACAAGTAATGATATCTTTTAGGAGGAGGCTAGGCTGTTAAACCTTTATTTTGTCAAGGCATGTTTTCAGAGCCTCAAAATATACCATTTGAACCATCCCTCACTGTTTATTCAGGTAGTTGGGAGCCATTTTTCATCAAGTGTCATTTATCTGGCTGTGTGTCTTGTGTGAATCACCTGTGTTCTCTGGGCCAACGTATCCTCACTGTAAAATGAAGGGGTCTGATTCTCTCTGCATTCTATTCTGGCTTTTATATTATATAGAGGCCTATATAATTATGATTCTTAAAGCCTCATGAAGTTTTATGGTGAAATCATCACCTTTGGCAATAATCAATATTACTGTCCTAATTCAGGGGACACAGACCCTATTAGAACAGTGGTACGATCAGTCAGTGGGGGGAAAAATGTGACCATAGAAAATTCAAATCTACCATCCTTTTCCTGCACTGAGTTCCCACTCATTTTCTGGGGTCTAGATAAGGACTGCGAGAGTAGATTTGGAATTTCTGAGATAAGGCACATGTACATAGCTTCTGAAATTGACAGACTGCATGTCTGTAGAGGAACATGTTTTTAGGATACATTTCAAAGCAGTTTAAAACCAAATAACAATCATTTCAAGAGAAGACAGCAGATCATATTCTTCAGCAATTCTGGTAGGAAATATACCATCCCAGCTCCTAAATTCATCAAGGAATTAATGCCTTCCAGGAGTGTCATTTCCCTCCCTAGAACAGATTCAAGTGGGCATCACTGAGTTCAGCCTCTTTTGTTAATATTCAGGAAGTTGTATACATGGGCATAATAATCTGGGGAAACACACACAGGCCACACAGACAAGGCTCGAGAACGATGCTCAGAAATTGTTTTAGTATGTTGGAAAAAAAGAAAAGCAGAATAAATAAAGCAGCTTAAAACCTGAAGCAGATGTAAATCAGTTTTTAAAAACCCAAGCGAGTAATAGGTGAGTTGTTTACTCTGAGAGGCCCTCCAGGGCTGGGCCACCACAATCCTGGCCCCCAGACTGCAGGAGCTGATGGGACACACCGAGAGCAGAGCAGCCGCTGAAACAAAGAGGGCCTCATTGCCATGCCAAGCACAACACCCTTCAGATGTGATGAGAAACGTGCCTGAATGACAAATGGGGCCTGGGGAAATTTCAAAATATGACCACCCAAGCATACAGAAGAGGGGGGCAAGGACAGGGGCAGGACGGTGGCAAGGTGGGCCGACTTGGCACAGAGAAAGCCGGTTTAGGCCCTAAATAGAAATAGCGATGGCCCCTGGGACCTGGAATCACACAGATTTCATATGAATAGGGATCTACACAGACACAATTCTTGAGACACGGCTTTGTGGAACTCCTGAAAACAGAAAACCTAATAGGAGGATGGCTCTCAGGCTTCATTTTTCTTGCATTAGGCCGTTTTGTATGCCTTTTTACACATTGTTCTATACTGCTTTCAAGTGAGAATGAAAGCCATCACCGCCTGTGGATAATGCTGACAAAAGATAAACAACCACTAAAGTTTCCCCCAACCCCGCCTCACTCAAATGAGTTTTCTGTGAGGTCTAAGCCAATTGGAATGTGCAGCCAGATGTACCGGAGCTGGGCTTAGTAGGCAGAGATAGATTCACTTTTAGATAATACCGATGATGATCTAGCCATCCAATAAGAGGGCTCACATTAGGACTGGGAAGCTGAAAATGAACCAAGTCCCCTTAACTAACATAAGGACTTTCTTCTTCCACCAAATGTGCTCCCGTGTTTCTAAAAGTGCCTGGTTCAGTTGCGAAAGGACAAGATATTAATAACTGAGAAAGAGACTTTGCAAATTCCTCTGCCCAGATCAATACGACTCCCCAGCTCTGTAGTCTCCTTATTGATGACAACCTTTTTCATTGTAGTGATTAGAGATTCAGCAGCTTTAATCACCTTCAACATGACAACTACACGCAGCTATATCTGTGTGACTTACAGCAATTGACACAGTGTTCAAAATCAGTGATGATGAGGTTGGTTTTTTGGTGTTAGTGATTTTCTGATCTATTTCAACCAAAGAGCAAATGATGCACATTAAGCCACTGTTGCAATGTTGAGACAAGGAGGCAAAAGGAAATCTGGATTGGATTTTTGACACTCCTGTGCTAATGAATTGAGACTAGAATGAAGAACAAAGTCAATGTGAACTTTCAATTTTCCTAGTCTCACAAGTGCCTATGTCCTTCTTCTGAACTATTGGATGTTGTGGCCAATCTATGATACATTATTGTTATAGGAAGGGTTTTTATTCACGAAATTTAGTAGACATGTTTCAGTTTGGAGTCATGATAAAACTGGTGTTGCCTGTCCAAAGATTAAATATCACATCTCAAGGAGGCAACTTAGATTGCTCAAACACACACACACACAGTCATAGTCTTGATTGTTGTTCAAAAAATCAGTTTAGAAAGCTGACTAACTTTTGACACCATTCTAAACCACTGCCCAAAGTCCTTCCCATCACACAAGTACTGGGCATAAAACTAAGAAATGCAATGACAAAGAGACCACCTTAACAAAGAAGTTAAAAATCTAATTCTAGCCAACTGTTGTGACTAGACACTCAGGTTTTGGCCATCCATACATTGTTTTCATTCATTTATTCAGTAAACATTTGTGAATAATAACTACCCTGTAGTAAGCATCTATTACGTGGAGGTACTTGATATATACATATATGTGCATATAGGTGTGCTATAATGTTCATAATACACATGATACAGGAATTTAGAGAGGGGTTAGACTTAGACCATGTAACTGGCCCATGAGTAGAAAGACATGAGATTAGAACTCAGTCTGTTGGTCTCCACCACTTCAGGCCCACTGCTTCTCCAATTGCAGTCCAGGTACGGCACTAGACAATGTTATGACTTTCAAAGACATATAAAACACAGATCATATCATTTATGGTCATTGTTATGGGTTGAATTGTGCCCCTTTCCCAGTTCATGTTGGAGTTTTAATCGCCAGGACTTCAGAATGTGACTTTATTTGGAGATAGGGTCTTTTCAGATACAAGCAAGCTAAAACCAGGTCAATTACTGACGGCCCTGATCCAATATGACTAGTGTCCTTATAAGAGGAAAATTTGGACAAAGACATGCTTAGAGGAAAGACTATGAAGACACAGGGAGAAGACAGTCAACCACAAGCCCAGGAGAGAGGCCTGGAACAGACCATGCCTTCATGGCCCCCAGACAGAGGACACACACCTTGATCTTGGACTTCCAGCCTCCAGAACTGGGGGACAAAACATTTCTGTTGTTTCAGCCCCCAGTCTGTGGGATTTCCTTACAGCTGCCTGAGCAAATTAATTCAGTCATATAGCCTAGGTGGTGGGATAAGATGACTAGGTGAAGGCCTGCACTACAAGGCAGGCTATAGAACATGACCATAGAGAGGCATGAACAATATTTTGATAGCAGGAGGGATAGAGTTAATGGCTGGGGGAGGCGGGAGGGGACAACAGCACTACATGGTTAATTTCTCATATTTTCAGATTAAAATGACAACAATATAAATAATAACAGCAATAACCATAATGATAATAATGATAACAAATCACAGCCTAATTTACGAAATACTTAATATGTGCTCAGCACTGTGCTAAATGCTGCACAAGGATTATCTCATTTAATACTCACAGCAACCCTGTGACGTGAGTTCTAGCATTATCCCTATGTGCCACTGGGCATCTGTGGGGCCGCAGACCTGGGAAGCGGGGGGGTGGGGTGGAGTGCAATCCTGTTTCCCATACAGAGGTGATACAGAGAGCATCTCTTCTTCTAGATCAAGCCCACACTTAGGGCCTCTCCTGGTCCTTAACCTCTGTGCTCCCTAAAAAGGTTCTGCTGTATTGGTCACAGACTTACGTGTCTTATGTGTGGTCCATGTTCGTTTTGACATTGGGCTCACAAACGAGTGCTAATTATTTTTGTTTTTTACGGCTGACCTGCCTTCCTTATAGCAGGAAGGGTATGTAGAGATTCTCCTAAGAGAGCCAGTGCCTTAGAGCTAGGCATGCAGACCACAAAGTCAAAATAATAAATAGATGTTGATTGCTAGAAGGGCCTGAGGTACAGTGTGCATGTGGTGCATGAAGCCTGGGAGTCCCACACTGTGCACAAGTGGGTCTCTGGCTACACAAGTCCATAAACATCTTCTCTGCAGCCCACTCCTCACCCCCCTCCACCAACTCATCTTCTCTTCCCTCTCTCGCAAGCACACAAGCTCCAGATCATCAAATGTGTACTTGGCTGTGAATACTCATTTTTAAATTTACCAACTGTGTTATGAAACTAACAGATGGTCATGACAATAACAGAAACCTATAGCTATGCTGACCATATCTTTCCAGACAGAAAAATAGAAATTATCATATGAAAGTTCTTTGTTGTGTGTGTCTGTGAGGGAGTGAGAGAGGAGAGAAATAGAGGTAAGGGGGGAGGGAGGGAGTTGCGTGTATTAGCTTTGTAATTCTTACAAACTTCATTCAGTTATCATATAACGTAAAATTCATGTAAACTATATTTCATTCAATCAAACCTCTTCTATAAACTGGGCACTTTGCTAGGTACCAAAACTTGGACAGTTTGTGGAATGGCTTCATAACCTGGGATCCATGAATGGGCTTAAGAGGGTCTGAAATCTCATGCTAAATTGTATGTGTGCACACACACACACCTATGTGCATTTTCTGGCCAGAGGTTCTGTCTGGCCAGAGGTTTTGATAAGACTTTCAAAACAGACTGCAATTCATCAAAAGTTAAAAACTTCTAGTTTGTGGGACTACTGGGCAGAATATCTGAAATTAGGTCAGTCTTGACAAATTGAGGGCATATCTATTATATATCATCCACAGCGAGAGACACACACTGGGTTCCTGACCCACAGACACAGAAAACTCCAGCATTTATCAGACTTGTCTTGTGACTGGGAAGGCTCTTACCAATGCCTTGCACCCAGCACACAGGTGAAACAATGCTGAACCAGGTGAGGACAGGAGCCAAAAGGTGGAGCATGGGTGTGGCAGGAGTCCCTATTTCAGTGCTACTGACATAAACCATCAGAATGTCCCAGAAGTCACCTAAATTTCACTCTCAGGATGCATCTTACCCTAGAAGTGGAATAAATATTTGGATATTGGATTCAGATAAATAAAGATTCCCAAAACCGTATGGGTGACTGGGAAAGACAGTAATAAAACTCCTGCCTAAAAGCTAATCTCACCAGGCAGAGGAACCGTCAGTAAAAAAAACAAGTAGGGCCAGCTTCACAAATGAGTGTGTTGTGTGTGTGTGTGTGTGTGTGTTCACCCTATCTCTGTCTGCTGTGGAGCCGGGCCCAAGAGAAGCCAAAGCATAAACAGCTGAATTCAGTCAAATATCTGACTGTTTCTCAAATATATATGTTGAGTTCCAAGCGAAAGCCATGCCAGATGGAGCCCTGCTGATGGCCCGTGGCTTTGTGTGTCCCCCACTTATGTCTGTCTCAGAGAGGGATGGCCCAGGCCTGGAGACAGTGGGCTGCTGGGGAGTGGCTTCTGCATGTGTAATGAGTCACAGTGCACCTGTACCTAACTTCATTAACAATGAACACAATTACACACACAATTGTGGAATTGCCCCCACTATTTGAATAATTAGTAAGCTAACAAGATGATTTGCAGGTGCAATTGAGCAATTATGTATGGTTCCAAAGTGGAATATGCATATTTAGAGGCTTGGATGAGGCCCATTACTAAATCTTGTTCCAAATGGTCAAATTAATTTTATTATTAGAAGGAATAGCACTCGGCGAAAGGTATCTAATCCTTAAGCACTCCAGAACTAGGTACTTTGAAAGGGGGCATCTTCTCAAGGTATTCAGCTGCAGGGTTTAGCAAACACAGCCGGCCCTGCAGGAACACTGCGAGCCTGCACCCTCTCCCCGAGCCCTGCTTGCCCCAGCCGGGCGTGCCTATTCCAGTAGTTTTTGCCTCTCCTTTAAAACGCTGCTACTAATTCACTTACTCCTTGTGGCTTTCCCTAACAGAGCCCTCTCTCTCTTGAGTCTTGGGTTGGGTGACCCAGCCCAGAACTAGAGGCTGAACAAAGACATCACTTCACCTGCCTCCTGCAAGGAAAAGGCCATAAAATGTCATGGCAGTGCCAGGTGATACCCATAGCTAGGCTCCAGTGAGCAGGGCAAAGCCAGGAGTGACAACACTGTCAGATGCTGGCAATCATGGCTGGCACCTTCCTAGTTCTCTGACATCAGGCACAATGTCCTCCATCTATTCTGCTCTCTTGTCACCCTCAGTCTAAGTGAGTGACTCGCTGGCCACTGAAAAGGACATTCACTGAAGGTGTTGGTTTCAGACATGCACCATGGCAAAACCAATTGGGCCCATTACTGTGGACTGCTCAGGAAGAGAGTGTAGAAGCTAGAATGTGTTGGACACCCATGGAGAGACCAGGGCAGCTGCTGCTGCTGCAACCACTTCACAGTGCCTACTTTGTTCTCAAGTGGCCCAGTGCTTGACTCTACTATTACCTCACAGATACCTTCAGGAGAAGCTACAAATCTTGGTCAAATCTGTACATAGTTCATCAATACTGCCCAGTGTGATGGCATCTAAAAAGAAACAGAAGAAAAACCCACCGATGGTCTAATTTGAATTTTTGGAAAGCCTCTGCAAACGAAGGCAGTTCTTCCTAGAGACAGATTAAAAAGTCACATCTGTTAAATGTCCATCAACAGAGGAATGGATAAAGAAGATGTGGTCCATATATATGATGTAATATTACTCAACAAAAAATGAACAAAGTAGTGCCATTTGCAGAGATGTGGATGGACTTAGAGACTGTCATATAGAGTGAAGTAAGTCAGAAAGAGAAAAAAAATACTATGTATTAATGCATATATGTGAGATCTAGAAAAAATGGTACAGATGAACCTGTTTGCAGAGCAGAAATAGAGACACAGATATAGAGAACAAACATGGATATCAAGGGCAAAAGGGGGATGGAATCAATTGGGAGATTGGGACTGACATATATACACTACCATGTATGAATAGATAGCTAATGGGCACTTACTGTATAGCACAGGGAACTCTACTCAATACTCTATGGTGACCTAAATGGGAAGGAATTCCAAAAATAGAGGGGATATATGCATATATATTGCTGATTTGCTTTGCTGTATGGCAGAAACTAATACAATATTGTGAAGCAACTATACTCCAATAAAAACACCAAAATGTCACATCTGGAGATGGTTATTACCTTCTAGAATGAGCATTAGTCATCTGCAGGAGATGTGTGCTTAGTGCTATACGTAAGAGGTCAGAAGAAACAGTAGGCATGGGCCTGCTCTTTGTCCTTTGTTTAACTACCAAGAGGGTTTCGGTTATGTTTTGTTTTTGTGTTTGTTTTCTGAATGCCAATTTTTCTTTTTAAAGCACCGAGGGGAAAATGTCAATAGCTTCATACTTCTGTCATCTAGCCAATAAGATTCAACTAGAAAGACATTCAGACCAAAGATGGAAAGAACGATTTTTTTTTCTTCTTTCTCCCCACAGTGTTCTCTCCTCCATAGCTTGGCAACTCAGAAATGAAGGCCAGAACTAGGATCATTTCTAAAGATTTTGGTATGCTAAAAAGTGTCAATCCACTTTTCCTCATTTGTACTTTGGCTAATTTTTACAGACTGGGAAAATGGAGACAGAAGATAAGCTCCGTGTGCTAAGCTCTTTCCAACAAGACTCCAGGAAAATTATTATTTGGGGATATTGGTATTTTTCAGCCACCTCAATGCCATTTTTTTTTTTACTGTTCAGCTGCATGAAAAATTACCTAACTGGTTGGAATAGATTTCTTGACCCACGTATAGCTATGTTAAACGGTGTAATTTAATGCAATCTAACTAAATTAGCACCAATTAGACAGGCTAAATTAAAGGGCATGTCACTAATAAATTTTATGCTAAACATATTACTGATGATAAGCTCACCAAAATGCATAATGAAATAAAATATTTTTTAGCTTAGTTTAGTCCCAATCATATCTGAAAGTCTTTAGTATGAAATATATCAAGCAAAACCCTTACTTCCTTACAGAGAAGTGGAAAAATAATGCTCTGTTCTATTAACTGAGACTCCAATTTGTTTTTATGTTTTTTATTATGATTTGAAAATATTATTTCCAAAACATTTCTCCTCAGGTGGACTCAGTGTCCTAACCTCTAAAGGGTGGTAACATTGATTGCTCTCCATACTTATTCTAGAGTAGAGATAAGGTATAGTTTCAGACAGTATTAGAAAAAACACAGGCTTTTTAAAAGTACTAGTTGATAGTTGGTCTCAATTCTGCCATTTACTGGTTGGATCTGCTCTGTGGCAGAACCAAAAATGGTCTCCAAAAGGTCTATCCCTGTCCAAATCTCTGAACATTAATTTCTATGGCAAAAGATGTGATTAGGTCAAGAATCTTGAGAGAAAGGAGCTTATCCTGGATTATCTGGATGGGCCCTAAATATCAATACAATCACATGTAACCTTACAAGAGAGAGGCAGGAGGAGTTTGGGGACAGACACAGACAGAAGAGTAGAAGACATACAAACACAGAAGAGAAGTTGCTAATGAAGATGGAGGCAGAGATTGGAGTGATGGGGCCATAAGCCAAAGACTGTCAGCAGTCAGCCGGAAAGATAAGGAATGATTCGTCTCTGGAGCCCCCAGAGGGCCCTGCAGATACCTTCAGCTTTTACTCCTAACCTCTAGAACTCGTAGAGAATAAATTTATGTTGTTTTAAGCCACTCAGTTTGGGGTAACTTGTTACAGCAGCCATCAGAAACTAAACAACATTGTACCTCACTTTGTTCAGCTAGAAAATGGGGTTAACTAACCTCACAGAGTCAATGTGATAAGCTTCCAAATGAGTAAGTCTATAAAAGGCTACGGAGAAGGCAATGACAAGCCACTCCAGTACTCTTGCCTAGGAAATCCCATGGATGGAGGAGCCTGGTGGGCTGCAGTCCGTGGGGTCGCTAAGGGTCGGACACGACTGAGTGACTTCACTTTCACACATTGGAGAAGGAAATGGCAACCCACTCCAGTGTTCTTGCCTGGAGAATCCCAGGGACGGGGGAGCCTGGTGGGCTTCCGTCTATGGGGTCACACAGAGTCAGACATGACTGAAGTGACTTAGCAGCAGCAGCAGCATAAAAGGCTAGTGCTTATATAGCACTTATCATGTGCTACTGAGGACAGCGATAGACACATTAGCACAGGGGTCATAACTATTCCAGCCTGTCAGTTTCAGTAGTTCTAATTTTATAAGCTATTTTCAGATAATGCAAAAGAAATGCATCTCATGTAGAATTTATTGGCATAACTTGCAGGAATTTGTGAACTGAAAGAAGTGAACAACTCTTTCCTGGCCACGTTAATCAACTTTTATAACAAGTGCCTTCCTTGATATCAACCATATCTAAAAGAACAAAGAAGGTTCCACTACACGATAGAACTTTTTACTGAAGGCAGATCCATTTACATGAATAATCACTCAAAATAAGGATGTTTTGTTGTTCATAATTACAATGAATCAAGCCAAAGAGCTGAACCAACCAATTGATAAAAAATACTCTACAGGTTCCAGTCCAATAAAATCCAACTCACTCTTTCCAATAGCTCAAAAGGCCCTCAAAGTTCATTACATGATGAAACAGTTACTGATTTTTTTCTACCATTTGGCTTAAGAACAAGAAATAGCACTGGGTAATTGTTCTGCGGAGAGCAGCCTGACCAGTTAGTAATCGACTGCACTTCCAACCTACTGGCCTGAGGCCAAACAAATGAAATTCCCCCCCCCAGGCAAAATGACTATGTTCCCCTAAACATAACGGAGAAGGAAAGAGGAATTCCAGGATTGTACAGGTTGCTCTTTGACTATCTGGTTGTTCTTTTTAAAGCAATGGCTATCAGTATTCCAATAGCAGTTGCTAACTATATAGTCTACCTGTATTTGTACAGATTTAAATCTGATGGGAAAGACAAGAAAGGTTAATGAATAAGGGAGGATAAGAAATCAGCAAAGTGGGAAGGAAGAGGGAGAAGTAGAGGAAGAGAGAAGCCATTAAAGTATTTGTCACTAAGTACAGGAAAACTGTACGGGTCAATAGGGCATTAGACACAAATCTCTCCAGACTCTTATTTTCTTCCACTTCAGTCTGTCCTTCAACAAGGAGAAAATACTATCCATCTCATGCTAAAAGACAACCATCAGAACTCAAATAAGTGCTCAATTGTGGCTGGTGATTGTATATGAGGTTCTTGATATATTTCTTCCTCCTAAATAAATTTTATAACTTTTAAGTCATTATGTCAATTGTCTTTGGTAATATTCCTCTTAAGTTTTTTGGCTGCATTAATTCATTTTTGGAGAAAGCTGGGACATAATAGTAAGTGAGTTAAAAAATGAGAGGATATAGGCAGTAATCCTCACTCACCATTTCTGACCAATAGGTGCTTCTGGTTGTATCTACAATAACTCAAGATGTGTCCAGCATCTTCATTTGAAGAAAAAACTCTGAAATAGAGGTTTTCTCCCCAAAGCTCAAAACCATCTATGTGAAATAACTTATTGAAAGTTATTTGCTTCAATATTTCCTTCATGGAGGTCACTCATCTCCCACACTTTAACCTTTCCCAAGATGAACGACTTGTAACTGTGATTTCCAGAGAGAAACCTAGTTTCCTGTGAATTCGGGGGCCTCCTCATCCCTGTTTTCTATATATTTCTAATAAAGAGGAATACTGGAGAGAAAACCACTGCAGATGCTGATTGCAGCCATGAAATTAAAAGACACTCCTTGGAAGGAAAGTTATGACCAACCTTGATAATATATTAAAAAGCAGAGACATTACTTTGCCAACAAAGGTCCGTCTAGTCAAGGCTATGGTTTTTCCCGTGGTCATGTATGGATGTGAGAGTTGGACTGTGAAGAAAGCTGATCGCCGAAGAATTGATGCTTTTGAACTGTGGTGTTGGAGAAGACTCTTGAGAGTCCCTTGGACTGCAAGGAGATTCAACCAGTCCATTCTAAAGGAGATCAATACTGAGTGTTCATTGGAGGGACTGATGCTAAAGCTGAAACTCCAATACTTCGGCCACCTCATGCGACGAGTTGACTCACTGGAAAAGACTCTGATGCTGGGAAAGGTTGGGGGCGGGAGGAGAAGGGGACGACGGAGAATGAGACGGCTGGATGGCATCACCGACTCTGTGGACATGAGTTTGAGTGAACTCCGGGAGTTGGTGATGGACAGGGAGGCCTGGCGTGCTGTGATTCATGGGGTCGCGGAGAGTTGGCCACGACTTAGCGACTGAAATGGACTGAACTGAACTGAACATCCTTTTCCTAGATAGTTTTCACCCTGCACAAAGAGAAAAAACTACCTTCTGACATATTTTCCACCAGAAAATCTCCCTGCACCTGAAATGTGAGCTAATTTCATCAACCCTTTGACAAGTTTTTTTTTTTCAACAGCAACTTTACATCTCTATAGCATACTCATCATTTGCATTTGTCATTCTGATTAATTCTCTTCCAAATTTTGCATATTTCAGGAATGAATCTCATTTACTACTCAGGAGGCTATCCTCTTCATAAGTGCTTGTGAAATTGCCCTGGCCCTCAATTTGGTTATAAAAGGCTAGTTAATAAGAGCTGGAAATGGCCTTCATTGGAGGGTCACTTTCTCCTCAGAAAGATTTGAGAAAAAAATGTAACCACAAATAAATGTATAGTTACTATTACTTTCATAGTTTACCACACAAATTACTTCTTTTTAAAAACAAGATAAATAATCTTATTTAATCTTATGACTGTTCATTGGAAGGACTGATGCTAAAACTGAAACTCCAATACTTTGGCCATTTCATGCGACGAGTTGACTCACTGGAAAAGACTCATGCTGGGAGGGATTGGGGGCGGGAGAAGAGGGGGACGACAGAGAATGAGATGGCTGGATGGCATCACCGACTCGATGGACATGAGTTTGAGTGAACTCCGGGAGTTGTGATGGACAGGGAGGCCTGGCGTGCTGTGATTCATGGGGTCACAAAGAGTTGGACACGACTGAGCGACTGAACTGAACTGAACTGAACTGAATCTTATGACAAAAAGGGCATGGTATTTATATAAAATTTAGGAAATACAGGTAATGAAAAAGAAGACTTTATAGACCTCCACCTAGAAAGTACTAGAATTAACATCTTGGCATATGGTCTTCTAATGTTTTTGTTTTTAAACATACACAATTTTAAAACACAAAGTGATTACACCATACATAACAATTGCTCCTATAATCAATGGATGGATGATTAGATACTATACTTTGTCTTATGTTGGTTTGGAATCCACAGTGCAAACAAATGTAAGCTAAAATGTATAAGGCATCTTTTTTGTCAGTCACAATTTTAAGCCTGCTGCTGCTGCTGCTGCTAAGTCACTTCAGTCGTGTCCGACTCTGTGTGACCCCATAGACGGAAGCCCACCAGGCTCCCCTGTCCCTGGGATTCTCCAGGCAAGAACAATGGAGTGGGTTGCCATTTCCTTCTCCAAATTTTAAGCCTAGATATCTTTTATTTCTTCATTGCCTTCAACTATTTGGAAATTTGTGATAGAAATCATCACATAGCTTTCATTAGAGGATAAAAAGATTACATCACAAATAGACTTTTGGAAAGGTTGTTTGATGTAAATTTTAAAGTAACCAAATGTTATACCTGAAATTCATAGGGTGCTCAGGTGAAAAGAAAAACCTTGAAAATGAAAACCACTCTTCTATAATAATCACATGGTATTTTCAACAGCCAACGTTAAACTCATCAAAAACAGCATTTTGCCATTCTTTCCTCTTGGATTCTACATTTCAAACATCCAAGCTGCTTTCAGATGCCTCTATAATCCTTTCTTCATGGCTACACACTGTGATGCATAAAGGATGAGAAATCAAAGTTGTCAGCCATCTGAGAATTTTTAATGTATCAAGCATTGCCTTCTAAATACATTTCTATTTCAATTCAAAAACAAAACATGAGTGATTTAGTCTAAAAAAGTCAGTCTGGTTCATTAACCTATAACTGTACCAAAGCAAGAGTCAATTACATTGCCACATCTGATGTGTGTTGAGATAATTACCCTGAAAAGAAGATGTAAGGATGCCCATAAAAGCAGTGAAATGTGACCTATTAAATCAGGCTGTAACCTATTATGGGTCAAAAAACACATTTGCAGGGCCAGCAGTCCCCTGCCTACATCCAGTCTTGCATGAATTCTGCAGGTGTCTTTTGCAAGTAAACTTTCGATCTTTTCTTTATCACATTGGGGTCGTCTTCCTATCTTCACAACTCCCAGATATCCGGGACACATGTATGGGCTTCAGAGAACTAACTGCCTACTTAAAATTACCTCCCTTGAAATTAGAAAAACCCAAGATAACAAAAGGCCAATATCCTGCTGTATTAAATAAGCAGGAAGTCATTTGGGTTCACTTTCCTGTAAGGTCTCTTCTTGTAATATTTTGTAGCATTGATTTCCATCTCCAAATGCAACATCTGTTACAGTTAGAGAGCAAATGAGACAGCAACCAGATTGACTGAAAATCACCTGGTGTGAAAGGAGGAAAAAATATTTACTACTGTCTTTATTTGGATTACTGCCAGTCACAACACAGACAAAATGGTGAAGGGGCTCAAAGGTGGCTTCTATTCCGGGAATTCAATGGGTTGGAGGAATGTTCATTACCACAGTACAATATGGAAATGAGGAGTCATCTTCTTGGAACTACAGATGGAAAAGAGGAGAAAGTGGTGACAAGGGGAGATGCAAGTCTTGGTCCTATTTGTGGCAAATCATTAGGTCCCTCTGTTACTTTGTATTTGAAAACTGATATTTCCTTCTCTTAGATGACACAAAGAAGCCATTTAGTCCCATGCACATTGTACTCCTGTTCTGCCATCTCCATAAAATCACCCTCACTGGCAGAGAACTCAACATAGAGTTGTAGTCACTGCTAAGGTTGCTGCTGCTGCTGCTAAGTCACTTCAGTCGTGTCCGACTCTGTGTGACCCCATAGATGGAAGCCCACCAGGCTCCCCCGTCCCTGGGATTCTCCAGGCAAGAACACTGGAGTGGGTTGCCATTTCCCTCTCCAATGTGTGAAAGTGGAAAGTGAAAAGTGAAACTGATGGTATAATAAGGGGAAAGACACAAGTGGCATCTGGAGAAATCCATGTGCAGGCTTCTTTATGTTCTTTCCCTTCCTTTCCACAAAGGACCACAAAGGGTAAATTCTGTCCCAACAGTGAAAATGTGGTCACAGGCCCGTGATGCCTCTGCTGAAGGCAGCCCATTGGAGACTTGGCACTCAAGGTTTAGGAACTGGTCACGTGGGCACTCTGTCTAACCTGTACCTAAATTCCAGACTCCCAGAAAGAAAGTAGGTGTTCAACATAAATTACATTGTTTGCAAGAACAGTCTAGGCCCAATGAGCCAACTTTTTCAGTTAGGGAATGTCTTCAAAGCCAAGTTCCCAGAGCCAAGAGCCAACCATACAGGCAGCTTCTTCTAAAGATTCCGGTTTCAATACTGCAATGTTCAGTAGTTTTTGCTTGAAAACACTTGCCATGAAATGCATTTATACTGTATGAACTGCAAATAATCGCAGTGTGCAAACCAGAAGGCATCCCAAGCAGGCCAAAGGAGTCTCTGTGTTAAAATATGTTTTAAAAATTGATCCTCATGAGTGGCTTGCCCCATTCAGCCCCCTCAAATGTTCCATTCAAGACTTCCTTGAGGCCTTTCCAGACTATAGAGGCCTTGGTCATCCCTTTGACTTCTCCCTGAATCATAGATGTCCTTAGTAATATCACTTATGATGCAACAGAAATTTGCATGGGATTCCACCATTCATGGGCTTCCCAGGTGGCTCAGTGGTAAAAAATCTGGCTGGCAATGCAGGAGACACAAGAGGGGTTGGTTCAGTCCTTGGGTGGGGAAGATTCCCTGGAGAAGAAAATGGCTAACCACTTGAGTATTCTTGCCTAGAGAATTCCATGAATAGAGGATCCTGGCGGGCTATAGTCCATGGGGCCACAAAGAGTTGGACACATCTGAGCACACACACACACACACACACACCACCATATATCCTTCTCTTCATTATATTTCCTCCACTTGGGGTGCCTTTTGCCCTTGAAACCACATACTTCCCTCCAACTCCACAATTAAAAATGTCACAGATATTTCTAAGTTCAGATCAAATATCATTTCCCACTTCTGAGGTCTTCCCCAATAACCCTGGATGGAGTTCATCTGTACCTCTCATAGCAGTTTCTAGCTTGAATTATAGTGGTTTCTGCACATATCTTGCCACACCCATGATTTTCCCTTCTAATCTGAAAGCTGGATGAAGGCAGGGTCCAGTCCAATCAGGATAAGTTTCTGTTCTCTCAGGCCTCCCCCCACCACACATTACTGACATTTAATCCAGTACCTGCACATAGTAGGCACTGCCTAAGTGTATGCTGGATGGATGGATGAGCAAATAACTTGGAAAGGTTTTGAACTGGCCTGGATGAATTTTGTTTTGATAACTGGACTCATAGAGAATGGACACACTCACAGGGAAAGCACTGCCTGCAGCAGCAGAGATGACAGTGTTCTAAAAATGTCTTTACTTGAATGTAAAATGGACTTCTTTGGAACAAACTTCCCATTTGGACAGCTAAAAATCTCAAGATCTTTCCTGAAAGTCAGCCCCAAATTTCATATTAGAGTAATGAGATGGGGCCTAGGTTTGGAAGCTGTTAAATCAATTTCGAGACCACAGTCGGAGGAACATGGTTTTCCACATGACTCCAACATGCCTGGCATGCTCCCCAAATGTTTAGAGCATCTGTTCTGGATTCCCACTGAAACGACTGTCCCAGAGGGGAATGGGAGCCATGTCCAGGGTGGAGGGGCAGTCCCCTGTGTACTAAGAAATGGCTCTACATCTCTGACCAAATTACCCAGGGACACATTTGGACATAAAGCAGCAGGCATTAAAAAACTGTTTAAGGTTTATCCATAGGGAACAAGAATTGTCAGCACTGCCTGACACCCTATCTGTCACCTTAGTCTCTTCTGTTACAGATTTGTGTTCTGGCCATTCATGAAAACCAGTCATCATCGCTGCCTTTGCACCCCAGGTATTCAGAAGAGCCCCTGCACATGGAAGGTGCATCTTACTTTCCACAAAGCAAGTCTACATCGTCAAGGTTTATATGGCACACCTTTGTACAATTAAAAAGAAGCCTAATTAATGTTTTGTAGTATGAGTTTTCATCAATCAAGTTTCCCTCCAGCAGGGTGCCCACTCCACTTTGTTGAGACAGATGAGAAGAAGCAGAGTCTCCACGCACAGGCTGCCCACATGCCAGGTCCATGTGATATGCACTCCAGCTGCACGCACACCAAGATCCTTGGCCTCTCTGGAGCTCAACTTTCTCATGTGTAAGCGGAGGAAGAAATGGTAACCCTCTCCAGTATTGTCGCATGGAGAATTCTATCAACAGAGGAGCTTGGCGGGCTACGGTCCATAGCATCACAGAGTTAGACATCCCTGACCACAGAAGCAAGTGGGAGGGCATACCACCTCTTTCAAAGGGCTGTAGAGGAGAATTCAGTAAGAAAGTCTGATAAAAAAGAAGTGAGATGCAAGCAAGATCTGATTCCTAAGTCTGTGTTGTCTGGGAGGAATCACATGCCACTGAATAAAAATAAACAAAATGGGACTTTCCTGGAGGTCCAGTGGTTAAGAATCCACCTTCCAATGCAGGGGACTCCGGTTCAATCCCTGGTTGGGGAACTAAGATGCCACATGCTATGGAGCCACTAAGCCTGTGTACCACAAGTAGAGAAAACTGTGTACTTCAACTACTGAGCCCGGGCTCTAGAGAACCTGCGCTGCAACAAGAGGAGCCTGAGCACTACAACAAAGATACAGTGCAGCCAGAAAAATAATACTAAATAAATATAAATAAAATACAGAGAATAATGACTACCACATGGGGTATTAAAATAATAAAAGTAAACAAAAACATATCCCTGTAACTTTTCACCAAAGCAAAGACATCTTGGTCAGTGTACCCAAAATGCTGCACTTTTGTCTTCTCCCAATCTCTACCTGAGACAGCAACTTTTCTTTGGAATTTATTCTTCCTGCAATATCTACGGAAAAGGCTTATCTGTAGCCTAAGCCATTAGTCCTCTCAAACTGAAAGGTCCTACAGACCACAGTGATTTAGAAATGTGTGTGTGTGTGCGCGTGCACACATGCAAGCATGCACACAATTTTGTTCCATTTGGAAAGAGAACTCACCCAACAAGATACTCTATGAAATTCTCAGTAAGGGCAGCAGTTGGGACAGCAGCCTTGCACCTCTGAGGACCTGCGAGTATGGTTCTGGAGGGGTGAATCAATGAAGACCTCAATCTCGGCTCCTAGTTTGAGAAAGAGGGCCAACTGCATATACATAGGACACAAGTCCCAGATGCAGGGGCCACAAGGCTTTACTGGTTTAGTCCGGGCAGTCCAGGTGAGGAGATGGCTGTAGTCTGCATGATGGATGTACTAACAGCCATAGGAACAGAGGGAGGCGGGGCCAGGGAAGACAGGAAGGAACAGCTGGGGTGCTACTGGGAAGGGAACAGAGAAAACTTCAGGAAGGAGACCAGGAGAAGCCTTTTGTGCAGTGAGTAAGAGTTCACCAAGCAGGAGAGTAGGGCTTCCCTGATAGCTCCATTGGTAAAGAATCCACCTGCAATGCAGGAGACTCCAGTTCAATTCCTGGGTTGGGAAGATCCCCTGGAGAAGTGAAAGACTACCCACTCCAGCATTCCAGCCTGGAGAATTCCATGGACTGTATAGTTCATGGGGTCACAAACAGTTGGACACAACTGAGCAACTTTCACTCACTCACTCACTCAAGCAGGAGAGTGGGGAGAGCCAAAATGCAATGTTCCAAGCAGAAGGAACAACCCAAATGAGGCGTGTGGCCTGAGAGAGGCACCAGCCAGTGTGTTAATAGCCAGCCTCCTAGGGACTCTGGCCATTAGGAGATAAACATTCTGATTACGTTATCAAATCTCATTATATTGGAGCCACACTTTACAATCATTCTTTCTATACAATGGGTATAGTTATAATGACTCACTTCACAGAAGCCCTAGAAAGAAAATGAAATACAGTTGCCTTGGATGATATCTGCAAATGTAAAAGGCTATATAGCTGTGTAGTATCACTCATTAAAAAGGCATTCAATATCCTTCACCTACATTACAAGCCAAGTTGTGAAAATCAAGCTGTCTTATTTCATTAAGAATAAGCAACTGAGCTGGTAATACCAATAATCACCCTCTATCAAGATGGCTGTGATTTGTTTTTCAGCCTTTTTAAAGTTCTCAGCAAATTCATTTGTTCAGCATGTGGTTGCAAGGATATAGGGAATCACAGGCTTTGGAATGCCTCTCTCCATTAAGACAGGGCTTTAGGATGCTAGAGGACTTTGTTGGTGAGCCTCTACATGTAAATTTCTCAACTGAAAACTCTCTTCTGAGTCCAGCACTGGAGGTGTTTTGTTTGCTTCTTCACAGTAGAAATCTTCCTGGGATGGTCACATTGATGCCATTCATTACATCACAGTCATGCTTTCTTCCATGACGTAGTTTTCTCAAAGTCCTTTTACTTAAGAACTTATAAATGCTTAGCTTTTACAACAACCTCTTAATTGACTGCAATCATTTAATCTACATCATCTGTGTTAATACAAATTGGACCTTACGATAAATCATCATTTTTCATTTTGGCCTTGAAAATCCTCTTTCCTTTCTGAATGCCTTTTTTAAAACACCAAGGACAATAAAGGAATCATTTCTATAATTCATGTTGTCAATAATTGTATCACCTACATAATAATCACCAGAGAAATTATATTCAGATGGCATTTGGGATATCTATGGCTGTGGTCCTTAAAATCAGATACTAGTTACTTTCTCTTCCGCTTTTTGCCCTTTGGCCAAAACTAACAAAATAAACAAAAACAGAACCCAAACAAAAATGTGATGACCAAGGAAAGATAATGTTACCCATAATCAAGGGGGAATCCACACGTCAGTACTTCTGGCATTTCTAAGCATTGGAAAATTCTAAGAGAACACTAAGCAAAGAAGAAAGCTGACAATGATCAGGATCACAGAATTAGAGAAACCTTGGGCAGAATCACCCTAAATAAATAACCCTTGACAGACCAGAACCCTCCCAGCTTCTGGGGAAGGAAATCTACAATCTCACATAGCAATCCTTAGCAACATTATAAAGGGCCCGAGATGGTAAGGCATTCAATGTTACTCTAGACAGAACTCTGATGCTATGCAAAAAGGGGTTTTATAAACCCCAATCCATCTACTTTCGGAAAGCAACTAAGGTATACTTTGTTTATGCAGAGATAAAACTCTTTACTCAGAATAAGGAAGTAAGGGACTTTGGAAAAATTTTCCTTTGGTGCGTCTGGGTCCACCTCTCTTGCCAGAACCGATACATTTCTAACAAAGATGGTGTCAGGCATTTCACAATCCACAGTAACATGCACCACAGTATAATAGAGTGAATCTAATGGAAAAGAATGAAATTACCCCTAAGGAGCCTTGGAGATCTAGGTAGGCAGTTAAACCTACCGCCACTACTGAAGAGACTGGAAGCTTCTTCTTGGAAGAAGGAAAAGGCGAGAAGAAAAAAGAAAACAAGAGGAGAGAAACAGGACAAGAGATTGAGAAAAGCAAAGAATACAGAGTAGTAGAGCAATAACTCAGAAGCCCCAGAACTTGGGTCAGCACCTCACCCCGCTTCTCTCAACTGCCAGGATCACTGGAAATGTCACTCAGTCAAGAGACTGATTCCAGTGAGGAATTCAGGAACAACTGTTTCAAAAGGCTTTGTCAATGGGAAGCAAAATTTCCTTTTCAGTACAGTCATTCAGAAATAGCAAATTTGAACTTCAAGATGAAATAACAGGACTGTATCACAAGATCTTTTGACATCTGCATTTCTGAAACTGTCACACTTTTTGTACATGCCAAATGAATGGCTGGACCCTTAGTTTTTATAATGCATGTGTGTATGTAGGTACACATACAAAAAGAGACTTTGCAAAAGGACATGAAAGGCAGATTTTAAAAATAAAAGCAGATTCTCACAAAAAGAAACAAAACAAAGTCAGCAAAATTATACTAAGCCATCGACAGAAAAAAATGAGCATAATTCTTATCACTGCTATTATTAAGGCTGTATTCTTGAACTCACTTTCTGTTCTGATCTTGAACAAACAGGCAAATAAATCCACATGTCCAGAGTTCAATTATTTAAACAACTTATTTTATGGCAAAACCCAGAATTCATCAAAACTGGCATCTTTTAATGCTAATTCTAATTAGAACAAGCAATGCATTTTGTATGCTTTCCAATTATGCATGAGAAAAGTCAGCATAAGTGTCGTCTCTTATCATAATTATCTGTTTCTAATTTCAATTTTGGCTATGACTTTGCACTCAGTGATGTAAATGTAACTGTTCCTGTCAGATGAAGATTAATTTGATTTAAGCCCTCTTTGTTCTAATTATATATTCTATTTCTGCTCACTATGCAACTTTCCTTATAAGCCACATCTGTATTTTATCACAACAATGGGGAGTTCCTTTAGTATTTAACAGGCAACCATAAGACTTCTTTTTGGCATCGTTATGACAATTTTCATTAAGCCTTTGCCAAAGGATTTAAGATTTCAGCTGACTAATCTATAGACTAATGCAATTATTATTTGAATATTAAAGCAAGAACTTTTCTGAAATGAAGACTTTAAAAGTTATTGCTCTAATTACTCCCTCCACTCCAAGGAAAACCTTCTGGTTGTTAGTTTATCCCTTTATTGGGTGACACCTTGCATGCTATGCTTCTAACTGGCATCACTATAGACAGGATGTTAAAAATTAAAATTAATCACTTGGGTATCAAAGCGATGTATCTGGAGATCCAGAACCTGAGCATCACTGCATTCATCCTCAATTTCTGTTAGTAATTTCCTGCTTTGCTCTTTCATAAACATAATCAAGTGAAAAGAAGTAGAAGAGACCAAATTAGACCTGTCATAAGGTCTTCTCATTCATTCAAATTAGAAACCATTTGGGGTGTGACATCATAAAAGAAGGACTTCCCTCATGGCTCAGTGGTAAAGAATCTGCCTGGCAATGTAGGAGACACAAAAGACTCAGGTCGAACCCAGTGTCAGGAAGATCCCCTGGAGAAGCAAATGGCAACCCACTCCAGCATTCTTGCCTGGGAAATCCCATGGACAGAGAAGCCTGGCAGGCTACAGTCCATGGGGTCACAAAGAGTGGGACATGACAGAGCAACTAAACAAAAACAATCATAAAAAAACACCAGTTATTGGATTCAGTGACAGACTTGAATTTTAACCCTCTATGAACATGTTCTACACTTATCTCAGAGACCAGGATTTGGGGTTTGGGTTTTACTTCCCTAGAAAATCCCAGGAGGTAAAACATGCAGTTTTAGTAAGCATCTTATCCTTCTCCATCAGAGGGCAGACTGAAAACCACAATCACAGAAAACTAAACAATCTAACCACATGGACCACAGCTCTATCTAACTCAGTGAAACTATGAGCCAGGCCATGTAGAGCCACCCAAGACAAATGGGTCATGGTGGAGAGTTCTGACAAAAAGTGGTCCACTGGAGAAGGGAATGGAAAATCACTTCAGTATTCTTGCCTTGAGAACCCCATGAGCAGTATGAAAATGCAAAAAGATAGGACACTGAAACATGAACTC
Organism: Moschus berezovskii; assembly: GCF_049115385.1. Lineage (NCBI taxonomy): Eukaryota > Metazoa > Chordata > Mammalia > Artiodactyla > Moschidae > Moschus > Moschus berezovskii. The sequence continues at coordinate 139,808,713 of NC_142488.1, read as the reverse complement.
CTCAGGTTGGTTCAGTTCAGTTCAGTCGCTCAGTCGTGTCCGACTCTTTGTGACCCCATGAATCACAGCACGCCAGGCCTCCCTGTCCATCACCAAATCCCGGAGTTCACTCAAACTCATGTCCATCGAGTCGGTGATGCCATCCTTCCATCTCATTCTCTGTCGTCCCCGTCTCCTCCCACCCCCAATCCCTCCCAGCATCAGACTCTTTTCCAGTGAGTCAACTGGTAGGTGCCCAATATGCTACTGGAGACCAGTGGAGAAATAACTCCAAAAAAAAATGAAGAGACAGAGCCAAAGCAAAAACAACACCCAGCTGTGGATGTGACTGGTGATGTAAGCAAAGTTCGATGCTGCAAAGAGCAATATTGCATAGGAACCTGGAATGTTAGGTCCATGAATCAAGGCAAATTGGAAGTGGTCAAACAGGAGATGGCAAGAGTGAACATTGACATTTTAGGAATCAGCGAACTAAAATGGACTGGAATGGGTGAATTTAACTCAGATGACCATTATATCTACTACTGTGGGCAGGAATCCCTTAGAAGAAATGGAGTAGCCATCATAGTCAACAAAAGAGTCTGAAATGCAATACTTGGAAGCAATCTCAAAAACGACAGCATGATCTCTGTTCATTTCCAAGGCAAACCATTCAATATTACAGTAATCCAAGTCTATGCCCCTACCAGTAATGCTGAAGAAGCTGAAGTTGAACGGTTTTATGAAGACCTACAAGACCTTCTAGAACTAACACCCAAAAAAGATGTCCTTTTCATTATAGGGGACTGGAATGCAAAAGTAGGAAGTCAAGAAACACCTGGAGTAACAGGCAAATTTGGCCTTGGAGCACAGAATGAAGCAGGCCAAAGGCTAATAAAGTTTTGCCAAGAGAACGCACTGGTCATAGCAAACACCCTCTTCCAACAACACAAGAGAAGTCTCTACACATGGACCTCACCAAATGGTCAACACTGAAATCAGACTGATTATATTCTTTGCAGCCAAAATGGAGAAGCTCTATACAGTCAGCAAAATCAAGACTGGGAGCTGACTGTGGGTCAGACCATGAACTCCTTATTGCCAAATTCAGACTTAAATTGAAGAAATTAGGCAAAACCACTAGACCATTCAGTTATGACCTAAATCAAATCTCTTACGATTATACGGTGGAAGTAAGAAATAGATTTAAGGGACTAGATCTGATAGAATGCCTGAAGCACTATGGACAGAGGTTTGTGACATTGAATAGGAGGCAGGGATTAAGACCATCCCCAAGAAAAATAAATGCAAAAAGGCAAAATGGCTGTCTGAGGAGGCCTTACAAATAGCCGAGAAAAGAAGAGAAATTAAAGGCAAAGGAGAAAAGGAAGGATATACCCATTTGAATGCTGAATTCCAAAGAAGAGCAAGGAGAGATAAGGAAGCCTTCCTCAGTGATCAGTGCAAAGAAATAGAGGAAAACAATAGAATGGGAAAGACTAGAGATTTCCTCAAGAAAATTAGAGATACCAAGGGAATATTTCATGCAAATATGGGCACAATAAAGGAGAGAAATGGTATAGATCTAATAGAAGCAGAAGATATTAAGAAGAGGTGGCAAAAGTACACAGAAGAACTGTACAAAAAATATCCTAATGAACCAGATAATCATGACAGTATGATCACTCACCTAGAGCGAAACATCCTGAAGTGTGAAGTCTAGTAGGCCTTAGAAAGCGTCACTACAAACAAAGCTAGTGGGGGTGATGGAATTCCTGTTGAGCTATTTCAAATACTAAAAGATGATGCTGTGGAAGTGCTGCACCCAACAGGCCAACAAATTTGAAAAACTCAGCAGAGGCCACAGGACTGCAAAAGGTCAGTTTTCATTCCAATCCCAAAGAAAGGCAATGCGAAAGAATGCTCAAACTACTGCACAATTGCACTCATCTCACAGGCTAGCAAAGTAATGCTTAAAATTCTCTAAGCAAGGCTTCAACAATATGTGAACCATGAACTTCTAGATGTTCAAGCTGGTTTTAGAAAAGGCAGAGGAACCAGAGATCAAACTGCCAACATCAACTGGATCATCAAAAAAGCAAGAGAGTTCCAGAAAAATATATATTTCTGTCCTATGGATGATGATGGCAAAGCCTTTGACTATGTGGATTACAACAAACTGTGGAAAATTCTGATAGCGATGGGAATACCAGACCACCTGACCTGCCTCTTGAGAAACCTGTATGCAGGTCAGGAAGCAACAGTTAGAACTGGACATGGAACAACAGACTGGTTCCAAAGGAGCATGTCAAGGTTGTATATTATCACCCTGCATTTAAGTTATATGCAGAGTACATCATGAGAAATACTGGGCTGGATGAAGCACAAGCTGGAATCAAGATTGCTGGGTGAAGTGTCAATAACCTCAGATATGCAGATGACACCACCCTCATGGCAGAGAATGAAGAACTAAAGAGCCTCTTGATGAAAGTGAAAGAGGAGAGTGAAAAAGTTGGCTTAAAACTCAACATTCAGAAAACTGAGATCATGGCATCAGGTCAAATCACTTCACTGCAAACAGATGGGGAAACAGTGGAAACAGTGGCAGATGTAATTTTGGGGGGCTCCAAAATCAGTGCAGATGGTGACTGAAGCCATGAATTAAAAAGACTCTTATTCCTTAGAAGAACAGTTATGACCAACCTAGAGAGCATATTAAAAAGCAGAGACATCACTTTGCCAACAAAGGGTCGTCTAGTCAAGGCTAAGGTTTTTCCAGTGGTCATGTGTGGATGTGAGAGTTGGACTATAAAGAAAACTGAGCACCAAAACTTGATGCTTTTGAACTGTGGTGTTGGAGAAGACTCTTGAGAATCCCTTGGACTGCAAGGAGATCCAACCATCCATCCTAAAGGAAATCAGTCCTGAATTGTCATTGGAAGGATTGATGTTGAAGCTGAAACTCCAATACTTTGGCCACCTGATATGAAGAACTGACTCATTTGAAAAGACCCTGATGCTGGGAAAGATTGAAGGCAGGAGGAGAAGGGGACGACAGAGTATGAGATGGTTGGATGGCATCACCGACTCAATGGGCATGAGTTTGAGTTAACTCTGGGAGTTGGTGATGGACAGGGAGGCCTGGCATGCTGTAGTCTATGGGATCGCAAAGAGCCAGACATGACTGAGTCACTGAACTGAACTGAAAATATGCAGTATAATTCAATTCAGCAAACAGTTTTTGATTGCCCACCACAGTACCAAGTACTAGAAAATTTTTACCAGGAGAATACAGGCAAATCTAGGTACATTTAGCCTGTAAAATGCTTTAAGGTTCTCAATACCCCAGAAGATTTTTGAAAATTAATATCTGTTGTTTTGATTGTACATGGTACATTTATTTGAAAATATAGTGTTTCAGCAAAACACGTTCAGAGTTCAAGAAGTAAGCCATCGAGAAAAGCTTCATCAGCCTGGGCTGTGAAGATCAATGACTTCATGTCACATGCAGTTCTATGTGATATTTTACAAGTTCAGTCTTGTTCTGTCACAAAATGTGAAGATGTTTGAGAAGATAAACATAATAGAATGACATCAAAAAAACAGAACAAATATAGATGGTGAGCTTAGATCAGGATTAAGTAACCCACATTCTTTCTACAAAAGTCCGGATACTCACTCCAGGGGCTCAAAAAGGAGGAGCTGTTTCCTGGCAGCCAGAGTAAAAAGGGGCTCCCAAAGGGCTGGGAGATGCAGAAGATGCTGACATGAGAACCAGCCAATTAGGGTTCAGGATGAACCCTTTTCTTTACACAGAGAAAGTTGCTTTCCTGACTCTTCAACAGCTCATGCCTAAGTGGCACCATGATATGCTAAACTGTACAATGAGGTTCATAATTGGCAGAGAAAGGTGCCAGGAGCTATTGAAGTCTAAACTTGCAGAAAACAATATCACTCACTTTCTCAGTCATATACTAATTCATTCAACTGTTTGTCATCTATTCATCAAACACAGCTAAGTTCTCCTGTGCAGCAGATACTACGCTGGGCACTGGGGCAAACACAATGGAAGATCCAGGTTTTGTTCCCGCTCCATGAAGACAGTGACAGTATCTGCTGTGTTCACTGGGATGTTCCCAGCACACAGCACAGAGCCTGGCATAGAATTAGGGCTCCATAAACACGTGTGGAAGAAATCAATGAATGAGTTTAGAGAGTCAGTGAATCACAGGAAGCTGAACTAACATCAGGGCTTGAACGGAACTGGAAATAGCAAGAATGAATTCTTTCACTTGAGGAAATAATGGAAGAGGCATTGGGACTTGATTTTGACAAACAGTTGAAGGGTGTACAGTCACAATCACTCAATTTATGTATAACTCTGTGTCCCCATCTCCACCTAATATAGATACAGAGGACTAAGTTATGAGTATGATGACTTTTTCTTCAAACAGCAAAATACCAAAAAATATTGATAGTCTAAAATATTTTAAAAAATAATACAGAGAAGGAGAAATATTATATGGCATCCCTTATATGTGGACTCTAAAAAGAAATGGTACAAACGAATTTACAAAACAGAAAAAGACTTACAGACTTAGAGAACAAACTTACAGTTGCCAGGGGGAAGGGACAGTTAAGGAGTTTGGATGGATATGTATACACTGCTCTATTTAAAATGGATAACTAACAAGGACCTGCTGTACAGTATCAGGAACACTGCTCAATGTTATGTGGCAACCTGGATGCAAGGGGAGTTTGGGGGAGAATGGATACATACATATGTTTGGCTGACTCCATTTGTTGTTCACCTGAAGTTATCACAACATTGTTAACTGGCTGTACTCTAATACAAACTAAAAAGTTAAAAAAAAAAATACTGCAATCCCTAAATGTTTCCAAATAGCTAAACATTTCAAAGGTGGTTGAAGCTGTAACCACCCACACTTTTTTTCCCCTTAGGAAATATTTATTTCTGTGATTTTAGAAAACAATCAAAGCCAATTTATTTGAAAGTACAAGAGCAATAAAACATTTTTTTTAAATTTCTTATGGGCACCTGTTATGGGCTTGACCCTGAGGATACAAGAGGGAACAGAGCAGGTACCACCCACACTTTTGTCCATAACATTGCTCTGGGTTATCATCACAAATCCAGGAAGGGGCAGGGAGATATAAAGCTGTTTTCAGATCAAGTAACAGAGGCCAGAACACACAATGTTATTCAAATATAAGACTATGTTTTACATTTTTCTTCTAAGTCTGCGTGGATGGAGGAAGAAACGTGGAAATAGCCAGAAGCAGAAGAGTTACACCGAAATCTTCGCTTGGCAAATAGAGGATCTTAAGTTCTATAATTGTAGGCTTGGCACTATGTCTCAGCTTAATATAGGTATATTGAAAAAGCCTGCATATTTATATTTGGAAGACATGATTTCAAACTTTAATAAGAGCTGCATATGCTATTTACTGTATTGACAAACTCACCAATGGTGCATTGCGTGAGGCACTTTGAAAATGCTGTAAGTGTTCATTCAAGTTGGTGAAGGATATAAGCTCTCAAGGTATACTCTACACATCAGAGTATTTTACTCTTTGACACACAGAAAATTTCCAATTTCTTTTCAAGGATTTTGCTTCTTTTCAACAATACTAACAGCCGGCCCTGTCATTATGTGGTAATTCATAGAGTCCTTCCAGCCGTGAGTATTCAGTTGGCACTTAAAGCCTCTCTCCCTGTTGATAGGTGACAATGACTGAAGGCCATATTTCTCCCTGAGGACACAATGAGAGAGTCTGTTGAAAGCCAGAGGAAATGTTTATGAATTCCGTCAGAAAAGAAGGAAGAAATGTGACATTTCTGATTCACTCTTTATGCTGCTTTCTGTAATTAGGTAATAGTGGTGGGAATTAGAATTCTTTCAGAGAAGGCCCATCAGAACTCCACTTTGGCTTTTGAAGCAGCTCCATTCAAGGCTGCCTCCCAGTCTTCAAGAGGTGTCTCACTGTTTTCATTCTAAACCCTGGCTTGGGGAGGTCCTAGTTTGGTTATTAAACCTGGCATATTAGGTAGGTCTCAGCTTGGGTGTGAGTTACTTTTTCAAAAAGATGAAAATTCCAACTATTGTGCATTGGAATGAAGAAAAAACGGCCTAGTTTCCATGTTTTGTTTTTTACCTTTAATACGCTATTTATTGTTATGCAAAGGGTAAAATTGGCTTTGGGGCAGATTGTTTGGTTAGAAAAACAAATAACCTCTTTTCGGGTGAATTTTCCACCCTCTCTGCTCTCTACCTGTGGCTCAAAGCACTGACGTCAAGAAATCCTCTTTCAGAAACACAGGGGAGCTCTGCAGCTTGCATTTGTCAGCTGCTTCACGAGTTCTTTCATGAGGCGCCTGAGAATTGAAATTACTGGATTCACTTCGTGGGACAATGATTTCTCATCCAAGACAGAGTGTGGCTTGGGTTTGTCATAATCACAAGACGTAAGAGAAGTGAAGTGAGACCGAGGATCAATGTCCCTGAAGCGATTGGAATCTATTTATGATGGATATAGGGAGGATTGGGGGGGCATTTTCTTGAACAAAACTATCTGTAGGACAACGTAATGATCCTTCCTCAAACCATAATGAAAAATGTCTCCACCGTTGATCTCCCCTTCTGTGATTTGGAATCAACACTGTGCATGCTGCATTCTGTGATTACAATAATGTCAGCTAAGAACGATGGCAGAAAATGCCACTTTCAGAACCACATTGCTTCTCTAAACACATTGCACCCTTATTGTCACGCTGTGTTCATTCCTTCTTATCTCAGTAACAATCCTTGAACTCCGTTCATAATATTTCTTGAGCAGCCAAAATCCTTCATTCTTTCTGCTTTGGGTTTCAATGTGGCTTTTGGTCATAGTTCAAAAGAGATAAAATGGGCCCCAGAACCCATAAAGTCATGCAAATAATTAAGTCCAGTATGAAAACTTTTGAAAGTTCCTGAAAGAGAATGGGTTATAATTTTGTAAATCTCTTCAAGGATCACATGAGCCAAGACAAAGACTCTTCCACAGAAATGTACCTTTCTGGAAGGGCTCCCTTCACATGACAAACCAGCTGTCTGACATTTCCAGGATCCACATCCAGTGACACCAAGGGAAACAAGGCAAACAACTGTTCTGCTTTCTGTGGGACTATCTAGAATAGCACTGAAAATGCAGAACGTACCCAGGACATACCCTTCTACCCAGACATACCCTCCTTCCCTGGCAGCAGGGGCTGAATCACTGCCTGGGCCTAGGCTCAAGTGGCAAGAATAAAAAAGGATAGGGTGTTCCTATTTTTGAGCGACAACCTGCCCACAAAGCTTCCTGAATGGCAAAGATTCAGCCTTATACACTGGAACATCTCCCAATGCATCAGTAATAGCTAACAGAGAAGTAAGGGAAAATATTTTGGAATAAACATTTAGAAACTCCTGATATCTTTAAATCGTCAAAAGAGCAAAACTTTCCAGGTGATGCTCAAAGTCTGCAAATAACAAATGCTGGAGTGGGGGTGGAGAAAAGGGAACCTTCCTATACTGTTGGTGGGAATGTAAATTGGTACAGCCACTAAGTATGTGTGCCTATGTGCTAAGTTGCTTCAGTCGTCTCTGACTCTTTATAACACTAAGGACTATAGCCTAGTCTATAGGCTCCACTGTTCATGGGGATTCTCCAGGCAAGAATACTGGAGTGGGTGGCCATTTCCTTCTCTAAGGGATCTTCCTGACCCAGGGATTGGACCCACATCTCCTGTAGCTCCTGCATCGCAGGCAGGTTCTTTACTGCAGAGTCCCCCTGGGAGCTGGGAAAACAGTATGAAGGTGCCTTCAGTTCAGTTCAGTTCAGTCGCTCAGTCGTGTCCGACTCTTTGCGACCCCATGAATCGCAGCATGCCAGGCCTCCCTGTCCATCACCAACTCCCGGGGTTCACTCAAACTCATGTCCATCGAGTCAGTGATGCCATCCAGCCATCTCATTCTCTGTCATCCCCTTCTCCTCCTGCCCCCAATCCCTGCCAGCATCAGAGTCTTTTCCAGTGAGTCAACTCTTCCCATGAGGTGGCCAAAGTATTGGAGCTTCAGCTTTAGCATCAGTCCTTCCAATGAACAGCCAGGACTGATCTCCTTTAGAATGGACTGGTTGGATCTCCTTGCAGTCCAAGGGACTCTCAAGAGTCTTATCCAGCACCATAGTTCAAAAGCATCAATTCTTCGGCACTCAGCTTTCTTCACAGTCCAACTCTCACATCCATACATGACCATTGGAAAAACCATAGCCTTGACTAGACGGACCTTGGATGGCAAAGTAATGTCTCTGCTTTTCAATATGCTATCAAGGTTGGTCATAACTTTCCTTCCAAGGAGTAAGCATCTTTTAATTTCAGGGCTGCAATCAGAATCCGCAGTGATTTGGGAGCCCCCCAAAATAAAGTCTGACAATGTTTCCACTGTTTCCCCATTTATTTCCCATGAAGTGATGGGACCAGATGCCATGATCTTAGTTTTCTGAATATTGAGCTTCAAGCCAAACTTTTCACTCTCCTTTTTCACTTTCATCAAGAGGCTTCTTAGTTCCTCTTCACTTTCTGCCATAAGGGTGGTGTCATCTGCATATCTGAGGTTATTGATATTTCTCCCGGCAATCTTGATTTCAGCTTGTGCTTCTTCCAGCCCAGCGTTCCTCATGATGTACTCTGCATATAAGTTAAATAAACAAGGTGACAATATACAGCCTTGACGTACTCCTTTTCCTATTTGGAACCAGTCTGTTGTTCCATGTCCAGTTCTAACTGCTGCTTCCTGACCTGCATACAGGCTTCTCGAGAGGCACTTCAGGTGGTCTATGATTCCCATCTCTTTCAGAATTTTCCACAGTTTGTTATGATCCCCACAGTCAAAGGCTTTGGCATAGTCAATAAAGCAGAAATAGATGTTTTTCTGGAACTGTCTTGCTTTTTCCATGATCCAGCAGATGTTGGCAATTTGATCTCTGGTTCCTCTGCCTTTTCTAAAACCAGCTTGAACATCTGGAAGTTCATGGTTCATGTATTGCTGTATGGCTTGGAGAATTTTGAGCATGACTTTACTAGCATGTGAGATGAGTGCAATTGTGAGGTAGTTTGAGCATTCTTTGGCATTGCCATTCTTTGGGATTGGAATGAAGACTGACCTTTTCCAGTCCTGTGGCCACTGCTTAGTTTTCCAAATTTGCTGGCATATTTAGTGCAGCACTTTCACAGAATCATCGATTTGAAAAAGCTCAATTGGAATTCCATCACCTCCACTAGCTTTGTTCATAGTGATGCTCTCTAAGGCCCACTTGACTTCATATTCCAGGATGTCAGTGATCACACCATCATGATTATCTTGGTCGTGAAGATCTTTTTTGTATAGTTCTTCTGTGTATTCTTGGCACCTGTTCTTAATATCTTCTGCTTCTGTTAGATCCATACTATTTCTGTTCTTTATCGATCCCATCTTTGCATAAATGTTCCCTTGATATCTCTAATTTTCTTGAAGAAATCTCTTGTCTTTCCTATTCTGTTGTTTTCCTCTATTTCGTTGTATTGATTGCTGAGGAAGGCTTTCTTATCTCTCCTTGCTATTCTTTGGAACTCTGCATTCAGATGCTTATATCTTTCCTTTTCTCCTTTGCTTTTCGCTTCTCTTCTTTTCACAGCTATTTGTAAGGCCTCCTCAGACAGCCATTTTGCTTTTTTGCATTTCTTTTCCATGGGGATGGTCTTTGTTCCTGTCTCCTGTACAATGTCATGAACCTCCATCCATAGTTCATCAGGCACTCTATCTATCAGATCTAGTCCCTTAAATCTATTTCTCACTTCCACTGTATAATCATAAGGGATTTGATTTAGGTCATATCTGAATGGTCTAGTGGTTTTCCCTACTTTCTTCAATTTAAGTCTGAATTTGGCAATAAGGAGTTCATGATTTGAGCCACAGTCAGCTCCTGGTCTTGTTTTTGCTAACTGTATAGAACTTCTCTATCTTTGGCTTTAAAAACCTATAAACACAGCTACCATATGACCCAGCAATACCACTCCTGAGCATATATACTGAGAAAACTCTAATTCAAAAAGATACATGTACCCCAATGTTCACAGCAGCGCTATCTACAAGAGCTAAGACATGGAAGCAAACCTAAATTCCCATTGACAGATGAATGGATAAAAAATATGTGGTGTCTATATGTACAATGGAATATTCAGTCAGTTCAGTTCAGTTCAGTCACTCAGTCATGTCCGAATCTTTGCAACCCCACAGGCTGCCGTACACCAGGCCTCCCTGTCCATCACCAACTCCTGGAGTTTACTCAAACTCATGTCCATTGAGTTGGTGATGCCATCCAACCATCTCACCCTCTGTCGTTCCCTTCTCCTCCTGCCCCGAATCCCTCCCAGCATCAGGGTCTTTTCCAATGAGTCTGTTCTTTGCATCAGCTGGCCAAAGTACTGGAGTTTCAGCTTCAGCATCAGTTCTTCCAATGAATATCCAGGACTGATTTCCTTTAGGATGGACTGGTTGGATCTCCTTGCAGTCCACTCAGCAATAAAAATGTTCCTAATCCTTGATTCAAGAATTCCACTTCTAGAATTTTTTCCTCTAGGAAAAAAAGCCAGGCCTGCATAATACTGCTTGCTGAAGTTCTATTTACAATGCTGAATAATGGAAACCCGAAGCAGGAGACTTGGGTTCAGTCCCTGGGTGTGGAAGATCCCCTTGAGAAGGAAGGGAATGGCTACCCATTTCAGTGTTCTTGCCTGGAGGATCCCATGGACAGAGGAGCCTAGCAGGCTATATATAGTCCATGGGGTCGCAAAGTGTTGGACATGACTGAGGGACTAAAAACAACCATGTTAGGAGCATGACATAGTAATGTATATATGTGCTTAGCCATGTCTAACTCTTTGTGGCCTCATGGAATGCAGCCTGCCAGGCTCCTCTGCCATGGAATTCTTCAGACAAGAATACTGGAGTGGACTGCCATTCCCTTCTCCAAAGGATCTTCCCATCCCAGGTATCAAACCTGCATCTCTTGTGTCTCCTGCATTAGCAGGTGGATTCCTTGCCACTAGCACCACTTGGGAAGCCCGAATCTACATATTAATATATTGTTTTCTAATTAATGTTGCATGTATGCTGCTCTAAAATTTAAATATCTGTGTGTGTGTGTGCTTAGTCGTTCAGTCATTTCCAACTCTTTGCGACCCTATGGACTATAGCCTGCCAGCGTCCTCAGTCCATGAGATTCTCCAGGCAAGGACATTGTAGTGAGCTGCTATTTCTTCTTCTAGGAGATCTTTGCTACCCAGGGATTGAACCTGGGTTTCCTGTGTCTCCTTGCATTGGCAGACTGATTCTTTACCATTGAGCCACTTGGGAATCCCCAATATGTATATATTACATGTGTATTACATATACATGCATATGAAAAAGAGAAAGTGTTAGTCGCTCAGTCATGTTCAATTCTTTGTGACCCCATGGACTCTAGCCCACTAGGATCCTCTGTTCATGGGATTCTCCAGGCAAGAATACTGGTGTGGATTGCCATTCCCTTCTCCAGGGGATCTTCATGACTCAGAAATCCACCAGGGAAGCCCATGCATGCATATATGCTCACACATATAGGTATGTATATATATGTGTGTGTGTGTTACATGCATATTATATATACAGGGGGCTTCCCTGGTAACTCAGACAGTTCCCTGGTAACTCAACCTGCAATGCAGGAGATCTGGGCTCAGTGCCTGGGTTGGGAAGATCCCCTAGAGGAGGGCATGGCAATCCACTCCAGTATTCTTGCCTGGAAAATCCCCATGGACAGAGGAGCCTGGTGGGCTAAAGTCCAGAGGGTCTCCAAGAGTTGGACACCACTGAAGTGACTTACCATGCATGCATATCTATATCTATAATGGAGTACTATTCAGTCATGAGAAAGAAAGAAATCCTGCCATTTGTGACAACATTGATGGACTTTGACAGCATGATGCTAAGTGAAATAAGACAAAGAAAGACAAATACCACACAGTATTGCTTATATGTGGAATCTGAACGATAAAAAGTCAAACTCATGAAAAACAGAATAAAAGAGTGGTTGTCAGGGGCTGGGGCTGGGGCAATAGGGAGACGCAAAAGGGCACAAACTTTCAGCTATTAAGGTGAATAAGGTGTGAGGATCTAATGTAAAACATGGTGACTACAGTTGATAACACTACTATATCACTGAGATTTGCTAAGAGAATAGAACTTTCTCACCAAAAAATAGAAAACCACAGAGATAAATATTTGAGGTATGAATGTGTTAATTGACTTGATGGTGGGAGTCTTTTCAAAATAAATATGGACATCAAATGATTGTGATGAATATACACTTTAAATTTCTCATATTTTTATATGTCATACCTCACTAAAGCTGAGATAAAATTAAATTTGAAAGGAAAAAATAGGATGCGTAAATTGTTTTTAGAGGAACAGGACAGGAGGAAACTGGGAAGTGATGGAAATGTTTATGGCATAGATTGCTGTGATGGTTCCATGGGTATATACTAAGCCCTAAACTCATCAAGTTGTATACATTAAATATGGACTGCTTTCAATGTGTCAATAAAATGGTTTAAAATTTTTTGCTTAAATAACTGAATATAGTAATGACCACACCAAAAAGTTATATCCTGAGGCAATATTGTCATAGAATAAAATTCCCTATGTATGCAGAATGGAATTGGAGGGGATAGACTTCTACAGTTGGATTTCTTCCTAATATCCTTCCCTTTTGGAGGACAAGAACTCAAGTCTTCAGATCCTTTCATTGAACACTGTGTACTCAGGCAATGGCTCCCTGACATTTCTGAACATTCACTGTGACCAGGGTCAGTGGGTCAAATGGAATGATGAGACATTGAGTTCATTCCTTATATTTAGTATCTCAGTTTCACATAGGGGGGCACCCCAGGTGGCTCAGTGATAAAGAATCTGCCTGCCAGTGCAGGAGACACAGGAGACGTGAGTTCAATCGCTGGGTCAGGAAGATCCCCTGGAGAAGGGAATGGTAACCCACTTCAATATTCTTGCCTGGAAAATCCCATGGACTGTTGGGCTACTGTCCATGGTGTCGCAAAAAGTTGGACACAACTGAGCGACTAAGCACCTAGCATCAGTTTCATATATGCTACTTGCTTTCCAAAACTGTAACTTCCAAGAACAGACATCGTGCAAAGCTGTCACAAGATCTAATCAGCCAGAAAGCGAGGAAGCTTTCACCACAGAACATTTGTTTCACTGATTTTATATTTAAAATTCAAAATTATACTTTCAGTCACTGTCCCCAGGCAGGTTTGAATACTATTCAGACATGGTGAGTAAGTACTCAGATTCACTAATATCAAGATAACATAGGGAAATAAGTCAATTTTTTATTGTTTTCTTTTTTATTTCCAATAGTTCTTTAGTAATTATAAAGGACACAAATAACCACTATCACATGAAATGTTAACATCCCAAAGGCATCAAACTCCAAAGACTCACACTTCACCAGCTAAGAGGCAAACATAGGTAACTCTTTCATACGCGATCCCAGTTCAAGATACATGGCACAATGAGGAGAGGCATTTACTGTACTCATCTAACTGTTCTTGCTGTCTGCCAACTTTAGTCAGCTCTGTTCTTTGGTCAAGGCATCTCTATTTGAATGGTGTATAAAACCATATAAACCATATGGTATGTTATATAAACCATATAAAACACAGCTAACCTTTTGTGCTAAGTACTTCACAAGGTTTATTCTGTGTAATCCTTACTGATCCTCTAAGGTAGGTGCTATTATTATCCCCATTTTACAGATAATAAAAATGAGACTCAGGGCAATTAAGTATCTTGCCCACAGGAGTATGACACAGCCCCTGGATGTAAATGCAGGCTGTTATACTCCAAAGCCTAACGTATTCTAATCCTCTTACACTGCTCCTCACTGATACAGGCCCACTCTTTCAATATTTTGTCAACCCCAGTACCTCAAACTTTTAAATAATCACTAATCATAAACCTTACGTTGAGTCAATATTCCAACTTCAGCTGTTTTGCTTTACTAATTTTGCTTGAAGGAACAAAGGGCTCAGATGACCAAAGGCATGTTTGTTTCAGGGAAAGTATTTTGGAATTCCAAGCAAAATTTAAGAAATGTCCCATAAAATGGCTTGGTAGACAGAAGCGGACAGAGAGATGGATATATACATCCATACACACACACTATGTGAGCTATGTATATATACACACACATACACTATGTGAGCTTCCCTTGTGGCTCAGATGGTAAAGAATTTACCTACAATGAAGGAGACCCAAGTTTGACCCCTGGGTCAGGAAGATCCCCTGGAGAAAGAAATGGCAATCCACTCCAGTACTCTTGCCTGGAGAATTCCACGGACAGAAGAGCGTGGCAGGCTACAGTCCATGGGGTCACAAAGAGTATGATATTATATATTATTTATAAAATATAAATTAATAATATATAATATTTTATATATAATCACCAATATAATAATTGATATCTATATAATTAATAATATATATAAGTATTATTTTACATAAACATATACCCATGAATATAAATATATACATGGACATTTCACTATATGATATTTTTAACAATGCTTACATGTTTTGGATACTGTTGTTAGAAAATTCTAAATACTTCCTTTGCCTAAAAAATAAGATGCTGTCACTGTGGTATTGTGATCTTACTTCAGACTATCTGCAGATGTGCAATGACCTCTTCTGTCTTTTATGTTTTCTGTCAAGAAATTTGGCCCATAGAGTCAAAAATTAAACAACATGCAATTCCAGCTCACTGTAGAAGGTGTCACCCCCATCAGTTTGTGATTTAGTGTAACTTGAACAGGAACCGCTCAGCTATTTTGTTAAGGAACAAATACCCTGGGATCCACAGCTGGGAGGTCAGACCCAAGGCTCTGATTAACATAGATTGGGAAAAACAGAAATGTTTTTCTGTAACTAAATATCATAATTAAGCACAGACAAGATTAAGCCTTGAACTGCCTCAGCATCACAATGATTTCCAAATAGAAGTGAAAAAAGTAGTTTCAGTCATGAGCAATACAGGAGTAAATATATAACATGGAAAGAAGTGATTGAACATAAGAGTTTCTGGTGTGAGTGCAGCTAAAACGAGAACCTGATTCCAAGATGGAAAGCGATCAGGAAGTTTCAAATATTAATCTATCCCCTCAACTCAACTTGCTCTGACAACTGCAAAAACGTAATCACCACTACAATCAACATGAAAAACCCCATCTAAAAGCTTGAACCAAATCAGCATGTCCATGTCTTCATCGGATTTAGCCATAGCCCATAAAGATGCTATGGGGACAGCCCTATTACTTACTTCATCATAATTCTTTGTATATTTCTCTTAGCCCTCCAAATAGATTATGATTTCTAGGGTGAGGGGGGACAGGGGTTAACATATTATTCCTCCTGTATTCCTTAATGTTACATTTAAATTGAACAGTTTCTCAGTAGGAAACAACAGGGCCTTTACTCATGAGAAGTTACCACTTTTAAGCACTTTTACACAACCGCTTCAACAATTGGCTAATGATTCCCTCAACAATGATAACCAATACACTAAGGCTGAATAGATTTTCTAACAGGACTCGATCCTACTGGTTCTGGGAAAGGAAATGGGGGAGGGGCAGAGCAGAAAGAAGGGTCAAAGTTGACTCATTCCATTAGTTGGCATCAAGAAATGTCAGATGTTTGAATCCATACAAGGAGCCCATAAACAGCCCTTGGATTCTCAAGGCAAACAAATAAATCTTCTCCCCCTCCCCTGCCCTTTTTTCCCTCCTTTTCCCACCACCACAACAATTGATATTTTGTGATTTTCAGTCGCTTCAGAGATAAACCTCAATTTTTTAGGGT
Source organism: Moschus berezovskii (assembly GCF_049115385.1). Taxonomy (NCBI): domain Eukaryota; kingdom Metazoa; phylum Chordata; class Mammalia; order Artiodactyla; family Moschidae; genus Moschus; species Moschus berezovskii. The sequence goes on along the minus strand of NC_142488.1, from coordinate 139,792,739 downwards.
GTTACCTTGAGGGGTAGGAGAGGTTTAAAACCCAGAAAATAAGATCAAGAATATTCTGGTCCCGAGAATGCTACAATGAAACTCCTTCCGAGATCTCCAGGGGTTTTGATTTTACAATGGCTATTTCTAAAGAACGGGTATACATATGAGGGCAATTCTCAGGTCAAGGGCATGATCCTGATGGTCTTTGCTACAGGGAGATTTATAAAGAAAAAAAAACCCAGATACCAGCTCTCATTTCCCAGAAAAGAAAAAATACGTTTTAGAGATCTGGAAAGCTAAATCAATTCCCCAAATTTCCTTAGGACTCTAAGAAGCCAAGCACAATTATTGGTAATTAAATGTTGAATTAATGCTTATTAAAGTTAGCTTATAAGATTAATAGAGATAAAAAAGTCTTAATGGTATGGCTGCTAGTGTGTATGGCATATTATATGTAGGATAATGAGGGCTCGTATAATCAATGTGTATTGTACATTAGTTCTCTTTTACAGGATTTGGAAGATCAGTTGACTAGGTCCAGTGATTTTGGAAGCTTACAGCTGTGCTTTCTGCTTTCCTGGTCTACTCTTGATCGCAACCCTGATTGATTGAAAGGGAAGATCTTGACCAGAAACAGAAGGCCCGTATCACATTGTTCCTTCAGGTGCAAAAGAAAGAAAAAAAAAAGCATTTGGTAAAATACGGGGCCATTTTGGAGTTCACATTATGTACATTTTAGCTAACATTTAGGAAGATTGGAAGATGATGACTTCTCCAGAAAGAGTGTGAAAGATATTTGAAAGTCTGAAGTGGCAGACCAGGTAGGAATGGCTTCCATGGAATTTAGAGCAAACTGTCAACATGGTGTCAGCGATCTAGGAAAAAAATTTTCAGTTCAGGGCATTGTATAGACCCTCAGAGTCCACTAGCTGCTGCTGCTGCTAAGTCACTTCAGTCGTGTCCGACTCTGTGTGACCCCATAGACGGCAGCCCACCAGGCTCCCCCGTCCCTGGGATTCTCCAGGCAAGAACACTGGAGTGGGTTGCCATTTCCTTCTCCAATGTGTGAAAGTGAAAAGTGAAAGTGAAGTCACTCAGTCGTGTCCGACCTTTAGCGACCCCATGGACTGCAGCCTACCAGGGTCCTCCATCCATGGGATTTTCTAGGCAATAGTACTGGAGTGGCTTGCCATTGCCTTCTCCATCCACTAGCTATCCAAGTCATAATCAACAACGACAAGGGGACCTCTGCCACCTGGTAAACCATCGGCACTCCAGGAAACCAAAACATACACAGCACTGTCTTCTCTCAAAAGACCAATGTTGATGCTTTGCCAACCAAAGAAATCAGAAAAGCTATCACAGAAAGAAAAAATGTCAGACTAATGAGATAAATAAAGATGTGCCACAGCATATAACACCAGATGCATATGTGACAAAATCAGCTGGGCCCTGCGACTGGGAGGTGGCTTCCTAAGTCCATTTAGGTTATTGACTCAAAAGTTTCCTCCAGCAATATATAATTGTGCATACAATTTACCCCACAGTGTATAATTTTCTGAGTCAAAACACAAACTTAAAAATAGCCACAGAACTCTCAGAGCAGTTACAATTCTTGGATTCTTTTGAAGAATTTAAACTAGCATTATCAACACTCGGGGCAGTTATTTTTGTAAAACAAGAAATAAAGGACATGTTTCATGACTTCCAGACAAGGAAAAAAAGAAGATTATGCATATTATAAAACTGTGGACTTGAATGATTCTGGTAGAGTTTAATTTCATCCTATTTCATCCCCCACAGACCAACAGCTATGGCACCACATCACCCCCCAGGTCTTAGCGCTGAAAAAGAAGAAGTGAGCCTTACTAATGACTGCTCAAGCGCTCCCGACTCTGGCCTTTGCATCTGGGCACAGGGGGTGAGGTGTCCTGGGAAAGGAGAAGCATCGGCTGCGACGGGACTCTGGGAGGAGAGAGGGGATTTGAATGTTGTTAAAAGGTACAGTTTTTAAGAAATGGAGTCGATGTCTACAAATCCTCTTCTTAATGAAGAAATCATTGAGAAGTTCTTGGCAGAATGTCAAATCCTGCATTTAAGAAGACAATTAAAATGGTATAATGCAAAAACTATAATTAGAAACATATCTGTGCAAGTAACACACTACTTTTCTTCTCTGCCATTAAAAGAAAAACAGGAATTTTTGCCAATGGTCATTAGGGTCTTCACCAGATAATGTTGCCTTATTGAAGAGATGGTTTTAGTTGCCACAGAGGTTAAATTAAAAAACAGCAAATGCCCCAAAAGGGCTATGTCCTTACATCACTGTTTAAATTTTCACATAGCATAATTAAATCAGGGGCGGGCTTTGGCTCGTTCAATACTAATGTGACCATGACATTCTCTCCCTTGAAATACAGTTTCTTTTTTTAATTGGGATGCTATTCAGGAATAAAACTAGATGTGCAAACTCCATAGTTGTTAAACGAGTCATTTGATCCCCCAGTGGTTTGACTCAATTGCCCCCTTCAGCCTGCCTTCTTCACTCTACCCCTTTCCCCTACTCTCTTCCTTCTACCTATAAACACTGAGAAAGCTCATCGTTGGTCCAAGGAATCATACTGAGTACTGGACATATGGAGATCGATGCACAGTCTAGCAATGGATAAAGGCTAGAACTCACAAAGTCCATATAATAACTCATTGGCTCTGTTGTATTTGGAAGGCGGCTATGAATTAGTGAAGAAGAAGGAGTGAGAAAAGTAGGACCTGGAGAGTGAACAAACAGGTCATGGCAGAATCCAAGAGGCCTCGTTAAGAAGGTGAGGGCTGTCTATGTCACAATTATTTAGACATGTGGCCACCTAAAACAAGATGGTGGCTTCTGTATTCAGAAGCTTCTGTGTCCACTGGTACCCACATACACAATGATGCTCAAGTCACACACGCTGTATCCCAGAGCTGGCTCAGTAACTTCTCATGCTCTAATGTGCCTTCTCCTAGAGGAAAGCTGACCTGGCCACACACTGTCTGCCATGGTCAGTAGGGCATATTAGAGCTGTGCAGAAATGCACCATGAGTCTAGGAATCTCAGTATCACACTCTCACATTCCCGGGGCAATTTTATTTGACAAATACCCTGAGAGCATAGAGGGAAAGATCTCGCTCTTACATATATCACAATGCAGTTAATGAATTAGCTGTTCAGAAGAGTCGGACATGACTGGGCGACGGAACAACCATAACAGGATGGGGGAAAGGAACCAAATGGCTATCCAGCTAATTTATTAGCTGCACAGCACTTCAAATCCAGCACTGTGAACTGGCCACATGTGACCAAAGCAAGTCGGTAACTACATCAAAAATGTTGGTGAGACTAGCAGTTCTGTACAGAATCTGGCTGTTTCCTTGAAATATTAGGCAACAGTGCTAGCGCAGAATATTAAACCTGTCTGTGCTGTAAACATGATATCTTTATGTACTTTCAATTATGATCTGTAAACACTTGAGAATTGGGAAATATGCATAAATTGTTATACTCGGTTCATAGAATGAAAATTAATCCTGTAAATGCTTGCCATCAAAAGAGGAGTCAAGGGTATGCTGCTTTATGGGGGCAGATTGATATACAGATATCTCCAGTTCAAGTTGCTCAAGTCTCTCAGAGAGATGAGACACGGACATTAAGAATCTGAAAAAAATATATATGTATGTGAATGTGTGTGTCTATATATATACACACACATTCACATACATATATATTCACATACATATATATATATATAGACACACATACATATATATTCACATACATATATATATATATAGACACACACATATAGTATAACTGAATCACTTTGCTGTACATTGAAACTAACACAATATAATAAATCAACAATATTTCAATTAAATAAATAAACAAATAAAAGAATAACAAGGCAGGTTGTGACATGTGGCCTAATAGTGAGAGCTAATAACAGAAACAGACAGAAACAGAAAAAACAGTTACCATTTGCTAAGTGCTTATTGTGTGCAAGGTACTGGGCTCAGTCCTCTACCTCCATTATCTCATTTTTATTGTTGCAAAACCTCTATGAGGCACTCATTATTTCTAGTTTGCAACTGGGAAAAGTATGACTTAGAGATGTCCATTGCCCTTCCCAATGTGATACTTTGTACAACCCAGATTTAAATCCTAATCTGGTACAAGCAGAAGACAACTGGAAGTGCAAGAAGGGAGTCTGGGAGAGATGGCACAGGTCAACTACCTGGTTAAGAGAATTGACACACTGGGAATGAATAAATCTTATGGCTGAGTTTGCTCATGGTCAAAACACTGAAATGATCCCCCAGGCTGGGGCAAAGAAAGACCCTGGATGACAGATGGGAAGGGGAGATGAGAACAAGCAACATACAATGTCAAGGAAAGAGTTCTCGAAAAAAGGGTGGGAAATGTTCTCCCCTCAAAAAAGAGAATCGAGAAAGATGAGATAACAGAAGGGATCACTCTGAATGAATATTAGAGGTGTGAGATCCAGCACTGTGGTGAAGAAAGTGCCCACAATGTAAGAAGGCGAGGTGACAGGAGTGAAAGGAGGAAACAAAAAGATTTTGGCTCAGATTCCATATCAGTATATTAATTGCTACACTCTTAATCACTTAACCTTCTCAAGCATCAGTTTTCTCATCTGTAAAACGGGCTTCAATGCCAGCTACCTTGTAGACACTGTGAGAAAATGAGGAAGGAAAGTGTGCTGCATGGGGTTGTAGAGCATTGGGTCTGGGTTCATGGCAAGTGGGGTCGCAGTGCCAGCTTGGTCACTCCCACCCATGTGGTCTTGGGCCATTCCTCAGACGCTCCAGGTTTTATAAAGTAACTAGCCTGCCCAAAGTAGGTGCTCAAGGATTGTGGAACAGATGTCAGTATAATTATTAATGAAATTAAAATCTGCAATTAAACTAAAGTCTACTCTCAAAAAAGGTCAACAAAATATGCAATAAAAACAGACTTGTCAAGCAACATAAATTTCACTACCTTGAACAATTTTCAAGCAGCAGAATGATTACTTTGTGCATAATCTCAAACATGGAAGGCCAATACACATGCAATTCTATTTAGGAGAACAGGAAAATGAAGATGTATTTGTGGCTGAACTTTGGGCTGGGGTTTCCCCTTTTAAAATTCTATGAAGCACAGCTTTTACAGTTCCTCTGAAAATTAGAACAAAAATGGGAGAAACTTTTCCCAAGCCTAAAGGATATTATTCTTGGCAATAAAGAATCATGAAATTAATGAGCTGTCTACTAAAGATCTACCATTAAAAATGTATATAAGAAAACCGGTCTATGCAAACTCCATTCCCTCCACTTGTAAACGCTATCCTGGGAGTTAAACTCAGCACTTAGGAAAGTTCCATTAACTGTTGCAAACTGCCCAGATCTCAGTCAACGGTGAAAGAGGCATTTGTTCTCCCCTCCCCCACCACCAGCCTCCAATGGGAAATGCGCTTTCCCAGAAACGTCCACCGCTGTCTCCAAACAGGGTCCCAAGTAGACCCTGTTTGCTGACTGGGATGCTCCCTGACCCCCCTCCCAAGCCCCCTCCCTCTCCCAGGCACAGCACCCATCCTCTGCAAAGGATGGATGGGGGCCCATACTATTAGGCCCCACTCACTGCTTAGACTGGAAAATGAGGAAATGCTAATGAAATTGCTTTATGGGCTGACATTCATGGATGGCAGAAAGGGACGTTTTGGAATGAGTCCAGGATTTGCTCTTCGGGAGAATTTCAGCTCGCGGCCAAAGCTAGGTGGCCAAGTGCACACGTGGGCACACCCATGCCCGCAGGCACAGTCCATAAAGGTCACCAAGCACTTGTTAACCTTGAAGGGAAAAGAGAAACCTCAGGACTTCCCCCCAACAGCACTCTAAGCCTCTTGTAAATCATATTCATATTCATACACTTAAGCATTAATTTACATACTTAATTTCTGACAGGCTGACAACTGCAGCCCTTCTCCCCCTCAGTGTAAAGCGAGAAGTAAATTGTTATTCAGTGTATCCGTTACAGTGGTAGTGGCACTAACTGTATTTTATATAATGTGCTATCTGCACAAAGGCAGATAAGAATTTGATTTAACATCCAATTAAAAGCCGTCATTGAAAAATTACTTCAAATAAGCCTTTTATTTTCTTTAATCAGTCTTCAATTCAAGCCTTCCTTGGACCTACTGAACCAAGCATCAGGACTCATGAATTTTGATTAAAAAATTTGAGCCCATTTCTAACTTAAGCAGATTTTTTTTGTTGCACTGTTTGATAGAAATTTAATAAATCTATGAATCCTAGCCAACATCATTTATCATCTTTTTTTCCGCAAGACTGGCCTATTATACCTAGGCAGTAAATTATGAGGGAACCAGCAAACCAAAACTTTTCAGCCCGTTACTGAAGAAGAGATATAATCACTTGCATTGAACCATATAATTATAGTAGAATATGAAGCTCTGAAACATTAGGTCCTGTTTTGAATATGTAATGTCCATGATTTGAAAGCCTAAAAGATTTCTAGCTGATCTAATATAACTCAGTTTAGCATCATAATAAAGTATTGGTTGTTGATAAAAGTAACAGCAAGAAAACAACAACAACAACAACAAAAACCCTGCAAACAACAAAATATTCCCAGGCAGAAATATTTGGGATGTGACCCTGGGCTGTGAAAGGCAAATAGAAAACCAAAACCCTTCAACTTCATGCTTTATAGTTCATGTCTTATATATAAAGGTTCAAACTGTGTCCCTTTCCCTGGCTCTCTGAGCTAACAGATTGATTTTTGGCATATATGCTCAAGGTTGTATTTGCATCCTTCATAGAGTTTTAGTGGACTTAATGTATATTCAAAAATTACTAAAATTATATATATATATATATATATATATATATATATATATATATATATATATATATAAACCTTCTTCTGTGAATCAGGAACTACACTTGGCCTTAAGATACAGCAATAAACAAGATAGGCAATTCCAAAAAGTGGCACCTGGGACTTCTGTGGTGTTTCAGTGGTTAAAACTCTGTATTTCCACTGCAGTGGGCACAGGTTTGATCCCTCTTGAGAAACTAAGGTTCCACATACTATGTGGTGTGGCAAAAAAAAAAAAAAAGCAACACACACAAGTGACACCTATAACGCGTGGTAAGTAGTTTGTGAGGATACCAGCAAGTCAAGGATCAAGGGAGACTTCCTTTCAAGTGTCATTTCAGCTAGGTCTTGAAGGGTGAGCAGGAGTTCGTGAGGAACAGCCTACTTTCCTGCCAACATAAGTTTTCTTGATACCTTTGTCTCTGCATGTGAATCACAAAGGCTTTATGCAGAACCACAGGATCACAGTGAAATATGTACTTGGACGAGCTTTGTATTTTTCCAAGTGGAAGTCGCTCAGTCGGGTCCAACTCTTTGTGACTCCACGGACTGTAGTCCATAGAATTCTCCAGGCCAGAATACTGGAGTGGATAGCCTTTCACTTCTCCAGGGAATCTTCCCAACTCAGAGATCGAACCCAGGTCTCCTGCATTGCAGGGAGATTCTTTACCAACTGAGCTATCAGGGAAGCTTTTTCTAACAGAAATAATCAAATGTCTAAAGCTTCTCTTGCGTCCAGGAAACCCACCCCACTCTGTCTGCCTCTCTGCCAACATACCAATGACTACACAGGCTGAATTTACTTCTTTCTAAACTCAGCCGATCCTTTCACATTTCTGTGCTTTGGTACAATCTATTTCTACCTACTAGGACATCATTCCCAACCAATGTCTACCAGTGAGTTGGCCCTCAGTCTTCAAGAAGCAAATCCAGTCTGAGAAACCATCCCTGATGGCAGAGTCCCTCATTGCTTGAGTTCCCACAGCATCCTGGCCATTTCTCTGTTAGAGGGCATGGTATTGCCATGGCTTATTTACTTGTCTGTCTTCTACATGAGACAGAAGATATCAGGGAATGCAGAACGAATGAATGAATGAAGTAAATCGATAAAATGCCTTAAACCTCTTACTATGCTGTTTGTATATCAGTGGTAATTCCTTTGTAGAAGGGAAAACACCAGCCTAAATCCTTTAGGCAGGGGTTTAATGTGCTCCAACAGATAAATGGCATTGATCCTTTCAGCAAAACCAACACTTGGATTGATACAATGAAAGTAAGAGAAGGGATTCTGTCTGGCTTTGCAACCTGTGTTCTCTTATTCATCTTCCAAAACACTCTGAGTATAAAGGAAGGCGAATGATGCTATGAAATATTCATTTTTTAAAGGCTTGAGAGAGAAAAGGTTAGTCCATAGCTGAGTGAAAACTAAGCGGCATCTTATAAACATGAGCAGGTATCCAAAGGAGAAAAAGAATTTTCAATGAAAAACCTAGCTGGGATTCAAGATTAATGAAGAATAGACACAGAGAGAAGACTACGCTCCTTGTCTGCCTGTAGCACCATCACACACTACTAACAAAGCAGCCACTTCTACTGATATTTCTTCACTTTTAGTTTTGGCTACTATTATTTTACGTTGACAAATGACATGGTGCATGTTTTTTTTTTTTTTTTCCTGCCAATAAAACAGTTTGACTGTCAGCTTATATCTACTGGCTCTTAGTGCACATATAGGCTGGCTATAGTCCATGGGGTCCTGAAGAGTCAGACATAACTTAGCAACTGACCAACAGCAACAACTGTCACAGACACTGCAGGCCTCAGGATTTAGAGAGACGAGAACAGTAAACATAAGAGTCATACAAAGGCACTGGTGCAGGAAGTCTGGGTTAAGTTTCAAAATACTTTTAAAAACATTTGCCAAAGTCTTTGTTTCATTTTAACCAATGGATATTTCACGTAAAATAAAGTCGATATGTTGCTGATCCATTTTAAATTAACTCATCAAAATGTTGCTTTGCAAGAAGCCAAGAAGCACTTGACTTCTAGAATAAATCCAGGGCAGGGGAGGGAGGGTGGTCCATGGAGCAAGTGGTGAGTGGACAGTAGAAAATGTCTTCCACTTCCCCATATCTGCTTATGGAACATCAGATGCTCACATGTGGTCAGTCATTCACTGTCTGGAACACGATAGATGGATAACAAATTTAGAACTTGTAGGTCTGGGGAGATCAGTTAGTCCAAATCTTCAGACAGTCCAACATCTTATTTGTTTATTTTTTGGCAGTGCCATGTGGCATATGGGATCTTAGTTACCTGACCAGTGATCGAACCTGTACCTCTGTTGTTGGAAGCATGGAGACTTAATCATTGGACCATCAGGGAAATCCCAAGACACTCCAATGTTTTAGAGAGGAAGGCACAGACAGGAAATGACTGCTCCAAGGTCAAAGAGTGATGAGAAACATGCCAACATGGGAAACCTAGGAGTGCTGACCATTAGTTGATCTATAATACAAAAGGACATTGATAAAGGAATATTTACCAGAGCAATAATCTGCCAAGAGCCCATTTAAGTAAAGCAGGGAGTTGGGCACAAAAATCACCCTTTGTCATGCCACATAGAGACAGCTTGGGAAATCCTAGCTTGTCTTTTATTTATTTAGCTGAAGTCCTACATGTTAAAGGATCCAGAATCTTCTTTGAATCCTCCCTTTACCAGTGAGGGGCACTCCTACTTTACAGATAAGAAACCAGAAGTTGATCATGACAAGTGTGGGGGTAAAAAGGGAAGCCAAGCCAGCTTAAAGCCAAACGGCTATAGAGACTCCCCCTCCATATCTTTCTTCTTTGGACCTGATGCAAAAATAAAAAGGAAACATTAAGGTGACTCTTCCATACAACGAAAACTTTTTTTTGTAAATATTCAGAAGTGCTTAGAACATTAGCAAATGCCATGTTTCCATTGGAGCACTGTTACCTTGCAAAGGGGTGGCACATGCTAGGAGAAAGGCACTGAGAGCTTCAAGTGATAATTCTGAAGCAATCAGATGACATGGGATAACGTTCATGATACTACTTTGCTGCTGCTAAGTTGCTTCAGTCGTGTCCGACTCTGTGTGACCCCATAGACGGAAGCCCACCAGGCTCCCCTGTCCCTGGGATTCTCCAGGCAAGAACACTGGAGTGGGTTGCCATTTCCTTCTCCAATGTGTGAAAGTGGAAAGTGAAAAGTGAAAGTGAAGTCGCTCAGTCATGTCCGACCCTTAGCGACCCCACGGACTGCAGCCCACCAGGCTCCTCCATCCATGGGATTTTCTAGGCAACAGTACTGGAGTGGCTTGTCATTGCCTTCTCCGTGACACTACTTTAAGAGGAGCTAAACAAGCTGCAAAGCTGATTGCAATGAAAATCCCAATTCTTGTCTCCTAGATGCACATATATGAACAAATAAGCCACCAAGTCAATATTTCTAGGTGGTGATATTATGCCTTAACTTTGTTTTCATCTATATACCTTGTATACATGCAGAGTACTTAACATTATATAATAATAAAGTTTTATCAGGAAAAACAGGTAAGACACTTGGTTACAAGCCAAGTTCTAGCCATAACCCCACCTCTTACTGGATTTCTTTTTTTTTTTTTTTTCTTACTAGATTTCTTAGGCTGTTTCTATACAGAAATCCCAGTAAAGTGAAAAGAATGTAATGAAACCACACATTTACAGATTTCTTTCTATAAATTTCTTATGAACACGTTTGCTTATGCTTCTACACCCTCTTTTAAAAGTCTTTCAAACTAATCCATTCTCTATTTAGAGGCTCAGGTGGCTCATCTATTAAAGAATCTGCTTGCAATGTAGAAGACCTGGGTTCAATCCCTGGATTGGGGAGATCCCCTGGAGAAGGGAAAGGCTATCCACTCCAGTAGTCCATTTGGTCACAAAGAGTCAGACACAAATGAGCAAATTTCACTTCAACTCTTTTAAAAGTCTTTCAAACTAATCCATTCTATATTTAGTAGGTTTTTTTTTTCATTCTTTGCCACGATGCCACACCCTTAATCACTTAGGAATCTACTTGTGATAGAAACCATTTAAGGACTCCATTTTCAATCATATAATTAATATGCCCTCCTGTGATCCCCAAAGTCCTTTTTATACATCACATTAGAACTTCTACCTTTTCTACATGGGTATATCCTCAGTGTTCTTTGTTGTTGGGTGAGTAGATCTGTTTAGGAGAAAAAAGAACTCAGGGGCCTCCAGTAAAATGCAGAGAGCATAAAGAGGAAGAAAAGAGGAAATTCATCATGTGCACCCCCCTGTCACATTCACAAACACACCCAAACCTCTCCCACAGTTCAAAGGGTCATTATGAATGTAAGTTTTTATTGTTTAACAAGACACGGAGAGTGAAACATCCACACACAGGAAAACACTGCCAGGTATTCATATGTATTTTATCACAGAAGTCTTGAAGTTAATACATTGGAACATATGGAGCTACAGTCTTGATTGCAACTCATGTGCACAAAAAGAAATGCATCATCTCTGATGGACTGCATTCATTTCTTTAAATAAGCAGAAAGAAGGTGGAGATATTGGAAAAAAATAATATTCTAATATGTACCAACCATTTGACCTCTTTAAAAAATGATAAACTTTATGACAGGGCCACTATATGATTTAGTCATGTTCCACCCCCAGTGTAGTGTTACTGCGTTTTAACAAAATGCAAGACAGAATTAAATAAAAAACACAGACTGTATTAAAATTCCAAAGAGCTAAATGCAGGACTGAAAGGCAGAATAACTAAAGAAAGGACAGTTAGGTACAAAAATAGCCAAAGAGCCTCAAATAGAACTGGGTATCAGACAATCTTAGATAATATTTTTGTTCTCATTCTTGAAGGAATAATTATTTTACCAGCTCTTTGGTTTTTCTTTCCATCAAAGATACCACACTAATGCTTTCTTTAATGCCTAAGATGCATGTGGATCCACACAAGTCAATTGCTCTGATCTGTCCAGTCACGGCAGAATTCAACAGTCTATTATTTTCTGAACCTCCCCCTAAAGAGTTTGGGTGATCTAATTTGACCTGGAGCCACACACTGAGATTTTTTTCAGAGTCAGGTTCTAGTGCTCTCACTTGCTTGCTCTGTGACTTTGGAAGAAATAACCATCTCCTATTGTGGATCCTGAAAGATGATGCTGTGAAAGTGCTGCACTCAATATGCCAGCAAATTTGGAAAACTCAGCAGTGGCCACAGGACTGGATAAGGTCAGTCTTCATCCAAATCCCAAAGAAAGGCAATGCCAAAGAATGCTCAAACTACCACACAATTGCACTCAACTCACTCGCTAGCAAAGTCATGCTCAAAATTCTCCAAGCCAGGCTTCAGCAATACGTGAACCATGAATTTCCAGATGTTCAAGCTGGTTTTAGAAAAGGCAGAGGAAACGGAGATCAAATTGCCAACATCCACTGGACCATCGAAATAACAAGAGAGTTCCAGAAAAACATCTATTTCTGCTTTATTGACTATGCCAAAACCTTTGACTGTGTGGATCACAATAAACTGTGGAAAATTCTGAAAGAGATGGGAATCCCAGACCACTTGACCTGCCTCTTGAGAAACCTGTATATAGATCAGGAAGCAACAGTTAGAACTGGACATGGAACAACAGACTGGTTCCAAATAGGAAAAGGAGTATGTCAAGGCTGTATATTGTCACCCTGCTTATTTAACTTATATGCAGAGTACATCATGAGGAACACTGGGCTGGAAGAAGCACAAGCTGGAATCAAGATTGCCAGGAGAAATATCAATTACCTCAGATATGCAGATGACACCACCCTTATGGCAGAAAGTGAAGAGGAACCAAACAGCCTCTTGATGAAAGTGAAAGAGGAGAGTGAAAAAGTTGGCTTAAAGCTCAACATTCAGAAAACGAAGATCATGGCATCTGGTCCCATCACTTCATGGCAAATAGATGGGGAAACAGTGGAAACAGTGTCAGACTTTAATGTTGGGGGCTCCAAAATCAGTGAAGATGGTGACTGCAGCCATGAAATTAAAAGATGCTTACTCCTTGGAAGGAAAGTTATGACCAACCTAGAGAGCATTATTAAAAAGCAGAGACATTACTTTGCCAACAAAGGTCCGTCTAGTCAAGGGTATGGTTTTTCCAGTGGTCATGTATGGATGTGAGAGTTGGATTGTGAAGAAAGCCAAGAGCCAAAGAATTGATGCTTTTGAACTGTGGTGTTGGAGAAGACGCTTGAGAGCCCCTTGGACTGCAAGGAGGTCCAACCAGTCCATCCTAAAGTAGATCAGTCCTGGGTGTTCATTGGAAGGACTGATGCTAAAGCTGAAACTCTAATACTTTGGCCACCTCATGCAAAGAGTTGACTCATTGGAAAAGACTCTGATGCTGGGAGGGTTTGGGGGCAGGAGGAGAAGGGGACCACAGAGGATGAGATGGTTGGATAGCATCACCGACTCGATGGACATGAGTTTGAGTGAACTCCGGGAGTTGGTGATGGACAGGGAGGCCTGGCGTGCTGCGATTCATGGGGTCGCAAAGAGTCAGACATGACTGAGCAAATGAACTGAACTGAACTGAACTCTGGATCCAGGTTGACTCACCCATCAGACACAGTAGGTGCTCTCAGGGTTTTTCCCGTTGTCATACTTGTTTCTCTGTATATATATTCAAAAAGTTTGAAGTCACACAAAAATATAAAGGCAAATAACTTATAGAAAATCAGGTTCACAAGGGACTGTTTGGGTAGATGGGGCTTCCCTGATGGCTCAGCGGTAGAGAATCTGCCTGCCAATGCAGGAGTCTTGGATTCGATCCATGGGTCAGGAAGATCCCCTGAAGGAGGAAATGGCAACCCTCTCCAGTATTCTTACCTGGGAAATCCCATTGACAGAGGAGCCTCGTGGGTTGCTGTCCATGGGGTCACAAAAGAGTCAGACATGACTAAGCTACTAAACAGCAACAACATTTTGGTAGACAGTTTAGATTACCTGCATGCTCAGACGGTAAAGTGTCTGTCTACAATGCAGGACACCTGGGTTCGATCCCTGGGTCGGGAAGATTCCCTGGAGAAGGAAATGGCAGCCCACTCCAGTATTCTTGCCTAGAAAATCCCATGGACAGAGGAGCCTGGTGTTCATGGGGTCGCAAAGAGTCGGACACGACTGAGCGACTTCACTTTAGCAGGGAAAGGAGCCTTTTTTCATTGGTAAACACTGAGCTGCACTTTTAAAATTTTCTTGATTTCTAAAATGGTTTTGGTGAACATGCTCAACATTAAGATACCTGGCAACCAAGAGAAGGGCCCGTCCTCAGTAGCTATCATGTGTGTCATTTTGGAATTCAACAGGGAAAGATGGAGGGGGAGTTTCCTTGATGTAGTGAAGAGATCACAAGGTGGGAAGTCGACATGGACTTGGGCTTGAATTCTGGTTCCATGCTTACTTCATGGCTTTGGGACTACTGGCTGATCACTCAGTGGAAATTGAACACTCAGTCCTACTTCCTAGGGTATTGGGAGGTTCTAATGAGATGGCAGGCATGCAGGCCTAGCAAAGTGCCAAGCACATGGTTGATACTCAGTAACTTTATTCCTACTCTCTTCCATTTTCAGTGGCTCATCTCAAAGTACCACTATCCCCATCGCCCCTCCTCCATACTTGGGCCAATCTCCTGAACTGAGATCAGATAAGATGTCAAGGTCAAGAGCCAAAGAAGGGCCTATTACAGAAAATGACTTCATAGACAACCTCTGGGAGCAGAGTGGTTACAGAGCACCCTTCCTGTGAGAGACTCATGTGGCCTAGGATGTCCCCATGGGGTGAACAGAGGCTTGTAGTCCCGCCTGTTTTATTTCTATAAGATGATGCCATGCAAGGATATTTACTAGTCTTACTGAGAACAGCCCTGTTGTTAGAACTGAGGCCATGCATGAAAATAGCTGGGTAGGTGTTGGTCTCCTTCCCTTTAGATTATAGACAATATACCACACAGCTACATAACTGGCTACTTTTATCTCCCTGAACAAATTAGCATTTGGTCAGGCCCACTGTCAAATTAAGACATTTCCCTGTGCTTGGTGAGACTGAAAGCCACAATTTCCAAGCATTAATTATATCTGCTGGTGGGTGGTGCCTCTACTGGTTAACACCATGGCAACACTCCAAAGGGGAAAGAAAACAACCTACAGGCAGAAACACACAAGTCATCGCATCTCTGGAAGTGTGACTTTTGCTTTCATCAAATTGGATTTTTGCTCATCGGTAGTGTTCTATTTTCAGAAAAATCCCTGTATGGACCCCTCCATGTCAGGGATCATAGATAAGCCTACTGTACCCCTCCCCCACCTGCAGAGTACCAGCTCAGTTCCTTAGATGGAATAACCATTCATTTGAATATTTACAAAAAAAGAAAGAAAAGTATAGTAGGCTTCAGAAACATAGTATTTTATGGCAGAAAGATCATACAGTATTTAGTACCTAAGGTGACAGTGCTAGGGACTTGAGATATTTTATTGACTAAGTTCATGACAGTTTCACCTGTCCATAATCAAACGTCCTAAATGGATAATGTAAAGCACGTGGGCAAGATGTGGCACGAGTGGTGAAAATAAGCTAATATTTGACTATTTTATTCATGCCAGTTCATTGATGGGGAAGAAATAGTGAACCCACCTCCAGATGAAACCTTGTAGGGAAAAGAATAATTATTATAATTGTTTGAGGTCAACCACTGTCATTGATGGAAAGTTAACTGCATGTCTAAACCAGGGTCAGTAATAACCTCTTGACCAAAGATCAAATCATGCTTCCTCAGTTTAAATCACATCTTTTACCACTGTAATTTTAGTCCTGTAATTCTGGATAAATTATCTAAATCAAGTTTCCTTATTTTACCATAAGTGTCATAATTGTGTATTAATTTAATTGATGCAAGGATTAAATGAGTTAATAAATGTAAAGTGCTTAAAATGGAAAAAAAAACAAATGTTTTCTAATTTGGTGCTATTTAGACATAAGGAGAAAGGAAGACACAAACATGTCATTCGGTATTGTCTGACTACAAGAGTGGTCTGCTTATTGGTTTCTTCCTGCCTTTAGTGACAGGTAATTAACCTAGATAAACATGTGGCCTTTGCTCCAAATACATTCTTCATCTCAAACAGAAACTTCCAAATAAATAATCCTTGAGAGTTTTCAAAAACAATAGTATATGGGGGGGGCATCTTCTTCAGCCCTCCAACTAATGCTAAGAGGCTGGTGGGACAGATATCAGACTGTCCCATTTTATATGAGACAGAAGATCAAAATGCTGAAATGATTGACTCCAAATCACAGTAATAAAAAAATGAGCACCTGGGGCTCATTGCACCCTGGGGCTTTTGAATCTGTATTCAAACTGCCTTCTAAACCCTTCCTTTCTAAAGAGAAACAGGGCTTTCTGTTCAGAAGTAAGTGCTATGTCCCAAATGCTTCCTTTCTTCTGTTACTTCAAAGAAAAGGTGGAGGTTATGCTCTGAAGAAAAATTCTACTTCTTAGCTGCTTGGGGGTGGGAAATAAACAGTGAACCAGTGGTCTGATTTCAAGTCAAGGCCAGTCCCACACTTTCAGAGACTAAATCTTCCCATTCCTATTAAAGCAACCCATTTGGATGGATTCAAATGTCGGCCATCTTGGTTTAGGTTCTTTGGGACTGCTCCTTCACCAGGAACCAGCTGGGAAGGTATACAGGCAACCTGGCTCAGCACGGCCAAGTTCTGACGTGTACACACATGCAGAGAAATGCTGCTCTGGAAGGCACCTGGAGAAGCTCAGGGACAGATCCTTTGGAGTCTTTGGCAGGTAGAGAAGCATCAGGGAAATTCAGGCCACTGGAGGAACTGGATGCCACACCTGGAGGTGATTGTTTCACTGAAATGACTTGTTGGAAAGACCTGATTTCTCGCACAGTGGCCTCTGGGGTCCCACCCATACGTGTGCAGACAATCCTCTTGGCTGCTGAACTCCTCATCTAGGAGTCAGGTGCTTCAGCATTACCTGGAGTGCCAGTGGCCCAAATGGAGTTTCCTCCATAGCCTCCCTTCCTGAGGGCACACCACCATCAGAAAGTCATGTTTTTTGGCAGTGTGGGGCTGAGTTCTCACTTAACTGAATTTCCTATTTCACCTGGTTTTTGGTGAAGAACCAGTCCAAAAGGACCTAAACCAAGGTATCAACATTTTTGCTTTGCTTTCTCTATTTTTTGAATTAAAGTATAACTTATTTACAATATTGTGTTAGCTTCAGATTTACAGCAAAGAGATTCAGTTGTGTCACACACACACCCTTTTACGGTTTCTTTTCCCTTATAGGTTATGACAAGATATTGAGTATAGTTTCCTGTGCTACATACTAGGTCCTGTTTTATATATAGTAGTGTGAATCTGTTAATCTCAAACTCCTAAAACCTGAACTGGTGTTAAGTCTCAAGAATAGTTTCACTTGTTTGTTTGCTGGTGGCAAAGCTGACATGCACCATTGGCTTTAGATGTTTTATTCTTTCAGCCTAGCTAATATTGGCCAGCCAACTCCAGATGCTTTGAAAAACGCAATTCTGACGTCAACATATTGCAACACATGTGCATCTTGTGAATGTGTACTTTTGCCTTTTGGGGAGAGGGCACAGGAGAGTAGGCAGGTTTCCTGAAATAAAACATAATCTAAATCTTCCCTGAATTCAGCCTATATTTCCTTAACCCACTATAATAGCCTGAGGTCAGTTAACAAAGGCATTTTGTCCTCAAAGTTGCCATAACCATCTTGAAAAATAAAAAAACAAACAAACACAAAACCAAAAAACAAAGCACCTTTCAGTCACTGGGCCCTTGCGCCACAGGCAAATGGGTCTGCCAAGCTCTGAGACATTCCTGAACTTCATCTGAGACCCACAGACAGACAGGGAAACTCACCACCTAGCAGTCTAAGGAGCTTCGAACATCCTTTGAGCTGGTAACAAGAATTCTCAAGGCAACTTTGGAGGTTGTATTTGTCTTATGAAATGAAGTTCTGTGAATTCAATGAAAATGAATCACAGAGGATTAAATGAGAGGTAAGCCATCAGGGATTATTGCTTAACAAAATAGGGTCACCCTTTTATTACTTCTGAATGTTTCCTCATATTTAAAATATTCAGTACTGGGGGGTGTTGACTTTTCTGAAGATCTTGAAGTATGTTAGCAGACGTATTACCAATGTTATTAACGATAATTTCATGCCAAAAATATGCTAGCACTCACACAAATGCGTAGAGCATTCCTACAAGGCAATTACCATTGATGGCAAGAATTATTATCCCTGTTTTACAGCTGGTGAAAAGGAAACCTAGAGCTACCAAGCAATTTGTCCAAGTGTACACTGGCTGTGACATAGGCAGAGCAAAGTGGAGAGTTGAGATGATATGTCCCGAAGTCAAGCCAATAAAAACCAGTGATTGAAAACTGCCTCCATCCCTGCCATCACCCAGAATTAGCCAGGATCAGTCTCTGTGCAGATTAAATGTACTGGATAATTGTTCTTGTTCCCACTTCCAGCCCTCATCACTTCTCCCTAGAACCACTGCAATAGCTTGCTGGTCTGTTTCCCCATCTTCAGACCCCTCCAGTCCCAGCCCTACCCGCCACCAAAATTCAAACAAAGCCTGAGCATGCTGGTCTCCTTCTCACAAACCTCTACAGAAAAGACAATAAGCTCTGGAGGGGACATGGAGACCTCCATCATCCACTCCACACTGCCTCATCTCCTTTCACATACTCTTTTGGACAGCATGCCCATCCACCTCGTCATGCTCTGTCATTGTTCCTCCAATGAGAAATGGCATTGCTCCATATTCTACCCATCAATAGGAATCACACCCTTCAAGGCCTCGTCCAATCATGCTCTTCCTCAGTCCCTTCAGTCAGAAGTCTCTGCTTCCCCAAGCTCTGCAAGCCTAAGATTTCTCTTCAGCCTTTATTTTATACACACATCCTATTGGCTTGTTTACATTTCTGTTCCCACCTCTTTTCTGATCCACCCATGAAACTGTAAATTCCTGGCGAGTAAAAACAATGTCCAATTCATCTCCATGTCTCAGTGGGGTTAGTGCAGAGCCTAGAACACAGGAAACACATAATAACTCTGTGTGCATGCACACAGCCAAAGATACAAAGGTGCTCTCAGTCATAAGACACAAAACCGAGCATGCCCAAAATAACGCAAACCTTCTTAAATCATGAAATCCAGATTCCTTCTAAAAGCTTAAAACTGCTCAATGAATGAAATCTGCATGTATTTTGTCTGTCTTAGCTCCTAAGAAAAAAACAGCACAATCTTTGCCCATTTCCCAAATCATTGATTTATTCAACGACTGGATATTTTTTCCATTTATCAGATTTCTCGAGCTGCATGGAACTAGGCTTAGAGGCACTTTGGAATAAAGTGCTTATAAGTTACTGTCAAAAAGGATTTCACAATTGGATCTGCATTTGTAAGCACACCATTAAAATATGCTTTAACATGACCAGAACATTTTCAAACAGCTGGCATATTCATCTAAAAACATAATTAGTTTTCAATAAAAGTTGCTTTTTATTACTCAGGGAAAGTTCTCCGGTGACTTTTAAGGATCTGCCAAGTGAAATTTCGAAATGAAAATAGATTATCCCTCTTGGCCAGGGGCCAAGTGGAATGAAACGCAAACACACGAATTTGTGCCAAGTCCTAGACGCACTGGACCAAAGCAAAGTGGGGAAGTGCCCGCCTGGGTGTAGTGTTACAGAAACCCGCCCATTGTCCTTCCCAGCTCCCCAGAAAAGTGTCCACATGGGGCCTCTGGCCTGTGGACTGCGCCAGTTTTATACCCTCTCTTCTCGCTGGCAGGAAATGAAAATGGGTTCAGGAGACGGCAGAGATGCCATTAACAAGAAGCCAGGTCTGGGGAAGGCTACAATCTGGAGATTTGTTGTTAAATAGCCTAAAACAAAGGAAAACGACCAGTCAACCTGGCGATGTGATGAGAACAACTCTGTTTGGAATGAGAATCACATGCAGCTTCCATCCTTAGCTAGCTGTGCATCTTCAAACGATTAAGAAAGGGCATTTGGTGATTTTGCTGTATCCGTGTTTCCAACCTGCAGTACCATAGAGCAGCGTTTTGTTTTTGGTTTTGTTTTTTACTAGTGAGGCAAACAGACCCAAGAGCCTTGTAGGTGACCATCTCTGTGGACAGAAGGGTTGGCCAGTCCCAAGCTTCTTCAGTCTCTCTGACATCCAGAGGTCCTGTCTTCAAGCCCAACTGGTTCTGCCCTCTGGATAGTATTTGGTAAGTCTTTCCATGTCTGTGTCTTGCAACTTCTTCCCTGTTCCAACAGCTCTTCTATAGCACTCTACCAGAAACATGGACACTGTCGACTACCAAAAAACCTACAGAACATTACCTCTTCCTATAGGAACTCGGCTGATCCTTGAATTGAAAAGGTGAGAAATATCTGCAACAGAAATTTCAGCCTTGGGACGCTCAGAGGCCGTAAACACAGCTACCAAAGAACCACCTAGGCTTTCTGTGTTGGAAGCTGTTTCCATGCTGAAGCAAAATGAGGGACTGAGAGTTCATAAGCTAGTCCTGAGGTTGGAGTGAAAAGTATGCAGAGTTGGAAATCAAAGTATCTGTATTTGAATCTGAACTTTGTTGTTTCTTGGGAGTGATTTTCAGTATTTTCCAAGCTCCATTTTTTTTTTTTTTACCTATAAAGTGGGAATGAAAATGCCAACCTCAGGGGACAGTGGTGGAATCCACGAGATGATGCTTCATAAACTATAAAGTACTATGTCATTATGGACCCATTTTCCCCTTTGTCCATTCATCTTAATTTCCAAATGTTCTAATGTGAAAGCCAATTTCTCATTTAAGGGACTGCAATTTAGCATTCATAGTCATTTGGAGCAGAAACTACCAATTCTTCAAAGGGGTATGGTCTCAAACATAATGTGTGCAACTGGCAAACAAAGTCTTATCTGGAACCTCTGACCTGACTCTCAGATGCTTAGATGGTCATTTTTATAGGACCATTTGTCTACTGATATATTTCTATTGTTAAATGGATCTTAAAATTTACTAAATATGTATGTTTGAAGCGTTGGGCAAAAGAGCTCAATTCCTACCAGCCAGATTTCATAAACTGTGAACAAAAACGCCTCCTTCTCTATCTCAATTTATAAACTCTTAGCAGTTAGTTAGGTAATTCCAGACAGATGATTTAAAAGAGAAAGGTGCAGATCTCCAATCTCCATCTTATTATGTTTGAGTAGGGTTAATGAACTACTGGTCATTATTAATTTTAAATGAATACTAGACAAACATTTAAATCTGACTATAAAGCCTTCCTCCTACCTTTGAGGCCACACTGGGAACTCTGCTAACCTGTCCTACAGGGAGACCATGTGTACCCTCAGGAATTGTACTTCTTGTGTGTCCCCTCTCATGACACCATCTCAGTCATGGCAGGTGATCAGGTCCACTCAGACTTCTGGCCAGAGTTATGCTATATCTGAACCGATGCCCCAGGCCAGGTTGCAAAGTCTCCTAGGGGAAACTGAAGAAGGAAGCCAGTCAGCTTTGTAAGGTAAGCTGCTAGGATTCCCTACACTGATAGGAAACTTTCCCTCAGTGGTGAGGCTGTTTTGCCTGCTTGGGACACTGAACACCTTCAGATTCTGGGAATCTGAAATTTTGAAAGGCACTAAGTAGAATGGGCCTATGAGACCAGACCCCAGTAAAACCCTTGAGCGTTAAGTCTCAGAACGGCTGCCCTGGGCCCATCTCACATGTGTTGCTGCATTTTTGCTGCTAGGAACAGAGCATTTGTGTGGCCCCTCGTGGGAGGAAAACAGCATAGGAAGCCTGAATATGGATTTCTCCAGTGTCTTACTGATTATCTTTTCCCTACAGACCTGGCTTTATACCCTTTAAGTGCTTTGAGAATAAATATGAGCCATGAATATGACTATATGCTAAGTCCTAAGAGCTCTTCTAGCAAGTCAATGACCCCTGGCTGATCTCAAAAACCCCTGAAACCATCCCCACGTGGCCATTACTGAGGACAACTGGCCTGTTGTCCTTCAGACACTGGATTATTTTTACATAAAATTCTTCAAAAATATATTTGCTGCTAGTTCTGCATCATAGTCTAGACAGCATACCCTTAGCTATCTTGAAAGGCCAGGAAAGCAAATTAAAGTGACCCAGATACTCTGTTTACAAAGGTTTCAATATGACAAATAAAACAATTCTGAGTTGCTCAAGTTCTTCTAACTAATTACCTTTTGGGGGAAAAAGCTATTAGAAATTACAGATGTCTAGACTAATTCCATTGATTATTACAAAAGGAAATAAACCATTCAGTAAGTGATCATTTGTGTTGAATAAGAAAAAAAAACATAGGAAAAAGTAGGAAAAGGGAGAACTGTGCTGAAAATTTATCAGTGCTGCACATCATGTCACAAAAATGAAAATGTCCTGAAGAGACCAGCAATTGCCATTTCTTAGTGAGCCAAGCTTTCTTAGGATGCAGGCTCCATCTCTGCTTGTCTGAGGAGGGGACAGAACACCCTGTAAAAGGCTGTGCTAATTTTCTGAGGCTTTCCCAGAGATCTCTGGAGCCTGATTCTGCTTTTTGTTTTATTGAAAGGGAAATCATTTGCTAAAGGAATATCCAATCTTCCAGACCCAGGATCTGTACCCATAAATCCTCAGGAAAGGACCCCAGCAGACACCCACAGTCAACTCCACCTCAAGGGAGAGGGCAACATCTAGGTGGGCAGAGCTGAGAAGGCCAGGCCATGAGGGAGTGACACTGGTCCCAGGCTCCCTGCGGTAGGGCTTTGGGACTGGCATCTGTGCTCCTCACCGCACATCTAAGGGCCTCTCCTGGGACTGATGGAACTGTTGATTAGTATGGTTAGAGTGGCCGCCTTCAGGTGTTGTGGAAGGGTCCAATGCCACCTATGGCTCAGAAAGTTCAGTAGGCTGGTGTCTCCTGCTGACTCAAGCTATTGGGTGCCAGCTGTGCCTATCTCCTCACTTGATTCATGAAAAACTCGCTCAGGGCCCAGCCATTGTCTGGGATCATAACATTTAGTGGTGGCCCATTAACAACTAAACACACACACGTACACACTAAAAATAAAATGTGGCTCCCAATAATAACAGTGCAAATTTAAATGTTCTATTAACTCCTGCCACTTCTGTTGCCTCATTGCCTCCCATGGCTACTCTACTCTTATGAACCAGTTCAGTATTAATACCTTTACTGTTCCTCCCAATATTTATTGAGCATGCTACTCTTGAAATCTATGACATCGAAACTAATTGTCTTCTGTTCTTGATCGCATTCATTCTTAAGGTTTGGAAAACTGTACTCAAATGTAGGTGGCATCACTCACTAATTTGTGGCCTTAAGCAAGCCATTTTACCACTCTGTTACTCAGTCTCTGCATTTTAAAATGGGGTCACAAGATCTCTCAGGCAATGTCACTGGAAAAATGAAGGATAATGTAGGTAGAGCCCATCAAAAGCTCTCAATCAATGAGAGTGGCTACAGATGTTGATAGTATTATTTTTGAAATTATTTTAACATTCCTCCTACAGTGATGATGCAATTTATGCCAAGATATCAACCTTTGTCACAGCCTCCAGAGTATGAATGCAAAGTACTCTCTCAGAGGAGGAGCAAACTAGTGGGCCTTTGGGTACCAGACCACAAATCTACTTTTTTTTGGCACACGGCTTGTGGGGTCTCAGTTCTCTGACCAGGGATTGAATCTGGGCCCTGGCAGTGAAAGCCTGGAATCCTAACCACTAGGCAACCAGGGAACTAGACCCCAGACCTGTACCGTGGGTTCATTTGTTACCAGGATCTAAACATGAGAAGAGCCTAGATCCAAAGTCTGCCCCAGCAAAGAATCACAGCAATCCTTCTAGCAAGGCCATCCTTTTAAACAATGCACCAGACAATGCTGGTGTGTATAAAGGCCCATGCAAATCATGAGGATGTGGGATGCTTTCATTTGCCTTTGTCTGTATTCCAGGATGATTTACAATTAGTCTTTTTTTCCTGGGAATGCCGTAGAAAGAAGTGGCTGACCTTGAGCTTGGTAGTTGGTCAGACTTGCCCCACCCTTTTCAGCTGTTTGGTAATTAACATGGCTGTGTAATTAACATGAGGCAATGGGCCGCTTTCCTCCCACCCTGCCTTCACCAAAAAAAAAAAAAGGTGTTCACACCTGAATACAATTTTGGTTACAGAACAATAAAGGACAGGTGACAGGCCCAGCTGGAAGGCCTCTTTTTCATTTTCCTGTGGCCACAAATCAGACATTGCGGGCTCACAGCAGGACAGGCTCCACTGGCAGTAATTGGCACCATCTGTAGCTGTCAGAGCACTGGCTGGCATTCCGGCATTCCATCTTTCCAGTCAAGGCATTCATCACTCGTCCAAAACTCAGCCAGCTGACACTGAAAGATTAACTTGCATTGATTTGCTTGGCTAAACTCGACTGAGCTTCAGTTGGTACCGAGCGTTCCTGCTTAATCGCCAGCCCCATCACAAGATGTTTACAAGGTGATTGTCTACAGAAGGTTTGTTTGTTTGTTTGTTTGTTTCCATTCCCCATCTTCTGTCTAATGTGTTCTCAATAATTAGACTTTGGGAAATGGTGAATTAAAACAGACACGTGAGCACGGCATACAATTCCTGCCAAATGCCAGGGCCCATGGGCTGTATAATTAGAAAGATTCTCTCCTTATCTCTCAGTTGCATTAAATTCCTCCTTCATCCCAGTGTTTGTAGGTGGCGTAGAAGATGTTTCTACCTGAAGTTCTGCCAGAGGAGACGAAGGGGTCAGTCCTCTCGGGGTAACTCGCAGACCATAAGGTTGGCCCAGTTCTGCCTCTCCACTCCCCAGCCCCCAAACACTTGCTGGCCACCTTCCCTGGGCCGGGCCCAGCACTAGACCTGGGGGCCACAGACAGGCATGAACTACAGGCCCTTCTCAAGCCCTTGCTGAGTGATGGAGTGGAATCCCAGTTCACCAGGGATGTGCACACTGGGCTGTGTGAAATGGTGGGGAGGTGATGAGAGCTCTCTAGTCCTGAAGCTTGAGAAGAAGCAGCACCTGTCACAGAGCAGACTGTTTCCTGGATGAGATAGCTGAGTGATGAACATTGAAAGGGAATTAACAAGACCATGAAACTCAAGAAAGGAAGGAGTTCCTCAGAGCGACAGGGTGGAGGAAGACATTGAATATGACACAGAATGGTGTCTTTCAGGCTCTAGAGGATATGGTTTAGCATGAGGAGAATGAAGGGTGCTTATGGGGAAATGGTGCCTGGCAGGTGGAAAGGTGGGCTTGTGTGGCATTTGTGCTAGACCAAGGAGTCTGAAGGCCAAAGAACTGATGCTTTTGAACTGTGGTGTTGGAGAAGATTCTTGAGAGTGCCTTGGATGGCAAGGAGATCAAACCAGTCAATCCTAAGGGAAATCAGTCCTGAATATTCATTGGAAGGACTGATGCTGAATATGAAGCTCCAACACTTTGGCCACTTAATGTGAAGGACTGACTCATTAGAAAAGACTCTGATGTTGGGAAAGACTGAAGGCAGGAGGAGAAGGGGACGACAGAGGATGAGATGGTTGGATAGCATCACTGACTTGATGGACATGAGTTTTACCATGCTCTGGGAGATGGTGATGGACAGGGAAGCCTGGTATGCTGCAGTCCATGGGCTTGCAAAGACTGAGCAACTGACATGACGCAAAGACACAACTGAGCAACTGAAATGACTTAAAGCATCTGAATTGTATCATATCCAGTGCTGGAGAATCTCTGAAGGGGTTTTCAAC
Source organism: Moschus berezovskii (assembly GCF_049115385.1). Lineage (NCBI taxonomy): Eukaryota > Metazoa > Chordata > Mammalia > Artiodactyla > Moschidae > Moschus > Moschus berezovskii. Next base: position 139,766,856 of record NC_142488.1, on the reverse strand, counting down.
AGGGGGTCAATGTGCTCAGCTCTGCGGCAATATGGAGGGTCAACAAGTGAGAAGAGGCTGGAGGCAGAGAACCATATGACAAAGAAGTGGCCGTGGTCCCAGCAGGAAGAGCACAGGGAGACGAAGATCAGTTCGATCAGCTCTAATGATGGACCATTAAAGAGGAGCTCATGGAGGTGGGAAGAGGTAGGAAGTCTAGAAGCTATTGCAGCTTTCGTTTGCACAAGCCCGACTGAAGGCAAGGCCAGTCCTCAAGTTGAAGAATAAGGCACAAGGAGTCAGCCATTGTGAGTCCCAATGTCATGTGGCTTGGGCACATGTCACAAAGCCCACTTTACCGGCAACACCTCCCACCATGCTCAAGAGCAAAACTTCTACTCTTCCAAGCATGTTGGAGAAGACTCTTCAGAGTCCCTTGGACTGCAAGGAGATCAAACCAGTCAATCCTAAAGGATATCAACCCTGAATATTCATTGGAAGGACTGATGCTGAAGCTGAAACTTCAGTAATTTGGCTATCTGATGTAAAAGTGTAAGTCACTCAGTCATGTCTGACTTTTTGCAACCCCATGGACTATACAGTCTTCGGAATTCTCTAGGCTAGAATACTGGAGTGGGTAGCCTTTCCCTTCTGCAGGGAATCTTCCCAACCCAGGGAATGAACCCAGGTCTCCTGCATTGCAGGAGGATTCTTTACCAGCTGAGCCACAAGGGAAGCCCAAGAATACTGGGGTGGGTAGCATATCCCTTCTCCAGGAGGTCTTCCTAACCCAGGAATCGAGCTGGGGTCTCCTGCATTGCAGGCAGATTCTTTACCAACTGAGCTATCAAGGAAGCCAAATATACCAAGATTGAGAGATGGAAATCTCCAGGCAAGAATACTGGCGTGGGTAGCCTTTCCCTTCTCCAGGCGATCTTCCCAACCCAGGGATCGAACCCAGGTCTCCCACTTTGCAGGCAGATTCTTTTCCAGCTGAGCCATAAGATGTGAAGTGCTGACTCATTAGAAAAGACCCTGATGCTGGGAAAGATTGAAGGCAGGAGAAGGGGACAACAGAGGATGAGATGGTTGGGTGGTATCACTGACTCAATGAGTTTGAGCAAGTTCTGGGAGATGGTGAAGGACAGGGATGCCTGGCGCGCTGCAGTCCATGGGGTCGCAAAGAATTGGACATGACTGAGCAACTGAAGAACAACAAAGCACATCAGTGTGCTACTTCCTGAACAAAACCTTTCTTTTGTGTTCCTTCAGCTCATATAATGTCCATCATGTACAAGCCCTCCTTCCTTAGTGCTGCCTACCAGTTCTTCAGGATTCAGAGCAGCACTCAGCACAGAGTAGGACCTTCCTAGCTACTTGCTGCTCCAGGTGAACAGTACCCCCCACAAGATACATTAAAGTCCTCACCCCCAGTTCCCCTGAATATGACTGATCTGATTTGGAAACAGGACCATTGAAGATACACTAAATGAGATTTAGATGAAGTCATAGTGGAACAAGGTGGGCCCTAAATTTGATACGATAGAGAATTTTACAAGAAGAGAAATACAGAGACGCAGAGAGATACATACCACTATGTGACAATGGAGGCTGAGATTGGATGGAGGTCAAGCTAGAAGTGCTGACAGTTAGTAGTCAAGGAACACGTGGAAGCAACAGAAGCTGGAAGAGGCAAGGAAGGACCCTCTCCCGGAGTCTTTGGTGTGGGTGTTTCAGCCATCACCTTGACTTTAGACAGCCAGCCTCCAGAACTGTGAGGTGATACATTTTTGTTTTTGATGTCACTTGGCTTGTGGTTCATTTTACAGTAGCCCTAGCAAATGAATAATCTTGTGAACTGAAAGAATCAAATAAAATAATGCCTGCTCCATGAAGCTTAACTTTTCTCTTCAAGCCTGAAATGATCCATTCACAAAACCCCCAAATGATTTATCAGTTCACAGTCCTTCCTTGTTCTCCATTGCTGGTCTTAGGTGATGCTGTGATTCATGGGGTCGCGGAGAGTCGGACACGACTGAGCGACTGAACTGACTGACTGACTGACTCTCCTCATAGGGGGCTAACATAGACAACCTATCTCCTGGGACCATAATAATAATGGCTCTCAGTTATTAGCAGATTCCATGTGAGAACCATTGGATGAATATTCTCTCATATGATCCTTACATATGATTTTAAAGCATTCATCTCATTTGCACTTAATGATGACACCACGAGGCAACATCCAACATGTCCACTTTACATGTGAGCAAACAGTGGCCCAGAGAAGGGCTTTTTCCAATGCCATGTAGCAAATGAGTCATAAAGTCAGTTAGGTCCCACTCCACAGCCTGTGCTCTTCACTGCCATGTTCAAGTTGCCATTTGTCTATATAGAATTATTTTTCACTTTGCCCGATTTTATTTGGTTTTATGCTATATCCTGTGTGAAGGATTCCTTTATATTGTGGAACATATTTGCTTTGATCATAAAATATACTCTCAAAGTGACCCTCCACCAAATGAGATGAAATCTCTTAACATTACAGGTTTTAAGCCTGTAATGTCAAGAGGAAATTCGATGTGTTGTTACCCTGGTAGATTAGAACCAACTCAGCTTCCTGAGGCATGGGAAGTATCCCAAGGTCCTGAGAGAGGTTATATAGATATGGATATAGATATAAATACATCAGTATAGATTTTTCCCCATCTGAGCATCCCAGAAAACACACATTTCAAGAGAATAATCCTAGATCCATTTCAGAAAAAAAACAAAACACCCCACAATTCCTAAGACCTCCCTTGGAAAGCAAAGCAAGTGATAAATTGCGAGTCTCACTTAAATTGCCACCCTCTTACTTGACAATGTAAATAAAATGTTCTTCTGTGAATGAAGATGTAGGAGTCAGAAAAGCATGACAAATCTTTGTTTATATAGTTATTATCAAAATATTACTAACAAATATGCTTCCATCATCTTTTGGGGAGTAATTGATGGCAACATGAATGTTTAATTTGATACATCAGATAAAAAGCAATGAGGAATAGCACATATGTTGCTCTTCCTGCCACTATTATCACTGTTACTCCTAAGAAACATTTACGGAGCATTGACCATAGACACTTATTAAGCTCAAAGGGGAAAAAACAAAGAACCGACAAGAGTTGCAAACAAAAGATTAAATAGATGTGTATATAGGAATACGGATAGATGATTGATGGAAAGAAAGGAAGAAGGGAGCAAGGAGATGGTGCCCGTGGGTATGGATTTTTGGCTTCCAGAAATTCCCAGGAATGAGAGCTCCTTTTCCATGAGTTGCCCAGCAACAACCTCTCCCCACCAAAAAGAAATAAACACTCTTCCTTTGAAATAGAACTTAGTAGCCATTTCAGGCAGAAGGATTATTGTGGATGGGATGTATACTGTCTATCACTCTCACTGCAAACCAAACCAAATATGGCAGTGGGAGAGAAAGTGGAGTTGAAGGGAAGAGTTAGATAAAAAGACTACAGAGAAGAGGGAAAGTGCAGAAGTTGAAGAGGATGAGGGGAAGAAAAGAGGCAAGGAGAGAACATAGAGGCAATAGTCTAAGCCATCTAACTGGGCACAATGAGTGTTCTGTAGCATTCCATATGTGCACTGCCAAGCATTGCTCTTTGCAGCTCATCTGTATTTCTTACCAATGAGCATCAATTATGCGCCAGGCGCTCAGCTAGGTTTCATAGCTATTGTCATTGTTGGTACTGAAAAAATAACAAATCTAGGTGATAATGAAGACACTAATGATGACCTCAACCCTGTGATGTCAGCTCATTCCATCATTCTCAGACGCATAGGTACTTAAAGAGCAGATAAATGGCTTGTTTTGGTTTTGATCCCCACAACCACTTGGTGGGGCAAGGATTACTGTCACTATTTGAAAGAGGAGTAAACAGAAATGATCCTTCAATAAAGTCTCAAAATGATATCCACTTTGTTTCTGTCCACTGTTACAACTTGAGGGTCTCAGATGCAATCCACTAAGCCCTGGTTTTCTTTAGTTCTATAAGGGACAGCCAGCCAGTTCTCACCATCCCCACTCCTTTAACTAGTGCTTGTCTGAGCTTCCTTGCTTAGTGAGCTGAGGAGCCACAAAATTTTACCTACAAGGAAATGAAGTTAAGCCTGTGTTTTGGATACTGTTAAGCCAAAGGAATCATCTCACTGTGATGAACGACTCCGTTTTAAGTGTAAAGAGGGAAGAAAGCTCCTCAAGGCATCGGCTGGTGGCAGACCTTCTACTGCCTACTCATAGTTCCCATCTTCCTCTTGAAGAAGGTCAGGAACATGGAGCCACCTTTGCAGACCAACAGAAAGAGGTGAAGTTACTCTTGTACTGGGACACACAAATATGACACTGTGATTTCCCCTGGGTCCCCACCAGCAAAACTCACATATACTGATCCAAGCAGCCTAGGTCTACTGGCCCCTAAAACTACTGTGGACTCACCATGTTCTTCATTTTAGGTGACAGCAAAGAAGCCAATCACGACATCACGTCAACTTCAACCCTGGGTTGTCAACTTGCCCTGTCCATTTTTGGACACACAAGTGCTCAGTTTCCCAATCAGACAGGGTCCCTGGTCAATCCTAGGACCCTGTATGCAATTACTTGATGTGTATAACTAAAAACACAGTTGGTTTCTTTATTCATTTACTCAGTGGAAACTAACTGAACTCCTACTGTGCTCACTCTCTCTGCTGGTTGCCTGGGCACAGAGATGACAAAGACATGTAAGAAGAGGTCAGAGTCTCTACACATGTGCTGTTGTAAAATAAAACAATCCTTCAGTTCAGTTCAGTTCAGTCGCTCAGTCGTGTCCGACTCTCCGCGACCCCATGAATCACAGCACGCCAGGCCTCCCTGTCCATCACCAACTCCCGGAGTTCACTCAAACTCATGTCCAGAGAGTCGGTGATGCCATCCAGCCATCTCATTCTCTGTCGTCCCCTTCTCCTCCCGCCCCCAACCTTTCCCAGCATCAGAGTCTTTTCCAGTGAGTCAACTCGTCGCATGAGGTGGCCAAAGTATTGCAGTTTCAGCTTTAGCATCAGTCCCTCCAATGAACATCCAGGATTGATCTCCTTTAGAATGGACTGGTTGGATCTCCTTGCAGTATAAGGGACTCTCAAGAGTCTTCTCCAACACCACAGTTCAAAAGCACCGATTCTTCGGCGATCAGCTTTCTTCACAGTCCAACTCTCACATCCATACATGACCACGGGAAAAACCATTGCCTTGACTAGACGGACCTTGGTTGGCAAAGTAATGTCTCTGCTTTTTAATATACTATCAAGGTTGGTCATAACTTTCCTTCCAAGGAGTAAGCGTCTTTTAATTTCATGGCTGCAATCAGCATCTGCAGTGATTTTGGAGCCCAAAAAAACAAAGTCTGACACTGTTTCCACTGTTTTTCCATCTATTTCCCATGAAGTGATGGGACCAGATGCCATGATCTTTGTTTTCTGAATGTTGAGCTTCAAGCCAACCTTTTCACTCTCCTCTTTCACTTTCATCAAGAGGCTTTTGAGTTCCTCTTCACTTTCTGCCATAAGGGTGGTGTCATCTGCATATCTGAGGTTATTGATATTTCTCCCAGAAATCTTGATTCCAGCTTGTGCTTCTTCCAGCCCAGCGTTCCTCATGATGTACTCTGCATATAAGTTAAATAAGCAAGGTGACAATATACAACCTTGACGTACACCTTTTCCTATTTGGAACCAGTCTGTTGTTCCATGTCCAGTTCTAACTGTTGCTTCCTGACCTGCATACAGGTTTCTCAAGAGGCAGGTCAGGTGGTCTGGGATTCCCATCTCTTTCAGAATGTTCCACAGTTTATTGTGATCCACACAGTCAAAGGCTTTGGCATAGTCAATGAAGCAGAAATAGATGTTTTTCTGAAACTCTCTTGCTTTCTCCATGATCCAGCGGATGTTGGCAATTTGATCTCTGGAGCCTCTGCCTTTTCTAAAACCTGTTTGAACATCTGGGAGTTCACGGTTTACATACTGCTGAAGCCTGGCTTGGAGAATTTTGAGCATGACTTTACTAGCGTGTGAGATGAGTGCAATTGTGCGGGAGTTTGAGCATTCTTTGGCATTGCCTTTCTTTGGGATTGGAATGAAGACTGACCTCTTCCAGTCCTGTGGCCACTGCTGAGTTTTCCAAATCTGCTGGCATATTGAGTGCAGCACTTTCACAGCATCATCTTTCAAGACTTGAAATAGCTCAACTGGAATTCCATCACCTCCACTAGCTTTGTTAGTAGTGATGCTTTCTAAGGCCCACTTGACTTCACATTCCAAGATGTCTGGCTCTAGGTCAGTGATCACATTATCGTGACTATCTTGGTCGTGAAGATCTTTTTTGTACAGTTCTTCTGTGTATTCCTGCCACCTCTTCTTAATATCTTCTGCTTCTGTTAGGTCCATACCATTTCTGTCCTTTATCGAGGCCATCTTTGCATGAAATGTTCCCTTGGAATCTCTAATTTTCTTGAAGAGCTCTCTTGTTTTTCCTATTCTGTTGTTTTCCTCTATTTCTTTGCATTGATCACTGAGGAAGTCTTTCTTATCTCTCCTTGCTATTCTTTGGAACTCTGCATTCAGATGCTTATATCTTTCCTTTTCTCCTTTGCTTTTCGCCTCTCTTCTTTTCACAGCTATTTGTAAGGCCTCCTCAGACAGCCATTTCGCTCTTTTGCATTTCTTTTCCATGGGGATGGTCTTGGTCCCTGTCTCCTGTACAATGTCACGAACCTCCGTCCAGAGTTCATCAGGCACTCTATCAATCAGATCTAGTCCCTTAAATCTATTTCTCACTTCCACTGTATAATCATAAGGGAAACAATCCTTATCAACATATAAATACCAATAGATGCTCTAAAGAGGAAGGATATAAGATTTTAAGTTTTCTGAATTACAGTTTTTATATTTGATGACTAATAACAATGGTTGGGCGTGCTGCAGTTCATAGGGTCACAGAGTCAAACATGACTGAGCGACTGAACAACAACAATAATTTTTATTTATGTCAACATACAATACTTCTCAATTAATTTTCACATCTTTGATTCATATGATCCCTAGCATTACCCCATGAGATAGGGAGGTATAGTATCTTCACCTCTAGATGAAGATGTTCCTTCAGCCCTGAGATTAAGTGTCTTGTCCAAGGCTGTCCAGCTGACAGACCCAAGGGTTGGGCCTCAAACCCACACTTCTCTTCATCAATCTCCTGCTCTTCTCAGGTCACCTGATTCTCTCAATTTTAATCACCCTAAAAAGAAACCCTGTAGTTTTTAAGCAATCATTCCTCATTTTCCCTACTCCCAGCCCCTGGCAACCTCTAATCTGTTTTCTGTCTCCGTGGATTTGTCTGTTCTGGGCAATTCATATAAATGATATCATACAATACGTGACCTTTTGTGTCTGGCTCCTTTCACTTAGCATAATGTAAAAGTTCATCCAAATTATAGGAAGAATCAGTACTTTGTTACTTTTCATGGCTAAATAATATCCCATTGTATGGATAAAGCACATTTGTTTATCCATTAATTCATTGATAGACATCTGGGTTGCTTTCAATATTTGGATATCATGAATAATGCTGTTTGAAGATTTTGTACAAGTTTCTGTGTGGACATGATTTCAGTTCTCTTGGATACATATCTAGGAGTGGAATTTCTAGGTCAAATGGTAAGTTGATATTTAACTTTTTGCAGAACTGCCAAACTATTTCTTTTTGCCTAGTACTTAATACTTTTCTTATTAATTCTATGGTAGCAATGGTAGCAAAGTGTTTCATCGTGTAATCAAAGGATGCATGCTGCAAGACTTTCACAGTGCAGACAACATCTAAAATCACATAGACTGTCTAAAATGAAAGCCTCCCAGAGACAACTTCAGTGGTGAGACCTGGGTAATAAACATGATCTGTCCAGAAGATGAGCTCTTGGAGAGGTGATGTGGCCACATTTTGAAACTTGGTTCATAGGAAACAGATTGAACAATTTCACACCTAGGCTATCAAACAGTGAATTCATCCATCTAGATTCCAGAGTCTCTACAAGGACAGCTACTGACTGCAACCAAAATATCACAGATTCTCTTTGGACATAACTGTTTGCATGATCCTTGGCCTCTTTAAACACATACATACAGACTGTGTTAGGAGATGTGCAAGAGCCTTCTCTGTGGTCTGCTCTCTATCATCAGAAGATGGGGCCTAATCTGGCAGCATCAGGGAAAAGCTGTACTTACAAGCAGCCCGTGTGTGTGTGTGTGTGTGTGTGTGTGTGTGCATGCACATGTACTCATACACATGCATTAGCTTGGAGGGACTGGGGAGATACACATATACATATTGAGCTTTAGGCTTTCTTGGTGGAATACCTACTGAACTTGTTCTCCTGAAACTGAATTCAGTAATAGAAAAGGTACTAGAAGAACATGGTTATTGAAATCCATTTTCACACATCACCTGGTAATTATCCCAGATCCCTTGCTGTTCAACAAACATAACACATCCTCTGCCATCTCAGCACATCTATCAGTGCCACTCTGCTAGCATAGACTGATTTTTCTACCCTCTACTGCTCAAGGTCACAGAGAAGCCTCCTGAAGGTCACCACCATGGTGAAGGCATCTCGGGTTTCTGTTGTTTTCTGTCTTCACTCTTTACCCTGCATGCTCAGGCTACACTTCCCTTATCTTTCTCTGATACCTGTCTTCATCTTCAGTCTCCTTCCTCACTGCACCTAGACTCTGAACTAATTTGAGGGCAGGAACTTTGACTTACTCACCTCTCATCCCAGCTTACAGCCATTCAGTAATATTCACTCTTGCATTTATTCACTTTTTTAAAGCACTATGTGTCGAGCACTGGGATGGTTAATTTTATGTGTCAGCTTGGCTTGGAACATAGTAGTGAACAAGACACCTGAAGCTCCTGACCATAGATAACTGAAGAAGATCTATGAGGTTCCAATTGTGATCAATGGCTGTCCACATAGAGACTTTGGCTCTAGAAGGTGATATTCTGAGGGAAGGAGACTGTAAACAGATCACTGACATAAAATTTTGGTTCTTAATAACCTTCTTATATTAGGGCCACGGTACATAGTGTTTCATTTCGAAGAGTCTGCATGAAGATGCTTCATGAATACCAAGTTGCAAACAATAGGCAAACCACAGTCCCTGGAGGCATCTGACAGAACCCAACTGAACTAGCATTATTTTAAAATCAAACCCAACTATGTCAAATCCATAAAAATCAACTTTAGTTCAAACTTGAGTTTCAGAGTTTTTATCTTAAAGAATATGCATCACAACTAAAGCCACAAAGTAGAGATGCAAATATTAGTCTAAGGAGGAAGACACAGTCTAAGGGAGCATGTTTAAATAATTAGGGAGCGGTTATACATAAAGACACAGACCCTGAATCTTCCTTTAAAAATTGGTGTTCTGGATATTTTATCTTCCTAGTACCATCGCAATTACTCAAAAGTTTACATATTTCTTCAATCCAGATACAACATGTCAACAACTGCCGTTAAATGCATCATAGAAATGGAATGTTCCCACAGAAGGTTTCATTAAGTCTAACGTGATTTACAGGACTTAAGACATGTTGTGGGGAGATTTTCTATCATAGCCGCTAGTACCCCTGGGATAGCCTGACCCACTTGAAATTGTTTTAGCTCCACTGTTACCTGGGTCACAACTGATGGCAGCATATATCAATTACACTGTAGTCATTTAAAACATGCTTCCGTGCATCTGGTCACCCAAAGAGTCACCTCTTTGCATTTTCATACCCTGGAAGCACCACTGTAACAGAACTCCTTGAACAAGCTAAGATGAACTCATTTACCTAAATAAGGTCCTTAAGAGACAGGCTACTAGGAAATATGCCCCCCTGAAGATTGCAAATGTTCTCTTCTTGCCATTTCTAAAGAGGGAGATTTTTCAATCTTTTTCCTGCTTTCTTCTCAGCCCCTTCTATTTGAGAACTGACTATCTCACATTGATTCCTGGACTAGCATCAATAACTAGACAGCCTTTTCAAGTTTATTTCTGCTGATGGATAGAAGGGATCATTTAGATGTCTATAATTAATTAGACCAACTTTAGTGGTTTCTGGAATGTAATTTATTGTTAGAAATTTTGCATATCTAGTGCAATAGGAAGCACTTGAAATTCTATACTAGAGGCATTTCCTATGAAATCTACTGCTAATTATTTAAGATCAGGGCAAACTGTGCATCCTTCCTGGCAAGGCTGATCTTCCCCATCATTGACAGTGCTGGTTCCAGGACACAGGGGGTTTAGGAAATTCTCTTACCAAGGTTGACGTAATCCTATCAAGGGAAAGAACTGAACTTGATGCATTTTTTTATTCACCAAAATGCCACGTCTAGCTCACGTCACTCAAAACTCTCCATGTTCAGTTCAGTTCAGTCGCTCAGTTGTGTCCGACTCTTTGTGACCCCATGAATTGCAGCACACCAGGCCTCCCTGTCCATCACCAACTCCCGGAGTTCACTCAAACTCATGTCCAGAGAGTCGGTGATGCCATCCAGCCATCTCATTCTCTGTAGTCCCCTTCTCCTCCTGCCCCCAATCCCTCCCAGCATCAGGGTCTTTTCCAGTGAGTCAACTCTTCGCATGAGGTGGCCAAAGTCCTTACAATGAACACCCATGACCGATCTTCTTTAAGATGGACTGGTTGGATCTCCTTGCAGTCCAAGGGACTCTCAAGAGTCTTCTCCAACACCACAGTTCAAAAGCAACTCTCCATGTTACTTATAGTCAAATCCAGGATGCTTACAGATGGCCTGTTAGATGCTTCACGACCTGCTGTTGACCCAGCCTCCACCTTCCTGTTGCCCCCTTGAGTGCCTGCTCGACCCCCAGTGACTTGCTTCTATTTCTTACACACATAGCCTTGCATGTGCTGTACCCCTTGTCTGGTAAGCTCTTGCCACACAGCGTCCCATGGGCTCAAGGCTCATCTTTCGGGGCCTCTACTTTTTGTTGTTGTTTAGTTGCTAAGTCATGGACAACTTTTTGTGACCCCATGGACTGTAGTCAGCAAGGCTCCTCCATCCATGGGATTTCCCAGGCAAGAACACTGGAGTGGGTTGCCATTTCCTCCTCCAGGGGATCATCCCACCCAGGGATCAAACCTGTATCTCCCACATTGGCAGGTGGTTTCTTCACTGCTGCTGCTTAGTCGCTTCAGTCATGTCCAATTCTGTGAGACCCTATGGAATGTAGCCTGCCAGACTCATCTGTCCATGGGATTCTCCAATCAAGAGTACTGGAGGGGGTTGTCATGCCCTCCTCCAGGGTATCTTCCTGATCCAGGGATCGAAACCAGATTGCCTGCATTGCAGGCAGATTTTTTACTGCTGAGCCACCAGGGAAGCTCCTACTAGATTGGGAAACGGTGGGAACAGTGGCAGATTTTATTTTGGGGGGGCTCCAAAATCACGGCAGATGGTGATTGCAACTATGAAATTAAAAGACGCTTACTCCTTGGAAGGAAAGTTATGACCAACCTAGACAGCATATTAAAAAGCAGACACATTACTTTGTCAACAAAGGTCCATCTAGTCAAGGCTATGGTTTTTCCAGTGGTCATGTATGGCTGTGAGAGTTGGACTGTGAAGAAAGCAAATCGCCGAAGAATTGATGCTTTTGAACTGCAGTGTTGGAGAAGACTCTTGAGAGTCCCTTGGACTGCAAGGAGATCCAACCAGTCCACCCTAAAGGAGATAAGTCCGGGGTGTTCATTGGAAGGACTAATGTTGAAGCTGAAACTCCAATACTTTGGCCACCTGATGTGAAGAGCTGACTCATTTGAAAAGATTCTGATGCTGGGAAAGATTGAAGGCAGGAGGAGAAGGGGATGACAGAGGATGAGATGGTTGGGTGGCATCACCGACTCAATGCACATGGGTTTGGGTAAACTCTGGGAGTTGGTGATGGACAGGGAGGCCTGTCATGCTGCGGTTCATGGGGTTGCAAAGATTCAGACACGACTGAGCGACTGAACTGGAACTGGAACTGGGGCCACTCCCCAACATCCTTACTCCTTTCCTGCTTTCCATTGCACTTATCATCATCCTGAATATTCTATAGTTTGCATAATTATTTTATTTTCTTCTCCCATCCACACCCCTCCATGGAATGTAACATGGATTAGGGCAGGGACTTAGCTTGTTTTATTCATCATTTTATCTCCAGTGCCTAGAAAAGTGACAGGCACACAGCAGGTCCACAATAAAGACTGGTGATTTAATGAATGGATGAAAATGAACGTATAACAGTTCCTCTCTTCAAATGACACCAATCTGTTAAAATGTTAAATCCATGAAAAACTATATGTTATAGCTAATTTTATTTTATTTTTTAATTGAGAAAGGGGTTTTCCATTTCATTCTGGCCACTGTTCATCTTACAGGGCAGGATTCCAAACCAAAGAGACTGTCTAGGTAGAGAAGCACATGATCTTTCAAGTTTTGCATTGACGATAAACACAGACCCTATTCTTCCAAATCCCATGATTACTTCTTACATCTGGGAGTTGAAAAAGACTAGAATAAAATCTCTGGTGAAGTAATCTGAGCCCACTCTTCTAGGTGAGGATGAGGCAGGTATAATCAAGTGCTTGAAACCATTACTCACCTTCATGTCTATTGTAGGTGGATCATGGTGGGGAGATGCTTCTCAGCAATGACCATGGACTCCAGTTCAGTGGACAGCTGAGTGACCAACACCACCTCCACAAAAATCGAGAAATGTAGATGGGTGGGGGGAGGGAAGAAGGGTGGGCATAAGACCAAATGGCAGAATGCTTTTGAACTTGTCCCATGCAAGACATTCAGAAGACAACATAGAGAGCATTTCTCTAGCAAGAGGCCTGTGTTAAATGACACAAAATGGGCGTAGCACATACCAGTCCTTAAGCAGCAGTAGTGGCTCAATCCAATTGATGAAGTGCTTCCATTTAAAGTTATTAATTGCTATAATGGCTTGAACTCAATAAAAGGGATATACTGGATAAAAAGGAAAGTTGAACAATATTGTATTCATTAGCATAAATTCTTCCAGGTTCCCTGCTGCACTTTCCAAGGGGAATGGAGAGACGCCTCAATTTTAACCAAATTTTTATGGTTTTACAGCAGCCGTGGTTATGCATGAATTTCAGAATACATTTGCTTGAAAATTCATTATATGAAACATTTATCCCATGAATAAATTAGAGACTCTGAAATACAGTGCAATAAAACTTTTGCTGCTAGAAGAATTTTTATGGGTGAAATAATGTGAAAATTAGTAACATCAAATATGATTCCCCTTAACCTAGACTAGTCCCACACACAATTATTTTGACATGGTCTGTCATACATAATAATGTAGATTTTCAAATAATGCCATAGAAAAGACTTGTAACAATTCTTAACAGAATTTAGAAATACATGATGAATCACTAGGTAAGTAAAATGGCAGTTTACCCATTTGACAGAATGATTTTTTTTTCCCTAGAGCCAAATAGAAGATTTTTTGTTCTCTCTTAGAGATTTCGTTAATTATGACATATTCAAGCAAGGGTAAAACTATTCTATGTGGAATCAACGTCTTCATTCCTTGTTTACTCAGTCACTCTTGACTTTGCTGTCTAAACATGGCCTATTAAGCATTTTAACGATTATATTTGACTATGGTTGGCAAAATTAAACACACATTAATGTTTGTAACTTCATCAGGTGTAATTTGTTACTGAAAAAGGAGGTTTCTAAACAATTAAACAAGATCTAAAAACAGCAATCAGTAGGAAGAATACTAAAATGAGCCCTGTCATTATTTTCAAGATAGATAATAATTACAGGTCAGCAATCCAACTGACCTAAAACCTCCGTCTTCCCATCCTACAGAACTGTGAAGATCTCACAGATGTAAAAACACAAAAACTCCCTCTGATGAATATGGCATATGCCTAGAAGATAAAACTGATTATTTAAATAGAATTTAGCAGGGGAAAAGACACAAAAAATAAACCCACTGTGAAAATGATCAATGTGGAAATAATGCACTCTCCCAACAAAATTTTCCAAAATTCAATATGTATTTTATTTCCCCAAATACTCTATTGCAGCATTTCTGCTGTATAATGAAAGTTTTGGAAATGATAGCAGCGCTGGTTACACAACACTGCAAATGTACTTAATGACATGGATTTGTACATCAAAAAAGCATTAAAATGGTCAACTTGATGCTTTTATAAAGGACAGAAATAGTAGGGACCTAACAGAAGCAGAAGATATTAAGAAGAGGTGGCAAGAATACACAGAAGAACTGTACAAAAAAATCTTCACGACCCAGATAATCACGATGGTGTGATCACTCACCTAAAGCCAGACATCCTGGAATGTGAAGTCAAGTGGGCCTTAGGAAGCATCACTATGAACAAAGCTAGTGGAGGTGATGGAATTCCAGTTGAACTATTTCAAATCCTGAAAGATGATGCTGTGAAAGTGCTGCACTCAATATGCCAGCAAATTTGGAAAACTCAGCAGTGGCCACAGGACTGGAAAAAGTCAGTTTTCATTCCAATCCCAAAGAAAAGCAATGCCAAAGAATGCTCAAACTACCGCACAATTGCACTCATCTCACACGCTAGTAAAATCATGTTCAAAATTCTCCAAGCCAGGCTTCAGCAATACGTGAACCATGAACTTCCAGATATTCAAGCTGGATATAAAAAAGGCAGAGGAACCAGAGATCAAATTGCCAACATCTGATGGATCATCAAAAAAGCAAGAGAGTTCCAGAAAAAACATCTATTTCTGCTTCATTGCCTATGCCAAAGCCTTTGACTGTGTGGATCACAATAAACTGTGGAACATTCTGAAAGAGATAGGAATACCAGACCACCTGACCTGCCTCTTGAGAAACCTGTATGCAGCTCAGGAAGCAACGGTTAGAACTGGACATAGAACAACAGACTGGTTCCAAATAGGAAAAGGAGTACGTCAAGGCTGTGTATTGTCACCCTGCTTATTTAACTTATATTCAGAGTATTCATGAGAAATGCTGGGCTGGAAGAAGCACAAGCTGGAATCAAGATTGCCAGGAGAAATATCAATAACCTCAGATATGCAGATGACACCACCCTTATGGCAGAAAGTGAAGAAGAACTAAAGAGCCTCTTGATGAAGTGAAAGAGGAGAGTGAAAACGTTGGCTTAAAGCTCAACATTCAGAAAACTAAGATCATGTCATCCAGTCCCATCACTTCATGGCAAATAGATGGGGAGATGAGATGGGTTCAAACTGATGTTGAAGTGAAACTCCAGTACTTTGGCCACCTGATGGGAAGAGCTGACTCATTTGAAAAGACCCTGATGCAGGGAAAGATTGAGGGCAGGAGGAGAAGGGGACGACAGAGAATGAGATGGTTGGATGGCATCAGCGACTCAATGGACATGGGTTTGGGTGGACTCCGGCAGTTGGTGATGGACAGGGAGGCCTGTCGTGCTGCGGTTCATGGGGTCGCAAAGAGTCAGACATGACTGAGTGACTGAACTGAACTGAACTGATATGATTACTACAATGAAAAAGTTTTAAATGCTATGCTATTTATAAAACCATAAGAATTTAAATGTTTCCATTCATCTAAGCAGGAAGATAGAAAGAACCCTGGGAAAATTATAAATGTTGCTCTCAGATCTATATTGCCTGTATGATGGATGGAAACTGCTATTGAGGGAGGCAGAGAGGAAGGGTAGTGGGAATCATCCATTTTCCAAGAGATCCATTTTATCACTGCATATGTTTTAAGAGCCTTATTTGTCTTCAGTTCTGTGGTGCCATTTTTTTCATCCAAGTCACTGATGCAATGCGAATAACTTGATCAAGCTCATCATGGGTTAAATGCCTAATTTCTAATCAAGAATCTTCCCTTTAAATCGTGACTAGCTTTGGAAAATTTATGTTATTTAATTGGGTCTCAATTTCCAAATCTGTTGTCTGAGGAATCCTTTCAGTTCAAATAATCTACAACTGTTGTAGAGTCTCTGATCATCATGACAATGACATATTTGAGATTGAGTATTTGTAGATAATCAATTCAGTCTCCTATCAGGCTTTGACAATTTATATTAAGCTTATCATTGACTCATGGCAATTAAGTATCTTAGGAAAGCCCTCTAGAGAGGGGCTGTCTTGAAAGCTTTCCTTCAAGCAGTTCAAGTATTCTAATTCCTATTTTACAGGAGAGGCGATTGAAGCAATATAGGTAATGATGTCTTCTAAGGTCAGGGAACATGCAGACTGTGGAATGGCTATTAGAATGCAGTTTTCCAGGCCACTAGTATGTTACCATTTCTGGTAAGCCACTCTGCATAGCTATGTGTACAAGTGCACACACACACACGTGTGTGTGTGTGTGTGTGTGTGTGTGTGCGTGTGCGTATGCCTGTGTCTGATAGTTTTCACAGCAAAGTCATTACAAGAAGCCATTACTCAACTATATACCTTATACACCAATATTGACTGAGTGATTACAGCATGCCACATACTATCCATGTGACTTTACATGATTATATAATTTTAGCCTTACACCAACTCTATGAGATAGCTACAGTATAGTTTGGCAGAGATGGTACATAATTGTGTTTTTCCCTGGGAGGTGCTCACATTAAAAAACACCAATTCATGCAGTCAGGAAACAGACATTTATTGAGTGCCAACCACTGTGCTAGATTCCAAGGATATATGAAGGCATGTTTGAAAATAGTGACTGTACTCATTCTAACCCTATCTTCTCACATTCAAGTTAATAGCTGTCAGTTAAATGACTCCAGCACATTTGGCTAAGGATCCACTTAACCCAAAATTGAGATTAACCATAAAAGCTGACTCATAAAATCTTGGTCTGAAGTGGTCTGGTTTTCATCATACTTCTAGACTTCTCTTTCAAACTGAAGTAGCTGCAATATATTCATTTAGATTAGAAGAAAGGCAAAGAGTTAACCTGCAGGAGATCTGCTTATTACTTGTGCATTTCCAACTGAGTTTACTTGATCAAAGTATATAAGAAAGTGGTTACTTGTAAAACTCACTCTTCGCTTGGACTACAATGGTGTATATGAGTAGTTGTCTCTAATGGAGTGACATGAGGCAATGTAAATCTTCATTTTCACTTGTTTTTATTCCATGGCATAGCTTTATAGGATGCTGTAACTATCTCTATGTTAAAATATACAGTTCAGGCTCTAATCCATGCAAATTGACAGACAAACTCATCTGTAATACAGGAGTCACCTCCTTATCCATGATTTTGCTTTCTGGGGTTTCAGTTGCTGCTGTGTCACTTCAGTCGTGTCCGACTCTGTGTGACCCCATAGACAGAAGCCCACCAGGCTCCCCCGTCCCTGGGATTCTCCAGGCAAGAACACTGGAGTGGGTTGCCATTTCCTTCTCCAATGTGTGAAAGTGAAAAGTGAAAGTGAAGTCGCTCAGTCGTGTCTGACCCTTAGCGACCCCACAGACTCCAGCCTACCAGGCTGCTCCATCCATGGGATTTTCTAGGCAAGAGCACTGGAGTGGCTTGCCATTGCCTTCTCCGGTTAGTCCCTTAGTAGTCAGCTAAGGTATCAGACTGATTGTCATGGTATCACAGTGCTTGTGTTCAAGTCACCCTTATTTTACTTAATTATGGCCCCAAACTGCAAGAGGACTGATGCTGGCAATTCTGATATTTTCTTATTGTGCCTAATCCATAAACTACATGTTGTCATAGGTATGTATGTAGAGGAACAAGTATAGTACACATAGGTTTCAGTACTATGTGCATTCTCAGGCATCCACTGGGAGTCTTGGATTGTACCTTCTTGCAGATAAGGGGGAAATACTGTATTCTGATGAATTTTTAAGAATATAATTACCAGAACATTTTGCAATGACCAGGCATGCATGAAAAATAAAAAATATCAGAGTGCCAACAATTCAGTTCAGTTCAGTTGCTCAGTCGTGTCCGACTCTTTGCGACCCCATGAACTGCAGCACACCAGGCCTCCCTGTCCATCACCAACACCCGGAGTCCACCCAAACCCATGTCCATTGAGTTGGTGATGCCATCCAACCATCTCATCCTCTGTTGTCCCCTTCTCCTCCTGCCTTCAATGTTTCCCAGCATCAGGGTCTTTTTAAATAAGTCAGCCCTTCGCATCAGGTGGCAAAGTATTGGAGTTTCAACTTCAACATCAGTCCTTCCAATGAACATGCAGGACTGATCTCCTTTAGGATGGACTGGTTGGATCTCCTTGCAGTCCAAGGGACTCTCAAGAGTCTTCTCCAACACCACAGTTCAAAAGCATCAATTCTTTGGTGCTGAGTTTTCTTTATAGTCCAACTCTTACATACATACATCACTGCTGTAAAAACCATAGCCTTGACTAGATGGACCTTTGTTGGCAAAGTAATGTCTCTGCCTTTTAATATGCTGTCTAGGTTGGTCATTACTTTCCTTCCAAGGAGTAAGCATCTTTATTTTTTAAATTTTAATTGGAGGCTAATTACTTTACAATATTGTATTGGTTTTGCCATACATTGACATGAGACCGCCCCGGGTGTACATGTGTTCCCCATCTTGAACCCCCCCTCCCACCTCCCTCCCCATATCATCCCTCTGGGTCTTCCCAGTGCACCAGCCCCGAGCATCCTGTCTCATGCATCAAACCTGGACTAGCGATTCATTTCACATATGATAATATACATGTTTCAATGCCATTCTCCCAAATCATCACACCCTCACCCTCTCCCACAGAGTCCAAAACACTGTTCTATATATCTGTGTCTCTTTTGCTGTCTCGTATACAGGGTTATCATTATTATCTTTCTAAATTTCATATATGTGTGTAAGTATACTGTATTGGTGTTTTTCTTTCTGGCTTACTTCACTATGTATAGTAGGCTCCAGTTTCATCCACCTCATTAGAACTGGTTCAAATGCATTCTTTTTAACAGCTGAGTAATACTCCATTGTGTATATGTACCATAGCTTTCTTATCCATTCGTCTGCATCTTTTAATTTCATGGCTTCAGTCACTATCTGCAGTGATTTTGGAGCCCCCCAAAATAAAGTCAACCACTGTTTCCCTATCTATTTGCCATGAAGTGATGGGACTGGCTCCCATGATCTTAGTTTTCTGAATGTTGAGCTTTAAGCCAACGTTTTCACTCTCCTCTTTCACTGTCATCAAGAGGCTCTTTACTTCTTCTTCACTTTCTGCCATAAGGGTGGTGTCATCTGCATACCTGAGGTTATTGATATTTCTCCCAGCTTGAACATTTGGAAGTTCACGGTTCACATTGCTGAAGCCTGGCTTGGAGATTTTGAGCATTATTTTACTAGTGTGTGAGATGAGTGCAATTGTGCCATAGTTGGAGCATTCTTTGGCACTGCCTTTCTTTGGGATTGGAATGATAACTGACCTTTTCCAGTCCTGTGGCCACTGCTGAGTTTTCAAAATTTGCTGGCATATTGAGTGCAGCACTTTCACAGCATCATCTTTCAAGATTTGAAATAGTTCAACTGGAATTCCATCACTTCCACTAGCTTTGGTCGCAGTGGTGCTTCCTAAGGCCCACTTGACTCCACATCCCAGGATGTCTGGCTCTAGGTGAGTGATCACACCATCGTGATTATCTGGGTCATGAAGATCTTTTTTGTACAGTTCTTCTGTGTATTCTTGCCACCTATTCTTAATATCTTCTGCTTCTGTTAGGTCCCTACCATTTCTGTCCTTTATTGATCCCATCTTTGCATGAAATGTTCCCTTGGTAGCTCTAATTTTCTTGAAGAGATCTCTAGTCTTTCCGATTCTATTGTTTTCCTCTATTTTTTTGCATTGATCACTGAAGAATGCTTTCTTATCTCTCCTTTATGTTGTTTGGAACTCTGCATTCAAATGGGTGTATCTTTCATTTTCTCCTTTGCTTTTCACTTCTCTCTTTTCACAGCTATTTGTAAGGCCTCCTCAGACGGCCATTTTGCTTTTTTGCCTTTCTTTTTCTTGGGGATGGTCATGATCCCTGTCTCCTATACAATGTCACGAACCTCTGACCATAGTTCATCAGGCACAGTGCCAACAATAATAGAGGAAAAATGCAGCTATAAATTAAAACACCTTAAAAGATTTGGGGTCCTGCACTGTAATCTTAAATCATGGTTTGTTCTTGTTATTTTGTAAGTTTACTTTATGTTTTTAATAATTTGAAATCCCAGCCCCTGACACCATCACCATTAAAATTCGAGAGACAATCCTTTAGGCATCTCTTTTTATGTTAGCTGTTCTTGGAATAAATGACTGGCATTGCAAAGTCCTAATGCTGACATTGTATGCAGACTGAAATACAATGAAAACACCATGCCACTGGCTGGAAGTTGAGTTGAATGGGTATGCTGAAGTGTAAAGAAACACTGGTATTGAAACTGGATAGATTTGGGTTCAAATCCATTATTCTGTGACCTCAGGCCAAATAATTTCATACCAGCAGCCTTGGTTTTGACATTAATAAAATTAGGATACTGATTGTTTTTTTACTGTACTTGCTTCAAACAATCACAAAAATTAAATGACATGATGCATACAAAAACCTACCATACCTTGAGGCACATATGACATACTCAATAAATGTAATTCACCTTCCTTTCCCCAAATGACCAAAAAGAAAAATAAAATCTGTTATTTCAAATTTTGTAATAGTATACTCCTTGTAAGGCAATAAATATGCCAAATTATGTGATAGAATTTCCAAACACAAACGTGCCAAAGAGATTCCATTTTGGAGAACTAAAGCAGATTAATATGTTAATGATTACAATACATGAATTCTAGTCTCTAAAATAGATAAAACTTTACTAAAAGGTATCTTTGTACAAATATGGAAAGCACAGCCATTTTAATTCCTCAAAGAAATGTATTGAAAGGAATGTCTGAGGTCACCTTATTATTATTTCTAGAAATAGAATTAGATTGTCTTTCTGTAGTTTTTTAATGCATTCTGAGATTCTTCTAACAGTCTAGGCTCTTCCAGTTTGCAAATTGGACCTACTGGTATGAATCTAAAACCAAATTTAAAGCTAGAACAGATCAAAACTTTCTAAATTCAATGAAAACAAATCTCTCCAGCCAACAATTCCAAAGCCCTTACTATAGATGCAAGTGACTCTCATAGGCTCTGTGGACACAAGCAAAGACAAGACATAATCTCTGCCCTCAAGGAGGTGACAGACTACTGAGAGAGGCAGCTTGGCTCTAAAACCAGACAGACGAAAGAATGTTATCTATCCTAAAATAAGAATCTTCTGTCTATGTGTAAATCAGACATCCACATTTGTAGACAGTTACTGTTTAAATTGGCTGATGAATTTTCCCCACTACACTTAAGAGTGAGTTTCATTCATGCACTGTGGAAGAGCATTGCAAATGGGCAGTGAAGCCGAAATAGAAATACAGAGAGCCATATCCTTTTCAAATGAGTTCTCCCATTTTATTCTTTCTACGCTAAAAGCTATTCATGGGTTACAAGCTAGATCTGACATCAATACACCCCATGGTCCTAACCTGAAGATCTTCAGTCTGGAAAATGAAACACACAGCTATTTAAACGTATCTGGGACAACTCAGTTAAAGTGCAGGCATTACAGTCAGGGGGGTTCTGCTCATGTTGTGTGTGCCATTAACGAGTGACAACATGTGGGTTTCTCAAAGTAAGCTGATCTTACTGTGATATGGAGCTTCTATGCTAAGAGGAATGCTGATGGACATGACAGTGGGCGATCATTCTCAGAAACCATGAACATCTCCTTCTCACCTATGCTTCTTCTGCTCCATATGCCAAAGTTAATCATTTGTTTCCTTGTTGGAGGGACAGGGTCCAAGGAAGAGATAAAGCCAAGATTGCCTCAGGGAGCACTCACCTCTGAAGTTGCAACTGTGGGGCAGGGCTCTGAGAAACAAAGTTTCCCAAGTTCATTGGAGGGTGTGGGTGCTTCTGATGTTGAGATTAAGAGCGTGATATCAGAAGCCAAATACTTTATAAACCCAATGAACCGATGAAGCGGGTGGAGAAACCCAGTCGTTGGATGGAGAATTAAAATGTCCATCGACAACCTGAGTCCATAAATACTGTATGAGCTGATACAGAGTGCCCCTCCCAGACACAACGAACCATGTGATTGCAGGGCTGAAACTGTGGTCACCTCGCTGAAATCCTCTGGACTCTCTTGAGCAGCCTCTCTTTTCAAAGAGCTCTCGAGTTCATGTCCTTACCATGATAAGGAACTCAAGCTTCCTGTGCCTCAAGCTGAGGCTTCCATTTCCGGACACTCAGACAAAATCGGCCTCCCTGGAGCTTTCCACAGATGACTGGGATTCCATCCCTCAGAACCAAAACAAGCTTACTTCCTCTTTCCTTCCATTCAACAGACTGTCAGCTGTAGGCTGAAAGCTCTTCTGTTGCCCTGAGTCCTCTGATTCTGCTTCATGTGATAAAACTTGGAGCCCTCTCCTTCCTCCTAACTCATTCCAGTTTGTGGTCCCATTAACTGTGGCACCCAAGCCTCAGTGAAACTCTCACGTCACAGTTTTAAAAGTACAGTGCCAACTGCAGTGATCACTGTCCTTCTGCAAGATTCTTTCTACTCACCAATTATGAGGCTGCCATTTTGATCACAATAAAGCACAATATCCCATAAAAACCATGAAGAAGCTGACTGCCTTCGCCACAGAGTCATGCCTGTTACACTTTGACCTTCTGCCACTTACTTGGATTCCATTTAATTTTAGTAGATTTAATGTACAAATATTTATGAAGTACCTACATTGCAAAGGAAGGATACTGTTAGGGATTTGGGATACGACAAAGGACCTACTCAGGGAACACACACTCTACAAGGAAAGAAAGAGGTGCTACCATAAAAAATTAAGGTGTGATATATGCTATGACTAAAATATTCAAGAAAGTCTAAAGAAGAAAGCATCGTCAGCTTTGCTTAGGAGCTGTGGGAACACTAAAAATGGAACTAGAAGAAGGAGGAACTATTGTCAATGACTAAAAAGTTATAGAATTTTCTTGTTGATATTTGACAGAAAACCACAAAATTCTGTAAAGCAATTATCCTTCAATTTAAAAAAATAAAGTGGCAAAATAAGGTTAATAGAATTTTGAGAGAAAGTTATTCCAATGAAAGTAAATTTGTGCCAAAGCACAGAAGTGTGAAAGCATTTAGTGAGTCCAAGGACACTGCAGGTGGGAGCAAAGGCTCGTGGGTGGATGGAACTAAAACTGGTGGCTGAGGGTCTGGATGACTTTGGGCTTTATTCTGCAGGAAACATCATTCCATCCAGGTTTTTGAGCAGAGAACTAAATGATGAGACATGTTTTTGAAAAAAATCATCAATTAAAGAATATGAAAAATGACTGATGGAAGAGAAAGTAGAAAACTGCTAGCAGGGCCACTCGTCAGACAGGCTGTTGAAGTCATTCAGACAAGAGGGAAGGAGGCCTGGGCTGAAGAACTAATGGAGGCGAGGGTGGCTGGGGGCGAAGCCATGGGGGTAAATTGATGGACATGAAATGATTGGGTGTTGAGGGGAGGGTTTGGAGCCTGGAGGCCTGTGCAGATGGTGGTGCTCCAGGACACAGAAATGAGGGAAATGCCATTATAAGAGAAAATGGAGCTATATTTTTCTAACTTATATAAGGTTCTATTAATAATTATACCTTATTTTCTAATTGTAACTGTTAAGAATAAAATAGTTGTTTTTTTTTTAGCATGTGTGAAGCATCCAGATGAAAATACAACATGGAGTAGGAAATTTGAGTGTGGACAGGAGATCTGAGTAGGGTATCATCAACCTGGGTGACAGGGAGAGGACTATATAGTTCACCCTGGTGAATTCTATCACATTAGACTCACCTTGAACATCCCACCTATCCAGTGGATCAGTCATTACAAACAAAGGGATTCACCCACAAACAGCTATGAAGCCAAAACTAAATGTCAAAATCCATGACTCACCTAGGATAAACCTACAGTTTTACTTTCCAGGGTGAATGTACCTCAAAGGCTGCACACAAGTCGTGAGGGTCATTTTCCATGGGATCTCAATCCAACCATAATACGGGAAACAGGTTTCATTTTAAAGTAACCATTTGGCATGGCACATATTCTCTGTTTTTGGATGGGAGAAGCAGTTCCTGTTTAGTGATGAGTACAGGGTGAAAAAGTATACCATTCCCTAAACTATCCTGGTCAAAGCTTGGCATTACTTTGTTTTCATGGCCCTGTGATATGAAAAGAACTTTGGTATATAATTTGCTCCTGAACTAGGAGATTATAGTAGATATTAGAGTAGAAAAATAGCATATTGTTAAAGGCAACAAGAAATGCTGACAGCAGGACAGAGAGGTCTAAACGCCTTGACACCATATGTTGATTAAATACTTTTATATGTCCTTGTGTTTGTTCTGGTCCTCTAAGTCTCTGTCTCCCCCTGACTGGTTTTACCATAAGATAAAACAACCAAGTCAAATACAATATATAAATACTGGCAGCTTTCAACCTCACTTTTCATCCTGAGCCTAGAAGGCAGAGAACTTTAGTGAGTTTCCTGGCTGTTCCCAGTGAGTCTGGAGTGGTTTGTTTACCTAAGATGGAATCTTGGGCAAACACTTCACTCAGTTCAGTTCAGTCGCTCAGTCGTGTCCGACTCTCCGCGACCCCATGAATCACAGCACTCCAGGCCTCCCTGTCCATCACCAACTCCCGGAGTTCACTCAAACTCATGTCCACAGAGTCGGTGATGCCATCCAACCATCTCATTCTCTGTCGTCCCCTTCTCCTCCTGCCCCCAACCTTTCCCAGCATCAGAGTCTTTTCCAGTGAGTCAACTCATCGCATGAGGTGGCCAAAGTATTGGAGTTTCAGCTTTAGCATCAGTCCTTCCAATGAACACCCAGGATTGAGCTCCTTTAGAATGGACTGGTTGGATCTCCTTGCAGTCCAAGGGACTCTCAAGAGTCTTCTCCAACACCACAGTTCAAAAGCATCAATTCTAAGTCGATCAGCTTTCTTCACAGTCCAACTCTCACATCCATACATGACCACAGGAAAAACCATAGCCTTGACTAGACGGACCTTTGTTGGCAAAGTAATGTCTCTGCTTTTTAATATGTTATCTAGGTTGGAGAAGGAAATGGCAACCCACTCCAGTGTTCTTGCCTGGAGAATCCCAGGGATGGGGGAGCCTGGTGGGCTTCCATCCATGGGGTCACACAGAGTCGGACACGACTGAAGTGACTTAGCAGCAGCTTGGTCAAAACTTTCCTTCCAAGGAGTAAGCGTCTTTTAATTTCATGGCTGCAATCAGCATCTGCAGTGATTTTGGAGCCCCAAAAAATAAAGTCTGACACTGTTTCCACTGTTTTTCCATCTATTTCCCATGAAAAGATGGGACCAGATGCCATGATCTTTGTTTTCTGAATGTTGAGCTTCAAGCCAACCTTTTCACTCTCCTCTTTCACTTTCATCAAGAGGCTTTTGAGTTCCTCTTCACTTTCTGCCAGAAGGGTGGTGTCATCTGCATATCTGAGGTTATTGATATTTCTCCAAGCAATCTTGATTCCAGCTTCAGCTTCTTCCAGCCCAGCGTTCCTCATGATGTACTCTGCATATAAGTTAAATAAGCAAGGTGACAATATATAGCCTTGACGTACTCCTTTTCCTATTTGGAACCAGTCTGTTGTTCCATGTACAGTTCTGACTGTTGCTTCCTGATCTGCATACAGGTTTCTCAAGAGGCAGGTCAGGTGTTCTGGTATTCCCATCTCTTTCAGAATGTTCCACAGTTTATTGTGATCGACACAGTCAAAGGCTTTGGCATAGTCAATGAAGCAGAAATAGATGTTTTTCTGAAACTCTCTTGCTTTCTCCATGATCCAGCGCATGTTGGCAATTTGATCTCTGGTGCCTCTGCCTTTTCTAAAACCTGCTTGAACATCTGGAAGTTCACGGTTCACATATTGCTGAAGCCTGGCTTGGAGAATTTTGAGCATGACTTCACTAGCGTGTGAGATGAGTGCAATTGTCCGGTAGTTTGAGCATTCTTTGGCATTGCCTTTCTTTGGGATTGGAATGAAGACTGACCTTTTCCAGTCCTGTGGCCACTGCTGAGTTTTCCAAATTTGCTGGCATATTGAGTGCAGCACTTTCACAGCATCATCTTTCAAGATTTGAAATAGCTCAACTGGAATTCCATCACCTCCACTAGCTTTGTTCGTAGTGATGCTTTCTAAGGCCCACTTGACTTCACATTCCAAGATGTCTGGCTCTAGGTCAGTGATCACGTTATCATGACTATCCTGGTCATGAAGATCTTTTTTGTACAGTTTTTCTGTGTATTCTCTTCTCAATATCTTCTGCTTCTGTTAGGTCTATACCATTTCTGTCCTTTATCGAGCCCATCTTTGCATGAAATGTTCCCTTGGAATCTCTAATTTTCTTGAAGAGATCTCTTCACTACAGCTATACAAACAAGCTAAAATTATGACCTGATGCCATTGTTTCTCACAATCCGAAGCTTTGATGAAGGCTGTTTGCCCTTTCCGGTGTAATGGGATACGAAGCCACTCTTGTTTAAGATGACTTAGGAAGATTTGTCATTCATCAGGTGGGTTTGGGTAATTCTGCTGTTTAGGTTTCACTTTGTTCAAGTGACTCAGAAGAATCCCTGGCAAAGGAATGACAAATCAGCCTGTCTCATTCTTGAGACAGCAGCAAGGGCTTTCGTGGGAGAACCCTGACAATGCTAAATATTCCTTCACCAGGTGAAATGAACCACCTGTGCCCCTACTGAAACACTGAAGGGAAAGAGCATTAAGGTTGGAAAAAAAAAACAGGACTTCCCTGAAAGTCCAGTGGTTAAGACTCCACACTTCCACTGCAGGTGGCATAGGTTCCATCCCTGGTTGGAGAACCAAGATTCCATGTGTCAAATAGCATAGCCTCCCCGCAAAAAGAAATAGGAAAAACAAGAACAAATGAGGGATTGGTTTGGCAGCATTTAAAAGAAAAAATATCACTTACAGAAAAATGTGCCTGGAAATGGTGTTTTTTTCTTCTGTTCCCCCACCAATATTTCTTTAATGCCATTTCTACGTTTATGCCACATTGTGCCCAATTTTCAACAATGTACATCATTCTAATGGAGCTGCTGTGACTCAATATTTCTGACAAGGATCAAGTAAAATTTCCTATTCTGAGCAATACAATTCAACAGCTTTAAGTATGAGGAAATTTAGTTAGGAGGTTTGGCTTTTTAAAAATGAACTATAGTTATGATAGAGTCCATTAACCAATTCTAAATTAAAGTGGAATTGAAATAAAATTATAGAACATGTATAAAAGAACATGTGACATCCACATGGATACCAAATGAATCCATTATACTAAGTACTTTTCCAGTAATAGCAAATGAATTCATAATGATGGCACACTTAAGATCAAATGAAACCTAAAAATATAAATGTCAAAATATCTATACATGGTTTCTTCTCATAATTTACCTTTTCATTGCACAACAAATACAAAGTCAAAATGCTTCCATGTTGAGGAGTTTAGTCTAACACTTCTCACTTGTGAATAGGGTTTGATGATTATAAATGGAGTTTTATGTAAATCAGAAAGACAGATGATAAATTTCATGGGTTTGTCATGGCAAAGATGCCAAATTTCACAGTTAGTCACAGACTAACTTACAGAAACACAACCACAAATAAAATCAATTTAACTGTTAAGTAAATTACTCTTTGAGGTTATAAATGAGTGCATGAGTGTGTCACAAGGTAATTCCATATTATGCACTGAAAACTATATTCGAAACCAATAAGTCTAGAAAAAAATCGTCTTCAGGAAAATAGTGATCTCCTCTGGGTAAGCATACTGATCATTTCAAAATATTGTTGCTATTTCTGAAAAGCTCAAAGCATGGATAGTCATTGCAGATAATCAATGTGTTCTATTTTCAATGTTGAGTCCATTTGGATTAGCTTTTTCATACAGGCTTTATATCGATTCTCTGAAAGTTCTGTCATTTATCATGGCAATAACTAATAGAGCAATGAACACATTTTTCTTTTCCTTGAAGGAGTGGATGTCAGACAGATGGGGGGACCTACACAGTTTTTAGAGTCTCATGAAAAAAAGAGCATGTGAAATGCTAAAGCTGGCCAGTGTTCACCCAGGCATTGAGAGACAGGTCAAATATTTTTCACATGTAAGCTCAGGCTCATCAAAATGCTTACTAGCCCGTCACTGAAAACACAATTTTGTCTGCCCATCCAAACACCATTTTTTTTCTAAACCTAGGAGGTCCATTTCAATATTATGAATATGATATAATTGTTCCTGCCAGCATTACAGATTTTCATACAGCCAAGTGGAATTCACTGAGGCAATTTACCATAATGGTGTAGGCACATGGGCACAACACACACACATCCCCTATCACGATAACTACGAGAGAACGGCTTTCACAGCATATAAGGACAAAGGTCCCACATGGCTAAATGGAATTTCATTAGGGGAATTCTAGTTAATCTGTAGTTTTCTAATCTCTAAGAGCTAGAAAAATTTCTAGCCACAGAAAAAACATTTTTGATAGGACATTTGCTTGACAATTAAATCCTCAGGAGTACAGCAACAGAGTAGGGCTAAATACAGATAATATAATTTGGCCTGTTGTTTGCACAGCAGTAAATTAGAATCTTGAAAAATAATTGAGTCCACAGATGTTCTTTCTAAACAACAACAGGACAATTTTTCAATGCTCTTCTGTACTTATATTCCAAAACACCCCTTGTGAGCTTCTTCCTGAAAGCCTCGGCAAAAGGCCAAGGTCAGAATAGCTTATGGGGAAGAATGGAGCAGGGAAGGGGAGTATGCAGAGGCAGAGGGCCTTCAGAGGCAAGACGGGAGTGGGGGATGGGTGAGGAATATGGTGGTCCCTAAGAATGGCATCTCTCCACTTCCACAGCACACCCCTCTTTGGATCAATAGGGGCTCAAAGACTCTCTTGGGGAACTCCATCACTTCAGGTGCCTGGTACGTTTAATTAAGCTAAGTAGAACGAGCACTTATCCTGGGTGACAGCCTGCTTGCCTGGCTCTGTTGCAGAGAAGGCTAGTTTGAACAGAGCATCAGGAAGTAGAGCTTTGGCAATTTTGCAGTTCATCTGTTCAATAAAAGTGGCCAAGGTAGATTATTTTTTGTCTGAATTATCAAGTTTGGCTGTCTTTGTTGATGAAATGACCCAGATAATTGCCAAATCTTCATTTCACCAGTCTCCACGACCCAAATATGTCACCGATCTTTTGAGGATCACATCACTTACCCTGACACTTTCCCCATTTGTTAAATAAGATGAACAGTGCCTGACATCACATCTCATTTAGAAAGCAATATGTAACCTTCAGGTGAAATGCATAAATTACTATGTGTTTAAGCTTTAACAGAAAACACAACGACAAAGACCAATACAAACAAAATTTTATATTAAAATCTTGAGATGCTATTGGCTATATTTAGTCTTTATTTTGTCCTTCTTTAGAAATACTGTCTGATTTTGCAGCGCTCATGGTGAGTAAGCTGCATTTCCAAAGGAAACATATGGCAAGTGAAAATGCAAAGGCAGGGACCCACCAGTTTCCTAGCAGTAGTGTCTATTCTGGCAGCTTGTCTAAGGACAAATTGTGGCTTTCACTGTGCTAAGTTTCTAAAACTGATTTTTCCCCCTGAAAGACCCAAACACAGACCCAGTGTGAAAGTTCATCATGATCTACCAAGAGTCATGGCTTTCCCTATCACTTGGATTTCATTCTGACTTTGTTATGGTAGCACTTGGCCTCCAGATACAGCCTTCCCAGCTCTTCCAAGCATCAGTGCCACCCAGACAGCATTAGAGATGCCTGTTTCAAATCCCACTCCTGCATTTCCCTTGACTGCTCTACACATGATTAGTCATTATCGTAGCAGCTTACTCTAAGCCAAAGCTATAAATGTGTCTGGAATCTGACTGGCAGGGGTGTCATAAAACAGTGTAGACTGAGTGTGTGTATGTGTGTGTGTGCATGCACATGTACTCACACATATGCATGTGTGCACACACACAAATGCATGAGCTTGCTTTCTACCTCTCCCTAGGGAGAAGCACAAATATATTTTTCTCATGATAAAAAGCTAGAATTGATTCCCATCAATCAATCAAACCCTATCTTTCCCTATCCATCTCTTCCCACAGCACCAGTCAGCAAACTCCTGAAATGTTTACTCGAATTATGGCCTAGCTACTCCATCAAAAACAGTAGCATTATATCGACTTGAAATGTAGCATATCAAACTTCGAGGTCCACATAATATTACACGCTCCAAAACCCCTTGGAAAAAAGATTTTCTCACTCTCATCAATTGCTGTCAATTGATTTCTCTTATTGCGAAATAAACTGCAAGACTCCATAAAAACACATATCTGCTTTCTTTGGTTTTAAAGAAATTCAGTCCTATATCAAGTATACAATCTAGGTTAACATACTAGGCAGAAGAAATACTGGAATTCAAAGGACATTCACTGTTTCAGCTGCACATTTCATTGTATTTATATCCTAAGAGGGAGGCACGCATCTGTAAATATTTTCAAAGTTTCAAGCACAATGCAGAGAGACTGCCTACATTATCATCTATGCAGGGCACGCAGTCTAACATTTGTTTATGCAAACCATATAATTGGAAACTCTGTCCATTTTCTGCTTGTGCTAAGTATTCTGTGTATAAATACTTTTTCATAGTAGCTAAATAGGGTTTTTATTTAGGTCTTATCACCTTCATATTACATATTCATTGATTTCTAAACTGCCTTAAACAGCTCTGTAGCTGGGAAACATTATGAATTCAGCTTTGGCACCTTGGTATTAAATTTGCATAGCAGGTCACGCGTCGCTTGACATACATGCAAAATTGCACTGCGGCTATTTTATTACAAGCCACAAAAGATATTCAGAAACTGCATATAGCATCAAAAATAAATTAAAATGGATCAAAGACCCAATAGGAAGCTCCATTTTTTATTGTTTTGTGATGTCTAAAGCCATTTAGATGTTCTAGTCAATAAACAAAAGTTAGACTAACAATTTTTAGTCCTCCTGGTTTTATATTCTAATTACCAAAGGTTAACACATATTTTTTTTTTATCACATCAGGACCAACTTTAGTTGTGGTTAAGAGTTAAATATTAAATCCCCTGTATTATGATACCTACAATTACATGTCTACTCTAGATACACACGTGTGTGTTTGTTGCCATAATAAAATTATGTTTCATCACAACACATTCAGCATTTGTACTTCTGAGGGGATTTGGCATTTATTAAAAGTGTATCAACATCCCTTTAAAAATTACCTGTCCTGGTATTTTATGTTCAAATATATTAGCAAAACATTTTTCTAGGCTAAAACTATGACACATATTACAAAAGAGCTGTAGTTGTATCATTTCTAGATGTTCTGAAATCATGCTCAGTAGACAAAAGACTGAGAGATCTGGGTTGGACTCTGGTCTATCAGAGACACAACACCCCCACCAGGTCCTTGTGAACCCAATGACTTCAACTACTCAGGTATGAAGACTATTCATCAAATTGGCAAAGTTCATAATTGTAAATATACTTAAACTGACTCCTTTTAAAAAGGAACTGTAGATAAGATAAATGTCTCCTGTTGGAAAGGAAGGAGAGAGACTGAAAAATGGGAGAAGAAGGCTTTGCAAGCAAGAGTAAGTGGTATGAACAATGGTAGAGAGAAGAAAACGTGCCAGAGGAGTTTGGGGGTTGGTGGATGGCCCAATCTGGCAGCTATAGAAAATGTAGTGGCAAGACATAAACACAAGAGCTGTAATTCCCAACTTTATTCATTCATCTGGGACAGTAGCTCTCAGTCTAGAATGATGACCCTCTATAGTTAGAGAAGCTCTTTCAACTGAACTTGATTACGACCCTGAGTTGGCCACTGAATCAAAGGATATTATTTAAATGGGGTATCACAAATTTTGGTACATCAAAATCTATGTCATAATTTCTCCCATAAAATTGTTCATTCGTTCACAAATCTTTTAATCCAAGGCCAAGGCTTTTGAGCACAGATCACAGGCTGGGCTTCCACCAAATACCTCTCACATAAACAAAACCTACAATTCATCCTCAATAATTTCTCCTTTGAGATTCTTTAAAAATGAACTAAGAACTTAAAGACACATAAGGGCAATCTGAGTGCAAAATCTTTTAGATTGTTATAATTTTTCGTCAGTCTTTAATGACGGTCTTCTCAATGCCTATTTTGATTGCAGTTTTTTAATCAGTTGAACTTGACTGATGTGACAGGCTGAAACTTCTGGGAATGTTGGGATGGAGGGAGTGTGATTTGCATGTGGGATAGACATGAATCTTTGGGGGCCAGAGATTGGACTGTGGTAGATGCCCCAAAAGATGTCCATCTCAATCCCCAGAACCTTTGAATATGTGACCTTATGTTGCAAAAGGGACTTTGCAGATGTGGTTAAGGATCTTGAGATGAGGAGATTGTTCCAGACTATCCCACACCAATATAATCACTAGTCCTCTAAGATGGAAGAAAGAGGCAGAAGAGTTGGTGTAAGAGAAGGCCACGTGACACCACGAGCAGAGGCAGAGCAGGGCATGTGACGATGGTAGCAGAGGTCAGAGAGAGAAAGATTTGAAGTTAGTGCACTGCTGGCTTGGAAGATAGAGGAAGGGGTTATAAGCCAGCGGATATAAGTAGCCTCTAGAAGCTAAAAAAGGCAAGAACCAAAATTTCCCCTAAATCCTCCAGCAGGAACAAAGGCCTGTTGGCATGTTTATTTTAGTCTGATAATTCCCATCACAGATTTCTGATCCCCAGAAATCTAAGAGAATAAATGAGTTGTTCTAAGCCACTAAGTTTGTGGTCATTTGTGACAGCAGCAATAAGAAACTAATAAAACTGAGTTTTTCCAGGATAGTCAACTTCATTTCACACTCATTTTTCTCTGGTTTGTGCAGTTCTGAATTAAATGACAGAATTACAATATTAGGTACAGCTAGCATTAACAGGACTGGGAACAACAAAGACAATGAACTCCCACTTGCCAGACAATTCAACTGGCAGGAGCAGAAGCAGCAGGTGTACCTCAAGTTGCCTCAGGCCATTAGTATAGACATCAGGGTAGTAGATTTCCCACAGGGCAGAGCATACTGGCTAATCTTGCAAGTTCTCAACTGGGTGAGGGCAAGTGAAGGTAGCTGCTTCCCTGGTATTTAGTACTGGAGCAAAGGTTCTCCCCATTCCTAATCGTTGCCCTGTTCTTAAAAGCACAACACTGCCACAAAATACAAGTATCTTTGAGTAGCAAAGTAAATCTGCAAAACTATGTTTAAAGTTTGAATTTAGAATGAGGGATTTTGATGGATTCCTTAGCCTGGTTGTAGATCACTGCTAGAATGGTATACCTTTGGGATTTAACTGGAATTGTGCCTATGAAGATATACAGTTGTTGTTGTTCAGTCGCCAAGTCATGTCTGACTCTTTGATATGCCATAGACTGTAGCTTGCCAGGCTCCTCTGTCCATGAGATTTCCCAGGCAACAATACTGGAGGGCATTGCAATTTCCTTCCCCAGGGGGATCTTCCCAACTCTGGGATGGAACTCGTGTCTCCTGCATTGGCAGGCAGAGTCTTTACCTCTGAGTCACCAGGGAAACCCATGACGATATACAGAGAGACACATTAAAAATTCTTGAAAATCTTCACAAGCCCTAGTCCCTGGCCCTTGGACAGAAACAGAGGTCAGAATAATTCCAAAATAATGTAATGTTTTCCTGGAGTTTGTTCTCATTAGATGTGGTGGAAATTTTGGCATTATAAGACAGCTAAGCCACAATGGCTGTGAAAAGAAGGGAAGGGAAAAGCAAAAGAGAAAATGAAAGATATACCCATTTGAATTCAGAGCTCCAAAGAACAGCAAGGAGAGATAAGAAAGCCTTCCTCAGCGATCAATGCAAAGAAATAGAGGAAAACAACAGAATAGGAAAGACTAGAGATCTCTTCAAGAAAATTCGAGACATCAAGGGAACATTTCATGCAAAGATGGCATCAATAAAGGACAGAAATGGTAGGGACCTAACAGAAGCAGAAGATATTAAGAATAGGTGGCAAGAATACACAGAAGAACTGTACAAAAAAGATCTTCATGACCCAGATAATCACGATGGTGTGATCACTCACCTAGAGCCAGATGTGAAGTCAAATGGGCCTTAGGAAGCACCACTGTGACCAAAGCTAGTGGAAGTGATGGAATTCCAGTTGAGCTATTTCAAATCTTGAAAGATGATGCTGTGAAAGTGCTGCACTCAATATGCCAGCAAATTTGGAAAACTCAGCAGTGGCCACAGGACTGGAAAAGGTCAGTTTTCATTCCAATCCCAAAGAATGTTCCAACTACCGCACAATTGCACTGATCTCACATGCTAGTAAAGTCAGGCTTCAGCAATATGTGAACTGTGAACTTCCAGATGTTCAAGCTGGTTTTACAAAAGGCAGAGGAACCAGAGATCAAATTACCAACATCCGCTGGATCATCGAAAAAGCAAAAGTTCCAGAAAAACATCTATTTCTGCTTCATTGACTATGTCAAAGCCTCTG
Organism: Moschus berezovskii; assembly: GCF_049115385.1. Lineage (NCBI taxonomy): Eukaryota > Metazoa > Chordata > Mammalia > Artiodactyla > Moschidae > Moschus > Moschus berezovskii. The sequence continues at coordinate 139,732,014 of NC_142488.1, read as the reverse complement.
ACTGTGGGGATCACAATAAACTGTGGAAAATTCTGAAAGAGATGGGAATACCAAACCATTTGACCTGCCTCTTGAGAAACCTGTATGCAGGTCAGGAAGCAACAGTTAGAACTGGACATGGAACAACAGACTGGTTCTAAATAGGAACAGGAGTTCATCAAGGCTGTATATTGTCACCCTGCTTATTTAACTTATATGCAGAGTACATCATGAGGAACGCTGGGCTAGAAGAAGCACAAGTTGGAATGAAGATTGCCGGGAGAAATATCAATAACCTCAGATATGCAGATGACACCACCCTTATGGCAGAAAGTGAAGAAGAACTAAAGAGCCTCTTGATAAAAGTGAAAAAGGAGAGTGAAAAAGTTGGCTTGAAGCTCAACATTCAGAAAACTAAGATCATGGCATCTGGTCCCATCACTTCATGGTAAATAGATAGGGAAACATTGGACACAGTGGCTGACTTTATTTTTCTGGGCTCCAAAATCAGTGCAGATGGTGACTGCAGCCATGAAATTTAAAGATGCTCACTCCTTGGAAGGAAAGTTATGATCAACCTAAACAGCATATTGAAAAGCAGAGACATTATTTTGCCAGCAAAGGTCCATCTAGTCAAGGCTATGGTTTTTCCCGTGGTCATGTATGGATGTGAGAGTTGGACTATCAAGAAAGATGAGCGCCAAAGAATTGATGCTTTTGAACTGTGGTGTTGGAGAACACTCTTGTGAGTCCCTTGGACTGCAAGGAGATCAAACCAGTCAATCCTGAAGGAGATCAGTCCTGGGTGTTCATTGCAAGGACTGATGTTGAAGGTGAAACTCCAATCCTTTGGCCACCTGATGCAAAGAGCTGACTCATTTGAAAAGACCCTGATGCTGGGAAAGATTGAGGGCAGGAGGAGAAGGGGACGACAGAGGATGAGATGCTTGAATGGCATCACCGTCTCGATGGACATGGGTTTGGGTGGACTCCTGGAGTTGATGTTGGACAGGAAGGCCTGGTGTGCTGTGGTTCATGGGGTTGCAAAAAGTTGGACATGACTGAGTGAACTGACTGACTGACTGAAGCCACAACGGTGATGTTTGGTCAAGAAAGCATCTCTTCTTCTAAATGTATAAACGTCCATCAACAGACAAATGGATAAAGAAGATACATATATAAAGATGGTACATATATACAATGGAATACTACTGAGTCATTAGAAAGAATGAAATAATGTCTTTTGCATTAGTGTGGATGGATTTGGAGATTTTCATAATAAGTGAAGTCAGTTAAACAAAGAAAGACAAATAAATTAATATGATATCACTTATATGTGGATTCTAAAAAAAATTAATACAAATGAACTTATTTACAAAACAGAAACAGACTCACAGACTTAGAGAATGATCTTATGGTTACCAAGGGATGGAGGGAGGGTGTGTGGAAGGGACAGTTAGGGAGTTTGGGATGGACATGTACACACTGCTATATTTAAAATAGATAGCAACAAATATCTACTGTACAGCACAGGGAACTCTTCTCAATATTCTTTATTAACCTAAGTGGGAAATGAGTTTGAAAAAGAATAGATACATGTAACTGAACTACTATGAGGTACACCTTAAACTAACACAACATTGTTAATCAAGTATGGTAGTGGTGGTTTAGTCACTAAGTCATGCCCAACTCTTGCAACCCAATGGACTATAGCCTGCCAGGCTCCTCTGTCTATTGGATTTTCCAGGCAAGAATACTGAAGTAGATTGCCATTTCCTTCTCCAGGGGATCTTCCCAACCCAGGAATTGAACCCAGGTCTCCTGCACTGCAGGCAGAGTTTTTACCAACTGAGCTATGAGGGAAGCCAAGGAAACCCATGACAATATACAGAGATCAACTATACTCCAATATATCATAACTTAAAAAAAAAGAAGTGAGATCAAAAAGAGAGAGAGATTTGCTTGTGTCTTGCTAAATGAGTCTTCTTCTACATCTCATTAAAGTACTTACCTCAGGAACCTACTGTACGTTCAAATAATGCCATGAAGTTAGAGTCAGCTTTCATCTTACTTCCATCAAAAAGCTCTACTTTTAGGTAAATTCTACTGGCTCATGAATGGCTTACCTCCAGTCTTGTCCTGGCTTTCTGAGAGATCGCCCACCATGATGAAACCTAATCAGAACCACTTTCTCTGGAGTACAGGTTTTTAAAAGGAACAAATTTGTTCAAAGCGCTATTACAGACCACCATGTGAAATTCCCACATTCTTAGCAGTTTGAAAAATGTTTAATTTATGTTTATGTATTCTTACTCAAAATGTTAGTTAACAGCCTGTAGGGACCCAGTAATAGGACCTTTTTTTCTTTTTTATGTTTATTAGCTACATTAATGACTGTTTCTGCAATTCTACTGCAAAGACTTTCGTTAATGAATGCCAATTAATTCTGAAATGATTTTAAACGAAGGGTGATGAGAATAACCAATCAACCATGACAGTTTAGAGAGCAAGGAGGCTGCTGTGGCCTAAATTTCCTGCGTTGATTATTTGCTGTCAGATGGTACTCTTGTTCATCAGGCCTGTTTTCAGACTCTATATACACACATTAGATGAGAGGATCATGATCTCAGACAGAGTTGGGGCCCTGTCTCCAATGGTACAGATTCTATCATGACCAGGTATCTGTACCATCCAAATGGCCAGCTTCACTACCTGCCACTAAATGGGGTATGATAGCTCAAATACTGCTTTCTACTTAGGAGGCACTCGAGAGATATCTGTAAAGTGAAAATGAGGCTAGAAGTAAAACCTAGTCAACATAAAGGGTGACTGAGTGGACAGGTTGCACGGTTGTTAAGAATGTGTTTATAATACACCATTCATAGTTCAAAACAGACATTCTATTTTCCACTGTAAAAATTAAACAAAATTCTCAAAACCTTTCCTAGAAATGTTTAAGCAAGTAATTTTCCTAAACCCATTCATTATAATTACATGACAATTGCAGTATAATTGCAAAATGCTTACGTGTATGTATCTCTTCAATGTTAGAGCATGAAAACATTCAAATAAACCCCAGGTGATTTGAGCCCAACAAAACCAATATTTTATTTTCTTACTAATAAGACTGAAAATACTAAAATATTTTGTTCAAGTGTAGCTTTGGAACTTTAAGAACTTCACTCCCATCCCTGCCCACCCCTCCATCCCTCACCTGGCAAGGTTGATGGACATTAGACTGTACGCAACAATCCCTTCAAGTTCAAAAATAGTAGGGCCCTAGAGCTCTGACTTAGTTAAGGGTCTCCTCCAGCTAACAGAGACTTCCTCACAAGGCAGCATCAATAGGCTGGTATTTCTGTCCTTGTGTATTTCATTTTTAAATAGGACTCCGATTTGACTTGCATTTTGAGGGGGTGGCAGGAGGACAGGGATTTGAATTCAATGTCAGCTGTCACTAAATGACAACTTATTGCCAGAGGAGACCAGTTGAAAAAACAGATTTTTTTCTGGGAAATTCAACAGTTTCCTCTCCGTTGAAAGGTACAACCAATGAACTTTGGTTCTCACGAGTATACAAAAGAAAGAACTATGTCCATATATAGAAAATGATGGCCCTTCCTCAAGTAGCTTGGTCCAGAAGGCCAGAAACAAGTATCAGTTTGGGTCAATTGAAGTTAAAAGGAAATGACACACACATCAGGCTACTCCAAAAACAAATGGTGGAAGAACTAAAAATAGGCATGAAAAGTCATAAGTGAAACATCTATTAAATGTACCACGATCAATGTAAAGATCACTCTCCATCAGATGCAAGGGGTATGCATATTTGTGTAGAAACATGTGTCCATGTCATGTCCCCAGTGTCCCAGATCCCTGCCTCTATTCCAGACAGAAGCACACACTCCTCCAGCAGCTGGCAAAGTTGGCTGCTGGTTGGTCTCAATTGAGTCACCTTTCCTGGAATGTCCCTGGCCCTAAGAAAGTCCCTTATCCAAAGATGCAGCCACTCTTTGGGGATAGCCAACATCCAGTAACTTGTTGATGCAAGGGTTTAAAGGCCTGGCATGTGACCTTCATTCAGGACAACTCCGAAGGGCTATTTCACTTTTTTTACTCTTTCATAAGTTTTGATTCTAAAAACACTCCTTAAAAAACTTCCCATATACAAATCTCCATCTCAGAGTTGACTTCCTGAGGAAATTGATCCATCTAGTCAAAGCTATGGTTTTTCCAGTAGTCATGTATGGATGAGAGAGTTGGACTACAAAGAAAGCTGATCGCCTTAGAATTGATGCTTTTGAACTGTGGTGTTGGAGAAGACTCTTGAGAGTCCCTTGGACTGCAAGGAGATCCAACCAGTCCATTCTAAGGGAGATCGATCCTGGGTGTTCATTGGAAGGATTGATGCTAAAGCTGAAACTGCAATACTTCGGCCACCTCATGCGAAGAGTTGACTCACTGGAAAAGACTCTGATGCTGGGAAAGGTTGGGGGCAGGAGAAGAAGGGGATGACAGAGAATGAGATGGCTGGATGGCATCACCGACTCTGTGGATATGAGGTTGAGTGAACTCCGGGAGTTGGTGATGGACAGGGAGCCCTGGCGTGCTGTGATTCATGGAGTCGCGGAGAGTCATACACGACTGAGCGACTGAACTGAACTGATCAACCTACTGTGTTCTACATGTTTACCTTATTATAATAGAGAGTAATCCCAGGGATTTTGTTTTATTTGGATTCGTGAGGAAAATCACTTATCCCTTATAGTAAAAGCAAAAATACTACGATGAATCATTTGAAATTTTCCACGCTGAGTTTTAGGCCAAGATTCCCATGCCCACGAGATGATGATGTTATCTGAACATTTCATTGACCTTAAGAACCTTATAAATTCAGATGAGCTTGGGGGGACAGTTTTACCTTTACTTTTTTTTCCCCAGGAAACCCTTGTAAACCCAAATTGCTGTATGTGATCTAACTCCAGTTCTTTCTGAGGAATGCTTGTGTCACATCTACAAATCATGCAAGGAAGAAAATTTGGAAAATAAAAAATGACATAATTTTAGACTCTGATTCCATAGACTAATTGTTTTTAGGTAAAACAAATGTTCCTGCCTTAATTTTGTTCATTAATAATTGCCATTGCCTCCAGCTGAGATAGAGGCCACCTCCAGTCAATTAGTAATGGCTGTGTTGCCATGGGCTCTAAGGCTTTACTCAGGCACCCAGGGAATGAGTGCTGCTATCAATTAGTCATGTTGGTCATCACTGACAGTCAACTCCGACATACAGGATATATAAGCCTAACCTCCTGAGACAACACAAATTCTCTCTCATTGCATACCATTTTGCCCAGCACATCCAATAATCCAGCCATAGCAAACTACACTGGCTCCATGCACCACCATGCTTTTTCCAACTCCCTAGCCTTTGTGCATGGGATTCCCTGGAGGCTCAGATAGTAAAGAATCCATCTGCAATTCAGGAGATTTCGGTTCAATCCTTGAGTCAGGAAGATCCCCTGGAGAAGGTAATCGCTACCCATTTTAATATTCTTGCCTGGAGAATTCCATGGACCAAGGAGCCTGGTGTGCTACAGTCCATGGGGTTACAAAGGGTCAGACATGACTGAGCGACTAAGCACATAAGCACAAGCCTTTGTACATACTGTGCCCTTCATTTATACTCCCCTATCTAAAGGAGATCAATCCTGGATGTTCATTGGAGGGACTGATGCTAAAGCTGAAACTCCAACACTTTGGCCACCTCATGCGACGAGTTGACTCATTGGAAAAGACTCTGATGCTGGGAAAGGTTGGGGGGCGGGAGGAAAAGGGGACGACCGAGAATGAGATGGCTGGATGGCATCACCGACTCGATGGACATGAGTTTGAGTGAACTCTGGGAGTTGGTGATGGACAGGGAGGCCTGGCGTGCTGTGATTCATGGGGTCGCGGAGAGTCAGACACAACTGAGCGACTGAACTGAACTGAATGCTTGTTGAATAAATGAATTAAAGTAGGACATATATTTACATTTTAAGTCCACATTTCTTAGGGCTCCTAGGCCCAAAACATATTTCCAGTACTAGTCAACTAATCAAGAAGGAAGGCTTTATTAAACAACAGCCCATGGGACTATAAGTACAAACACAGTGATTATTCCATCCTCTGTTAATTATTTTTACCTTTCAGGGACACTATCGAGGACTGTGTCTTTAAACATACATACTATGTTTCCAGCTCTCATAACCCTCTGTATGATATTTCCAATTATACTACCCATTTGGAACAATATGGTTTGACAAAGAGCTTTAGATCCTGTTTTTGTCAGTTTATGAATTAAAAACCCACTGGGAATGAGTAGAAAAACTACTACTGTATCTGTAGAGTCAAAAACAAACAGTTTCGAAATTATTATGAACCTGCTGCTGCTGAGTCACTTCAGTCGTGTCCGACTCTGTGTGACCCCATAGACGGAAGCCCACCAGGCTCCCCCGTCCCTGGGATTCTCCAGGCAAGAACACTGGAGTGGGTTGTCATTTCCTTCTCCAGGAAATGGAGAAGCTAGGTTCTTCTTATGAACCTAGCTTTCCAAAATAGTATCTATGGGTCCACAAAGGCTTACCGCACACTAGTTGCTGTTCTAAACATGCTACATTTCTAAGCTCATTAAACCAACTCAATCTCCACACTCTTTGGAGGTAGGATCTACTATTATTCTAATTTTGTGGATAAGATAACCAAGGCTTAGAGTCATGGTTTTGGAGCTGAATTGAGTCCAGGCAGAGCAACCAGAGATCAAAATGCCAACATCTGCTAGATCATCGAAAAAGCAAAACAGTTCCAAAAAAATATCTATTTCTGAGTTATTGACTATGCCAAAGCCTTTGACTGTGTGGATCACAATAAACTGTGGAAAATTCTGAAAGAGCTCGGAATACCAGACCACCTGACCTGTCTCTTGAGAAACCTGTAGGCAGGTCAGGAAGCAACAGTTAGAACTGGACATGGAACAACAGACTGGTTCCAAATAGGGAAAGGAGTATGTCAAGGCAGTATTTTGTCACCCTGCTTATTTAAGTTATATGCAGAGTACATATGAGAAACGCTGGGCTGGAAGAAGCACAAGTTGGAATAAAGATTGCCGGGAGAAATATCAATAACCTCAGATAGGTAGATGACACCACCCTTATGGCAGAAAGTGAAGAAGAACTAAAGAGCCTCTTGATGAAAGTGAAAGAGAAGAGTGAAAAAGTTGGCTTAAAGTTCAACATTCAGAAAACTAAGATCATGGCATCTGGTCCCATCACTTCATGGGAAGTAGATGGGGAAACAGTGGACACAGTGGCTGACTTTATTTTTCTGGGCTCCAAAATCAGTGCAGATGGTGACTGCAGCCATGAAATTAAAAGATGCTTGCTCCTTGGAAGGAAAGTTATGACCAACCTAGATAACATATTAAAAAGCAGACAGATTACTTTGTCAGCAAAGGTCCGTCTAGTCAAGGCTATGGTTTTTCCCGTGGTCATGTATGGATGTGAGAGTTGGACTATAAAAAAGGCTGAGGGCTGAAGAATTGATACTTTTGAACTGTGGTGTTGGAGAAGACTCTTCAGAGTCCCTTGGACTGCAAGGAGATCCAACCAGTCCATCCTAAAGGAGATCAGTCCTGGGTGTTCATTGCAAGGACTGATGTTGAAGGTGAAACTCCAATCCTTTGGCCACCTGATGCAAAGAACCGACTCATTGGAAAAGACCCTGATGCTGGGAATGATTGAAGGTGGGAGGAGAAGGGGAAGACAGAGAATGAGATGGTTGGATGGCATCACCGACTCAATGGACATGAGACTTGGTAAACTCCGGGAGTTGGTGATGGACAGGGAGGCCTGGCGTGCTGTGGTTCATGGGGTCGCAAAGAGTCAGACACGACTGAGCAACTGAACTGAACTGAACTTAGTCCTCCAAAATTCATATTTTGGTATCTTAACCTCCAGCATCTCAAAATGTGATTATATTTGCAAACAAGGTCTTTAAAGAAGTAATTAATGTTAAATAATGTCATTGTGATGGGCCCTAATCCAACGTGACTGGTATCTTTATAGGAAGAGATTAGGACACAGACACACAGAGGAGAACCACATGAAAACCTGAAACCAAAACTGCCATCTACAAGTCCAGGGGCCTTCAGAAGAATCCAACTCTGCCAACACCTTGATCTTGGACTTCTAGCCTCTAGAACCGTAAGGAAATAAGCTACTGTTGTTTAAGTCACCCAGTCTGCAGCCTAGCAAACTAATACAGACATGAAGTACATTGTCGAAGGTCATAAAGCTAATATGGGATTCAAACTCAGGCAGTTTGGTTCTTGAGTGAATGCTTTTATCTACCATCCTCTACTGCCTCTCAACTGAGATAGTCAGCCACTCTCCCTCAAGTGAGGGGGCTGGCAGAGGTCCAAACACTCTGACATGATGAAGAAAGATGGCTGAACTGAGGGTCATGATGCCTAAATCCTGGTCCCTGACATATTTACTGGCACAACACATTGCTGCAAGGAATTCCCTGATGCTCTTTGGGCCTCATTTTACTGAAATGCCTAAGTGAGAGGTTTGGACTAGAAGGCTTTCCGATGGATCCTTCCTTTATTCTATGTGGTTCAAGGAGTCTATAGTCCAAATGGCTAGAGAGCTGATTGTCAGGATAGGTCCAGTGAGAAACCAAAAGTTTTTACCCAGGGTACTGAATAAAAACTTATCTGAGCCATCCTCTTTCCCAATTATTTGATGACTACAGCTGCATTTACCAGGTTCCCTCTTGCTGACAATCCTTCTCTGTAAATGGCAGTCAGTGCAGGCAACCATCCCCTTTCCTCTGGAAGAGTTATGATCCTAGGCAGTTTGTCTTCTGCAATCTGGGTCCCATGACATCAGGGGCCCATTGATTCAAACAGTCCTTCCATTGGATTAGCTGCCAGGCCTGGCTGAGAAAGGCTGAGTCTTCCAGTAACATTTTAATTTCATATTTCATCTGCACATGTGTCTGGAATTTTATGCACACCAAGAATCCTTTAGAGACTGTACACAATGCCATTCAATCAAACACACCAGAGACACAGTGGGTTATTGATAATGTTTTCCAATGAACAAATAACCAACAGACCCCATTCATCTATAAGGTGACAAATGTTCCAAGGTCAGCCAACTCTTTTCTGAGTATCCAAGTGTGCTCTACAGCAGCAAGCCAACTCAGAGGATTTAAGGATAAAGTTTTCCAAATATGCTTGCAAAGAGTAAATGATAAGATTTGATCATGTAAAGATGGCATTCTGCTAATAGGCATATATGAAACAGGTAAAATAGCTTTGGGTACTGAGGGTAAGGGCACAGCCCTCTGCAACTGGCAGTATCACTGACATCACTAAGGGACATCTGTGATCCACCTCTGGTCTCCACAACAACCTAGCGGCATCGCTGCTCAAGCCAACTCAGCTGAAGTAGAAAAAGGGATATTCACTGCCCGGCAGTGGTCTTGCAGAGCACACATGCACTTAAAACATGGGGCCTCCCCGACACCTCAGGAGCCCACTGTGAGAATCTCACTCCCATACATATACACAGGAAAATTGTCTGCCAGACTGCCTGTGTCAGAAAGGCAAATGCGAATTGAACTGTGCCTGCTCAAAATTATATGAGGAAGCCCTAATCTCCAGGACCACAGAATGTGACTGTGTTTGGAGACAGGGTCTTTAAAGACATGATTATGTTAAAATGAGGTCAACATCAAGCCTTCATCCAATACAAGCAGTGGCCTTATAAGAGGAGATTAAGAAACAAAGACACACAATGGGATACCATGTGAAGACACAGGGAGAAGGTCCAGAAAAAACCAACCCTGCCTACCCCTTGATCTTGGATTTCTAGACTTGAGAATTGGGAGAAAATAGATGTCTGTGGTTTAAGCCCCCTGGTCTGTGGTACTTCGTCCTGACAGTCCAAGTAGACTAATACAACAAAAACACAATGGCCAGCAATGACTGGGCCCCAGCAAAGTGCTAGGCACTCTGCGAGGTGCTGGGTATACAGTGATCAGCCACGTGATCTATGCTCTCTGCTTTCAAGGAGTTTCCAGGCTATTGGAAAAGAAACATATATAAAGAGGCAATCAAATTAGAATGTGATGGAGAAGAGGAGGGCCTGACTTGGGAAGTCTTCCGAGAGAGTGTGAAGTGCAGAGTGAGGGCAGAAGGCAGTGGATGAGGAAGTGCTGAGAGAAGAAGCCAGCCATTGCAGGTCAGGTCAAGGCATTTCCAGACGTTCATCTATGTCCTTAGGCACTGGAAGGCACTAAGGATGACCCAGAGGGACGGGATGAGGACGGAGGTGGGAGGGGGGTTCAGGATGGGGAACACATGTACACCCATGGCAGATTCTGTCGATGTATGGCCAAACCAATACAGTATTGTAAAAAAAAAAAAAAAAAAGCTCAGACTGGCTGTCAGGTGGAGAAGGCACGGTGGGGATGGGCGGGACCAGAGGCCAGAAAACCAGGCACAGAAACCAGGTGAGACACGATGCTCAGCTGGTGTCAGGTGAGGGCCAGAGCACTGGAGCAGCAGTTGCAAAGTGAACGAGGGAGGGAGGACTTGACCGTAGGTGAGAGAGCAGGAGGGAGCTGGAGGGGTGCTGCCAGTTTCTGGAATTGACAGTAGTGCCATCAACTGTTCAGTGCTGGCTGTGTTGTGTTGGGGGTGCCTGTGAGAACATCTGAGTTCAGATGTCTCCACGGCAGCTGCATATGCATATCTGATGCCTAGCGTGTAGCAGGTATTCTACAGAGGACAGGGAGGCAGGTGGAGGGGAGGAGAAAGGCAGAAGGTCATGAGATTTACCCTACATTAAGTCTGAATCCATCACCCTGCTGGTTTTCTTTAAAACTTTCAGTGTTTCAACATCAATGTCTATGAAACCCATTGGCACACCTCCCTACATCCTGAATTGTGTCACGAAGGGAAAACCCTGTATAGAAAGAGACCGGGAAGTTAGAGACACAAGCCTCTGGTTTCACAGCAGGAACAAGTAGAAGGGAAATCAAAGTCTCTAGATAATGAGCTCTTACCTAAGTACCAATATCATCTTAAGGAGCAAACTAAATATGTAGAAAACTCTAAATCTCATCAACTAAATGACATTTGAAGATACGCTTTTCAACATTATTTTTTCTACTATGAAAAGCACTACTAAATTTTCTGCTGCTCCCAAATCAACACGTTGATGTGCATCTAATTTGACTTTAATTAAAAATAAAGAAACAAGACCACCACTGTGAGAAAACTTTCAATTTCTGTCATCTCTGTTAAGTTATTTTTAAATGTCTAAAAAGTTCAAACCATCCCAAAATGGACAAAATTACAGGTTTTAAAACAAGCTCTTGCCAAGATATTTTTTAAAGATTTGAAACTGAAACCTGATTTTTTTTAAAGAAATGGCAACCCTGTGATATAGAGGTGGTTAGGTATTTACTATCTTCCTGTTCCAATGAAAATGCCAATGCATATTTTATGAAAACAAAACTGATCATTCCTAAGTCTGAATGAAGTCAGGGAAATTGCCCTCGTCATAAGTGACTGCTTGAGCATTAGACTAAAGTGTCTTTAGAGACCATATCAACTTTTTAAGCCCCCAGGTCTTTGTGTATTCCTTCGATGCAGGCATGCATAAAAATAAAGATTTTACCTGCCTATGTATCTATACCTATCTTGTTTCTAAAACATTTTTGCTCATTAAAGGAAGGTGTTCAATCTGTAGCTAACTAATAAATTAATTAACCAATGCTCTGATAGTAAATGCAAAGAAAAGGCACAGACCCAGCTCTCCCATGAATTATGATCCATACAGCCTTAGAAGAAAACACGAAGAAACCCAAAGTATCCCAACAGAAGGAGCATTCACTAAGTGTCATCAAAACTGTACAGGACAGTTTTGTACAAAACTGGGACAAAACTGTACAGGATTCCAGGCATGGGAATTATTCCAGGGAAGAGAATGAAATGAACTCTTTTTGGAGGTGGTACTCTGCACGGGGCATGGTCCACATACCAGATGTTATTCTCATCCACAGCTGGAGAAAGTGAGATTCAGAGATGCTAAATCACTTGTCTGAATGTCCTTCAGCTGAGGTCAAGTGCCTGTTGGACTGGTTCACATCCCTTTTTGCTTTGAAAAGTGTCCCACTGAGAACAAGAACTCATATGGTCCTATGCACTCAATATTTAGCACAGAATGGGGTGCTCAGTCCCTGTATGTGGCAGGATTCCCTGATTCCAGATGGATAGCAAAGAGAAGGGCCCACTGCTGCTGTAAACTGTGCAGCATTTCTCTGTCCAGGTCTATTATCCATCACCTGGAAAATGAGATCAACGACTTCACCTCATTCCATAATTTCGGCTTCAGATATATATGAAATTGTCAGGAGTTGGTTAGGATGGAAACCATCACAGAAACCTACCATTTCATAATCATTTTTATTAGTTATCACAGAATCATTTCAATTTTTGCTAAAAATCACAGATTTGAACATTTCTACCACCAATATTCTACTAAATTCTTTGTCAGCAGTTTCTGAAATTGGAAAAAAAGAAAAAAGCATAGGCTTTTGGGTTTCAAAGAAACAAATGGAAGTACATACCTATGTGTGAGTGTGGGGGAGGGTGGGAAAAAGAGAGGAGTGGAAGGTGAGATGATAGATTTTCTTACCGGGATACATTCTATATTAAAGTTCCAAAAGTTTATGAAATAGTTAAATAGAACTGCAATTTAAAAATGAAAAATAGTCATATTCTGGTAGGAATCTAGGAGGGAGCTACAAACTATGTGGAAGGTATTTGGCAGTTTTGAGCATTATATTCCAAAATCCTTACACACATGTGAATATGAACTCAGAAATGGCTCACATTTACATTGGCAGTTCACCAGAATTGTTATTCATTACAAAAAGAGCAGCTATGTGTTCAATGGTATTTTTTCCTTCAATTCTAGAGTTGGGGCTTTCATTTAAGTATTTATCATTCTGAATACCTTATCCAATGTTTAAAAAATCAAACTCATAGAAAAATTAAGTCACCACTTGAAGAAATTTGTGCTAATCAGGAATGAAACTTTAACATTGCTATCAAATAGTCTACATGACCCTTTGGCATACTCTGCTAGGTCCTGCCATGAAATAGGCATAACTCACTAGGTTGAGAACATTCCTAGTTTTGTTTAAATAATGCAGGAAGTAACTAGTGCACGAATGTAATTATTAAATTCCTTTCAGCCACTGGTCACAACCCTTCCACCTCCCTTCACCCACTTTCCTGGCTGGAATCAGCACCAGGATCTGAGTTCACCACGACCTAACAGATCACTCCACACTGCTCAGGATTGTGGTTCAGAGTGAATTGGTTTGAACTTTAATTTGTGTTTTAACACATTTCAATTGAACTTAAGCACCTCCAGAAGTGCCTTTAGACAGAAATGTCTAACCTGGAATCCTCTTCTAATTTACGCTACTTGAATCGGAAAAGCTTATTTTTTTTTCAAGTACACATTTACTTCCACTTAGCTGCTGGAGTTAAGAACTGCTTTGGTTTCTAAACATGTATAATATAGATAATGCCTGTGGAAAAACAGGTTCTAACAAACTCAAGGTTAAAAGAGGGCAAGATTAGTCAAAATGAAGACATTTCCCTTTTGAGTGCATTATACAACAAAGTGCAGCTGCAATGACCTGATTTCTACCTTACCAAATAATTACAATTGCATTTCTCAATTTAGCTACTGGGGTGCTCACTCTGGAAATTGATACTTGCTGACTGAGGGACACTTTCAAACTTAGGAGCACCACTCTGACATTTTGAAAATCAAATAGGTGTGTAGGTGGCCAGGCATAGATTTGTTCTAAGTGCCTCACTGCTGTTTTGAGTGGTTACAGGAATTTGTGCTCTGAATAGAGGGCCCAGGTTAGGAAATTGGGACTCTGGCTCATTAACAATGTGCTTACAGGTGATCCTTTCAATCAGTCAGACTTGCTATCTCAGCTTCTAAAACTGTTTTGCGGAAATGTATTCCATTTCTCACAAACGCTGTTGGGGCTCCCATGTAACGTTGCAGAAACATTCTGTATTTGAAGCCACACGTACAAATTTAAAGGTCAACCAAAAGCTTCCTTCAAAATCAAAGCTATTAGACATGGCTAAATTCAAAGAAGCTGTTATTCTAAGGGCTGACTCTAACCAATTCAAAAGCCTTCTGATTAGTAAGAGGTAATTCTAGTCATTCATTATTTTATAACAATAACGATTCTACTGTTTAAAAAGATAGCCTCTATCATGTCCTCTCAATGATGATGCTTTTACATTTTTAAATGCTTTTCAGATCTAGCTTGTACATCAGTCTATCTTCATTTAAAATATTTGCACAGGCTTACATACAAGATAACTTCTGGGCAACTAGGTATGGGTGGAAGTAATGTATGTCAGGCACAAATTCATTTTAATGATGAAAAGTCAACAGAAAGCAAGGTTCTCTTGGACAACTTGCCTCGTAAGGAGAAATGCTTTAAATAGTTCCCCAAATCTCAGCAGCCAGCACAAGTCAGTGATGCCAGTAAAGTGGTCTTCTGAGAGGCAACAAGCCAACTGAAAGTCTCTCACCCTTGGAAGGGCTCAAGGCTAAACGTTGACAAGGGATAGGCAAAGCGTTTGGGGCCGGTGTTTTCTCAACATGAAGGCTGAGTGGAATGAAGGTCAGCCAGGTTTGGAAACTTTCCAAACAAGAACTGCAGTTACAACT